>NW_026947510.1:26119000-27510500 GCF_034190915.1 Cavia porcellus | reverse complement strand
CCCTAACCAAAACCCTAACCCTAAATTCTAACCATAACCATAACCCTAACCCTAACACTAACCCTAATCCTAACCCTAACTCGAATCCTTATCCCTAACGGTGACCCTAACCCTAACTCTAACCCTAATGCTAAACCTATCACTAAAACCCTAACCCTAACCCTAACACCAGTCCTAACCCTAACCCTAAACCTAACTCCTAACTGTAACCATAACCCTAACCCTAACCCTAACCCTATCCCTAACCCCAACCCTAATACTAACTCTAACACTAACCCTAACCCTAACGCTAACCCCTAACAGTAACCCTAAGCCAAATCGTAAGCATAACCCTAAACCCTAACAGTAACCATAACACTAACCCTAACCCTAAGCCTAAAACTAAATCCTAACCCTAACGCTAACCCTAACCTAAATCCCTAACCCTAACTCCAACCCCAACCTTAACCCTAACCCTAACTCTAACCCTAACCTAACCATAACCCTAACCCTAACCGTAATCCAAACCCTAACACTAACACTAATCCAAATCCCTAACCCTAACTCTAACCCTTACCCTAACCACAAACCTAATCATAAACCTAAACCTAACAGTAACCCTAACACTAACACTAACACTAACGTTAACACTAACACTAACACGAACCCCTAACCCTAACATTAACGATAACCCTATCACTAACCCTAACCCTAACCCTAACCTCTAACCCTAACACTAACTCTAACGCTAACCCTAACCATACAAACACTAAACCTAGCCCTCAACCTAACCTTAACAGTAACCCTCAACCTAAACTTAACCCTAACCCTAACCCTAACCCTAGCCCTACCATAAACCTAAACCTAACCTTAACCCTAACCATTCAAACGCTAAACCTAACCCTCAACCTAACCTTAACAGTAACCATAACACTAACCCTAACCGTAACCCTTACCCTCTAACCTTAACCCTAAACCTAACCCTAACCGTAACCCTAACCCTCTAAGCCTAACCCTAACCCTAACACTAACCTCTAACCCTAAACGTAACTCAAAACCTAAACCTAAACCGAACCTTAACTTTAACCCTACCCCTACCACTAAACACTAACCCTACCATCTAATCCTAACCCTCAACCTAACTCTAACCCTTACCCTAAATCTAACACTAGCCCATAACCCTAACCCCAATACTAACCCTAACAACTAACTGTAACCATAACCCTAACCATAATCCTCACCCTAACCCTAACCCTGTAACCCTAACCCTAACACTCAACCTAACAATACCTAACACTCAACCTAACAACGTAACCGTAACACTAACCTTACCTAACCCTTACCCTCTAACCCTAACCCTAACCCTAACTCAAACCATAACCCTAATCCTAAGCATAACCCTAAGCCCTAAACGTAACCATAACCATAACCCTAACCCTAACCCTAACCCTATCCCTAAACTGTAACCCTACTCCTAACCCTACACCCTAAACCTAAACTTAACCCTAACACTAACCCTAACCCTAACACGAACACGAACCTTAAAACTAACCCTAACCCTAACCACTAAACATAACCCTAACCCTAACCGTAACCCTAACACAAGCACAGTCTTAGTAAACTCAGAAAGCACCTAGCTGATACAGAAAATTAGAGACATTGTCAGCAGAGCTGGTATGTAAATTTGCTCTCCACCACTCCATGGTTAATCACCTTACTCTCAGCTCTGGCAGAATCTTTGGTGTTCCTCCCACTAGCCATCACTATTGGCCCCTTCATGATAAGTTGTTTAATGCATTATATCCAAAGATGAGTACAATCTATTAAATTAATGGTTATATGTTCCCGATATGAGGATTTACAAAATTTATATGAGGAAGATGACTTTCAGATAAAAAGATGACCAGGAATCAAAGATTTCACTCATGTTCTAAAACCAGTGGGTAATGTTGTACCCTGGCATAACTAAAGCTATCTTGTGCCCTATATTTGACCCAGTAGAGTGAAAAATACTTAGAGTACAAGTCCCATGATAAAAACAAAATGAGCTGCACTCACAAAAGAAAAATTAACCCATTCAACAAAGAAGCAGGATACAGGTGTCAACCAAAATTAACCTAAGGTTCTAGCTAAATTGTTTCCAACAGGATGTCTTGCTTCGTGTTGTTTTATTATTTTTTTTCTTTAAATGCCTTGTAACTCTTCAGTTCAGCACCACTCAATGGGACTCTGAAACAGGGGTCTATGCAAGTGGTTACTGAGCTCAGCTAATAAAACTCCAAATTAATCAATTAGGCTGCTTGGATTCCTATATTGTTTATGAACCTGCTTCATTCATATTGACACTGTCCAACAGGAACTGGAATTCAGACCACCATAAATGAGGTTTATCTTCCTTTATGATGGTCTGAATTCCTTATCTTGTCACTTATAAAAGTTATCCTAAGTTAGGTTTTTCTTGGGTCTCCTAAATCAAAACTTCTATCATGGCATTTTTTCTCCCCCAAAATCTTTTCACACATAGATTGAATTAAGATTTTCATTATATTACTTTATCTAGATATGGCAATTTCAACAACAGTGATATAACAAATAATCAGCTAACTGAAGTTTTCAGTCAATGTGTCATATAAAGAAAAGTATTTGGCTATAAAAATAGTCCCAGAAATAATACCATATTTTCTTTCATTTTGTATGTTCTTATGTGTCATTATTAACATTGCCTGGAAGATGACTTTCTCTAACATGTAGAACATATCATAATGCAAAAATCATGTTAATCCAAGAACATAGAAAGTAAACATCCTAACTTTCAAATTATTTTCTGCATTAAACTGAACTAAATTCCTGAAGTCACTAATTTGTTGTGTAGTGCTTCATTTTTTCCAACAGTTTATACATTTATTCCTGCTCATGTCATGATATATTTTAAGGAAATCTTATCTTAAATCTCAAGCATATTAAAATCAGAAATTAGTGTTAAATTTCCCATGCACATATCAAATTCCAATAAAAATTAATTTTCTACTGTAAGAATATCTCATCAGGTCAACATACACAATTCTCCAGATTAGAGGCACCATGTTGGAGATGGAGGCACTGAGATCTCTGTGGACTCCCAGCTTGTGGAGCCCTGCAGAGGCTGCAGGGAACCACTGCTTGCTATCACTCTGTGTGGCACTGTTCTGAACTGTACACACCTCCTCAACCCAGCCACATGGCCCTCATAAGTCATCCTCCCCTCACATATGCTTTCCCAGAACCCCATTCCAGAAAATGCAGGAGAAAATAGTTGCTTCTCATGAAAATCTCCAAGGCATTTTCCCTGAATGGAATGAAAGAATCCTGACCTCAGTCTGACAATCAAGTCTTGTCTTGATTCCCTGTCCCTTAAATCAACAAGTGAAGTCTTCAAATCTGTAAGATTTTGGTCAAAACGCTATGTATAAAACAGATATGTTTGAAAGAGAAAAAGGAAAAGCTCTGAGCTATCTGAAGGAATAAAACACAAATGAAACATCAGGAACAACTTTTAGGATATTTCAAGTTTATTAACTGAAAGAAGAGAAGCTATTGTCTCTGTTGTTCCTTCGTGAAATCTGGGTATATAATCAAGTAGCAATTTTCTGGTTTTTCATTTATCTATACCTACAGGAACATACTTCACTGTGATGACTTGTATGTCATAGAAGTAGTTCATGTGTCCTGCTCCTAGCTTTAAGATGACTAATAATTTTTGATACCATGATCAGGATGTAGATCCTTGGATAAGGATTTAAAATCCCAATGCTTTCCTCAAAATTTATTTTAAGAGTTAAAACAAATGAATTTAAGCAAATTCTAATGATATGAATACTGTGTGACTGTATTTTGGGTAACTAGGTTGATCCTGAAGTCACAGAAATGGGAACTCTGCTGTCTGTATAGGATCACCATCCCAGCAGTCAGCTGAGGTACAATTTAATTGTTTGCTTTTCACAATAAATTCTAGTGTCTGTACAAGGATACAAATAAGAATGTTGATTATCTCATATTATTAAAGTGCTAAATTCCCTATAATGCCAGCTTCTAAACTCATTTCCATTTCATAGATTTCTAAGGAGGGTATTTATAACTCATCTTTTGCAAACTTCTTTTATTTTCATGGGTTTTTAATGCATACATGAATGTAAGGGTATAAGGTGTGTCTTCTTAAAAAAAGAACAAGTGATTACTTAGGTCAAAATCCTAAAAGGCAATTTTTCAAAGACTATTTTATTTACTATCAAATCCAAAGTTAATCCTTCATCCTAAGAATCTTCTAACAATGTTTCACAGAAATAACTGAAGCTAACCTTGCAAGTATTGCAACCAACAGAAAGACTAGGGCCTTTTTCCTTAAACTTTGGATGCTTAAGAAGGTATCCAAGGGGTGAATGAAGTAGAATGGTTGATAGGACAGTTCCAATTTGGAGAAGAGGGGGAGAGAAACAATGAGGCTGAGGGTTCCCATGTCCTCTGTGCAACCCTTTTTCCAAAATGATTCTTTAGTTACAGGATCAAGGTGACAAGAGAAAGCCTGCTGAGGACCCAACCCACTCTACTGCAGATGCCTACCTGCACCAGCCTACAAAGGTGCCAACTTGCCCTGGTGCATATGTACACCTATAATATCCTGCCAAGGTTCCAACCCAGTCTGTTACAGATGTCCACTTACAACAAGCTGTTAGGTCTCCAACTTTCCCTGGTGTGTGTGTCCTTCTACACATCCTACTGAGGGTTTAATCTGCCAGGCTGCAGATGTCTATCTGCACCATTTTATTCTTTCTCTCTTGCCTCAAAGAGACAAGGTATTTGCTAGGAGTTCTGACTGCTGTCTTGGTATCTCATCCTGGCTCTCCTATCTAACATCAGGGTTCACCTATACTATACTCAAGAGGGTTAGAAGGCAGCATCCTTGATGGGTCTTGTGGGAATTGGACCAAGGTCCCTGTAACTCCTTCTGTGTCCCCCACTAATGATACTTGCATCATGTATAAAATGCAGAAATCTGCTAGAAGGCCCATTGTTTTTAAGGGGAATCTGGTAAAGCCAAATTTGAAATTAAGTGGGATTTTTCTTCTTGGCTTAAAAGTTTTGGGGAATCATGAAACTTAGAGGCATTCAAATCTGGGTGAGGATTCTTTGGGCTTGCTATTTAATTTTGTCACAAGATTGTGATTGGAGCCCTAAGACAGATGAGGGAAAGAGGCTCTATGGCATAGTGTTCCTTCTTGTACTTTGTCTTTTATTGTATAATTTTAATGGAACTTTCAGCCCTCGTATAGCATTTGTTTGTCTGTTGTCATCCAGAAAGGAGTCAGAGTGAGAGGAAGGCCCTGCTGGCCCCTGATATCCATTGCAACAAGAGGTTCCATCTGCCTGTATGGATCTCTTAAGTAACTGGTTTAAAATCTGCTCACATAATGTCCTGAGGTGGGATGACATTACCTTAAAAATCTGCCAGTTCACTCTGCTCAAGCATGCATTTCTGAAGGGAAGGAGAGAAGGACTGAATTAAGATACTTCCTAGTTCATAATCCTACTCTATGGGGAGGAAGAGACAAATTGGCACTAAAACTTTTCTAGGATATGTCTCTTTGATCTCCAGTAAGGAAATGCCACCAGAATAAAAAAAAGAAAAAGAAAGGAAAGGCACAAGAGAATGTTACAGTCAAGAGTTTGTAGCAGTGAAAAAAATTTTTCTCTTCATACACTTGTAATGAATTAATGGAGAAATTTGCCAAAGACTTGTTATTCTCTATCTTTCTTGATTATTTGAGAGAAAGTAGGACACAGAAAATAAATCAAAAGAGACAAACAAACATAAAACAGTAACAAGATAGGCTTTCAAATCTAAATGATAGGAATTTAACAATGGCTGTTATATTGCATATTGTTTTCTTCAACAGAGTTGCTTAGATTACCAGGTATAGATATAGGAAATTGATCTACTCATATGAGTATTAACTGTTCTTTTCTAAGAACTGATAGAAATAGTAACATCATTCTCAATGTTGAAAGATGAAAACAGAAGCCTCACTGGCAGAGGATCAAACTGGAAGGGAAATAGCCAGAGCATGCTGCCATTCCCCTCCTTGAGAGTGGGAGAAGGGATCAGGCCAGGCAGCACCTGATGAATCCTGTTCTTCCAGACTAGAAAAGGGAGGCTGCACTGGTCAGCTACAGGGTCAAGAATGCCTGGGCAAGTTGCCCCATACATAAGTTTTAATCCTTGGGTTTAAGGCCCTGAGGGAGAGTGAGGAGGAGAGGGAGGAGAAAAGAGAGTCTATTTCAAGGAAATAAACATTTGGTGTGCTTAAAAGAAAGTCCACAAGAGGGAGCTCCAACATTACTCTTTTCTCTTTTGATTAGGACCACAAACTAAACTCAGTAGACAAAGACTAAGTTACCTTCCCAGGGAGGCACTCTCCTAGTCAATAGAATCCCCTGAAACTGCATTCTCTACCACCACCCTTAGGTTCTAGCCTGGAACTGTGATCACAGGTCATTTATGGCCAAATACTGCAGTGCAGGGGTTTGCAGCATCCTGTCGGTCTACTTTGGTTCCCAGTGACAGCAAAATATGCCACACTGGAGCCTGCACTCTGCTTCACTTGAGTGAACAAACAAATAAAAGGCTGGAGTTTAAAAGGAAAACAATTTATTGGTAAGGAGGAGAAAGGAGAAGATGGAAAGCTCACTCAAAGAGAGATCAGAGAGGAGGTTGCAGAAAGGAAGGATGGGGACATTTGTTTCTGGATTCTTTCATTGATTGCCAGACTCCCTAACCTTGGATTTGTAATATCTCCATTGGCCCCTTGTCTGTCCTTGTATAATGCCAGTCCTGCCATCCCTATGTGTGCATGTATTTTAGTGGACTTTGTATAATTTCTTGCTCTTCGTTCATGACAGGGCCCTATCTCTAGTATAATCAACTAGTTGGACAGGAGGATCCTCATCTATGGTTACAGTGAATGGGAGGCTGCAAGCATCTTCTGTAGCAATATAGTGTTATTACAGTGAATATCTATGTAAGTGTAGGTGTATATGTTAGCTCATGGGGGTGAGTACATACTAAATAAGAGCTTTCTCCAAAGTTAGTCATCTGTTCTGCTTCCCCTACATTGCAGGTGGGGACTGCTGTCTTGACTTGTCTTTGCACATTTGCATTTCTTTGTACTCTGCCTTTGTACCCTTTCTCCCTTCAGCACACTCCAGTGCTGCCTGTGCTACCCTGGTTTCTTTACATATCTTGTTTTCTATTTCCCCACCCCTCTCCTTGAAAGTTTTAGCTCTTTCTAGTCAGAGTTAGATAGAAATCCCAGCAAGACCCTTATTCTGTCTTTCCCCTGTCTTCATCCCCTTAATCTGATAACTTCACATTGCTCTAACAACTACCCTCAACCATGCTTGCTTGCATTCCCATCTTCTCAGTGTCAGGCTGCAACTCTCTACATGGTCTTTCCACTGTCCTTTTAACAAGTCCATTGTCAGTCACTTTCCAACTATATTTTTCTTTCAAATATAATACTTAATGTTTCCCTTTCTATGTTGGCTCAAGGGACTCAGCTATGAGGCAGTGAGCCAGTTCTTGCTCTTTTGATTTCTTGTTCTTTGACTAGAGTGGAAGTCAGGAGAGATGAAAAAGTTCCAACTTCACTGGCTAGTTACATGCTGTCTTAGACACCCCACTTCTAAGGGGAAATCACCATGAACATTTTTCAGGAACAAGTGTCTCTAGTGAGGCACCCACCAGAGGGGACACTCACTGAATAGTGTTTTCATCAGAATAAGATGCTGGCTTGGTTCTGCTATCTGCCCTACAGATTTTCCATCTACATAGTCTTCTAGCTCTGCAACTTGAAGGAGCCTTGGTGAAGAAAAATGGTTCCAAGTCAGTCATCTGCAACCACATCAGCAGGACATCAGGAATCATAACAACCCCAAAGCGAAGCAGTAGCACTAACACTGCAGCACAATGGTCTACTTCCAATGATTTCTATCATTTCCTTTCACATGATTATTTAGATGTAAAATAGGTCAAAAAATTTCAAGTCTTCACCAGATATTCATTTAGGAATGAAATACCAGTTTCCCTTCTTTCAAACTCCCAGTTATATCATCTCTGGCAACAATTATTTGGATCATCTATCTCAAAGTACTTTATTTTTTTATTTTTTATTTTAAAGGGTAAAATTAAACACAACAAAAAATGAACATAAAGCAATGTAAGAGACATAAATTTCAAAGCAAGACAATCAGAGATCTTCACTATCCATCATATTGTCTCTTGTTTCTTTCCAAATAATTGTCCATATCTTCACATACAGAGAATTAATATGAAACAACACATTATAGAACTATTCTGAACAGAATGAGAAGGGTGTTTTAGGTCTTCAAGACCAGACAATAGGAAAGTCAACAATGGCTGCCATAATGTCGCTCATTCTCTTCAAAGTAGCTGTCCATACCTTCACATATATTGAAATTAAACAAAACAAAACAGGCTAAAATCACTCTGAACAAAGAACAATAGTATTGCTGGATTTCACATCATGATGCTATGGAATCAGCACTGTGTACTGTCGTGTCTCTTTTTCTTCAAAGTAGTTGTTCATTTCATCATGCTATATAATCAGTTCTCATAAACTATATACAGGTTCTATGCATGCATGAGTGTCTATGTGTATTTATATCATTTCTGTATTAGAAGGAAAAACAAAACATAACAAGACAAAACAAAGCAAATTCCTATAAAAACATGAATAGAAAAAGTCATGTAAAACCACAGTACAATGTGACAGTGGTTACTGTGGTTACATTACTCTTGTTATCTTCAACAGAATTGTTCATATCATCAGGCATTGTGTTGTAGTCAGGGATTGTGCAGAGAACAATTAGAATCAGGACATGGAGTTTATAATATTGTTTTTATAATGGTCATCAGGAGTTAACACAAGAAAATGTAGGAAATTGTCTGCGACACCAAAACATAGAATATTAAGTGGGCCTAAATCCCACAGCAGTGTCCCACCTGAGTCCAGATGAAAATCCAGAGCTCATGACAATGCCTTCCATGAGTCCAGCTGGAGGTCCAGAGCCCACAATAAGGACTCATGCCCGTCTCTTTTATGGATCCATGCCAGGAAGGCCCAAAGGTCAGCGGTGCGGTGGAGTCCAGAAAGTCTATGTCAGTTGGGTGAAGGAGCTATGCTAGTGGGATGAGGGTTATGCTGGAGCCACGAAATCACACTCACAACAAAGACCAGGGCTGTCTTGAAAAGCACCACAGCCATCTTCAGTGACACGTAGGCTCTGAGCTCCTCCAGTGACAAGCGCAGTCAGGCAATGCCAGGAAGCCAGCATGACAAGTTCATCCTGGAGACCACATCTTCCCCTCCAATGCCAGGAAGCAATGCTCGATGTGAGGACCAAAGCTTCTCCAGGAGAACCAACAGCTCAAACAGAAAATTGTAGGAGAGCCCACAATTCCTCAATGCCTCAATACAACAACCTGTTAACACCTTCCTTCTCCTTCTCCACCTCTGTACTTATGCTGCCAACTTTCCTCAGGTGCCATGCTCAGTGCATCTCTGCTCAGTGCCATGCTGATGTAAAACAGCTGTCTTTAAGTTGACCACCAGTTTTTAATCCATTATATAGTATAATTGAATATAGAAGTACATAACAATATTAATAAAATCAAAACATTGTAGACAGTATAAAACTTCAAAAGCAGATAATAATCAAACCAGAGTGGGTATGCTAGTGAATATTGTCATCAGTGTAGTTGCCTATACTCTCAGACTTGACACTATGAATCATAACAGATTTGCATAACATCTGTCAGTATAAAACAGCAATCAAACAAACCAGATTCAACTAAGATCAGTCATGATAAAACAGTGTAAGTTATCCATTGCTTCAGATTAAGTTAATAGCAAATTAAGGATGATTACCATACTACATCCTACATACTACATTCGGGATAGCTGTCTGTGCCCTCAAATCTAGTACAAGTAGACAAACTGAAACAATATAATTCATCTAAACAGAGTGGTGTGAGTAATGCGGGTTTTAAATCCTGATACACTATTAGCAGTATCCTCTGCCTTCTTTTTTAGACTATTCCTCCCCTTTCACTCCCACAGGATGTTGCATATTTTGAGCCCACCAGTTCACTTAGTTTTTAGATTGGGGGGAGGGCAACCTGCTATTTACCTAAGTGGTTCCAAACCTTCTCAATCCTGGACTTGATCTCAAGCTGTTTTCCTTTTCCTACAAAAGCCTCAAGGTTTTCCTGCATTATGGCTGAGTAGTTCTCTACTGCACATAAGTATTCTTTCTTTCCAACCTATCTGCAGGTACTGGTTGACTTGCCCCTGTTCCTCTCTTTCCCTGTCACATAGAGCATTGTTTTCTCATATTTGATTTTTGGTCCATAAACACCTTTTCAGGTTAATTATTTTTCCTATAAAGAGCGTCTCAGTGGACCCTACCTCCTGATATGTGCTGCCTGTGTGTATTTTTATTTTTTTATGTATCAAGGCCATCTGTGTTAGAGATTATAGTCAACCTTCTCTGACTCATTTCTGATATGCTATTTTTCTGCCATTGGTTGTCTACTTTTCTCCTGCATTCCACTGGCTGCCCTGTTCATTGAGGCCTCTCTGCCACTGTTCCAGGAATCCTGGTATTTTTTTCTCTCTCCCTCTCTCTAGAATGTCCTTTAGTAGTCTCTATAGGGTTGGATTGGTGGTCACAAATTTTCCCAGTTCCACTTTGTCTTAGAAGCATCTTGTTTCTCCATTAATTTCTAGAGAGAGTTTTTCAGGATACATTAATCTGGGCTGGAGGTTATTTTCTTTAAGGACTTGGAATACTTTGCTCCAAGCTCTTTTTGATTTGATGGCCTGTGTCAAGAAGTCTACCATGATTTTGATGGGTTTTCCTGTTTCTTTTCTCTCACAGCTCTTAATATTCTGTTCTTATATTGAATTTCTGGGATCTGTTTCTTGATCTACCTCTTTCTCACACAGCTTTTAATATTCTGTTCTTATATTGAGCTTTTGGGATTTTGATTACTATATATATGGGTATAGCTATGTTTTGGTTGTAGGTGTCAACAGTTCTGTATGCCTCATACATCTGAGCATCATTTCCTTTTCTTAAGCTTGTGGAGTTTTCCTTAATTATTTCTGTGAATAGCCTTTGTTTTTATTCTTGCTTCTTCACTTACATTTTTTATTCTTAAGTTATAGATCCTCTTGTCATCTTCTAGCCTTTGTATTGTTACTGCCTGTTTCCTTATCCTTTTTAAGAGATCTTTTCTTTCATGGTCACACATTGCAAAGCTGTCTTCAAATTTTGATAGTCTATCTTAGTTTCTTTCAAGCAGTTTTGACAGCTTTCAATAGAGTTTTTAATTTCTTGGAGCTCTCTTTGAATCTGCCTCATGTATTCTAGGTTTTCTTTACATTGCTCATTGAACATTTCTCTCTTTTTTGTGCTCCACCATTCTTTCATCTGTGTCTTCTTGAGAGATGTTTGGCATTTCTTTTATTAATCTACATATATCTTGCTTTACTTGAATTAATATTTCAGTTTTGAGCTCATTTACAAGGTCCTGAAGATATCTCTTTATGTCCACTGATGCTGTGTCTGATATTGCGTGTTTGCTGCCCTCAATATCTTTTGTATTTACCCCTGATAGATCAATATTCTTACGGTTTGTGGCCTTTTCTTATTTCTTTCTGTTATTGTGATTTTTATTTCTTCCATGGAGGTCTCAGCCCCTTTCCTTTTTGATTATGGTCCTTCTGAAGCATGCTGGCTAGGGATTTCTGCCCTCTCTAGGTTGCTTTTGGACATTGAGGTACATGCTGGGGGGGGGGGTTATGCTGGCCTCACACCTCCAGGCCAGTCAACCTTCCAAGGCCTTCACCACATTAGTGTGTGCTGAGTGTATTGAATTGGTTTGGTATGATTTATTTGCTTCCAGCCAGAGGCATGACCTTGGCCAAACAGATCCACACAATCTGCTCTGGGAAGGGAGGAAACAACTGAAATCACTGCCATTCCTTGTTCCTGCCCATCCTGCCTGATTCTAACACATCAACCAGTTGGTCACCCCATTCCCATCACCACAGTTTAATGCAGGTCCCTTGCTGGCTCCATTCTCTGTTGGGCTCCCTAACCTCTGACTTCAGTGCAACTGTGGCTTCATCGAGTTGCAGCAGTTTGAGTTCAGGTGGCTTCAGCAAGTGTCAGCGGTGTGAGTTCAGACAGCTCAAGCATTTCATGGCAGAGGAAGTTAGGGTGGCTCTAGCGAGAGTGCTGTGGCCACTAAACTTAGGTGCTCCAATGGCAGCCCCAGACTGCATGTTTGGCCAGCTCTTTTCATTTTAGTTTCTTCCTGGGTTGAGGGGATCCATCTTCCTCTGTCTGGACCTCTCCAGGATGTTATATTCTGGCATCTGAGTTGTCTTTCCCAGGGAGTCTTTGTATTCTGCTGCTTATCAATCTGCCATCTTTTGCTCTTCCCTGTGTCAAAGTATTTTATACTAGGTGACTGAATAATAACATAATTGCTCAGTTTTCTACTTACTGAAGCTTGAGAGAGCAGGCTGGATGAGGGTAGCTTAGCTTGCTTCTATGCAAACTAACCAAAGAGCTCTATTACCAATAGCTCTCCTTAGAAGGCAGATGGGTTGCAACACAGTCCTTAGATCAGGTTTTTCAGGAATTTCTAGACCATAGACTGTGGGACACACCCACTTCCCAATCTTAGACTCAAAATAAAAAGAAGGGAAATGGAATAAAGGGAAGGGGAAAATATAAAGTTGGATAAAAGGAAGGAAGAGGGAAAGTAAAGACATAGTGATATAAAGTGAGTTAAAAGAATTTTGTGAAGGGTGAGGTTCTATAACACTGCTACACAGAGTGAACTCTAAATCTACCTTAACTTTTATATCCTTAGAGCAAGTACCATTCCATTTTCACTTCCATTTTCCTCACATCCCTTTCATTTATATTAACAATATAATGTCATTTTCATTGATATTAACATACTCTTTGCTGATAACAATTGAATTCCTATTGTTTTATAGACAAATACAATTTTCTACCTCTGCACATGAGAATTCAACTCAGTGTTTTAAACTTCTTGTTCCTTACAAACAAAAAGAAAAATCTTTCCCATGAGATAATTTACAGGCAAATCCAATCTCCTCAATCAAAATCAGCATGGCTTTTATCTTAACCCTGTACCTGTCTCTAAAATTGATAACCCAGACATTTCAAAACACAAAAGAATCTGTTCCTTGAAAGCAAGGAATAACATTTTTTTCCTTCTGAATGCTTGCAAACTGTAAGGTTTCTCTCTTTCTCCCCCCTCCCCCCATTATTGCAGCCCTTTTATTTTAAAAGATGCATGAACATAAGTAAAGCTATTTTTTATTTGTATTGTATCTTTTGCTAAAAATCTTTATCCTATTTTGTTTCCATCAATTTCCTCTATGTTAATGTTGTAACATTTACAACAAAGTGAGTGATATTTGTTTATTGGAGTGAAATTTGGCAACAAATTACAAGGCTGTGCTGTGAAATGTAATTTAACATTTAGCCTATCTGCAGCATCATGTGTTCAGCTTCCATAAAGTGTTCATTCTCAATTTAAGCCTGGTAAATGACCAATGAATGATAGTAAAAGACCTCTGCTTGGCTGTGACAAAAAAAGATTCACTCTAGTTTTCAGACAACATTGAACACAACCATAGATGTTCTGTAGATTTAGTAAGTGGTAGCAAATGAATAGTTTTGAGAAGAGTTTACAAATTACTCTGTGACTGTATTCTTTTCTTCTATGAACTTCCCTGTAGGATTATATTTGTATAACTAGTCCTACTAAGACAAGAATAGCAACTGTGGTGTAAAACAAAATCAAATCAACTCTAGGAATAAGTTGACTGATCACATGATATTGCATACAGCAATGCCTCTCATCAAGAAATGCACTTCAAAACTGAAGAAGTTTAGCAAAGCTCTCAGACTCATTAAATTCACTGGTCCTAACATGTTCCCCACCATGCAGATGCAGCTGGACTGACAGAATGATGAAATGGCTCTCTGAAGATTGAATTGCCATGCTGCTCTCAGGCAATACCTGCTAAGGTTTTATCATAGCTCCCCAGAAGACTATATTATACTTCTAATCATTATTCAATATATAGAACTTCTTTTCCCTTAATCAAGATTCATAAGCACAAGAATCAATGGATAAAATTGCAATGATAATGACCATTTCTCTAAGATCTACAAGCAAAAGTTTTGTTTCCTGCTGTGTTACTTCATCCCTTGATGTGCTGGCATGTAAATTAATTCAAGAAATAGAGAGAGAGAGAAGGAAAAACTCTTCTACAGAAGAAACAATATTCCACTGAAAGAGTTTGAAATTTCTTTTTTTTTTATTTAAAGAGAGAGAAAAAAGAAAGGATATAAAAAACAATGCAGTAAAAGGGTACAAATAATACAGTATTTCAAGAAAAAAATATATAAAGTACGAAATCACCAGTTAATAGGTTATGTATTATCTTCCCAGAAACAGTTGTCCATATTACTAAATTAAAGCATATAAAGTGGACATTCATACAGTGAATTTGGGGACAGTTCCGTTCAATGATCCAACAAAAGCTCAGTTATATGGTTTTCCATCATACACACTCAAGCATACCTGTGGTTATATCCCTTAGTCCACCTTACTTTCTGCTCTTTTTCACAGTAACAATTAGACTTTTAGGGTTTTATTACTCTCGTGGTTCTTATTACTTTTTTGAAGAGAATAAAACCAAATGTGACTAAACAAAACAGAGTCATTTAGAACAGAAGGGTGGGCATAGCACATGATGCAAAAATAGAATACCAGGTGATCAAAAGTGGTTACCATTGTGCCTCTTGCTATTTTTAAATTGAGTTGTCTATATCATCAGGTATAATAGAATTGATCAAAACAGTACAGAATAAAACCAATAAAACCTACACTGAGGACTTTATGGGACTTCCAAAAAAGAATAATTGGGCATCATAGTATATCTTATTGCCTTCAAAGTTGTTGCCTATACCCTCAAACTTGATACTATCAAACAAAATAGAATATATAATGATCAGACAGAACAAGATGGGGAGAGTAATACTGGGGTTCAAGTCAGGTTAATAGGACAACAAAAAGTTACTATAATATGTCCCGTAATTTTTAATTTATTTTTCCCTTAATTAAAAAAAGGGAGAAAATAGATTAATTTAAAAAGGGGGTGGGGGTTGAGTTAAGGGAGGACATTGTAACAGAACAACGCAGGGCAGAATTGAGCAATTCAAGCATCAATGTGTTTCACCACCAGATAATCGAACATAATAGTAGCCATAGTGCCTCTTTCCTTAAATTATTTGAGTATAACTTCGTATGCTATAATATAAAGCATATCAAGGCAGTGTGAAGCCTTTCAAGAGAATGCAAGAATTACAGGGTATTTAGAACCTGCTAATAGAAAACAAACGATGGTTTCTATATTATCTCTTTGCCTATAAAGAATTTTGTTTATACTATAGCATATAGTGAAATATAGTAAGATACAACATGTTAAAACCAGTGGAAACAGATGTACAACAGCTTGATGGGACTTCAAAACAAGATGATATTAAACCAGCACTAGCCTTTTATTTTGTGTTGCTTTCTTCAAAATAGCTATTTGTGCTATCATAGATACTAAAATCGAACATTAAAACCATTGTGGTTTTAATGGTTAAAACCATAGCGGTTAATGAGTAAAAACATTATATGGCTTCAAACAAATATGATTGCGAATCATGATTACCACATACTTCTATGTATTCTTATCATTTCTTACACTAGGGAAACTATTCGGTATTTACACATGTGAGTTTGATTTCTTTCACTTATGATTATGGTCTTGAGTTTCGTTCATTTATTTATAAATGTCTCACTGAAGTCATTCTTTATAGCTGAGTAGTACTCCATTGTATAAAAATATCACAACGTTTTTATCCATTCTTCAGTTGATGGACACTTAGGTTGTTTCCAAGATCTGGCTATTACAAATTGTGCTGCTCTAAACATGGGTGCACATATATCACTGTGGTATGATGCTTTCAGTTCTTTTGGTAATATGCCTAGAAATGGTATAGCTGTGTCATATGGGGCTTCCAGTCCTAGTTTTCTGAGAAATCTCCACACTGATCTCCACAATGGTTGCACTAGTCTACACTCCCACCAACAGTGTGGAAGAGTGCCTTTTTCTCCACAGCCTATCCAGCATTTGTTGTTGGTGGTTTTCTTGATCTTGACCATTCATTCAGGAGTGAGATGAAATCTCAGTGTAGTTTTAATTTGCATTTCTCTAATGACCAATGATGATGAACATTTTTTCATATATTTATATGCCATTTGTATTTCTTCATCTGAGAATTGTATATTCATCTCAGATGCCCATTTTTGGATTGGGTCTTTGAATTTTGGGGGTCTGATTTTTTACAATTCTTTATATGTTTTAGAAAGAAGTCCTTTGTCTGAAGGGCAGTTCACTAAGATTTTTTCCCAGTTTGTGGTTTTCTTCTCACCATGCTGGAGACCTCTTTTGATGTGCAGATACCTTTTAATAAGAGGTGATCCCACTTATTGATTATGGGAAGTATTTCCAATGCAGTTTGAGTGGGTTCATGAATTCTCTACTGACTCCTATATCTTCAAGGTTTTTACCCAATTTGTCTTCCAATAGATTTAGTGTTTCTGTTTTAATATTTAGATCTTTGATCCATTTAGTTTTTATTTTAGTACATGGTGATAGGCATGGGTCTTGTTTTAGTTTTCGACATATGGAGAGCCAGTTTTTCCAGCACCATTATCACATGCAATATTTGTGGTTCAAAATCTGGCACTGCTTAATGAAAATAATTAGAAAATCATCTCATAAGAACTACTAAAAAGTATGGGAAAAAAAGGAAATACCATTAGAGAGGGCAATTTTTAATCAATGCTGTTTTTCCTCTTGCTTTGAAATTCTAGGTGGTCATTTGTGGTATCTTATACTTAGAAATGGGTGCACACCAGTATGTGTTAGATAATTTATTTTCTTAATGTGTTCATATTTACTCCAATTCTTCTTGAAGCAAAAATCTTTTCTGCTTCTAAATTTTCTGCTCCTATGGAAAAACTATTTGTGTACATTTGTAGTTAGTTTCTTCAAGCCTTTTCCTTCATCTGTAAACTGTGAAGAAACATACAAATTCGGAGATTTCTGTATTCTGTGACTCCTGATATTTAGTCTATATATATCCTAAAACTCAGAGTTCATCTCACAAACTTGAATGAAAAATTTTGTAATTTATAGAACATGAAAATATAATTAAATGCATTATAAGAAACTGCAGAGATAAAAATAAAGTTCAAAGTAAATGACTTCAATAATCTTATATATTATCTATCCAAAACTGGTCCTCAGAGCTTACTTTCATAAGTTCTATCATTTTTATCAAATTAACCAAAATCCATTTCTTGAAGGATTCATGAATGTATCTTCATGAATAAGAGTTAGAAAATTTCAATTAATGTAAAATATAGGGTTCATATTTCAATAATGAGCATAGAGGACTGTGAAGAAGCAAGACAACATCTAATTAAATGTACTTATGACTGTATCAAGATTCATGAACAAACATTTAATGTAGACCCCGCAAAGTCAGACCTCCATTCAAGCATGCTTCCTGTCATGATCACCACCAGTGGCCATGTCTACACAATAATTCAGTGAGTTGTTGTCCACATGTGTGGATAAATGGGAATTTTTAAAGTAAGAACAAGAGGTTACAGGATGACAAAGTTTAGAAGAACTAAAATTACTCTGGAAAGCAATTACACAGGGTCCTGAAATGATGAAGTCTTCCATGCTTTAGGTATTCAACACCAGTTGGAATCCTTTTGTGTTGTCTTAACTAATGTGCAGGTGGAAAAGGAAGAATGCTTTTGGGACCTAATGAACATAAGACAGAGGCTGCTAAGCACTCTCCAATGTACATAATAGGTGGCGGAACAACAACAACAAAATTATATGGCTCAAAAACCAGTGATATTAAATTCTAGACTAAAACAAGATGAGAAGAATTAATTCGTCTACTCATTGTACCTCCAGAAGGCAAAAATTAATATTTTCTTTTTTTATTTAAAGAGAAAAACAAAACAGTAAAAGTGTACAAGTAATACAGAATTTCAAGAGAAAAAATATGCATTAAGAAATCACTAGTTAATAGATTACTACTGTTATCTCAGAAACAGTTGTCTAGATTACAAAGTTAAAGCATACAAAGTGGACATTAATACAGTGAGATTGCAGACAGTTCTGTTCAATGATCCAACAAAAATTCAGTAATATGGTTTTCTGTCCTACACACTTAAATATACATACAGTTATATCCTTTAGATCGCTTTCTTTCCTCTCTTTTTTATGATAAGAATTACACATTTTGGGTTTTATTACTCCCAAAGTTCTTAATTTTTCTTTGAAGAGGAAAACAAAACAAAACAACAACAAAAGAACAGAACAACAACAACAACAACAACAACGAAACAATGTGACAAAGCAAAACAGAGTCGGTTAGAATAGGAGGATGGACATAGTATATAATGCAAAAAGAGATTATCAGGTGATCAACAATGGTTAGCATTATGCCTCTTGCTATCTTAAAAAGAGTTGCCTGTATCATCTGGTATAATAGAATTTAAAAAACAGTACAGAACAAGACCAATAAAACCCACAATGGAGATGTTACAGGACTTCCAAAGTAGATAATAGTCAAACCATAATGGGCATCATAGAATATCATTTTGCCTTCAAAATGGTTGCCTATACCCTCAAACTTGATACTATTAAATGAAACAGAATATAATAAAATCAGTCAGAACAAGATGTGGAAATCAATACAGGGGTTCAAATCAGGTTAATAGGAAAACAAAAAAGTTACTATGATATATCCCACTATTTTTAATTTAGTTTTCCCTTAATTAAAAGATAATAAGAAATAAATTAATTTTTAAAAAAAGAAAAAAAAGGGAAGAGATTGAAATAAAAGAGCACATATCAATAGAACAACACAGGTCAGAACCAAATAATTTAAGCATCATTGTGTTTCACCACCCAATAGCCTGACATTAATAGTAGTTACCATAGAGTCTCTTTCCTTGATATATTTGAGTATAACTTCCTATACTATAGCATCACACTTATCAAGACAGTGTGAAACCATTCAAGAGAATGAAAGTATTGCAGGGTATTTAGAACCAGCTAACAGAAACCGAACAACAGTTTCTATATTATCTCTTTGTCCATAAAAAACTTTGCTTATATGGTCACATATATTAAAATATAATAAGATAAAACATGTTAAAACCAATGGAAACAAACTAACAACAACGTGATCGGACTTCAAAACAGGATGATATTAAAACAGCACTAGCTATTACGCTGTCTTATTTTCTTCAAAATTCGTACTATCACAGACAATAAAATCAAACAGCCCAGATTAAAACCATTCCAATTAATGAGTGAAAACATTAAATGGCTTCAATCATGATTACCACGTACTTTTATGTATTCTTATCATATCTTACACTGGGGAAACTATTTGGTATTTATACACGTGAGTTTGATGTATTTCACTTATGAGTATGGTCTCAAGCTGTGTTCATTTATTTATAAATGTCTTAATGTGATCATTGTTTATAGCTGAGTAGAACTCCATTGTACAAAAATACCACAACGTTTTTACCCATTCCTCAGTCAATGGACACTTAGGTTGTTTTCAAGATTTGGCTACTGCAAATTGCTCTGCTATAAACATGGGTGCACATATATCACTGTGGTATGATGCTTTCAGTACTTCTGGGAATATGCCTAAAAGTAGAAGAGCTGGGTCAAATGGGGCTTACAGTCCCAGCCTTCTGAGAAATCTCTAGACTGACCTCCACAATGGTTGCACTAGTCTACATTCCCACCAAGAGTGCAGGAGAGTTCCTTTTTCCCCAAAGCCTCTCCAGCATTTGTTGTTGGTGGTTTTTTTTTTTTTTTTTTTTTTTTATCTTGGCCATTTTTTCAGGAGTGAGATGAAATCTCAGTATAGTTTTCATTTGCATTTCTCTAATGACCAATGATGATGAACATTTTTTTCATATATTTATTTGCCATTTGTATTTCTTCATCTGAGAATTGTATATTCATCTCAGATGCCCATTTTTGGATTGGGTCTTTGAATTTGGGGAGTCTGATTTTTTTTTTAATTCTTTATATGTTTTAGACAGAAGTCCTTTATCTGAGGGACAGTTCACTAAAATTTTTTCCAAGTTTGTGGGTTTTTATTTCACTATGTTGGAGATTTCTCTTGACATGCAGAAACTTTTTAATAAGAAGTGATCCCAGTTATTGACTCTGGGAAGTATTTCCCATGCGGCTTGAGTCTTGTTCAAGAATTCTGTACCTACCCCTATATCTTCAAGTTTTATCCAATTTGTCTTCCAATAGACTTAGTGTTTCTGTTTTAATATTTAGGTCTTTGATCCATTTAGATTTTATTTAGGATGTGGTGATAGGCATGGATCTAGTTTTAGTTTTTGGCATATGAAGAGCCAATTTTTCCAACACCATTTATTAAAGAGACTGTCGTTCTTCCAGTGAACTTGTTTGGCCCCTTCATCAAAGATAAGGTGGTTGAGTGTGTTTGTCGTTATGGTTGTATCTTCTAATCTATTCCACTGATCTTTGGCTCTGTTTTGATTCCAGTAGCATGTTGCTTTTACTACAGTTGCTTTGTAGCACAACTTCAAGTCATGGATTGTGATGCCTCCTGCCTTGCCTTTGCTGCTTAGAACTGCCTTTGCTTTTCTAGGTCTCTTCTCACTCCAGATGAATTTTAGGAGTGATTTCTCGAGATCTATGAGGTATGTTGATGGCATTTTTATTGGGATTGTATTGAATCTGTATAAGAGTTTTGAGAGAATGGCCATTTCCACAATATTTATTCTTCTTATCCATGAGCAAGGGATGTCTTTCCATTTTCTGAGACCATCTTGAATTTCATTTTTCAGTGTATTATAATTTGTATAGGTCTTTCACTGCTTTTATGAGAATATTTCCTAAATATTTTATTTTTTTGTTTGCTAGTGTGAAGGTTGTGGCTTCTATTATTTCTCTCTCTCTGTAGTTTTGTTGTTAGTGTATAGGAATGCTGTTGATTTTTGTGTATTGATTTGTATTCAGCCACATTGTTGAATTTATTTTTTATATCTAGCAATCTTTCAATGGAGTTCTGGGGGTCTTATATGTAGAGTATCATACCATCTGCAAATAATGATAATTTAACTTCTTCTTTTCCTATCTTTATGCCTTTATTTCTCTCTGTTTTCTAATTGCTCTGGCTAATATTTCCGGTAGTATATTAAATAGGAGCAGTGATAAGGGACATCCTTGTCTTGTGCCTGATTTTAAAATAAAAGTCTTCAATTTTTGGACATTTAGTATGATACTGGCTGTTGGTTTGTCATAAATGGCCTTTATTATTTTGAGGTAAAGGCCATCTATTCCAATTTTAGCAAGGTTCTTATCATAAATGAATGTTGTACCTTATCAAAAGCTTTTTCTGCATCTATAGAAATGACCATGTGATTCTTACTTTTCACTCTATTGATATGTTAGATCACATTTATCGATTTATGTATGTTGAACCATCCCTGAATACCTGGAATCAATGCCACTTGGTCATGGTGTATAATCTTTTTGATGATTTGCTGCATCTTATTGGCCAATTTTTTATTGAGGATTTTCGCATCTGTTTTCATTAGGGAGATTGGTCTGTAGTTCTCTTTTTCAGTTGGGTCTTTCTCAGGTTTTGGTACTAGAGTAATATTTGCTTCCAGGAATGACTTAGGAGGGATTGCTTCTCTTTCAATTTTATTGAAGAGTTTGAGGAGTGTTGGCATTACATCTTCTTTGTATTTCTTGTAGAATTTTGAAGTGAATCTGTCTGGGCCTGGGCTCTTCTTTGTAGGTAAGGACAATTATGTTTTCAATTTCATTAATGGAAATTTGGTTATTCAGCAGTTTTACATCTTCTTGACCTAGCTTTGGTACTTCATATACTCCTAGGAATCTGTCTATTTCTTCTGTGTTATCAAACCTTTGAGAGTAGAGGTTTTTGAAACAGGTGTTGATGATCTTCTGTATTTCTCTTGTGTCTGTAGTGATTTCACCTTTTCATTCCTTTTTGTATGAATTTGAGCTTTTTCTTCCCTTTTATAATAAGGTTGGCTAGGGGCTTGTTGATTTTATTTATTCTTTCAAAGAACCAACTCTTTGATTCACTGATTTTTTGGATTGATTTGTTAGTCTCTATTGCATTGATTTCTGCTCTGATTTTTATAATTTCCTCTCTTCTTTTTCTTTGGGCTTGACTTGCTCTTCTTTTTTGAGATGTTTGAGGTGTAACGTCGGGTTATTTATTTGTATTCATTCTGTTTTCCTGGTGTGGGAACTCAGTGCAATAAATTTTCTTCTGAGGAGAGCTTTGTTTGCATCACACAGATTCCGGTAAGTTGTATTTGTGTTTTCATTTGTTTGTAGGAATTTAATTTCTTCTGTGAACCACTGATTCCTCAAGTGTCTTATTCAGTTTCCATATGTTTGTGGGATTTTTGCAGTATCTTTTATCATTAATTTCTAATTTTATAGTGCTGTGATCCGATAACATGCAAGGGATAATTTCAACTCCTTTGCATTTATTTAAATATGTTCTGTGAGTTAATATATGGTCTATTTTTAAAAATAACCCATGTACTGCTGAGAAGAATGTGTATTCTGTTGTTTTGGGGTGTAATACTCTGTTCATGTCTGTCAATGCCATTTGTTCACAGGTGTGATTCATTTCTTTTATTTCTTTGCTGATTTTCTTTGCTGATTTTATTTCTTTGCTGATTTTCTGTTGATCTGTCCCTTGGTGTCAATGGCGTATTAAGGTCTCCTGTTACAACTGTGTTACTGATAATTTGAGTTTTCATTTCTGTTAATAGTTGTTTTATATAGCTGGGTGCTCTGGAATTTTGTGCATATATATTTAAGGTAGTTATCTCTTCCTCTTGAAGTTTTCCCCTAAACAATATGTAGTGACCTTCTTAATCTCTTCTGATTATTATTGGGTTGACGTTCACATTGTCTGCAAACAGAATAGCTACCCCCGCTTTTTGGGGGGCTCCTATTGCATGAAGTATTGTTTTCCATCCTTTGACTTTCAGTCTGTGAGTATGCTTTTGGGTTAGATGGATTTCTTCTACACAGCATATGGTTGGATGTTGTTTCTTGATCCATTCTGCCAATCTGTTTCTTTTAATTGGTGCATTAAGACCATTTGTACTAAGGGTTATAACTGCTATATATTGGTTTAGTGTTGACATGTTATCTTTCTGCTGTTGCATGTTTGTCTTTTGGTTCTGTTTAATTGTCTGCTTTGTTTAGTGGTTTTTTCCTAAGTGTATCTAAACTGTCTTTCAGTATTTTTTGCAGGATTGGCTTGGTGATCATAAAGCTCTTCAGCTGTTCTTTGTCATGGAAGTATCTTATTTCTCCATTTATTTTGAAGGACAGTTTTGCAGGTTATGTCAGTCTAGGTTGGAAATCATTTTCCTTTAGGATCTGAAATACTTCACTCCATGCTCTTCTTGACTTTATTGTTTGTGAGGAGAAGTCTGCTGTGATTCTGATAGGTTTTTCTTTATTGGTGATCTGTCTTTTCTCTCTAACAGCTTTTAGTATTGTATTCTTTAGTTCAATTTCTGGGATGGTGATTATTATATGTCTGGGTGTAGTTTTATTTTGGCTATGGCTATTTGGAGTTCTATATGCTTCATTGATCCTGATATCAGTTTCCCATTTCATGTTTGGGAAACTTTCTGCTATTACTTCTCTAAATATCCTCTTGACATCCTTTATGTTTTCTCCTTCTTTTTCATTTATCCCTATCAACCTTATGTTGTTTTTCTTTGCATCATCTTGCAGGTGTTGAATTGTCATTTATTGATTTCTTGTTATTTTTAAAAGATTTTTCCTTTCCTGTTCGCTAGGCACAATCTTGTCTTCAAGGTCCAAAATTCTATCTTCACATTCATTGAGGCAGTTTTTACAACTTTCAGTGGAATTTTTGATTTCCTGTATATCACTTTGCATCTGTTTTATATATTCTGTTTGTTTCTTATATTGTTCATCCAGGGATTCTATCTTTTTGTTTAGTTCCTCCAATTTTTTAACTGTGTCTTCTTTAGATATGTTCAGCATCTCCTTCATTTCTTTTATCATTTCTTCTTTTACCTAAGAGATTATTTCTAGTTTGAATTCCTTTAAAGCTTCCTGGAGTTGCTTTTTTATTTCGGTTACTATTGTTTCAGGTATTTCAGATATATGCCATGTATTTTCTTCTATGTACATGGCTCCTAGGCTTTCTTGGGATGGGCTGGATATTTGAGATTGCATTTTGGTCTTTTGTTTTGTCATTTTCCTATATTTCTGTGTTTCAAGTGTTGTTTCAGAGTTTCCCCTGGGTGTATTGGAAATTGTGTCTTATGTTCTGGGTTCCTGGGACTCCTCTGGTAGTGTAGTTCCCTCTTTGGGCAGCAGAGCCCCTGGATTAAAAGAGGGTTGTCAGGCTCCTCTCAAGTAGACCTTAAGCCTCCTCAATCTGCACAGTTTCCCCCTCTAGTAGCAAAGCTCCCCTGAGGGAAAGAAGGCCACCTGGTCTGGTCCAGGCAATCTCAAATCCTGCTAAGCCAATCTAGTGTGGCTGCAAGCCCTGTGGACCCCAAACACCTAAAGCCAGTATCTCATACTCTCCCAGGAATTGGATGTTGTGTAGTAGTCATCCAGCTCCTTGGATGACCAAGCTCCCCAGGCTGAGAGAGGGTCCCCCTATGGCCTACATAGGCCTCAAACCTCCTCAGCAGAGCTGCTCCCTCCCAATTGGTGGCAGTATTGCTGGTGTTTTCCAGGTCAAACGAAGGTCACAGGTGAGGCCCAAGCAGGTTCCAATGGCTCGATCCAGCTCCCTCCTTCTGGCAGGCAGCTGTGGTGTGCTCCTCAGGTGGGACAGGCAGCGGGCAGGGCTGGAATGAGGTCCCTCTGCTCTGCTCTGCTCTCTCCTTCCAGCCAACAGGTGTGGTGCATTCCTTGGGGTGGGGGGAGAGGCCACTAATATTTTCTGGTACGCAGGTCCATTACACAAACTTGGACAATCTGACCCAATATAATGCAATTTTTAATTCTGAAACATAGTGCAAAAAATAAAGTGATAGCAAATATGTGTTTCCTTTGGCTTTGTCAGTTTGATTCAAACCAAATATATTTTCAAAAAATTATTACTAATTGCTAATATTTCTAGCTGATATGTGTAAGAAAAATGAATAAATAGTAAACAACCATGTAATTATTAAGATATAATGTGCAAAACATTTATGTATTTTATATTACTATAGTCCAGAGGTGATTAACCTACATTACCTGTGCCATCGCAGGTGGTTTATAACATTGAAAGCTATAAAAGTTACACCATCACAGTACCCAGACTATAAAAATCTGTGTTGACAAATATGCAGATAAATGCATGCATAATTAACACAATCTGTAGAAGTATGAATTTAATTTTTTGTTTTTAAAAAGAATAAAGCAAAGCAAACCAAAACAGAGTAAAGCAAAGCAAATAACCCAAGACTTCAAAACAACAGGAAGTCAGTAGTGGCTACCATAATGACTCTTGTTTTCTTCTGAATAATTGCCCATACTTTCACCTTAACCACAATAAATTAAATACAAAGCAAAGTACTATAAAAGCAATCAAAACCAAAGAATGGGGGCTTTATGAGTCTTCAAAACCAGAAAATAGGAAGTCAATAATGGCTACCATAATGACTCTTATTTTCTTCACAATAGCTCTCCATGCCTTTACACATATTTATATCAAATAATTGAAAACTAAAACCAATCAAAACCAAGAGTGAAATCATTAGATTTCAAAACAAAATGATAGGACATCAGCAATGTCTACCATGATGTCTCATTTTCTTTAGTGTAGCTGTTCATACCATCAAACATACTAAAATCAATTCTTGTAAATTCTTTAGGTGAAGTTCTAGGCTTATATAAACCTATACATGTACATCCATCCTTTCTGTATTTGAGTGAAAAGAAAAACAAAATAAAAGTATAAGAATAATGAGAAGCAAGAGTGAAATAAATAACTATAACAAAGAGCCCCAAATAATAACAATGTAGGCTTTCAAAACAAGGTGGTAGGAACATAACTAATTTTGTTGTTTTGTATAGTTGTGGTCAAAAGATTTACTTTAAGTACCAGATATGGTCACAGATCTAATCCTACTGATGTTAACTCTTTTGTTCCAAGAACTAATAGCATTAGTAATATAATCATCTTATTAATCTTGTGTATACAAATACATACAAATTTTTATCTTTTTCTTTTTCTTTTTACTACCTTTATTCTCTCTTTTCCTGAGCTATTTTTTCCTCTTTGAGGAGTTTCTTACCCTTTCACAATATTTTCTGAAGATGTTGGATCTTATTTACTTTTTAATTTTCTCACACTAGAAGGCAATATAGTATTTACACATGTGAATTTGATTTATTTCACTTATATTTATGGTCTTAAGTCGCATCCATTTACCTACAAAAGCCTCAATATGGCCCTTCTTTATAGCTGAGCAGTATTCCATTGTATTAAAATACTGCATCTTTTTTTATCCATTCTTTAATTGATGGGAATTTGGGTGATTTTCAGGATTTAGTTATTACAAACCATGCTGCTATAAACATGGGTATACATATATTACTGTGGTATGATGTTTTGGGTTCTTCTGAGAATATGCGCAGAAGTGGAATATATGGGTCAAATGGAAAAATCTCAGCTTTTTGAGGAACCTCCACACTGATTTCCACAATGGTTGTACCAGTCTACACTCCACCAACAATGTAGAACAGTTCCTTTTGCCCCACAGCCTCTCCAGCATTTGTTACTGATGGTTTCTTTCTTTCTTTCTTTCTTCCTTTCTTTTTTTTTTTTTTTTTTTGATTTTTGCAATTCTTTCTGGGATAAGACGGAATGCCACTGTTGTTTCAATTTGCACTTCCCTAATGACCAATAATGTTGAACATTTTTTGTGTATTTGTCTGCCATTTCTATTTCTCCATCTGACAAAAGTATATTCACTCATTTTTGGACCATTTTTGGAATAAGTCTTTGAATTTTGGGAGCCTGATTCTTTTTTCAGTTCTATGTATTGTTCATATAATGTTCTAGATATAATCTTGTTGAGAGACAGTTTACTAAGATTTTTCATAATTCATGAGTTTTCTTCTCACTCTGTTGGATATTTTGTTTGAAATGCAAAAAAGTTTAATAACATGAGATACCAGTTGTTAATTCTGAGAAGTACTTTCTGTGTAGTATGATTTTTGTTCATGAATTCTCTGCCAACCCCTATGTCATCAAGATTTTTACCTACTTTGTCTTCCAGAATATTTAGTGTTTCTGTTTTAATATTTAGATCTTTTATCCATTTTGACATTAGTTTAGTGCCTGGTGATAGATAGGGGTCTGGTTTTATTTTTTGGCATATGGAAAGCCAGTTTTTCTAGTACTACTTATTAAAGAAGCTATGTTTCTTCCAGTGAATGTGTTTGGTCCCTTTGTCAAAGATAAAGTGGCTGAATGTGTTTGTAGTTGTGGTTGTGTTTTCTAATGTATTCCATTGATCATCAGGTCTATTTTTATTCTTGTACCAGGTTGATTTTTATCATAATTTTGGGGCAATGGTCATTTTGACAGTATTAGTTCTTCCTGTCTATGAACAAGAAATGTCTTTTCATTTACTAAGATTTTCTTTTTTTTTTTCAGAGTACAGTAATTGTCACTGAATAGATATTTCACTTACTTTGTTTGGTTAACTTCTTAGTATTTTGTTTTTTAGATGTTAATGAGAAGGGTGAGATTTCTCGTACTTCTCTCAGTGAGTTTGTTGTTTGTATATAAGACTACTATATATTTTTCAGTGCTAGCTTTGTATCCAACTACATTAATGAATTTGGTTATTGGATATAGAAGTCTTTCAATGGAGTATTGGGGGTCTTCTATGTTTAAGAAATGACTTATTGCATTTTGTTTCCTATTATTTTATTGAGGATTTTTGCATCTATGTGTATTAGTGGATTGGCCTGTAGTTCTCTTTTTGGTTGAGTCTTTCTCTGGTTTTCATACTAGGGAATGCTTACTTCCAGTAATAAGTTAGAGAGAATTGCTTCCCTTTCAATTTCATTGAAGAATCTGAGGAGTGTTGGCATTAAGTCTTCCTTGAAATTTTTTGTAGAATTCAGTTGTAAGTCCATCAGGACCTGGGTTTTTCTTCTTAGGAAAGTTTAATTACATTTTTAATTTCATTAACTGAAATTGGGTTATTTAACAGTTTTACGTTTTGATTCAGCTTTGGTGATTCATATGTTTCTGGGAATCTATAGATTTCTTCTGTGGTATCAAACCTATGAAAATAAAGGTTTTTGAAGTAGGTATTGATGAACTTATTTTTCCACAGGGTCTGTAGTGATTTCAGCATTTTTATTCCTTATTGCCTAAATTTCAGTTTTTCTTTCCTTATTTTAATAAGGTTGTCTAAGGGCTTATCAATTTACTTATTATTTCAAAGAACCAAATCTTTGTTTGTTTTCTTAGCCTCTATTGTATTGATTTCCACTCTGATCTATATAATTTCCTTCCTTATTTTGGCTTTGGGCTTGACTTGGCTTTCTTTTTTTGGCTGTTTCAATATAGCTTCAGGTTGTTTATTTGTTTTAGTTGTTTTTCTGATGTGGGAATGAAATTTCTTCTGAGGACTGCTTTCATTGTGTCCCACCTGTTCTGGTAAGTTTTATTTGTATTTTTGTTTACTTATAGATATTGTTTAATTTGATTGTTCAGGAGTGTATTGTTTAACTTCTATGTGTTTATGGAGTTTTTGCCATTTCTTTTGTCATTAATTTCCAGTTATATAGAACTAAGATCAGATAATACACATGAGATAATTTCAGTTGTTTTGTATTTACTTAAGGCATGTTCTATGGTCTAGTATAATGTGTATTTTAGAGAATGTCCCACACGAAGGTGAGAAGAATGTATGTTCTGTTGTTATTTGGTGGAACATTCTGTACATGTCTGTTAAGTCCATTTGTGTACAAGATTGATTCAGTTCCTTTATTCTTTGTTGATTTTCTGCCTTCTTGACCTGTTTCTTTGTATCCAAAAGTTGTTAAGGATTCCCATTACAATTGTGTTATTGCTTATATGATTTTTAATTTCTATTGATACTTGTTTTATATAGCTGGGGTGCTCCCATATTTGGTGCACATGTATTTAAGATTGTTATTTCTTCCTCTTGAAGTTTACCACTAACCCGTCTGTAGTGATCTTCTTTATCTCTTTTTGATCATTGTTGACTTGAAAGTTCACATTGGGTGTGCAGAGGAAGGGCTGGCTGGATCTGGGGCACCTGGGTCCGCCTCCCCGTGTGTCTGGAGGACTGTGGATATCTCAGCAAGCAGGGTAGCATCACAGGTTTCAGAGACCCCGTGGCTTGTGGTAAGTGCTGAGTGCATTCTGCCCCAAGCCCAGACTGTTCGGGACCCCCCAGGCTTCTGGGTGCAGTGAAGTGCATAAGTGGGATTCAGGCATCTACTTCTGCCTCCGCATTCTGGCTGTGCTTGGAGAACTGTGGAGCATCCAGCAAGCAGGTGGGCACACAGTGTCCATGGAGCCCAGGTTATCTGGAACTATGGAGTTCTAAACAAGCAGAAGAGGGCCATTGGTTCTAGAGGCCCAGTGGCTTGGGGTAACTGGGTGCCAGAGTTCCAGGAACTGCGAACATAGAAGGGGATTTCCAACAGACCCTGAGGAAGCTTTCAAATAACACTTGCAACACAGAAATATAGGAAAATGACAAAACAAAAGACCACATTACAACCTCAAACCTCCAGCCCATTGCAAGAAACCCTAAGACCTACGTATATAGAAGAAAATATATGCCATTCACCAAAAATATCAGACATAATAGCTACTGAAATTAACAAGCAACTCCAGGAAGCTTTAAAGGAATTCAAACTTGAAATAATCTCCCAGGTAAAAGAAGAAATGACAAAAGAAATGAAAGAGATTCTGAATATGTCTAAAGAAAACACAGATAAAAAATTGGAGGAACTAAACAAAAAGATAGAGTCCCTAGATGAGCAATATAAGAAACAAACAGAATACATAATGCAGTGCACAGAGATATACAAAATAAAAAAACTCCACTGAAAGTTGTAAAAACCACCTGAATGAAAGTGAAGATAGAATTTCAGACCTTGAAGACAGGATTGCAACTAGTAAACAGGAAAGGAAAGATCTTTTAAAAATAACAAGGAATCAGGAAACAACAATTCAACAACTGCAAGATGATGCAAAGAAAAATAACATAAGATTGATAGGGACTAATAAAAAAAGGAGACAACATAAAGGATGTCAAGAGGATATTTAGAGAGGTAATAGCTGAACATTTCCCAAGCATGAAATCAGAAACCGACATCAGGATCAGTGAAGCATATAGAACTCCAAATATTCATAACCAAAATAAAACTACACCCAGACATATAATAATCACCATCCCAGAAATCCAACACAAGAATAGATTATTAAAAGCTGTCAGAGAGAAAAGACAGATCACTTATAAAGGAGAACCTATCAGAATCACAGCAGACTTCTCAGCACAAACAATAAAGTCAAGAAGAGCATGAAGTGAAGTATTCCAGATCCTAAAGCAAAATGATTTCCAACCTAGACTGATGTATCCTGCAAAACTGTTATTCAAAATTGATGGTGAAATACGATACTTCCATGACAAAGAACAGCTGGAGAACTTCATGAACACCAAACGAACCCTGCAAAAAATATTGAAAGACAGTTTAGATACACAAAGGAAAAAACCACTAAGCAAAGCAGATAATTAAACAGAACAGAAAGATAAAGATGCAACAGCAGAGAGATAACATGTCAACAATAAACCAGCATTTAACAGTAATAACCATTAATGTAAATGATCTCAACGCAGCAATCAAAAAAAAGAAAAAAACAAACAAAAAAAAAACAGACTAGCAGAATGGACCAAGAAACAAAATCCAACCATATGCTGTTTACAGGAAACCCATCTAATCCAGAAGGATACTCACAGACTGAAAGTCAAAGGATGGAAAACAATACTTCATGGAACAGGAATCCAAAAAAAAAACAGGAGTAACCACTCTGTTTGCAGACAACGTGAACTTTAAACCAACAATGACCATAAAGGACAAAGAAGGTCACTACATACTCATTAGGGGAAAACTCCAAGAGGAAGAGATAACTATCTTAAATATATATGCACCAAACTCCAGAGCACCCAGTTATATAAAACAACTATTTACAGAAATGAAAACTCAAATTATCAGTAACACAATTGTAACAGGAGACCTTAATACGCCATTGACACCAAGGGACAGATCAACCAGACAGAAAATGAGCAAAGAAATAACAAAACTGAATCACACCTGCGAACAAATGGATTTGATAGACATACACAGAACGTTCCACCCCAGAACATCAGAATACACATTCTGATGAGAAATATATAGATCATTCTCTAAAATAGAACATATATTAGCTCACAGAACATATTTAAACAAATGCAAAAGAGTTGAAATCATCCCTTGCATGTTATCAGATCATAGCGCTCTGAAATTAGAAACTAATGATAAAAGATACTGCAAAAATTCCACAAACACATGGAAACTGAATAACACACTCTTGAGTAATCAGTGGGTCACAGAAGAAATTAAAGAAGAAATTAAACAATACCAACAAGAAAATGAAAATGCAGATACAACTTACCAGAATCTGTGGGATGTAATGAAAGCCGTCCTGAGAGGAAAATTTATTTCACTGAGTTCCCACATCAGGAAAACAGAATGAATACAAACAAATAACTTGATGTTACACCTCAAACAGCTAGAAAAAGAAGAGCAAGTCAAGCCCAAAGCCAAAAGAAGAGAGGAAATTATAAAAATCAGAGCAGGAATCAATGCAATAGAGACTAAGAAAACAATCCAAAGAATCAATGAATTAAACAGTTGGTTCTTGGAAAGAATAAATAAAATTGATAAGCCCCTAGGCAACCTTATTTTTAAAAAGGGAAGAAAAAGCTCAAATTCAAGCAATAAGAAATGAAAAAGGTGAAATCACTACGGACTCTACAGAAATACAGAAGATCATCAACACTTATTTCAAAAACCTCTACTCTCAAAGGTTTGATAACACAGAAGATATGGACAGATTCTTAGAAACATATGAAGTACCAAAGCTAGATCAAGAGGATATAAAACTGCTGAATAATCCAATCTCTGTTAATGAAATTGAAAATGTAATTAAGTCCTTACCTACAAAGAAGAGCCCAGGCCCAGATGGATTCACTGCAGAACTCTACAAGAAATGCAAAGAAGACTTAATTCCAACCCGCCACAAACGATTCCATGAAATTGAAAGGGAAGCAATCCTTCCCAAGTCATTCCTGGAAGCAAATATTACTCTGGTACCAAAACCTGAGAAAGAACCAACTGAAAAAGAGAACTATAGACCAATCACCCTAATGAACACAGATGCAAAAATCCTCAAAGAAATATTGGCAAATAGGATGTAGCAAATCATCAAGAAGATTATACACCATGACCAAGTGGGATTCATCCCAGGAATCCAAGGATGGTTCCACATACGTAAATCAATAAATGTAATCCACCATATCAGTAAATCCAAAAGTAAGAATCACATGATCATTTTTATAGATGCAGAAAAAGCCTTCGATAAGGTCCAAAATTCATCCATGATAAGAACTTTACAGAAAATTGGAATAGATGGTCTTTACCTCAATATAATAAAGGCCATTTATGACAAACCAACAGCCAGTATCATAGTAAATGGCCAAAAATTGAAAGCCTTTACTTTAAAATCAGGCACAAGACAAGGATGTGCTTTATCACCACTCCTATTTAATATAGTACTGGAAGTACTAGCCAGAGCAATTAGGCAAGAGAGAGAAATAAAAGAGGTAAAGATAGGAAAAGAAGAAGTTAAATTATCATTGTTTGCAGATGACATGATACTCTACATAGAAGACCCCCTAAACTCCATTGAAAGACCCTTAGATATAATAAATAAATTCAGTAATGTAGCTGGATACAAAATTAATACTCAGAAATCAATAGCATTTCTATACACTAACAACAAAATCACAGAGGGGAAATAAGAGAAACCACACTCCACATTAGCAAGCAAAAAAAAAATGAAATATTTAGGAATTACTCTTATGAAAGAAGTGAAAGACCTATACAGTGAAAATTATAATACACTGAAAAAAGAAATTGAAGATGATCTCAGAAAATGGAAAGACATCCCTTGCTCATGGATAGGAAGAACAAACATGGTGAAAATGGCCATTCTCCCAAAACTGTTATACAGATTCAAAGCAATCCAAATAAAAATACCATCAACATACCTTATAAATCTAGAGAAATCACTCATAAAATTCAGCTGGAACCAGAAGAGACCTAGAATAGCATAGGCAATTCTAAGCAGCAAAGGCAAGGCAGGAGGCATCACAATCCCTGACTTCAAGTTATACTACAAAGCAACAATAGTAAAATCAACATGGTATTGGAATCAAAACAGAGACAAAGATTAATGGAATAGATTAGAAGATACAACCACAGCTACAAACACACTCAACCACCTTATCTTTCATAAAGGAGCCAAGCAGGTTCGCTGGAAGAATGACAGTCTCTTTAATAAATGGTGCTGGAAAAACTGGCTCTCCATTTGCCAAAAACTAAAGCTAGACCCATGCCTATCACAATGTACTAAATTAAAATCTAAATGGGTCAAAGATATGGATATTAAAACAGAAACACTAAATCTATTGGAAGACAAATTGGGTAGAAACCTTGAAGAAATAGGAGTAGGTAGAGAATTAATGAACAGGACTCAAACCGCATGGGAAATACTTCCCAGAATCAATAACTGGGACCACTTCTTATTAAAAAGTTTCTGCATGTCAAAAGAAATCTCCAGCATAGTGAAAAGAAAACCCACAAACTGAGAAAAGATTTTAGTGAACTCTCTCTCAGACAAGGGGCTCTTGTCTAAAACATATAAAGAATTAAAAAAAAAAAACTCAGACCCCCAAAATTCAAAGATCCAATCCAAAAATGGGAATCTGAGATGAATATGCACTTCTCAGATGAAGAAATACAAATGGCAAATAAATACATGAAAAAATGTTCACCATCATTTGTCATTAGAGAAATGCAAATTAAACCACACTGAGATACCATCTCCCTCCTGAAAGAATGGCCAGGATCAAGAAAACCAACAACAACAAATGCTGGAGATGACTGGGGAGAAAGGAACTCTCCTACACTCTTGGTGGGAGTGTAGATTGGTACAGCCTTTGTGGAGGTCAGTCTGGAGATTTCTCAAAAAGCTGGGATTCGAAGTCCCATTTGTTCCAGCTATTCCACTTCTAGGCATATTCCCAGAAGGACTGAAAGCTTCATATCACAGTGATATATGTGCACCCATGTTTATAGCAGCACAATTTGTAATCGCCACATCTTGGAAACAACCCAGGCGTCCATCAACTGAAGAATGGATAAAAAAGCTGTGGTATTTCTATACAGTGGGGTATTACTCAGCTATAAAGAAGGATCACATTGAGATATTTATCAATAAATGGGCGCAGCTTGAAACCATACTCATAAGGGAAAATCAAAAATCAATCTCACATGTGTGAATACCGAATAGTTTCCCTAATGTAAGTAATGATTCAAATATATAAAATATGTGGTAATCATGATTCCCATTATGTGGCCTTAAAGCCTTATAAGGTTTTCACTTATTAGTTGGAAAGGCTTTATTCTGTGCTTCTTGATATGGAAATATTTAAAGCTATAGTATATGAAGTTATATTCAAATATTTCAAGGAAAAAGACAGACATTATGGTAACTACTATTAAGACAGGTTATTTGGTGGTGAAGAACTAGGTTGCTGAAACAGTCATGCTTTGACCTGTATTGTTATGTTGTTATGTCCTCTTTTATCTTAATCTCTCCCTTATTCATTAAAAAATTATTTAGGTATTTTTTATGTTTTTTTAATTAAGAGGAAAAATTTTAAAAATTAGCAGGATATATTATAGTAACTTTTTTGATTTCCTATTAACTTGTTTTGAAGTCCTGTAATACTCCCACTATCTTGTTTTGACTGATTAGACTCTGTTCCATTCTGTATGATAGTATCAAGTTTGGGGATATAGGCAACAACTTTGAAGGCAATAAGATTCAGTAAGATGCCCATTCTGGTTTGACTCTTATCTCCTTTGGAAGTCCTGTAATATTTACAATGTTTAAGTTTTATTGGTCTTGTTCTCTACTGTTTTGTTCAACTTTATAATACCTAATGTGATAGACAATTCTTTTTAAGGAAACAACAGACTTTATGGTAACGATTGTTGATAACCTTGTACTGTTCTTACATCATGTACTATGTCCATCCTTGGTTTTGACTGACAGCTTTGTTTTGCCATATTTGACTTTATTCTCTTCCAAAAAAAAAGTAATAAGAACTAAGGAATAATAAAACCCAAAATGTGTAAATTTTGTTGTAAAAAGGAGAGGGAAAAAAAGTGCTCTATAGGATACAACTGCAAGTGTGTTTAGGCATGTTAAATACCTGACCATATTAATGTTTTTGGTTGGATCATTGAACACAACTGTTTGCAGTCTCTCTGTTTGAATGTTCACTTTGTATGCTTTGATACTGTGACTTGAGCAACTATCTCTAAGATGATAATGTATAATCTATTAACTGGTGATTTCTTACTTTTTTTTTTTTGTAGTTCTGTATTACTTGTACCCTTACACCGCTTTGTTTTGTTTTGTTTTTTCTCTTTTTCCTTTTAAATAAAATTTTTTAAAAATGAAAGTTCACATTGTCTGCATACAAAATAGCTATCCCTCCTTCTTTCAGGGCTCCTGTGCATTCAGTATTGTTTTCCATCCTTAAACTTTTAGTCTGTGTATTTCCTTTTCAATTAGATGTGATTCTCATATTTAGCATATAGTTGTATGTTGTTTCTTGATCTGTTCTACCTGTCTGTTTCTTTTAATTGATCAATTGAGATCATTTACACAAATGATTATAACAGATATATATTGGCTTGTTTTTGTCATGTTATCTTTCTGCTGTTTGTTCTTTACCTTTCCTGTCTTGTTAGTTGCACTGCTTGTGGTTTCTTTTGTCAGTGTTCTTGAAGTCATGGTGATTTTTATGTCTATCTAGAATATTTTTCAGTATCTTTTGCAAAGTTGTTTTGGTGGTCCTGAAGTTCTCCAGCTGTTCTTTATTGTGGAAGCATCTTATTCCTACATCAATTTTGAAGGATAGTTTTGCAAGGTACACCAATCTGTGTTGGAAGTCATTTTCCTTTATGATCTGAAATACTTCACTGTGTCTTCTTCTTGACTTCATTGTTTGTGTTGAGAAGTCTGCTGTAATTCTGATGGGTTTTCCTTTTAAGCGTTTTGTTTCTTTTCTCTAACAGCTTTTAATATTCTGTTGTTACATTGAGTTTCTGGGATGTTGTTTACTATATGTCTGGGTGAAGATTTATTTTGGTTATGGCTAATTCCAGTTTGATATGTGTCACTTCTCTGTATGTCAGTATCCTTTCCCATGTTTGGAAAATTTTCAATTATTAATTCTGTAAATAGTCTTTTGATATTATTTGCATTGTCACTCTTTTTAATTTACACCTATTAATCTTACTTTTTTCTTTATGCCATCTTGCAACTGTTGAATTGTTATTTCCTGATCCCTTGTTATTTTAAAAGACTTTTGCTTTCCTGTTCATTAACTGCAATCTTGTCTTAGAGGTCTGAAATTCTATCTTCACATTTTTTAAGTGATATTTCCAGCTTTCAATGGAATTTTGATTTACTAGATACCTCTTTGAATCCATTTCTTATATTCAAATTTTTTCTTGTATTATTCATTCAATTGCTTTGCCATGTTTCTCTATTTTTCTTTTAACTATATCTTCTTTAGATTTGTTGAGCATTTCTTTTATTTTTTTTTTCAGTACTGGGGATCAAACTCATTACCTCACACTTGCCAGGCAGATGTTTATGCCACTCAGCTAAATTCCCTGCCACAGCAGGGAATTTTATTTTTATCATTTCTTCTTTTACCTGAGAGATCATTTCTGATCTGAGCTCCTTCATAGATTCGTGGAATTGTTTCTTTACTTCAGTTTCTATCATTTCAGAAGTTTCACATATATGGCTTATATTTTCCTCTATTTCAATGTCTACTAGGCTTGTTTGTGAAGGAGTGAAGGTTTGTGACTGCATTTTACTCTTTCATTTTGTCATTTTCCTGTCTTCTCCCATGGCAGTTGACTACAAAATCTCAGTTGTTTCTTGGATTTAAGGTGGCTGCCTGTATTGCAAGGATTTTTTCCAGTTGAGTGGAGGATGTTAGGCAGTCCTTACTAGGTCTCTAGTGGCACTCAAAGGCTTCCCAATTGAGGGAGTGCACTAGATACATCTTCAGCATATCCCATGTGGGTCATCAAAACTCCCTGGCTGCTTGGGGTCACTGAGATGGGCTCTCCCAAGTTTTGAGTGGTATACTAAGGCTGAATGATATGTGGGACACACTGCAAAGGCCTTTGTCTCACATCATGCAATGCACCAAATCTCCCCATCTTCTTGGAGTCACCGGGTGGAGCCCAACCAAGTTCTGAACAAGCTCCTGGGGCTGCACATCTAGGTAAAGTTTGCTGTAGAAGTCCTCAGGTCATGTTACTAGACATGTGGCAGCTTTTGGCTACCTGGGGGTCACTGGGTGGGGCCTAACAAGGACTTGAGTGATAACCCAAAGGTCCCAGACTTTTGGGGGACACTGAGTGGGGCCCTGCCAGGTTCTCAGGAAAGTCCTGTGGCCACACAGCTGGGTTGAGATTGCTACATGGTCTTCAGGTTGTACCACTCTAGAATTATCAATTTCTTAGAATTGGCATCTCAGTTTTTATGTCTGCAAAGCATATTCAGTTTACAAATGTACATAGAACATTCATTCATTTATATTACTATAATGAATAAATTTAATTTTTAAAATTATTACAACTTTTAATGTAAATTTATAATATGCATGATTTATATTATCTTAATTTTCAAAACTTGCAGGTAATGCTACTGCTTAATCAAAATTATTTTGTATATACTTAAATAGAATAGTTGTGTTTAGATATTATTTGTATACAAATCTTTAATATTTTTATAGATTTATCTAGGAGATTTCAAAAACTGTGAAACCTATTCCTCCAAATATTACACTTTAAATATGAATATCTTTTTACAATACTGTGTAAGAATCTAAAAGATAATTTTAGGTTGGTATATATACATTGGTTTTTTTTTCACTTTGCAAGTATAAATTATTGACAGGCTAAAAATCTGTACGTTTTCATCCAATGAAGTAGCAAAATGATAGAACCACCTCTGATCCTGATCAAAGATGTTTAAAGTGCTATATAGAAAGAGAAAGTAAATAAAATCAAGTTTCAAAGATCCCTATTACATAACAATGAAAGCTGAAATGTTCTTTAAAAGTGATAAATGATATGACCTTTGCACACACAGTGCCCCACGGCAGCTGATCTGGTCCCTAAAACCTGAGAATGCACGGGTGTGCATGGTGTGATGAGGCAAAGTGTAAGAACCACAGCATGGGTGTGCTGCCTCCCATACCCGCTAATAACAGGGCTTGAGGAACCTCAGCCTCACCAAGCTTTCTTTTTCATCAGTATAATTTGGTGATAATTTCAAGGGCTCAGCCTATCTCTCATGGTCATTTTGGTGTTCAATAGAAAAATACGTAAAATTTAAGCAAAGCTGCAAGCAGATGCATTGAAAAGTAATGGTGAGTTAATAATCCAGGCAAGGATTTTTTAAATATTAGGAATCTCTTCATATTCAGAGCTACTAATCATTTTTTTTCTGGCATGAAGATACTTCAGCCAATAAATGTAGTGACCCTGTCATATTAGTGTTTAAAACACAAATATTGGGTAGTGAGTTAAAACACTTCAAACTCTTGGAGAGTCTGACTGTTGAAAATCCACAAAAATTGTCAAGATATTAAATGATATTAAAATAATGATTTTACTACTCCAGATCAAAATTAACTTTATTTCCAAATGCTTGCGGAGTACAGAAGCACTTCTGGGAGCAACAAATATTGCAGGATATTGGGTTCTGCCCTAGATTGCCGATCTCCCAAATGAGTGTATGGTCGAGGTTAAATAAAAAGAGACAAATTGTATGAGTTTTAGGGCTCCAAGAGGGTCAAAACCCTTTAATTAAGCTAGAGACTTTGAGAGTAAATACAAAGGATTCTCTGGATCAGTCCACTTATACTAGACCAAGGACAATGGGCAGAGAAACTGAGGAAAGTACAGGCAATGAGCAGGACCTTGGGAGTCACTTCAAAGACATCTCCAAGTCATGAATTAAGTCAATTAGTAGAACTGTCTTATCATGAAGACATGGTAGAAGTGAAACTGTAGGCATAATCTTTGCAGATGCAGTCTCTACCTTGTTAATTGGGGTTGGAGCCAGAGTGTCTGCAGCTGTGGCCTTATCTTGCCTTTGAGGTATCTTTGGCCACATAGGCCACTACAAGCCTCAGCCAGGATCAATGATTTATAGAGGTTCATTTACAGTAAATCAACTCCCTTCACCAGGCAAGATGCCTTGGCCTAGGACAGACTCACAGATAAACATAGAAAGCCAGTTAGTAAAATTTAAATCCTGCTCAGAGCTGCTTCATTGATGGAAGGAATCACCCACTTTTCAAAGAATGTATCTGTAAGTGTATACCTACTTGTGCACATGACAGGTGCTGAGTCTTCCCTCTCCCAGCACCAAATCATGCATACAGGTGTAGCTGCACAAAGAACTTTACAGAGTTAAATTGCTGTTGATAAACCTGGCTAAATAGGTCATCTCAGAGAGGCTTGCATTGCAGTTTAAGGAGGGAAAATTCCGTTGTTGGTCACTTCATGCCTGCTCCTGTGCAAAGGTGTGGCCTCCCAGCTCACCTGCCGCAAGGGTTCTGCCTGCCAGGAGTCCCTGAGAGAGCTCTTTTACCATGTGATTACCTTGTCTTCTTTCATTCTTATTAAGCCTTCACAACAATTGGAGAAATTTCTAAATATCTTTTCTTAAATTCACAAAAGAAGCTTGCATGACAATGATTGGTAAACAGCACAATGTAAACATGGAAACTTCATTAATTAAATTTTGAATAATATAAACTATTAGGTTAGAGAACTCATCAGCCAATAGAAATCTAAAAATGAGGGGGAAAAGTTTCATGATATACAAAAGTCAGAGAATGTAATGATTTTAAAAAAGTTTTCTCGTTTCATTTTAATTTTAAAAATGTAGACATCTGACTAAATCACTTTTAGGTACAGCTGAAGAAGTGTGCTGATTTCTTGTTCTTATAGGCAAGGTCCAGTTCCTGAACTTTTTTAACAGATCAGATTACAGATACACAAGAAATGAAAACCATTGTACAGTGAATTGAGTTGAATAAATATAATTAAATGAACTAATTTCATATCAGAAGGGACAGAAATAGAGGTACTAGCTCTCCTAACCCAGAATATGTAAGGCACTAACAATTTAAGTTTGCCAGTGTAAAACTTGCTAATTATAGGAAAAGTCAGGTTCAGAAGTGGAAAAAGTTGGTCTCTCTGATGCAACTGCTTTCAGTAGTGTCTGATTCTTATAGATTAGTGAAGCAGTAGCAAAAGGGCAGGGGTAAGTACAATGCAGGACCTGCACAGAACCATGGCTCATTCTTTTAATATGTATATATTTGCTAGCTATTTTTCCTCCTTTTTCCTTCCATTTCCCATATTCATGGCCATCTTTTGTTTGCTAAGTCTTCTCAGTAAACTGTTAAACACTGACAACTGCTTATCACTATTCTGTGTATCTTTTTTAGATTTTTTGTCTTAGTGCACATTTGCAGTACATGCATTTTACAATCATTGTCTAGAGTTGGTACATGTATGGGACACAGCTTTCTTTTCTTAATCCCCTTACTTGCCCCTTCTCCTCCACTTGTAGCTCACCTGACCCCATTTTTATGGATTGTTAAACTTTGTCCATTTTATGGCATGTGATAATCACATTCACTGAGGTTATTAGAGCCCTATGCCTGGCACATCTTCTCTCTGCCTATTTCTTATTCCCTCCAAATTCCTCTCTTGCCCTTGGGCTCCTTCTTATCTGCATCTCATCCACTTTTCTCCTTCTATCTTTCATTTATCTTTTTTTGAATAATCATTCCATTAGTTAGAATTTCCTAAATGTTTTGCTCTATTTTGACTCCTTTTATCATGATAATATTTGCATTTTGTATTTTATGATATGTATGTAGATTAAGAGACAATTAAAAGAAAAGTTATAATTATAAGGTCTGTTTACAGAAATTATATCACTTGGACCCTCAAGAAACAAGAGATTAAATAGGCAAATATAAATACACATGTGTTATTACATTTGGTTAAAATATTGGAGAAAAATGATTCTTAACACAGGGTTTGTACTCTTGTTGTTTTTATTGTTTATTATCCAAATACTATCTCATAGGAATGGTGAGAAACCAGTGGCATAACAATGGAAAAGTTTGGGAGGTCAGGAACATTTGTTGCAGAGTGCTGAGATGCCAGGACTAAAAATAAGCAAAAGGGTAACTTTCTAAAATCTTTAATTTCAGTTTCTGCATGGGTCTCACTTTTAATGAACTAGACATTCATTAATTTCATTTATATATGTTAGTGTATTTATGCTTTTATCAGTTACTCAAATTCAATTTATTGACTTTTCTTCATTGTTTCTAGGAAACCAAGTTTTGCAAGGGCCCAGTGTACTTTATTCCTGATGTCAATGGGTGCCACACAGATTCCATAATCATCCCAGGCATCCATGAGGAGGTGAAGGAGATACATGTGAATATCTCACCCAACCCAGCAGGGAAAGCACAGCAGGCTCTGGCTTTGCTGTGCTGTATAGTTCAAGCTGCACTGATTGTGATTGGTGCTGACAATAATTACAGGTGCAGAAAAAACAGAGGACGAGGAAGCAACAAAAGTAAAACCGTACCATGTGGTTGGAAAAGTATACATAAAATCAAATTCTGTATAAGGAATAAGCTAGATCCACACATTGTAGGTAAAGAAGGAAGGACAGTATTTTAATCAATACTTTTTTACCCAGGATTTTTGATATCACATAACCCACCATAAGAGGAGGTTGAAATGAATATATGTATGTATATTCTCAGATGCAGCTTTATAACAAGTTACTATACTCCTGCCTCCTGCATTGGTACTTTTTTCCCTAGTGACCCCTGACTGATCTGAGCCATTTTTTCTGGACTTTCCATGCTCTCTTCTAGTTCTACTTCTGTGCCTCAAATGTAATTTTTTTTTTACTCACTGCTCTACCTTTTAAGTCTCTGTTACACACTGTGCATGTCCTGATCAGTATTGTATCACATTTTTCACAAATGCAACTTTGGCCACTGTTCTGATGGGAACAAAGTCTGCATCAAGCCCTAATCATGTCCACCCTCTCCAATGATCTCTCTCCTCTGATTCCTTATAAATGCAGTCCTAATGAGTTCTATATTAAAAAATGGAATTTCAAAGAGAAAACAAAATTGAATAAAATCATATTAGAAAAAGTATTTCAATAAGTCAGTTTTGTGCATTTGTTTGTTTTGGTGTAGCGAAGTTTAGGCCAATGGCTCAACTCGTATTTTTTTTTAACACCTACACAAAAAATTTATATAAACACAGGAATAACAAAGACTTATTTTATTTAGGTCTCTCTGAGAAAAGTCATGTATAACTAAATGGTCATATTTCACATATTTTAATGATTTTACTTTGCTCTGGCTGATTAGTACAAAGACTTTATCATCCTGGCAAACTGCTTTCTGTATTCCTGGAAAGAACCTGTGGAATATTCATCACTGAAGGAATCAAACTGTCAAACATTCAAAACAACATTTTACCAAAAGCAATGAAATTTGAAGATCAAACTCCCCAGCTTCTAGAGTCCTAGAAAAGACAGCTGGCCAGGTGAGTAGCAGCCAGATGCTTTCTTTGGCTTTTATTAAAAAGCCCCATTTACAGGGGCAAAATGTGTCACATTCCCTGAGTTTGTTGGAATACTATTTATGCTGAGCATTCTGTCTTCTAGATTGCTACACCCTCAGGGGTGGCTATAATGTGCTACAGTGGCACCTTCACAGTGGTGTTCACAAAGAAACCCAAGACTTGCCCCTTTCTGTGGTCAGGGCTTAAACATTTTCCCTGGAGGAAAATACAGAGCAACTGAAGAGAATTTTTTTTTTATCAAAATGGTTTGGTCTTCTCACACTGAATTCCAGTCACAGTCTTTCTATTTTATTGTCACTACAGAATATTAGGATAGTATTGTGAAAAGAAAAAAAAATCCCCCCAAAAACAAAACAAAACAAAAAAAAAACCCACCTGAATTTATTTATATGCTAACTCCACTTAGTCTATTCAAAAGACACTGAAGAAGCCATGGCCTCAACACCACCTTAGGATTACTAATCATAGTGTCAAAAAAGAAGAGCTAAAAGTTCCTTGTTTTGAAATCTATACAAAGTTATTCTAAATTGTTTATTTAATATTCTTAAATTAAGACTCATATTATTGCATTAAATTCTCCAATTTGTCATACCTTAGTTATATCTTTACCCAAGTAAGACAAATTCAACAAAAGAGATACCAGCTGAGTACTTTTCTGAAGTTCTCAGAAATAATATATCATCTAGAGAAAAATACACAGTGACAGAAAAATTAACAGATGGAATTTCTCTTCTAATGTCCTAAGTACCTGTTTCTATTTGTAATTGTTGACATTTTCATGGGAGTGACCATTCCTATCATATAGACATATCACAATAAAAGAATATTTCAACCCAGGAGCTTGGGAAACTAACCCCCTAAATTTTAAGTTATTTTCTTCAGTAAAGTGAACTAAATTCCAGAGCTCTTGAATTTCTTCATTATATTTACATACCATTTATTCATTTATTATTGTTTTTATCATGTTACCTTTTATGGTAAAGTTGGTTTTCAGAAACAAGCAACAAAAGTAAAATATATAGAATAACACACACACATACACACTTTAAATTTCAATAAAAATCATTCTTGCTTTGTAGGGCAAATTTCCTCATCTCATGGTGTACAATTATTCCAGATTATAGCTACTAACTCTGGAAATCAATTAGTTTTTCCAGAGCTATTAGATTTGTCCCTGGATCTCTAAGGTCTCTAGGGCCTCATGCTTGCAGACCTCCACAGAGGGCATTAGAATGCCCTGCTCCCTAACATGGACTATGCAGCATTTTCTGAAGCATGGTCCCACCCCACTCCCAGCACACAACTCACCAGAATGCTGCAGCAAACCCCTGCCATCTCAGAGGTGTTATGTCCAACAGCTTCAAACCAGGGCACTCAAAGTAAAACAGTTGGTCCTCATGGAAAACTGGAAGGTACTAACCCTGGATAGAATGAAAGATTCCTCACTCTTGGTCAGTCCTCACTTGAGCACATCCACTTTAGAGAACCAAGTACAAGTCTGTACCATTTCTGAGGAGATTTGTCAGATACATTATGAACTGTAGATTCAGTGCAAAGCAACCATGATTTAAAAAAAAAAACTAATAAATGGTGAACTATGACAGCAAGCAAAATACATCTGTGACAAGCTCCATAAAATGCAAAAGTTGCTTTAGTGACAGAACAGAAGCAAATCTTTCCACTGTTCTTTGGTCAAATTATGTCTACACTCAAGTAACAAATTCTTCCATGTCCACCTGTTTGCTCATACAGGCACATCACGAAAGTGATCACTTGCATGTAGGAAAAATAATACATGTATTCTGCTCTAGCTTTGAGATGACCGATAGATTTATAAAATGTTGGAGAGGATGCATGAATGCCCATGACTTTGCCTAAAACTGTGCATTTCCTACTCTTTCAAAATGTTTAATTGAAAAAAAGCATAGAAACAGATAAAAAATTAATAGCGATATGAGGGATAAATGACTGTTTCATTTGTGCCTAGGTTAATCCTGAAATCAAAGATAATGGGATATATGTTGCCTGGATTGAATCTGTAAAGGACCTGCCAGTTTTTGCAGCACCTCCTATGTGTGGTTTTTATAACTGCATTCACTGTCTGCATAGGAATACAAATAAGATTCACTGTTTCTTCAAGTATCTGCAATTCCCTCTGTTTCTTAGACAGTAGTTAAGGACTCATGCTGTGGAAATCTCTTTTAATTTTATATTTTTAATGCATGCTTTGATGTTAGTTGTCTTATCTTTAAAAATGAAAACTTTTAGCTGTATCAAAATATTAACAATTTGTCAAAGTTTCTTTATTCCATTTAACAGAAAGCCCTGAAGAAATTTATCACCACCATTAAGAATTGCAAGCTATTTTTGTCACAAGGAAGAGGAAATGCCCTAGCAAGTAAAAAAATCAACAACTTATTTTAGAGTGACAGTGATTTACTGTGGTTCACATTATGAGAATCAGAGTTAGATTTCTATTAATCATTCCAATAATGCTACAAAGTTTAATGAATTCTCAGAACTATTTTTGAATGCAAGCTATGATGCATGTGCTAAATTTCACAATGTTGTAACAAACTATACAATTTCTATTATAAGTGCCCAGATTTACTGAGCATTGTAAATGTTGTTAGGACCTAGGTATGATGTGGATTGAAATATCTCCAGTGACTGTCTTAAACCATCTTTCTCTGCCTGGTAAGCAAGCATTTAAGAACGAGGTGCCATGCTTTTCTTCTTTCAAACACAATAAGCAATTAGATCTATGATCAATTACCTAAACAATCTGCCTTAATCTTTTTCTGGTAAAGCACTGAATGATATTCATATCCCCTCAAATTTCTAATCTCTTATCTATTGAGTTTGGAGCAAGGTCACTGGAGAAGTGATTGACCTAGTGTTTGGAAGACTCAAGGCAAAGTTGCATCCATACCCAGCTTTCCTTGGAAGGCAGATGACTTTCTTGGCATTGGTTACATCAGGGTTAGAGTTTCTCAGTAATCTAGACAATGGAGAGGATAGAAAAAAAAGAAGGAATAAGGGAAAGACATAATGAAGCAATGAGCAAAATTTGTAGGATATAAGATACTGTTAGAAAACTACAGTAATGGAAAATCTCACATTCCATTGCTTTTCATACCCTAAATGCCAATAGATCCCATGTTCACCTTTCTTCTCATTTTTAACTTCTTTTGCTCTTTCTCCCCTTGGACTTTTATTTGTATTGGAAATACTTTCTCTTTTATCAGAAAGATTTGCATAACTCTAAATGCAAGCAAAATTCAAGGAAATTTTTAAAATTTCATCAAAAACTAAAAGAAGATAATGTTTCCATAATTATTGTATAATTTTCCTGAAAAGCCAATCACTTGCTTTCTAAAAAAGAATTACTATTATCTTAGTCTTGCCTCTGCTTTTAACTTTTACTTTGATCATAGATCTAAACAAAAGAGAATCCATTCCTCCAAAACAAGCTGTCATCACTGTTCTCCACCTGAATGCAGGAAAAATGGTCACTTTATCTTCTACTGCAGTATTTTTTCTCATAAAATGTAGAGAAATTTAAGCAAAATTTATATTATTTTTTGTTTACTTGTTTTAAAATATCTTTTTTAAAAATTTTATTTAAAAGGAAAAAGAGAAAAAACAAAACAAAACAAAGGGGTGTAAAGGTACAAGTAATACAGAACTACAAAAAAAGAGTAACAAATCACCAGTTAATAGATTATACATTATCATCTTAGAGATAATTGCTAAAGTCACAATATCAAAGCATACAAAGTGGATATTCAAACAGTGAGACTGCAAACAGTTGTGTTCAATGATCCAACCAAAAACATTAATATGGTCAGGTATTTAACACCCCTAAACACACTTGCAGTTGTACCCTTTAGAGCACTTTTTTTTTTTCCTTCTCTTTTTTACAACAAAATTTACACATTTGGGGCTTTATTACTCCTTAGTTCTTACTACTTTTTTTTGGAAGAGAATAAAGTTAAATATGGCAAAACAAAGCTATCAGTCAAAACCAAGGATAGACATAGTGCATGATGTAAAAACAGAGTACAAGGTTATCAACAATGGTTACCATAATATCTCGTTTCCTTAAAAAGAATTGTCTACCTCATTAGGTATTATAAAGTTGAACAAAACAGTAGAGAACAAGACCAATAAAACTTAAACATTGTAAACATTACAGTACTTCCAAAGGAGATAAGAAACCAGAATGGTCATCTTAGTGAATCTTATTGCCTTCAAAGTAGTTGCCTATGCCCTCAAAATTGATACTATCATACAGAACAGAACAGAGTCTAATCAGTCAAAGCAAGATAGTGGGAGTATTACAGGACTTCAAGTCAAGTTAATAGAAATCAAAAAAAGTTACAATAATATATCCTGCTAATCTTTTTAATTTTTCCCCTTAAATAAAAAAGCATTAAAAATAACTAAATAATTTTTTAATGAATAAGGGAGAGATTGAGATAAAAGAAGACATAACAACATAACAATACAGGTCAAAGCATGGCGGTTTCAACAACCTAGTGCTTCTGACTTAATAACCTGACTTAATAGTAGTTACCATAGTGTCTGTCTTTTTCTTTGAAATATTTGAAAATAACTTCATATACTATAGCTTCAAACATTTCCATATCAAGACGCCCAGAATAAAACCATTCCAATTAATAAGTGAAAACTTTATAAGGCTTCAAGGCCACATAATGGGGAATCATGATTGCCACACACTTTTATATATTTGAATCATTACTTACATTAGGGAAACTATTCAGTATTCACACATGCGAGATTGATTTATTTCACTTATGAGTATGGTTTCAAGCTGTGCCCATTTATTGATAAATATCTCAATGTGATCCTTCTTTATAGCTGAGTAATACTCCATTGTATAGCAATACCACAACTTTTTTATCCATTCCTCAGTTGGTGGACACCTGGGTTGTTTCCAAGATGTGGCGATTACAAATTGTGCTGCTATAAACATAGGTGCACATATATCACTGTGGTATGATGCTGTCAGTTCTTCTGGGAATATGCCTAGAAGTGGAATAGCTGGAACAAATGGGACTTCCACTCCCAGCTTTTTGAGAAATCTCCAGACTGATCTCCACAAAGGTTGTAACATCTATACTCCCACCAACAGTGTAGGAGAGTTCCTTTCTCCCCACAGCCTGTCCAGCATTTGTTGTTGTTGGTTTTCTTGATCCTGGCCATTCTTTCAGGAGTGAGATGGAATGTCAGTATGGTTTTAATTTGCATTTCTCTAATGACCAATGATGATGAACATTTTTTCATGTATTTATTTGCCATTTGTATTTCTTCATCTGAGAAGTGCATATTCATCTCAGATTCCCATTTTTGGATTGGATCTTTGAATTTTGGGGGTCTGAGTTTTTTTTTTTTAATTCTTTATATGTTTTAGACAAGAGCCCCTTGTCTGAGAGAGAGTTCACTAAAATCTTTTCTCAGTTTGTGGGTTTTCTTTTCACTATGCTGGAGATTTCTTTTGACATGCAGAAACTTTTTAATAAGAAGTGGTCCCAGTTATTGATTCTGGGAAGTATTTCCCATGCGGTTTGAGTCCTGTTCATTAATTCTCTACCTACTCCTATTTCTTCAAGGTTTCTACCCAATTTGTCTTCCAATAGATTTAGTGTTTCTGTTTTAATATCCATATCTTTGACCCATTTAGATTTTAATTTAGTACATTGTGATAGGCATGGGTCTAGCTTTAGTTTTTGGCAAATGGAGAGCCAGTTTTTCCAGCACCATTTATTAAAGAGACTGTCATTCTTCCAGCGAACCTGCTTGGCTCCTTTATGAAAGATAAGGTGGTTGAGTGTGTTTGTAGCTGTGGTTGTATCTTCTAATCTATTCTATTGATCTTTGTCTCTGTTTTGATTCCAGTACCATGTTGATTTTACTACTGTTGCTTTGTAGTATAACTTCAAGTCAGCGATTGTGATGCCTCCTGCCTTGCCTCTGCTGCTTAGAATTGCCTTTGCTATTCGAAGTCTCTTCTGGTTCCAGATGAATTTTATGAGTGATTTCTCTAGATTTATAAGGTATGTTGATGGTATTTTTATTGGGATTGCATTAAGTCTGTATAACAGTTTTGGGAGAATGGCCATTTTCACCACATTTGTTCTTCCTATTCATGAGCAAGGGATGTCTTTCCATTTTCTGAGATCATCTTCAATTTCTTTTTTCAGTGTATTATAATTTTCCCTGTATAGGTCTTTTACTTCTTTCATAAGAATAATTCCTAAATATTTCATTTTTTTGCTTGCTAATGTGAAAAGTGTGGTTTCCCTTATTTCCCTCTCTGTGATTTTGTTGTTAGTGTAGAGGAATGCTATTGATTTCTGAGTATTAATTTTGTATCCAGCTACATTACTGAATTTATTTATTATATCTAAGGGTCTTTCAATGGAGTTTAGGGGGTCTTCTATGTAGAGTATTGTGTCACCTGCAAACGATAATTTAACTTCTTATTTTCCTATCTTTACCCCTTTTATTTCTCTCTCTTGTCTAATTGCTCTGGCTAGTACTTCCAGTACTATATTAAATAGGAGTGGTGATAAAGGACATCCTTGTCTTGTGCCTGGTTTTAAAGTAAAGGCTTTCAATTTTTGGCCATTTAGTATGATACTGGCTGTTGGTTTGTCATAAATGGCCTTTATTATATTGAGGTAAAGACCATCTATTCCAATTTTCTGTAAAGTTCTTATCATGAATGAATTTTGGACCTTGTTGAAGGCTTTTTCTGCATCTATAGAAATGATCATGTGATTCTTACTTTTGGCTTTAATGATATGGTGTATTACATTTATTGATTTACGTATGTGGAACCATCCCTGCATTCCTGGGATGAATCGCACTTGATCATGTTGTATAATTTTTTGATTATTTGCTGCATCTTATTGGCCAATATTTCCTTGAGGATTTTTGCATCTCTGTTCATTAGGGTGATTGGTCTATAGTCTCTTTTTTAGTTGGGTCTTTCTCAGGTTTTGGTACTAGAGTAATATTTGCTTCCAGGAATGACTTAAGAGGGATTGCTTCCCTTTCAATTTTATTGAATTGTTTGAGGAGTGTTGGCATTAGGTCTTCTTTGTATTTCTTGTAGAATTCTGCAGTGAATCCATCTGGGCCTGGGCTCTTCTTTGTAGGTAAGGACTTAATTACATTTTCAATTTCATTAACAGAGATTGGGTTATTCAGCAGTTTTACATCCTCTTGATCTAGCTTTGGTACTTCATATGTTTCTAAGAATCTGTCCATATCTTCTGTGTTATCAAACCTTTGAGAGAAGAGGTTTTTGAAATAGGTGTTGATGATCTTCTGTATTTCTGTAGAGTCTGTAATGATTTCACCTTTTTCATTTCTTGAATTTGAGCTTTTTCTTCCCTTTTTAAAATAAGGTTGGCTAGGGGCTTATCGATTTTATTTATTCTTTCAATGAACCAACTCTTTGATTTATTGATACTTTGGATTGTTTTCTTAGTCTCTATTGCATTGATTTCTGCTCTGATTTTTATAATTTCCTCTCTTCTTTTGGCTTTGGGCTTGACTTGCTCTTCTTTTTCTAGCTGTTTGAGGTGTAGCATCCTGTTATTTATTTGTATTTGTTCTGTTTTCGTGATGTGGGAACTCAGTGCAATAAATTTTCCTCTGAGAACGACTTTCATTGCCAGACATTGAGTTTCTCTGTTTGCTTTCTGAAAGGAAGTTTAATATACATGATTTTTTAGCCCTCATGCAGAAAAAGATCTTTTAGCTTTTTGTATGTTTCAGTCTTAAGGACTTTAGTGGAGAAATGAATTGCAACATTCACAGTGATCCTGCTGTAGGTTCAGAGGCATGGAAATCACAGTGAGTGATATTTTTCCACATAGCTGGTAAATAAAGGCAATATAGAATTTTACCATATCAGAATGTAAAGTTCCATAGCTTTTTTCTCTTTCAGTATAAGTTTAGAGCAAATAACTGAACACTGTGGTTGTGTTTCTCTGTAAATCTCTAAGAGGTACATATTGAAATTTTCAATGTGCTGTGGTGAAAGGCATTTCGAATTGATATGGCTATGCAGCCATCTGGCATAAAAACACCCTGTGGCTATTTTTCTTCTTCAATGCTGAGATCTCCATTGGAACAGTGAATCTCATCTTGTGAAGTAATCTTTGCCTATATACAAAGATGTGGAATATGCAATGAGTGGTACTTCATAAAATTCAGATAAGAGTGAATCACAGGCCATATGCAATTATATTATGTCAGAAAGGAAAACTCCGCCTTTTGGTCCCCTTTGGTATGACTTTAGAGCAGAGATTCAAACCTATCTGAACATTTTCTATGTGTTCCTCTGTAAATACCTAAGAGACACACACTGAGTTTCTGAATGTGCTATAGTGAAAGGCATTTTGCATATATATTATTATGTAGCCCTTATGCATGGAAACACCTTGCATCATTTTGTGTTTTCCAGTACTATGGTCTCCAGGGGAGAAGTGTATCTCAATATGCAGAATGATACTATTCTAGGTATAGAAGTGTTGATACTACAATGAATGATGTAGAAGTGAATTGAAGGTGTTCTCCCATTTAAGCCTAGAAGGACTCACAGCCTGATCAACTTTTTCTGTAAGCACAGATTAGAGAATGCAGTCTCTCTGAGCACTTTGGCATGTGTGGCTCTGTATGCACATGTTGAGATTCTCAGTTTGCTATGGTCAAAGTGTTATCTTATGCATAGTTTTACAGTCCTCAAGCACAGAAACTCCCTGAAGCTTCTTGTGTGTTTTTCTAATAAGACTCCATGGGGTAATGCAACTCAAGTGTAACTCAGTTTCTGAATGATTCTCCTCCAGGAACAGAAGCATTGGAACTGGTATAACTTTTCCTTTATATTTTCCATATTTAAATGAATTGAAGTAAATATACAATTTTACCATTTCATCATGGAAAGTTCCTCAGTTTGGTCATCTTATGTATAAGTGTAAGACCAAGAAACAAGCATATCTGAGCCCTTTGGAGTGAATACTTGTCTAAATAACTGAGAGGTCCCCTTGTGAGTTGTCAGTTTTTCCTTGTGATAGGAAGTTTACACATAGATAGCTGCGAAGGCCCAGTATAAACAAACACCCTGCAACACATTGTCTGTTTCCCTAAGTAGACTCCATTTGAGAAATGTAATACCCAGACTGATCTTGCTTTATGAAAAGAAGTGGAAAACTACAAAAAGTGGTGATTCATATTTATCCATAGAGTTGCATGGTAGCTAATACACAAAAATGCCATATAGCCCGGAAAGGGTACACAGCTTGGTCAATTTTAATTTAAGCTCAAGTCATAGAACCCAGCTCATCTCAATGCTTTAGTGTTTATGGTTCTGGTGTCTGAAGGATCTAACTATATCAATGCAAAGGTGGAAATTTCTATAAGTGGTAATTCAATGTGACCAATCAGATGGAAAGGCAAAATACAGATGTCTACCATTTCAGTTTGGAAGGTTTCACAGCTTGGCTAACTGTGCTGTAAGTTCAGATCAGAGAACACATCCTATCTAAGCACTGTGTTGTGTATGAGACTCCAAATAACTGAAATCCACACCTTGAGTTTCTTAGTTTGCTATGCCCAAAGTCAATTTGCATAAGCTTGGTTATGCAGCCTTCATGGAAAAAATATCCTAAAGCTTTTTGTGTGTTTCCCTAATAAGACTCTATGAGAGAAATATAAATCAAGGTCTTAAATGATCCTGCTGCAAGAACAGAAGCATGGGAGTGGTATAAGAGATGCTTTAATTTCCCCATTAAAATGAATAGAATTAAATTTACCATTGTACCATTTATCATAGAAGGCTCCACAACTTGGTCAACTTTGTAAATGTAAATCCATGAAGCAAGCATATCTTAGCACTTTTGAGTACACATCTTTAAATAATTGAGAGGTCCACATTTAATTTGTCAATTTTTCCTGGTGAAAGGCAGTTTGTGTGTGGATGGTTATGAAGCTCTGGTGCAAACATATGCCCAACAAATTGTAGTGTGTTTCCCTAATGAGAACTGCATTTGAGACATGTAACTGAATGCCCAGAATTTATTTTGCTCTCCAAAAGGAAGTGTGAAAACCACTAAAATTATTGTTTCGTAATTCCCCATAGGAGTTTATCAAATTGATATACAATTGTGAAATATCAGCATAGAAGGTTCAACAGCTTGGTCAACTTTGGTATAATTGCAGGTCTGAGAACTCAACTTAATTGAGCACTTTGGTGTATGTGTCTCTATAAATAATGAGATAGCCACATTGAGTTTCTCAGGTTGTTGTGATTAAATGCAGTTTGCATATGCATGGTTATACAGCCCTTATGCAAAGAAACACCCTGAAGCTTCTTGTGTATTTCTCTAATAAGACTCTACAGGAGAAATGGAAGGCAAGGCACTGAATAATTCTGCTCCAAGAAGTGAAACATCAAAGCTGGTATAAGCTTTGTGTTTCACGAAGAAGAACTCCACAGGATAATTGTAACTCCATGTCCAGAATGATTTTGCTGTATAAAAAGAAGCATGGAAAGTAATAAAAATGGTTCTTAAAAATTTCCCATAGGAGTGTATGGCTTTATATTTCTCAATAAAAATGAATATAAAGGAATATGAAGTTGTAAGATTCTATCATGAAAGAATCCACAAGTTGGCCAATTTTGGTACAAGTGTAAGTGTGAGAACCAAACATATGTGTACACTTTGGTGGGTCTACTTCTGCAAAATTGATTTTTATATTTGTAAAAGTCTTATATATCCACATTACATTTGTCAGTTTTTCATGGTTAAAGTGAGTTTGCACATAGATGATTGTGAATCCCTTTTGCAAACATACACTCTGCAACTTGTTGTATGTTTCCATAATAATATGAACTTGTTGCATGTTTCCATAATAATACAAACTAATAATAATAATACTTCCATAATAATACAATTTGAGAAGTTTGGCGCAATGCCCAGAATGATCTTGCTCTCTGAAAAGAAATGTGAGATCTACTAAAAGCATTGCTTCAAAATTTCCTAAAGAAGTGTATCAAAAGCAATATATTTGTGCTATATCATCATAGAAGGTTCCACAGCTTGACCAACTTTGCCATAAGACCAGATCAGAGAATACAACCCATTAGAGCACCTTGGTGTCTGTAACTCTACATGTAACTGAGATAAACACATTCAGTTTCTCCATTTGATATGGTTTAAGGCAGTTTGCATATGCATGGTTATGCAGCCCTCACACAAAGAAACTGCTTGAAGCTTTTTGTGTGTTTACCTAATAAGGCTCCATGGTAGAAACATGTCAGTTAAGGTCCCGAATGATACTGTTTCAGGAATGGGAGTGTGGGAAATGATGTAAGTGCTGCTTTATATTTCCCCTTAAGAATGAATTGACGGAAATACAGAATTGTACCATTTCATCATGGAAGGTTCCACATGTTTGTCAAGATTGGTATAAGTTTATATCTCAGAAAACAAACATATATGAACACTTTGGAGTATCTACTTCTGTAAATAACTGAGATAACCAGATTTTTCAGGTTTTCATGGCGAAATGGAGTGTGCACATAGATGGATGTTAAGCCCTTATGCAAACATACACCCTGCAACTTGCTTTGTGTTTCACGAAGAACTCCACAGGATAATTGTAACTCAATGTCCAGAATGATTTTGCTGTATGAAAAGAAGCATGGAAGGTAATAAAATGGTTCTTAACAATTTCCCATAGGAGTGTATGGAAAACAGTATAAATGGGTGCCACATTGGTGTGGAAGGTTCCACAGCTTGGCCATCTTTGGTGTAAGTTCAGGTCCGAGAACCCAAACAACCTCAAAACTTTGGAGTTTATACCTCTGAAATCTGAATGACTCAGATGTATGGATGCAAATGTGAAAACTACTATAAATGATACTTATAGGTTCTTTGGATGGAACGGAAGAAAATACTGAATTCTATGATTTTGGCTTGGCTATCACCCTTGTAAATTCAGGTCAGAGATCTCAACCTATCTGAGCACGTTTCTGTGTATGAATCTATAAACAACCGAGATGCATATGCTAAGTTTCTCAGTTCTTTATGGTCAAAGTCAGTTTGCATATGCTTGGTTATGCAGCCCTCATGCAAGAAAATGCCCTAAAGTTTCTTATTTGTTTCCCTAGTAAGAGTCCATGGAAGAAATGTAACTCAACATACTGAATAATCCTATTCCAAGAACAGAAGTGGGGGAACTGGTATAAGTGCTGCTTTATTGTTCCTCATAAGAATGAACTGAAGGAAATATAGAATAGTACCATTTCACCATGAAAGGTTGCAAAATTTGGTCAACTTCAGTATTAGTCTAGGTCTGAACACCAAACATATTTGAATACTTAGTTATGTGTGCTTTTGTAAATATCTGAGATGTCAATGTTTGATTTGTCAGTTTTTTCCTGATGAAAGGAAATTTTCACATAGATGGCTCTGCAGCCCTGGTGCAAACAAACATCCTAGAATGACTGTATTTCTCCAATAAGATTTTCACTTGTGAAGTGTAACTCAAGGCCTATGATGTTCTTTATGAAGAGAAGTATTCAAAATACTAGAAGTAGTGGTTAATATTTCCCCATAGGAGTTAAAGTAAGGTAATGCAGAATTGTAGCATTACAGCATGGAAGGTTCTACAACTTGGCTGACTTATTCAAAGTTTAGGTCAGAGAACAAAATGTTTGTGAGCCCCCTGGAATCTACTTCTGTAAATAACTGAGATGTACACATTTAATGTCTCAGCTTTTTTCTTGGGAAAGGCAGTTAAAACATACATGGCTCTGCAGCTCTGGTGCAAATAAACACCTTGACAACTTATACTGTGTTTCCCTAACAGGTACTCAATAGGAGTAACTCAATGTTCTGAATGATCCTGCTGTATGATTGGAAGCTTGGAAACTAGTAAAAGTGGTGCTTAATAATTCCCATAGAAGTGAATGTAAAGAAATACAGAATTGTATCAGTTTGGCATGGAATGTTCCACAGTTTGGTCACTTTGAGTTTAATTTTAGGTCAGAGAATCTAGCTTATATAAATACATTGGACTGTATGTTTCTCTTAATACAGGAGACATACTTTGTGATTTTTCTGTTTGTTCTGTTGAATAGCACATTGCTCATAGATGGCTATGAAGCCCTGATGTAAACAAACACTTCGCAACATGTTGTGTGTTTTGCTAAGAAGAACTTCATTGGAGAAGAGTAACTCAATGTCCAGAATGATCTTGCTCTGTGAAAAGAAGCACGGAAACTACTAAAATTGGTGCTTCATAATTCCTTATAGGATTATATGGAAGGCAATATACAATTATGACACATTGAAGACAACTTTTCTCAGCACTTTAGAGTTTGTGCCTCTGGAAACACCTAAAATGCACAGGCTTGTTTCTCACATTGTTACGTTAAATGACAGTTTTAATGTGGATGACTGTGGAGCTCTCATGCAAAGAAACACTCTGCAGTTTGTTATGTGTTACCCTAATAAAAACACAATGGTATCAGTGTCAGTAAATGTCCAAAATCATCCAGCCCTGTGTTCACACACACAAAAACTAGTATAAGTGGTACTTAATAATTTCCCTTAGCAATGAATGTAAGTAAATATAAAATTTTAACATTTCACAGTGGAGGGTTCCACAGATTGACTAATGGTGGAATAAATTTAGATCAGAGAACCTGACATAACTAAATACTGTGGAGAGTGCATCTATAAATAATTGACACATACACATTTAATATCTCATTTTTTTTTCCTGGTGAAAGGCAGTTTGTGCAACCCTTGGGCAAAGAAACAGCAAGGACTTTATGTGTTTCTCTAAATAGAATTCCACAGGGTAAGTGTAACTCAAGGTCCTGAATGATGGAGCTATATGAATGGAAACTATTACAAGCAGTGATTCAACATTCCCCATTGGAGTGAAAGAAGGAAATACAGAATTCTACCATTTCAGCATGAAAGTTTTCACAGTTTGGCCAAATTCAGTATAAGTTCAGATCAGAAAGCCTAACCTATGTGAGCATTTTGGTGTGAGTGCTTCCCTAAATAGTTAAGATGCACACATTGCTTCTCAGTTTGATATTGTCAAAGGCAGTTTGCATATGCATTGTTATGCAGCCCTCTTACAAAGCTTGAGTGTGTTTCCCTAGTAAGATTCCATAGGATAAATGTACCTCAAGGTCCTGAATAATCCTACTCCAGGAACAGATGCATGGGAACTGGTATAAGTGTTGTTTTATAATTTCCCATAAAAATTAATTGAAAGAAATATAGAATAGTACCATTTTACAATGGAAGGTTCCACAACTTGGTCAACTTTGGTATTAGTCTAGGTCCAAGAAACATATATGTCTAAATACTTGGAAGTGTGTATTTCTGTAAATAACTGAGATGTCCACATTTGATTTGTTAGTTTTCCCTGGTGAAAGGCCATTTGCTTACAGAGAAGAGAAACGTAATGTATAAAGGACAATCCAACAGAATCACAACTGAACTCTTACCATAAAAAAATCAAGTCCTGAAAAGCATGGAAGGAAGTATTCAAAATTCTAAAGGAAAACAACTTCTATTCCATGTTGAGGTACACAGCAAAACTGTCCTTCAACATTGATGAAGCAATAAGATACTTTCATGACAAAGAATAATTAAAGAACTTTGTGACCACAAATACAATGCTACTGAGGATATTCTAGATAGACATAAAAATGACTGTGATTTCAAGAACAACAATAGATAAAAGCCACCAATCAGGACAAACAATTAAACAGAAGAGAAAGATAAAGAATGAATACAATGAGATAACATGAGAGAAATAAGCCAATGTATATCAGTTGTAACTATTAATATAAATTGCCTCAATTCAGCAATTAAAAGAAACAGACTACAAGAATCAATCCAGAAACAAAATCCAGCCATACATTGGATACAAGAAACCCACTCTAACTCTAAAAGAAATTCATAGACTGAAAGTCAAAAGATGGGAAAAATACAAAGGCTAGAAGATGATAAGAGGATCTATAACTCAAGAATTAAGAACATAAAAGAAGAAGTAGGGACACAAACAAATGAACTACAAAAGCTATTCACAGAAATAATCCAGGAGAATTTCCCTAACTTAGCAAAAGTTAAAGATACTCAGATGTATGAGGCATACAGGACCCCAGCCACCTACAACCCAAACAGAGCTACACCCAGGCATATAATAATCAAAATTCCAGAAATCCAATATAAGAACAGAATATTAAAAGCCACCAGAGACAAGAAACAGATCACTTACAAGGGAACACCCATCAAAATTACAGCAGACTTCTCGGCACAAACCATAAATCACGAAGAGCATGGGGGAAATAATTCAAGCATTGAAAGATAATAACCTCCAGCCAAGATTGATATATCCTGCACAACTGTCCCTAGAAATTGATGGAAAAACAAAGTGCTTCCAGGATAAAGAGGAACTAGTGGAATTTGCAACCACCAATCCAACTCTACAGAGAATACTGCAGGATATTCTAAAAATGAAAAATATCAAGATTCCAGAAACAGTGGCAGAAAAGCCATAATGAATGGAGCAGAAAGTGAAATGAAGAGGACAAACTGACAACTAATGTCAGAAAAAGAGCTCAACAGAAATGAGGCAGAGAAGGTTGGATTGTAGGAACAGCCATTTTGGATAAAACAAGACATCAAAATAGGTAGTGCTGATTTAATATCATCTTGTTTTGAAGTCTCATCAAGCTTTTGTTTTTCTGTCTCCATCGGTTTTAACCTGTTGTATCTTATTGGATTTTATTATATGTGCTAATATAAATAAAAACTTTTATACACAAGGAGATTATATGGAAACCATTGTTCATTTTCTGTTAGTTGGTTCTAAATACCCTGTAATACTGTCATTCTCTTGAATGGTTTTACATTGTCTTGATATATTTGATGCTACAGTATATGAAGTTATACCCAAAGCTTTTAAGGACAGAGACACTATGGTAACTACTTTATGTTGAGATTATCTTGTGGTGAAACACTATATTCCTTAAATGGCTATATTTTGACCTGCACGGTTTTGTTGTTATGCCCTCTTTTTTATCTCAATCTCCTTTTTATTATCTACTTTTTCATTTTTATCCTTTTGATTAAGGGAAAAATAAATAAAAAATAACAGGGTATATTATAGTAACCCACATTGATTTCCTATTAACTTAATTTGAAACCCTGAATTGCTCTCACCATCTTGTTTTGACTGATTTTCCTCTATTCTGTTATGCTTGATAATACCAAGTTCGAAAGTATAGGTAACAGCTATGAAGACAGTACGATTCATTATGACACCCATTCTGGTTGACTATTATCTTCTTTTGAAGTCCTCTAGTGTCTCCAATGTTTTGGTGTTATTGGTCTTGTTCTTTACTGCTTTGTTCAATTTTAGTATAACTGATGATATAGACAATTCTTTTAAGATAGAAGGAGACATTATGGTAACCGTTGTTGATCACCTTGTATTCTGTTTTTACATTATGTATTATGTCCATTCTTTTGATTTGACTGACTCTGTCCTATTATGTCACATTTGGTTTTACTTTCTTCAAAAAAAGTAATAAGAACAATGGGAGTAATAAAACCCAAAATGTGTAATTGTCATTGTACAAAAGAGAAGAAAAGAAAGTGCTCTAAAGGACATAACTGCATGTATATTTAAGTGTATAGGATAGGTAATCGTATTACCGAGTTTTATTGTATCATTGAGCAGAACTGTTTGCATTCTCACTGTTTGAATGTCCACTCTATATGCTTTAATTTTGTAACTTGAACAACTATTTCTAAGATGACAATATGTAATCTATTAACTAGTGATTTCCTACTGTTTATTTTTTCTGAAATTCTGTATAATTTGTACCCTTTTTCTGTTTTTTTTTCTTTTTTTTCCTTAAATAAAATTTAAAGAAAAAAAAAAAAGAGGAACCTAGAGAAAAGCAAGGGTTGTTATTCTGTTTCCAGACAATGTGAACTTCAAACTAAGAATGATCAAAAGAGATAAAGAATGTCACTACATACTGATTAGTGGAAAAATTCAAGAGGAAGAGTTAACAATCTTAAATATATATGTACCAAATATAGGAGCACTGAACTATAAATGAGAAATATTCATAGATATGAAAAATTAAATAAGAAATAACAATTATAATGGGAGACCTCTGCATCCAATTGACACAGGTCAATGAGACAAAAATAAACAAAGAAATAATAGAACTGATTCAAAATTGTGAACAAATAGTCTCAGTAGATGTGTACAGAGCATACAGCTGGATCATTCTGGCTAATTAATTATTCTTGTCCTGTAATTTCTTATTCGGGAAAGACACAGCAAGCTTCAGGCTATTTCTTTGCACACTGGCTCAATAGTGATCTATATGCAAAATGCTCTTCAAGGTAACAATCTCAGCAGCAAATGGGTTCTTCTCTGTTACTTACAAAGGCAAAAACTACAGAGAGTTGACATAGCTTGGATTGTCTCACCTTAAATTGACCAAGCTGTGGAACCTTCAACATCACCATGGAACATTGTATATTGCTTTCTATTCACTCCTATAGGGAATTATGAATTACCATGTAAAATAGTTTTCACATTTTTTTTTCACAAACAGGATCACTCTGGACATTGAGTTACACTTCTCCAATGGAGTTCTTATTAGTAAAACACAAAAGTGCAAAATGTTTCTTTGCACCAGGGTTACATATCCATATATGTGTAATGTGCCTTTCAAAAGAACAAACCAAAAAACTATACAAGTATATCTCAATTATATATAGAAACATACACACCAAAGAGTTCAGATATGTTGGATTTACTGATGGGAACTTATATTGAAGGTGGCCAAGCTGTGGAACCTTCTGCGTTGACAAGGTATACTTTCATAAGCTTTCCATTCATTCCTATGTGTAATTATGGAACACTACTTACAGTAGTTTCCACACTTCTGTACTCAGGCCTGGATCATTCTGGATTTTTAGTTACACTCATCCCAGTTCTCATTAGAGAAAGACACAACAAACTCCAAAGTGTTTCTTTAATGAGGGCCCCATAGCTAGCCATATGCAAATTGCCTTACCATATAACAATCTGAGAAATTAACTTGTGCTTCTCAGTTATTTACAGAGGCACAAATTCCAATGTGTTGAGACAGTTTGCGTTCCACAACCTGAACTTACACTGTGAATCCATCCATGCTGTGATAGAACAAGTATATACTGTATTCCATTCACTCCTATGGGGCATTGTGAAACACCACTTATAGCAGATTCCGTGCATCTGTTTATAGATACTGATCATTCTGGACAATGATTCACACTTCTCAAATGAAGTTCTTATTAGGAAAACACTCAAAAATATGCAGGATTTTTTTTGATTCAGAGTTGTGTAACCATCATTACATAGTCTTTTACTATACCAAACTGACAAACTGAAGGTATGCATCTCAGTTGTCTATAAAGTTTTGGCTTTGGTTTCTGTGATTTGAACTGATAACTAAGTTGGCCAACTTTGAGCTTTCCTTGGTGAAAATGATACAATTCTGTATTTCCTTTTATTGATAACTAAAAGGAACAAAGAAGTACCACCTTGTGTTAGTTTGCATGCTTCTATATATAGAGGTAGATCATTTCAGCAAATTAAATATTCTTATCCCATAAAGTTCTTATTAAGGAAACACAGAACAAGATACAAGATATTTCTTTGCACAGGAGCTCCATAACCATCTACATGCAAATTGCATTTCACCATAAAAATCTGAGAAAAGAAACGCGTGCATCTCAGTTAAAGAGACACACACTCCAAAGTGTTGAGATAGATAGAGTTCTTTGACCTGAACTGATAATGAAGTTTGTGAACTGTGGAATCTTCTTTGTTAAAATGGTAAATTGAAGTTACTTTTTTATTTCTCTAGTTTATCTTTCAGTACTCTTTCAATACTGGTTTTGTGAACATGAATTTCTTCAGTTGTTCTTTGTCATGGAAGTATCTTACTTCTCCATTAAATTTCAAAGAAAGTTTTGTAGAGTACACCAATCTGGACTGAAAGTTGTTTTCTTTTAGGACTTGAAATATTTTACTCCAAACTAATCTTAACTTGACTGTCTGCCATAATTTTAATAGACTTTCCATGATAGGTGAGTTGTGTCTTCTAACTGCTTTTAGTATTCAGTTTTTATGCTGATTTTCTGGGATCTTAATTATTATATGTTTGAGTGTAGATTAATTTGGCTTATGACTGTTTGGCATTCTTTATGCCTCACTGAACTGTATGTTGGATTCTTTTCCCATGTTTGGGAAATTTTCTGCTTTTTCTTCTTCTAGTAGTTTTCTGTGTCATTTGTATTCACCTCTGCACTTTCATTGTTGCCTATCAATCTTATATTGTTTCTTTTTGCATCATCTTGGAGCTGTCAAATTATGATTTCATGCTGATTTGTTATTTTGAAAAAATCATTTCCTTCCATGAAATGCTAGTTGTGGTCATGTCCTCAAGGTCTGAAATTCTATTGTCAGCTTCATTCAAATGGCTTTGTTGACCTTCAGTAGAATTTTTTATTTCTTGTGTACCTCTTTGAATTTATTTAATATATCCTGTTTCTTTTCTATCTTGTTCAAAGTTTCCATCTTTTCCCATTTTCCTGTACTTTTTTTTATTAAAAGAAAAACAAAACAAAACAGTAAAAGGGTACAAATAATACAGAATTTCAAAAAAATAAACAGTAAGAAATCACTAATAGATTACATATTGTCATCTTAGAAATAGATGATCAAGTTACAAAATTAAGCATGCAAAGTGGACATTCAAACAGTGAGACTGCAAACAGTTGTGTTCAATGATCCAATAAAAACTTAGTAATACCGCCATCTATCTTACACACCTATACACACTTGCAGTTGTGTCCTTTAGAGGACTTCCTTTTCCTCTCTTTTTAACAATGACTTTTACACATTTTGGGTTTTGTTACTCCCATAGTTCATATGACTTTTTTTTGGAAGAGAATAAAATCAAAGGTGACAAAACAAAGCAGTCAGTCAAAACAAAGGATGGACATAGTACATGATGTAAAAACAGAATACAAGGTAAACAACAATGGTTACCATAATGCCTCTTGCTACCTTAAAAATAATTGCCTGTATCATCAGCTATAATAAAATTGAAGAAAACAGTACAAAACAAAACCAATAAAGCCTAAACATTGGAGACATTATTGAACTTCAAAAGAAGAAAATATTCAAACCAGAATGGGCATCATAGTGAATGTTATTGCCTTCAAAGTAGTTGCCTATACCCTCAAAACTGATAATATCAAACAGAACAGAATAGAGCAAAATCAGTCAAAACAAGATGGTGAGAGCAACTCAGGGCTTCAAATCAAGTTAATAGGAAATCAAAAAAGTTACTATAATATATCCTGCTAATTTTTAAAAATTTTTCCCTTAATTAAAAAAATAGTAATAAAAAATAAACTTTAAATAGGAGGGAGATTGAGATAAAAGAGGACATAACAACATAGGTCAGAACAGAACAATTTAAACAAAATAGTGTTTCAACACAAGAACTCAATATAATAGTAGTTACCATACTGTCTCTTTTCTTCAAATATTTGTATACTATGGCATCAAACATATCAAGATAGCGTGAAACCAGTGGAAGTGTTACAAGGTATTTAGAACCAGGTAACAGAAAATGAATGATGGTCTCAATATTACCCCTTTGCCTACAAAAATTTTTGTTTATACTATCACATACAATAAAATCCAATAAGATACAACATGATAAATGCAATGGAGACAGAAGAACAACAGTTTGATGGGACTTCAAAACAAGATGATATTAAATCAGCAGTATCTATTACGATGTATTGTTTTCTTCAAAATAGCTGTTCATATCATCACAGACAATAGTATAAAACAGTCCAGAATAAAATCATTTCAATTAATGAGTGAAAATTTTATAAGGCTTCAAAGCCATATAATGGGGAATCATGATTACCACATAGTTTTAAGTGTTGGTATCATTTTTTACACTAGGGAAACTATTCGGTATTCATACATGTGAGTTTAATTTATTTCACTTATGAGTGTGGTCTCAAACTGCATCAATTTCTTTATAAATATCTCAGTGTGATCATTCTTTATAGCTGAGCAGTACTCCACTGTATAAAAATACCACAACGTTTTTATCCATTCTTCAGTTGATGGACACTTAGGTTGTTTCCATGATCTGGTTATTACAAATTATGCTACTATAAACATGGGTGCACATATATCACTGTGGTATGATGTTTTCAGTTCTTCTGGGAATATGCCTAGAAGTGGAATAGCTGTAACAAGTGGGAATTCCAAACATAGCTTTTTGAAAAATCTCCAGACTGACAGCCACAATGGTTGCACCAGTCCACACTCCCACCAACAGTGCAGGAGAGTTCCTTTTTCCCCACAGCCTATCCAGCATGTGTTGTTGGTGGGTTTTTTTTTTATCCTGGCTATTCTTACAGGAGTAAGATAGAATCTCAGTGTGGTTTTAATTTCTATTTCTCTAATAAGTAGTGATGATGAACATTTTTTCATGTATTTATTTGTCGTTTGTATTTCTTCATCTGAGAATTGTGTATTCATCTCAGATGCCCATTTTTGGATTGGATCTTTGAATTTTGTTTATCTTTTTAAAAAATTCTTTATATATTTTAGACAGAAGTTCTTTGTCTGAGGGACAGTTCACTAAGATTTTTTCCCCATTTGTGGATTTTCTTTTCACTATGCTAGAGATTTCTTTTGACATGCAGAAACTTCTTAATAAAAGGTGACCCCAGTTATTGATTCTGGGAAGTATTTCCCACGTGGTTTGAGTCCTGTTCATGGACTCTCTACCTACCCTTATGTATTCAAGGTTTTTACCCAATTTGTCTTCCAATAGTTTTAGTGTTTCTGTTTTAATATTCAGATATTTGATCCATTTAGATTTCAATTTAGTACATGGTGATAGGCATGGGTCTAGTTTTAATTTTCGGCATATGGAGAGCCAGTTTTTCCAACAACATTTATTAAAGAGACTGTCATTCTTCCACTGAACATGTTTGGCCCCTTTATCAAAAATAAAGTTGGTTAAGTGTGTTTATTTTTGTGGTTGTTGGATGCAATGCTCTGTATATGTCTATCAAGCCCACTTGTTCACAGGTGTGAGGCAGTTATGTTATTTCTTTGCTGATTCTCTGTCTGGTTGATCTGTCCCTTGATGTCAGTGGTGTATTAACATCTCCTGTTACAATTGTGTTACTGATAATTTGGTTTTTCATTTCTGTTAATATTTGTTTTATATTGCTAGATGCTCTGGAATTTGGTGCACATGTATTTAAGATAGTTTTCTCTTCCTCTTGAAGTTTTCCCCTAACCAGTATGTAGTGACCTTCTTTATCTCTTCTGATCATTATTGGTTTAAAGTTCACATTGTCTGCAAACAGAATGGCTACTCCTGCTTGGGGGGGGGTTCCTGTTGCATGAAGTATTGTTTTGCATTCTTTGACTTTCAGTCTGTGAGTATCCCTTTGGGTTAGATGGATTTCTTGTAGACAGCATATGGTTGGATTTTGTTTCTTGATCCATTCTGCCCATCTGTTACTTTTAATTGGTGCATTGAGATTATTTACATTAATGGTTATAACTGTGATATATTGGTTAATTGTTGACATATTATCTTTCTGCTTTGAATGTTTATCTTTCTGTTCCTTTTATTTGTCTGCTCTGCTTAGTGGTTTTTCCCTAATTGTATCTAAACTTTCAATGTATTTTTCAGGGATGGCTTGGTGAGCATGAAGTTCTTCAGCAGTTCTTTGTCATAGACGTATCATTTCTTTATCAATTTTGAAGGACAGTTTTGCAGGGCACATCAGTCTAGGTTGGAAATAATTTTCCTTTAGGATCTGAAATGCTATACTCCATTATCTTCTTGACTTTATTGTTTGTGCTGAGAAATCTGCTGTGATTCTGATAGGTTTTCCTTTATAAGTGATATGTCTTTTCTCTCAGACAGCTTTTAATATTCTATTGTTATGTTGGATTTCTGGGATGGTGTTTATTATATGTCTGGGTGTAGTTTTATTTTGTTTATGACTATTTGGAGTTCTATATGCTTAACTGATCTTGATGTCGGTTTCCAATCTCTTGTTTGGGAAATTTTCAGCAATTACTTCTCTAAATATCCTCTTGATATCCTTTATGTTGTCCCCTTCTTTTTCATTAATCCCTATCAATATTATGTTGTTTTTCTTTGCATCATCTTGCAGCTGTTGAATTATTATTTCCTGATTCCTTGTTATTTTTAAAAGATCTTGCCTTTCCTGTTTGCTAGCTGCTATCTTGTCTTCAAGGTCTAAAATTCTATCTTCACTTTCATTGAGGCAGTTTTTACAGCTTTCAATGGAATTTTTTATTTCCTGCATACCTCTGTGCATCTGCTTAATGCATTCTGTTTGTTTCTTATATTGCTCATCCAGAGATCCTATCTTTTTGTTTAATTCCTCCAATTTTTTAACTGTGTCTTTTTAGATATGTTCAGCATCTCCTTCATTTCTTTTATCATTTCTTGTTTGACCTGAGAGATTATCTCTAGTTTGAATTCTTTTAAACCATTCTCTTCCCAGAGTTGCTTCTTTATTTCAGTTGCTATTATGTCTGATATTTCAGGTGTATGGCATATATTTTCTTCTATGTACATCACTCCTAAGGTTTCTTGGGTTGGACTGGACTTTTGAGATTGCAATTTGATCTTTTGTTTTGTCATTTTCCTATATTTCTGTGTTTCAAGTGTTTCAAATGTGACTCCAAGGCTTCCCCAGGGTGTGTCGGAGATCCTGTTTTATGTGCTCAGCTCCTGGAACTCTGACCACTGAGCTCCCCTGATTGTGAGAGGGTCACTGGGTGTGGGGCAGGCCAGGCCTAGCCTAGCCCCTGGAACTGATGGAGCCTGCTCACCCAGAACTCCAGAGTCCTCCAAGCACAGCCTGGAGTGGGGACGCTACTGCAGCCTGCCCAGGACCCGCCTCACTGCTCCAGTGCACTGGGAATCTACAAAGTTCCCTCTCAGGGGCTGCGTGAGGGTCCCAAGCTAGTTGGACTCTGGGGGCAAATGCGCAGTGCACTTATGCCAGGCCACCCAGCCTCTGGAAATCAATGGCACCTACTTGCCTGCTTAGAACTCCAGAGTCTGCCAAGCACTGCCAGAAGCGGGGATACCACTGCAGGCCGGCTCGGGACTCGCCATGCTTGTCCAGCACACCCGGAAGCCACAAAGTTCCCTCTCTGGGGCTGAGCAAGGGTCTTAAACTAGTTGGACTAGGGGGAAAGTGCACAGGGCTCTTACACCAGGCCGCCCAGCCTCTGGAACTGATGGTGCCCGCTTGCCTGCTCAGAACTCCCCCTGTAATTTTTTTAATCTATGTCTTCACTAGCTATGCTATGCAACTCCATTATTAAGGTTGTCATTTCTTTCTTTCAATGAGAGATTAATTCTAATCTGATTTTCTCTGTAGCCTCAATTCTAATCTGATTTTCTCTATAGCCTCATAATTTGTTTCTTTATTTCACTAGCAAGTGAAATGAATTTTCAGAAATTTCAAATGTATGACTTTTAATGTCCTCTATTTTGATGTCTCCTGTACTTGTTTCTGATGGCCTTGGGTGTTCACAATTGCATTTTCCTTTTTCCTTTTGTCATTTTCACCTCTTGGGCTAATATTTGGTCTTTCAATTCCACTAGACTCAACTATCCATAGTGCATGTCTTATGGTCCTGCTGTGTGGTAGATGTTTGTCCAATTGATGGATCCCACAATGAAGGAGAGGAATAGTCATCTGAATTCCTCCTTCAGGTCTGTTTGGCTGAGTCCTATATTCTTCTTAGGCTGACTAGCCTAGGAGTACTAATGTAAGTCAACCCTTAGCTCCTATTATTATTACAGTTTCAGGCTGTTCTAGACAGCCAGATCTACTTGGTTATAGTATTCACCTCAGTTGAAATCCTACTGTGTCACTAGATATCTCATAAGCCCTTTTGATTTTCTCTGGGTTAGAAGAGGCCTTATTGGCACTGACCTTAACCCACCTAGTGTTCTCTATGTAAAGGAAGGACTCACCCACACTCTTGCTAGGCTCCTCAAAGTCCTACAGCTGGAGAGTGTTTGTTACTTCTGCTTCTCCACTGATGTCCTCTACTTAAGGGTGAGACTCACTATACTGTCACAAGCCTGCATGGTCCTTTCTGTGGATGAGGGATTGCTGAGGCTCCCATCAGTCCAGCAAGATTCTGCAGATGGGCAGCTGCAGTCTTTTGGGAGGAAGCATGACCTATGATTCCTCCACTGTCCTAGGTCTGTGGAACAAGGAGGAGGGGCAGCCAACAACCAGCAGCTGTCCTAGGTCCAGTGGGTGACAAAGAGGGGACAGCCAAAATCCCTCTACTATCTAGGTCCCTGTGGTGAGGAGGAGGAGCAGCAGATGATTCTGTGGCTATCCTAAGTCTGTGGGGTGTAGTAGAGGGGCTGCTAATGATCCCTCAGCTCTTCTAGATATGGGGGTCAAGGAGAGAGGGGGAAGCTGATGATCCCATGTTTTTCTAGGTCCAGGAGGCCAGGAAGAGGGGCAGCCAATGATCTTATGGCTGTCCCAGTCCTGGTGGGCTAGGAGGAGGGGTAGTCGATAATCCTATCAGTAACCAATGATCTGCAGCTGTCCCAGGTACAGGGGGCAAGGAGGAGGGGCAACTGATGTACCCAGGATCCCATGGCTGTCCTAGGTCCCTTAAATATACATTTTCAAACCTATTTTACAATAACAAACTGAGAAGCTCAAGGTGTGCATTTCAATTATTTACAAATGCACACACACCAAAGCATTCAGCTAGCTTGGGTTCTTTGACTTGCACAGAAGGTGACCAAGCTGTGGAACCTTGACCCCCATATCTAGAATGATACAATTGTGTATCACATTCCATTCACTCATATGGATAATTATGGAACACCACTTATAGTAGTTTCTATGCTTCTGTTCAAAGAGCAGGATCACTCTGGGCATTGAGTTACACTTTTCTGAAGGAGTTCTCATTAGGGAAACATAAAATAAGTTGCAGGGTGTTCATTTGCACCAGTAGTGCATAGTTATATGTGTGCCATGTTCCATTCAACAGAAGAAATTGAAAACCAGCAGGTGCACATCTTATTTCTTTAGAGAAACATATACTTCAAAGTGTTCAGGTATGTTAGATTCTTTGACCTAAACTGAAGTTGAAAGTAGCAAGCTGTGGAAACTTCTTAGAGGAAGTAGTGATGTTCTGTGTTTCCTTCTTCCACTTCTATGAGGAACTATCAAATACAACTTATACTAGTTCTCATGATTTCGTTCATACATGAGAATCATTTGGAACACGGAGCTACACTTATCCCATGAAGTTCTTATCAGGGAACACACAACAATTAGCAGGCTGTTTCTTTGTACAAGGTCTGCATTGCCATCTATGTGCAATGTACCTTTCAACAAAAAAGTAGAAAAAACACCCAAGTACATCTCAGTTATTTACAGACATATATACTCAAAAATGTTCAGATATGTTGAGTTCTCTGATGTAAACTTATACTGAAGGTGGCCAAGCTGTGCAATATTCTATGTCAAAATAGTGTACCTCTACATTTCCTTACTTTTCCTCCTATGGAGAATTATGAAGCACCACTTATACTAGCTCCCATACTTTTGGTAATACAGCAGAATCATACAGAGCATTGACTAAAAACTTATTCTATGGAATGAATATTACAGCAATATGCAACAAATTTTTGGGTGTTTGCATGAGAGTTGCATAGATATCTATATGTTACCTGCCATTCAGTATAACAAACTAAAAAAAAATCACACGTATATATATCAGTTGTTTACAGAAGTACACATTCCAGTGTTCAGATATGTCATGTTCTCTAACCTATATCTATTTGAAATTAGTCAATTTTTGGTATGTTCCATGTAAAATGGTATGATTCTATAATTTCTTCTATTTCTAAGAGGAAGGATGAAACGTCACTTATAGTAGTTTCCTGTGTTTGTCATGCTAACCATTTAGTTACAATTGTCCCATGGATTTCTAGTTATGGAAATATAAAAAGAAGTTGCAGTGTTTTTCTTTGTATGAAGGCTGAATTACTACTCCTACAGAAACTTCATTTATCCATAACAAATTGAGAAACTATAAATGTTCATCTCAGTTATTTGCAGAGCTACATATTCCAAAGTGTGGAGGTACATTGAGTACTTCAACCTCAATGGATAATGAAGTTGGCTAGCTGTGGAACTTGCCATGATGAAATGATAAATATGGTATTTCATTCCATGCCTTCCTAGGGAGAACTATGAAGTACTACTTATAGTAGTTTCTACATTTCTGTACACAGAAAAGTACCATTTTGCTCATTGAATTATACTTATTCAAATGGAGTTCTAATTAGAGAAACACATAGCAACTTGCAGGGTGTTTGTTTGTACCAAGGCTGCATAACCATATATGTGCAAACTGCTGTTCAACAGAAGATACAGAAGAATCACACTTGTACATCTCAGTTATTTACAGAAACATACACTCAAATCTGATCAGATATGTTGAGTTCTGTGACCTACACTTATTCTGTAGTTGGCCACTCTGTGGAAACCTCGATGCTGAAATGGTAAAATTCTGTATTTCCTTCCTTTTACTCCTGTGGAGAACTATAATCACCACTTATACAATATCTCATGCTCCCATTTGTGTAGAAAGACACTGAGTTATACTTCTGCACCAAGTGTTACCAGAGAAAAATACAACAAACTCAGGGTGTTTCTTTGTTTGAGACTACATAGCCAGACATGTGCACATTGCATTTCACCATAAGAAACTGACAAAGTAAACCTGCATATCTCAGTTATTTACACAAGCACTACACAAAAGCTCTGATATGTTGGGTTCTCTGACCTGAACTTATTCCAAAGCTGACCAAGCTGTGCAAACTTCCATTTTGAATTATACAATTCCCTATTTCCTTCCATTTACTGTGATAGGAAAATATGAAGCATCACATGTTTATTTATACACTTGCATTCATAAGGCAGGATCATTCTGTACATTGGTTTACCCTTTTCCAATTGAGTTCTTATTAGGGAAATGTATAATAAGTTTCAGGACTTTTTTTTGTACAAGGGCTTCATAGACATCGATGCGCAAACTGGGTTTCACCCAAAAGTACTGAGAAATTAATATGTGCATCTCAGTTACTTACAGAAGAACATATTCTGAAGTGTTCAGACAAATTTGGTTCTCTTTGCTAAACTTCTATCAAAGCTGTGTAATGTTCCACACTGAACTGGTCCCATTCCATACTTCCTTCCTTTTATTTCTATGAGAAACTATGAAGCACCACTTTTTAAGTAGTCCTCACACTTCTGTACTTCTCATTCTCATTCTGTACTTCTGACCATTCTCATTCTTGACATTGTTACACTAACCCCGTGGAGTTCTTATTAGGAATCCACAAACAAGTTGTACCATGTTTCCTTGCACTAGGGCTGTATAGCTATCTGTGCAATATGTCATCCATAAGAATAAAATGAAAATTCAAACATGTACATGTCAATTATGTATAGAAACATACATTGCAAAGTGTTCAGATATCTTGGTTTAACTCTTATACTGAAGGTGGCCTAGCTGTGGAACTTTCCATGCTGAAATGGTACAATTCTACATTTCCTTTTGTTGACTCCTATTTGGAAATATGAAGCATCTTTTATACTAGTTTCCAGGTTTCTGTCCATACAACTAAATCATTAATTACATTAACTTACACCATTGCATTGGTGTTCTGATTAGAAAAACATAATGTGCTGCAGGTGATTCTTTGCACCAGTGCTGTATAACCATATACAAACAAATTATTTCCTCTGAAAAAAAAACTGCAATATAAAAAGTGTCCTTTTCAGTTATTATGGAAGCACAACCTCCACAGTGTTGAGATACCTTTGGATCTCTGGCCTAAACCTATTCTAAGTTTAGCCTAGCTATGGAACCTCCATGACAAAATGATATAATTGTATGTTTTCTTCTGTTTATTCTAATAGCAATTATGAAGCGCTACATATAGTGGTTTCCACACTTCTGTACCAAGAGTTGGGCAATTTTGGACATTGAGTTACAGTTATCCATGGAGTTCTTATTAGGGAAGCACACATCAAGTTATAGGCTGTTTCTTTGCAGAAAGATTGCACTGCCATCACTATGCAAACTGCTTTTCATGATAACAAACTGAGACTATGATCCTGTGCATCTCAGCTGTTAACAAAGGCACATACTCCAAAGTGTTTAGATAGGTTGAGTGCTAAGATCTAAACTTTTACCCAAGTTGGCCAAGCTGTGAATCTTTCCATGCTTTAATGATACAATTCTGTATTTCCTTCCTTTTATTCTTATGAGAAACTACGAAGCACCACTTATACTATGCTTTCATTTGTATAGCAGGATCATTCAGGACACTGACTTATACTTATAGCATGGAGTTTTTATTGGAGAAACACTGAACAATTTGCATCATTTTTCTCTGCAGCAGGGCTGCATAGCCATCTACATGCAAACTCTTTTCAACCAGAATAATTGAGAAATCACTGGTGTGCATCTCAGTTATACACATAAAAACACACTACGAAGTGTTCAAATATGTTGTATTCTCCAAAATATCCCAAAGTTGACCAAGCTGTGGGACCTTCTATGATGAAATTTTGCAATTCTATATTTCCTTCCATTCATTGCTAAGGTGAGGTATGAAGCTCTACTTACAGTAGACTGCATGCTTCTATTCATGGAACAGGGTCAATCTGGACACTGAGTTAGATTTCTCTCATGGAATTCTTTTTAGGGAAACATGCAAAAATATTTGAACCAGGACTACATTCCAATCTATGTGCAAACTGCCTTACAAAAGAAAAAACTGATAAATTAAATGTGTACATTTTGGTTATTTACACAAGCATGCATTCCGAAGTGTGCAGATATGTTAAGTTCTCTCACCCGTACTTATACCAAAGTTGGCTAAGCTGTGGAATGTTCTGTGTCAAAATGCTACAAATATGTATTTCCTTCCAGTCTTTTCTAAGTGGTGCTAGGAAGCAGCACTTATAATAACTTCCACTCTTCTGTACTATAGAAGCATCTGTATGGACACTGAGTTATACTTTGCCTATGAAGTTCCTTTGTTTTGGTACTGGGCATCAAATTTATGACCTCACACTTGCCAGGCAGGTGCTTATGATGCTCCCAGCCTTGCCCATGGAGTTCTTTTTAGAGAAACTTGATACAAATTGCAGGATATTTCTTTGTACATGGGCTGCATAGCTATCTATGTGCAAAATGCCTTTCATCAGGACATACTGAGAGGTTAACCATGCATATCTCAGTTATTTTACAGAAGCACATGAACCTATGTGTTCAGATAAGAACACATAGGGTTCTGAATAGAACTGACACTGAGGTTGGACAACCTGTGGAACTTTCCACGCTGAAATAGTAAAAGGATATTTTCTTCCAATGTTTCCTATGGAACACTATGAAGCATCACATAAAGTAGTTCCCATGCTTATGTACATAGAGCATGATCATTCTGAATTTTGATTTACACTTGTCCCATGAAGTTCCTATTAAAGTAATATAACAATTTGCAGCATATCTTTTTGCACTAGGGCTGCAAAGCCATGTATGTGCAATCTGAATTTCACCAATGCAAACTCGCTGAGCAATCAAATGTGTACATCTGAGTTATTTACAGAATGACACATTCAAAAGTGTTAAAGTATGCTGGGTTCTCTGAGTTGAACTTATTTTGATGTTGGCCAAGATTTCCATGATAAAATAGTACATTCTATTTTTTCTTCATTCATTTCAATGGGGAACTGTAAAACACCACTTGCAGTGGTTCATATGCTTCATTTTATGGAGCAGCACCATTTAAGACATTAAGTTATATTTATTCCATGGAGTTCTTTTAAAGGAAGCATACAACAATTTGTAGCATGGTTCTTTGCACCAGACCTGCATAAACATCTATGTGCAAGCTGCTTTTCAGCAGAACAAACTGAGAAAGTGATCGTGTATATCTCAGCTTTTTTTTTTTTACAGAATCACACACTTAAAAGTGTCAATGTATGTTGTGTTCCCTGATATGAGATTACACCACAGTGCATCAGTGTATTGAAGCTATCATGTTTAAATCCTCAAACTATATATTATCTTCCATTCATTCCTAAGGGGAACTATGAAGCATAACTTATGCTTACATACCTCTGTTTATGGAACAGTATAATTCTGGACATTTAGTATACTTCCTTCTTGGTGTTCTTCCAATGGAAACACACAACATGTTGCAGCATATTTCTTTACACAAAGGCAGAATACTCATCTTTTTGCAAACTGCCTGTCACTCGAAAAACCTAGAAATCGAACATGTACATCTAAGATATTTACAGGAGCACATATTACAAAGTTTTCAAATAAGTTGGTTTCTCTAAATTGAACTTATACTGAAGTTGGCCAACACAAGGAATCTTCCATTCTAGAATACTACAATACTGTATTTCCTTGCATTCATTCCTAATTGGAACTATTGAAGCACCACTCACAGTTTCCATGCTTCCTTTCATAGAGAAGGATTAATCTTGGACGTTAAATTACACTTCTCCCATGGAGTTCTCCTTACAAAAATGCATAAGAAATTGCAGGATGTTCCTCAGACCCACTGCAACCTACCCATCTATATGTAAACTGCTTTTCACCAAAACAACCTGAGAAATCAAACATATACGTCTCAGTTATTTACAGAAGCACACACTCCGAAGTTTCAGATATGTAGGTTTCTCTGATCTTATGCAAAAGTAGTCTAAATTTGGAAGTCATACTGAAATGCTACCAATATATATTATATTCCATTCATTCATTTGTAGAACTATCAAACACCATTTAGGGTAGTTTCCAAGCTTATGTAAATACAACATCATCATTCTGGTTATTGAAGTACATTTCTCCCATCGATTTCTTTCAGAAACACAAAACACAATGTAGGCTGTTTGTTCACCCAAATGTGTCATAAGCATCTATGTGCATACTGTCCTTCCAAATAATGAAATGAGGAATCACACATGTACATTTCAGATATTCATAGAAGCACATACTCCAAAATGCTAAGATAAGTTGGACTCTGATCTGAACATATACTGAAGTTGGTGAAGCTGTGGAAGTCTCTGTGTTGAAATGCTACAATTCTGTATTTCTTTCCATTTTTTTCTTACAGGGCACTATGGAGCATTACAAATATTAATTTCCACACCTTTGCATACAGAGCAGGATCACACTTGACACTGAATTACACATCTCTAATGTAGTTTTATTATAGAAATCCTCAAGAAGTTGCAGGGTATTTCTTTGCACCAGCACGACACAGTCATCTGCACACTGCCTTTCACCAGAACAAACAGAGAATTTAAACATGTGTCCCTCAGTTACTTACAGAAGCCCACACTCTAATGTGTGCAGAATATTAGGTTCTCTGTGAACTTATCCTGAAGTGGGCCAAGCTATGGAATATAACATGCTAAAATGCTACAATTATGTATTCCCTTCCATTCATTCTTAAGGGTAATATGAAGCACCACATGTAGTAGTTTCTAGGCTTCTGTTCATAGAGCAGGATCTTTCTGTACTCTGAGTTACTCTTCTCCCATGGAGTTCTTTGTAGAGAAACACACAGCAAGTGTCTGGGTGTTTGTTTTTACCAGGGCAGCTTATTCATCTATGCACAAATTGCCTTTCACCAGAACTAACTGTGAAATTAAATGTGCACAACTCAGTTATTTACAGAAACACAGACTCCAAAGTGTAAAGATATGTTGAGTCCTCAGACCTGAACTTACACAGAAGTGTGCCAAGCTGTGAATGCTTTGATATTCAAATGCTTCAATTCTGTATTTCCTTACAGTCTTTCTTATGGGCCAGTAGGAGGTGCCACATACAGTAGTTGCTAAATTTCTACAGACAGAGCAGGATGATTTTGGACATTTAGTTACATTTCTCCCATGTGGTTCTTATCAGAAAAATATATAAGTTTCAGGGTGTTTGCCCACCCCTCTGTCTCACTGGGTTGTCCTCAGCAGCTGTTAGAACCTAGGTGGCCTGTGCTCCTCCCCTGTAAAACCTCAGCATCCTAGGGAAGCCTTGGCCACCTTTCCCACACACCTGAAAAACCTCAACATTTGAGGGGAGCCTTGACCACCCTCCCCTATACCCAAAAATCTGCGCATCCGAGGAGAGCCTCAGTTACTCCTGCCCCTCTCCAGAGGACCTCACCATAGGAGAAGATACTCAGCCTCCCCTTCCCCCATACTGAACAATCTCAACATCTCATGGGAGCTTCAGTGACCCCTTCCACCACCTGTATTACCTTGGTGGACTGGTGGATGCCTCAGTGAACTCTCCCCCTACCCAGAAAACCTTAAGGGTGAGTACCCCCCATAAGCAGAGCACCTCAGTGAGTTAGCAGGAACCTTCGTGAACCCTCTCCCATCTGGAAGACATTAGCGAGCAGGTGAGAGCATGGGTGAGACTTTCTTCCATAAAACAACCCTGGGTTGGCTGGTGAGTGTGCTGGTGAGGCCTCCCCACACCTGAAGGAACCTGATTGGGCCTGAAAGACACACAGATACACACAGACTTTCACAGATGTGCACAAACAAACACAGAGATGCACAGATGCACACACACAGATATGCACAGACATAGGGACATGGAGGCACTCAGAGACATGTACATACACATGGGTACAGAGACACAGATGCACACAAACACACACACATGCACACACATATGCAGATTCACACAGGCACACACACAGATACACAGACATAGAGAGAGACACAGAGAGACCCAAAGAAACACACTGATACAGACTTGCACAGACACAGAAACTCACAAATACGTATGGACACACAGATACCCACAGCCACACAGATGCACACAGATGCATAGAGACATACAGATATACAGAGACAGGAACAGACAGAACATAAGACATAGACATATGCACACAGACACACATATTCACACAGGCATGTGCAGACACACAGAGACACGAGCCATATCCATACACACAGGCATGGATACACAAAGACAAAGACACACATAGATGCTCACAAGCAGGCAAAGCCATAGAGGCATACATACACACTCAGAAATGCACAACAATGCAAACATACACACAGACACACAAATACACACAGACATACACAAATATGCACAAACACAGATACAGAGACATACAGAGTTGCATGCACATGCATGCACATGCACAGACTTTACTCACACACATGCAATGTGTATCGGTTTGTCTCTGTGTCTGTTGTATCTGGGTATCTGTAACTGAGTGTGTCAGTGTGTCTGTGTTTCTCTGTACATATGTGTGAGTGTGTGCATGTGTATACACATGTATGTATCTCTGTGCATCTGTGTGTACACATGTATTCATCTCTGTGTGTGCATATGTGTGTGCATATGTGTGAGTGTGTATATGTATGTACACATGTATGCATGTCTCAATGTGTCTTGTCTTTTTGCCCATCATTGTGTATCTGTATGTATGTGTATCTTTGCATGTGTCTCTGCATATCTATTGGTGTCTTTTTGCCTCTGCATGTATCTATATGCCTGTTTATGTCTATGAGTGAGTGTATGCATGTACACATGTGTACATCTGTTTCAGTGGATGTGTATATATGTGTGTCTGTATATGTATTGTGTGCACATGTGTGCATCTCTGTGTGTTTTTGTGAGTATCTTATGTGCATATGGGTGCACATGTTTGAATCACTGTGTATCTGTGTACTGTCTGTGAATGTCTCTCTTTGTTCATGTATGTATTTGTGCATAAATGTGTGTGAGGGTGTGTTTATGGTTGTAGATGTGGAGACTGTGTATGTGTCTGCATTGGTGTTGTTTGTGTGTGCCTGTGTGTTATTGTATGCACGTGTTTGCACGTGTATCTCTGTGGGTCTCTGTGTGTGCATACGTGTGAGTATGTGCATGTCTGTGCATATGTATGCATGTGTGTTTCTGTAAGTCTGTGCCTATCTTTGTGTGCATGTTTGAGAGTGTGCATGTAAGTGTATGTGTGTGCAACTGTGTGTATTTTTGTGCATATTTGTGTCTATGTGTATCTCTGTATGATTCTATATGTCTCTTCATGTCTCTCTGTGTGTCCGTGCATGTCTGTGTGTCTGTGTGTCTGTGTTTAACTGTAGTCTCTGTGTATCTCTGCATGTCTCTGTGTGTCTGTGTGTCTCAATGTGCATCTGTGTGTCTGTGTGCTTCTTTGTGCATGTGTGCATGAATGCATACCTGTGTGTGTCTCTGTGTGTCTGTGTGTATCTATTTATGTATATGTCCATATGTGTCTGCTCTTTTGTGCCTGTGTGTACATGTGTGAGCATTTCTGCATGTCTGTGTGTACTTACTGAGCATGCATGTGAGTTTGTGCATGTTTGTGCACTTCTGTGTCTCTGTGTGTTGTTCATGTGTATGAGTGTGTGCATATGTGTGTTTCATGTGTATCTGTGTGTCTCTGTGCATGTCTGTATACCTGTGCATTTGTATGTGTGTATGCATGTATATGAGTGTTTGTGTGTGTCTATGGGTCTCCATATCTCTGTGTTTGGTCTGCTCATGTCTGTGTGTCTCTGTGCATGTCTATGTGTGCCTATGTGTGTGTACATGTGTATCAGTGTATGCATCTGTGTGAATGTGTGTGTCTCTCTGTGCATCTTTGTCCCTGTGTGTATCTGTGCATGTCTGTCTGCATCTGTGTGTCTCTGTGTGTGTCTGCAAGGCTTTGTGTATGTATATATGTGCCTATGCCTATATGTGAGTGTGTGCATGAGTGTGCATCTCTGTGAGTTGTGGTGTGTGTCTTTGCATGTCTGTAAGTCCCTTATGAATGCCTGTATGCACTGTGTATGTGTGCATCTGTGTAAGTATGTGCATGTGTGTGCACATGTGTGCATTTCTATGCGTCTGTGTGTCTCTGCGAATCTTTGTGTCTGTCTCTGTGTGTACCTACATGTTTGGGTGAATCTGTGTGTTTCTGTGTTTATCTTTTTGTCTCTGTATGCAATCATGTGTCTTTGTGTGTGTCTCTGTGTGTGTGTATGCATGTTTATGAGTGTCTGTGTGTTCTAGTGCATGCCTCTGTGCATGTATGCATGTGGATGTGTATTTTTATGTGTTTGTGTGTGCATCATTGTATGTATCCGTGTGTTTCTTTGTGCCTGTGTATGTTTGAGTGTCTGAGTGTATCTGTGTGTATCTATGTGTTTCTGAGTGTGTGCATATCTTTGTGTCTCTGTGTATGTATATGTTTATGCATTTGTGTATGTGTCAGTGTGTGCATATGTTGTGTCTTTAAACACATGCTTTTGCATTGCTTCTGTACTCCACATAAACACATGATTCTGCATGGTTTATACACTCCACATAAACACATACTTCTGCATGTCTTCCATGCTCCCCATAAATACATTCTTCTCTATGGTTTCTGTACTTCACATGAACACATGCTTCTGCATGATTTTTATTCTGCACATAAACACATGTTTCCTTCAAGGCTTTTTATTATGTCTCATCTCTTTCTGTTTGGACTAACTTTATTGTTTCCACTTCTGTAATGTCTCCAAAATCCATTTCCCTCCTTTCCTTCATGAAACCTTTTCCCTTAACTAATACACTTGCATCTATATGCTTTTCTACATTTCACTATATCTTCATAACTGATCCTATACACTTCTCTATGTCTGAACATTGTGAAGCATAGTTTGGATGATTTTCTTCACTTATCCAAAATGTCAGTGATTTCTCATTGCTTAAATGTAAGGCCCAAAGTCCTGCATCTAGCAATTACACTTTGTCTCAAATAGTTCCAGCTTCAATTTCATCCCCATTGTTTGCACTTATCTTATGAACTCCATTCAAACTGGTCTAGTCTCCATTTCCCAGGACATATTTTTTTAGCTTTCCTAAAATCTTGCTCCTTCTTTTCCTTTAGTCATGTGGTATTATTCCCACAGCAAGGTGTGCAGTTCCCAGATCCATGAAAACTCTTCACCTTTTGTTTTCTTAGAACTTGTAGAGCACTCTGGGGCATCTATTCACTCCTCTCACAGGACTTATGAATGGTGGAAATACACTGTGAAATGCCTCATCACGTTGAAAATATTGTAGCAAGTGCTCACTGATGAGTTTTTTTTTTTCAGTTTTTATAACCTACATAGTGCTTCACAGTATGATTAGGTTTTTTAATTTAATTTTTTAAATGTACATGTGTTATTTCTCTTTTTAGCCACTGGAGGGCACTTATGAAATACTTAACACTGCTAAGCTACTAAGAGGTGCACATGTGTATGTGTGTGCTGACATGCATTAAAAAATTATAAATTTTCTTTTGTTCTTAATAATGAATACTAAAGATAAGGCAAAAAGTTATTTCTTAAAGTTTTAAAATTTCAGCTTATAATTATTAAGTCTGACACATTTGTACAATCATTTTTAAAAGAAATACATGAGTTGCATGAATTTTTGGTTTACTTAAAGCCATATGCAAATGTTCATAAATATTTTGGATTTAATATAAATTTAATAGAATTCAATATATCCTATTGTCTTGTGAGGACTTTAATTTGTCTGACAAATCTTCCCAAGTGCCGTAAGTAATTTTTTATAAATCTAATAGTTTAAACATACTTATAATTTAATATATACTTATTAAATGAATAAATATAATTTAAATAATTATGTAGCAAGCACACTCAAGTGTTCCAGAACTCTCTATAAGCCAGTAAGATTTTTACCTATTTTAACAAATGTAAATTTATTTGTGAGATTTACATATTTTAAAATTGGAATGACAAGGCTGAATATGATTGTATTAAGTCAAAGACTTTAGACATTATAAATGCTGTATTTTAAAATTCAAATATATGCAGCTTTCTTATCACAAAATTTTTATTACATCCTTTCTTAACTTACCAATTATTTATTGAACACTTGCCATATATTTTTCACTGTTCCAGCCACTGGGTTTATGACATAGAGCAAACAAAAATATTCCCTACTCTCATGGGGTTGATGCTGTAATCACTGTGGGGAGTCAAGTTAATAAACATAATAAACTTTGCTGCATTAATATGAATTATGTTGTGATCCATTAGTCTGTCCTCCATGTATGCTCTCCTAGATGCTTTCTAACATGTCTTTCTGTTACTATTGCAGGGTGTGCTCTCTAATGATACTGGTGCGACTCTCTAATGCCTTCCCAAGACAGGCTCAAACAAGTCTCTATATTGAGAGAAAGACTGAGACTCTTGTGCACAGTCACACTACATTATAATTTCCCTTGGAGAACTGTAACCCTTTCAATTTGTGGGGGGGGGCTTTACCAAGGACTAAATGCATGACCTCACATTTGCCAAGCAGTCAATTATACCACTGAGCCTAACCCCACCCCCCCTTTCAAACTTTTAATGAGGTACACCAGCCATGCATGATCATGAGTGTGTGAGCTCACTGGGGTCATGGTTGTTGAGTAACTGGCTAGATTCACTCATCAGGTAATTAAAACTATTTCGTGCACATTTGCTTCACAGAGTAATTCAGAATTGCATTTCAGAAAAATGACAAATACATATAATAAGAATTTGTGAGAGTCACAATATTAAATTCCTGTGAACTAAGGCCCTGTTCCATCACTCACTGATTTCCAGAATTTGCTACTTTTAGTAAAGTAATCATTAGTCACAGAAACTTGCTACAAAATGGAAATGTTAAGAGTCTTGTGGCTGGAGACACTGTTCCTTCTTCATGTCTGAGGGTTTTATTTCATTTAAGACCACAAAGATTTATAACAGTTCTCTTATTTACCCTCTGCAAAAATGCTTCACAGTGAAGTCAGGAATAGCTGGTAAAAATGGTGCTTTTTGACCATCTCCAACTTTCCTGAAATGTTCATGCTTTGCGCAGAGACTGAGAAGTACTGCCTGATCGCAAATCTGGGTCTGAGTCTCTGGGAAGAAAGTTAGACTTATCAAATGAACCTGTTCAGCAGAATACCTTGTACTTTGCCAAACCTTGTTGGTCAATTTCGGTTCTGGCCTACTTTCCCTCCTTTAGTAATTGCATGTATATTTTAATCACCTAAATAATGAGACTCATCTGCTAAGGATATAATCTTAACTCCCAATATCTTTGTGATGTTTTTTCAACTATTTTCACATTCATAGCTAATTTGCTGCTCATTGTAACCCTGGGAGGTAAGGATGGCATGTTTCTAATGTTTGCTGTAAAAATTGTCATCTCTTCATAGATGAATAAAGGTTTGTGGCTACACAGTCATAACTCTGCCACTTAATAGCAATGAGACCTCGAACATACTTCCTAACTTCTTTTGGTCACAATTTCCATTTTTAAGATGAAAAAATAGTAGCTGCCCTGAAATATATTTATGAGAAGTAAATGAAATAATGTTCATAGAGTAATTTTCAGGTTGCTAGGACATTGATATTCGGGGGGAATTATAGAATTTACTCATAGACACATAGAGTCTTAGGCCAGAATTATTTCTGCTGTGTGGCGTGTTTTTTCCAGGATGGAAACAGCAGTTGCATTTTCTTTTCTTTCTTTTTTTTTTTTTTTTTTTTTTTTTTTTTTTTTTTTTTTTGAGAATTGGTCCTGCTTCAAAGATGTGGGTCATTTTAAATTTCAATTGTAACTTTTTCTAATTTAAATTTTCATTTTTTTCATTGATTCTCAGTAGCATAGTTACTGGCTTAAAGGAAAACTGAATTTGACCTTTTGGTAAGTATTGTCAGATTATCTTTCTTGGGTTTATACTTCTAGTAGCTGGCAATAGAGGAGGGCATGGTTGAACTTCACAGTGGAGGGCACTGTTGAACTGTGACAGGTGAGAAACTGCACCAGTTAAAAAAATGAAGCGGAGCACCTCTTCATATACTTAAATTTCCTTTATATTTGGGTTTGTACATGTGTGTTTATGTTGTCTACTTATACTTTTGCTTACTTTTTTCTGCAGTTTTTTTCTTGTTCTCATTTTTTAGTAGTTCTTTATAAGTTTGGCAAAGAGCCCATTTATCTTTTATATTAGTGTTAAACAATTTTCTCAAGCTTTTAATTCATCTTTTGACATTGCCTCTGGTGGTGGTTGTGTGTGCCTGTGTGTTTTGTTTTATCATACAGAATATCATTATATTTATTGAGTTGTCACTAAGCAGAAGTGAGTGATAATATACTGTCTTTTCTGGGGCTCTGACCTCTGGCTTTTCTGCTGAGAGGCCTTTAGAATTATTACTGATGACCATTCTGAGTGAAATCTTGCTCTTATAAAATAATCTCATATTTACATTCCATATATATACTACACACACACATACACATATGTATATAATTTTTTGTACTAATTGCTATCACTTTGATTTTCTTCTTTGCATATCTCCAGTGGTGTGTACTTCCTTTTTTTTTTTTTTTTTTAATTGGTACCAGGGATCAAACTCACAACTGTGCGCTTGCAAGGCAGGCGCTTATGCCACTGAGCTAAATCCCCAGCCCCTAGTCTGTACTTCTTTTCACATTTGGTTTTGTCTATTCACTTAGAGGGCTGATTTACAGAGAGCAGAATTCTTGCCTGAGCCATCCGTCTCAGCCACAGCTCCCCACCCAGCACTGAGCTGGTTATGTGGATTCAGTAATAACACTGCAGTGAATCAGTGGCTCATGCCCTCACAAAGTCTGAAGAAGTTGGAGTATAAAAAGATCCTCTCTCATTCAGCCCCAAAGCCCTTTCTGAAACAGACCCTACATTCTGTCCCTTGGGTGGAAGCAGGCCAAGCAGATGATGGCTTTTGAAGGAATGACCGAAGCTGACTCTGAAGCTCTCTGGTACTTCTTCTAGAACCTCCCAGGGCAATCCTCTCCTGAAAGAGATGGGAAACTGGCCCACTGGGACCCTTCATCATTTGTCTTTCCTGTTTGTTTGATGCTAAGAGTTTGATGGAAGTGGAACTAAACACCCAGGAGTTCAAGAAACCACTGATTTTAATGGGAGATAAGATAGTGGGGAAGGGATTTGTTGACAAGATGGTGACAGAGTATCTCCTCATGGTGGGAGTTGATGCATTGAGAGAAGCAGAACTCTGAACTCTCTCTTCTCAGGCATGTGGCCAGAAGGGACAAATCTGGAGGGGAGGAATGCATGAACTTTGCCTCTTGCCATGAGAAACAAGAAAGGAGATAGAGAGAGACATTAACATCTAATATTTGCAAATGTTAAACAATACTGAACTTTTGTGCCTTTGTACAGAGAAGGAAAACTGGATTGGCTGCAAGAAAAGATGCAAGGGGCTCAGCAGTGAAGCAACCCTTGAAATTGGATGGCTCATTTAAATTCACACCAACTGGATGCTACAGCCTCCATCCCAACTTTACTCTCTGCCCTTGTCCTCTGTCTTGATGTACTGCTTTCCTGCTGGGCCTCTGCATCTACTTCTTTCGCCCAATCTGTGCCATCAGGTGAGCATTGGCAGCTGCCTTGGCTTTCATGTTCTTGGCCTTGGCGATGTTGAAGAGGATGTTCATGATGTTAGTAGGAACATCGAGGGATAGTGTGAACTTGGTGCGTTGGTCACTTTTGCCTTTGTCCTGGTACAGCTTCCCTTTGTGCTGTGCTTGTGGCAGATATTTGTACCGGGTGCTTCCAGCACCACCTCCACCCCCAGAGCCAGGGAAAGTCCTTTTTTCCTTGTCCAGATTTTCTTTTTCCTCCTCTTTCTCCTCTCTGGGAGACTGGTCTTGACTGGGAAGGTAGTGGAAGCTATGCTTACTTAGAAGGGGAATATCCTCCCTCTGGTTCTTCTGCACCTTGCACAAGGCTGTGTTGAGGCAGTTGAAGACAGACCCAGGTTTGTAGAACTTGTGCGAGACACTTGTGCTTGAGTCCCCCAAGAGCAGTATCAGGAGCAGCCAGAAGTGCCCTGGCATCAGCATCTTTCACTGCAATATAGAAGAGGAAGGTGGGAATTGCAGAGAGGGGAGCTCAGTACTCAGGAGGACATGGAGTAACATCCAAAACAGTGTTGTGAATATTGTGCCACAGTGAATTGCGAATTATGGTCCCCAATGTACCTGCACCACTATCATCTGGGAATTTGTTAGAGATGCAAACTATTTTCAGTTTTTCTTCAAAATTAAGAATCAAAATATTGGGGACCCTGCAATCTGTACTTTACCAAACTTTCCATTCAGGTGGTTCTGATGTTGTCTAAAGTTAGACAACCATTGCTTTTTATATGTATGGATTCTATGTTTTACCCATCTTTGCAGGTAACCATTGGTCTTGATAGCAAATAACAAATATGCTAAGTAAACACCTAGCAGCCTGACTGGGTTGATTTTTACAGCAAGCAGATTTTTGGTTTCCTTATTATTAGCAAGGCTGATTGTAAGCATCCTGATTGTTTAATGACTATGACTATGGCTAGGCACCCAGCTGGTGCTTCTGAGGCAGAGTTTTAAGAGCCTCTGCTAGGCCATTCTACTTTCTTCAGGCCAATCAGGTTTGCTTCCTTGGTTGATTTTACTAAACAGTTTATGATGACAAGGGCAGTATGGTCTCTACATGAAACCAAAGTGTTTCTACATTCTCTGGTCACAAGTCTGCAGTCCTAATATATATGTTTGTTTCCGGTTATCAGTCAGTGAGGTACTGTTTGGAATCTATTCAGCAATACTTCTGTTTGAGGGCATGATCTGCCTGGCATGGCCTCATGTCTTCTCTAGGTCCCATAGTATTTCCAAATGCAGGGTGTGCCTGTCAATGGTCCAGGCTAAGGAGTGGCTATGGAGATGACTGACATCTGCAATGTCAGTCTGTAATGACAATTTGAACCCATAATTTTTTAAAGCAAAACAAACTAAGTCTTAATATATAAAATTTGCAGAAATGCAAACATTGAGATCCATAACTGTCTGGGGCTCAGACCATCGTATATAGTTATTGGTCTACTAAGCAGTAGTTTCAGAGAGTTTTAACATATCTTTTTCAGCTGAGGAGAAGGGCTCTAGCTGAGCTATCTACACACTTGTGCCTGTCCAGTCTCTTGTATAGTAACAACACATTGTTGTACCCAAATTTTATGGGAAGTAGACTTTTCTGAGATTATCATTAGAGAAAATCATAAAGTAGGTAGAATTTGATCTCTTTTCAAAGTGCAGGGAGGAAAACCCATCCGTACCTCAGTCTCCTTGGCCTGCTCGTTGGCATGCACTCATCAGCTCTGACATAAGGATATGAAGACTATTTCATTGTCAATATTCATCATGCATTAAAAAAGTGAGGTTGAAATGTCCAGGGTTTTATTTTAATGTCTCCAGGAGTCAGAAGAGCTGCTCCTCTGCATCCCTTGAGATGTCAATACCTGGGCATACGCTGGTGCTCAAACTGCTTCATAAAATGACCTATCCTTTGGACTGTCTGAGGAGATACATCTAGTGTGGGATCAACCTTTCATTTTGGGATGTTTTATCTGTACTTGGAGTTTATTTTGTGGTTAGCTGAAACTTGTAGGAAATACTTTCTTATGCTAGTTTTTAAAAATTCATGAAACATTGAATAAGCAATTGACCATGGAAATTCTGGTGGGCTTTTAGTAGTACAAGGCATGCAGTGGACTGCTTTGCTTTCTGCAGTCACAGTGTAGAGCTGTGCCAAGAAGGCCTGGGGGTCAAGCTCTGCAGCTTATGGTCAGTATGGCCTTCATCAGGCTGCTTTCCAAAACACAAGTGGGAGTGGTCCCAAGCACCTTCCAACCATTCTTAGACTGTGAATGATAGGTAGGATCAAGCCTAAAAGGTCCCTGAGCTTAGATCTGAGAAAAGGATACTATCAGCCTCTATGCTTACTCTTGGAACATAAACACTTTGCACACATGAACACACGTTGCACACACACTCACATATGCATATATATGCACATACACATATATTCACATGCATTCATATACACATATGCCCATATACATGTACATGTACATGTGCAAATATATGTACATATGTGTATCTGCATATACATATGCTCAGGTTTTTGTAGAATTTACTCCTGTCTTAGGCCTTCTATATTGCAGCTGCTGATTTCCTTTTTCTTATTCTTCATAATTTATTTGCTCTTTGGTTTTGCATTTAAAAATTGAAGCTTATTTTTCTTTAAAAATATTTTTCATAATATTTTATGGCAAAATACCTTAACCTTACTTTAAATAATCCAAATATATGCACTGGACAGGTTTAGTCATGTCACATCCTGCAATGAGAACTACACAAACTTTGGAGTTGGATATACACAGCCTCAAATTTCATCTTGTCTTTGTTTGCAAGTCTTGGGCAGATTCTGTTATCTCTCTATCAATTTACTCACCTGATAAAATGAAAAATAAAATTTAAAATATCAGTTTATGAAAGCCTTTTGTATAACTAGATACTCAATATAGACTGGTTCATAATTTTTATACATAGATAATCTGTAAATCCTATTGAGAAGATGCGGTCTGCACACGCCTTTTCAGAAATACATTTTACACACGCATACACACACACACACACACACACACACACACACACACACACATATGCCAGATGAGCTAGTAGTTTGATCCTACAGACCAATATTTTTGTTGTTCAGTCTCTGGGTTGTGGATTTACCTACATACCACCCTTTCCACCTCAATTTATGGTGATTTTGTTTGTTTTCAATTTAATGTGTGTAAATAGGTCATTCTTTGAATTTGAATTTCAAGTTTTCAAGACTCCCATGAAGGAATGACTCCAGCCCTATCCAGCCTCTACAGAGAGCTATGGAGTCAGGAAGTCTGGGTTGGGGTCTGAGAATCTGCACTGAAAGTGATGCTGACTCTGTGTGACTGTGGGGTCCACTGGAAAATTTCTGTTCTATGTATCCAAAGCCCTCTGTGCTCCTTTGAACATTCTCCAAGGCTAAATTGACTGCCTTTGTGGAAAATGGATTTATTCTTTCTTTAAATATTCCACCCAAAAATGAGATCTTCAGTTTTAACACATACTGAGGCTCCAGTTGGTTGTTTCTGCTATTAGGAGTATGAGTACTGATTAGGTACCTTTTGCCTTGAAGGCACCTGAAAGCTTTAAAACAATTTTGAATGGCTCATTAATACTGAATTTGCTGATACACAGCAAATCAGAAATAGTTAATACTGGAAAGTCATGGAGAAATACCTACCACTCTGTCACTCCATTCCTCTTTCCCTTTATTCTTTTCACAAGCCATTAAGTAGTTCCTGACTAAATTCCCTGAATCTCCGTGTTGCCAGCTGTTAGAGTAGAGCATTTAGTTTGAGAATCTCTTTGCTCTGATTTCTTTCTTTTCTTAAATCTGAAAGAAAGAGACCCTTCTACTAAAGAACCAGTGAGACACAGTGATTTCTTTATTTTCACCAATGTGAGTTGCTTGGATTCTGGGTGGGTGTAAGGCTTTTCAGGTCTTTGAGCTGTCCTCCTGCTTCCTGCCTTGAGGAAGAAACAAGCAGAACACTGCTTTGTCCTCTTGCCTCTCTGCCTCTGCCCAAGACAGTGTTTTGCATTTATCTTCAGCCAACTGGGATTTTATACAAGAATTGCAAATACTGCTGATAACTCTGAATGCTTCCTGGGGAGAGAGGAGCTCTCTGCCATTGTCTGTCACCTCAGATAAATTAACACCTGAATTTATCTCTCAGGGTATCCCCAACCTAATAAAGAACTGTAAGCAACATGAACATTGCATTTCTTGGGCGTTTCTATTTCTGCTATACTGCTCAAGATTTTTGTGCTAGATTTCCCCTGTGAGCCATTGTAGCTTTTGGTGAATCCTTGGGACTGATGTGCTCAACAGTGTCTTTCTACATCAGATCTTCAGCAAATACTTGTTAAGTAAACAGAAATTTAAATTAGTATTCAGGTCTTAATTAATTCAGTTTCTCCCAGGCAGGATAACCTGCTTTAAATTCTCTATTTAGATGATAGTCTCTCTAATTCATTCTACTACATATTTCCAAGGAAAAATGCTTTCCAAAGGACATTTTTAAAAATTTAAAGTCATCATGTATATTTGGTGTCACGTGAGGGGTTTTTGAACATGAAAAAGACTTACCTAACTAACTTTCTGCAGTTTTCCAGGGAAATACTTTGGAAAGTTTTTCTTTTGTTGTGGGCTGGCTTCTGGCTGGTCTCTTGGAAACCCTCCTCATCTCAATTACACAAGCAATCCAGTGGAAGTAGAGAGGCAAGATTTCTTTTCAATTTTTACCTTTTTACAGGTTTTATCCAAAATTTCTAAGTATTATGCCTTAAAAGCTGAGTTACCTTCTGATTTTTCAAATCTCATGTCTCTAATCAAAAAAAAAAAAAAAATATTTGTGGAAAGGCAGCCAAAGGTGTTTAAATGAAGCTTAAAATGTATTTGGAAGCAAATTCTGTTATCACCAAAGCATAACAGACCCTCCTCTAGCTGCAAGTCCGAAGCTTTACTTGGGATAATATGTTAAGGATTTTGGGTAATGTCTCTTTACCCTCATCATTGATGCAAAGTTAAAAAGCAAGGAGAACTATCCAAAATATGAAGCATGTAAGATTAGAAGGCTCTGTGCTCATCTTAGCTCCAGACTGTCTAAGATATGAGGGCTTTGTGAGCCTGGATAGTTTAATTCTTAAAGTAAATGAGTGAAAATTAGGAGGCAGATTCAGGTTACATTCTGAGACTTCTCTTTTATTATTTATTTAGATATTGTTTGAGGTTTTCAAGACAAAATATACCTTTGGCTTCCTGGGTGATATCTGATTCCTGAACAAATTTCTCTTATGTCCTTTAGACTTTTGGGTCATAGTCCCTAGTGAGGTAGCATGGAATTTTAAGATTTGGTTATAACCCACCCTGGATATTGATAGGATTTTTGGCATGGTAAAGGAGAGAATATAAAGTAAAAATGGCCTTTATTCTAAGGATGTGGAAAGAAACCCCATGACCACCGGGGGTCTGACTTTCTCTGCTGGACACTTGGTGTGGGGACATATATATAGTTTTTGACCAGGTGGTGCCTAAAGGTGGCATCACTGATCCCCAAGTAGCTGATTGGAACTCTTTTTGTGCCTCAGGTAAGTTGCCTAGAAGTGGGGAAAGTGACCTCAAGGTGAATGTCCCTTGGTCTCACCTCTCACTACCTTAATGTCCTATCTAGGGCAAAATCCTTTCAGATATAACTGAGCAACATCTGGTTAGATTAAGAGGGCAAAGCTCTAGCCTACACCTACATCTTTTCCCTTTGAATGCCTGAAGCTCAACCATTTCTTTGAGTTATTCTAGCAGGACTTTCCCAAGATGATTTAAACAAGTACAGTCACTTCTGCAAGCAAAGGTAGAGTTAAGCCTAAAGGGTGAGGCACTGAGGGTCAGGTCAGCATTACATTCAGAGACCTTTCCAGGGAGAGAAAGCAGGGGGCAGAGAGGCCAGGAGGCAAACGGCATAGTTCCACAGCTTTCCAACACAGCCAAGAAGGCAGAGCCAGTCTCTCTGTGGTCCAGTTTGTCTGCAGACACTGATAACAAGTTAAAATAAAGAATGAATCATTTTAAAAACAGTTTGGAAGCTTTGGCTGCAGAACCTAGGGAACCCTTAAGTGTTTTGAAAAGTATTACAGAAATAAGCTTTCAAAATGTTTTAGACGTGTGTGAGAGAGTTTATGTGAAACACAAGCATAGGCCTCTAACTAAGCAACTCATCCTGAAGTGAGAAGAGGTTTAGGGAGCCATTGCCCAAAGAGGGAGGAACAAGCAGAGAGAATTGTCATATTACAGACAACAGTGATTATAGTAGCATCTTAATTATTCAAGTTTCAGAGTTTAGTTTTTACTAGCTGGCTATGTTTGGGGAGATTATAGCAAACAGGGTTTCCTAGAAAACTTGAAGAGCAAAGTTATCCATCAAACATCATGTGCAGCTCCCTGGCTTTCACAGGTTATGCTAAGTCTGTTAGCTATTTTCTCCCTCTCTTTCTCTGCCAATATTCCCAGCACAGCAAAGCAAAATAGGTTCTGGGCTTGGAAATTCCATTATCTCTTTCTTGTCTCAATTCACTTAATCTCTAACATGTCTCATCTCCTGCTGCATTGCCAGGAATGAAAGGAGATACCATAGGTAAAGAATTTTGGCACGGGGAGCATACAATAAATGAAAGCATCCCAGCTGCTCTGCAGATGCCATGGATCATTTTCTGTGGTTTCTGTTTTCCAGCCATCCTCACCCCAGATCTCCAGTGCCCAGTGTGCAAACTAACACTACAGCTGCTTTTCATGTTCACAGCTTAATTCTTTTCCAAAACACTAGATTTATCTTTTGCAAATGGGAGAGGACCAAAGGATTTAGGAAGGAGAGAATGAATATATATATATATATATATATATATATATATATATATATATTTGCTGTCTCCTCATGATGGATGTTGTCACTATGCATTGCAAATACATGAGTAAAAAAATTTAAATTAAAGAAAGCAATGGATTTGAACAAATACATTCTGCCTCTGATCTGTCACCTATTGCAAACCAGGTCTCTCCAAACCAAGAGAATAGGATCGTTTTGCTCCCTAAGAAATTTCCCCCTGGTTTCCCAGGGACCAGTTGGTGCTGATTTAAAACAGGCTTGTCATGGAGATCAGCACACACTCCCTACTTCTCCCACCCAGGGGTGCTAGCAGCTCTCATTACTCACATTTGTTTGGTACTCAGCACCATCTGTCTCATTTAGGGTAAATGCATTTATCCTTCTTAAGTTTTCAAGCACAGTCTTACCAGTGAATGGACGTCTGTCTGGAGTCCAAAAGCTGAGGACAGCAGGCGTAGCTTCACAGCTGGGGGCTCTATCCCTGGTACATCCCTTGAATCTCTGCCTGCTGAAGGGCCGCAGTTCTGTCTTTCCTGGTATTGCTCCTAAGTAGGCTGTGATACACCTTCTCAACGGAGACTGCTTCACTCGTGTGTGTCTGTGTGTGTGTGCATATATATATATATATATATATATGACACATTACAGGATGGATCGTAATTCCAGATGCAGTTACCTACACTGGGATGAGATTTTATTTGAAATACAACCAAAACCAAGTGTCCACATCACAGAGATGACAGGTTCTCTGTAGCCTCGACTGCTCCTTCCCTCTCTGCTCCTATTACCTCCCACTTCCCCTCCTGCCCTAGCAACATGCTTCATTAATTTAAAAATAATAAACCCTGGTTCACTGAGAGGCAGCATCATTGAAAAATTTTATTATGATATTAGTTCTGACTAATTTCAGCCTCACCTACATCTCCCTCATTCTAATCTGTTGCTGGAAATTTGGAGCCAGGTCCTGCTTCAAAAGTGGGAACTCATCCATTTTCTGTCATTTCTGTTGGTTCTGACTACACGGAGTTAACTGGTTACTGACATGGCTTTTTATGTTTATAGCAATTGTTTGCACTTTACTAATTTATGCAGTCAGTATTTATTGAGTACCTACTCTGTGCCAGGTTTCACTGTACCCTTAGTAATTCAAGGAAAAGTAAGTTGGGAGCCATCCATATAGGATATTTAGGGCTTAGAAAAAGCAATGAAAATAGAACCTAGTTTTCATAGGACAGATGCCCTAGTTCAGAGGGGCGTAGTCCTGTCACCGGTAGGTAGTCCCTGTGGTCCAGAAAAAGAGAGAAGATGGGATACATTAGGGAAAGATGGGGCTTGGTGGGCTAGAGCAGGAGGGAGGCAAAAAGGGGAGCCAGATTAGAAGCTTGGAGATGGGCCATGCGGACAAGTGCAGTGAACTGCTCCAAGTAGTAAACTTTATGCCTGTCATAGCAAATTCCGAGAGATTTTAGTCAGATGACCGTCACAGATGAACGAAGTGAAGCTATGAAAAAAGTGGCTTATTGGGCCACACAGGTCAGGCGACAGAGTTGGGGTGAGAACCACTGGTTCTTTTGTGGGTCCTATAGTGCTCTTCCTACATCCACCTTGAATTCTGGGATGGAGAATTTAAGGGGCAAGGTGCCTGGCTGGGTTTCTCCTTTTTCATTCTGACAAGAATGAAAAAGTAGTAGTGAGAAGTAAAAAAAGCAGTAGTGAGAAAAGAATGGCTCTGTTAATAACATTCAACCATTTCCCCTCCAGATGTGTAAGAGCAAGATCCTTGCTTGGCGTACTGTCCCTCACTTAGAAATCCCATGAATTGCAGACTGATTAATTTCTTTTTAAAAATTTTTAAATTTTAAAAACAAAATGAAAAATAGATTTGATACAGAATTTCAAAAAATTAGAAGGAAATTAACATTAGTTAATATATTGTATATTGTTATCTTAGAAAGAGTTATTCAGGTTACAAGATTTAGACATAAAAATGGTCAAACTAATTAATTTCTTTATTATTATAGTTGTAGTAAATCAAACATACTGTAATTCATACAAGGACTGTTGCTTGTATGACAAGCAAGAGCAATACAGCAGAAGTAATATGGGGAAAATTTTTTATCACAGAAGTGAGATCTTTTTCTAGAATAACCTGATCTTTGTTCTTTAAAAAGAGTGTCTAGAATATCACTAGTGGAACTGATGACAGAAATGTACTGTAAAGATCAAAATAGGTATATCCTTAATAAAAAAAGATACTTTTCTTTATAAAGTATTTCTGTAAAAATACATAAAACTGTGGTGTTTTTATCAACAGTGGACCAAAAATCTCTGGATAGAATAATGAAAAATGAAATGTTATTAAGGCATGAATATATACAGGGTACTGGGCATGCATGCGTGCATGCATGTATGTGTGTATGTGAGAGAGACAGAGACTTGAAGTCATACTGATGAACTTGAACTTGATTTGAAAGAACTAAGATGACAAAAGACTTGAGTATACCACTGAGTCAATAAAAAAACCTCTGAGACTTGTTTCCAGAAGAGTAGATAGGAAAGCATAATATTGGAAGAGTTACCCATGGAAGACATATTAAAAATGTGATTCTAGTTGACAGAAGTAGTTTTAATAAATAAGAATTACCAAGGAACAGAATCTTCTTAGTCATAAACTAATTATACATCACTTCCCCTCAGAAAATGTGTAGTTACCTTGTCACTAAAGCTGAACAGTGACAAAAAGGCCATCTGTCAGGATGTGGAAGCTTTTAGGGAACATTCTATAGATGATTCTAGCAGGGATAGGAGGGGTGAGAGTGCAAGAAATAAAAGGGGTAAATTTCCAAGTTAGTTGTTTTTCATGCTATTACTACGCTGCTAACTTTTCTCTGATTATATATGGAACTCTGCACAAAATTTTGTTTGTGTCACAGTTTTTGTTTCTAAATCAAATGAAATTAAATAAACCTAACCAAAATAAAACAAATAATAACCCTTCCAAGCCACAAGTCTGGAGATGTCATTGCTGAAAAGAAAATGGGATAAGTGCAAACAGAATATAGCAATTCGGGAAGGGCGTGTGTGTGTGTGTGTGTGTGTGTGTATACAATCTTTGATGATTTTACTGGAATAAATTCCAGAGTGTGTAAAGAATGCAGATCATAGGAGTTTTAGGCCTATGTGGTATACGTTTTAATCTACTTACACTATAAAATCTAGAATAATGTAGAACTAGAAAAATTACATATACTTAAATACACAGGTGTGTGTGTGTGTGTGTGTGTGTGTGTGTGTGTGTGTGTGTGTAGGTTAGCTGTAATCACATATACATGGACAGATATGTTTTAGGTATCTTACATAATTTTTATTTTGTGAACTTTTCTATAATCACAGAATACTTGGCTAACTAGGGAATTTCATGATCTAGTTCAATCTCTTTATTTTTCAGAAGGAAAATGAGGCACAGATACATTAAGTTATTTACATACAGTCACACACAGGCTATCATTAGATGTAAGATCTGATGTTAACATTTTCAAGGGTCAAATCTCCCTGAAATGCAAGACAACCACATGTACCTGACCTTGAGAGGAGAATAGAACTCTACTTCAAGAAAGAATGATTATTGTAGACATGGAGACTAATAATTGAAGATAATGTTATTGAAATAAGATTATAACAGATTATTAGATATTTATTTAAGAAGACAAGTGTAGGGAGTCAAATGACATTGACATCATATTTTATCTTAAACAAAGAAAAAAGGGTAAAGAATGTGTGTTGTGTGCTGAGAGGATCTTGGCTTAGGTTAGACTACAGAAACACCATTAGTTGTTTGCTTTTCATAATATTAAATCACTTAAAATTAATACAAAAGAGCAATTTAAATGAAAAAGTATATGTATGTATATGTGTATGAGCACTTAAATATGGGAAGTAGGAGAGTAAACAAAAATGCATCTGTAATTTTGCCAGTAACTTATAACAAGGGTACATATGAGAGCCACTTAAACTGGAAAAACAAGTTCCTTTAATATCATATTCATAGACAGAAGGTGCAGACCTTTGACTACTGATCCTTTCTCTTGCTTTATTCCAGGAAGTAAAAGGTAATAATCTATTTACCACTTTTTCCATCGAAGTATGCTCCAGTCTCTTAACTCCAAGAAAGTAGAGGAACACGAATAGAATGAAGGGTACATATCTTGGTAAAGCTTTTTTCTTTATTTTATCACTGTAGAAACTATCAATCATTTAGTCATTCTTCAAAATGTATTTATTGAAAATCTACTACATGTGCGATAATAGTTTGCTCCAATACTGGTGGTGGTAAATTTAATCACTTGGTTAACATGATTTTTAAGAGATTTTCCCAGTGCAAAATACATTTTCTGTTTTCTAGTTAGTACCTAATTCATCTGTTGATATTTGTAGAGAATGTTAACAAGCCATTTTCCAGTAAGTTACACCCAATAGTTTCAGCTTTTACCAGCAACATATGCTTGGCCAAATTGTATGTATCATCGGGGAATGCAAAATGTTCATTTTTCTAACTTTCTAATTGGTTCTCTAACATTGGCTGGTATCCTTCTATAGAAAAGCGCTGACCTTCCTGACTCCTGCCTTTCCTCTTTGTGTCTTTCTGTCTATATCTTGGCCACATTGCCATTTCTGAAGAACACCATAAATTGTAGATTCAGTGTTCTAATCCATGACTATAAAACTTGAAAATTCTCCAGATATTCCAAATGTGCCCTGTGTGACACTTTCAATTAGTTTGTGTGTACATTGACATTTTTTTTCTTTAAAAATACATCCTTACTTTCTGATAAAATAAAATATTCTAGCCTAAATTCTTTCACTATTCCAGATTGGAATACAACAGTTCCTCAAGGAACTGTGTTTTGTGTGATGGTTTTTGTTTTGTTTTTGATTTTATCTCTTTTTTTTTTTTTTTTTTTTGAGAAAATGGTACTTAGAAATGATATATAACGGAGATAGCAGGTATTTCCTTATTACTGGAGTGTCATTGCTGCCAGGCCTTTTCTGTGTACAGGGCTAAAAATATATTTTTAATAGTAATGAACAGCAAATAAAACTGCAGGAGGAGAGAGAGACAGAGAGAAACAAAATATCTGAAATATACGAGATAATGGTTAAGAATTTTCCAAAATCAACAGAGGTACAAAAACTAGAAATCCAAGGAGCTCGGAGAACTGGATGAGAGTGATATCTAGTTTTTTTATAGAACTACTTTGAGACACACATTGTATTAAATCTACTAAAAACCAAATTAAAAGAAAAAGTCATAGAGGCAGTCAGGAGAAAAAAGATTTGAGCACCAAAATTCTCTTCAGAAGCTATGTTAAGAGAATTAAAAGGTATCTTGAAATGCTGGAGAAAAACATTGGTACAGAATTTTATAACCAAGAAAATTACCTTGAAAAATTTTAAAATTCACACTTTCACATTAATGCAAACCAAGATTTATTCCTATCAGATCAGGTACAGCAATAAATGTCAAAGGGAAAATGTAGGTCAAGGTGTATATGGCTAGATGAAAACATGGGTTTATAGGAAGAAATGAATAGCATTAGAAATGATACAAATGATAGTAAATAAATAACCAATAAGTGCATGAGTAAATAAAAAAAAAACAGCCTAGGCTACATACCAAGCCCCTGACTTAGGGGGAGAAAAACAAAGATTATATGTGACAAGTAGAAATGTCTGTCAAAACATAGTTTTCATCTAGTAAGGTCAGTTATTACATTATATGTGACTTGTACAAAGTAAAACATTAAAGAAAATATAAAGAAAAGGAAGAAAGTGTCAGATTAGATTTTAAAAAGGTAAACCTCAGATAGATTCTGTGCAAAAAATTTCTACCAATTTAAATGTAAACACATAGCCAGGTTTAAAGGAAAAGGATTAAATAGCTTCATTATGTAAATGCTAGGAAAAGAAAGTTGGGTTACCTGTGGTACAAGAGTAGATAAAAGGACAGATGTAATGATAAGAGAAACAATTTACCAAGAAGCTGTAGGGAACCTAATGAGCAGGTATCTAACCACAGAACATCAAAGTCCATGTAACAAAGTTTAGAAAAGTGGAGTCCACAATAGGTGCAGATGTGAGTGCTTTGGTGACTAATCAACAGAGCAAGTAAAGAGGAGACTCAATAAGAGTTACAAAACATAAAAAAAAATTGAAATCATTTGAGTTAATTGACATTTATAAAACAGTCTACCCAATAACGGCAGACTCTATAGTCATTTAAAGCATACATGAAAAATTCGCCAAGAATACATTCTGGGCTAGAAAATAAATCTTAATATATTTAAAAATAAATACTATCACATGCTCTTAGGCCATATAATTAAATTAGAAATCATAAGCACAGAAATATCTGCAAAGCCCTTGACTTTTAGAGATTAAATAAAACATTTTCAAATAATCTATGAATTGAAGAGCAAACGATGAAGAGAATTTTAAAATATTATGGTTAAATAAAAATGTAAAATTGTATTATATGTTGAATGTAGATGATGGTAAATACTAATAGATATAATCTGCATAAACATAGTTCCTAGGATATTCATCAGATTGTAAAGGAGTCCTGAGCACAAAAGTTTGAAAATCCTTACTTTTAAAAATTTTATTTATGCATTTATTTATTTATTTAGAGACAGGGTCTTGCTATATACTCCAGGCTGGCCTTGAACTTGCAGCAATACTTCTGCTTTATGAGAATCGCTATTACAAATAATAGGTACTATAGGAGATTGGCATCAGCATTTCTCTGCTAATCACATCAGACAAATGCTATAAAAGTTAAGAAAAAGAAAAGTTTTAAAAATTAAGTAACTGTTTTAAGACCAGATTGATTTTTATGAATAGTTGGGTTGGATAAGGCTCTCAAGATGGCCAGATGGTAAATGCCAGTTTCACACTACTTATATTTATTAGATGCACAGGCAATGTCATTTTATTCTAGAAGGTGTTTTAGAGGTACTTTATACTAGATTAATGCTAAATGCAGGAAAAATATATCTTTTTGACCGAATCAAAAATCCTCGGTTGCACTGTTTCTGGCCATGCAATGTGTACCATCTTGTTGAGCTCACCTGTCTAGGTGTTACCTTGAGACATTTCTGGGGAGCATAGTGACTGTCCATACATCTGGAAAACCAGGCAAGTGCCCATTGTTTTCACTGGCATTTGCAATTATCAGGCATACTCATTGCTGTACTTCGAAAAATATGTCTCTTTCTTTATGATGATTCATTCTGATTGAAGCTCTGTGTGCACTTGTGTTTGTGGTCTTCAGTCTTCCCTGTTGTGGTGCCCTGCCCTTTTCCAGCACTCCTCCATCAAGTGCAGACTTGGAAGATTAGATGTAAATGAAGATAAATCAGTCTCTGAAATGGAATTTTTAGAAATATTCACAAAAGTGGGGTAGGTGGGGAGACTTAAATGTCAGAAATTAACACATCACATGTTTCAACACAGGAAGTAAGTAGTTTAGAACCACACTATTTTATCATTTGCCATTTCAAAATGATAATTGTCTCAGGATTTTTAAAAATTAGATTTTCTATTTTGGAAGAAATCTGAAATTTCAATAAAGTGATTTGCACTAAATACTGTTTAGGTCCCTAAAAGTGGGGAGGGCAGACTTGATGCTCAGAATTATAAATGAACATAGTCAACACTTGTACTCTCAGGACAATATGTCTCTCAAGAAAGTAGGAGTTTATTTCTCGTTAAGAATGAATAATGTCTGCTGGATATGGTAGCACATGTCTGTAATCCCAGCACTCAGGAGGCTGAGACAGAAGGATCACCATGAGTTCAAGACCAGCCTAGGCTGTATAGTGAGATGCTGTCTCAAAAAAAAAAAAAAACCCAGAAAGAAAAAAAGAAAAAGAAAAGAAAGAAGAAGAATAAATATTTCTACTCATCTTTCATTCTTCATGTTAAACGTCAGATTAAATATCTAAAAGCTGTTGAATCAAGGTAGCTATATTTTTATGGTGTTAAAAGCTACTATGGGAGAAAAGCGAACAAGAAGTCACCAAGAAACAAGACTTTGCCGTGAATTGGTACCATGCACAAGCCACTGGGAAGGAATTCAGGTGCCAGGCTTTTCCAGTGAGTCATGGACTGTGAAGGAAGAGGAAAAGAAGTCACCAAGAAGCAAACCCTCCCTGAAAATTGGCATGATGCACAGGCAGCTGAGGGGAGAGCTGGATGACAGCCCCTTCTGGTGTGTGGGATGGAAAACAAGAAGATGCAACACCCCCCTCCCCTCACACACACATGCCTTAAGAGACCAACTGATCTAGGTCTCAAGAAACACAGGTGGCAGTGATAGCTATTAAGGTGAAATACCACTTAATACTTGTAGTGTTTAGTGTTTTATTGACTGCAGGTTTAAAGCAGATAGCCTGATCATCTATGCAGAGAATTACATTATGCAATGTAACATTTATGGGAGATCTCCTTTTGAAGGTGGTAGCCAATGTTAATTCCCCATTATCTTGTTTTGAAGTCCTATATCAGTTTCATTGTTTTTCTGGGTTAGGTTTTATTCTGTTTTATTTTGTTTTGTTTTGTTTTATTATGTTCAATGGCTTGGGAAGGTATTTCTTTTTTTAAAAATTTTATTTAAAAGGAAAAAGAGAAAAACACAAAACAAAACAAAGCAGTGTAAGGGTACAAGTAATACAGAACTACAAAAAAAAAAAGAAAAGAAAACAGTAAGAAATCACCAGTTAATAGATTACATATTATCATCTTAGAAATAGTTGCTCAAATCACAATATCAAAGAATACAAAGTGGACATTCAAACAGTGAGACTGCAAACAGTTGTGTTCAAGGATCCAACCAAAAACATTAATATGGTCAGCTATTTAACACCCCTAAACACACTTGCTGTTGTATCCTTTAGAGCTCTTTTTTTCCCTCTCTTTTTTACAACAAAATTTACACGTTTTGGGTTTTATTACTCCTTAGTTCTTATTACCTTTTTTTTTGGTGGGGGAGAATAAAGTCAAATATGGCAAAACAAAGCTGTCAGTCAAAACCAAGGATAGACATTGCACATGATGTAAAACAGAGTACAAGGTTATCAACAATAGTTATCAACAATGTCTCTTGTTTCCTTAAAAAGAATTGTCTATCTCATTAGATATTATAAAGTTGAACAAAACAGTAGAGAAGACGACCAATAAAACTTAAGCATTGTAAACATTACAGGACTTCCAAAGAAGACAATAGTCAAACCAGAATGGGCATCTTAGTGAATCTTATTGCCTTCAAAGTAGTGCCTCAAACTTGATACTATCATACAGAATGGAACAGAGTCTAATCAGTCAAAGCAAGATCATGGGAGCATTACAGGACTTCAAAACAAGTTAATAGGAAATCAAAAAAGTTACTATAATATATCCTGCTAATTTTTAAAATTTTTCCTCTTAATTAAAAAAACATAAAAAATACCTAAATAATTTTTTAATGAATAAGGGAGAGATTAAGATAAAAGAGGACATAACAACATAACAATACAGGTCAAAGCATGACTGTTTCAGCAACCTAGTGCTTCACCACCAAATAACCTGTCTTAATAGTAGTTACCATAATGTCTGTCTTTTTCCTTGAAATATTTGAATATAACTTCATATACTATAGCTTTAAATATTTCCATATCAAGAAGCACAGAATAAAGCCTTTCCAACTAATAAGTGAAAACCTTATAAGGCTTTAAGGCCACATAATGGGAATCATGATTACCACATATTTTATATATTTGAATCATTACTTACATTAGGGAAACTATTCGGTATTCACACATGTGAGATTGATTTTTGATTTTCCCTTATGAGTATGGTTTCAAGCTGCGCCCATTTATTGATAAATATCTCAATGTGATCCTTCTTTATAGCTGAGTAATACCCCACTGTATAGAAATACCACAGCTTTTTTATCCATTCTTCAGTTGATGGACACCTGGGTTGTTTCCAAGATGTGGCGATTACAAATTGTGCTGCTATAAACATGGGTGCACATATATCACTGTGATATGAAGCTTTCAGTCCTTCTGGGAATATGCCTAGAAGTGGAATAGCTGGAACAAATGGGACTTCGAATCCCAGCTTTTTGAGAAATCTCCAGACTGACCTCCACAAAGGCTGTACCAATCTACACTCCCACCAAGAGTGTAGGAGAGTTCCTTTCTCCCCAGTCATCTCCAGCATTTGTTGTTGTTGGTTTTCTTGATCCTGGCCATTCTTTCAGGAGTGAGATGGTATCTCAGTGTGGTTTTAATTTGCATTTCTCTAATGACCAATGATGATGAACATTTTTTCATGTATTTATTTTCCATTTGCATTTCTTCATCTGAGAAGTGCGTATTCATCTCAGATGCCCATTTTTGGATTGGATCTTTGAATTTTGGAGGTCTGAGTTTGTTTAATTCTTTATATGTTTTAGACAGGAGTCCCTTGTCTGAGAGAGAGTTCACTAAAATCTTTTCCCAGTTTGTGGGTTTTCTTTTCACTATGCTGGAGATTTCTTTTGACATGCAGAAACTTTTTAATAAGAAGTGGTCCCAGTTATTGATTCTGGGAAGTATTTCCTGTGCGGTTTGAGTCCTGTTCATGAATTCTCTACGTACTCCTATGTCTTCAAGGTTCCTACCCAATTTGTCTTCCAATAGATTTAGTGTTTCTGTTTTAATATTCATATCTTTGACCCATTTAGATTTTAATTTAGTACATGGTGATAGGCATGGGTCTAGCCTTAGTTTTTGGCAAATGGAGAGCCAGTTTTTCCAGCACCATTTATTAAAGAGACTGTCATTCTTCCAGGGAACCTGCTTGGCTCCTTTATCAAAGATAAGATGGTTGAGTGTGTTTGTAGTTGTGGTTGTATCTTCTAATCTATTCCATTGATCTTCGGCTCTGTTTTGATTCCAATACCATGTTGATTTTACTACTGTTGCTTTGTAGTATAACTTGAAGTCAGGGATTGTGATGCTTCCTGCTTTGTCTTTGCAGCTTAGAATTGCCTTTGCTATTCTAGGTCTCTTCTGGTTCCAGATGAAATTTAGGAGTGATTTCTCTGGATCTATGATGTATGTTGATGGTATTTTTATTGGGATTGCATTGAATCTGTATAACAGTTTTGGTGTATTATAATATTCACTGTATAAGTCTTTCACTTCTTTCATAAAAGTAATTCCTAAATATTTCATTTTTTTGCTTGCTGATGTGAAGAGTGCAGTTTCTCTTATTTCCCTCTCTGTGATTTTGTTGTTCGTGCATAGGAATGCTATTGATTTCTGAGTATTGATTTTGTATCCAGGCACATTACTGAATTTATTTATTGTATCTAAGAGTCTTTCAATGGAGTTTAAGGGGTCTTCTATGTAGAGTATCATGTCATCTGCAAACAATAATAATTTAACTTCTTCTTTTCCTATCTTTACCCCTTTTATTTCTCTCTCTTGCCTAATTGCTCTGGCTAGTACTTCCAGTACTATATTAAATAGGAGTGGTGATAAAGGACATCCTTGTCTTGTGCCTGATTTTAAAGTAAAGGCTTTCAATTTTTGGCCATTTAGTATGATGCTGGCTGTTGGTTTGTCATAAATGGCCTTTATTATATTGAGGTAAAGGCCATCTATTCCAATTTTCTGTAAAGTTCTTATCATGAATAAATGTTGGACCTTATCGAAGGCTTTTTCTGCATCTATAGAAATGATCATGTGATTCTTATTTTTGGCTTTATTGATATGGTGGATTACATTTATTGATTTGTGTATGTTGAACCATCCTTGAATTCCTGGGATGAATCCCACTTGGTCATGGTGTATAATCTTCTTGATGATTTGCTGTATCCTATTTGCCAATATTTTATTGAGGATTTTTGCATCTGTGTTCATTAGGGAGATCGGTCTATAGTTCTCTTTTATAGTTGGGTCTTTCTCAGGTTTTGGTACTAGAGTAGTATTTGCTTCCAGGAATGACTTAGGAAGGATTGCTTCCCTTTCAATTTCATTGAATAGTTTGAGAAGTGTCGACATTAGGTCTTCTTTGTATTTCTTGTAGAATTCTGCAGTGAATCCATCTGGGCCTGGGCTCTTCTTGGTGGGTAAGGACTTAATTACATTTTCAATTTCATTAACAGAGATTGGGTTATTCAACAGTTTTACATCCTCTTGATCTAGCTTTGGTACTTCATATGTTTCTAAGAATCTGTCTATTTCTTCTGTGTTATCAAACTTTTGAGAGTAGAGGTTTTCAAAATCGGTGTTGATGATCTTCTGTATTTCTATTGGGTCTGTAGTGATTTCACCTTTTTCATTTCTTATTGCATGAATTTGAGCTTTTTCTTCCCTTTTTAAATAAGGTTGGCTAGGGGCTTATCGATTTTATTTATTCTTTCAAAGAACCAACTCTTTGATTCATTGATTCTTTGGATTGTTTCCTTAGTCTCTATTGCATTGATTTCTGCTCTGATTTTTATAATTTCCTCTCTTCTTTTGGCTTTGGGCTTGACTTGCTCTTCTTTTTCTAGCTGTTTGAGATGTAGCATCCAGTTATTTATTGGTATTCGTTCTGTTTTCCTGATGTGGGAACTCAGTGCAATAAATTTTCCTCTCAGGACGGCTTTCATTGCATCCCACAAATTCCGGTAAGTTGTATCTGCATTTTCATGTTCTTTTAGATATTGTTTAATTTCTTCTTTAATTTCTTCTGTGACCCACTGATTACTCAAGAGTGTGTTATTCAGTTTCCATATGTTTGCGGGATTTTTGCAGTATCTTTTATCATTAATTTCTTATTTCAGAGTGCTACGATCCGATAACATGCAAGGGATGATTTCAACTCTTTTGCATTTGTTTAAATATGTTCTGTGAGCTAATATATGTTCTATTTTAGAGAATGATCCATGGACTGCTGAGAAGAATGTGTATTCTGATGTTGTTGAGTGGAACATTCTGTATATGTCTATCAAACCCATTTGTTCACAGGTGTGATTCAGTTCTGTTATTTCTTTGCTCATTTTCTGTCTGGTTGATCTGTCCCTTGGTGTCAATGGCATATTAAGGTCTCCTGTTACAATTGTGTTACTGATAATTTGAATTTTCATTTCTGTTAATAGTTGTTTTATATAACTGGGTGCTCTGGAGTTTGGTGCATATATATTTAAGATAGTTATCTCTTCCTCTTGGAGTTTTCCCCTAATGAGTATGTAGTGACCTTCTTTGTCCTTTATGGTCATTGTTGGTTTAAAGTTCACGTTGTCTGCAAACAGAACGGCTACTCCTGCCTTTTTTTTTTTTTTTTTTTTTTTGGATTCCTGCTGCATGAAGTATTGTTTTCCATCCTTTGACTTTCAGTCTGTGAGTATCCTTCTGGGTTAGATGGGTTTCCTGTAAACAGCATATGGTTGGATTTTGTTTCTTGATCCATTCTGCTAGGCTGTTTCTTTTGATTGGTGCATTGAGACCATTTACATTAATGGTTATTACTGTTAAATGCTGGTTTATTGTTGGCATGTTATCTCTCTGCTGTTGCATCTTTATCTTTCTGTTCTGTTTAATTATTTTCTTTGCTTAGTGGTTTTTTCCTTTGTGTATCTAAACTGTCTTTCAATATTTTTTGCAGGGTTCGTTTGGTGTTCATGAAGTCCTTCAGCTGTTCTTTGTCATGGAAGTATCATATTTCACTATCAATTTTGAATGATAGTTTTGCAGGATATATCAGTCTAGGTTGGAATTCATTTTGCTTTAGGACCTGGAATACTTCACTCCATGCTCTTCTTGACTTTATTGTTTGTGCTGAGAAGTCTGCTGTGATTCTGATAGGTTTTCATTTATAAGTGATCTGTCTTTTCTCTCTGACAGTTTTTAATAATCTATTCTTGTGTTGGATTTCTGGGATGGTGATTATTATATGTCTGGGTGTAGTTTTATTTTGGTTATGACTATTTGGAGTTCTATATGCTTCACTGATCCTGATGTCGGTTTCTGATCTCATACTTGGGAAATTTTCAGCTATTACTTCTCTAAATATCCTCTTGATATCTTTTATATTGTCTCCTTCTTTTTCCTTAATCCCTATCATTCTTATGTTATTTTTCTTTGCATCGTCTTGCAGTTGTTGAAATGTTGTTTCCTGATTCCTTGTTATTTTTAAAAGATCTTTCCTTTCCTGTTCACTAGCTGCAATCCTGTCTTCAAGGTCTGAAATTCTATCTTCACTTTCATTAAGGTGGTTCTTACAACTTTCAGTGGAGTTTTTTATTTCCTGTATATCTCTGTGCATCTGCATTATGTATTCTGTTTGTTTCTTATATTGCTCGTCTAGGGATTCTATCTTTTTGTTTAGTTCCTCCAATTTTTAATCTGTGTTTTCTTTAGATATATTCAGAATCTCTTTCATTTCTTTTGTCATTTCTTCTTTTACCTAGTAGATTATTTCGAGTTTGAATTTCTTTAAAGCTTCCTGGAGTTGCTTGTTAATTTCAGTAGCTATTGTGTCTGATATTTGAGGTGAATGGCATATTGCTCCTAGGGTTTCTTGAGATGGGCTGGAGGTTTGAAGTTGCAATTTGGTCTTTTGTTTTGTCATTTTCCTATATTTCTGCATTTCAAGTGTTATTTGAAAGCTTCTTCAGGATCTGTTGGAAATCCCCTTCTATGTTTGCAGCTACTGAGACTGGCTCCACGCTACCCCAATCCACTGGGCCTGCAGAACCAATGGCCCTCCTCTGCCTGTTCAGAACTCCACAGTTCCAGACAAGCTGGGCCTCAGGGACACTGTGCACCCACCTGCCCCTTGGAAGCTCCACAGCTCTCCTATCGCATCCGGGATGTGGAGGCAGATGTAGCTGGCTCAAACCCACCTCTCCACTTCACTACGCCTGGAAGCCTGGAGGGTCCAGGAACAGTCTGGTATTTGGGCAGAGTGCACTGAGCACTCACCACAGGCCGCGCGGTGCCTCAGGGACCTGCGATCCCTCCCTGCTTGCTGAGATATCCACAGTCCTCCAGATACACGGGGAGGCTGATGCAGGTGCCCCAGATCCTCCCAGCCCCTCCTCTCTTGGGCAGGTATTTCAAACATGAGAAGATATATTAGGGTAGCCATTTTGGATTTACTATTGTCTTGTCTTGAAGTCCTTCATTGTATTCATTGTTTGGTTTCTATTGGTTCTATTCTGTTCTGTTTTGTTTGATTTTTACTATGTCTTAAGGTATCTGCAGCTATTTTGAAGACAAGAGACATTATGATAACCATTGTTGATTTCTTATTGTCTTGAAGTCCTATGTCACTTACAATGGTTTGTTTGGCTTTGTTCTGTTTTATTTTGTTTAAAATAAAATTTAAAAAGTATTTTAAAAATTAAAAGATATTATGATGTTTGACAAATATTGTTAATTGCTCTCAACAGTGGCTGCACCAATTTACATGTTGAAGAGAAACACATGAAAATAAGAGTTAACACCCTGTAAATCTGAATCACAGCTTGTATGTGTTGAAGACAGATAAACAATCAGTAGAAGCTATGACCCATTAGAAGACTTACGAGGGGAGGCCTGGGGCACTGTGACTGCATCTGGGAGAGAAACCGCATAAGCCTTATGGCCAGGAGAAAATTTCAGCTGCCCAAGCTATAGTCTATGGAGACCTGAAGGGCAGGTTAATTTTGACAGGAGATGAGTTCACCTTTTGCCTTGAGTGCTGCTATCTTGTTGAATCTCTTCCATTCCTTTCTCTGTCAGGGGTTACTGGGCACAGGTCTTTCTGTCAGAAGAAAAGGCAGGGAAAAAGTATTGTGAAAGTTTAATGAGCTTGAAAATATGTTGCTTGTTAAATTGCTAATAAATATAGTATGCTATATAAGATTATTTGTTTGATTAAGTAACCAACTCATATGATTCAAAATATGAGCGATACATGAAAATATACTGTGAGGATTTGCTCTCTACTCATCCATTTACCATTGAGTTCCTCCTGTGGAGGAAACAGGCAGGTATTTCTTTCTACCTTCTGGAGATATTTTTATGTACAAAACTATCAATTTATCTATTATCTATCTATTATCATCATCTGTCTATCATCTGTCATTGGTCAGTCATCAGTCTATCATTTCTCATCTATCTATAATCATCTGTCTTTATCAGTATACTTTCCCTCTCTCTTTTCCACAAGATAAACCATAGTATTTCTTTGATCTTTCATAATTCAATTTACCATGCACTATAATGAATTAAATCAATACCTTATGGATGGCCATTAAGTGTTTTTCAATCCTTTTCTACAAAAAACACATTTCTCCATGTGTATATCTGAAAGACAGTTCCTTAGTAGAATTTTATTAGATCAAAATACCTACACTACATTACCTAGCATGTAGAAGGTCCTGGGTTTAAACTAAAAGAATTTATATTTATTATAATTTTGAAAAATTTTGTCAAAATTTACATATGCCACTTTGTACTTTTAATACAATATATAAGAATGTAGTCTAAGACCAACAAAGAAGAAATCTGGGTACTAGGATTAGAGGAAATAATTACATAACAACAGCCATCACTCAGACTTTTAATAAATGTCATACAGTGGGAGTGGATGACAATAACCCAAGCCTGAGAGGTAACTGCTGATACAAATTTACACTGCAATTATGAAGAAGGAAAAATATTGTCAAGATACTAGACATCAAAGAGCAATTATGAGTTTTATATAAAGCTATATTTATATTATTACAGTCAAAGGTCTCACACCCTGAGAGTTTAGATGTAACTGCACTAATATTAAAGCCCAAGTTCTCCATGGCTGTAACTTCTGACTTGATTAGATAGTGTCACCCTTTTATAGGCCTCCTTCTCAAATATATCTGGGCTACCTCAGAGCTGCATACCCATGGCAACAAATCACTCCTGGTCATTGCTCACTGCTTTATGACTCTACAGTTCTGGACCCACCCAATTCCCAGGGAAATTTTGCTATCCCCAGAATGTGGTCATGACCCAAGGCCATTGTGGGTACTATTTGGAGGTCCACATGTTGGAGATAAACTAGTACAAGGAAACTATTGCCTCTTTCTACAGTTGAAATGTCCTTACTGTGGTCATTCTCTGCTGGGGCCATAGAACATAGTTGGTTACACTCAAGTGTGACTGCTAAAGTTCTTTCAAGGTACAAATACAGACTGTCTTTGGTGAGAACATCTAGTCTTTTTTAGGGCAGCTCTGGTATCAAAAGACACAAAGATCAAGCAGGATACCTGAAGCCACTTTGCATTTCATGCTCACACATTGCCACTTACTCCACTACCAGAATCTTTCTGTCTCTGTGGTTTCCTTCTCTGAAATCTGTTTTTAGCTAGACTGTCAGTTACTAGACTTCTCTCAATTTCTGTAGTGGATAGGCTTATACATTATTTGCATTGGCTGCTCGGCCTTGGCTGATAAAATGGCAGAAGTTAATGCATATAACTTATATATTTGTCAAATTCTTTTATTCGAGTTATCTAATCAAAGATCCTGCCAAGGGAAACATCTAATAGAATAAACAACAAAGATTGATACTAAATAGTCAATTTCTGAATGGAGAAAGAGATAATGTGCCCAAATTGTTATTAAAAGAGAAATTACCAACCAATGTATTTCTGTATTATTTTGACTGTAGTGTCTAAAATGTATTTAATTGTTTTAAAAAGTGAAAATAAAATGGTCTTAGTATTTGCCAGTGATAGGATATTAGCCTACCTGCTAACAAATAAATTAACTCAAAATTATTGTCATTACCGTGGGGAAATTATGGAATCAGGGATGTATTTTTCCTTCTCTTGTGGTTGTTCTAGGAATCTACATGGCTGATAGGTGGTGTGAAAGAGGCAAACACATAAGTATTGTTTCTGAGGAGAAAAAATAATGTGAGTTAATATCAAGGGCACTCCTGGGTCTCTTTTGGTGGAAAGAATATCTGTAATGGTTTCAAATTATCTGCATGGTTTCCTTTTGTTGCTTTACTCTGTCTCCTGCTGTCTTGCATCTCATTTATTTATTTATTTTTGGTTTATTTTTGAGACAGGGTCTTGTTTGGAGTTTTGATCTCACCATACAGTCCAGAATGGACTCAGACTTGATACTATGTTTTTGCCTCAGTCTCCTGAGTGCTGGATTTACAGGCACATGTCAGCATAATTGGTCCACTTTTGACTTTTAAATAGTAAGACATCAAAAGTCAGTTTTAAGGCTTGGGACTCAGAAGGACTGGTCCAGGAGGATATACTTCTTGGTTTGGCTGAAGGGTCATGAGTTAAAACATATAAGCAGCTCTTGTGTCTCAGCAGGATTAGAATTTCATTGAAGAGTTTGGGTAATACAATAAACAGAGTATTTCTTGAAAACATTTCAATGCCTATGTTTTCTTCAAGACCATAATGGATCCCAGGAAAATATTTTATCTCACCTCAACTAGATATATTTTCAGGATTTTCTCCAAAGAAAGACAATTTTAAAAGTCAAGTTTGTGGGTAAATGTCAGGTAAGACAATCATAGAGTGATAGATAAAAGGCTAGAGACAGATATGGCTAACTTCACAAGCTAGAATCAATTGATTATATTCTAGAATGAAATATTTGATTCTCCAATTCCTCATTGAAGATTGGGGGTACTGATTTCTATCTCACAGTGCTGTGGTCAAGTTCAAAGTGATATCTAGTGCAAATCCTTAGCAGAGTACCCAGTACAAGGTATCCCTTTATTATTAGGGGAAATGAATAAACATATTAGGCATAATTGTATTTGTGATTATTTCTCTTTCACTGCTGCTCTGTATTTTGCTCCTAAGTAAATTTTGTGATTTGGACCTTCGGTCTCATCTAGATCTTTCCTTGGTGCCTTCTGGCTAGATTCAAGCCTATTTGTTACTTTGATATTGATAAATTATTTCCAATTTGATGCCCTTAGCTTCTTCTAATGCAAATGTTTTCAAACTCTTGCATCTGAATCATCTGCAGAGTTTTTAAAGCCATAGATTTCTGGGTGTAAGGGAGCAAACTTGGCATTCAGGAAGTCTAGGTATGGTCAGAGAAAAAACATTTCTCTATCTTGGTGATGGTAATTCTGCAGGTTTCTGGGTGCTGTGACCACACATGGAAAACCAACAAGTCTCAGTATTGGTTGCCCACTGAAATCATCACCTGGAAAGAACCAAAATGTATGTATATATTCCTGCTGGAATCCTACCAGCTTACAGTTTAAGTGATCTGCAGTATACTTTCATATTCTGGGGCATCTTTTTAGCTACCCATACCATTGTAATGTGTAGCCAAAGCTGAAAATCACTGCATCAAGCTCCCTAAAATTCCTCTTCACATTTCCTGACAAATACCTTGTGCTTCAACTTTGTATTCCCTAGGTATTTGATGTTTTATCCTACATGTATGTTTGATCATTAATGCTTCACTAGAAAAATACCTTATGGAGGAGGGAACTGGGCTGCTGGCTGGGGTAAGTTCCTGCTCACCATCCTGAGCTCAGGGAGAGTTTAAGATCATAGCTCCCAGTGGCCAAGGACACAGCCAGCTTGCAGCCACACTAGAATGGGCTCAGCGGGGTTCAGGCCTCCCTGGACCATACCCAGTGACCTTCTTTCTATCTGGGGAACTGTGTTGCCTGGGGGAGGAACTTTGCTGCTGGCCATATAAGTTCCTGCTCACCATCCCGAGCATGGGGAGAGTTTAAGATCATAGCTCCTATTGGTCAAGCATGTGCCCAGCTTGCAGCCACACTAGACTAGGCTTGGGGGATTTTAAGGACTTACTAGATTACATCCAGTGACCTTCTTCAATCAGGGGAGTTGAGAGCATGTGAAGTGAGTTCCAGCACGTTGGTCTTTGCCTGGGGAGAGCATTGGACCATTATCCACAGTGTCTTAGGAGCCAAAGGAATAGGAGACAATTTCCAACGTGGCAAAGGGAAGCCTTGGAACATCACTTGAAATGCGGAAATATAGAAAAATTATCAAACAAAAGACAAAAATGCAATCTCAAATATCCAGCCCATCCCAAGAAATCCTGGAAGCCATGTACATAGAAGAAAATATATGCAATACATCTGAAATATCTGAAAAATAGCAACTGAAATAAAGAAGTAACTCCTGGAACCTTTAAAGGAATTCATCTTTTTTTTTTCTTTCTTTTTTCCAGTACTGAGAATAGAACTCATGACTGTCTGCTTGCAAGGCAGGTGCTTATGCCACTGAGCTAAATCTCCAGCCCTTTTTAAAGGAATTCAAACTAGAAATAATCTCCCAGGTAAAAGAAGAAATGATAAAAGTAATGAAAGAACAGTAAAAGTAATAAATGATAGTAGTTAATGATAAAAGTAATGCAGAACATACCTGAAGAAGATATAGTTAAAAATTAGATGAACAAAACAAAAGGATACAATTCCTGGATGAACGATATAAGAAACAAACAGAATACATGGAGGAGATTCAAAAAGATATATGGGAAATCAAAAATTCCATTGAAAGTTGTCAAAACACCCTCAATGAAAGTGAAGATAGAATTTCAGACCTCGAAGACAAGATTGCAACTAGTGAACAGCAAAGAAAAAATCTTTTAAAAATAACAAGGATTCAGGAAATAACAATTCAACAGCTGCAAGATGATGCAAAGAAAAACAACATAAGATTGATAGAGATGAATGAAAAAGAAGGGGACAACACAAATGTATCAACAGGCTGTTTACAGAAGTAATAGCTGAAAATTTTCCAAACATCAGAATGGCAACTGATATATGGATTAGTGAAGCATATAGGATCCATATAGGATCCAAATAGAATCAAAATAAAACTAAACCCAGGTATATAATAATCACCATCCAAAACTCTAACATAAGAACACAATACTAAGAGCTGCTGGAGAGAAAAGACAGATCACCTACAAAGGAAGGTCAATCAGAATTACACCAGACTTCTCAACACAAATAATTAAGTCAAGAAGAGCATGGGATGAAATATTTCAGATCCTAAAGGAAAATGACTGCCAACCTAGACTGATAACTTCTGCAAAATTGTACTTCAAAATGAATGGAGAAATAAGATACTTCCATGACAAAGAACAGCTGAAGAATGTCAGGATAACCCAGCCAACTCAGCAAAGAATACTGAAAGACAGTATAGATACACATAGGAAAAAATCCACTAAGCAAGGCAGACAATTAAACAGAATGGAAACATAAAGATGCAACTGCAGGAAGATAACATGTCAACAATAAACCAATATATAACAGTTGAAAACATTAATATACATGGTCTCAATTCATCAATTAAAAGAAACAAACTGACAGAATGGAACGAGAAACAACATCCAACCATACACTGTCTAAAAGAAACCCATCTAATGCAAAAGGGAACTCACAGACTGCAAGTCAAAGGATGGAAGACAATACTTCCTGCAACAGGAACCCAAAAAATGCAGGGGTAACTATCCTGTTTGCAGACAATATGAACTTCAAACCAAGAATGATTCAAAGAGATAAAGAAGTTCAATACATATTGGTTAAGGGAAAACTTCAAGAGGAAGAGATAATAATCGTAAGTATATATACACCAAATTCCAGAGCACCCAGTTAAACAAAGCAACTATTAATAGAAAGGAAAAATCAATTTAGCAATAACACAATTAAAACAGAAGAATTTAGCACACCATTGACATCAAAGGAAAGATAACTAGATAGAAAATCAGCAAAGAAATGACAGAACTGAATCACATCTGTAAAAAATTGGGCTTCATAAACATATGCAGAGTATTCCATACGACAACATCAGAGTATACATTCCTCTCAGGAGTACTTGGGGCACCCTCTAAACCGCACAGAACATATTTAAATAAATGCAAAAGTATTTAAAATATCCCATGCATGTAATCTTATCATAGTGCAATGAAACTAGAAATTAATAATAAAAGAAACAGGAAAAAACCAGAAACACATGGAAATTGAATAACACACCATTGAGCAATCAGTGGGTCACAGGGGAAATTAAAGAAAAAGTTAAACAATACCTACAAGCAAATGAAAATACATATACAACTTACTGGAATCTGTAGGATACAATGAAAGCAGTTCTCAGAGGAAAATTTATTGCACTGAGTTCCCATATTAGGAAAACAGAATGAAAACAAATAAACAACCTGATGCTATGCCTCAAACACCTAGAAAAAGTAGAGCAAGTCAAGCCCAAAGCCAAAAGAAGGGAGGAAATTATAAAAATCAGAGAAATTAGAGAAATTAATGTAATAGAGACTAAGAAAACAATCCAATGAATCAATGAATCAAAGAGTTGGTTCTTTGAAAGAATAAATAAATTGATAAGCCCCTAGACAACCTAATTTTAAAAAGGGAAGAAAAAGCTCAAATTCATGCAATAAGAAATGAAAATGGCAAAATCACTACAGAATCTGTGGAAATACAAAAGATCATCAACACATATTTCAAAAACCTCTATTCTCATAGGTTCAGATTCCTAGAAACATATGAAGTACCAAATCTGGGTAAAGAGATGTAAATCTGCTGAACAACCCAATTTATACTAGTGAAATTGAAAATGTAATTAAGTCCTTACTTACCAAGAAGAACCCCAGCCCAGATGGATTAACTGCACAATTCTAAAAGAAATAAAAAGAGGACTTAATGCTGACACTCCTCAAACTCTTCAATGAAATTGAAAGGGAAGCAATTCTTCCTAAGTCATTCCCAGAAGCAAATATTACTCCAGTACCAAAGTTCGACAAAGACCCAACTAAAAAAGAAAATTACAGGCTAATCTCCCTAATGAACACAGATGCAAAAATCCTCAATAAAATATTGGCAACCAAGATGCAGCAAATCATCCAGATTATACACCATGACCAAGTGGGATTCATCCCAGGCATGCAGGGATGGTCTAGCATACATAAATCAATAAATGTAATCCACCATATCAATAAAGCCAAAAGTGAAAATCACATGATCATTTCTATAGAAATGGAAAAAGCTTTTGATAATGTCCAATACTCATTCATGATAAGAACCTTATAGAAAATTGGAATAGATGGTCATTACCTCAATATTATAAAGGCCATCTATGACAAACCAACAGCCAGCATCATATTAAATGTCCAAAAACTGAAGGCCTTTACCTTAAAATCAGGCACAAGACAAGGATATCCCTTATCACTGCTCCTATTCAATATGGTACTGGAAATACTAATGAAAGCAATTAGACAAGAGAAAGAAATAAAAGGGGTAAATATAGGAAAAGAGGAATTTAATTATAATTATTTGCAGATGACATGATACTCTACAAAACTCCATTGAAAGAAACCTAGATATAATAAATTCAGAAATATAGTTGGAAACAAAAATCAATACCCAAAAATCAATAGCATTTCTATATACTAACAACCAAATCACAGAGACAGAAATAGGAGAAGCCACACCCTTTACATTAGAATCCAAAAAATGAAGTAGTTAGGAAGTAATCTTATAAAAAGAATAAAAGATCTATACAGGGAAAATTATAGTACCCTGAAAAAGAAATTGAAAATGATCACAGACAATGGAAAGACATCCCTTATTCATGGATAAGAAGAAGAAATATTGTGAAAATGGCCATTTTCCCAAAACTATTATACAGATTCAATGCAATCCCAATAAAAATACCATCAACATCCCTCATAGATCTAGAGAAATCACTCTTAAAATTCATCTGGAATCAGAAGTGACCTAGAATAGCAAATGCTATTCTAAGCAGCAAGGACAAGGCAGGAGGCATCACAATACCTGACTTGAAGTTATATTACAAAGCTACTGTAATAAAATCAACATGATAATGGAATAAAAACAGAGCCAAAGATCAAAGGAATAGTTTAAAAGATATGACCACAACTACAAACACACTCAACTATCTTATCTTTGATAAAGCGGCCAAATACGTTCACTGGAAGAACCACAGTCTTTCGAAGAAATGGTGCTGGAAAAAACTGGCTCTCCATATGCTGAACTAAAACTGGACCCATGCCTATGATCATGTACTGAATAAAATCTAAATGAATCAAAGTTCTGAATATTAAAACAGAAACACTAAATCTGTTGGAAGAAGAATTAGGTAAAAATCTTGAAGACAGAGGGGTAAGTAGAGAATACATGAACAGGAATCAAACCACATGGGAAATAATTTCCAGAATCAATAATTGGGATCATGTTTTATTAAAAAGTTTCTGCAAGTTGAAAGAAATCTCCAGCATAGTGAAAGGGAAACCCACAAACTGGAAAAAAATCTTAGTGCACTGTCCCTCTGACAAAGGACTTCTGTCTAAAATATATAAAAAATTTTTTAAAAGTCAGACCCCCGAAATTCAAAGACCAGATCCAAAAATGAGCATCTGAGATGAATACACAGTTCTCATGCGAAGAAATTCAAATGGCAAATAAATACATGAAAAAATGTTCAGCATCATTGGTCATTAGAGAAATGTAAAGTAAAACAATACTGAGATGCCAGAAAGAATGTCCAGGATCAAGAAAGTTACCACCAACGAATGCTGGAGAAGCTATGGAGACAAAGGAACTCTCCTGCACTGTTGGTGGGAGTGTAGACTGGTGCAGCCACTGTGGAGATCAGTCTGGAGATTTCTCAAAAAGCTGGGATTAGAATTCCCATTCAACCCAGTTATTCCACTTGTAGGCATATTCTAGGCATAGCAGCACAAGTTGTAATAATCAGATCTTGGAGACAACCTAAGTGTTCATCAACTGAGGAATGGGTAAAAAAGTTAAGGTATTTTTATACAATGGAGTACTACTCAGTTATAAAGAATGAAACACATTGAGATATTTATAAATAAATGGACAGAACTTGAGACCATACTCATAAGCGAAATGAATCAAACTCACATGTATGAGTACCATATAGTTTCCCTAGTGTAAAAAGTGGTAAGAGTACCTAAGAGTTTATGGTAATCATGATTCTCCATTACATTGTTTTGAAGCCTTATAATGTTTGCATGCATCAGTTGGAATGGTTTTATCATGGTTTGTTTGATTTTATTATTTGTGTTGGTATGAATAGCTATTTTGAAGAAAACATTATAATGCCATGGCTGATTTAATATCATCTTGCTTTGAAGTCCTACCATGTTTTTTGTTCTTATGTTTCCATTGTTTCTATCACTTTGTATCTTGTTGGATTTTATTATGTGTGATAGTATAAACAAATTTTCTATGGAAAATGAGATAATATAGTAGCCATTGTTCATTCTCTGTTATTTGGTTCTGAATGCCCTGTAATGCTTTCATTCTTTTGAATGGTTTTATATTATTTTGTTATGTTTCATACTACTGTATATGAAGTTATGCTTAACTATTTCAAAGAAAGGGACCTTATGGTAGTTACTATTAATTATGGGTTGTTGTGTGGTGAAATATTCTGTTGATTACATTGTTCTATTCTGATTTGTTTTGTTATATCCTGTTTTGTCTTAATCTCTTTAAAATAAAAAAAGAAAAACACCCTAGCTAAATCTTCCCTGAACTCTTACTCACCAACAAATTCATAGGGGTTTTATCTTGTATACTGCTCCTGCAGGTCACATCTCCATCCTAACTTGTATTAGGACTGTAAGCTTATTTTTCCCCCTCAATTAGAGAAATAATTTTGTCTTTTAGCCTTTGTACCACATAAATATTTAATAGATGTTTTCTACATGAATATCCTTATTCAGTATTAAATTTCAGGAATAATTGACTAAATAGATAAGGCAAAGTATAGTTTAAAATAGCCATAAGACTAGAAACCAAAAAACAGTCATAGATGAACTGCCTTGAGACATTTTGGGACATTGTGGAGATGTTTTCCAGACATCAATTGATTTATTCTTCCTAAGAAATATACATAGCAGGTACTATTATCCTATGTCAAAAGTAAAAAAAAAATTGAAATTGAGATAGAATAGAAGAAATAAAGATAAATAAGGAGGCATGTAAACTGCAGATTTAGGGGAATTGTAACTGTAAGGGAACTGTAACTTAAAGGCAAAGTTAACCAAAGTTATCCATATTTTACTCCTTAGGCTTGTTTTCCTTCTGCATTTACCACTCTCAAATCTGAAGAATCTTAAACATACTGTAAGTTTATAAATTTCAGAAATTACAGCAAAATTTTCCATTTCCAAAAGAAAAGTATATAAATAATATCATATCTCTTAATTGAAGCACATATCAATGGTTTGCATTTTAACTTAGTTGATAAAGTTAGTTTGGTTGCTTTCACTCATTATTTGCAAGATGTTCTAAGGAAACAGACAGTGGGGAAATAATAAGTGATTCAAAGAATAAGCATCCTATGTTATGTGTCTTAAGGATATCCTGAGAGTACATCTATATTTCCAACTTCATGGGATAGCAGTTTCATCCTCAAGTAGTAAAGCAGAGTGAAAACAATATGGAAATTTGATTTGTGATGGAAGATAATGCTAGTGGAGACTGACTGTGATGGATAGTACCCTTATACTGATTTCTAGCACACAGATACCAAGAGAGTATGGGTGGTACCTCAATGACATTGAACTGGGGTTTCATACTTGAAATAACAGATATCAGCTGGAATTGTATAGGTTTTGAGCTCCAGAGTCATGGCTGAGAAATTAAATGGTGAGCAATGATCAGGAATGATTTGTTCCCATAAATACATATCCCTGAGGAATCTCAGAAATATTTGGGGAAGAGACCTATTATTTAGTCACGTGGGAGCTTATAGTCAATGGGAATTTTTGTTTTAATGTCAGTGTGGCTCCATCTAAAGTCTTAAAGCTGATGAGCCTGAGATCTTTGATTATTATGATATACACCATAACTTTATTATTACATATGATCTTTGCCCTCTGAGCATCCACATAACTTTTCTACTTTAAGTGTTTTATTTTTTGTTTTTTTGTACCACTGATCAAACTCATCAACTTGTGCCTGCCAGGCAGGCACTTTGCCACTGAGCTAAATCCCCAGCCAGATAACTTTTCTTGCTAAATCTAGCCATGCTTTTCACTGATATGTTTCACTGAAATGCTTTTCTGCAGTTGATGTCAAAAACCCACTAAGGCCAAGATAAGGTCCCCATCTCTTCCTTAAAGGTGACTTTTTTTCTTTGATTGGTGACAAAATGATTAGTAGCTCCTCAGGGAACTTCAAAGTCTGTCCTTAATCATTTTTTCATTTGTCATTTTCCTCTTAAAAATCATCTTTTCCCCCAGGACAATAATCTTTCATTGTTCTCCAAGTTATCTGACAGTACACAGTTGATCTTCTTCATGAAATCCTTTACCTGTACCCCAGGTTGTCTTTCAGTATAGACTCTTCCTTGGAGAATCTGTGTTGTAGCTTTTACCTCTGTTTCATGATGCAAGGTATACATCCTAGAAAATTCAGAAAACTGCATACCCAGCTACTAACTATATATTTCCACTTGGACTTTTAAAAGCGGGTCAAATTCAACAACTCCAAAATTAAGCCCATTAACTTGTACCAGACTAGTACTTCTAGATTCCTTACTTCCTTAAATGATATCTCCACAGATCCCCAGTTTCCCAAATACTGGGGGAAACCCTAAATTGTACACTTTTATCCCCAACTCTCAACTACACAGCAGCTAAGATTCTTGAATTTATGCTCAGTACTCTTGTTCTTACTGGTTGTATCCCATTCTCCAGTATAACCCCCACTTTACGTTGCAGTGATAGGGGGTGGGGTGGGAGGGCAAAGCAAAAGCTAAAGGGAAAACCATATTGTTTTGTTCTAATCTAACAGTCTCTGGTGGACTAGAAAAAAATTCATAGCTAATGCTGGAATTTCTTTTAATGAAGAAATGGTCTTTATTTAGAAAAGCAGTTTGAGGTTTCAGTAGAAAAGAAGGTGGAAACCAGGGGCATGGATTTCAACAGATAGAGTTTACTTGGTTGTTTTGGTGTAAGAGATGAAGACTATACAGGGTGCCTGTAGCTATTCAGGAAGCTAAGGCAGTATGGGTTCAGGGTTTAGGGACCAGCTTAGGCAAATAACAGAACTCATTTCTTAAAATAAAAGAAATTACCTCTGAGATAGGGAGAGAGAAAAAAATTCAGAAAAATATCAAAGAAAAGATTAAGAAAAATAGAAAGGAAATAGTAGACATAGGTACAAAATTGGTTCCAGAAAAAAATGTCAGTATATTTTTACCCCAAATTCTTACTTAAATTTTGTAGTTAAGTTACAAAGGATATGAAAATAATAAATCAGTCTGATGAAGCTCAACCCAACCTTGGCAATTTTTTTCTCATCTTAATCTTTATTACTTCATTATCCTCAGGATAATTTGTTCAGGTTTAATTCTGCATATGTCAATTAGAGGTGAAAGTTCCTGGATGTTCTAGAGACCTCAGGGCTGTATTAAGATCTGCAGTTATAACTTGACAGCGTATGTTTAGAAGTTGTCCTGTTACTTTCATGTTTACAAAGTTCTGCTTTTACAATCAGTATATCAAAGCCAGTGCTAGAAGATATTAAACTATCCATCAAAAGTCATTTTTAAGAGAAACCCAGTCATGACAAAAGCATTTGTTGAAAGTTCTTTGGTGAATTCTTCTCTCCTTCTCTGCCCTTCCTCCCTTCTTTCCTTTCTTCCTGCCTTCCTTCCTTCTTTCCTTTGTTCTTTCCTTCCTTCTTTCCTTCTTTTTTTCCTCCCTTAGTAGTGCCATCGTGTGACTTATGAAAAACTTTGAATTTTAGAGTTTATGGATTTTGCAACTTCAGATAAGGGCTTGTGGTTTTAAATACAAAAATAGTAAATATCTTTCTAAAGTTAATGTAAAGACACAGGTGAAGAGATGGTGATGGTAGTGATGATGGTGATGCAGTGTTCTAGAAGGCAAAACTCACCACCAATTTTCAGTTTACAACTGTGTGTATGTGTGTATGTGTATATATGTGTGTGCATGTGTGTGTGTCTATGTTTGTGTGTTTAAAGATATAGCAAACAAATCAAACCTACCAAAAGAACTAAAATTTATTGGGTGCTTCTTATATGCCAGACACCACTCAGAGTTATTTTTAACCTCACTTAATACATTCAACACTCATGTAAGACTTGTATTATTTTTCTACAATTAAGTGACTTTCCCAGTGTCACAAATATTAAGAGAATAATTCTTCTTAAGAAATGACCAAAAACTAATTTCCAACAACGTGATACAGGAGATTAAAGAAGGAAATATTATTATTTTTTATATAATAGTGGATATTTTTGCAAGACTTTGACACCTGGTAGAATTTGAAAGGACAAAGAATACAGACATAGGTTAGAAGATGTATTATTGCTAAAGCAAAGAACATAAGCAACTCCCAGGCTGATGTGGGAACATCATGGTGAGTTTTGACTGATATGCTGGCATATGTAGAGCTAAGGGATAGAGAAGGTTGGAAACAGAACTATTGTTTTGTAGTCAAGTTTTTTGAATGACAGCTAAGAGCTTCTGAAATTTAGGGGATGTAAGTTTCAGAGGAGCTGTGTTAAATTGTTGTGGCTCTATTTTAGGGGATGATCATGTCAGGATTTAATGCATAAGGTTAATGCTAGAAGATGGGAATGTAGGAAGCAGTGAGATCCATTAGAAGGGCACCATAATTTCATAAAGCAGGGTATGGTGGTGCATACCTGTAATTATAGCACTTGGGAAGCTGATGCAGGATGATTTCTATGAGTTGAGGGTCAATCTGGGCCACATAGTCAGTTCACGTGCATTCTGATTCAAAGCAAGACTGTCTCAAACAAACAAACAAACAAACAGAAATTTTTTTTTTTCACAAGAGGTGGGGAGAATCTTAGCTCAGGCAGTGATTTTGTGAGTAGACAACATTCTACATTTCAGAATGAATATCAGATGGACTATCTTATTTTGGGATTCCTAAACAAAATTTTATTAATTTATAAGTAAATCTTTAATTTAATACTTGGATTGATAAGAGGCATATGAATCATCTAAAACATATATCCTAATACACCCTTGCCAAGCAGCATTATTTCCAAATAGCTTCACAATCTACATTTTATGTTTAAGAGAACCATAAGGTGGTAAACCAGTCAAAAGCCCCTGGTTATACTATATCAGTGAGGCAGCCCCTTTGCCCATTGCCCAGTCCCTTTTTTAAGGAGGGTATACACAGAGGCTAAGATCCTAAATCGGAGAGTCTGAGAGCTCTGGGTTAAGAATTCCACTTCTGGACTTTAGTGGTTGTGTTTTGAGGTATGGACATTTAGTCTAGGTTCCACCCTTGGAAATGAAATTGGTAATACAAATCACCTCAGTGTTTATTCTATCTGAAATTGCTTACTTAATTTCCACCTCTGTGAAAAAAGCCTCATGTCTTTAATTCTGAACTTAACTTATAAGGCCTTTGAAAGTAATGATAAATATGTAGAAGTGTTCAATAACTGGATGGTAATTATTATATATTGTTATAACTATTTCAGTGTTACTAATACAATTTCACAATCTTTGTAGGTTAAAAACATTTTTGTGAAATAGTTTCATAAAATGCTAGATATAGTGCCAAGTAAAGTGTGCTTCAAAAACACAATTAAAGGAACACATGCTGCCCTTAGGCGTTGGCCCACACTGCCACATGCTTCCTGCATGACTCCTGCTGACTCTGAAAAACATGGTCCACACTCGGACCTTGGTCCACACCACCGTGTGCTTCCTACATGACCCCCACCACCTCTGAGGAAAGCTTTCCTGCCCTCAGACCTTGCCCCTGTGCTGCCAGGATTCCTTTGTGATACCCACCATCCTGGAGGAATGCCCAACAGCCGCTGCTCTCGGTGACTCTCCCCACCTCCCAGACCAAGTACTTGATCCCTCACTCCCACTCTTTCTCCCAGAACTTTGAACTGCAGTGGATTAACCATGCTGAGTTGAAGGGGACTCAGTGACCTCTAACCCAAACAGAAGACCTCACCAGGCTCCAATCACTATGCTCTTGTGCTTCTCCTAGCATTTATCCTACAGCTTCAAAAACCAGTTGACATTACAACTTCACTAACTAGAATAGGACCAAACAAGATGAAACAGAATGAACCCACTCAGAACAAAACCATGAAAGTGATACAGGACTTTAAAACTATAGCACCCAATGGACGCCCAGACTGATGCCACTAGCTTGCCCCTCAGCCCAGGACTCCATATGCTGCTGCACCATGTTTCCTGCATGCCCTGTGGACTCCCAGACTGACACCACCGGCCTGCCCCTTGGCCCAGGACCAGGTACACTGCAACACTGTGCTTTCTACATGCCCTGTAGATGCCTAGACTGATGCCACCAGCCTGCCCCTCAGCCTAGGACCACCTATGCTACTTCACTGGCCTCTGATGTGCCTGGCAGACACCCAGACACAGGACACATGTTAGGCCCTCAGGGACACTCCCTTTCTCCTGGACCCAATACTGCTGTTGATCTTCAAAACCAACCCTTTCTCCCAAAACCTTGGACTACAGAGAGCTAAATGTGCTACCTTGATGGGAGATTCAGTAACTGCCAAACCCAAACAGAGGATCTCAGCGGCCAGTCAGTGTGGTGAGTATGCCACTAAAATAGAGGTGTACAGCGGGTAAATAGGGACAGTAGTAAAGCTCCCTTCAACTAACTGTAAGACCTTGGCGAGTCTGGTAAGAGTGTAGGTGATTAGGGGCTGGGGATGTAGTTCAGGGGCATAAGCGCCTGCCTTGCAAGTGTGTGGTCATGAGTTCAATCCCTGGTATGAATAAAAAAGAAAAAAGACCAAAAAAAAAAAAAAAAGAGTGTGGGTGACTCCTTCCTGCACACAGAGAACATCAGGCAGGGTGATGAGTGTGCCAATAAGGACTTCCCCAACTTGGAGAAAATCAAAATGGCTTATGAGACACACAGGCACCCAATAGGGACACAGTAGGGCCTTACCCAACACAGACACTATAGACATGGATATTTGGTGACCTGGAATAACCTGAAGATAAAGTAACAGCAGGAATTAAAAGTTGACCTACATCAATTCTACTAGGTTTGTCAGCCCAGGAAGAATATAGGACTCACACAAAAGACCCTGGAGAGGAAGTCAGGTGATTGGCCCACCTCTACATTCTGAGACCCAGCAACTGGACAAACATCAACCTTACATTAGGACCCCAAGATACACACTACCAAAGGTTGACACTAGTGGGAGTGAGCCGAATATTAACTTGAAAGGGGAAAATGGCAAAATGAAAAGGCCAAATACAATCTCAAACATCTAGTCCACCAGGAGCAAGTAGATGAGACACTGAAATAAAGGACTTCCAAAGTAACACACTGGAAATCTCTGAAAAGATAGAAAGTGAGAGGAAAAAACAACTACATGAGGCTACAGAGAAAATCAAATAGAAGTAATGTCTCATGTAAAGACAGAAATAACCTTAGTAAAGGAGTTAATGCAGCTAAAGAAGAAATAGATTTTTAAAAAAGTACAGGAATATGAGAAACTGATTGAAACTTTGAATGAACAATATAGAAAGCAAGCAGAATTCATGAAACAAACTCAAAGAGCCATCCAATAAACAAAACATTCTTTTGAAAGCTGGCAGAATTGTTTAAATGAAGCTGAGAATAGAATTTCTTACCTTAAGGACGGATCGCAATTAGTGATCATGAAATGATAGGACATTTAAAAATAATAAAGCAGCATGAAATAACAATCCAGCAGCTTCAAGATGATGCCAAGAGAAACAATATAAAATTAACAGGCATCAGTGAAGATGCAGGAGTCAATGTGAATGACATAACTAAAATATTCACAGAAGTAATAGCAGAAAATTTTCAAAGATGGGGAAATATATGATATGCAGATAAATGAGGCATATAGAATGCCAAACAATCACAACCAACATAAATCTACATCCAAACATACAATAATAAGATCCCAGACATACAGCATAAAAACAGAATACTAAAAGATGTTAGAGAAAAGACACAATTCACCTATCAAGGAAAGCCCATTAAAATCATAGCAGATTTTCCAACACAAACCCTCAAGTCAAGTCGAGCTTGGAGTGAGGCATTTCAAATCCTGAAAGAAAACAACTTTAAACCCAGAAGAACTTTCATTCAAATTTAAAGGAGAAAAAGATACTTCTATGACAAAGAACATCTCAAGAAATTCATGTCCAACAACCCAAACCTAGAAAGAATATTGAAAGACATACTAGATAGAGTAAAAATTACCATAATCTTCAGAAAAACAACAGAAATAAACCACCTGGTAGGACAAGCAATTAAACAATGAGGAAAAGCAAAAAGCAAACAACTGGAACATAACATAGCAAAGTCGAGCCAGTACATAACAGTTATTTCCACAAATGTAAATGGCCTCAATTCACCTGACAAAAGAAATAGATTGACAGAATTGATCAAGAAACATGATCCCACAATATGTTATATACAAGAAACACATCTGATCCAAAAGGAAACTCATAGATTAAAAGCCAAAAGATGGAAAACAGTATTGTATGCAACAGGAACCCAGAAAAAGTAGGGGTAACTATTCTATTTGTAGACAAAGTGAGCTTCAAACCTAAAATGACTAAGAGAAATAAAGAAGGTCACTACATAATTGCTAGTGAAAACATTGAAGAGGAAGAACTAACAATTATAAATTTATATGCACCAAATACAGGAGCACCCACGTATATAAGACACATACTAATGGGCATGAAAAACCAAATACATAAGAACACAGTCATAACAGGGAACCTTAAAAGCCCATTGTCACAAAGAAATAGATCAACTAGACAACAAGTCAGCAAAGAAATAATAGAACTGAATCATATCTGTGAGCAATGGGACTTAGTAGATGTTTACAGAGTGTTCCACTCAACCACATCAAAATACACATTCTCCTCAGCTGTGCATGGGACATTCTCCAGAATAGACCATGTATTATCCCATAAAACAAACTAGAAAGAAATAAAAATGTAACTGCAAAGGTATTGAAATTATCCCATGTGTAATTTCTGACCATAGCACACTGAAATTGAAAATTAATGGTAAAAGAGATCGCAAAACCTGCATAAATACATTGAAATTGAATAGCAACATTTTGAACAACAAGGGGGCTACAGATGAAATTAAAGATCAAATAAAGAAATATCTACAATTTAATGAAAATGCAGAAACAACACACAGGAATCTGTGGGATGCAAAGAAAGTAGTCATAAGAGGGAAATATACAGCAATAAGTTGTCATATAAAGAAAACAGAATGAGCACTACTGCTTCATCTCAAGCTTCTAGAAAAAGAAGGGCAAATTAAACCCAAATCTCATAGAAGAGAGGAAATTGTAAAGATTAAAGCAGAAATCAATGCAATTGAAACTAAAAAAATACTAAAAACTAATGAATTAAAAAGCTTTTTTTGAGAGAATAAACAAAATTGACAAACCTCCAGCTAACCTTATCGAGAAAAAGAAAGAAAAAACCCAAATTCATGCAATAAGGACTGAAAAGCGGTAAATTGCTACAGATCCCATGGAAATTCAAAAGATCAAAAATACCTACTTTGAAAATCTCTACTGACATAGAGTGGAAAACATAGAAGAAATGGACAGATTTCTAGAAACATATAAACTGCCTAAGTTCAACCAAGAAGATATAACAATTTTGAATAACCCAATAACCGCTATTGAAATTGAAAACGTAATTAAAACCTTACCATCAAAGAAAAGCCCAGGTCCTGAAGAATTCACAGCTGAATTCTACAAGAAATATAGAGAAGATTTGATGACAATATGCCTTAAACTCTTCAATGAAATTGAAATGGAAGCAATTCTTCCTAAATCATTCCTGGAAGCAAGTATTACTCCGATACCAAAACCAGAGAAAGACCAAAACAAAAAGGAGAACTATAGGCTAATCTCACTAATCATCATTGATGTAAAAATTCTCAATAAAATACTGGCAAATAGAATCCAGCAAATCATCAGGAAGATTATCTATCATGACAAGTGAGATTCAATCCAGGAATGCAGGGATGGTTTAACATATGCAAATCAATAAATGTAATACATCACATCGACAGAGCCTAAAACAAAAACCACATGGTCATCTGAATAGATGCAGAAAAAGCTTTTGATAAAGTCCAACACATGTTCATGTTAAAAACCATTCAGTAACTCAGAGTACATGATGTCTACCTAAATCTTATAAAGGTCTTCTATGACAAACCAACAGCCAAAATTATACTAAATGGGCAAAAACTGAAATCTTTGACTTTAAAATCAGGGACAAGACAAGGATGCCCACTATCACCACTCCTCTTCAATATAGTTCTGGAAATAGTAGCCATGGCAATTAGACAAGAGAGAGAAATCAAAGGAATAAAGATAGGAAAGGAAGAAATTAAATTATCACTATTTGCAGATGACACAATACTCTATAGAGCAGACCCAAAAAACTGCATTAAAAGACTGCTAGAGGCAATAAACAAATTCAGCAGTGTAGCTGGATACAAAGTCAACACTCAAAAATCAATAGCATTCCTGTACACAAACAAAAAACTCACTGAGAGAGAAATTATGGAAATATAGCCCTTCACAATAGCATTTAAAAAAATGAAATATTTAGGATTCAACCTAAGAATGTCAAAGATCTATATGCTGAAATTTATGCTACAATAAAGAATGAGATTGAAGAGGATATTAGATAATGGAAGGATATTTCTTGCTCTTGATTAGGAAGAACTAACATTGTGAAAATGGCCATACTACCAAAACATTTATACAGATTTAACACAATCCCAAACAAAATATCATTAACATACCTCATAAATCTAAGTAAAAAAAAACTCCTAAAATTCATCTGGAAACAGAAGAAATCTAGAATAGCAAAGGCAATTCTGGGCAACAAAGGCAAGGCAGGAGGCCTTTCAATTCTTTACTTGAAACTATGCTACAAAGCCACAGTGATAAATTCAGCCTGATACTGGCAAAGAAATCAACTTGAAGATCAGTGAAACAGATTAGGAGATGCAAGCACAACTACAAAGACACTCAGCCACCTAATATTTGACAAAGGGGCTAAACATGTTCACTGGAAGAAGGATAGCCCCTTTAATAAATGATGTTAGAAATATTGGCTCTCCACATGCTGAAGACTGAAATTGATCTTCAAGTTGATGTAAAAATTACTTAGATCCATGAGGTATGTTAATAGAAGCTCTTAGCAAATGTTAATTTAATTACAGTGAATAAATATTGTCCATTATCTTCAAGGGGCAATTTTGAGGATTATAACAGAGATTAAAGTCAGAGATGCCTTTTAGAGCAGAACCGTGTGGAGGATCAGTTAATATCCCATTGCATAGTCAGTCATTCTCTATAATCTAATGCTTCTCCTCCCCAGCAGTTCTCTTGAGATGTACAAAGGGTTTGGGATTGGTTATTATTACAATGGCCATTTCTCTTTCAAATCTACAGGGCTTAGACTGTGTGTGACAACTATGCTTCCTATTATGATGTGATGCACTCATTTAGCCTTTGTGGAAAAGAGCTTAGCCCCCCATTGTTTTGTTTTAAATATGAATTTTTAATCCAAGGAATCATGGATTATGGGCATAACCCTCAATGCTATAATATTTATAGGTGGGCCCTTTAGAGATGACTGGATCACGAGGGTTTTGTTAGGAAGTGGGGTTCATCTAGGGGTTGTGGATCACTGGAGGCTTGCTTTTGAAAGGTGAATTTGCCTCTAACCTCTTGCTCTGTCTGATTCTCTTGTTCTGTTTCTTCACTGATAGGTGAGAAGCTTTCTTCTTACATGCCCTTCTACACTGATGTGTCTGCCTTCGAGCCAGATGATCAAGGACTATAATCTCTGGAACATGAGCAAAAATAGTTTTCCTTCTTTAAGTTGAGTATGTTAGATATTGTGTCCCCGCAACACAATTCTAATACTCATCAGAAAATGAAGGAAGAGATAAGTATAGGAATTAGGAAAGCTATTGAGTAAAATCTATATGTGTTGTGTCTTTCAGTAATAGAGGAGGTTCAGATCTTGATTCAAAAATTTGTTCTTAGAAGCATGTTAGGTTTTGTTAGCTCTACTAAGGATGTCATTGGAGTACAAGATTAAGTAAGAGACTGGGTGGTTTATTCAAGTTCATATAGCTAGGAAGAGTCCAGAACATCAGATTTCCAAAGTAAAGCTCTTTTTGCAACACTCTGAAGCTACTTAAGCATTACATTGAAGAGAGAAACTTGAGGTTTGTTCATGAAATAAATTAGTTTCCCCTCCACTCATATTGATGTAAATGCCTTTCTTATTTTGGGTTGTAGATTTATGAGAAGTCCTCTTAATCACAGGCACAGTTGATGATGAAGTTGAAGATAAGAAAGTATGAGGCTCTCTACCTACAGGGTTAAAACAACTTCCTTCTATCCCGCTGATGCTTCAATCAGAAAGAACTACCATGGTGAATTTACTGGACTGTCTGGAGAAGAGTGTTAAGTTTTGGCAGGGTTCTACAGAAATAGCTTCCTTCTCTGAAAGTCCAATATCTTTTAACTTTGCTACATACCAGCTAATTCTGTTTCTCACTGCTGCAGTCTCCCTTGACAACTCATCCGTGGCTTTTTAACTTGTACTGTGGAAGCTGAGAAGTTTCTAATTAGAACACATAAGTTTATGAAACTTTAACCAGTGCTGAGAGTGACCTTTGCCCAGCCAACAAAGAGCTTGATAAATTCCACTGCACAATTGGCAAATGTTGTCAATCAGAAGCAATAAAATGATTAATAGTTTCCAATAATTCAGTCAGAAAAGGTCACACGTTAGTCCAAAGCAGAATGAGTAGAGAGGATGTAGGAGTTAAAGAGTTATATCATCCGAAGCCAAATAAGTTTGACAGACTTGAGGAAAGGGCATAAAGTGATGTTGAAAGCAGAGCTGCAGGGCACCTGTGACTCTGTGGAAGGAATCCTGCTAAATGCTGACAAAGTATATTTGTTCCTAAAATCTTTTATGACCTTGGGTACCTTTGTTCTAAGATAGAAATTACTGATATGTTTGGATGCATATTGAAAGATGTCATAATGAATGTTTCCCATTTTCAAGGCTTTAAGATTTTTTTCTTAGCCACTGTCCCTCTTCCTGGCAGCAATTCTATGAGGTGATTATGTCACTAGTAGCTTAGGATATGAAGCTAAAGATAGGATAATGCATGTACTGCTAGGTACAGTCATTGAAGATCGCTTCTAGTCTTCAATTTTCATGTTGTAAATTTAGGCCCAATAGTTTATAGAATAAGAAAACATTGGTTTTTTTTCTTGAGTTTTTGTTTTTTATTAGTACATGTTCATATTACAAAGTGATTACAGTCTTTGCAAGGAGTTGGTACATATACATAACACATTGCAATGTTTTTCATCCTCATTCCCTCCCCTCTTCTGCTCCATCTCCTAAGTCCCTTTTCATTTGAAAAAGACCTCCCTACTTCTTATTATCTTTTATTTTACTCTTTATTTACATTTGTAATTTCTCATGTAAGATAAATCCTATGATATTTAAGCTTGTATGTCTGATTCTTTTCACTTAATATGGTCTCAAGATACATTCATTTTCTCAAAGATGACTCTTTTTCCAAGAAGTCTCATATTTTCCTTATGTATATCAATACCACATTTTCTTTGTCCATTCATTTTTGATTGGCATTTAGACTGCCTTCAAAATTTAGATATTATGAATTGTGCTGCTGTAATAATTTGTATGCATCCATTACTAATACGGCCATTTTAACTCTTTAAGGAAGATACCTAGAAGGGAGACAGCTGGGTCAAATGAAATTTCTAGTTCTAGTTTTTTGACGAGTTTCCACACAGATTTCCATAGTTGCTGCACTAGTTTACATTTCCACTATTAATAAAGAAGGGCTCCTTTCCCTCTGTATCCTTCTAGCATTTGTTATCATTTGATATCTTTATAATAGCCATTCTTTTTGGAGTGTGATGAAATCTCAGTGTTTTTTGAATTTGCATTTCTCCAATAGCCACACATGTTGCACTTTTTTATGTATTTCTTACTTACTTGTATTTATTCTGAGAAAAGTACATTCATTTCAATTGCCCATTTTTAATTGAATATATATATATATATATATATGAAGAGAGTCTAATAATTTTGAGTCTTCTTATATCCTAGATGTTAGTCCTTTGTCCAAGGAATAGCTGGCCAATTTTTTCCTCATTCTGTTCCTAATGTTTTCACTTTGTGTTTGCTTTGATGTCCAAAAGGTTTTTAATTTAATTTTGTTTCCTTTGTGGATTGTTGGTGTTATTTTTTCATGTAACTGGAGTTCTGTTCAGAAAGTCTTTGACTTCGAGCTTTACTTATTTTACCTTCAAGAAGTCCCTGCACAATCTCATTACCATCAGTTCAGCCCTAGCTAGAAATGACACAGTAGGTGCTGAAACATAATCACTAACTGGATAAGTAGACGAATGATCACATCACAGTGTTTATGAGACAGGGTACAAATGAAGCCAACAAGCTCACCAGTGCTATAAAGCCTACATCCAATATTGGAAGATGTCAGGGAAAAGTTTCCCATTAAGGGTACCATAACAAAATATTACAAATTGGGTGGTTCTGGTGACAAGAATTAATTTCTTCACAGTTTTGGAAGGCCAAGGTGTTGGATGGATTAATTTTCTGTGTTCTTGTAAGGTCTTTCTCTTTAGGCATGGATTTTTATTGTCTCTTCTTATTTTAAAGGGCACCAGTTTCATTTGACTTAAGCATAGTTTTATGATATCATTTAATCTTGATTACTCCTTTCAGGGTCTTGTCTTCACATACGGTCCCTTTAGAGAACTTCTGAGATGAGCAAAATGCAGTCAATATCATCAAGTCTAACTAAATTCTTAGAAAGTAACACAAAATCTGAGAAACAGAAAATTATACTGAAGCCATTATTTTACTTCCTGCTCACACAGAAATTAACTACATGTAGCTTGAAGTCCACTATATGACTTTGGGGGTTTCTCAGGCTGCCTGACTATTGGTCAGGGTAACCTCTGCTGATGTGAGCTCCTCTTGGTGTCCGTTTTGTATCACTATGCTTCTTTCTAGCATTGTCTCTCAACAAGACTTTGATTCATGGAATTTAACCACTCCCTCTCATTTATTTCTTTCTGCGGGCACCAGAGATCGAACCCTTCACATACTGAGCTATTTCCCTTGTCCTCTAAACTTTATGCTTTGAGACAGGGTCACCTTAAATTGCTAAGTTTCCCAAGGGTAAACAATAGACAAAGGCTGATTGGAGGCTAAGTGCACCTGTGTAGTTTTTCTGTTTTAAACTCCAAGAGTGCTGGGATTAGAGGAGTGCACTACCATGCCCAGCTAACTCACTCTTTCTACTGACTTTGAAGCTGGTTGTTGGTGCTATGTTCTGATTTTCATCAACACTTGTTATTTCATCACATACTTGAGGAAGAATCTTTACAAATCAAATGCAAAATTATACCTGTGTGTTATGTCTAATTCATTATACATATACTGTACAGTAATAACATTTATTCCTCAAGTATACTTCTACATGTTTTTCTTTTTTCTTTTAAAGAGAATAAAACAAAAGAGGATATAACAAAGCAAATCAGAACAGAACAATGTAAACAACACTACTTCACAAAACAACTGGATATTAATAGTAGCTACCATAATGTCTCTTTCTTTGAAGTAGTTGAGCATACATTCATACAGAATAATATCAACCAGAATAGAATAGTGTAAGACCATTCATGGGAATACAAGTATTACCGCACATTTAAAACCAAATAACCAAAACTGAACTGGCTTCTACAATTCATTTTCCATAAAAAATTTTTTTATACTATCACACATATTAAAATGCAATATGACACAACATAATTGAATGAGTGGAAATAAAACAAAAGCATGGTAGGACTTCAAAGAAAGATGATATTAAATCACCAATGGCTGCCATGATGTCCTGTTTTCTTAAAAGTAGTTATTCATATCATTATATATAATAAAATCAAACAAAACAGAATAAAACCATTTCAATCAATGAATGAAAACTTCAGGCTTTAAAGCAATAAAATAGGGAACTATGATTACCATAAAATCTTATATACTTTTATTGTTTCTTACACTAAGGAGATTATATCGTATTTATATATGTGAGTTTGATTTATTTCACTTATGAGTATGGTCTCAAGTTGCATCCATTTATTTATAAAATCTCAATGGGATCATTCTTTATAGCTGAATAGTACTTCACTGTATAAAAATAACATAACTTTTTATCGATTCCTCAGTTGATGGACACTTAGGTTGTTTCCAAGATCTGGCGATTACAAATTGTGCTGCTATAAACATGGGTGCACATATATCACTGTGGTATGATGTTTTCAGTTCTTCTGGGAATATGTCTAGAAGTGGAATAGCTGGGTCAAATGAGGTTTCCAATCCCAGCTTTCTGAGAAATCTCCAGACTGACCTCCACAATGGTTACACCAGTCTACACTCCCACCAACAGTGCAGGAGAGTTCCTTTCTCCCCACAGCCTCTCCAGCATTTGTTGGTGGTGGTTTTCTTGATCTTGGCCATTCTTTCAGGAGTGAGATGAAATCTCAGTGTGGTTTTAATTTGCATTTCCCTAATGACTAATGATGCTGAATATTTTTTCATGTATTTATTTGCCATTTGTGTTTCTTCATCTGAGAACTGTTTATTCATCTCAGATGCCCATTTTTGGATTGGGGCTTTGAATTTTGGGGGTCTGATTTTTTAAAATTCTTTTTATGTTTTGACAGATGTCCTTTGTCAGAATGACAGTTCACTAAGATTTTTTCCCAGTTTGTGGGTTTCCTATTCACTCTGTTGGAGATTTCTTTTGACATGCAAAAAAATCTTTTAAAGCACATGATCCCATTTACTGATTCTGGAAAGCATTTCAATGTGGTTTGATTATTGTTCATGAATTTCTCTACTTACCCCTATGTCTTCAAGATTTTTACCTAATTTGTCTTCCAACAGATTTAGTGTTTCTATTTTAATATTTAGATTTTTGATCCATTTAGATTTTAGTTTAGTATAATATGGTGATAGGCATGGGTCTCTGTCGCAAGTGTCTAGTGCACTCTGGACCCCGGGAAGAGGCACACACACACCAAGTTGGGACACGGGGGGTGCAGTGTGCAGAAAAGAAGCAGCAGCGAGAAACAGCAATTGCAACTGCACACTAAGTCTTTATTCCAGGGCTCCTATATAGTAAAACAGGTCAATTCACAGAGCCCAGGCAATTATCTTGAAAAAGCACTCTTTGTGACAAGATTTGTGACCAACTACAATGTTTATCTCTACTCTCTAAGTTAAACAAGTGAAAACAGTTCTTCTAGCCACACTAACCCAGGAGGAATCCCATTAGCCCAAGAATGCTCTTAATTATGTTTGTTCTTTCTGGCCACCTGAAGGTTGGCCACCCCCTCATGACTCTGCAAACAAAGCCAAGTCACACAGTCTGAGCTAGAGGGGGGAACATGTTCCCACACTGGGAGTCGGGCCTTCCTGTCCTGTCTCTGTCCTGCATACCAGGGGTTATTGTTTATTGCAGGTCACAAGGGGGCCAGAGCCTCAAAGTAACTCTTCATCCTCCACAGGTCTCATTTTAATTTTTGGCATATGGAGAGGCAGTTTTTCCAGCACCATTTATTAAGGAGACTATCATTTTGCCAGCGAATGTGTTTGGCCCCTTTATCAAAAGTAAGGTGATTGAGTGTGTTTATAGTTTTAGTTGTATCTTATAATCTGTTCCATTGACCTTCAGGTCTGCTTTTGTTCCAGTCCCATGCTGATTTTATTACAGCATCTTTGTAGTATAATTTCAAGTCAGAGACTGTGATGCCTCTGGCCTTGCCTTTGTTGTTTAGAATTGCTTTTGCTATTCTAGGTCTCTTCTAGTTCCAGGTGAACTGTAGGACTATGAGGTATGCTAGTGGCATTTTCATTGGGATTGCATTGAATCTGTATAACAATTTTTGGGATAATGGCCATTTTCACAATATTTATTCTTCTTATCCAGAACAAGGGATTTCCTTACATTTCCAGAGGCTTTCTTTGATTTCTTTTTCAGGGTATTATAATTTGCCCTGAATAGGTCTTTTACTATTTTCATCACATTAATTCCTAAGTATTTCATTTTTTGAATGCTAGTATGAAGGGATTGGCTTCTCTTAATTCTCTCTTAGTGATTTTGTTGTTAGTGTATAGGAATACTATTGATTTTTGAGAGATGCCTTTGTTTGAAGCTACATTACTGAATTTATTTATTATATCTAGGAATCTCTGAATGGAGTTTGGAGGTGTTCTATGTAGAATATCATGTCATCTGCAAATAATGATAATTTAACTTCCTCTTTTCCTATCTTTACCCCTTTTATTTCTCTCTCTTGTAAAATTGCTATGGCTAGTATTTCCAGTATTATGTTGAATAGGAGCAGTGATCATGAACATCCTTGTCTTGTGCCCAATTTAATGTAAAGGTCTTCAGTTTTTGGCCATTTAGCATGTTGCTGGCTGTTGGGTAGTTATAGATGGCCTTTATCATATTGATGCAAAGGCCATCTATTCCAATTCTCTGTAAGTTTCTTTTCATGAATGAGTGTTGGACCTTATCAAAAGCTTTTTCTGCATTTATAGAAATGATCATGTGACTTTTATTTTTGGCTGTATTGACATGATGGGTTACATTTATTGATTTATGTATGTTGAATCATCCCTGCATTCCTGGGATGAATCCCACTTGATTGTGGTGTATAATCTTCTTGATGATTTGCTGCATTCTGTTTGCCAATATTTTATTGAGGATTTTTGCATCTGTGTTCAATAGGGAAATTGATCTATAGTTCTCTTTTTTATTTGGGTATTTCTCAGGTTTTGGTAGTAAAGTAATATTTGCTTCCAGGAATGACTTAGGAAGAATTGCTTCCAATTTTGTTTCATTGTACATTTGAGGACTGTCGACATTAAGTCTTCTTTGGATTTCTTGTAGAATTCCACAGTGAATCTGTCTGGGCCTGGGATCTTCTTTGTTGGTAAGGGCTTAATCAGGTTTTCAGTTTCATTAATAGCAATTGGGTTATTCAGCAGTTTTACATTTTCCTGACCCAGATTTGGTACTTCATATGTTTTTAGGAATCTGTCTGTTTCTTCTTTGCTATTGAATCTATGAAAGTAGGGATTTTCAAAATAGGTGTCAATGATTTTTTGTATTTCCACAGGGTCTGTAGTGATTTCACACTTTTCATTCCTTATTTCATGAATTTTTGTTTTTCTTTCCTTTTTTTAAGTAAGGTTGGCTAAGGGCTTATCAATTTTATTTATACATTCAAAGAACCTACTCTTTGATTCATTGGTTCTTTGAATTGTTTTCTTAATTTCTAATGCATTATTTTCTGCTCTGACCTTTATAATTTCATCTCTTCTTTTGGCTTTGGGCTTGACTTGCTCTTCTTTCTCTACATGTTTGAGGTGCAGCATCAAGTTGTTTGTGTTAATTCAGTTTTCCTTATGTGGTACTCAGTGCAATAAATTTCCTCTGAAAACCATTTTCATTGCATTCCACAGATTATGTAAATTTCATTTGTAATTTCATTTCCTTTTAAATATTATTTAATGTCTTTAATTTCCTCTGTGATGCTCTGATTGCTCAATAGTGTTTTATTCAATTTCCATGTGTTAGTGGGGTTTTTGTAGTTTCTTTTATCATTAATTTCTAGTTTCATGGTGCTAAGACCTGATAATATGCACAGGATTATTTCAATTCTTTTGCATTTACTTAAGTATGTTCTCCGGTGTAGTAGTTGGTCTATTTTAGAGAATATCCCATGTTCCAGTGAGAAGAATGTATAATCTGATGTTGTTGGAAGAAAAACTCTGTATACATCTATCAAGTCCATTTGTTCACACGTGTGAATCAGTTCTGTTATTTCTTTGCTGATTTTCTGTCTGGTTGATATGTCCCTTTGTGTCAATGGCATGTTTACATCTCATTACAAATGTGATATTGCTTGTTTGACTTTTCATTTCTGCTAATACTTGTTTTATATAGCTTGGTGCTCTGGAATTCGGTGAACATATATTTAAGGTTGTTATCTCTTCCTCTTGAAGTTTTTCCCTAACTAATATGTATTGACCTTCTTTATCTCTTTTCATTATTCTTGGTTTGAAGTTCACATTGTCTGCAAGCAGAATAGGTACCTCTGCTTTTTGGGGTTCCTGCTTTATGAAGTACTGTCCTCCATCCTTTGACTTTCAGTCTATAAATTTCCTTTTGGGTTAGATGGGTTTCTTGTAGACAATATATGGTTGGGTGTTGTTTCTTGATCCATTCTGCCAGTCTATTTCTTTTAATTGGTGAATTAAGGCCATTTACATTAATGGGTGTAACTGTTATATATTGGTTTATTGTTGACATATTATCTTTCTGCTGTTTTTTCTTTACTTTTCCACTCCACTTAATTGTCTGCCTTGCTTAGTGTTTTTTTTTTTTTTCCTATGTATATCTAGAATTTCTTTCAGCATTCTTTGCAGGGTTAGTTTGTTGATCATGAAGCTCTTCAGCTGTTCTTTGTTGTAGAAAAATCTTATTTCTCTATCCATTTTGAAGGACAGTTTTGCAGGATACATCAGTGTGGATTGGAAGTCATTTTCCTTTAGGATCTGAAATACTTCACTCCATGCATTTCTTGACTTCATTGTTTGTGTTGAGAAATCTGCTGTGATTCTGATAGGTTTTCCTTTATAGGTGATCTGTCTTTTTTCTCTAACAACTTTTAATGTTCTGTTTTTATGTTGGATTTCTGCGATGGTGATTATTATCCATATGGGTGTAGTTTAATTTTTGCTATGGCTATTTGGAGTTCTATATGCTTCACTGATATGTATGTCAGTTCCCATTCTCATGTTGGGGAAATTTTCAGCTATTACTTCTGTAAATAGCCTCTTCATATCATTTGTGTTATCTCTTCCTTTTTCATTTATCCCTATCAATCTTATGTTGGTTTTTTTTTTGTATCATTTTGCAACTGTTGAATTGGTATTTCTTGATTCCTTATTAAAAGATCTTTCCTTTGCTTTTCACTGCTTGCAATCTTGTCTTTGAAGTCTGAAATTTTATCTTCACTTTTGTTGAATTTTGCCAAATTTTACTGTAATTTTTGATTTCCTGTACATCACTTTTAATCTGCTTCATGCATTCTGTTTCTTTCTTATAATGTTCATTCAGGGCTTCCTTCTTTTTGCACTATTCCTCTAATTTTTTAACTGTGTCTTTTCAGATGTGTCCAGCCTTTTTTCATTACTTTTATCATTTGTTCTTTTACCTGGAGATTATTTCTGATTTGAGATCTTTTATAGCTTTCCACAGTTCTTTCTTTGTTTCAGTTGATATCATTTCAGGCATTTCAGGTGTATGCTTATATTTCCTTCTATGTATACTGCTCTTAGGTTTTCTTGGGAAGGGCTGGGGGTTTGAGATTGCATTTTGTTCTTTTGTCTTGTCGTTTTCCTATATTTCTGTGTTTCAAGCAATGTTCTAGAGCTTCCCCCAGGCATGTTGGAAATCACCTCCTGTGCCCTCAGCTTCTGGGACTGGATGGATGTTGATCATGGCTCATTCAGGCCTCCAGGACCTCCTGTGCCACCTCCCTTGTTACATAGCTGGACAGGCTCCTAACTGCTGGGGGTGATGGTCCAAAGCTTTCCCTGAGCTAGTGTCAGCCTCTCTCATATTGACTTCATGTGCTCTCAGTTCCCTGGGTTGAGAGAAGTTTGCTAGGCATGGTCTAGTCAGGCCTGAGAAACCTACTGGGCCTCCTCGAGTTTCAAGGAGCAGGCAGGCACTTAACTGCTGGGAGCAATGGTCTTAAGCTCTCCCCACATCAGCACTGGCACACTGGAACTCCCCTTTTAATTCTACATATTGACTTCAACTTCTCACTTTGATAGTCACTGAAATTGGAAGCATGTAATATAGTATGGATTTTACCTATATCCTAACCTCAGTATAGAGAAGTTGAAAAATGTCCCCAAAATTTCAGAGCATATTAAGATTTTGCAAATCACTTTAACTTCTTTTAGGCTATTTCCTCATCTGTAAATGGAGTTGAATACTTGTGTCTATTTCACAGGATACTTGAGAAGTAAATACACTAATATTCAAAAATGGGCTTCAAACACTTATGGGTACCTGGAAAATGCTCAATAAATGTCATCATCATCTTTCTAATAGTATTAGAAACTATGCAGCTGATTTCCACCAGATTATAACTTCATCAGGTTTGAACAGTACCTACAAATTCATCCCCCAGGTCTTTATGAGGTTGAGTTCTCTGTTATCTTTTGAAGTGTTCCAACTGGAATGACAAAACTAAATGCGTTGAACTCCTGGGCTCTGTTCTTACAAACTCTACAATGCTGAGTTGACTATTCACCTTGTATGAGTGCTGGTTTGCTCATTTATAAGCTTTCTTCCCATATGTGTTATGAAAGACTTTGACCTACAGATGGGCTGCTGCTCCACTCCTGCTCCATTTACACTTGCCACCCTGGTGTTGCTGATTCTTCTTTCATGCTTTTGCTTGTAGCATGGTACTCCTTCACACCCTGTGCAAATGAAATGTATGACAAAACAAACAAACAGAACCTAAAATCCAACTGTAATAGTAGGGCCATCTCAGGAACAATAGTTTTCTGATTCTTTTGTGCCATTTGGTTCCCCCTACTAGTCCCCTTGACTAAGAAGAGCATAATCAGGCTTCAGGGTTACCTGAAATTAGGCAAATACTTATCAGAGTTATTGCTTTTAAAATCAATGACATATTGACATAACATAGATATACATTTGCTGTGGTTGGCAAGTGTTCCTGCCTATGTATATATTGAGACAGGGAATTTTGAGGTTGAAAAACTAGGACATGTTAAATTCAGCAGGATTTGAAGTCAATGGAAAGGCTGTGTTAGTTACATGAGTGATAAATTCCAGGGATCCAAGCCTTGTTGAGAGGGAATTTTGAGAAACCTGAATGCTGGCTCTCTAGAATATATATCTGTTAAATGAATTTGTTAACATAAGAAATTGCTTTCACAAAATCACAAGCACAGAATTATGATAAGCCATTTAATGGCAAGGAGAATCCTAATGGTCTAAATTGAAAAATATCTCTCAATTAAATCCTACTAAATAATAAGAGAAAAGACACTGCCAAGATTGGGCCCAGGCCTCCCCACTCATCACCAGATTTGGCAGTTCAGGGAAATCTTGTAATACCAGTCTAATTTAGATGAGCAATTATAAGTAGTAAAAGTGATTAAAAGAAAAATGAAGAAGATGGAAAAGTCAAATCACAATTTCGTATGATTGCATAGCACCCAAAACTATAAAAAAAAATTGTTCAAATCAATTTGCTAAACATTTCCATTTTCACTGTGCTGCAATTTCTTTAAAACTTATCATTTTAAATTTTTAAAAATGGCTACTATTATGTCACCTTTAAGCCATATAACACTTTATAGCATTGAGAATTTTCTTCCAACTCAAATACAGCCATTTTCAATTATTTAAGCTTCATTTTAACAGATTCTCATGAATATTTTGTTATAATTTAATTTTTTTTCTAATTAATATTACATTCTAAGGGTGTTGTTATATGCCTGGTATATTTTTAAGTGTCTATTTTATGACTTTAGAATGTTTCCTGAAGTTTCTGTATTTGGCCATTCCTCAACTGGTGAAGAGTTTATATTTCTAGTAGTTTACTGCTTGTGATGGCATTAGCACGAAGTATCTTTATGTATATAGGTATTTGGGGGGGGGGGATTTTGAATAACTGGTTTAGGAATAAAGCCCCATGAATGGGAGTAATAGATCAGAAGAATAACAGTTTGGCAGATTTTACAGACAATTTGTCCTGAACATTTATTACCACATGTCCTACAAGTTCCCCATGGACATTTGACCCTTGTGACAGAGCTTTCTTATCATGCCCCACTGATACACAACCCACACTTTCAGTCTCCTGCTGAGCCAGCTCATGCCATATTCAGTGTTCTGCAGCTCATTCTGGCTTCTGTCTTTGATCTTGCTGTGCACACATATATCCTAAACAAAACCCTCCATTGTTTTTGCTCAAAGAATAGCCTTCCTCCATACACTGACACATGCATTTCTCCTCTTTAAAGTGCTATTGTAGACCTAATCTTCATCAAGCTAAACATGATATTTTATCATGTAAATTGGCAATCCATTGTTTTATAAAAATTTCATGTGAACTTTATGATTTTGAGCCAAGTTTGAACTATGATGAAGGCGAAGACTATGGGTTGTGTGCATGTTTGTGGCCTTATTGTTTCTATCAGTTCTGGGACTAGTTTTGTAGCTCAGTAAATATCTGTGGATCCTAGCAATTAATTTTTATTTCTAAATTACTCCTGACAGTCCTGTGTGCTATTTTTTCAAAATCTTGTATGGATTCTCTTTTTTTATTCTAGCAAAAGGGAGGGAAAGGAGTGAGATTTTTGAGAGCATTGCTTAATTAGTATGAAGAAGATTAAGTACAGAAAAGTCAGCAACAAAAACATTAAACATTTCTGAAATTATTATGAACAGAAGCACATTTATCTCAAATGTTGAACATAATCCTGGTAAATACTAAAAATTAACAATTGTCACAGTGTTATGTAAGACCCTAGAGCTCAGCTTAAAATTGTTACCACATATTATCCACTCATGATCCTGTGAGTCAGCAATTTAGGATGATAAATCTGATTCCAACTGGGCTCAGATACAAGTGCTGGGGCCAGGTGACTGTTGGCAATAGCAATTCAGCTCCCCTCTCTGCACAGCTTTCCTACATTTCAGGCATATTCTCTTTTATGGAAAAAAGATAAAGGCAGGACACCAGCTCTTGGCAAGCTTTTTTTTGCAACATGTTCCTTTTGAGTTTGCTACATTACCTCACTATGTTACAGTCTGTTCATTAAATTACAGTCATTCTGCTTCAGCCTCTGGAGTGCCATCTTGCCTAGTTGCATAATGTTTGCAGTGTCCTATCAGTGACAAAGCAAGTTCCATAGTTAAACCTAGAGCCAAGACGTGGGTCTAAGGGTTAATTGTGTTATTCAATGGTACAGCATCTTCCTAACATGCTGGAGGCCATAGGTTGCATAGGCAGTATCTTTCAAAAATATTACAATATTGTCTGAGAGGGATGAGAGTATCCTGCAGTCTCAGCTACTTGGTAGGGTGTGACAGAAGAATCTAATTTCAAGGTCAGCCTGGGAAACATTGGTAATATGGCAAGACTAGCTCAAAGACAATCAAACAGAAAGAGATGAGGAAATCATCTGCCTACACCTGCAGCACTGATGGCTTGGCTCTATACTTGTATATCACACACAAAAGTGAATACATAGTTATTAAGACCAGGTACTTATTCTGGCAAGACTTGGGGAATTGGAATTTCATGTTGCAATCAATAGAGGAGGTAAGAAAGGAGTGGGTCAAGTCTTGGTACAGGGTGTATCAGAAAAGAGGAGCACAATAAACGCTGAGAAAGACTGCAGATTCTTTATCATCTCTGCTTAGTGTGTCATCAGGCCCATTAGACAGAGGAAGGCCAGGTGTACTCCTTGCCTCTTACTTGTCAAAGAGCCACTTTGCGGGGGAGTCATGCTGGAACATAAGTCAGATTGCTAGGGAGAGGCTTTTCATGATTCCAGGTATAGAAAAACTCCTTATGAAATCTATTTATCTAGGGGGTCCGGGAGAACATGGCGGACAGACAACAGCAACTACTGAAGGCTCTCTGAAAGGCTCGGCTCAGAGGCCAGGAATGATGCGGACTAAGGAGACACGAACCAGTAGAGATATGCTCTGCTGACTCAGGAACGAACTGGGCTGAGAGAATCCAACTTAGAATACAGTCCTGGCGCTAAAATAGGAACAGAAAAGTCTCAGTGTGGAGGCTCGACCCCGCGCCATTGGAAGCCGCGGTTTGGATTTCCCGCCGCCCGGCGGCTGGCTGCCTCCACAGCGGCTCAGCAAGGAGAGACGAGCCGAGCTCTGGGAACGGGAGTCTGCGAACGGAGTCGGAAACAGGACGGACAAGGAGGTGTACACGAAAACTGACTGGTGGCGAGGTGAGCAAGAAACTGATCCCCTACCACAGTTTGACTCCAGCGGAGGTTTTTCTGGGCTCAGGCAGTCCTGTAAGAGCAGGGCGCGGTGGCAACTCCAGCCACACATTCCCCTCTCGGACGGGATTGGTGAAAAGTGCCTGGCCTGAGTGACGCTGCTGGTGGACTCCCTAGGCTGGCCTAACCCAGATCCCAGAGCCAGACGGTGGCCCGGAGGAGCGACCAACTCCCGAGTAGGCTGCCTCCTCCGCAACTCCCTGGGGCGCAGCGGTGGGTGGGAACAACTAGCCAGCGCAATTTGATCAGGCTGTGGCTGACAGGCAGGGAAGCCGGGCCTCCTGTGTAAGATTGCATTTTATAAGGAACAGAAAATATGGGGAAGGGAAGCAACAAAAAAGGCTCCTCGGCCCCCAATCCTGAGAATCAGGCAATAGTGGACACCGCACCAATATACATTAAGCGCCATATAGAGAGCCTCATAGACCAATTCAGGAATGACGTTATCAATGACCTGAAGCTAGAAGTATGCAGAATAGTTAGAGAAATGCTAAGCACCACCCAGGAAAAAGCAGATGGTGGAATGGAAGAACAGAAAAAGAGGGGAGAATTGCTTGATGGAGAAAACAGAGAAAGCATTGAGTATGTGAAGCAGATTCAAAGGGACTATCAAGAAATTAAGAAGTCTATCCAAGACTGGCATAACAGCTTGAAAGAAACTAAGGACAGACTATCTGAACTGGAGGGCAGACTTGAAACATGGGAGAATGAAATGAAAAACTTCTTAAAAATAACAAAGAAACAAACAGCAATAATACAAAGACAAGAAGATGATAAGAGGAGCCATGGCTTAGGGATTAAGAACATAAAGGAAGAAGTAGGGACACAAACAAGTGAACTACAAAAGCTACTCACAGAAATAATCCAGGAGAGTTTTCCTAATTTAGCAAAGGGTAAAGATGCTCAGATGTATGGGGCATACAGGACCCCAGCTACCTACAACCCTAACAGAGAAACACCCAGGCATATAATAATAAAAATTCCAGAGATTCAATACAAGAACAGAATATTGAAAGCTGTAAGAGACGGGAGGCAGATCACTTACAAGGGAATGCCCATCAGAATTACAGCAGATTTCTCTTCACAAACCATCGGATCACGAAGAGCATGGGGAGAAATGGTTCAAGCTTTGAGAGATAATAATCTCCAGCCAAGATTGAGATATCCTGCACAACTGTCCCTGGAAATTGATGGAGAAACGAGGTGCTTCCAGGATAAAGAGGAACTGGGGGAATTTGCAACCACCAATTCAACCCTACAGAAAGTATTGCAGGATATTCTAAAAAAAGAAAAATACAAAGAACCCAGAAATAGTGGCGGGGAGGCCACAACGAATGGAGCAGAGAACAAAATAAAGAAGACAAACTGACAGCTACTGACAGAAAAAGAGCTCAACAGAAATGAGACAGAGAAGATTGGATGATAGGAACAGCTTTTTTTGGAGAAAATGACATCTTAATAGGTAATGCTGATTTAGTACCATCTTGTTTTGAAGTCTCATCTAGCTTTTGTTCTTCTGTCTCCAATGGTCTAAACAGGTTGTATCTTATTGGATTTTGTTATGTACGATAGTATAAGCAAAAACCTTTTAAAGACAGGGAGGTTGTACAGAGACCATTGTTCATTTTCTGTTAGTCGATTCTAAATACTCTATAATGCTGTCATTCTCTTAAATGGTTTTACATTGTTTTGATATACTTAATGCTACAGTATATGAAGTTGTACTCAAGGACTTCAGAGAGGGAGCCAATATGGTAACTATTTTTGGGTCAGGATTATCTGGTGGTGAAACACTATTCTGCTTAAATGGTTATGTTTTGATCTGCCCTGTTTCGCTGTTATGCCCTCTTTTTTTCTCAATCTCCACTCCATTATTTACTTTTTTATTTTTATCCATTTAATTAAAGGGAAAAATATAGCAGGATATAATATAGTAACCCACTTTGACTTTCTATTATCTCGATTTGAAGCCCTGTATTACTCTCACCATCTTGTTTTTGACTGAGGTTCCTCTATTCTGTTTTGCTGGATAGTATCAGGTTCGAAAGTTTAGGCATCAGCTGAGAAGATAATGAGATTCATTATAACGCCCATTCTCGTTGACTTTTATCTACTTTTGAAGACCTACAATATCTCCAATGTTTTGGTTTTGTCGGTTTTATTCTTTACGGTTTTGTTCAATTGTATTACAACTATTGATATAGGCAATTCTATTAGAAATAGCGGGAGGCATTATGATAACCATTGTTGATCACCTTGTATTATGTTTTTATATTATCTATTATATCCACCCTTTTGACTTGACCGATTCTGTTCTGTTATGTCACATTTGGTTTTACTCTCTTCCAAAAAAGCAATAAGAACCGTGGGAGCAATGAAACCCAAAATGTGTAAGAGTCACTGTACAAAAGAGAGGAAAAGAAAGTGCTCTAAACTATATAACTGCATGTATATTTAAATGTATAAGATAGAAAATGATATCACAGAATTTTATTGGATCATTGAACAGAACTGTTTGCAGTATCATTGTTGGAATGTCCAATCTACAAGCTTTAATTTTGTGACTTGAACAATTATTTCTAAGATGGCAATATGTAATCCATTAACTAGTGATTTCCTACTGCGCATTTTTTTCTTCTGTAAATCTGTATAACTTGTACCCCTTCACTGTTTTTTTTCTTTCTTTTCATTTCTCCTTAAATAAAAAAAAAAAGAAATCTATTTATCTCTTTTACTGTGACAGCCACACCTCATATGACTTATCTTTGCAACCATGTATACATCTCCTCCCTCTGAGGATCAAGAGTGAAATGAAAGCTGAGAACTCATGGCTATGATCTGAAAACATGCTGTTTTCAGTATAGTTTAAGTCATGGGATTTAGCATTGAAGAACATTACAAGAGCTTCATGACACATAAGTGATGATAAGCAGAATCCACAGACAATTTTTATGTGAACACTCTGCTCTAGATATTGTGAGAAGTTGTAGGATTATTGAGAGGAGTGGGAGAATTATTCTCCTGATGCAAAGTTCACAGAGAGTGGAATTTAGTTGATAATTAACAATGGAGCCTGGTGAGAGCAACGATAGTGATATATACAAAATACAAACATATATACGATATACAAAGTGTTCTGTGTTCCCAGCCCTATCTAAAGCAGACTGAGATGCAGGACTAAAGTTTGGGAGATCCAGAGAAGATATTTTAATCATAGAAGTAATAATGGAGGCAGTAAGAATCGATAGGATCTATTGAAGAGATCTCTTAAGTGTGCTTAGTGCGTTCAGTACATGGAACACCATAGATGGAAAAATATCTTTGTATTTCCAAGTGTTAATACAGGACAAGAGATAAGAGCCAGAACTCTAATGGAAGCTTTCAAGGTTACTGCTCTTCCTGCCTGGGCTCTCAGCTTTCTAAGGGAAAAATTCCCATTTGGTTTCCATGTGCATAAATATTCATTTTTGGTAGCCAATAGCATCTTTTTATATTTAAATGACCCGAGTTTTGGTCATTTCAAATATAATGAGTCCTACTTCTCAAGGCAGATTCTATGAAGTTTTACATAAGTCAAAGGTACATGAGTGCTATTCCTCCAATAAGACACACTGTAAGATGTGGTTGAGAAGTGAGCACTTGGAAAACGTTGCAGTACATCAGGGAACATGAACTCCTGAGAGGATGGAGTATGGGATGGCTTTGGGGAGAGGACAGTGGAGGGACTCCTCACACCAGATCTTGGCTGCTAGAACTCTTGCTTTTCTGTTGCTATAACAGATATGCTGAAGAGCTATAAGAGACATGTGATGGGAAACTGAACTATCTTAGTCAAAAGTCAGTAAACCTGAAAACACATAGCTGGGTCCAGTGGAGCCAAAAGAACCATTAACCTAGATTTGTGCTGTACAGAATTGAGACAAGAATCCCTCAATGATATTGGACATTGTTCCTGAAGATACAGGTCTACCATGATAATCTTGCATATCTTTAAATTATTTCCTTTTCTGTTTAAATTATGCAGAATTGTTTGCACCTTAGAGTCCTGGAAAATCACATGGTACAAGATGAACACAAGAAAGCAGACAAAAATGCTATGTTATATCTTAGCCTTGTTGCCAAGGCTTGCACCATTCTAGGTAGCACCATGGTCTCTCTGAAAGATCTCAGAGCTTATGTGCAGTCTTGTGTGAGTCATGGCTACAATATAAAGGGAAACTGGGCAGAAGGAGTTGGAGACAGTACCAGATATATAAAAAAAAATGTGGCCAAGAACCCAATGGCTGTAGAAGTGACCATTTTTCTCATTGACTTCTGCACTCTCCCTTTGCTTAATCTTTTCAGTTAAAAATATGGAGAGAATAGATTGTCAGTTGTGTCGAGCCCAGAACAATAATGTATCTGTGTTCTCTGCATTTGAAATCAAATTGGAGTCAAGTCAATCCTGAGGAACAGAAAAAGTCATTTAAGTTTTGGATTTTGTGGGCCATTTCCATCACTTTTGGCCATACGTGATTCAGTGAGCCTGGGGAAAAGAGTTTATGTTTATAGGTATATACATGGATGTATATGTATATATACAAGATAGGTAACTATACTACTAATCTAAGTTCATCAGAAAGAACAATATGTGCTCTCATTGTTTGATTGTTTGATCTATTTTATTCCTAAATCTTGTAACCTGAACAACTTGTAAGACACCAACATGCAATATATTAACTAGCAATGATTCCCTACTATTTTTTTGAAATTCCATATCACTTCTAACTTTTGTTTTGCTTTTAAAATAAAAAAAATTAAAAAGTAAAAGCAATAAAAAAAAACAAGGAATCTTGGGACATTGTCATCTTTCCACTCATAGAGGCTCATAATCCTAATGTGTCTGGTCTCTGGGGATACCCATGCCTCTGTTTTGGGTACCCAACCAACATGGAAATGTTGAGAGAAGGCAACACACATTTCTTGGTAATGTTATGAGAACAGCTTATTCTACATTGGACTGTCATAGTACCCATAATCAACATCACATGACTTCTGATTTATTGTTGGAGCATGTTAATCTTTGGGAAACTTACAACCAAATGCCAAAGAAAGAGGAATTCCTTTAGCCAGCACAGTTAGTGGTCTTCAACAGTTAAACAGGACATAATGAGGCAAAAACATATTTGTGAGAAATGAGTGGAGGAAGAGGCTAAAAGTCTACCTAAGACAAAAAGATCAGTCGCATAGTCGTGTCCAGGGACTCTAGGTCCAAATGGTGTTAAAATTATAAATCTGTAGGAAGTGAGAGTAGGCAGATCTCTTGAAGACACAAGTGAAGGCAAAGATTTCATGAACAAAATCCCAATCACATAGGAAATAATACAAAGGGTCAATAATTGATATTTTATTCAATTTAATTGAATTCTTACTCAATTAAAAATTTCTCACAACAACAAAAAGTTACTAACAAACTGAAAAGCCAACACAGAGTAGGAAAAATTTTATTCTGTTGCTCTTCCTACAAAGAACTAATATCTAGAGTATATAAAGAACTGAAGAAACCTAGACTTCCCATAATTAAAGACTCAGTCCCAAAATGAGTATCTGAGTTAAATATTCACTTTTCAGATAAAGAAATACAAATGAAAAATAAATATATGAAAAAATTTTCAACATCACTGGTTATTAGAGAGATGTAAATTAGAACAATGCTGAGATTTCATCTCACTCCAAAAGAATGTCTATCATCAAGAAGTCAACAAATCCTGGTGGACCATGGAGAAGAACACTGACTTCTCTGTTGGCGGGAGTGCAGAGTGGTCCCACTATGTTGGAAATCAGTAACAACTGGATTAGAGTTCCCATTTGTCTCAGTTATTCCTCTTCTGGGCATCTTCCTGGAAGAATTAAGAACATCATACCACAGTGATTTATTGCACACCCATGTTTATAGCAACACAGTTTTTAATAGCTAAATCTTGGAAGTAACTCAAATGCCCATCAACTAATGAATGAGTTAAAAAGGTACAGTTTTTATATAATAGATTACAACAACAAACTACATATAGTTTTTATATAATGGATTATATAATGATTGAAATATTTCTAGGTAATTGGATGTATCTAGAATTTGTAGTCTTAAGTGAACTAAATTGGACCCACTTGTGTAAACATCTCATCATATCCCTGGTGTGAGAAATTGAAAGAGTAAATAAGGCCTCAAATGTCCAAAAGATATTGTGAAATGGGGAGAAATTGCTCAAAAGGAAAGAACTAGAGTGGAGGAAGGAAGAAAGGAAGGAAAAGAAGAGGAAAAAATTATCAAAAATAGACAATGAAATGGAAACAAGCTTTGCAAATAGGAAGAGGAAGATGGGTGAGTAGAGGGGAGAGGATTGGGGGAAAGAGGAATCAAAATGTATTATGTGTGGATACAAATTTCCTATCATGAATATGATCATTTTATATGTCTCAAATATACCAATAAACTTATTTTTTTAAAAAAATCTGTTTGGGCAATAAGGAAAGTAAAGTTGTCTGTTACTGCCACTGGTCTATGGAAGTTTACAGCATAAGGCTTAGAATTTTTGTGGGAAGACATTCCAATCTTTGCTGACTACAGGGTTTTTTTATGATTTATTTTCAAATTTTATTAAACATACAAGATCCAGGAAATAAGGAATCACATATTTCATGCAATAAACATGGAGACAAAATGTATGAACTTGTGTTTTTCAATCTGTAACATCTCTGAGGAAAATCAGTTCCAAAGCTTGATCTGCCTCAGTAATGAGTAATAGTTCCTTTGCTTTGTTCTGAGAAAAGAAATCAGTATTGCAAGTTCCAAAGAATAGTTGATTGGGTTCTCAGTGGTTTTCAATATTTACCTTCCTTAATTTTTATTTTTAAAGCAGCAAAACTTTTATCATGGGAAATTTTATTGGTGCTTCAATTATAAAAGTCACATAAACCAGGTTGCTTAGTACACAATGCAGTGAAATCCCCTTTTTTCCTCTATACAGCAGTTGATATGGTATCAGAGTTTTATTACCTCTGGAAGCAGCCAACCCCCTGCCCTTCCAATTCCAGGTTACAAATCACCCATGGGTGTCCAGAGAATCTGAGCTCACATTATTCTTTTCTAGTATAGGGTTTTACGCTCTTCTTTTTTAGGAAATGCTTGTTTTTAATCTAACGCTTTTTTTAAAAAAATGTTTCATGTTATTGAGAAGATAAATTAGAGGATGTTAACATAAAATGAAATCAAATAACTTCTCTTAAAACTATGGGCTTAGCTTTTGATGTTTAGAATTACACTTAACGCAAAATTAGTGAATAGAAGTTAGGTTTCATAGTTGCTTTTTCTGATTTTTTATTCTCTTGACCTATGTGAATTTCTGGAATGATTAAAAAATTGAAATTTAAAAGAAATCACAAATGTACCTCCTGAAAATTTGATTTTGAAATAGACTTTTTAGAACAGTTTTAAGATCACAGAAAAATTTTAGAAAAGTGGAGAGATTTCACCTCTTCCTGTTGTTACATATGCATGGCCTTCCTCATTATCAACATCCCCACAGTGGGCATTCTTACAATAGGTGAACCTGTACTAATGCATCACTCTCAGTCCAAAGAGCACAGATTATGCTGGGATTCAGTCATAATGTTGTCATTCTATGATTCTGAACAAACTTACAGTGATTGGGGCTGGGGATTTAGCTCAGCGGCATAAGTGCCTGCCTTGCAAGCAGGCAGTTGTGAGTTTGATCCCTGGTTCTGATAAAAAAAACGAAAAAGACAAAGAAAAAAAAAACTAACAGTGATTTTTATTATCCTTGTGGTATCATATACAACAATCTTATTATCCTAAGAATGCACTGTGTCCCCCTTCTTTACTTCCCTTATCTCCCATAACCCCTGGAAACTGCTGATAATTTTACAACCTCTATAGTTTTGCTTTTATCAGAATATCACATAGTTGTAATCATAGCATATGCAGACTTTTCAGGTTGGCTTCTTCCAATTAGGAATATGTATTTAAGTTTTATTGATATCTTAAAAGGTAATACCTATTAATGCTTAATAGTATTCCAGTTTTGGATGTATAAAGTTTATTCATCCATTCACCTTTTGAAGGACATCTTAGTGGCCTTTAAGTTTCAAATTTGTTAATAAAGCTACTATAAACATGTAAGTTCAAGTTTTGGTGGACATATTTTCAATTCATTTGAGTCAATACTAAGGAGTGAGATTGCATGATTGTATGAGTAACATTTCATAAAAAACTAATAAACTCTTTCTCAAAGTGTCTATACCATTTTGCATTCCCATCAGCAGGAAATGAATGTTCTTGTTCCACTTTGTGAGTGTTTGGTGTTAGCATTTTGGATTTTGTAACGTCAATGGGTATCTTACATAATTATCTTTAATAGAAAGTTTTTTTAATAATATAAGGATATTGAGAATTTTCTCATAGAATTATTATTTTTCTGTATATTTTCTTTGGTGAAGTGCCCAGTTGTTTTCTCCACTTTTCACCTGAATTATTCTTTTTTTATTGTTTCAAGAATTCTATATTTATTTTGGTAGTGATTATTTATTTGGTGTCTTTTGCAAGTAACTTTTCCTAGTAAGGGGCTTGTCTTTTCATTCTCTTGACAGTCTTTTTAAAGTAAAATTTTAACATCATATCAAATATTGTCATTTATTTTCCGTGTAATGAGAAAATGTGTGCTATTTACCCAGGTCTGAAAATTTAATCAGTTTGTCTGTCAATTATTCTTTTAACTAAAATAGTGCTTTATTGAAATAGTAACTTGATCACTGTGAAACTCAAATAGTTGGCCTTGAAATAACCACTGTGCCTTGGTGTATGGCACAGAATATTTCCAATTTCACCACACAGAATATTAAAGTCCTGTGTGCTCAATGTCAAAGAAGTTGAGGCAATAATAGTTTATAAACTTAGAATGTGAATTCTCACATAAAATAGCAACATATATAATTTTTCCAAAGCTTGAAACATATTTCATGCATTTTGTTTGGTGTTCTAATTTCTTAAGGCAGAAAGATAAATGTGGTCCATGTTATTCCATCATAATTCATTTCTCTGTCTGTTTCAGAAATACTTCTTATCAAATATCAGATCTGAAGCTACCTTTTTAACTGCCTCCTATTGTTTCTCTGATTTTCACATTTTAATATTTTTCTCCAATTTAACACTTCTCTTACATTTAGGTTATTAGGCTATTAAATTATGTCTCAATAATGCATGAGCATCCTCTTAAATTCACATACTAATTTTTAATTTTCAAAATGTCTTTGAGGGTATGTAGCTACAGTTAGATAAAAGAAATAAGCTTTAGAGTGTTTTACAGCACAGTTGAATGACTACAGTTTATAAAAATGTATTACATATTTTAAAGAAGAATTTGAGGACTCTAAATGCAAAAAGAGATAAGGCTATAAAATACTAATTATCTTGCTTTGATCATTATATATTATATATACATATTGAGTTATTATACTATGCTCCATTACTGTGTACAATTATCTTCTGTCTATTAATACAAGAAAGAACATGTAAGCGTAAAGGTAAAACTCGTGCTTTGATCCCCTTTATGTGTTTTATTCATTTGGGTGTGATACCTTTTTGATCTCCTTAAATCTGCTATTCTAAGAATTAATCTCTTCCAGGATACATATATATGTTTGTTTTTAGTTAGGACATATTAATTACTGTGCAAAACAACAAATTTCACCTTGAAATTTTCACACATGCGTACAATATTCTTTGATCATATTCATCCAATTGCTCTCTTCACTTTCCCTCCTTATCCTTTATCTTCCCTAGTATTTCCTCTTCTACTTTCATTTTGTCTTCTTATCCCTTTATGTTTCACACATAATAGAAAACACGTGATACTTACCTTTCTAAAACTTTCCTTTTCACTTAGCATGTCAAACTACAGTTACATCTATATTTTCATGCAAATTCCATAATTTTACTCTTCTTTATTGATAAATAATACTCCAAGGTGCATAGCTACCATTTTTTATCATGTGCTGATGGACATTTAGACTGATTCTGCACATTTACTATTGTGAAGATGCTACTATAGACATGGGAACTCAGGTATCTCTATTGTATGATGGTTCTGATTCATTTACATATCCAATAGTAGTATAACTTGTAGTTTTTTGATTACTGATTTTTTGTAGTGGCTGGATAATGTTACATTACCCAACAGTGTGTAAGGGTTTCTTTTTTCATTTACTCCACCAACAATTGTTCGATACTAAAATGGACAATAATTACATGAAAATGTATGAAAAAGTATTCAACATTTTTAGTGATCAGAGAAATTTCAGGGAAAACAACATTGAGGGTCACATGTGCACACCTACAATCCTAGCACTCTGGAAGTTTAAAGTAGGAGTACTCCAAATTTAAGTCCAGCCTGACCAACTTAGGAAGACTTTATTTGGAAAAAAAAAAAAGCTGATGCTTCAGTGCATATTCCCTGGATTTGATCTCCAGTATTACAAGAAACAAACAAGAAAACTAAATTTAAATTGGGATTCCATCTCTTCCCAGTGAGAAATATTGCTCATGAAGAAAGAATTGAGATTTTGATTCAGGCTGACTTTTGGTTTGTCTGTTTATTTACTGGACTTGTGTTCTGAATCTTTCTTCTGTTCTCTCATTTTGGGGCCATTTTTGATGTGCTTTTATAATTGTAATTGTTAATATTATTTTTTTTATGCTGGTTCACTGCAGTTCATGTCTTGTTGCTCAAAGGAACATCAAGGCAGGAATGAATCTTCTTATAGGACTCCTTTTTAAATGCAATTTTCACATTAGAGCAATGCTATCTTTCTTCTCGGATATTGCTTTACATGGCTTAAATCTGTAGGAAAATAAATTCAACAGGCTCATTGCCAGAGAGTTTTTGTTTGTAAAAAAAATGTGGCTCTGCATCACAAAACCTATACCTAGCATCTATCAAGGAGCGAGAAGTGAAAATGTAGACAGGACATATATGTTATACTAGTGATTATCAACCATCTGTCAAATTCTTACTTAGAGCTAGGCCCTGAGCTAAATATTTTTATCACATGATTTTAATTGATATCTATTATGAAACAAGGCTGTCAGGTTGCTATTGTCCATCATTTACCCTGTGGTATGGGTTCTCATTAGTGTTCTCATGACAGATGAAGAAGCTGTACCTTTGCCTTCAAGTAGGTAGGAAGTAAAGGAATTGAGATTTTGAATCAGACTGGCTTTTGGTTTGTCTGTTTCTTTGAGGCAGGGTCTTGGTATGTATTTCAACTTGGCCTTGACCTCACTATGCATCCCAGGTTGGCCTCAAACTTGCAGTGATTTTCTGTCTCCGCCTCCTGAAAGCTAGGATTATAAGCATGTGCCAGTTTGCCTGGCAGAACAGGCTCTGATACTACTATGCTGTACTGTTTCCTTCCCAAAGAAGAATAAATAATGAACACTTTCTCTCCTACCTCTTAACACTTGGTTCAGTTGGTGACTTCCACATTTAGAAAAATACTTCATATTTTCTTAGTGTATGAGGCCAAGTCTACTACCTCATCTCCTGTATATTCTGGCCAGCAACAGAAATACTGGATATGATTATATATAGTTACTTTTGCATTTAATACTTATTTAAACAGATGGGTGGGTTGAGTGGTGCTACCAGGTAATGGATTTTGATTTTCTTTTGCTTTGCCCTTCCCCACCCCTTGCCCTTTCCATCATCTGATTCACAGGATGTTTCCTTATTACCATGAAATCTGGGGGCAGAGCAATCTTATTTCTGGTTTCTATTAGCATATTTAGTTTGACACCTTTTTGTGATTGGTGTGGCATATTCAGAACTTCTCTTTGTGATTCAGATGGTCCCTGCCAAAGGAATTTCCAAGCACAGTAAAAGAGAGAAGTGGTTTATCTGAACCACTGCTTACCTACATGTTATTTCATTTTAGCTTTGCAATGGAGACTAAATTTTGATGTTTCTGTATTGGGGGATGTGGAAAGAAGCCAGATACATGGGGTACCCAGATGGGGCCTCGCAGTGGCTCCAAGGGAGATCAGTTTCTTCCCACGAGTGCCACTAGTTAAAGCAAGATGCTCTGGAGAATCCAGCTCAGTAGCTCTTAACAAAGAACCAGTCCTCCACTCAGCTATGGAACTCCTAGCTTCACTTCTCTAGATTCTACTTAAAAAGGCTTTTCAGAGCCTTGATATGTGTCATTCAGTAAATTCCTTGGGGTTCTGAAGTACACTCCTATATTTGTCAATTTTCCCATTGCTGGGACATGACACCCTCAGTGGTATTGTCTAGAGTGCTTGCCTAGCATTAAAGAGGCTCTGGGTTATCCCATAATTTAAAAGAGAAGTTTAATTAGGGTTATGTTTCATGGGATTCAGTCCATGATCAGTTGACCTCAAGGCGGAAATACTATGGTGGAAAGGCATGGCAGAGGAAATTTACTCACCATATGGTAGTGAAGGAAGAGAAATGAGGAGCTGAGGAGAGTGACATACACTCCAAAGACTAGTATCCAGTGATATACATTTCTCAAACAAGTCTCATGTCTTTATCTGCATAGCACATTTTGCTGTGGACTATATCCTCCATAATCTAATCACATTCTGAAATCCCCACCTCTGAACACACAAGACTTTTAGGGGATATTCCAGATGTAACACATAACAATATCCTTCAGGTAAGACAATATACCAGTCATAGGGTAGTTAAGGAATTGATTTTATGATACTCTATCCTTGAAGTTAGAGAGTTGATTAAATGAGATATATCATAAATCATAAATACCAGTGTGCCAGCACTCAGTAAATGAAAATTGTGACTGTTACTGAATCAGAAGTGAAGTATAATCCCAAAATACAAACAGTAAGTGGGATGATAAAGACAGAGAGCCTGAGTTAAAGTGTTAAACCAAAGGCAATAAAAGTCACTGTTAGACATAATGGGGAAATCCCAGCTCTCTGATTTTAGGGTTGGGGCAGAAACATAAGAACAGACACAACAGGATTGAGAGTGTTCAGATCTGAATGCTCACTACCTAATCCCTAGCTTTCCTCCTAACTTTCCTGGTTGTCAATTTAACTTCAGCATATTAGGCCTACTAATTTTCTACTGGTGGCATTTTTCACCAGTGTACTTAATATCCAGACAATATAAGAAATTAAGTCAATTTTTATGTCCTAGAGCATAGCAGATTTTCAATTTCTTGGGTAAACAGCATATAAGTGTCATTATTTTCTGCCTGGACCCCCAGTGTACCCTTCTTGGCAGCTCTTCACAAACGAGATGAAGAATGAGTTAGATAAAGGAAGGGAGGTCAATGGGGAACTTGGCAGAGTGTATGTGAGACTCTGACATAATTGGTAACATGTTTCTCTTGCTCAATTGTGTAAACTTTTTCACTTAACACTCTGTGATCCTGCTGCTAAGAAACTTAATGCTTTACTTGCCAACCTGAAATAAATTCATCACCTAAGTTTGGAAAATGAGATAACCTGACCATGAAATTGTCTTTCTTGCCTGGGAGCCAGTTGGTGCTACTACAAACCACAAAAGAGGGATAAGGTGGACATATGGGTATGCCTGGCTCTGGTCGGCCTCATCTAGTCCAGCTGTGGCTAAGATGGAAATAGATTCAAATGTTTCCTGTCAGGACTCCCAGGCTGATAGTCTCTACAATTTAGTCAAAGTGATCCTCTTTACTAACAAGTGATGTCTTTATTTCCTTATATAGGACAATGCCTGATTTTTGAACAGATTTTACTGATTTACTCTTCAATGTTTTTGAATCCACTTTTTCTTTTGCCCACTGGATGTGAATGTATGTGTAAATACACAGCATTATGAAGTATTTGCATTTTTTCCAGTTTGATGAATGGAAAAAGTACTTTATTTTGATTTCACTGATCTATCTTTGATCATAGTGAGATTGATTCATAATTTATATGTTGAGACATTTTTATTTGCGCCACTTTGAACCACTCAAATATCTCTTTTATCTGTTCAAAAACTGTTTTTAGTCTTTTTGTTTTCATTTCAGCAATTCTTTATCTCTCATGTTAGAGGTCCCTTGCTAGACATTTGATATTTCTCTTGGTCCATCACTTTATTTTTAACATTTCTTGTGATCTTTATTCTAAAATAGAAGTTTCAATTTCAAATGAAGGTAAAATTTTCAGTCTTTTCCTTTTTGGTGTTGGCTCTTGGTCTTGACAATGAAGGCATCCTAGTCAAATAGAAATAATATCTTCTCTGATTTATTCTGATGCTTAAATAACATTGACCAGCATTGTCATTTTTGTTGAGTTTATAAATCTCTCTGTTATTTTCAAATGGTGTGAGATAGGATTTAAATTAATCTTACCTCAGATGTCAGTCAGGACTGCCAATACCAGTTATTTGCAAGCTTGCCCCATCCTACACCAATGACTGAACTAATATCTTTATCGTGTGCTAAATTCCGTATATACATTTCTTATTTCCAGATTTCATGTTATATTCTACTTACTTATACATGACTCATTTTCTAATAACATACATTTTGAACACAAAACTTGTAGAATATTTTCAATCTATATTCTACACATCTTATTCTGTTTCAAACTTTTTCAGCCTTTTCTTATGCCCATGAATTTCAACCATGGTTTTGGTAGTTGTTTTCTCTTTCCTTCTTTCCAATCTTTCTCCATTTTACACTTTGCCTCTTTTCTTTTCTTCTACTCTTTTTCCTAGTTTGTCTTTTTATTTCTTTATCACTCTGCTCCATTTTCTCTGGAAAAGTAGACAGAAATCTAGAATGACTATCAGAAAATCAAAGTTTGAATCTCAGTTCTCTCGTGAATAAGCTGTGTGACATTGACAAGTTAGCTCTCTTCACTGTGTTTTAGTATCTTTTGTTTAGAAATAAGAGAATGAATTAGACAAATTCTGGCATCTCTTTCACTTCCTGCTCTTCTTTCTCATGAGAGCTTTTCAATATTTGCTTGGTTATTCTTTAATCTCACTAAGTTCTACACACCATTTTATATATGATAAAAAAAATAATTCCTTTTCTCTCCATTCTGCATGCCGTCTTCCTCTCCTCCACCCAAGCACATACTTGTGGGCCTTGCTGCTAGAGTGCTGCAGCTCCATGGACATGCTCAGCAAAACAAAGAAAGGGAGCATTGGGTAGTTGTTTGTGTAAGGGTTCAGCTATTTAAACAGGTCAAACAGCTAAGCCCTGTTTTGCCGAGTCCTCTATAAGACACAGAGTACCTATCAATCATGATCACTTGGGTGAGATTAGCTGACAACTTGTTGTCCAGGCAACTACCATCTATTGGCAATGTGGCCTCCATTGCAAATCTTAACAAATCACTAGGGTATGCTTGCTCTGTTCCTCTGCCATGTTTGCTTTTCTAACTGTCAGTGGTCATAGTTACAGGATTAATGAGGCAATAGGTACTCTTCTGACTAATTACACTCTCAGCAAAGGTGAAGCTTTAAATCAGATAGTCTCAAAGTTCTTATTTTCCTTGAAGAATATTCTAATAGACAAACACTTTCTCCTCTGAATCTGAAACTTTTGAGAGACCTGAGACAGACTTTCCACTTATAAGGGAAGGGATTGGCAAATGTGCTTTCATGATTCTCATCAATAGTTTTTGAATTTCACTGGTGGTAGTATGGTTTACAACTGGTTCCACCAGACATAGCCCAGGGAAGCAAAAACTGGCTTCTACTTATTTTACTGGGGTGGTTTACTCCAGTAACTTCAGGCATACAAAAATGAAACCTTCTATGTCACTTTAGTATAACTCAGAAGAACTGTCCCTGAGTAGAGAGTACTTACAGTGTGAGCAGATGTGCTGGCTGCAGTTGCCTTGTGGCTCAATTTTGTCTTCTCATTTCCTGATGAGTTTATCTCCAAGGAGCAATTCCTTAAGATCTTATGACTTAAAGTCATTTTAATCCTATGCTAAGACACACATATTACAATATCCCCGATAAAAACTCCCAAATCTGTACTTTTCTAACACAGTGACCAATGTAGAATACTCTTTTAGCATTTACTCAATGAATACATGGATGAATGAATGATTATAAATGTTTGTAAAAGGGAAGCATGGAGTTTTGTGTTCTGTCCTCCATTGAACTGTACATTCTAAAACTGACTTGCATTCTAAAACTAAGTCATCGCGAAGCTGGGAAATCTGAAAAATTCATTTTAAGGCAATTATGAAAGTATAAGAAAATGACTGTTATGGAGTATCACTCAAAAGATTCGTGTGTCTGAAAATGATTGGATGATGAGGGAACTACACTTATCAGTCATTTTGTTCTCTTTTGAACACTCAGGTTAAAAGGCAGTCTTGGTTAGATGTAGTTAACTGGGTTCATGAGTAGAAGGGTTTATCCTCCTCTCCAAATTCTCCCAGTTTCTCTCTGCTTCCTGGATGCCATGAGATAAGTAGCTGTCCATCAGCCCACTTCTGCCTGACTGTTAGCCAGATGACCATGGACTGAAAAGGGAAGTAAACATAAACTTCTCTTTAAATTTATGTGTGTCAGGTTTTGTGTTCCAGTAATGAGAAAATGAGTAAGGCAGATTTTGGTAGCAAAGAAGTGAGGTCATTGCTATGAATATACTTGACCAGATGGTTTAGAATTCTTTGGAACTGAATTACAGAGAAAGTTTGGAAAGATTTAGAGATACTGGGTAGAGAAGCCCTAGAATACTTTAAGCTAAGCTTGATGGGAGAATCTGGTCAGAGCTCAAAAGACCAGAATGCCAACAGGAATGGAGATGGTAGAGTGCAAGCTCAAGAAGGGTCAGTTAAGGACAAGGATTCCACTGCAGTTGGACTTAAGATCACATGTGCTATGCTGTAGCAGAAAATTTGTATGTTTTGCCTATGTCCTGAGACTTTGGGGAAGACTGAGTTGGTTAGGCAACCAATTTTTCTGGAAGATAAATTTTCAAGATAGCACAGCATTCAGGTTATGACATGAACACTAATCACTGCTTCAGCCAGGAGCAAAAAGCAATAAGGTGAATATGAAATGTGAAATATTTCATCAGAAAAAAAGTACTTATAATGTTAGGGCTTCACAGAGTATTGTTGCTGAAAATACTAGCACTGAAAAGAAGTCAAGTCCTTTCCACTGGGACAATATGAAATATGCCTCAAAGACAACTCAGGAATAAGCAAGATCCTACCTTTCCCAGACTCAGTGGTACAAAACCTGAAAACTTGGCTTTGATAAGAACTGTAGGGCACCTTTCCTGAAAAGAATGTCTTAGGAAATTGATTCTCTTGGATCTACTTGATGGTGTTTTATCTATATAAGCACTTAAAAGTCTCTGTGGATGTGCTTCAAGGAGGTCTGGTTACCATTCTAGCTGATGGATTTTTGGCATTATCCATATGATGTTGGTCTTACAGGCATGCGGAATGCAAGAGCTGTGGGAGTCAGAGAGACACCTCAGATTTTAAAACATGGTCTAGCAAGCCAGGAAAGGAGCACTTGAGAATACAGTGGATGAAGCTGTGAGAGTAAAGCTAAAAGGGTAATGGAAGCCTCATGAAGTTGGAGAAGCCAGGAACACAGAATATCTGAATAAAACTGCAAATGCTGAGCAAAGCCATGCTGAAAGAGAGATCATAAAGGCTTCAAGAGGGAATGCGGTAGGGACCTACCTAAGACCTGCCTAAGCCCATTAGACCTTATACCTCCTTGCTGTTAAACGTGGAATTGTAGTATTTAATATCTGTCCTATTGGTTTTTAGCCTTGCTTTTGTCCCATTCCTTCCTACTTGCCTATTTCTTCCTTTGGAATGGCAGTGTTTACCCTGTGCCATTTTAAATTGCCACTTTTACCGGGATTTACAGTTGAGTTTACCTTAAGTTTCAGCAGAGACTTTGGAATTGAATATTTCAGCAATGCTAGAGCTATTAAAATTTTTGCAACACTTTGGATTAAATGCATTTTGCATAAAAATATGGATATAAGTCTTTTGGGGGTCAGGGCAAAATGTTATGATTTAGACCTCAGTGACCCACAAACACCTCATACATTTGGAAGGTGATTCAGCCTTGGGGCACTATACTCATCAGAGCCAGGCTAATGATGAGTTCATAGCTGGCTTACTCTTAGGAGGTGGGGTTTGGTTAGGCGCAAGTCATTAGAGATGTGATCTAGAAGGTTGCATTTCCTTTCCCTAGTCCTCCCTTTTCGCTGTGCTTCCTGGCTGCCATGGTATAAGCAGTTTTCTTCTGCAGTGCTCCTCTGTCATAGTATTTCTGCCATGGAGCTGGTTGCCTACAGATCAAACCATGAGCCCAAATAAACCTCTTCTCCTTAAGTTGTAAGTGTTGGGTATTGTGTCTTAGGACTGAGAAAATAACTAATACAATGACTTTGAGAAGCACAATATTAAGATGACCCACACAACTTTTACAATATTTTATAATAAAAGAGAGTACAGACCACAAGGGATTCAATAGTTTGTCTAATTTATTGAAAATAAAGGAAAAGCAGCAATGCCCATGTTAAGAAATTTGAAAAGTTAACATAGTGAGAAAGTTGTTGAGCTGGAGTTTTCAGCAGACTGCCTTACATCACCCTCTTGCAGACTGAAGAGTATTGTCGTTCTGGGGAGTGTGACATACTGTGAAGGTCACTAAGTCATGTGACTGTAATCTCAGTTTTACCATTCACATTCTGCCTGAGCTCAGGAAAATAACCCAAATTCTCCAGACTTGCAACAAAGAATGATCACTTGGATGGCCAGAATTCCCTCCAGCTGAATCATTTTAGAAACCTATGTTCTTTCCATTTAAGTTCCATTTTTCTGGATAATTGTTTAAACATAATTCATGTGATCCTCTACATCTTTCCTTTAAAAATCCTTGTGTGTTCATCTGTATTATAATCTTTTGTTTATTTTAAATAAATTCAATTTCTTGGAGAGCAACTCTGCCTGTTGTTTTAGGTTGACAAAATTAAATATTTATTTTACTTGAAATACCCACCGCATGCCAGACTTTCAAGCTATCCCAAGTTCCATTCCATTCTTCACTTCCTTAGGAGCAAGTCTTTCACTTCTCTATGTGTGTTGTGAGATTTCCTGGCAATTTGTTGAAGCTTGCAGGCCTCTCTCAAAGAACTATTTTTATGTCCAAAAAGTAAAACATATGCAAGAAAAAGCCAAACACTATATTGAGGCATATTTGTTTTAGTTACCTACTGTGCTTCAAGTTACTGCAAACTTGATGGTTTAAAATAATGCAAATTTATTACCTAAACTATTATAGGGCAGAAGTTAAAATGGTCTGGCAAGGTTGAGACTCTCCCAGAAATGCTCTGAAAAATATGTTGCTGTATCTTTTCCAGTGTATAGATCTACCTGAATTCCTTGGCTCATGGCTCCCCATACTGTTTTCAAAATCAAAAATCACATCACTGTCAATATCTCTGTGATTCTGACTTCCTGTTTTCCTCTTTTAAAGATCCACCTGAAAATCAAGATACTTTCTCATCTCAAGATCATTAATTTACATCTTCAAAAATCACTTTCCATGTAAAAAAGCATATTGACATTTCTGTGGCTATGATGTAAACATCTTGGGCAAGGAATACTCTGTTTACTACAATAATGTATACTAACACGTGACTATATTAATGTTGTATACAGATGCATTAGATAACAGAATCTAGTGGAAGTTAAAGAAAAAAAACCAGAAAAATCAAAGCAAGCAAACAATGATACAACAAAAGCAAAGTGACAACAATAACAACAAAACTACTGTGATACAGGATTTCAAAAAACAGGATAATACAAATTTAACAATGGTTGTTATTTTACATATTGTTATCTTCAAAATAGTTGCTCAGGTTACCAGACACAGGCACGTAAAATTGATCAAACTATATGATTTCCCTTCGAGCAATTTCTTTCCCTTTCATTATATACACTGTAACGTTTGGATTATCTTTACTTTTCTAATTTCTTACACTAGTGAGACAGCATGGCGTTTACACTGCCAGACAGATTTATTTCACACATGATTTCTAGTTGCATTCATTTACCTATAAAAACCCTAGTTCATCCTTCTTTATAGATGAGTAGTAATGCATTGTATGAAAAATCACATTTCTCTTATCCATTCTTTAGATTATGGGCATTTGGATGCTTTCAAGATCTAGCCATTACAAATTGTGCAGAAGGGGAATAGCTAGGTTGAATGGAATCTCTAATCCTAGTTTGTTGAATAATCTCCACACTGTCTTCCACAATGGTTGTACCAGTATGCACACTCACTAACATTAGAGAAGAGTTTCTATTTCCCCACTGTCCCTCTAGCATTTGTTGTTGGTTGATTTCATGTATGTTAACGATTTTTTTCTGAAGTAAGATTGTATCTCAGTGTTGTTTTAATTAGCATTGCTCAAGTGATCAGTGACAGTGAACAAATTTTCATATATTTATTTGTCACTTGCATTTCTTCATCTGATAATTCACCAAAGATGCCCATTTTATGATTGGTTCTTTGAATATGGAGGGCCTGATTTTTTTCAATTCTTTATATGTTCTAGATAAAGTCTTTTGTCTGAGAGACAGTTGACAAAATTATTTTCCCAATCCATGAGTTTTCTTTTCACTCTATTGGTGATTTTATTCAATAGCAAAAGCTTTTTAGTAAGATGAGATCTCAGTTGTTGATTTTTTTAAAAGTAATTTCCATGTAGTTTGGTTTTGGTTCATGAACTCTCTGTCTACCCCTATGTCTTCAAGATTTCTATATACTTTGTCTTCCAGTAGATTTAGTGTCTCTGCCTTAATATTTATATCTTTGATCCATTTTGACTTTAGTTTAGTGCATGGTGATAGGCATGGGTCTAGTTTAAGTCTTTGGCATGTGGAAAGTTAATTTTTCCAGCACCACTTATTAAAGGGGCTATGCTTCCTCCAGTGAATGTGTTTGGTCCCTTTTTCAAAGATAAAGTGTCTGAGTGTGTTTTTAGTTGTATTTGTATTTTCTATTCTTTTCAATTTATTCTCAGGTCTGTCTTTTTTTGTCAGTACCATGCAATTTTATCACATATCTTTGTTAATTTCAAGTCAGGGCTTTTGATGCCTTCTGCCTTGCTTTGTTGTCCAGGATTATCTATGCCATTCTATGTCTTTTCTGGTCACAGAAGAGTTTTAGAATTTTTTTCTACATTTGTGAAGTATGCTAATGGTACTTTGGTATTGCATGAAATTTGTGTAACAGTTTTGAGAGTATGGCCATTTTCACAATGTTGTTTCTTGCTATCCATGAGCAAGGGATATCTTTCCATTTTCTGAATTCCTCTTCAATTTCTTTTGAGAGTACTTTTGGAGACCACTAAGAAGTGGCTCTGAGAAGGACTAAAATTTTACTAATTGGCTTTCTATGTTTATCTATTAGTCTGTCCTAGGCCTAGGCCCCTTGCTGGTGATGGCAGTTGATTCATAGTAAGTGAACCTCTATGAATCACTGGTCCTGGCTGAGTCCTGTAGTGGCCTGTGAGGCCAGAGATACTTCAAAGGACAACATAAAGCCACAGCTGTGAACACTCTGGCTCCTACTCCAATTAACAAGGTAGAGACTGCAGCTGCAAAGATTACACCTACAGTTTCACTTCTACCATGTTTTCATGATGAGAGTTCTACTAATTGACTTGATTCATGACTTGGAGATGTCTTTGAAGTGACTCCCAAGGTCCTGCACATTGCCTGCACTTTCATCAGTTTCTCCACCCTTTGTCCTTGATCCTAATATAAGTGTATGGTCCTAACAGAATATTTTGTCTTTACCCTCGAAGTCTCAAGCTTAAATAAAAGGTTTTGACCTTCTTGGGACCCTAAAACCATACAATTTGTCTCTTTTTACTTAACCTCCACCATACACTCATTTGGGAGTTGGAAGATCTAGCTCAGAACCCGATAGAGTACTATAATTTTCAATATATTAATCTTTTCTTTTCCTTTGTTAGATCAATTCCTAGGTATTACATTTTTTTTGGTTGTTATTATAAAAGGTATGATTTCTCTAATTTCTCTCCATTGGTTTGCTGTTTGGGAACAGGAATGCTATTAAATTTTGATAGGTGAATTGTTCCCAACTATGGTGTTTAATTTGCCTCCTAAGCATAGATGTCTTTTGGTAGTATCTTTTGTTTTATTTTTTTAAAAAGAATAAGATAAAAGATGACATGACAAAACATGTCAGGACAGAACAATTTAAGCAACATAGTGTTTCACCACAAGACAACACAACAAAACAGTAGTTACAACAGTGTCTCTTTCATTGAAATATTTGAGTATATCTTCATATGCAACAGTATAAAACATAACAGGACAGTGTAAAATTATTCAAGAGAATGAAAGTATTATAGGATATTCAGAACCAACTAAAAGAAAATGAACAATGGTTACTATATTATCTCCTTGTCCTTAAAAATTTTTGTTTATAATAAAATACTATAAGATACAACACAATAAAACCTGGTGGGACTTCAAAACAGGGTGATATTAAATCATCACTAGTTATTATAATGTCTGGTTTTCTTCAAAATAGCTGTTCATACAATCACAGAAAATAAAATCAAACAGCCCATAATAAAACCATTCCAATTAATGAAAGAAAACATTACAAGGATTCAAAACAATATAATTGGGAATCCTGATTACCACATACTTTTATGTATTCTTATCATTTCTTACACTAGGGAAACTATTCAGTATTTACACATGTGAGTTTGACTTATTCCATTTATGAGTATGGCCTCAAGTTGTCTGCATTTATTTATAAATATCTCAGTGTAATCATTGTTTATAGCTGAGTAGTATTCCATTGTATAAAAATATCACAAGTTTTTATCCATTCCTCAGTTGATGGACACTTAGGTTGTTTCCAAGATCTGGCTATTACAAATTGTGCTGCTATAAACATGGGTACACATATATCACTGTAGTATGATGTTTTCAGTTCTTCTGGGAATATGCCTAGAAGTGGAATAGCTGGAACAAATGGGACTTGCAATTCCAGGTTTTTGAGAAATCTCCAGACTGACCTCCACAGTGGCTGCACCAGTCTACACTCCCAGCAACAGTGCAGGAGAGTTCCTTTTTCCCCCACAGCCTCTCCAACACTTGTTAGTAATTTTCTTGACCCTGCCCATTATCTCAGGAGTGAGATGGAACCTCAGTGTGGTTGTAATTTGCATTTCTCTTATGCCATTTGAATTTCTTCATCTGAGAACTGTGTATTCATCTCAGATGCCCATTTTTGGATTAGATCTTTGAATTTTGGGGGTCTGATCTTTTAAAATTCTTTATATGTTTCAGACAGAAGTCCTTTGTCTGAAGAACAGTTCACTAAGATTTTTTCCCAATTTGTGGTTTTCTTTTCACTATGCCGGAGATTTCTTTTGATGTGCAGAAACCTTTTAATAAGACGTGATCACAGTTATTGACTCTGGGAAGTATTTCCCGTGCGGTTTGAGTCTGGTTCATGAATTCTCTTCCTACCCCTATGTCTTCAAGGTTTTTACCAAATTTGTCTTCCAATAGATTTAGTGTTCCTGTTTTAATATTCAATTCTTTAACCCATTTAGATTTTAATTTAGTACATGGTGATAGGCATGGGTCTAGTTTTAGTTTTCGGCATATGAAGAGCCAGTTTTTCCAACACCACTTATTAAAGAGACTGTTGTTCTTCCAGTGAACATATTTGTCCCCTTTATCAAAGATAATGTGGTTGAGTGTGTTAGTAGTTGTGGTTGTATCTTCTAATCTATTCCACTGATCTTTGGATCTGTTTTTATTCCAGGACCATGTTGAATTCACTACAGTTGCTTTGCAGTATAACTTCAAGTCAGGGGATTGTGATGCCTCCTACCTTGCCTTTCCTGCTTAGATTGTCTTTGCTATTCTAGGTTTCTTCTGGTTCCAGATGAATTTTAGGAGTGATTTCTCTTGATCTATGAGGCATGTTGATGGTATTTTTATTGGGATTGCATTGAATCTGTATAATAGTTTTGGTAGAATGGGCATTTGCACGATATTTATTCTTCCTATCCATGAACAAGGGATGCCTTTCCATTTTCTGAGATCCTCTTCATTTTGTTTTTTCAGTGTATTATAATTTTCCCTGTATAGGTCTTTACCCAATTTGTCTTCCAATAGATTTAGTGTTCCTGTTTTAATATTCAATTCTTTTAATATTCAATTCAATTCTTCTGTGAGAATAATTCCTAAATATTTCTTTGTTTGTTTGTTCGCTAGCATGAAGGGTGCGGCTTCTCTTATTGCTCTGTCTATGATTTTCTTGTTAGTGTACAGGGATGCTGATTTTTGAGTATTTTGATTCCAGCTACATTGCTGGATTTATTCATTACATCAAGGAGTCTTTCAATGGAGTTTTGGGGGTCTTCTATGTAGAGTATCATGTCATCCTATCTTTATCCTTTTTTTCCTCTCTGTCTTGTTTAATTGCTCTGGCTAGTATTTCCAGTACTTATTAAATAGGAGTGGTGATAAGGGACATCCTTGTCTTGTGCTTGATTTTAAGGTAAACACCTTAAGCTTTTGGCCATTTAGTATGATACTGGCTATTGGTTTGGCATAGAAGGCCTTTGTCATATTGAAGCAAAGACCATCTATTCCAGTTTTTTGTAAGGTTCTTATCATGAATGAATGATGGACCTTATAAAAAGCTTTTTATGAATCTATAGGAAGGATCATGTGATTCTTACATTTGGCTTTATTGATATGGTGGATTACATTTATTGATTTACATATGTTGAACCATCCCTGCATGCTTGGGATGAATCCCACTTGTTCATGGTGTATAATGTTCTTGATGATTTGCTGCATCCTGTTTGCCAATATTTTACTGAGGATTTTTGCATCTGTGTTCATCAAGGAGATTGGCCTGTAGTTCAATTTTTTTAGTTGAGTCTTTCTCAGGTTTTGGTACTAGAGTAATATTTGCCTCCAGGAATGACTTAGGAAGGATTGCTTCCCTTTTGATTTCATTGAAGAGTTTGAGGAGTATTGGCATTGTCTTCTTTTTACTTCTTGTAGAATTATGTAGGAAAGTGGTCTAGGCCTTGGCTCTTCCTTGTAGGTAAGGATTTAATTACATTTTCAATTTCATTAACAGAAATTGGGTTATTCAGCTGTTTTACATCTTCTTGACCCAGCTTTGCTACATCATAATGTTTGTAGGATTCTGTCTAATTTTTCTGTGTTATCAAACCTATGAGAGTAGAGGATTTTGAAATAGGTCTTGATGATCTTATGTATTTCCTTAGAGTCTGTAGTGTTTTAGACTTTTTCATTCCTTATTGCATGAATTTGAACTTTTTCTTCCATATTTTAATAGTCGGCTAGGTACTTACCAATTTTATTTATTCCAAAGAATGAACTCTTTGATTCATTGATTCTTTGAATTATTTTCTTAGTTTCTATTGCATTCATTTATGCTCTAATTTTTATAATTTCCTCCCTTCTTTTGGCTTTGAGCTTGCCTTGCTCTTCTTTTACTAGATGTTTGAGGTGTAGCATCAAGTTATTTGTTTTTGTTCTCTTTTCCTGATGTGAAACTCAGTGCAAGAAATTTTCCTCTGAAGACAACTTTCATTGCATCCCACAGTAAGTTGTATTTTTTTTGTTTACTTGTAGGTATTGTTTAATTTCTTCTTCAATTTGCCCTGTGACCCACTAATTGCTCAGGAGTGTATTATTCAATTTCCTTGTATTTTTGGATTTTTGCAGTTTCTTTTATTATTAACTTCTAGTTTCTTGGCACTATTATCTGATAACATGCATGGGATAATTTCAACTCTGCATTTATTTAAATATGTCTTGTGGGCTATTATATGGTCTATTTTACAGAATGTTACATGTACTGGTAAGAAGAATGTGTATTTTGATGTTGTTGGATGGAACACTCTGTATATGTCTATCAAGTCCATTTGTTCACAGGTGTGATTCATTTCTATTATTTCTTTGCTGATTGTCTGTCTGGTTGATCTGTCCCTTGGTGTCAATGGAGTGTTATGGTCTCCTGTTATAATTGTGTGATTTATATTTTGTTTTTTAATTTCTATTAATACTTGTTTTATAAAACTGGGTACTCTGGAATTTGGTGCATATATTTTTAAGATTGTTATCTCTTCCTCTTGAAGTTTTCCCTTAACCAGCATGTAGTGACCATTTTGGTCTCCTAGGACCATTCTTGCTTTAAAGTTGACATTTTCTGCAAACAGAATAACTACCCCTATTTTTTGTGTGTTTCTGTTGCATGAAGTATTGTTTTCCATGCTTTAAATTTCAGTTTGTGAGTACCCTTTTAGGTTAGATGGTTTCTTGTAGACATCATATGGTTGGATGTTGTTTCTTGATCCATTCTTTCAGTCTGTTTCTTTAACTGGTGAATTGAGACAATTTGCATTAATGGTTATAGCGGTTATTTGTTGGTTTATTGTTGACATATTATCTTTCTGTTGCATCTTTATCTTTCCATTTTGTTTAGTTGTCTACTTTGATTAGTGTTTTGTTCCTAAGTGTATCTAAACTGTCTTTCAGTATTCTTTGCAGTGTTGGCTTGATGATCATCAAGTTCTTCAGCTGTCTTTGTCACAGAAGTATCTTATTTCTCCATCAATTTTGAAGTGCAGTTTTGCAGAGTACATCAGTCTAGGTTGGAAATCATTGTCCTTTAAGATCTGAAATAATTCACTCCATGCTTTACTTAAATTTATTGTTTGTGCTGAGAAGTGTGCTGTGATTCTGGTAGGTTTTCCTTTATAGGTGATTTGTCTTTTCTCTCTGACAGCTCTATTCTTATGTTGGATTTCTAGGGTGGTGATTATTATATGTCTGGGTGTAGCTTTATTTTGCTTATGGCTATTTGAAGTTCTATATGCTTCACTGATCCTGATGTCAGTTTCCATTCTCATGTTTGGGAAATTTTCAGCTATGACTTCTGTGAATAGCTTTTTGAAATCATTTGTGTTTTTCCTTCTTTTTCATTTATCCCTATTAATCTAATGTTGTTATTCTTTGCATCATCCTGCAGCTGTTGAATTATTTCCTGATTCCTTGTTATTTTTAAAAGATCTTTCTTTTCCTGTTCACTAGCTACAATCATGTCTTTGAGGTCTGAAATTCTATCTTCACTTTCATTGAGGCCATTTTGACAACTTTCAATGGAATTTTTGATTTCTTGCATATCTCTTTGAATCTGATTCATGTATTGTTTGTTTCCTATAACGTTCATCCAGGGATTCTATCTTTTTGTTTTGTTCTTCTAATTTTTTGACTGTGTCTTTTTTAGATATGTTCAGTACCTCTTTCATTTCTTTTATCATTTCTTCTTTTACCTGGAGATTATTTCTATTTTGAATTCCTTTAAAGGTTCCAGGAGTTGCTTCTTTATTTCAGCTGCTATTATGTCAGGTATTCCAGGTGTATGGCATATATTATCTTCTATGTACATAGCTTCTAAGCTTTTCCTGGGATGACCTGCAGGTTTGAGATTGTATTTTTGGTCTTTCATTTTGTCATTTTCCTATATTTCCGTGTTATTCCATGGCTTCTCCTGGGCCTGTTGGAAATCCTCTTCTGTGCCCTCAGCCCCTGGGACTCTGGCCACCCAGTTTCCTAGATTGAGACAGGGTCCCTGGATGTGGGGCACACAGGCCCAAGTCCTGCTGATCGGGTCGAGTGTGGCAGGACGCTGTGAAGTTCCTAGGCCAGTGGAAGCAATGATCTTAATCTCCTGGGGCTCCATATGGTGCAGGAAACTCACCTCTGACTGCCCAGTTTCCTGAATTGAGGGAACAGGAAGGTTCCAAGATCCCCATAGCATGACGAGCATGGCAGGAAGCTGGGCAGTTGGTGCAGGCAAGCCCAAGGCCTGCAGAGCTGGTTGAGTTTGGCAGGAAGCTGGGAAGTTCCTTGACAGGATGGGGTGATGATCCCAAACTTCTGGTGCTTGGGATGGTGTGGGGACACTCACCTCTGGCCACCCAGTTTTCAGAATTCCTTTTGGTGGTATCTTGGGTTGTCTATGTAGAGTATCATCACCTGTAATTACCAATCATTTAATTTCTTCCTTTCCTATGTTTATTATTTTTATATCTCTTTCTTGTCTTGCTCTGGCTAATATTTCCAGAAATCTGTTGAATAGGAATGGTGATAGTGAGCATCCTTGTCTTGTTCCTGATTTCAGAGTGAAAGCTTTCAGGTTTTGTCCATTTAGTGTGATATTGCCTGTTGGTTTGTCATGAATAGCTTTTATCAGATTGAGGTAAACCAAATCTATTCTGATTTTCTGTAACGTTTTTATCATGAAAGTGTGTTGGACTTTATCTAGAACATTTTATGCATCTATTGAGGGGATCATGTGAATTTTGTGTTTGTCTCTGTTGATGTGGTGTACTGCATTTCTTGATTTGTGTATGTCGAACCAACCCTGCATTTCTGGGATTAATCCCACTTTGTCATGCTTTACACTCTTGATGATTTGCTGCATTATGTTTGTTCATGTCTTATTGAAAAATGTTGTATGTTTGTTCATTAGGGATATTGGTCTGTATTTCTCTTTTTGGTTAGTTGTTTCTTTGATTTTGGTATCCAGATATTACATGCATCCAGGAATGAGTTAAGGAGAAATTCTTCCCTTTCAATTTTGTTAAAAATTTTGAGGACTATTGGTATTAAATGTTCTTTAAATTTCTTGTAGAATTCTTCTGTAAATTCATCAGGACAAGTGCTTTTTTTATTCATAAGTTTTTCATTATATTTTCAGTTTCAAAAACTGATATTGGATTATTCAGTATTTTTAATCTTCTAGATCCAGCTTTCTAGATCCAGCTTTACAAAACATAATTCATATGTTTCAAAGAATCTGTTCATCTCTTTTGTTTTTTCCATTCTACATAAGTATAGATTTTCAAAGTAAGTATTGATGATCTAAGTTTCCACAGGATCTGTAGTACTTTCACCCTTTTAATTTCTTATTGCATGAATTTGAGTTTATTCTTTTTTGATAAGGTTGGCAAAGAGTTTATTGATTTTGTTTATTCTTTCAAAGAAAAAACTCTTCAATTCATTAATTTTTTGTATTGCTTAGTCTTTATTGTGTTATTTTATGCTCTGATCTTTATAATTTCCTCCCTTCTTTAGGGTTTGGGTTTCACAGGCTCGTCTTTTTCTAGAAGCTTGATTTTTGACATTTAATTATTTAGTTGTGTTTCTTCCATTTTCCTGATGTGAGAAGTCAGTGTTATAAATTTCCCTCTGAGGACTGCTTTCATTGTATCTCACAGGTTCCAGTAAATTGTATTTGCATTTTTGCTTGACAGTGAATCTTTCATAATTTTTACTTTAATTTATTGGGTCCCATTTGTTGTTTAAGAGAGTGTTATTTAATTTCCATGTATTTATGGAGTCCTTTTTACTTGTTTTTTCATTAATTTCCAATTTTATTACACTACAATCAGAAAATATGCATGGGATAATTCAATTCCTTTGCATTTATTTGTACATGTTCTCTGGGCTAGTATATGTTCTATTTTAGAGAATGCCCCAAGTGCAGTTGACAAGAATGTGTATTCTGATGTGGTTGGGTGAAACACTCTGTAAACATCCTCTAAGTCTATTTGCTCACAAGTTTGACTCGGTTTTGTTATTTCTTTGTTGATTTTTTTTGTCTAGTTAATCTCTTTTGTGTCAAGGCTTCCCATTATAATTGTGCTATTCCTTATTTGATTTTTCATGTCTATTAATATTTGTCATATATAGGTGGCTGCTCCTGTACTTAATATATACATATTTTGATTGTTATCTCTTCAAGTTTTCTCTTACATAGTATGTAGTGAACTTCTTTATTTCTTTTGACCATTCTTGGTTTGAAATTCACATAATCTACAAACAGAACAGCTACCTCTGATTTTCTCTCATTATCTGTGTCATAAAATATTGTTTTGCATTCTTTGAATTTTAGTCTATGAATTTCCTTTTGAGTTAAATGTGTTTCTTGTATACAACATATGGTTGGATTTTGGTTTCTAATCCACTCTGCCAGTCTGTTTCTTTGATTGATGAATTGAGACCATTTACATTGATGGTTATAACTCATGCATTGATTCATCTTTGTCATGTCATCTTTCTGTTGTTGATTCTTTACTTTTGCTCTCTGTTTAAGTGCTTGCCCTGCTTCGTAGTTTCTTTCTGTTGTTGTTCTTGGAATTGTAGTCATTTTTTTCTCTTTCTAGAATATCTCTATTGGTTTTGATGTCATTAATTTCTTCTATTTTTCTTTGCCAATTATTTCTCAATCAATTTTTGAAAGATAGTTGTGTTGGGTACATCAATCTGCATTGGAAGTTGTTTTCTTTCAGGACTTGAAATGCTGCACTCTAAATTCTTCTTGACTTGAGAGCTTATGCTGAGGAATCTGTTGTGATTCTAGTAGATTTTCCTTCATAGGTGATCTATTTCTTTTCTCTGACAGCTTTCAATTTGCTTTTGTTATCTTGAATTTCTGAGATTTTAATTATTATATGTCTGGATGTAGTTTTATTTTGCTTAGTGTTAACTGGAGTTTTATATGCCTTACTTATCTGATGTCAGAATGCTTTTCAGTGCTTTGGAAAATTTATGCTATTGCTTCTGCAAATACTCTTTTTGCTATGTGTTGATTTCTCCTTTTTTGTTGACACCTATCAGTAGTATATTGTTTTCTTTCCATCATCTTGTGGTTGATGAATTGTTGTTTCCCCATTTCTTGTTATTTTTAAGAGATCTTTCCTTTGTAGCTTGCATCCAGTCTTCAAGGTCTAAGAGTTGATCTTCAGTTGCATTTAAGAGGTTTTTCCAGCTTTAAATGGAATTTTCAATTTCCTGAATATCTCTTTGAATCTGTTTCATGCATTCTAATTCTTTCCTTTATTGTATATCTAAGGTTTCTATCTTTTTTCTATGTTCCTACATACTTTCAATCTATGATTTTTAAGCTATGCTGTAAAATTCTTTCATAATGGTTGTTTTTTCTTTTCCTTTTCCTTTTTAACCTGTGATATTACTTGTGATCTGATTTCCTTTGAAATGTCATAGAGTTGTTTCTTTACTTCAGTTGCTATCATTTCAGAAATTTCAGTTGTACAATTTCCAATTTCTTCCACATCTCTTGGGCTTGTTCTGGATGCGACGGAGGTCAGAGATTGCATTCTTGCTTTTTCATTTTGTCATTTTCCTTGGTTCCTCCAGACAAGCTGATTAAGTCTAAGGCACTTCCCATGCTGAATGACTGCCATATGGTGTAAAGGAGTGGGCCAGGCACCTATGTTCCTCTGGTCTGAGGGCTGGGATGATGGAAAAATGATTGACAGTGCTTCTGCCCTTCCTTGGCTCACTGGAGCTTCCCTCCATGGTAAAGGGCCACTGGGTGAGGCTTTTCTGGATCCACACTTCTCCCTGGGACACTCTACCAATGGCCGCTGGGCAATGTGCTGAGCTGTGTGGGATTCAATGCTTCTAAGACCTATGTGGCTGGTTGGGGTGCTTGCCTATTGGAAGACACGAGAACTGGGTTGTGCAGGTTCAGCTCTTCCTGGTCCCTTGCAATTGGTCAGTGTGCATGCCCAGAAGGCGGCACTGGTGCACTGTGCTCTGGGGCCTGTGTGGCTGATCAGGGTGGTAACCCAATGTGATACATGAAGGCAATGGACTGAGTAGAGCTTGGAACCTCCAGGAGCTGTGTATCTACCTGTGGCATACCCCTAAAAGATAGTGTCAGGGCATTGTACTAGGTTGGGTAGAGCTCAGATCCTACAGGACCCATGTGGCTGGTGAGAGGTCTCCCCTAATGGACCTAATGGCAGGTCTTATAAATAACATACTTTTAAAAAGGGAATGGTGAAGCTAAGCGTGGTGATACATGCCTGTAATTCCAGCACTTGGGAGACTGAGGTAGGAAGATCACTGCAAGTTCAAGACCAATATGGGCTACATGAGTTCAAGGCTGATCTGAACTGAATCACAAAACCCTGGTCTCAAAAAAGACAAAAAAAAAAATAGATGGTAAACAACATTCAGCATACCTGAAAAACTGTAATTTGGTAGGAAATTATCTGCTTGTTCTGATATTGATCATGAGTACTGTTAAAACCACTGTGTTGTATTTTTCTTCCTGTGCTTGTAAGGACCACTTTGGGTTGTGTGTCTGTGGATTGTTGAATTGAGTAATGACATATTTCTCTCTTCTTTTTCAGATAATAGATTCATAAAGGTCAAGTACCATCTTTACCCTTTGTTGAAGGTCAAAAATTCAGACAGTCAGACACTCTCTATGAAGCTCTCTTATTTACATGGCCTGAAGCAGCAAAATGAGAAGGGCAAGATTACTATTCTCTAATTATCCTCACTAATTACTAGCTGTGTGATCATGGGAAAAATGCCTAACTTTGGGGCTTCAGATTTCTCATCTGTGAAATAAGCTTGTCAAAGGGAATTTGGAAATGACCTATAATGGTTCCTCAAACTGTTGAATCAGGTTAGTGGTCAAAATTGTGCTGATGTAATATCATATTTAGACAGTAGAGGGAACTATGGACTAACATTTACTGGCAAGAAATCCATGTAAATCAAATCTTATACTGGAAGCTCATTTTGTTCTATGATTATTGTTAGCAACAGAGGACAGAGAAACATACATCATTACTGATAACTATAGTGTCCCCATGATTCAGTCACATTCTAAATATATAGAGTCTGAGAGGTGTTTTAGATCTAAAGAGTAAAGGTTAGTAAACTGAATCTTCAAGACATTAAAGGAATTCATCAGATAACTGAACTGAGACATTTGAGAGAATCTTATTTAAATAATGAAGAGATTAAAAAATGAGAAGTGTAGATGTAAAGTGACTCCTCTTTAAAGTAAATAAGAAAATAGCTTATTCTGATCCAAGAGCCAAGGGTCACATCCTGGAAACATGGATATATGTTCCACCATGGAAGAAGTTTATTATGCCTTGTGTTTAGTAGGCTTGAGTCCCCTCAAAGTCTTATGCATTATAGATGAGGCTTTTCATAGGTGGCAGAGTCTAAGTGTGTGATGCTGGGATTAAGGGTGCACGATTGCTAAATTAGCCTAGTGATTGTTTTGGCATAATTCTGATTGTGGACAATGGGAAGTCCCAATGTGGGCTTGAGAGCTACCTATCTTGGGTGTGAAGCCTAGATAGAATATACGGGACACAAAGATGGCTGTTACTGTTTCTTGTCACTTCTTTAATACTTTGTTGCCTTGTTCCTTCCATCCACCATAAATTGTTTCTCTTCCATGATGCCCCTCTGCTATGCAACTCTGCTTTAGAGCCAGCCAATTATAAACTGAAATCTCTAAAATCTGTGAGCTACAATAAACTTTCCCTCCTTTAGCTTTGGATGTCATGTATTTTGTCTCAGGAACAAGAGAAGTAATTAAGACAAACTTAAGTTTTATAGTCATAGAGCAAAAGGAAGTCCCTATATCAAAACATTTATCTCTCAGGGTCCTGGGCTAGGAACACTGATCTCCTGCTCAGGGGCCTGATGCCAGTATAGACATAGACATGATACATATTATTTTAGTTACAAAGGGCAGCAAGATGATCAAAGCCCAATAATGGACTACGATCCCAAGGCACAGTTTTCTTGGCCTTTAGAAGGTACACAGCTTGATTGGGGGGTTGCTGGTGGGCTACAAAAAGAAGTGAGCATCAACTGCCAATGCAGTCAAGGTTCAAAGATTGAGGAACAATGAATTTTTGAAAAAATACGTAGGAATAGATCATGGTTAACTAGTAACTTCATTCTCTGCTAACTGCTACTATTGAACTAGAAGGAACTCATATGAGTCAAAGTCCTTAGTTGCCTCATTATCTTGCTTTGAGGTGATATGACTTCATAGACCTTTTGTTGTGTTTGCTTTCACTATTGGCTTAAAATATTAATCTCTTTAAGTCAACTGTGGGTCTCACCACAAGTCATGTAGGCCTAGGACAGGTTCTGTACTTTTCTTATAATTTATTTATATTAATTATTACATACTATCCATCATCTCAACTATTATCAATTATGTTGATCAGGTTACAGTGAGGATGGGGAATCTTTTAAAGCAATGGCATATTATCTCATCACATTCTCAATTTTAGAGCTGTTAGGAGTTGGAGGTATGTCAAACTTAGAGATACATTGCAAGAATTTTACCTCGATAGGTGTCACAAGTATACAGAGATCAAATACACAGTTTGCTAGTAAGTAGGTATTAAAAGGGCTACCAAAACCTCTAAAAATAACTTTGGCTTTTGGTTTACAACATTCCCTCTCTCTGTGAGCATGATGTTTTAATAATGCAAGAGCAATCAGCATGATCATGATTATAGATGTAGTTTATTTTACTTCACAGAAGATATATTATTTTGTCAATACTTAGAATAGTTGAGGAATTTAAAATGTTCTATTTTTTAATCACATAAATAGCTTACAAAAAGTAGTTATTGATAGTTGATTATTTTGTTTTTTTTTTTAGAATAGAAAAAAATTGAGTCAAGCACTATATAAATATATAATAACAGTTGTTAACAGTTTGGGACACATTTAAGATGAATTTAGTGTCATTCTTAGCTTTTAGTTTTAAAGTTTGAGACTGCTCAATAAATGTGTGCAGGTAGACACTTTACTCAATATGAAAGGCATTACATTCAAAATAATGTAATTCCTATGTGGAATTCCTCAGATAATACTTAATTTCAGTAGAAATATGATTCCTAATGATAAGAACAATATAATTCATGGATTATTTTTGTTTAGAAATATATTACTGGTTTTATGGATGAGTTTATGGTTATAATTGTGATAATAGTTTGAAATTATGTTGATTGCTACAAAGTTATATGCAGCAGACATCAATGCTTATCAACTACATTCCTCTAAAGTTTCTACTAAAATTATATTAAAAAGAAACCTCATGTAGGTATCTAAATTATGAAGAAGACTACAAATATTTTAAATGTAAGAGTTATTATATGAATCCTACAAAGTATGTTTTTACCAAAGAGATAGTATCTTGAAGCACATCTTGTAAACATTAAGATGTTTTATAAATGTTTGTTAAATGTAATTTAACTTATATCCAAACATATTACAATTCAAGTAGATTTGATAATATGGGAAAGAGTATAATCAATCTTATAAGATTATTTGTTAAAATGACTCAGATATAGGTACACAATACCTGGAAATAATAGGGCTTGTTAGGACACTTAAATGATAAGTAGGAAGTTTTTGAGGAGAGTACAGCTGTTTATCAGAATAATACAGTAAGGAAACCAGGAGAATGACTTTGATAATTGTAAAACTGTCTAAAAGATGAGCATAAATATAAAGCTTTATGTTTTATTTGTTTTGGGTATATTTCTCATCTTTAAAATTAATCTTTGAAACTAACTTTTATTTAACAGAAGTGAAAAAGCTTTGAGAAGAAATTGTTCAGAATGATTAAAAATGAAAATGATATATCTACTCATTCCTTATGATAACAAAAGAGTTATAAGAACTGGCCAAGAGGAAGTGAGATGTGTAGAGGACAGAAGATTAATAGGTACATGCTATGAGCACTGTTACTTTTTGTTATCTTATTTGAGATAAGGTCTTGTCATGTTGCCCAAGTTGGTCTTGCATTTCTGGGGTCTAGCAATCTTCACTACTCAACCTCCTCTTGAGTGCCGGAACTACAGGTGGATGACACTGTGCTCAATAGAGGAGTAACTTATTTTTGCATTGGTGGGGATTAAACATAGAAACTCACACATATTGGTAAATGAAAAAGGCAATGTAAATTAAGGACCTAATAGGTGAATTAACTACTAGTTTAAATACTTGCTAGTTTAAATGATGGAGAGCACGCAAGTTTCTGAGACAGAAGAGAAGCACCTGATTTATATTTCCCCTGCTGGGGAAGGTGTGACTACACTTTATTTTGCTCCCCCTCACACTCCAATGGGATTGGGATGGTTTTTTTCAGGGTCCTCTCTGGCTGTGCAATGATACCCATGGTGGCTATCCAACTGCATTCTTCACTCCAAAATGAGTACAACCAGACAAGGGAATATTTTCAAAGAGTGAAAAATGCCAGAAATGCAATGCATAGAACGGAGGGACCACTGGAAGTTTTTGGCTCAAGTTAATGATCAAAGAATTTGAGACTCTGGGGATAGCAGGAGTCAGGATGTCAGGGAAAGCAAACTAACCTTACACAACAATCTCAGAGACTCAGGTTAATAAAAAATAGCTACATCCCAGAAGTTTGGAGTTGAGGTGACATGGGAATAAATGGGGTCTACTTTATTTTCTTTAGAGATAGGTGGTTTTCAATATCAAGAATGCTTTATTTTAGATAGTGAGTGTTCCCAAAATCTCATGTATTCTGAAGTGGGGCTTTTGGAAAGTGATTACATTGTGGAGGTACAGTAAATTAAATCACAAGTTAATCTGCGTCTAAATGTGCTTTTAGGGAGTGGGGTCTGGTTGGAAAGAACAGGCTACTGAGAAATAGACCTGGAAGAGGGTATCTCCCTTCTCTGTTTCTGCTTACTAGTCACCATGACATGAGCAGCTTTCCTTGACTAGATCCTTAAACCATGCGCTGTCTGTCATCCAGCCAGCTAACAGACTGAAACCTCTTAAACTGTGAGCTAAAATAAATCTCTCCTCCGTTACTTTGTGGTGACAGATATTATGTATTAGTGAGTGCTGTGTCCAGCAAAGCTCTCAAATTTTTCTAGAGGAGGATGGTGGATGATGAAGCAACAGAGACAAGATTCAGAATGTAGACACCTGAAGTCAGGTGATGCCTTCTCTCCTGGTGGGAGAAATAGAATAATCCAACAACTGCAGTGCACTTATTTATACACTCAAGAGGTTAATGTCAGTTCAAACTCCTCTGCCTAACAACTTATTTGCCTGGCTGGCCTTGTCAAAGCTGGAATAGCTTGTTTATGTAACTCAGCTTGGGAACTCTGTGTTGGGGCTAGTCTTGCTTTAGCCCTGTACATGTAGTTGATCTTGAGCCACTCTCCACATCTTCCTATTTTCTGTAGTTGTAGTTGTAAGCAATGGATGGTCACGTGAAGATGGAGAAGCTGTGTTTGGAGGATTCTTCAGAAGATGGTCTCATTCTCAAAATCTTTCTATTATGGGTAAACTTACTCATTTAGGCTCCCATTCCAAGGATTTCAGGTCCCTACATAGCCCACTAACCCATAACGGTAGTCAGTTACCAGTGTATCTGGCAATTGTCAGAAAGTGTTAGTGATTTGAGTTTCTTTTATAGCTAACATATTACTAAGGCATTGTTTTATATGTCATGTGTTTATAATTTTTTGCTGCATGTTCAAGGCTAAGTTGAGATGGGACATGTATTAATCAATTTCTCGCTATCTATTAAGGTCAATTAAGTCTCTTCCAGATTTATCCTGGCACAAAGTACAGCAGCTCTTAGTTCTTCTCTCAGTTTATGCTGTTTGGATAAGTCAAGGCTATTGCTTCACCAACTTACTTTCTGTGAAAGAGTGGGAGATTTTTCTCTTCCAGTGACTCGCTTAAACATACTGTACACCATTCATCTTTTTCCACTGTGGAACAATAATCTTCTCAATCAGAAGACTGGGGATTCACCAAGTCATAGGATGTTGCAGCAGAGGTTCTCTTTTGTCATGGATCCTCACTGACCTTAGAAGGCCAGAACCAAAGTATTGACTGTCCTCCTAGCCCATCTATCTTTCTAGTTCTTGGCCTCCAAATTTCAGTTGTTGAATATCCAGAGAAGGTTACTAAAGTTATTTTATAATGAGAGCAGTGAGCTACAATAATTTTATTTGAATATAAATCACCTTGAAATAAAATATAGAACCATTATTTCCTACTAACCATGATGTTCTAGTAGTTGAATTTCTGTATAATGTTTATACACAACAGTTGTATAATTTTACACAGAAATTTGCAATCAGAAACCATACATAATATTATAGCATAACAATCATGGTGACATTTTTTGTAACATAACTTTATTTCCATTTTGGCATAAAACAAACTTTTTAGCCACTGTCTCTATTTAGTATATAAGAAGATTTTACCCAATTTATTGACTTTTAATGAGATGTCACTGAAGAAATTTGTGCCATTTTCTGGATTATTTAATGTCTAGACATTTTTGCGTATAGTGACACATACACAGCATGTAAAACACATAAGTGTTTGTTAAAAGCAGATGTCTGAAATTGAAAGAAAAGACTCTCATCATAAATAATTCCTGCTTTATATTTTAGAGGACCTGTACATCTAGAAGGCATGCATATTTTAAAACAGTATAAGATTAATAAAATCAATTGTCATAGCCATATGAAAACTTTTTTAAAAAATTTAGTTTTGTACCAAAGCAACTTTAAATCATTAAACCTTATTATCCTATTTTTAGAAAATTTAATCTTTTGATGATGACCCATGTAAATTTATCATAGTAATATATTTTAATAACATTTACTGGAGTGTCTTCCATAAGGCTATGGAAATCACTGGAGCCTTTCATTAATGAACAAAGACTGGGATATGACTCTTCCCAGGCTGCTGCTCCTTTATTAACCAAAGGGAGCCCTGGTTAATAATATTTCAAGTCCAAGGAGTGCCTATTTATTTACCTTAACAAATTTCTAATGACTTATGAGAAAACTAATTTTTATGTCCTTTTGACCAGCTGAAAACCCAGGTGGAAGAATGCTTTTAAAATTTATAAACCAAAATTAAATTATGGATATATGATCCAAAAATGTAAAAAAAAAAATTGTTGCGCCTAAATTTAAAAAACTGTTTATAGATAGAACAAACAGACCAAAAACAAATACAAAATTTGCTTAGATCAAATATATTTTTTGGCCAAATTGAATTATAATAACATAGTTTTAGAAACATGTAATTATAAATAGACTAGTCAGAACTTTTTCTTAAGAAACTGGTAATGTTTGTGTCCTTTTCTTTCATGAAACTTTCAGCTCAGTTATCATAATACTCTCTATTACCAATCAGACCTTTGATTCCTAATTTTAGTTACCATCTCTTGGGCATTCTGGGTCAATTTCTGTAACTGGCCTTTGGTCAGGTCTAGCCCCATCCCTGTTTATCAGCTGTGGTATAATTTCTGAGGAATCACTGTTGCAGGACTGAGCATCAGTTTCTTCAAAGGTGGATCCAACTCCTTTTCTGGTTCTGGCTCCATGATATATCCATACTAGACACTCTGGGACCCAGATGGCCATTCATTGTTCTTTGGAAAGTTACAAGGATACCCTTGACCCCATATGGGTACTGGGCTTCCATGTCCAGTATGAAGATCTTTCCAAAGCATTCTTCTTAACTTATTTTCCTTTACCTGATCGTATTCTCTTTGTGCTGCTTTGGTTCCATCTTTAGTAGAATTTAAAAAGTTAATAGTATAATATGCCAAGTGAAGTCTATTATGAGCTGTGAATTTTGTAAAGAAGGATTCTTGTATTTGTTTTTGTAGTTGAATTTTGAGCACACAATGATCACGTTGAATAATTCCTTAATCTTGAAGGTTGTAAGGAATTCCCACAGTAAGGGAAATGTGAAAAGTTTTACAAAATGTTTGGAAGGCAGAATATATATGAGCTGGGCCACTGTCAGTCTTAAGTGCTCTCAGGCTACCAGCCATTCTAAAAGCATCCAAGCAATGAGCAACGACAAGCTTAGCCACTTCTCCAGTGTAGACATAAGCAAAAATAATTCTTAAGGGAGTGACATCCATTTGCCAGAGAGGATTGGGATGTAAGTCCAATTGCGGATTAACCCCCATAGGGAATAAGGAAACATGTATTACACATGAGGGACACAACGATTTGTTAAGCTTGTTCCTGGGTTTAAAAGGAACCATTTCCACAAGGCAGAATTGTTTTTGATGGAAAGCAGCAAGGAAGGCAAAGCCTGTTGAATGGCACCTGAGGAGTAACTGTGACAATAGCCAATGATCTATTTCAGCATTTCCCTCTGTGAGAAACCCCAGCACCTGGGAATAAAAATGTAAATGACCAAAAAACAGGGGCATATCATGACCAAATGACAAACTGGAGGGTGAAATAAATGGAAAAGATCTTCTTGGCACATCATACCACAATCATAAGTGTTATATGAAAAGAGGTTAATGGGAGTCAATGAGTAAACTTGCAAAGCCTGCATAAAAGCCTGAAATTCAGTCTTTTGTGCAGAAGAAAAATTGTATCCTGTATTTGAAAAGAAAAGGCCATAGCAGAACCTCTTCCTCCCAGAGAGGACCCATCTATGAAAATTACAGGTGCAACAGTGATTTTGAGCAAAATGTCCCCTTAATCTACCGCTGAAACAAGTGACCTTGTTCTTTCCCTTTCCTCTAGACTGTGAATGAATAGTCTGTGCTAGCTGCTGCAAGGCAGCCCCTTGCACATATAAGGGACCAATATCTGCACAAATCTGAATCATCTCAGACAGCCTAGCCCATTTTTTATGAGTCAAAAAGTCTCTTTATACCATTTATTTACATTTTCAAAGGATAGTAGTTGAAAGATTAACTGGATAGCATCTGTGTCATCGATAATCCTCCCACTATACTGCAATAAATAATTATACCACAAAACCTTGAAAAGGCTCATGAGGACACTAGTGAATGGAGACCAGATAAAGGGATGCCTCATAATTTGAAGGAAGTTCCCTCCAAGCCCTTGGGGAAGCTATTTTAAATTTTTCACATGCCTGAAAATCAAATATAAGTTGATTATTTGTGGCAGCAACGGCAACTTCTCCAGTTAATACATCTTTTGTAATGACCATGTTGTAGGATGGATTGCAAGTGACTTGGTCCACTTACAATTTAAAAAAAAATTCCCTTCCACAATAAACAACCCAACAGTTTTAATTGTTCCTGTCCAATCATTTGGGACTACAACTTGTTTTCCTATTCCCAGGAGCTCTTTTTACAACTCAAGGAATAAAAGGAGTTGTGGGATCATAGGTAGAAGTTGCTTGTTTCAGTTCTTTTAAAGGCTTAAAGGGTTCAACTTTGTGAAGACATAACTTGTTCCAGATTTTTGGGATCTTGGATTTCAGTAACAGGATAGACATACTTAAAACCCTCCAAGGAATTTTTCCACCCCCTTTGGTTTCTCTTAGCATCAATCATAAGGGGGAAAGGATGACTCTATTCTATGAAGGCCACATCTCACAGTACATTAAGCTATGAATTCGTTAATGGGTCAAACCACCAAAAGGTATGATATCTCTACAATCCAGTAACCTTCCAAAAGTCCTAACTCTGAACACACGAGATTTTGGGGAATAATGGGATACTTTTGCCATAAACTCTAGCTTGAAAGAAACTCTAGATTGAAAGTCATGGAAAAGAGAGTTCAATTAGGCATTTGAAGAGTAGACTTGAGAAGCTTGAACTAAGAGAAGGCAGCTTGCATAAATATTAGTAGTGTCCTTATATAGGGACAGGGATTTGAGAATATGATAGAAGGATACTTGTTCTAGTTATCTATTATAATATAGCATATAACTCCAAACTGGGTGGCTTATATGACACTTTATTATATCTTACAATTCTATGAGGCAGGTATATAAGAGGAACTTGATCAAATGGTTTTCCTGCACTCTCTGGCATCAACTGGAATCACTCAGCTCACTACAGGTGAGCTGATGATAGTTTCATGCACATGCCTGGTATTTTGGCAAGGATGACTAGTGTGTTTCAACTAGACTGTAGCTCAACAAAAGCCTTTTTTATCTCCACATGATTTGAAAAATCTTTTTACCACTCTTTTCATAAAAATAATTGAACAACTTCTCTGATAAGTGGTGGTTCCAACAGTCTAAAATAGAAGCTTATATTTCTTTAAATGTAAGACTAATATGAAACACTCTTTTCTTCCTCCTGTTGATCAAAAAAGCAGGTTAACCCAGATTCAAGGGCAATGACATAAATCTTTTCATTTTCCATCAGAGAGCAATGTTGAAAAATGTGTGGCCATCTTTAATTTATCACAACATTCTTGGGACCATTGTAATTCAGGCTTTGGGGTTATAGTTATGGCAAGAATTCCAAGATTCAAGATTGGTACACAAACAGCCCACTCTCAAGCTTTATGGAGCCTTGAAATTTAAGAATATACACCACTCAGTGGTGGCCATGATGGACTTTATTAGGAGGCTCAGTGCTACCTACTGTTCCAAAGGTCTTGCACAGGGCACCTGGCTGAGGGCACAAGTAGAATGTAGTCCCTTTTATGAATTGCATACATGCAAAATTAATGGCAAAGTGAGGTAGGACAACCTTTTATAATTAGCAAAGGCCTAGTAGGAGCTAACACAGTCTCTAAAAAGCTATTGTACAAATTATTTAATGATAAAGAATGTCAAAATTTGAACCCTAGCAATGGATAATACTGTTTCCTGCCAGTTTTGGGAAATGAGGCTTCCAAATGGTTAATTTGCTATGTTGAAATAAATGGGTTACAACATCTCTACTCAAGCATGTTGTAGATGAAACTCACAATCACTACTCTAAGGACTATGTGGAGTTTAGGAGACTAACCATTTGCTCACCCTACTACTATCAGCATTGGCCCAGTGGTCTTTTCTCTTATCTTATGACACAAATTTTGAGTGAATCTATGTTAAGTGCAGCTAGCAGACCAGAGTCATGAAATCTAGTTATTTGCCCCAGATTACAGGGCTCTGATATCTGCCAGGTCTGCTCAGGGCTAGTAAACAGGCTTGGTATTTCTGTACTGGGATTTCAGCCCATCCAGATATTCTCAGGAGGATGTCTTCTGTTTGCTTCTGGCCATTTAGATTACAGACACTCTTGGATAGTTTGTCCAAGAAAAATTCTCATGAGGGGCTAGACAGATTATAGCCTCTTGGAGATACTGGGAACATATTTTAAATCTTTCACTATGTCCTATAGTTGGCATCAAATCAATGTATGTAACTTTATAGTTCTCTAGGTTATATATTGTGTACCATGTATTCATCCTTGAGGCAAAAGGGCAGGAGATGTGCATCTATCAAAATCATGGCAAGCAGGACTGATGATATATCTCAGTAGCAGACTTGTAGCAGGCCTTGCCTAACATGTTCAAGGCCTATGGTTTGATATGCAAAAGAAAAACAAAAGCTAAAGAACATTGAAAAAACACAAGTAGCCAAATCAGGAAGAAAACATAAAAAATTAAAGTCTGATAAGAATAACAGAACAAATGAAATTCTTTCCTTATAGTGCAGCAGTAGCATGAGGAATAAAATAAAATCCTGCCAGAGGGTATAAAAATCCATATTTTCTATATCACAATAGATTAAAATTTTTAGATTTTTTGTAATTTAGAAAATATAATTTTGTGAGACATTAATTCACAATCCTGCATACTGTTGCCTGTCAACATGTCACACAAAGAATGCAATACAATATTTACACATGTGAATCTGATCCAAAATGTACAATAGATATCATGAAAGTAAAAGAGAAAGAAGCTCCTCAAAAGGAAAGAACAGCTGGGATGGGGAAAGAAGAAAAGAAAAAGGGGAAGAGAATATATATATATACATATATATATATATATGTATATATATACGTATATATGTATATATACGTATATATATGTATATGTATATACATATACGTATACATATAAGATAAGGTTCACATACTTTTATCTCTATTCATTTATGATTCAGTGTTTTTTTGTTAACCATAGTATTTCTTTAAATGTATCTGGTAAAATAATAAAACCAAAAATTTTCATCCAATTCAAATTGGACTATTTTCATTTAGATTAAACAAGATTTTATTAACTTTCTAGGGAGCTAGGACCCTAGGAAATATTGTCAAATTTATCTTTTTACCATCAGTAATGGCACATGTGTGGGAGTGCACATTCACATATATGTGCATGTGCATAGTTCATTAAATCTTATGATAAATATACAGCAGTGGTTCTAAAAGAAGACTCAGACAAAGAAGCCCACTGACTTTAAAAGCAACTATGGCACAGAATTTTAGATAACCAGGTTTGTTCTGTTCTTTAGTTCACTAAGACTTATCTAGCAACAAAAAATATCCTTGAGAATGGAAAAAGTTATGTCCACATTTATTGAAAAGAATACATACAAGGATTCCATTTAAAGTTAACAGAAGCCCTAAAATCTTCAAAAAAAATACACTTTCGATCTTATTTTTATCTGTATTATTGTTGATATTGCAGTGTGTGCGTTTTGTTAAGTTTTATGCTTGAACAAATAAAGATAAGGAAAAATATATAAATATGAAATTTAAAAAGCCAATTTTGTCTAAGTGATTATAAATTTGGAAAATACAAACATTTTTGTCTTTATAGATAACTTTCACTGTCATCTTCTGTACTGTACAAACTGAGACTATGAGGAGACCACCAGTGATAAATTCTGATACTCAAGAATTTTAAAGATCACAAGCACTAGTACCTAATGGCTGTCATTGTCTTGCCCAGTTCATAATAAAGAAAAAAAAACATATTATAATAAGAAAGACTGTGAAATAGATAAGTAAAGTTAATATACGGCCAGTAATTTGTTATCTTATTGTAATTTTCCCTGTGGCACAAAGAAATTCTAGGATATAAAAATCTACAACAGCTTTATAAAAACACTTTTGATGATTTTTTTCATAATATATTAAAATTTCAAAATTAACAAGAATCTACAAAGCCTACTTAAAAACAATGTGACAATCTATAGCACAATTGTATTTCAGGCAGTTTAAAATTTTAATGAGATATAGATCTGTCAACACTAGCTAAAGACAGCAGCAAGAAACATCAGAGATTAAATTTATCATTGCATATTTCTGCAGAATGACAACTGTAAGAAAAATAAACTTCTTACATTATATATAATTTCAAAATGACCATCTGTATATTAAAATATCTGTAATGAAGTAACAAACACAATCAAGCTGAATTATTACATTTATGTTCACACTATGTGGCATTTATTTCCTTATTTATTTAAATGGAGTTTTCTGATTGATGTGATTTTTGAGTAGATATGACACCAATTTGTGACTAAGAGAACTGCACTCTTAGAGAATTGCAACAAAAAGATTACAGTAAAAACTCATTCAACAATCTTGATTGTTAGAAAATATGCATTTAAGCATTTTCTTTCCACTGTAAGCAATCAATCTACTTATATTACATCCTGATGGAGCACATGAGTTAAAAAAAAAAAAGAAAGAAAGAAAGAAAGGCTCCTTTAGCATCACTTTTTCATGAGCTAGGATTTTGCCAATTTGTTCTGGGCTTGTATAAGCTGTCAAGGATTAAAAAATCAATGCAACATATTCACTAGTTGTCAGTCATGGGGTGACAGCACTATAAATTAAGCGAATGCATCTTCAAGGAGGGCTGCATACACATCTTTCTAAGGAATCCATTTGCAGTTAGATTTATGTTCTTAAAACACCCAGCCTACCCACAAACCATTGAAAAGCCTCACAGGTACAAAATAGTCTAATTGAATATCATTTTCCTTTATAATCAAAGTAGGCTCCCATTTAGCTTCAATCACTTTGCAGTTTTAAGCTTAATATTTCCTATACAGTGGAAACAAGTCAAAGACATCAGGAATAGTTTTGAATAATATTACATATTTAAATTTGTCTCTAGTGAGATGAAAATTACTGAGTAAAAATACGTCATGGTAGTTACATAACTCCTGAAGAGATATCAACAAGCATGCTTTAAAGTAGTAATTCATTACCACAATAGATTGCTAAAATTTACTCTGGAATACCAGAATGGAGTAAAGGTTCTCAAAATAAATGCTTTAATAGTTGGCTGGTATACTAATATCTTTTAAATATAAAATACTAAATTATTATTTCTTAGATAAGATTTTTCAAGAATATGTTGCACAGTTCTACCTAAATAGTCTATCTCTTTAATTACATTACTTACTAATCTAATAAAAATAAGCAATGTGAGAATTGTTCTGCTAAGTATATAAATAAGTGTATATAAGCAATGTTCTGCTAAGTGTATATAAATAATTTTATTTTTCATGACTGACCACTAAAGTAATATTGTAATAGAAGAAACAATTGTTTTAAAAGAAGAATTAAACATAAACTTTTTATAATTTGTGACTCCTTATAACAATGAACACAGAGGTGAATATAATTTACATTGACTATATAATTTTTATTATGAGTAAAAAATAAACTACTAAGCTTATATGAAGTCAAAACTGAGACTTGAGCGACGAAAGCAATGAAAGGAAGAAACAGTCTTTTTCCTATACACAAAACTAAACTCCATATTCTAAGAAAAATATCACAAATATTGTATTGAAATTAGCAAAACACCACTTATCTTTGCATTTGAAAGGCTTTGAGTGAGAGTGGAAAATAAAAAAATGCGTAAATGTCTGGATATAGTTATATAACGTTAGGATGCCCTAAAACTATAATGAAAAGATGATTAAATCTGTGAATTGAGGCTGGAACTGTTATTACATGCAGATTCCACTTAAACAGATCAAGGAAAATGACCAATTATCTAATCAAGATTTTAACCCAGGTGGTTAAATGCAAAAACCCAAAATAAATTCATTTGCAAAGACTGCTTGTCTGCATGCTATCTCTCAAACTGTCTCTTTTCGGTTACTACCTTACAGGTACAACTAGGTTGATAAATGTTAAATAAATTCTGCATTCTTTTCTTTTCATCTCACTTGCTTAAACTTTATAGGCTAACAGTATTCTAACTGCAAAGTAAGATTTATAGGTTTAAAGATGGTACAACCACATTAACCAGGTGTGTTGATATTAGGAGAGCTCTCAAAAATTAAACTAATATCATTATTGTAGTGACCTAACTTGAATGACTGACTCTGAAGTTCTAGTCTTCTTTTTAATATATTTCTTAGCTAGATTTTATTTCTGATAAATGAAAATAGACTAAGTGATAGTCTTTGGTACTCTACATTTTAAAAATCTTTCTACACCTTCACATTTTATAAAAACAGCCAAACTAAAGACACACACTAGCCACATAATTTTTATGCACTTCTTACCTCTGCTACTGAAATAAGTATCATATTTCAAAAAGGAACAAGAATAGTTTTACAGGATTAGATCTACTCCTGTTTTATGTCTAGTCTGACATAAACTTCTTTATTTTAGTTATTTCTGACACCATTAAATTACTTCCTGCTTACATTAAAAGGCTCCCTGAGCATCTAATGAATCTTAAATAATAAATGTTTTTCCTTGACTGTTCAACAATGAAAGTTCTGATTCTATTATAAATAAATCAATGATTTTTTGGTAACAGTATTTTGCTGTAAGAGTATAAAAGATTTGCAAGCAGTTCAAGAATTCAGTTACCAAAATCAGAAATGAAGAGACTCAAAAGTCTTCATTAACAGGATGAGTACTAAAATTGCAGAAAGGAGAATGGGAAAAAAAAAAAAACTTCATGGGCATTAATGGCTTTAATAATGAGAACCCACAGTTTCGACAGAAACTCCTAATAAAACATCCCCTTAAGAAAAAAGGAAAGGAAATTTATTCCTCATCAACTAATCACTACTTTGAATTCCCTTAAATTCTCTGAGCAGCAATAGACCACATTTTCATCAAAATATAAATCTTTACTGCAAAGTAAATTTAGAACACCAAACACCAAATGATTAAAAAGAAGAAATAAATATTTAGTACTCGTTATGATCATGAATGCAATTGCATGGCTACAATATTTATGGTTCTGTAATTTCTAGTGTTCTAATTTCTAAAATATTTCAATAAATTTGAAGGCTGAATTTTAGTTTTCATGAAATCATTTATTTAAGAGCAACTGGCACACTGCTGTAGTTAGTGTAAAAGGCAATGACACTCAAGTCAGTGGCCTGGTTGAATGTTCCTATGGCAAAGGCTTGAGGACTCAAGTACTTTATTTATATAAGGAAGTTTCTAATATTTATACTACAGGGAAATAAACAGGGTTTAATATTTTTCACACTCATCGCGAGTCAGTTCTTTTCAATACAGCTTTCTCCTTAAACATAAGACAAAATATTTTCTTGGTATACTCACAAATACAAAAAAATGATTAAATTTGTTTTAAACTAAGAAAAAATATTTTCTTGATATATTCACAAATACAAAAAAGTAATAAGATTTATTTTTAAGTTAAAAAAATTGACACACGTTTACATATATGACCTTATTCTATCTAAAACTGTACTAGAAGAATAAGAGTCTTACCAAAAAGAATTACATAAATCTTCATTGAGGATACTTCCTTTACAATAATATGCAAGTATAAGCATTTTGCACCCAACTATGAAAAGTGAAAAATACCTCTTATGTACAGATAAAAGTGACCACAATAGACTAAAATCTGTGTCTGTATTAAAGACAAAAGAATGAAAATTCTCAATTACCTGACCCATTAATGCTCATTTGTTATTAATAGATATTTGCCAAAAGGAAGGTAACTTAGGAAAATTATAAGTATTCTTTAGAAAGGAATAAACCATATTTTCGTTGTTCATGTGGAATAAACACATATCTAGATCAAATATATAAAAATTACAGAAAATATTTTCTCTTTAAAAATTATTACAGTGACTTTATATTCTAATTGATAAACAAATACACAAAAGTTTATACTTCAGTAGTATTTTACTTCCACTTTCAATCTCTGTATCTTCTACTTTCAATCTCTTAGGTAGATATCCTCAGATCATGATGTCTTTCCTACCATTTCTGCTACATATTAAGCCTCTAGTGCATTTCCTTTTCTTTCTCTTCCTCACTGATCATATTAGTCTGCTTTCCTATCACTGGGACACAATACAAGAAACCTACAACTTAGAAGACTTTTAAGTTTGCTCACTTTTCAGGGTATTCAGTGACTAGCCAGCTCCAAAGCAGCAATATCACAGTGAAAGTAGATGGTGGCAGCATGGAAGAAGAACAGAGGAACAGTCCCTGAGAGGAACTGGCTAGCCCCAGTTCCCAAGGTCATAGCCCCTACACAGACACACCCAACAGTGCACTGCACTAATTAGCTAGGCAGTTCTTCATCCAGTGAAGATGACATATCAGAATTAGTAATTACACTAGTTAGAAAATGAAGTATCAACTGAGGTGTGTTTAATGATTTTGTATTTCAATAACTGCAACATCATCTAAATATATCTGCCCTCATATTTAAATAGAAAGTTTTATCATTATCTGTTGCGACCTAAAAGAATTCTTCATGATCAGAAATTCATGAAAAAGAAAGAAAGAAAGAAAGAAAGAAAGAAAGAAAGAAAGAAAGAAAGAAAGAAAAGGTAATATATCTATATATTTAATGACAGCTTCTGAATTTTGTTACAGAAGAGAGCTGGAAGTGTCAATCAGGAAGGAGGAAAAAAATCTATAGAAATCATTTTACTGCTGTGTTGCTATAGCTGGCTCATAACTTTGACATGCTGCCTGTTCATTTAGCATAGACTTGAGTGGATAAAGCTGGTTAGTGGTGGTACTGAGAAAGGCTGAACCCCCACGATAGTCTTGGAATAGCCTCTTCAAGTCTGAGAGAGATGATTTCAGTGAAAAAGTACAATGAAAGGTGAGATTTGGGAATATTTACTCATTTATGTGCTGTTTTTGTTCCTGGGGATTTTATCCTTACATTAAAAAGGGTAAGAGCTCTGCAAAGACTGGATCCTGGTGAGAAACCACTTTGACTAACATCCTTTAATTCAATCCCTGTTGAGAGAGATTGATTTCACCTCTAATCCTTAAAGTGCCTGTTAGAGGTGAAATGAACAAATCTACATTTTCTAATGCCTATCTTCTTTCATAATTCCTCACACTCTTATATTTCGGAGTATAGAGCAAGAAACTCAGGCTACATATTTTATTTTGAGACCATTAGAGAAAGACAAAGGGAGGGGTCTTTATTCTTAAATATGGTATCTGGTGTTCTGTTTCTTTGGTATTTTTGATTTGGCTTTCATGGGTTCAAAAGCAGAATGATAAGATAATTATTTCCTCTCTCAGTCAATCTAGTTTTATAAAATATAAGACATCTCTAACCTTCCATAAAAAGGAATTTTTTTGCATGAACATTTTAGTAACCATCGGAATGAGGTAAAGCAGTCCTAAAATATTCATAACTTCATCTCACACAATGCAGGTTATATTGTGTCCAGTACAATTCTTTGTAGAACCTGGCAAATAAAAAAAGTATTTTAATCAACAATGAGCAACAATGACTGCTACTTCACACAGACACAGAGTATACTATTTAGTGGTATCTTCCTTTTGCTATCCCCAAAATATATATATTTACATAAAAAAATTAATTTGTCAGAAAAAAATTTATAATAATATAAAGTTTGTACTGTGAATAAAGCACAACTGTGAAAACATCAAGGGATTGTTAACCCCAGAATGCTTTGTGAGTAGTTATTTTTCAGAATGTGATATACACTCTCAGGAAAATCTATAGTCTAGGTTAGTCTAGAACATTGCTTCATTCATTTCAAATTCTATACTTTAACAAAAAATATTAATGAATCCAGGATACTGTTGATGTTACTTGAAAATTGTATTTTAACTTTTTATTTTTAAAAATGTAAGTTAAAATTATATATATAAAATAAAGTTAAGAAAAAGTGAAAAAAGAAGGATAAAATGGAAAAAATACTTTGTAAATAAGGAATGGAAGAGGAATAAAGGGAGGGGAACAGAATTAAGAGAAAAAAGGAGTAGCAAGCTATATCGTGTACATGTACAAATTACTTAGGAACATAACCAATATGCATATCAAAACTGTACCAATAAGCTTCACTTTTTAAAAAGGTAATACTTATTTCAAATTGCAAAAAACTAAATTTTATGCCCAGATATTACTATCCCATCTTTCAAATGAAGGGTAATAAAAAAATTTTAAAACCATGCCACATAATACACCAACCTATAGAATTGTAAAAGTTGCCTAGCTTGATTTTTCTATGAAATAAATACATATTCTCTAAGATAATAATTATACTACTAATTAACAATTTCTCTTGAGCATTCAAAGTTTTTAAAAACATGGGAAAACCTTGAAATATCTTTGGCATTTTTAAAGAAGAATAATTACATTCAATGTACTCACTCTTAAACACATTTTATTTATTCTAATTCTATATAACTTAATTATCTGATATACATAATATACAGCAGGTATTGGCAAACTAAGGCTGCTTTGTGTGTTTGTGTTGAGGGAAAATTCAGGTAGGCAAACCAACCGCTGCTCTCTTTCGCATTACTTGGAAGAGTTGCGCATTTTGCCTCCAGGTGGTGACACATTGTTCCTTATCTCTCTACCAACCATGTTCAAAAATAATCAGGAAAATCACTTACAATCTCTATGTTTTAAAAACTTGCCATGATCAACTGCTAGTAATCATCCAGGAGAATAAAGTGGCATGCCACTTTTAGAAAATCTGCCACAGATGGTAACTTCAAGGTGATTAGATTATTTAAAATTCCAAAGCTTATCAATGCCTGACAATTATTTGTTTCACAAAATGCAGTGTGCTTGCAATTTTTTAATTTCAAGTGAAAGTCATAAAAACAGTTTGAAAACCGAAATTTCTGAACAGGTATCTTAGTAGTGTCCTTTATCATAATAAATTCTCAGCATAAGCATACAGATATTTCATACAATGTCTCTCAAACTTAGTGAAAATTCAAATGATGGGAAAAGAGGAACATCAGAGCTGCTAAGAAATACAGTCTCTGCTTATCTAGACTATTAAAGAATCTAGGCACAATACGCACATAATAAAAATCTAAGAGCCAGTACCACTTATAGCTATTTACTATTTGAATCTTAAGTTATTTTTTTCTATTTTTCTAGAATTTTTGTGGTCATTTTATGTAAATTCCCATAAAAATTCTCAAGACCAGAACATTTATAAATGCAAAGTTAATTTAGAGATCTTAAATCAAAAGGACAAGAAGACTGTTAAGAGGATAATTTATTATTCAGTAATTCGTCCAAATTCATTTCAAAAACAGACCATCAGTCAGCAGAAAAGGCACTGTACAAATAAAAACAAAACAAGGTCAAATAGAGAGAATATATCTCAGACTGGAAACATCAAGATTACTGACATTTATAGAAATCTTTTCTACTTCTCCCTGAAAGTGTAGTAAGTTTTCACTAATCTTCTAAATCTATAGTATCTATAGAACTTAAACACAGAGAACAAAAAATGAAAATTTAGAGCTAATTTTTTGAGCTATGGGTAGTTTGGTAAAAGATGTTGTACTTTTGAATTGTGCATATATTTCATGTTTTTCTCTTATTTCAATGAATAAATGAACCTGAAATCAAACAGATAAGTAAATACCTTCTCTTGAGCATTCAAAGTTTTAGTTTTTTTTTTGTTTGTTTGTTTGTTTTTTTTTTTTTTTTTTTTTTGTCTTTTTCGTTTTTATCGGTACCAGGGATCGAACTCACGACTGCCTGCTTGCAAGGCAGGCGCTTATGCCACTGAGCTAAATCCCCAGACCCGAGCATTCAAAGTTTAAAAAATAAATTAGAGAATACTGAAAGTTGAGAAAGGATAAACAAAAGTTATAGATAATTACAACTTTTAAGTTCTCTCTCACTCATGGTCTTTATATTAAGTAATGTATCATTCATGCAGTTAATACTTACTACTAATTTAGTGTTTAGTTGTATCACGAGAGAGGATGACTTTGGAAATAAAAGACAAATAAGACTCAGTCTGTCCTTAAGGAACCTAAAAACATATGGAAAGAGTCATAAAATTCTTTGACAAACACTGCATGAACAAGGTATGGAAAAGAGTCTGTAAGTAAATACAGAAGGAAGAGATTACATTTTCTATCTAAAGAAGATAGAACCTACGGCAAGTTTTATGGATGGGGCCACATAAGTAACTATACTTTGAGATATGAACAACCCCATATTTACTACCTTTAATAACCCCAGATTTACTAAGCTTTCATCTCCCGTTGCAAGACATCATTCATCAAGAAATAATCTTCTATTATTATATGACCAACTGAAAAATTTTTATATCATACTAAAATGCTATAAATGAAATAAGGAAGTTTCCAGGCATGAAACAGCCAGAAAATTATTAAGATAATAACATACTTAGACATGCATATATTAATACCAAGGTTATAGGGGAAGGAGATGTATATGTGTTTACTGTGTACAGTGCTTAAGAAACTAAGGATATTTCTGAATAGGAAACAATTATGTATGTTTAACAGCTGAGATATAGCATTTACTAAGTTTAGAAATCACAGAAATTCTCAGTTTACTCAATCATCTAAGAATTTGAATTTGTGGTATTTGATAGCTGTCTTATACTATTTGGGTTCACAATAACTTCAGTTTCAGTTCCAATGAACACTTTTGGAGTTCTCATAACTGGGAGGCTGAGTTCTGTTAGAGAAAATACAGCAAACTTGTGTACCGGCGCCACTACAAATTTATGGTTTCCAAGCTTTTAAGACCACTCAGCAGTTCCACATTCTGCTGGTGAGTTTCCTCTGCCACTTCCCATAGCAGCTCTTCCAAATTTTATCTCCAGTCCCAGGTATCCTAACCAAATACTTCTTTGCCTCTGGCTTTTATCTCAGAATGTGATTAGCTTCAAAGAACAATTAGAAGCCATCAAGCCAAGCCTGTACTCTCTCAACTTCACATAATATTCCACAAATTGCACAAATGTTTAGTCAACATTTATCCTTTTTCTCAGAGATATAGAATATAGTAAGCTCTCTTCTTTAAGGTTAATTTTTCCTCACATTCCCTTATTCCTAATCATTCTTCCTTCACTAGTCCTACAAATTTCCCCTTCATGTTACTTTTTTAATTCTCTTACCCACTTTGATTCTGTCTCTACATATTTTTAGTCTCACTCTAAAAATCTAAATCTAATCTCCAAGGTATTTGATATCTCCTTGAAATTTTCTCTTCCTCTGGCTTCAAATGATAACAGCTTTGCTTATCATTTTCATTTTTCTCCTAAACAACATTTATTGGGATTGCTTCTGAACTTGCAAAGTAGAGTAAACCTCAGAGAACATCCAGGGTTACATCTACTTGAGGTCTGGCTCAGATTTCTCTACCAAGTTTTGTCCCACATTCAGTTGCTTGGTAGACATAAACACAAGGATAACTCCCTCCATCCACAATCAAAATGACTTTTTCATTCAGCCTTATAGCTGATCCAGTTATATACAAAAGAAATATGAGCCACCCTTTCTGTCACTTTCTACTAAATTGTCAATTCCATCTCCTCAGGACCTCGCGCTTGCTAGGCAGGCACTTATGCCGCTGAGCTAAATCCCTGGCTCTTTTAAGCTAATTTTTAATTCATTTCTTCTAATACTCTCTCCTTATTCCTTCCTTAAATTTAGACAATATCATTGGTAGATTAAAATTGTTTCTCTGTATCAATTTTCCTAACATGGAAATGTAATGATGTCACTATTCTACTCAAAATTTTCTACTGAGTGGTCCATCTACTTCTGATTTGTCTCTTATCCTGTATACTCTACAATGAACTGTGTGCATTTTTCACACAATGTGTTCCCTCCATGGCCTAGTCCTGTCTGTCCAGAATGCCTTTTATCTAAGCTTTCAAATGTCAAGTCCAGTGTTCTTCCTACTCTACTGAAACCATCCTCGGCTCTCCTCTCCTGACTCCCTACATGCAATACACACACTGAACTGAGAATTTTGTGCACTTCTTTTCCTATTATCAAAATGGCTGGTATTGACTATAGACCTTCCCCTACTCTGACCTGTTTAAAGTGTTTTGTGCCTGCTATTTGGTAAGGATGGAAAATCTAGATTTTCTTTTAATTATTATTATTGTTGTTGCTGTATAACCCCAGTCACAAAGCATATCCAAGGCAGTGTAATAAATAAAATATTTTAAGGAAAAAAAGAGCATCAAACTGTTTTCTTTCTACTCTGTCTCACATATTTACATGAGTTTCATTTAAAACATTTTATTATATATATTTTCAATACACGTTTTCCCACCCCATTGCCCTGCATTCCCTGTTATTTCTCCCTCATCCTCAGATTCCTTTCTCATTTCCACAAAACTCATCTCTTTCCCATCATTCTTCTTTTACTTTGCCATGAATGTTATACATAAAAACCTATTTCATCAGATTACTCCCAAATTAATCTGAAGTGAATGAGGAGCCCCTGAGGTAACTTCTAAACACCCCAATAAGGCATTCAGCCCCTATAAAACCTGCCAAAATCTTGCTCACTTTTCCATAGTCTCTTTCTGTCACTTACCCTCAAAGGAGATGCTAGCAATATCACAAGCTCTATTGTTTTATACCTCCAGGCCATACACCCGGACACTGTGCACCTGTAGGCCCAGGTAGCAAGAGTTTCTTGTCAGTCAAGCTGCAGTTTACCCATCCCACCTCTGTGAACATTTCTGACCTCACCACTCCCATCCCAGATTGTGTGGCTTCACCCGCCCTCTGGGGTGCCTCCAACATAGTTCTGTACGTTCCACCATTAAAATGTATTTAACTATTGGTTTAAAGTTTATTTCTCCTGCTACACTGTCAGTTCCTTCAGAGTAGGTGATATTACATTAATCTTCAAGTCTGTAACACTTAAAAGTGGATGTTTCCAGCGCTATTATGGTGAGTAAGAAGATACAATGTACAAACGTAAATATAAATACAGTTACTTTGACTGATAGTAATTTGTCTATATTATTCTTAAAATATCTTCTCCCTCTATTATTTTTCCTTTGGCATTTTAGAAACTGTAAGATACTAACTTTAATTATGGTTACTTTAAATTCATTGTTTTGCTTCGCATAATTTTTTTGTAAATTGTATTTTTTAAGAAACTTTTGATAATTTTTGTCACTCTATTTAAAGCAAGAGATTCTTAAAAGGTGTTTAATGAGCTAAATCTGTACCGACACAAAATAATATGGACAATGATAAATCAGGTGAGTCTGAATTTCCAGAAGTTCCTTACTAATTTTTTCCTTCATTTGATTCAAAGCAGCAATTATTTGGCAATCACAAATACAAATGCTGTTTTTAAATACATATCAATTTGTTAACTAACTTTTGCCCTATAGCCTAGATAACTAACATTTAATCATTACATCAAAATGTCATTCGGAACAAGGAAAACTATAGGGCAAATAATGTCTTGCCAGAACAACAGCACTTACATATATAAAAATACAATCAACATTTCATTCACTGGCTGAATTATTTTCTTAATAATCTGAAGCTCAATCCTAGGCATGTCTTCATGGCCAGACTACATTTGGTCACAACAAAATTCTCAGTCTGCTAAGTATGCCCTGATACTTCAGTCCCCCCGCCCCCCCCAAAAAACAATACCTGCTTGGACAACACATCATGGCTATATCTTGTACTTTGAATAACTATTATGAAGACAACAGTGTATTAATTATCATAACTGTCCTACTAACCTGTTTTAAAACTCTATTCCATTGTTATTTAAAAAAAATTTTTAAGTGCCTAAAAAAACAGTACCTGCACATAAAACGCCCCCACTCTCTCTTACATACACAAATATTTAAAGCGTATTTTGAAGCCCTGGTAGCCCCAATGAAAATGACATCAAATAAGCATTCCTTGAGCCCTTATTGGAAGCAGAAATGTTTTGACTGCTCTTGGCTCCTGTGAACATTTGTCATTTTTTAAATGCATACAAAAAAAAAAAAAAAATCCTGGACTGCTTTCTTAGATTGATAATTCATCCTGTATATGGGTGATTTAGCAATGTTGTTCCATGTGAATTTGGGCAAGAAAGACAGCATTCACTGTCTAATTCCTTAATCTGTGTAACAGTAAATGGGCAAAGTGCTTAACACAAAGATAACCACAAAACTCTAGGTTAAAGTTATGAAAGAAAATTTAGAAACAAATGTTATAGCAGCTCCTTCGCTGAGGCCTTTAGAAACAGACCAGGAACTCATGTTTCTATGGTGAGAAATGAATCAAGAAAGCATAGTATCCTTAATATATCTCTTTGGTTGTATACCTCCTTTGTATTTCTTACATATTAAATTTTTTAATGTAAGTTAAATAAAAAAGTTTTCTATTTAAAATATTTATCAAAGGAGGAAACGACTTCCTTGCATATTGTACTTTAATGCTCTGAAAGAGTAAATTCACACTCACTTAGGGAAGGTGGTTCTTAAAGGTGTTTAGTAAGGTAATTCTAACAGACTCAAAATGATATGATAAATAGTAATTTATTTGGGCTTGAATTTATACACTCTCATGAACCAATATAAATAGACTGGAATTATTTCTAACATCAAAAGTCCCCTGTTTAATTGTTTTGTCTACTGGAAGAAGCAATTTCCCACAGCTACAAATATTTAAAAATCTGATAAAATAAAATTATATTAAAATGTCATAATACATGGATTTGGCAACTTGCCAAGGACAGATACCGACTTTTGCAAATTTCTCTTTTAAAGATACACTAGGCATTCCAACATTCCTCATCATTTTATAGTCAACTGCTGGCGGCAAAAAACTGTACCCAGCAATTCTCTACTGTTGATATATTCTAAACTATTTCATAAGCATTACTTAAACAGTGTATCTAATAGATTTTGCATAATTTTTCTATTCAGAAATTTCTTTAACACATATAATCTACTGAAATTCTCCAAAAAAAATTACATCATAACAGGAATAAAACTGGCAAAATCTTTTAGTTGGCCAATTTTACATTTATTTATTTTACATAAAATGAAGCTCATGACTCTCAATCTCCATATATATTGAAAACAAACATGATTAATATTCAAATAATTTAGTTAACTTCCAGACTGAAAAGCTTGCTATCTTTTTATATTTAAAATGTAAATTTGGTAAAAATAACATTTGAACACATTAAGAATTATTCAGTTTAAAGTCACCAGAACAAAGAAAAAAATGACATTAAATAGAAAGACAATACTTAATTACCAGAATTTCACCTAAGTTTTTAAGAAAATAGTAACTTAGGAACCAATTTTCTATGTACTTTGACATATTCTAGTTTATGACACTTGCCAATGATGGACTGAGGGATATAATTTGTGATTTAAACAATATTAAGTTTGGGCTAGGCAATGATGGTGAACCTCTTAGAGCTTTCAATGATAAAAAAAAAAAAAAAAAAAAGGTGTGAATGCCATAGGTTCCTCACCAGTGTCCTGGGGATACAACTTAGTGCAGGGTAATTCCCTAGCATGCACAAGGCCTTGCTTAAACTCTTGGCACTACAAAAAAGGTAAGGGGAGGAATAATACAGTAAGAACATAATAATCAGTTTAACATAAGAAAATGAGTGGAAATTACAAAGCAGCAAACAGAACTCCACTTTTTTAGAGACACAACAGCTTAAATCCCTTTACATTCACATGTTAGACCTAGACTGGCCCTTCAGATTTACAAAATCCAATGACAGGTAAATCATGGCATCCTGGATTTCACCTTTTCATCACACTAGCTTACATAATAATTTCCTTAAAGAGTATTATTAACTCAGAAATTTCCTTGTTTCTCTTACCTTTATTCAGTAAAAAACAGGAGTGTTATATAATACTATAAGAAAGTCAAGGATATGAAATATTTGTATTTTTAGTCTTATTCAAAATAAAATTTACTAACAAAAATGGAATAATTGTAAACAAAAGAGGTGTTACACTCGAACATTTCTTTGAAATCAGAACATTAAGTGCCTATGTTAGATTCTAAGGGGTATTTTTAAAGGAAAGCAATAACTTGCTTATAGAATATCACACTATATCTCAGTTACCTGAAAAGCAAAGGAGCTATTTACAACTTAGACATAATCACTAACAGTATTAGAAAGAAATGCACAAGCGTGGTAGTTGTAATGAGATATAAATCACTTAACAGTTTTCCAAGAGCATAACTCAAGCAAAGCATTTGTTCTCTTACTGTCTCAAGCACTGTTCAAGCAGGTGTCATTTCAACTCATCAATTCTTGTACTGAATAAATTTAATAAAACTGGCATTTTTATATTTCCTATTATCTTATAAAAATTAACCAAAAAATGTAATTTTTGGTAATGCCACATTTAAATAATGGTACTTGTAAGTGGTTAAGTCCCATCACCAAAGTTGGGTCAGAATCTTAAATTGTCACCTCTTGCAAACATTCACATTCAAAGAGGAATTAATTTAATTCATAATCTGTAAGAAAATTCTTGATATACTTTATGTTCCATTATCACCATATTAGAACATATTAACAGAAGCTTCCCCATCCTGGTTTAATTGCTGAAAGGCCATGCTATTTTCTCCAATCTAAGGGGATAGGGTAATATATCTTGCTGTCTCAGAAAAGGAACTTTAGGAAAACGTGAATCGAACCTTTCTTTTACTTTTGTAAACTTGAGCTTCTGATTTGGAAAAAACCTAGCTTTTAAGATTCAAAAATATTGGTTTTTTTGGGGGGGGCTCAAACTCATGACCTCGTGCTTGCCAGGAAGGTGCTTATGTTGCTGAGCTAAATCCCTAGCCCCCAAGATTCAAAAATATTAGAAACTAAAATTGTGTGGTTTATGCCATTACCTATATCAAGAAGATTACTGGAAAGTTAGCCATTCCTCCATGCCTAATACTGTCTAGATAACATCAAAAGAGAGAATGTAAGGGAAGTTATATCCTGCAGCAGCACACTGGAAGGATAGAGACCTCCAATCAGGTTGAAGCACTTAAAGATCTCTGCAATCTTAATCTTTTTCTTCTATTGTAACAATGCACTTTAAACTGGGTAATTTATAGATAACAGAAATTTATTTCTCAGAATTCTGGAGCTGGGAAATCCAAGATCAAGGCACTGGCAGATTTAGTGTCTGGTGAAGGCTTTGGTGCCTTGCTAGATCTTCTTGGGGCAGAAAGGAGTAGGTGACCTTTTCCATAAGGGCACTAATCCAACAACATAATCACTTCCCAAAAAGTCTTACCTCTTACTAATATCACACTGATGATTAAATTTCAACCTATGAGCTTTGGGGAAACAGCAACTTTCATACCACAGCAAGAAGTAATAATCAGAGTCTTCCTGCATCCAGTATGAAGTGAGAGCAGAATTAGTATCTGCTGAGATAAAGACACCCTCTTCTTTTTTCCTGCACCACCTCTCACCACTGGTATCAACTAACAGCACTCTGTTTAGTGGAAACAGGCAAAATTATAAGTTTAATGACTTTTCCAGAAAAGTGAAAATAAAATCCTTATAAGATTCTTTCAAAAACAAAACATTCTCATAATTTCTCAAGCGGTATATTTTATTCATGTTTTATAAAGCTAATTTTGTATAAGTATAAATTTTTGGCATTTTCTAACTATAGCTTTTAGAGATTTTTGCCTTTTCAATGTGTATATGCTTTATATAATCTCTATCAATGTGTAAACAGAATACTGTTACCTTAAAGTTTTTCCTTCTTTTTGAAAGAATTTTCCTTAAAATGAAATTGATATTCACTGGTTTTATTTTCCTCCAAAGGATTTTGTTCATTAAATGGCTTTCTATAATGTAATTAAAAATTTTAATAATAGTATTACATTTATTAAAAAGTTAAATTCAGATAAATACAAAAGAGTATTCTATTCTACTCTATTCTATTCTAAGACAGGGTCTGCTATGTAGTTCAGGTTGACTTTGAACTTAATATGTAATCCAGGCTGAACTCAAATTCACAGCAAATCTCCTACCTCGGCCTCCTAATGCTGGCATGCTCCATCATATCTGGCAGATATTTCTATTTTAAATAAACTGGCAAAGCTTTTTGGTGTAATAGTTACTCAGATAACAGACTAATTTCAATATATTGTATTAATACCTTAATGACTAATACTAAGAAATTATTTAATATAAATTCACTTTTCAATACTTTAGAAATTTCTGATTAAAATCAGAAGAAATAAGATGGAGAAAATGTATGAAGTTCAATTCCAATTTTAGAAACACTTCTAAAAAGTATGTGATTTTTTAAACTTACATTTTAAGAAGTTTTATAATAGATGACAGTTAAAATTTCATATGTATTTTATATGAAAAAATTTCAAATGTATTTTATACCTAAATATTCAGTGTATACCTCCTAGGAACTAGGATACTCTATTAAATTATATTACATATCATTATTATGTCTAAGAAACTTAACTTTTATATAATCATTTTTCATATATAATTTATCTCCATTCATCCCAATCATGTTCTTAACAGCTTTATTTCAGTACAGGAACCAAAAAGAGATATATCTCACACCCAATCATCATATTCTTTCATATTTGCTTGCTTTTTACCACGCTGAAAATTTTAAAGTGTCATATCACTTTTCACATAGGGAATCTATAATCTTGATTCATCTGAATACTATTTTGAGATTAAATTCAGATTAAGCATTTTTGGCAAGAATGCTATAGGGGACCCTGTACTTCCCACAGGATTGCATCTAAAGCCACAGTGGCCACTGTAACCCTTGCTGATGATGACGTTCAATCACTTGATTAAAGGGCTATCTCCTAGATTTGTTTACTGAAAAAGTACGTTTTTTTCCTTTCAGAATAATCCATGAGATAATGTTTGACAATTTTAGCATCACTGATGAATTCAACAACTTAATTTCTTAATGGATCCCTTATTTCTTCAGGCTGCTATGTTACTTGATCAGTATTTCTCAGAATTTTTTTTCTTAATGTAATATAAAATTGTCTGAATTAAGAGTTCAAATACAGGGGCTGGGGATTTAGCTCAGCGGCATAAGTGCCTGCCTTGGAAGCAGGCAGTCGTGAGTTCGATCCCCGGTACCGATAAAAAGGAAAAAGACAAAAAAAAAATTAAAAAAAAAAAAAAAAAAAAAAAAAAAAAGAGTTCAAATACATAATTCTATATGATAGTTATTTTATGACTCCTACGGGTAAAATTCTGGTACGTCAGCTGGTCTTGTTATAAAAAGAAAGGAAAAGAAGATATCTAAACACAAGCAGAACTAAATTCAACCCATAAAACTTGAACCCATCTGTTTCACTGGTTAATAAAGAAAATTCTCTTTGCTTCACAAAATTACAAGACAATCTGTCAATCAAACTCTTAGCTTGTCTCCTAAAAGATTTGTACCAGGTTGTCTGTCACATCCCCAGTATTCTGCATTGCTATGGGTCTTACTTTATCAGCTCTAATGAAGCAAACTATATAGCAAGGTGAGAGAAGGTTTCTATCAAAATCTTAATTCCCAAATTAGAAGTCAAGAGGGCAATCTAAGAAAGAGTACAGTCTTCTGTAGCACCTTGAAGAAACTTTGCTAAGACAGATAATTACAACAGTGGAACTTTTTCAGAAAATAACTATGACCTAGGCTGAAATGTTATTCACAAAAATCAAAACTGATCTTTCTATTATGCAAAATGGAAAAGCAATTTAAATGAGAGCTATGTTTCCCTCTGAATTTTTCTCCTCTTGAAAAGGCTGGCAAGATTTTTAAGCAAGAGATCTAGGGTTAAGCAGTATATATTAATGCCTCCAATAATGAACACAATATGGTACAATGACATTCTTTATCCAAAGAATTTGATATCAAAGATTAAGAATATTTGAACTAAATGATAAATTCCTACACAGAGAAGTCTAATTGGGCAGTGGAAATCAGTGCACAAGCAATGCTCCTCATAACTTTGCCATTGTGATTAGTTCTTTTACATTTATGAGGGAAAGAACTTGATTACTTCTCAAAATTCAGAACTTATCTGCAAACCTGGAAAGGTGACTAAGATATAAAATATTAAAATAATTCCATGCATTTCACCTAAAAGACATATGCAAGCTCAAAAGTTAAAGGGCACCAAAAAGGCTCATTAATCAAGACAATTAATACATTATCAATATTTTAAAAATCAATGTAAGAATCCATGATGGACACACAAAAGCAGGCTGTTTTTATTTGTTTGACATTATATATAATAAGAACATTCACTTCCAATCAACTGCTCATGACATCCAACAAATTAGGCTTTTGAAACCCTCTCCAGAAAAGTTTATACAAATTGACATTGGTGTTCAATGTATTAGGTAATTAAGTACATCCATATTTTTTATTGTGGCACTTTTGTTAACTTTTACATTTGGTACAAAGTTTAGAAGGATATTTTGATAAATTTATACAGGGTTATAATTTCTTGTATTTTTGCCTAAGGTACTAATATGGTTCAACAGGGCACTAGATTCACTTTATGGGAAGATTTAATATTCTTTTAGCTGGTGAAGCCCCCCAGATGTTTAAAACTAAATGCCTCTATTCCAACGGGTTTCAGACTTCTGGGAATGCAGAGACAACTTTAAACACAAACAACGTAAAACACAAAGTTCTATATGAAAAAAAAAAGTCCTAGAATTTAGGGGCACTAAAGTTTTCTCTTCCACGAGGAATAAAATTAAGAGAGAATCTCTGGAAATGACGTAAGTTTACCATATTACCAAATCCCAACAGATCCTAAAAGTCAGATCTGTTAACTTGGACATCAAATAAGTGGCAGGGTAATAATAATAAGTAATACCCTCAGCCCTACTTCAGTTTCCACCAAATGCCAGAAAAAAGGAACATTTGAATTAGATGCTGGAAGACAGTATTATCTTCAAAATGGGAGAATGAGAGACAAAAAAGGAAAAATACAGAAACAAGAGCTAGTAAAAACAGAAAGAAGAAACTGGTATAGAAAGGAGCACAGATTATCTCAAAGATAAAATGCAGAATCTAGTAGAAAAACAAAATACAACAAGAGGACAAAGAAAACAATAATAGTGACTAGAAACAGCGAGAAGAAGTATGAGGGAGAGCTAATCAACCATTACCCTTGAACAGACTAATGACACAGAGATCAGGCAGCAGCTAATCTCAACAGACTGCTCTGAAAGCAAGAAAACAAGAAGAAACTAGAAATGGAATTTTCACAAGTTTCAACAACAATCAGAATCTAACAAGAAGTTAGAACTCCCTTATGATTAAGGAACACTAACATAAATTTTTTACCTCCCCCTAACTAGTTGCCTCTAAAATTAATATTCAAATCCACATTTATATAAATTGAGTAAATCCTTTTATAACCAAGTCGGTAAACAAAAAATATATACATATACACTCAAATACATACATTGTAAGTTCTCTATGACCATGACTTCCACATTTTTTGATAATACTAAATACAGATTGAAAAAAAACTTTCTGTACTAAAGGTATACAGATATTTTCCTTGTCATTATTCCCTAAAAAATATCATATAACAAATATTTATATAATACATGATTTAATATATATAGGTTTGATATAAATACTTCATTATTTTATATGAGGGTTTAAAGTATCTATGGATTCTGGTATTCAAGGTAGCTCTGTAACCAATCTCTCCTGCATAGCAGGGGACAGTTAATACTTATTTTAAAGGTACCTTCAGATGAAGTTTTGAAAGGAAGGAAGGAAGGAAGGAAAGAAAAGAAAGATAGAAAAGATAGAAAAGAAAGAAGAAAAGAAAAGAAAGATAAAGGTGTTGTAGTTTTAAGTTACAGATCAATACAAATTTCTGTCCTATCCCTAGAACCAATCTGTCAGTATTTAAGCCTGAGTTCAAACAATGAAGGAAAAAATCCTAATTAATAGATCTTTAAAATGCTCACTCAGAATCTTGATCCTGAATGAGCCTGAAAGTATGTTTCTTCCTCATATATAAATTGTTTATGTGTACATGAGCATACAGTATTCTATTAAACTACAGATACACATGGGTATCATGTAAAACAAGAAATATTTACAAGAAAAAGAAAACTGCTTTAAGGAATTCACCATGCAATAAACACTACACTTTCTGGTCATTTTCAATTGTACTTGCTATTGTTTCTTTGCACAGTATTTTTAAAAATTAATTCATACAAAATTCTTAGATAATTTCTGAAAAGTTGAGATTATAAATAAGACTTTTCACAAAAAGAGGACATTATGATTTTATTTTATTTTCATAGAAACTATATATAATTTCAGTTGAGTACAGCAGTATCCATCACAAAACTATTCAAATGGAGAAAATATTTGGTGTGCTTCAAATAGAAGACTATTATTTACTACTTTGGTTAGCTTTCCTTCTCATGAATGTTATTACAAATGGCATTAGATAATGCTATATTCATTCATAATGTTGCCTTTCCCTTACTAATGCTAATGAGAACTTAACTCAAAAGATCATTATCATTTATTTACATTTTCATGTTCAACATCTACCATAATGTCAGAAAGTGTCAGATGTTCAAAATATATATTTGACCTCATAAAATTGAGAGAAAAAAATCCTCTACAAAACATAATTGTAAATATATTAAACCTAAAAAAGATCTGAGTCTTTAATATGAATGTATAATTTCTGGAGAAATGCATAGCAATGTTAATGTGGTGTCAGGAACAAAACAAAGATGGAAGCCAAAAGGACTAAGATATGACATGTATACATATCAACTTTCCACAATGAATGTACTAATTATACATCATAAACCTGTACTGTAAAAACATAATTGGTTTTTTTAAAATAATTTTTGGAACTCAGTCTGAAATGGCACAGAGAAAATGAGAGAGAGATAAGGACACAAAGGAGGAGACCTTTAAATGTGGGTGTGGGAGAGCTTCATGGAGCAGGGCATACAAAAGCGCTCAAATGAGAACAAAGAAGTGTGTTTTACCAGTTTTGGCCGGGGGAGGAATTTGGGAGGTGGGCAAAATGACATATTAGCCATTGATTTGAAGGAGCATCTGCCTATGTAAAATAGGAAACAGAAAGATTTACTGGGGGCCGGATATGGAGGCTTGGATGGTTGTGGAGTCTTGGGATTGGAGAGGGCTCAGCACACGTGCAAAAAGGGAACAGAAGGTTTATCTCTGAATGAGAAGGAGAATGTAGTATTTAATCTTGGAGAGGTAAATTGTTCCTCTGGGTCAGGTACCAAGCCGGGTGGATGTCACGATACAGAAAGCTAAACCACAGGCTAACAGAACCTATCATTTATAATTTTGGGATTTCAAAACTTCTGAAACAGATAAAGGTTGCTAAAATTTTAGCATTCTATCCAGAGTAAGTTACTAAATATTTTTATTCAATATTCAAGGAAATTGTAAATGTGCTGGCATAAAAATATTTAGAATCAACTAGTTTTCACCTGCTTTATTAAAAGTTTTAAGAATCATTTTACAACTTTAAATAGGTTTTTCTGAAAATGCATTTTTAACTTTACACATCAAATAAAAAACCAAAATAATAGCAGTAACTCAACTTCTACTATAACCTAAAGTTCTAAAACTAACAATTTGCTTCTGATGTAATGTGTTAGCTCTTCTGCATGGAAAATAGATACACAAAAAATAAAAGAAATAGTGGAGGCCAGCAGAATTTTACAAAGCATTAAACTAACAATCTTTAAAAACGAAATTACATAAATTTATCTCTATTGATTCCTAGTATGATCTATATTATTTACATTAAAAAATGAGAATTTCAATAACTGCATTTCTATAATGAATCCAAATAAGAGTCAGATCTATTAGATATGCAAATATGTACTATCTGATAGCATGCATCATCTACTATTTGATTTTTCAGTTCATGCACTCCTGTGTATGGAACTGAGCAAACTAGAAAATGAGCTAAAGACAATATACTAATGTGATATATAATTAGGGAAATCACTTTCAAATAAATGAACAAAATGAAGATTTCTTTCCAAAAGACTTTTTCATTTAAATAATTCACTTTGCTACATGCAGGTATTAAAATGCATTATGTGAACAGACTTTTTAAATTTTAAATTATTACTAATGTTTTACATATATTAAGTCGCAAAATATGCCTTACAAGAAGGCTTTTTTAATGAAAACAGAAAATTTTTTAAAAAACATAAAAATAAAAGTTTTAATTAAAATTATACTTGCTCTGCCCTATAAACAATTTCCAGGAAAAGTCTATAAAGATATAATATGCAGTGAATTCAATTAATTTTTTCTTTAAAAAACAAGAGCTGGAAATAAATTATTGGTATATTAGATACAAAATAAATCCACAAAGTGTTACGATTTCAAGAGACCTATTTTAATATGGTTTCTTAGGAAAAAGAAGTAATAAAAATGAAAAACCTGAAAGACAAAATTTATAGTTGACAGGAATAAAAACCACAAATCTTGTTCAGTGTAACAGTTTAAAAGTTCAATGATAGGGGCTGGTGATTTAGCTCAGCGGCATAAGCGCCTGCCTTGCAAGCAGGCTGTCATGAGTTCGATCCCTGGTACTGATAAAAACGAGAAAAAAAAAAAAGTTCAATGATAATGGAATAAATGTAAAAATATTTCTGTACAGTACATGTTAACCCTAATTACCTAAAAGGTAACTTTCTATCAATAACTGTCAATTTATTTTACTTAATATATTTGCTTCAGATAAAAGATTAAAACAATAAAAGGAAGGAAGTTTAGAGGAAAAGTAAAGAGTAGATTAAAAGAAATAAGCTTTAAGTGTAAATCTTGCTTCTTGATGTTCTAGAAAATATGATTACATATATAAAAGAAATGAAACCCAGTAATTCAAGAGAGGAGAGTACAAATTTATCATTATTTTCAAATGATGTTAGTAGGTACCATTAAAATCTGAGAACATCAATAAAAGTACAAGAACATAAATTCAGGAAGTTAAATTATAAAATTAACATTCAAAATTGTATTTAAAATGTACGAAAAGTATATTCTCATTCAACAATTAGAAAACCGTTAATAATAGCAATTAAATTACTATATATGAATATATAAAACAATATGAAATATACAGAACCTTAATAAGAAAACTATACCTCAAAAAAGAGGAGTTTAAGCAAATTAGAAGTCCTATCTAATAATATTTTTAAAACATCAACTTCTGGACAGCTAATTTGAATGAGAACAAGAGACATTATGGTAGCCACTGTTGATTTTCCAACTGTCTGGTTTTGAAAGCCTCTAATGCCTTCATCACTCTGCTCTGGTCAGTTTAATACTATTCTGTTTTGTATTAATTCATTGTATGTGAAGATATGGACAACTATTTGGAAGAAAACAAAAGACATTATAGTAGTCACGGTAGATATCCTGTTATCTTGCTTTGAAATCTGTGTCACTTCCATTGCTTTCTTCTGGTGTACTTTGTTCTATTTTGTTATGTTTAGTTTTACATTCTTTAAAATTAAAAAAAAATCAACTTCGGACTTGTAAAACTATAACTATGAAGTACCAATAACCATTTAAATGTGTATATATGTGCATGTGTTTGCACACGCACACCCATACTTGCATGCACAAGGATGTGGAGAGAGAAATAGTGTGGCACTATATAAACACTGCTAAGCAGAGGGATTCAAGCGGAAAAACACAAAGCATTATAATAATAGAATACAGACCAAAGATTAAAGATTCCATGATCAATTCACTACAGAATTTGATTTCTAAGGAGTCAGGATAAAAGGGAAATGATTGTGTTTTAGTTCCAGTCTGACTTTGTACAGGTTTAGAAGGGAACTATAAAATATGCTGATTAGGAAATTCAAGACAATAGCAACATTAGGAAGTTAAAACAAGAAATTCCTTTTTTTCCCTTTTGTGTCAAGAATTGAACTCATGACCTTGCACTTTCCAGGCAGGTACAGTACTGCTGAGCCATATCCCTGACCCAAGAAAGTCCTGATAAATCTTTTGAATTTTTCTATTTTTTCTGAGGTATAAAGGTTTTCAGGGGAAGCAAATATTACTACAGGAGCTTCAGAAGTCTGAAGACATACCTTAAACCTTACTAAAAAAAAAAAAAAAAAAAAAAAAACAGAACCAGTAAAATAGGCAGGTCACTAGCAAAAAAAGTAGTAGTATTTCAATGAATAATGTAATCTTTTCCATGGTAAGCATAGCAGAAAATAAAGACCAAAATATCTTTGACTTAGTATCATGAAAAATTTTCAGCTTGCTATCAACTTGATAATTTCATATCGCTAACAATTCTATGACAAATTCAGCTTTTCCCATTTTATTGATTCAAAACACTATGAAATTTGATCCAAAAACTGCTAAATGTGATGGGGCATGTAACTCAGTGCTAAAGTATCTGCTTAGCAAACAGGAAGCTCTGGATTCACTGAACAAACAAACAAAAATTAAGGCAAAACAAGGATAGAGAGAAAACATTTGATGATAAGCAGTATATCCTCCACACTATACACTGTGTTCTTAGTATTTCTGTTCTCTCAGAATTCATATGTTGAAATCTTAACTTCCAAAATGACAGTACTAGAAAGTGAAGGCTTTTAAAGGTGTTTAGATTATGATGGGGTTAGTACCTTTGTACAGAGGATGAAGAGTACTACCTTGTGCTTCCACTACATAAGGATGCAACAGGAAAGCACCAACTGTGGAGCAGGAATAAGCCCTAAGACTTTGACCAGGAAAGGAACCTGCTTTTGCATATCCAAGTCTCTATAACTGTCAGGAATAATTTTCTGTTGTATACAAGATATACAGTATATGGTATTCCATTATAGCAGCTTGACTAGACTAGACTAGACTAGACTAGACTAGACTGAAGAGCCCTTACAATGAGAAGATTTTTCATATGAGGTAAAATTAATGAATTATTTTGTTCCACTATATTTTAAATTACAATGAAGTCATAATGCTTATGAACTAAAAATACTTCAATACTATATGAAGATATAAAATTTAAAAATAGCATAATAAATTAACATAGGTTTCAAGGTTATTTATTAGGACAGCATAAATTTACACATTTTCCTTATTACATAAAAGCAATCATAATTATAGTGAAAAATTTAGTAATATATCTCTATAAGAAATAATACTTTGAAAAACAAAATCTCAATAGATTATTTTACTTTCTCAAATATGTAAAAATAAAAGGACCAACCAGTGATTTGGAGTCTCTATCTCTATTCATATTAGTGATATTTTACAAAACCCAGATTCTAAAATCTGTGGTGAGTCACAGTGAAAGTACATAATTAATGTAAATTCCCTGCAATATTATCTTCTTTGCAGCACCAAAGGCCTTTAATAGGGTAAGTGTACTATGATAGCAAGATTAGATTTATATATCCTAGAAAATGGTTACATGCTGATAAACAGCATTAAATTGACATAATAGCTCTTAGTGGTTATAAATGTAGCTTTTTCCTATTTTAATTGGCAATGACTAGAATGACCTTTTCTCTATAGCTGTAACTATGGTACAGTAATTAGACAAACCACTACTTACTTGTGAAACAGAAAAAGAGGAAAAATGCTCTCAGTTACTAGTTTTGAGGATGTGAAACTAGATTGGTCTTCTAGGTGGGCAAAAAGGGTTACCAATTAGAAAACAGATTTTTGTAAATTATGTTGTATGTTTGATTAATTATCCAAATTACTGGCCAAAATCCCATAATGAAGCCCTTTTATAGGCAGTTCTCTAAGGACTTGACAGTAAAACCAAGAACTTGGAACTAGTTTTGAAAACAGGTGAACAGAGAAGGTTTATTCCCATATATGTCAAAAAAAGTATAGCATCACGAATTGTGGTCCTTGCAAACACACCTGCCTTGGGCCCATGAAATTGCAAAAGATGGTAACATTTATCAGGGCTTTGCAGCAGTCATCTTCTAGCCATCTCAGAATTGTTATGGTTGAGTTTATTCAAGGACATCATTTCCTCTGCCTGAGAGCAAAAACTCTTGTCTTCACCCTACTACTGTAACTCAGTCAGCTAGTTTCTAAACCTGCAAGCATTACACTGGGAAACATTTTATCCCTAGAAGAAATATAGAAGGGGGTTTAATGTTCGACAGCTAAGATTGTGCACTAGTCATTTCTACTATAGACATTCTGAATAAAGAATCGCAGCTTACTGAAATGAAAACCCACATGAATTCAATCAGCAGGTCAGTTCTGTGACAACTGTTACCCACTGGCATCACAAGACCTCTGAAGAGGTCAGATTCCACCCATCAGCTGCAGTTATTTGCATATCACATCACTAAGCAATGATAAATCAATTTGGATCCAATATTATGTTTTCATTATAACAAATGTTTAATCATTTTCTCTATATATAAAAAGAAGTATGATTACGGTATGAATTTTAGTTAAACAGTCTATCAGTATATTTAGTTAAACAGTCTATCAGTCCCTAAAAAATAGATTGGAAAGTTTAAGTGAGAGTCAGGGACCATCTTTCCATAGTTACAGTAATGAAATCAGGCATATAAAAGGCAGATTGGGGAAGTAATTATACAATGTGTGAAAAGTCAGGCTATTTAAAAATACACTACACAGTAATAATTAAAAACTGTCCACACATGAAAATTGAAAACCATTAATTATAAAAACAACAAAAAGTTTCGAATGTACACAGAAAAGCTAAAATGGATGATAAAAATGATGAAAATGAAAAGTGGCAAAAGTATTACACGATTATTCAGAAATCCTTTAACTATACCAGAGGCAAGTGATGCTAAACTATAAATTCTGTGCAGAAAACCAAATATTCAACTCACTGCCTATGCCAAATGTCTGATGAGTCTAGGCACTTAATAAATCTAAAAAATAAGCAAATGAATGAATAGACCAAATTATATTTAGTTATTTTCTCTCACATCATCTTGGATTGGACAAGCAACTATTCATAACGCTATGAGACATAAAATGGAAATAGGTGAACTATTCTTGAGTTCACTTGTAAAAGTACACTATATCCTACCTATGTGACACTGCACAATACCTCACAGGCAGAATTAGTATCTTGTGCCTTTGTTCCACCATTTAAAAATGTATACTAATAGTATTTGAAACATTAGCCAGCATAATCAGTGCAACGGAAGTGTTAGTGGTTGGTGCTGTCATTCTGTGATAACATGCAGAGGTTTCTGAAATCATACACAGGTTTTGAAATCCTGAATTAGTTATAGGTCATCAATATTAAATATAGTACTCAGCATAATGTTTTTAATAAGGAAATTCAAATTATATCGAATCAAATATCTCCACTACAATTGTTCTCAAGGATTAAAAAGAGTCATCTGGACCTATTATGATTCAGAACATGAATTTCTTACAAAATAAACCCAAGTATGACAAGGGATTTTGTCTAACATTAGATAATATCGAATTAAGAGACAGTTATAATGAGTTGTAAATGTTTCATTTTGCTCGGGCTCATCAAAGAGTCAACCTCTAAACCTTTATATTCTTCTTACCATTTATTCAAATTAAGCTCTCAGTCATTTAAATATATTATTATGATTACCAAAGACACAGAAAGGAAATAAAAAGGTTCAGCTGACAATCAAATACAAGAAAATAGGCTAAGATGTCAACAATAAAGGACATTAAAATATTCTTTAAAATGTACTGAAGATACAGAGAACTACATAGTAATCAAAATATCTTTAGCATCAGGGCTGGGGATTTAGCATAGCGGCATAAGCACCTGCCTTCAAACAGGCGGTCGTGAGTTCTATCCCCAGTACTGATAAAAAAAAAAAATCTTTAGCATCATAGTATAACTGATTTATGACATGTTAAAGATTAGACTTGTTTTATTTGTAAATTTTAAATTTTTCACCTAATTACCTGAAATATTTCTTTCTTTGGTTACAGAAAAGTAGTTTCAAATGGTTGTCTTATAACATTCTAGATCATGTAAAACCTGGTCATGTAAACTTTTTTTTCTAGATGTTCTGTCCTAACATTTATAAGAAGCACACGATAGGTCAAAAAGTAGGGTGGAGATAAAGGGGAAAAAAAGGATTAAAATGTGGTATGTCCAGGTCCCAAATCCCTACAATGAATGTTAGCGTTATATACTGCAAACATGTATTAGTAATTTTTTTAGGGTAAAGGCTTTTTTAAAAAATGTGTTTTCTTCATTTTAAAAATGACAAGAAAAAGACTGTCCTCAGTCAGGGATAGAGCCAGTTTGGACAGAGATTCAGTGTGTTGCCACCAAAGCTTCGTGTGCTGAAAGCTTGGTCCTGGTATGGTAGTATCAAGATCCTGGGGCCTCTAACAGTTGGTATCTAGTCCAACGTGGCTAAGTCTGGGAGAGCTCTGCCCTCAGAAGGGATTTATGTAGTTTTCAGGACCCAGTTAGGTCCACAGAGAGTAAGCAGTTATAAAAAGAGCAATCCTGACTCCTGAAACCCTATGGCTTCCTGCTTACAACCAATTCCTTTCCTCTTTGCCATGCTGTGATACAGTGAGACAGCCCTCATTAGAGTCTGAACAGATGATCTACTTAATTTTAGACTCTGGGATTAAAAAATCTATTTCTTATAAGAAACTCAGCCTTAAGTATTTTGTTATCTTAAACTACGCAGTTTAAAAAATCTATTTTTTATAAGAAACCCAACCTCAGGTATTTTGTTATAGCAACAACAACAACAAAATCAAACCTACTTCTAAAATTCAAAATAACTTCTAAATTAAAATCAGAACTTGGTATCATATTTTAAACACAATGATGTCCACAAAAGGAAGGTATCAAGTGGAATAAAGTAAGCATATAATTTATCATCTAAATAAAATATTTCCTGTAATGTTTACAATGCCTAAGTTTTATTGGTCTTGTTCTCTACTGTTTTGTCCAACTTTATAATATATAATGAGATAGACAATTCTTTTTAAGGAAACAAGAGACAACGTTGATAACCATTGTTGATAACCTTGTACTCTGTTCTACACCATGTGCTATGTCTATCCTTGGTTTTGACTGATAGCTTTGTTTTGCCATATTTGACTGTATTCTCCCCCCCCCCCAAAAAAGTAATAAGAACTAAGGAGTAATAAAATCCAAAATGTGTAAATTTTGTTGTAAAAAAGAGAGGGGAAAAAAAGAGCTCTAACGGATATAACAGCAAGTGTGTTTAGGGGTGTTAAATAGCTGACTATATCAATGTTTTTGGATCATTGAACACAGCTGTTTGCAGTCTCCCTGTTTGAATGTCTACTTTGTATTCTTTGATACTGTGATTTGAGCAACTATTTTCAAGATGATAATATGTAATCTATTAACAGGTGATTTCTTACTGTTATGGTTTTTTTTTTATAGTTCTGTATTACGTGTACCCTTACACTGCTTTGTTTTGTTTTGTGTTTTTCTCTTTTTCCTCTTAAATAAAATTAAAAAATAAAATAAATAAATAAATAAATAAAATATTAGGCCCAACACAAAACAGAAAAGCATTATATAAATTTAGACATACACTACTCAAATTTGGAAAATTTATTTTTGTAATACAGAAGACAAAGCAGCAAAGCAAACATCAGTATTTGGCATTCTAAATGCCATAAGGAGACGATTTCATAAACATATCATTATTTAATAATAATAATTTATTCCAAACCTATCCCAATGCTGTAGCTCTATTATTTAACTTGATTATGTAACTTTTATTTATTTGTGCCTTACTTCTTCTAGTATATAATAGAACTTTGAGAGTACCATCAATAAACTTTCATATTTCTTTTCAATATTTTGTCTATAAAAATGCAGATAGAAATCAATGTACATTGATAACAAAAATTATTATTACATGTAATGTGTATTACCTAGCTAATGATGTGCTAAGAACTATTTTAAGACCTTTATATACAAAGCCATAAACAAAGCCATATTTAAATCACAATAACTTTATGATACAAAGTAGTACCACTAGCTGAATTTTACAGATTAAATTAAATAAAATGACAAAATAAAGGTGCTTGCCTAGTGACAAAAAGAAGGAAGACAAAGATCCAGTAATCAAATGTAGACTGATGCCAGAGCCTGTGCTCATATGCATTCTATTATACTGAATCTTGATGGAAAATTCATAGTGCCTGAATAACATTCGTAAGTTTTTTTTTTTTTAAGTTTTTAAAGCTTATTATTTTTTTGGCATAAGAGGGAGTGGTGTTGGCACCTGAAACCAGGACCTCACGCATGGTGTTTATAGGCTATACCAGCAAATCACAGACAAATGCCATGTTTAAATGATCCAAAGTAGTTCATAACAGCCATTGTTGATGAACAGATAGAGATAAACTGTTACTCTTCTGTATGGATATGGAGGTATATATTAGTAGAATGTTTCTAGGGAGAATTAACTAATATGTATCAGTACTTTTATATGTAAGTTCTTAGATGAAGAAACTATTCCTACCAATTGAAAAGAGGCATAAACAAAAGTATACAAAGATATGGGCAAAACAATGTTTCTCCTACATGAGTTACTTGTAAGAGAAAATACTGGAAATAGTTAGAAAGCCTGTCACTCGTAGATTTACAGTTAAATACACCATACTAAAATATGACCAATAACCATGACATGACATCTGTTTCCTTGCTTTTTTATGAAAACCAAAAGAAGCCCATAATATATTACTGAATCACAGACACAAGACTACAAAATATTATAGATGGTATAATTCTATAAAAAATAGGGCAGTTACACATGCATATGCACACATCTGAAAAAATGTTCATCAAAACATAAACAGTGGAAATCTCTACATAGTGAGATTTTAGGTAGTCTTAATTTTTTTAAAACAATATTTACTAAAACACTATTTGAATTTTATTTGCCATTCGAAGGAGCATTAAAAGAAAAACAACCTATAGAGACTACAGTCAATTCTAGGCTATAATATAAACACAGTGATTAGTAACAAGTGAGTGGCTGGTAAAGAGCTGAGAGAAGAGCAGAACAAGTGAGACATAGCAGCCTCACAGCAAGGAAAACAGCATTCAGTGTTCACTTCTGCCGTTAACCAGCAGTATGAACCTAGGTTCATATCTAGGATGATTTTTAAACCTTGGTTTCAAAATTATAAAATGAAAGAATTAGATAGGATGTCCTCAGAAGTTCTTTATGACTCTAAGAGTACATGACTAAAATTTTCACAGGATGACAACTGCTCCGTCCTTTCCCACACAAAAATATACTTAAATACTAATTGCTGGAACTACGATTATTTCTTAGACTGGAATAATACATTGAGCTAAGGAAGAAGCCTACACCAGACACTTCACTAACCCAAAATAATAACTCATTTCCAATGGCTGACAGTTCCCCTAAAACATTTAAACACACACACACACATTCTGACATTGTGAAATTTATATTTCTACTGACAAAAACCTAAGGAAAGAGGCAAGTGAGACTTTGAGGTTGCATTTCACTCTTATTCAGATACATGAATCATTAAATCTGGAGAGCTTCCAATCAAATAGAATAAACACCATTAGCATTTTAATAAACCTGCAAGCCACAGGCCTGAAAAAACAGCAAGAAAGAGTAAAGGGAAATCAGCACCTGCAAGCATCTTACCTCTAGCAGCCTGCCCTTTGGCAGCCCACCACGTCCTGCCTGCTCCACTCCCGGGAGACATCTCTGTGAAGTCTCTCATAGACTTTGCCATGCTCTATGCTTAGGATATGTTGTAGTCTTTACAAAAAAAAATGAGAATAAATAACCTGATTTAAAATACTGTACTTTAAAGAAAATGCTTACCTTTTATTTATAAGAAGCACCTTCAGTCAGAATGTGATTTATTGTATCAACTAAATAGATCATGATGACAAAACGGGGGTAAGAAAAATAAAAAAATCCAAAATAATGAATTCTATACCACAAATGAAGACCTAAGAGCTTACAGATAGAAAGTTTTATTAGCTGTCTTCTGACATTGCTTTTGGTCAGATTCTATGATTCTTGAAATATACTAAACTCAAAATTATATATAAACATTCAAAGTAAATATTCAATTAAGTGATTTTCTCAATTAAACTAGAAATTATAAATTAAAATTTATCTTCCCTTGAATAGCATGAATGTCATTTAATCTATTCAGACTGTATAATAATCAAATATATATTTTTTAAATTGTGGGCCAGTAAATATATTCAGATGAAAGGTCCAAGTGAAAAACATTTCACAAAGGTTAAGTAACCATATTAATTAAGGGGTCTTATTTTATGGAAAAAAATACAAGAATGGATCACTTTTTTTAATCTCTACTTAGGAATCTGAGTGTACTTTGTCCATTTATTTTAAAGCGAAGAGATGTTATGACAACTATAAATACACTAGAATTGCCTTATTTCCCTCAATAAATTATAAGTACTTCAATATTACCATATGTTAAGCAACAAGCAATTTTCAAGAATCTGCTAGTGTCTTCAAAAGTGTTATTTAAGACCTTCATTGTCAATTAGCAGGCAACCACAAGACTATGATAAGGCATCAATGATGGATGGTACTAACCAAGCCACCTTTCTAATAATGAACTAATGATTCATGCTCAAGGTGCTTTTGAAACATGATTAAGCCTCCAAACATTTCAATAAGGTGGGTTCCCATTATCTCCATTATGAAAGAGAACTCAAATAAGTTTTCCAAGGTTATATAGTGAATCACCCAATGATGAAAGTTTAGAAAAAAAAACACAACAAATCACAAAAGGACTCTGCTCTCATAATTCCCATTGTGAGTTGTTTTTATTCGCACTCAGAAAAGTCTTTCAGGGTAATTTATTTCCTTGCTCTGAATCTAACTGACCTTCTCTAGTGGCCACTGGCAAGCGTTTGCCAAAATGTCACTGACCAAAAAACTCACAATGCTATGTTTTATAAAATGAATATGTCACGAATCAGATGAAAATGTCATCAGTGCCACTGACAACAATAAAAGAAAATATTCTACAGATTTAAGAAATAAAATCCAAATTAAAGTAGAAAAAATTACCAGAGAAAATGTCATCAGTGACTCTAAATAAAAAAGTAAACAGACTACACCTTTAACAAAGTTAAAGGGAAAAAAAAAATTCAACCAAAAAGAAGATGCTCTTTAATCGATCAGAAAGAGGAAAAAAGGACTGTAGGAAAGCTTATGGGAAAGTTCTTTTAGATATTGGACTATTGTTCCTCAGGGAAGAAGAAATGGGAAGATGAGAGGCAACATGTCTAAGCACATATTGAGGAGTTCTTCAGACTTGAATCCTAAAGTTATTCATATTCTTATTTGCATGTCAAAATGAATGACATAATTTCTGAATGTCAAAACTAGTCACAGAAAATTAAATAGAAATTGAGTAAAAATTCATTCCTTGCTACCCTTAAAATAGAAAGTCAAAAGTTGTTGATCTCATCAATATTATAGTGCTGGAAGATAAATTCTGACTTATACATATACTTAATCAAACAACTCTACTGGACCCATCTATACTTTTGAAACTTAAAAAAGAAGGGTGAGGATCTCACTGAGAAAATTACCCTTGTGCTAAGTCTTGGAATGTTTATTTAATGCAGACCTAGCTTGCTTTACTGAAATCAACAAATGCAACTCATCACTGATACATGGAATAACTTTATATTCTAGAATTTTCATCTGCATATGACTAGAAAATTATAAATAACAGCATTAATAGAACTTTCTAAATAATACATATGAGGACTTTTTAATCTGAGGATTAACTAGTTTTATAGTTGTTTGTTTTGGCTGTTGGCGGGGGGCGGAGGGGGTTGTGTTTTGAGACAGGGTCTCCCTATGAAGCCCAGGCTGGCCTTAAACTCCATGATCCTCCTATTCAGTCTCTTAAGTGCTACAATTAAAGGAGTATACCACAGTAAGATTAACTCTTTGGAAGATCAACCATAGTCTAGGTTTGGTCTTAGGCAGTTTTGGTCCACCAAAATGCATACAAGTCATTATCCTTCTAAAAACCATCTGAAGTGAGCTAATATGATTATAGATAAAATGTAGTTACATGTTAGGATTTCCTGAGATTTTGGATTATTATCCAATGTTTTCCATATACACCCTCAAGGTGAGATAAGTATGGGTCATTACAAATTCCATGTATTTCACCAAGTGCCTGTGCACATACAGAACATATTTACAGGCATTAAATGTAGTATGCAACTAATGTAACTAGTAGTAAAAATAAATACAAACATTCGAATTAAATATTGGAAAAGAATCACATAGAAAATATATGTGCATATAATAAACAAGATTGTAGCACTGTAAAGTTATTGTGACCTTGTCCTTTTTTAAACAGCTACATTTTTCACAACTGGAAACAGCCATCAAGTAGCAGTACTGTCTGCAGGGATGTCTAAACATCAGTCACAGGCTGCTTGGTAATGCTTTATACTTATTCTAACAAGCTTCACTGTTACTTCTTACTTGGAGATGGATGGCTGTCAAGTGCCATCACAAAGAAAGCTCCTCAGTAACATGATGATTTCGGAGTACTGTCAATAAACTTGTGAAAGAAGTTTTAGAAACAAAATAGGCTATCAGTTTAAAAATAAATTACTAGGTTCTACTACTAGTATTACAATAAACAAAACATTATATGCAATAGTAATATATTTCTTCAAAAACAGTCATCCCATGAATGTATAGAAATATGTAGAGAAAAATGTTGAAGGACACAACTCTGTTTTACAAATTCATTACTAAATTTAGTGAAGAGAGCTAAAGCATTGCCTTGACATACTTATTCAGTCATCCCTCTTCACAATAAACTGCTGTCACAAGAATATCATGTTTCTTTGGGATTTTTCTCTGTATCTACATTGAGGTTTGGTTTGGTTTGGTTTGGTTTTTTAAACCCAAAACGATTAACATGTTGGCAGTTAGATTAAAACTATATCCATGTATCTCACACATAAATCATCTTTCTATGTAGAATTCAGTGAATGTCTCCTTAACTCTTCAATTGCATTTACTGAGTATTTTAAGAGGTTATTTCTACACCCTTTAAATGAACTTGAATATTTTGACTGATTTTAAATTACTTTATTTCGTGTCTAATTGTGTAGTTTCCTTTTCCTCACTCTTAACTTGAACACAGATTACAGTCACTAAATTTCATTGCTAATCAATCAGGCAATCAATCAATCATTATGTAATTCCTCACCTTCTGGCTAGGAGCTCAGAACTGTGGAAAAGTACTTAAGTATTGGAAATCATTTTTAATACCAATATTTCATTAACATAAAAATCCAAAAAGATGCACCATTCGTCTTAGTGAAAATTACACCAATAGAAACACACTTTATTCTTTCTTACCTTTGCCTAAATCAAAGAGAAACAGCCTCAAAATATATACTCATAGATTAAAAGACATACTAGACAGAGATAAAAATGATCACAATTCCCAGAACAACAACAGAAAGAAACCACCAGGTAGGACAAGCAATTAAGCAAGGGGGAAAAGCAGAAAGCAAACATAACATGGCAAAGATATCCACAAATGTAAATGGCTTCAATTCATCTATCAAAAGAAATACGTTCACAGAATGGACCAAGAAACATGATCCTACAATATGCTGTATACAAGAGACACATCTGATCCCAAAGGAAACTCACAGATTTAAAAGGCAAAGGCAAACAGTATTCCATGCAACAGGACCCCAGAAAAAAAGCAGGGGTAACTATTCTATTTGCAGACAATGTGAACTTCAAATCTAAAATGATTAAAAGAGATATAGAAGGTCACTACATACTTGTTAGTGGAAAAATTCAAGAGGAAGAACTAATAATTATAAATATATATGCACCAAAGAAAAGAGCACCCAATTATATAAGACAGATACTAATAGACATAAAAAACCAAATACACAAGAACACAATTATAACAGGAGACCTTAACAACTCATTGTCACAAAGAGATAGATCAACTAGACAAAAAGTCAGCAAAGAAATAATAGAACTGAATAATACTTGCTAGCAATTGGACTTAGTAGATGTTTACAGAGTGTTTCACCCAACCACATCAGAATACACATTCTTTTCAACTGTGCATGGGACAAAATAGACCATATATTATCCCATAAAACATTCTTAAGTAACTGAAAAGGCATTGAAATTATCCCATGCTTAATAGCTAACCATAGCGCACTGAAATTGGAAATTAATGGCAAAAGAAATTTCAAAACCTGCACTAATACATGGAAATTAAATAACATCCTTTTGAACACCCAGTGGACTACAGATGAAATTAAAGAAGAAATAAAGCAATTGAATTGTAGGTATTGCTTATACCTACAATTCAATGAAAATGAGGAAACAACATACTGTGGGATGCAATGAAAGTGGTCTTAAGAAGGAAATATACAGCAATAAATTGTCATATCAAGAAAACAGAATGGGAACAAATAAACAACCTAATGCTTCATCTCAGACTTCTAGAAAAAGAAGTACAAGTTAAACCCTAAGCTCAAAGAAGAGAGGAAATCGTGAAGATTAGAACAGAAATCAATGCAACTGAAATTAAAAAACAACACAAAGAATTAATGAATCAAAAAGCTAGTTTTTTGAGAGAATAAACAAAATCGACAAACCTCTAGCTAACTTCCTAAAGAAAAAGAAAGAAAAAAACCCAAATTCACGCAATAAGTACCAAAAAGGGGAAATTACGACAGATCCCATGGAAATTCAAAAGATCATGAATACCTACTTTGAAAATCTCTACTCATATAGAGTGGAAAACACAGAGGAAATGCACAGATTTCTAGAAACATATGAACTACCAAAGCTCAACCAAGAAGATAAAGCAATTTTGAATAGCTCAATATCAGCTATTGAAATTGAAAACATAATTAAAAACTTACCAAATAAAAGCCCAGGTTCTGACGGATTCACAACTGAATTCTATAAGAAATTTAGAGAAGATTTGATGCCAGTACTTCTTAAATTGTTCAATGAAATTGAAAAGGAAGCAATTCCTGGAGGCAAGTATTAGTTTCATAACAAAACCAGAGAAAGACTCATTTGAAAAGGAGAACTATAGGCCAATCTCACTAATGAACATTGATGCAAAGATTCTCAATAAAATATTGGCAAATAGAATGCAGCAAATCATCAAGAAGATTATACATCATGACTAAGTAGGATTCATTCCAGGAATGCAGGGATGGTTTAACATGTGCAAATCAATAAATGTAGTATACAACATCAACAGAGCCAAAAACAAAAAATACATGGTCATCTCAATAGATGCAGAAAAAGCTTTTGATAAAGTTCAACACATGTTCATGATAAAAACCCTTCAGAAACTCAGAATACATGGTGTCTACCTCAATCTTATAAAGGCCATCTATGACAAACCAACAGTCAACATTATACTAAATGGACAAAACTGAAAGCTTTCACTTTAAAATCAGGAACAAGACAAGGATGTCTACTATCACCACTCCTAATCAATATAGTTCTGCAAACGCTAGCCAGGGCAGAAGAGAGAGAAATAAAAGGAATAAAGATAGGAAAGGTAGAAGTTAAATTATCACTATTTGCAGATGACATGATACTCTACATAGCAGATCCACATAACTCCATTAAAAGACTACTGGAAGTAATAAACAAATCTAGCAGTGTAGCTGAATACAAAGCCAATGCTCAAAAATAACAGCATTCCTGTACACAAACAAAAAATTCACCAAGAGAGAAAATATGGAAATATTGCCCTTCACAATAGCATCTAAAAAAATGAAATACTTAGGAATTGACTTAACTAAGAATGTAAAAGACCTATATGCTGAAAAATTATGCTACACTAAAAAAGGAGATTAAAGAGGATATTAGAAAATGGAAGGATATTCCTTGCTCTTGGCTAGGAAGAACCATCATTGTGAAAATGACCACACTCCCAAAACTGTTATACAGATTTAATGCAATCCCAATCAAAATACCATTAACATACCTCATACATGAGAGAAAACACTCCTAAAATTCATTTGGAAATAGAAGAAACCTAGAATAGCAAAGGTAATTCTGGGCAACAAAAGCAAGGCAGGAGGCATCTCAACTCCTGACTTAAAACTATACTACAAAGCCACAGTGATAAAGTCAGCATGGTACCCCAAAGAAATAGACCTGAGGATCAATGGAACAGATTGGAAGACACAAGCAAAACGACAAAGACACTCAGCCACCTGATATTTGACAAAGGGGTTAATAAATTTCACTGGAAGAAGGATAGCCTCTTTAATAAATCGTGTTGGAAAAATTGGCTCTCCACATGCCAAAGACTGAAACTAGATTGATGCACAAAACTACAGTCTAAATGGATCACAGACCTAAATATTAAAACGGAAAGCTAAATCTACTGGAAGACAAGGTAGGTAGAAGTCTTAGAGACACAGGGGTAGGCAGAGAATTCATGAATAAAACGCAAACTGCATGGGAAACACTTCAAAGAATCAACAACTGAGATCTCATATTATTGAAAAGTTTCTGCACTTCAAAAGAAATCACTGAGTGAAAAGAAAACCCACAGGATGGGAAAGAATTTTAGCCAGCAACTCCTCAGACAAAGGACTCATATCCAGAACATATAAAGAATTGAAAAACATCAAGCCCCCTCCAAAAATGGGTATCTGAGATGAACACACAGTTCTCAGATGAAAATATTCAAATGGAAAATAAATGCATCAAGGAATATTCACCATCACTGGTCATTTAAGAACTCCAAATTAAAACAGCATTGAGATTTCGTCTCACTCTGGAAAGAATAGCTGCCACCAGGAAGTTAGCTGATAACAAATGTTGGTGTGGCTGTGGGGAATTTAAAGGAACACCTCTCCACTGTTGGTGGGAGTGTAGACTGGTGTAACTATTATGGAAATCAATATGGAGAATTCTCAGAAGACTAGGATTGGAAGTTCCATTCAATCCAGCTATTCCCCTCCTTGGTATTTTCCCAGAAAAACTGAAAAGGTCATATCACAGTGATCTATGTGCACCCATGTTCATAGCAGCACAATTTGTAATAGCTAAATCTTGGGAACAACCAAGATGCCTGTCAATCGCAGAGTGGATGAAATTATGTGGTATTTTTATACAATGGAATAGTAATCAGCTATAAAAAAGGATGATCTTGAGAGCTTCACGGGCAAATGGAGACAACCTGAGGCTATCCTCATCAGTGAAATAAATAAGAATCATATTTATAAATAGTACATTGTGTCTCTAGTGTAAAAAGTAATAAGAAATGTAGGAGTAATAAAATCCAAAATGTCTAATCACTATTGTAAAAAAAAGAGAGCTCTAAAAGATATAATTGCATGTATGTTTAAGTGTGTAGCATAACCATATTACTAAGTTTTTGTTGGATAGTTAAACAGAACTGTTCTCAGTCTCACTGTTTGAATGTCCACTTTGTATGCTTTACTTTTGTAACTTGAACAACTATTTCTATGAGGATAATATGTAATTTATCAACTAGTGATTTCTTACTATTTTTTGAAATTATGTATTATTTCTACCTTTTTTCTGTTTTGTTTTCTTTAAATAAAATAAAAAAATATATACTCAAGGAAAATTATCTGTATGTATAATGTGGTACATGATATAATAAAATATAATGGTATATGTGTAATTTACTAATGGAAAAAGATTAAAACTAAACCAAAGAAAGAATTGTTTAAATTCACATTAAAAGAAAAAAATGGAAAGTATTTCTCAAATAAAACTAGTTCTTAAAATACTGTAATAAATCACAAAGGAAATGCTCCTAGGCTTTATTCAACAGGCAATAAAACCCTGAAGCAGGTCTGATTAGTGTCCTTCTATGGTAAATAGTAAGAAGAACAAAGATAGATAGATAGATGGATAGATAGATAGATGTCAGAACCACTTAGTAATGGTAACACATTTATTGATGTTTGGGCAAATACTGATAATTGGTCAAGTTGCCAAATGAAATAAAAAATGAAACCACTTCAAAAATGAAAAGACCCTCACTTCTGTTTTGGGGGCTTTGAGTAGTTATAACTACCATTATTACCAATATATCACAGAAGTTATGTTCCTCCAAGATTAATTATTAGAAATAATATTTGTACCAGATAAAAATATAATAGTGGTTCTATAGCCTGTCAACAGATAAAAAGGATTTTTAATAATACAATGCTATTTTAATATACACAAATTCAAGCATTTATATTTATGCATTTTATTAATTTATAAAACAATGTGAAGTCATATTTTCCCTTCAGATTCAGGCCTTTATGAGACCAGCCTTTTCTCCCATGTACCATTATATAAATACTCAAGATTAATACTAACACTAGAAATATAAAATGGACGTCATTTTATCATACTTATTTACCTTGATACTTATTGTAATAATATCATATGCCATTTAGCTAATACTTACAATAAAGATATCGTAATACTACTAGAAAGTGTGACTGTTTATCAAAACCAAACTCATTTTTAAACTTAGAATAAACTACCAGAGGCAATTCAATAGCTAGGAAAATGCAAGGGCTTTGAAATCAAATATATCTCCATTAGTCTTCACTCTGTACTTAGTAGCTGTGAACTTTAGAAAAAGAACTTCTGTGTGCTTTATCTTATCTATAAAATAGGCCACATTGATATCTATGTCACAGAATTAATGTGATAAGATAATGAATGAAAAACTCTTAGCAATTAATCTGATTTAATATAAAATTCTCAAAACAGGTAAATCAATAAATTACCATTTTAGTCATCTACTGTTATGTAATAAACCATGCCAAAACTTAGTAGCTTAGAAAACACTTTCATTTGCTCACAACACTGCATGATTGGAACTGTCCTTGGCTAAAATTCTGCTGGTTTCACTACACAGTGTTACAGGAATCTGAAGGTCTAACTGATGCTGGATAGTCTGAATGACCTCACTCACAGGACAGCTGGTCCTGGTTGTTGGCTAGACCTCTGTCTTCACATGGTCTCTCATGCTCAGGGAGACTATTCTGGGCTTATACACATGTTTATGATGGGATTCCAAAGGCAAGAACAGAAGAAGAAATCAAAGTTTGAGAGTCCCTTAACATAATTTCCAGTACATCCTGTTGGTCATAGCAGTCACAGAGCCATCGCAGATGTAAAGGAAGAAAGAAACAAATTCCACATTTGATAGAAAAATAGGCAGCATCACATCACCAAAGGAAATGCATATAGACATGGGGGAAAAACTGTAGGTCTATTTTGCAATTTCTGAAGTCTAAAAAATATATACAAATTTCTATAGTGTTTATCCAACCTTCAAACTATAAATAATTACAGAAGAGTAAAAGAAAGTACTAGCTTATATGGGACCCAAAATGGAGTAATAGTGATCTACTTTAAAAGTCTAAGAATCAGGAAAAAATTGACTGGTTATATAAGTTGATTGGCTGACTGGCTGATCTGGTGGCTGATTTTTTCTGTACTCTAAAAGTCTTTTTTATTTGATCTTAAACATTAAATCTCTTTTAATCTTTAACAAGTAGCTTTCATTCCACAGCAAATTAAGCATGAAATCTGCTTTGGATATTTAGCAAGTCTAGAAATTATGAAGTTTTTAAAGAATAAAAATATATTAATGTATTTTTTCCATAGAAATGGTCACCAGATGAAAATTTGATTTTGTAATGCAATTAATTAGGTAGGGCCAGAGATCTATTCTTAGTCAATAAGCAGGCAAAAGTATTATAGTAAATAACTTTTATAACTAATAATAAAAAGTAGAATGCTAAAATAAAGTTATCCTTAGTTTACTTCATCAAGTCTTCTTTTACTGAATGTATTTCTAAATTTCTTATCAGTTATAGAAAGTTACCAAATGTTAACTGTTGATAGAGTTTTGTTTAACATATATAGTTTTAAAAGATGTATTTCTAGAGCAACAGTCCTTAATAAAATGCAGTTGATTTGCTTTGAAACTATTCAGGGAGTAGAGCATGCTATGAAACCTACTACGTGATATAAACCATTCTTCATGGAAGGAGAGAGTGAGAGGAAAGTTATTTGCTATCTGACATGATGAGAACAGAAGCAGATTGGAGAATGGCTAATTCACTACAAATGGCATATTTACAGTGTTGGATGAGAAACTTGATTTTGAGAATTACATTGATTCCAGCTGAGAATCTGTTACAGAATTGCTTCATAGAAAACAGTTGGGGGCTGGGGATTTCACTCAGCAGCACAAGAGCCCACCTTACAAGTATGCAGTCATGAGTTCGATCCCAAGAAAGAAAGAAAGAAAAAGGAGGGGAGGGGAGAGAAGAGGAGAGGAGAGGAGAGGGAAGGGGAGGGGAGGGGAAAGAGAAGAGTTGGAATTCAAGTTGTTTTCAGTTTTAAAACAAGTGGTGCTAACTATAATAATATGGAAAACGTCAATAATCTGAATTATCCCTAAATCTGATTTTTGAGTCACTTTAAACTTGATTTTACTTCAGAAACAAAGTAACATTCATCTAGAGGAAATACTACTAGCCAATAAGGTCTTTTGTGCCTAGCTACTTTGTAGGGTACTAACCAAGGCAGTATGCCATGAATTAGTGAAATTAGATAATTTAAAGAGATAACTAGGAAGTAAAAGTTAACTGCAAGGTAAGAGTTCAAAAATAGCAATGGATTTCTCATTTTAAAAGGAAACTTCATAAAAGTCTACAATAACCTTATATTGTTTAATTATTTCAAAGTCTGACATGAGTGATATACTATGTAAGCATATACAGAATAGTTATCACTTTTGAGTAGTGAGTATTCTAACATTTTTAATTATATTGCTTACCAATCTTAGATGCCAGGATTTCAAAAGACAGTTCCAAAGTGCATCTTGAGCAAACAGAAAAGCAATTAGGCTAAATTAATTGCTGTGCTGATGTGATTTGCAGTAGGTACGCTTGGTGGTTTTGAAACTCCTGCCAGTGCTTTCACAACTTGATGTTCTGATGATTTTTTTTAGCATATTTTTGCACCAGAGCAATTAACCAGATAATTGTTCTAATGTGAACCTGGCCTTAATCAGTATGTTTAGGTTCATAGTAGCATTTAACCAAATACTAAACATACATTTAAAGAGCATCACTTAAAAGTACTACAAGAGGAGCTAGGAAAAACTTGAAACATCTTTTCTTAATAGCTATACTTTTCTCATCAAGAAGCATAATAAAAGCTGTAATTCTCTCTCTTTTCAATTAATACTACAGAAGGGCAACTGAAGATTCTAATACTTTATTTAAAAAAAAAATTAGGGGCTGGGGATTTAGCTCAGCGGCATAAGCACCTGCCTTGCAAGCAGACAGTCGTGAGTTCGATCCCCGGTACCAATAAAAAAGAAAAAAAAAAAGTAAAAAAAAAAAAAAAATATTCTAAAGTACCTAGCAAAAAGTCAAAGTCCAATGACTGAACATTAAAATTCTATTTATTGGTGTTTATATAACTAGCATGCAATACATAAAGCAAGCGCTATCTAACCCAGATAATGACACTAAATCCTTAATTTATTTAGTATCAACTTATTCAAAAATAAATAAATCTGAAAGAAGAGCATTCTAACCAGCTGTGTGGGTTTCAGCTGAAGTTTGAGCCAATTTAAAAGCAGATTTATTCACCCTACAAAAGCAGCATTTATAATTCTCTCCACACACATGCAATAAATTATTTCTCTAAGTGATCCTGTGCAAGGTATGGGGAGAGGTGAAATAGAGGGCCAAAGATGAAGACACATGACTTCCTGAGAAGGCAAGAGACTCGCAAACAAACATCCATTACATAATGATATACACCACCAATGGAACAATGTGCTGTGAATTCAGTTAGACAGTAACATGATACTGCACTTAATTACAACCACTATTATTATTTCAACTTTTCTTTAAACATAAAAGAATTCATATTCATTTTAAGAGACATTATTACTAGCAATGCAATTATTGTTAATGTAGCAAACCTGATTTTCTCATAGTTCAGTAAGGAGTAATTTTATATTGCCTTAGATTAAATATTTTATCAGTTAAGGATGATATACATAAAACCATTATATTTTCATAAGGCACAGAGTTTAAACTGAAAGTATTCTGTCATTCTTCATGTCTTCAGGAAACACCCACTATTCTTAATTTCTGAAAGGACTGTCATACAGAAAATAGCCCCAGCACATGTGTGTCAGGTCTGCCATTTTTAATTATTACCAATCAAGTTTCAGCAATTTCTTCTCTGGTTAAACATGTGCATACCTATCTTCTAAAATAGTTCTTTATGCCACTGTTCATAAAATATTTTAGGGTGAAGTAAAATCCCTTGCACTAAATTAATAACTAATCATAGGAGATATTTCTCATCTCAAGTCTTTTACAAGAAAATTGTCAGATTTAATCACCTTTCTCATATTTTCACTATTTGCTGGGCTTCATTTATCATACACTTTAAAATCTTGACAACAGTGAGTTATTTTAATTATCATTTCTAGTTTGGGGAATTAAAAATAAGACAACTCCTGGGAGCAGTTAGGAAGAAAAAGATGGTAAAATTCATCTAAGCAGTCAATAAACTATTATGTTCATCAATAAATAAAGTTTTTTTTCATGGCCGGTAATTTAAAAACAAATTGGAGGGGCTGGGGATTTAGCTCAGCAGCATAAGTACCTGCCTTGCAAGCAGGCGGTCGTGAGTTCGATCCTCAGTACTGATAAAAAGAAAAAAAGAAAAAAGAAAACAAACAAACAAATTGGAGGTCACGAGGCCTTTCCAAATCATGAGCTTACAGAAATGCAGCCATCATTATGTAAAATATATCCAATTCTTTCCAACTAATGTAATCGCCAATTCTGATTTCATAACATTAAGAATAGTTTTGTTTTGTTTTGTTTTGTTTTTTAAATCCTGCAAACTTGGCTAGGAGATATCTCATTAGTAGAGTGCACAAGGCTCTGAGTTCAATTCTCACCAGCACCAAAAATATTTAAATATAAAAAAATTTTAAATACCTATTTACATATGTTTCTGCATCCATATACTGTCTGGAAAACACAAAACCAGTAACATACCAGGAATACTACAGCATTATTCAACAGAGGCTGTATTATTCTACTTGTACCAATATTCGTTTATGTATTATTGCTTACTACGTACCAAAAACAATGTAGAAACTAAAATGATCATTCTATGTTAGGACTACAATAAATACTTACATTATTCTATTAGACAATGTAATACAGACATGGAGAATCAATAAATCAAATTAATTCACATCAAATTCAGTTTCTTTCCCATCTCCAGAATTGGAGTTAAAAATCAAAGCATATTAAGAAATAATAGCTCATATAGATTGTTTCTTTCAAATTATTTCATAAGGATAAATATTCTGGCTTTACCTGCTGTCTTGGTTACTTTTCTCTAATTGCTGAGACAAAATACCCAACACTCAAAATGAAGAAAGGAAAGGTTTATTTAGCTCACTGTTTGTGGAGGTTTCAGTACATGATCAGCTGGCTCCAAGGCAGGGTGGCATGGCACAGGGACAAGCAGCAGCAAGCAAAAGCAGCCAGAACAAAAAAAAGCAAGGAAAACAAGCATCTTCTCTTCCTTTATATTGTACACAGGCCAACACCATCCCACTTCCAGGGCGGCTATAGCATTCACAAAATCTCCTTGCCCTCCTCTTAAACAGGACCAGGATATTTACAAAGTTAGAACCCTGACTCCCTGCTGCGTCTCTCAGGTAAACTTTTTTCTTCTTTTCTTTTTTTTTCTTTTCATACCAGAATCAAACTCATTACCTTTTAAACTTCTCAAGTTCACACAATATATCAACCATAACACCTGCCAACTGATACATCCTTAAAAATTAAATTAGTAAATAAAAATACTGAAGGAACCAATATTACATCCTTCCAAACAACAGACAAAAATACCTTTAAATTTAAGCATAATAATGTCATCAGAAGACAAACATACACATTATTTCAGCAGAGAAACTTCACTTTTTATAGAAAAATACACTTATTAATAGAAAATCACACATACTAGGAAAAATGCACAGATTAGCTACAGCAACTGTTTCTTATGAAAGACTAAAAACAATCTATAAAACTGATTTTCTCTGAAAGACAATTATTCAAAGTATATAACCAGTATTTTACGTATTTTAACTTTCAGGAAACAATCATAGAAAACAAAATATTTGTAAGAACAAATGTTTCATTACATACTTAAGTAAACACCTATGGAAGTACATACATGAAACTTTTTGAGATCAACTATAAGTCAGATACTGATTCAGATATGGCAAGAAACTTATCTCGGACTTCCGGGAGAACATGGCGGACAAATAACAGCAGCCACGGAGGCTCTCTGAGATTACCAGCTTAGAATCCAGGAGTGGTGCCGTGTGAGGAGTCCTAAGCGAGGGGAGATGTACCCTGCTGACCCAGGAACGAACTAAGCTGAGAAACCAACTGCAAATGCTACAGTATATGAAGTTATACCCAAAGATTTTAAGGAAAGAGACACTATGGTAACTACTTTTATGTAGAGATTATCTTGTGGTGAAACACTATTTTGCTTAAATGGCTATGTTTTGATCTGCACTGTTTTGTTGTTATGCCCTCTTTTTTATCTTAATCTCCTTTTTATTATCTACTTTTTCACTTTTATCCTTTTAATTAAGGGAAAAATAAATAAAAAATAGCAGGATATAATATAGTAACCCGCACTGATTTCCTATTAACTTGATTTGAAACCCTCTATTGCTCTCACCATCTTGTTTTGACTGATTTTCCTCTATTCTGTTATGCTTGATAGTACCAAGTTCGAAAGTATAGGCAACAACTGGGAAGACAATAAGATTCATTATGACGCCCATTCTGATTGACAATTATCTTCTTTTGAAGTCCTGTAATGTCTTCAATGTTTTGGTTTCATTGGTCTTGTTCTTTATCCTTTTGTTCAATTTTATTATAACTGATGATATAGGCAATTCTTTTTAAGATAGCAAGAGACATTATGGTAACCATTGTTGATCACCGTGTATTTTGTTTTTACATTATAATTTGACTGACTCTGTCCTGGTATGTCACATTTGGTTTTACTTTCTTCAAAAAAAAAGTAATAAGAACTGTGGGAGTAATAAAACCCAAAATGTGTAATTGTCATTGTACAAAAGAAAGGAAAAGAAAGTGCTCTAAAGTTATAACTGCATATATATTTAAGTGTATAAGATAGATAACCATATTACTGATCCAACCATATTGTTGGATCATTGAACAAAACTGTTTGCAGTCTCACTGTTTGAAAATCCCCTCTATATGCTTTAGTTTTGTAACTTGAACAACTATTTCTAAGATGACAATATGTAATTAACTAGTGATTTCCTACTGTTTATTTTTTCTTAAATTCTGTATAATTTGTACCCTTTTTCTGTTTTTTTTCTTTTTTCTCCTTAAATAAAATTAAAAAAAAAAAAAAAGAAACTTATCTCAAGGAACTTTGTAAGAAATGAAGGCCAGTTACAAATGGGATTGTGTGCTAAAATTACTTTTTATTACAAAACAGGCTGTTCAAAGCAATTCACAACTCTGTGTCTATAGTAAAATACCCAAATCTTGTCTATCTAAACCTTTTAGATATACTCCATACGGAAACAACAAAGTAACATTCTACTGAGGTTCAGAATGATCATACATATTAAGCTAAGTTTAGATGACCATATCATTATCACCAGAACATTTCAGCAGTCAGAAGAGAGGATCTTGAAGTATTACTCAGCTACAAAGAAAGATAAACTTGAGACATTTACAGCTCAATGAATGGACCTTGAGATCACACTTCTTTTTTTTTTTTTTTTTTTTTTTGAGACCATATTCTTAAGTGAAATAAATCAGACAAAATGAATAAATATCACATCATATCTCTGGTGTGAGATACTGAAAGTGTAAACAACCAAAGTGTATAATAGATATTGTGAAATATGGGGTCAAAAGGAGGAGAGGGGAGTGAAGAAAAAGAAAGAGGAATCAAGATATATCATTACAGGTAAAAATTTCCTATGATGAATATGATCATAATGTAAATCTAAATGATACCAATGAACTTAGTAACAATATATTAGGCTACAAAAGAAGAAGAGGAGGAGGAGGGAGAGATAGAAGAGAAGAACAGCAACTGCACAAATGCCAAACTTGACAGAATCTCTAGTACAAAATAGGATTGCCCTGGAAAAGCCAAGATAGGTAATCTCTCTAAAAATGAGACAGAGTAAGGTAGGAGACAGCCTGTAGTGAGTAAAGCTTAGACTCTGAAGATACTCAAACATGGGGTGTAGTCCTGGTTGTACTATTTGTGAACTGTTCAATATCTCTGGGCCTTAATTCCTTAGTTTGAAAATGGAGTTAATAATTCCCTTCTTAGGGTAGTATAGTGATGAAATGAAACAATATGGATAAACAGTGTAATATCTGGCACAGATTTTAGCAATACTATTATTATCCTTGTTACAGAATTAAAGAAAAAGGGGTATATAGTCGGATCTCACTATCACTACAAACTCAATGAATTTTAAGTAGAAGTGGATAGAAAAACAGAAGATAGCAGTTTCCAAGAAGGTTGAACACCTTGGTTATAGTTATTCCAATACTATACTATTATTATAGGATGGTTTTATAAACAGTTGTGAATATTTGAATACAATAATATTTAAATGTAAAAAATATATGTACTACATCAAACTATATCACTTGCTCAGAAAGACACATGCCAGACACTAAAATCCTCCCAGAACCCAGTGAAATATATGTTATTGTGCTTTTTCACAAAAATATGAATAAGCAGGATGTAATGCACACAATAGTATTCAGTACATTACAGAAATAAGTTAAAATTTAGTTTTACTGAGGCTTCATGTAGTCAGCTCAGTCATATTACTAGGCACAAAAAGTGAACAGACTGTTCCACATTATATTGAGGAAAAAGAGAGTTGCTATAAACACCACCAAGTTGCTCTGATAGCATTTTTATTGATTTTTTTTTAATTTTTACCTCAAGAGACAAGGTTTTTAGGTTGCCACAGAACCCTAAGTTCAAGGAATTATCTTGCCTCAGCCTCCAAAGTAAAACTATTATCATGTCTGTCAACAGGCAATATTATTTCTGCTCATTTATTTCAAAGTTTTCAGGCTTTTATATGAGAAAACTGCTCAAATTTCATACTTAATACTCCGAAGTGAAATGTATTACTCTCCTGAAAACCATTTAACTTTAATAGAAAGTAAAGTATTATTAAAATCAAACTCAACTCTGTCCAATGGATTTAATGGGCGAATTTGCCTCCTTTCTCTGGGCAATCTTCAAACCTCGGTGTTTAAGAGAATTAAGTAATATTAGGGGATTAAAATGAAATAAAATTCTAAGTCCATTGTGACATGGCATTCACTGGAAGAGGGTACCTTATCCACCAAGTCCTTCAACACTTATAAATACAATATTATAGCATATGTTCACAAAACAGTTCTCGGAAATAAAGCACAATGGGCACTCAGCAAATATTTTATATCACCAACACCTGCTCAAATACTTACTGAACTTTATTTCTAAATATCACCGTTTTTTATTGAATCAACGGAAATTTGAAAGAAGAAACAGAATAAACATCCAGAGAAGATCAAGGGACTTAGAAAAATCTTTATAAAGTTTCATTGAGTTTTACATGAGCTGGGCTGCTGTCAGTCTCATTGAAAGGAATGGTGGAGTAATCTATTATACTACAACTTTAATCCACTCATAAACCTAAAAAGACTAAAAAGGGCTTTTTCATATAAGAAGAGAGAAAAATAATATTAAGATTTTTCTTAATATTAACACAAAATATGAATCAAATGCTAAGCACTTCCAATGAATTCACTTTAAAATAAACAACTTTAGAGAATGGAGGGGTAGTTCAGTGGTAGACCATACACATGCTTAGCAAAAGTGAGGCCCAGGATTTGATCCCCAGCACCAAAATACACGAATAAGTTTAAAACACAGATTTGAAGCTGGAGGTAGTTTAGTAAAGTAGTTTCAACTCTTTTAATTCAAGACCTCTTCTGCAGTCCTCTTGTTTCAACACTAAGAATGATCTTTGCATTTTGGAAATCTGTCAAAGAAAATTAAGGTGCTAACATATTACATACAAGTTGCATCGCATTTCTCTCTATAATCTTTGCCTGTGGCTTAAAATTTAGAGGTCTGAAATAACAATAATTAATTTAGGTAGAACAATTAACGCTGTTATTGTTAGAAATATTTGATTGAAAATATGAAATGTCTAAAAATGTCTAAAGTTTGGATTTTAATGTAGATGAATGCAACTTACAGACCATATAAGACACAGACAGATAATATTTTTTTAAAAAAATATCAAGCCGGGGGCTGGGGGTTTAGCTCAGCGGCATAAGCACCTGCCTTGCAAGCAGGCGGTCGTGAGTTCGATCCCCGGTACCGATAAAAATGAAAAAGACAAAAAAAAAAAAAAAAAAAATATCAAGCCATTTGGAAATAGGAGAGAACTGGAGAGTGGCTCAAGAGAACAGACCATTCCTATCCTGAAAGATTACTGATACAAGAAAATGTAAACTGGGTGTAGTGGCACACACATGTAATCCCAGTTCTCTGGGAGGATAAAGCAGGACAATATTTAATGTCAGCCTCGCCTATGCAATTTAGTGACTTGGTGAACTCTACCTCAAAAAATAAAAAAGGACTAGAGTAGCTCAGTATGAAGTTACTGGCTTCAATACTCAGTACTGTAGAGAGAGAGACACATAGACAGATGGGCAGAAAGACAGAAATGCCTCCGTTATCAGGAAAGGGCCTGATAATTCAGTATGTTACCAGTACTATATATGCCAAACAAAACACCTTCATGGTTCAAATAATGTTATTTAAAACTTTCCTTAATTGTAAAAGATCTATCGTTACTATTCTGAACTTCAGCACAAAGTAATATACCATATCCTATAAGACTTCTTGAATACTTGAAAGAAACTAGCCACAGCAGTCTAAATTTCAAATTCCTTATATGTTAAGAGTGTACACTGATCCAACAGCTCCCTTTACACAGTAAGCATAAGACTCACAAAACGTATTATGCACAAATAATTTACCTTAATAACTACTGCCATGGTTTGGTTTTGGTTTGAGTGTATTATCGAAAGGTTCATGTATTAGGGGTTTGGTACAAAGTATAGCAGTGCTGACTGGTAGAACCTTTAAGAAATGGAATTTATTGGGAAGCAATGAGGACAACAGTGCTGCTACTCTCAGAAAGATTAAGGGGCTTCTGGTGAGACCTTGGTTGGTTCCTGCAAAAGCAGTAATAAACAAGTCTGATCCCTGCATTTCTGGCTGTTTGGCCAGGTGATCTGTTCTGCAAGCTCACCTGCAGATGGTATCACACAAAGAACTCAGTAGAGGTCAAACATATGGACCACTCCATCTTAAAACTTTCAGTATCCAAAACTAGTGCTAAATAAACCTCTTTTGATTGTATTACAGAGCCCCAGTATTTTGTAATAGCAATAACAACCATGGCTTTTGCTATGCTTTGTGTTATTGCCTAATGCTAGATAATCCAAATTTCTCTTATATTACTATATTGAAATCTCAATCTATGAGCAAGCAAAGGTCAATTATTAATGAAAGGAACATTTAATAATAAGTATACACATCAGAGGAGTGAATTTATTTTTTTCAGGAAAAAAATGTTAAAAACTAAAAATGGGGAAATTATGTGACAGTGGCTTTAAAATGCAAAAAGAACTTTTGTAAAGATCTTGTATATTTCAAGTCTTTGTAGCAAAAAAAAAAAAAAAAAAAACCCACAAAGGAGTCATTATAAACATATTGCTATGATGATGCTCAGAACCATTCAGTTTTTTACCTATCAACTTTTTATATCCAAAACATACTTCTTTTAGATTGTTGTGTTCTTTAGACACACAAAAATTCTAAAGATTGTATATAAAATAACAGAAATTTTATAGAAAGTACAACTATTTAAATAAAAGGAGTTGGAGAGTAGAACAGACATAATAACCAGATGTTTAATTTAAATCAATGATAGAAATACTGTTCCCTTTTCATAAAAGTTAGATTTGTGTTCAAAAGCAATGGTAAATATCAAATAACTACTAGACCATCCATTTGAATACAAGGAAATACTATGCTGTTTAACTCTCTCAAAACAAAAAGTGCTTTTAGAAAAACAAAGATAAAGAACAGCATATCTTAGTCACACAGATCAATTCCAGGAAGACTAAATGCAAACATGTACCATCAGCAAACAGAAAAGTCACTCAATTATCACCTATTTTTAAATTTGATTTTCAAAAATAATATTCACAGACAATAACTTTCAAAACCCAGGGGAAATCTTATGGAAAAAGAACTGAGACTAGCATCAAAATTTAATGTGAGGAATCATTTTTAAAACTACCACAATAAAATACAGGTCCTTATAATAGGTATTATATATAAAACATTATCCATATACTTTCTATTATTGAAAACAATGAGCTCAATAAAAGCGAAAAATCAAGAATTTTACGTATCAATATCAATTGTGTGTGAACTACAGCTATCAAATGGAAAATGGACTCATGAGTCATTCACTTTTTCTTATATGACCTTACCCAATTTTTACTGCACAGTGACAAAAAGTACAGTCATTAAAAGCCACAGAAAAGTCAAACAAATGGTCTCAATATAACAGAAATAGTATGACTTTCCCTTGGACAAAAGATACTGCAAGGTATAAATGAGAACACATATAAATTGCCTATCAATTAACTGGGTAATAAAGGTTTCTTTCCTCCCCTCTATCCTTACAAGACTCATTAGCATTAAGTTGTATGTCACCTAGGAAGAATGACCTTTGAGAGCAACAGTCTCAGTATTCACAGTCTGAGACACAGTACCAAGTATTTAGTAGGAGGTTAGTACATGCTTTCTGATTTACAAAAGGATAATAATAATGAACAAATGTAAAACAGAAGCTAATTGATAGGCTAAATGCATTAGTGCATCCCAGTACCCTCCATATCAAAGGTTACTAACCCATCTCTGCTAAGTGCTGAAATTATAATTAAGTCTGATGGGAAGTCCTAGATTTATACCAATATAATTACAAATATTACTTAAGTTAGTAATATAGTATGGCAAGAACAATGAGATGAGCAATTTAGATGATATTGCAAAGTGGATTTTAATGTTGAAACTTCTATTACAGTACACGGGATAAGTGCAAGTAGGTAATTAAAACCTAAAAGAGTCTGATCTTTAAACTCTATTGCTCAACCTCATTAAAATGCATGTTTTCCCAATTAATCCAAACTTTTCCATCAAACACATAAAAACACACTTTCATTCCTTGCAAATAAATCTCTTCAATACATATATTTAGGATCAAACACCAAATAACCATTACAGTTTAAGTAGGAGAAAATGACAGAAACAGTGAAAGGTTTGAGTGCAGGGTGCCTAATGAAGAGAAGGAAACCAAAGAGAACACTGATCATACTTTCATTTGTATATTAACCATTTTGGCTCAATAAACATTTAAAGAGTTTAAAAACTAGAAATCCCTAAATATTTTTGTCAAAATAATACAAACCTATGCAAGTGTTTACTTAGGAGATACTCCATATACATAATTATATATGGACTACACCTTATTTACCAATTACAATATTCTCCAGTTACTGACTCTTCCATAGGTCACAATATATCAGATATACAGACAATTGTCATGAAATAAAATCATTTTATTGCAGAAGAGTCTTACCACTTTAATCAAATATATAACAAAGAAATTTATCTCAGTATTCAACTAATGTTAAACAACTAAAACCATAAGATAATATTTATGTTCTTATTTTATTATTTGTTATGAAAAATCTTCCTAGAGCTTACTCTAAATTCTCATATAATTGTCTATACAGGAAAATGTTAGTTACTGGAATATAAAAAATGAATTTTTAAATTCACATCAATTTTTCTTAGATTTTGGTATATTTGTATAATGAGTATTAATAAAAAATAAAAATATTTCATATATCATAATCACATATGCACATTACATCAAGTGAATTTTAAGGGAATGTAAAAAATTTGAAACATTAGTAAATGTTTCAAGAAAAAAAGTTAGCAATTAAACACTTACATGCTGTCATTTGAAACTGTGAAACCACAAGAAGAAATCATAAGGGAAACATTTCATGACATTGTAATGAGCGAATATGTTTTAGACAAGATCTCAAAAGCATAGGAAACAAAGCTAAATTTTAAACGTTATATTACACAAAACTAAATAGCTCTTGAAGAGCTAAGGAAATAATCCTCACAGTGAAAAGAAACTACAGAATGGGAGAAAATATCCGTACACTATACAAGGGATAAACATCCAGGATATATAAGGATTTAATACCAACAAAAACAAATAAACCAACTGAATAATCGCAGTAGATCTAAATAGTCATTTCTCAAAGGAAGATACATAAATGACCAATAGATGTATTAAAAAATGCTCAATATTACTGATCATCTGGGAAATGTAAATCAAAACCACAATAAGATACCACACAAGTAAGGAGAGCTGTATCAAAAATCAACAAATAACAAGTACTAGTGAGATGTGGAGAAAAAGGAATCCCTATGAAATACTGGTAGTAAAGTCAGTTAGTACCATCAATCATAGAAAACAGTATGGGAGCTCCTTGAAAAATTAAAAGTAGGACATCTATATCATCCAACAATCCCACAACTATACACACACACACACACACACACACACACACACACACACACATTCATATCTGAAGGAAATGACATCATCAAAGACATACCTATACTTCCACATTTATTGCACTGTATTCATAATAGCCAAGCAAATAGAATCAACGTAACTTTCCATCAACTGATGAATGGACAAGCATAATACAGTACATGTACATAATGAATTACAATTCACCCACAAAAAAACGTAACACTGTAATCTGTATGTTACTAAAGATCATTATGTTAAATGAAATAAGACAAGCATAGAAAGACAGATACTATATGATCTTATTCATATGTGGACTCTAAAAACATTGACCCCATAACAGTTGAGAGTATTATCAACCAATGACAGAAGTTCACTAATACTGTTATAGTTAGATAGAAATAAGTTCCAGTGCATTATTCACAGTAAAAGTAACTATAAATAATAACATACTATATATTTGAAAAATCTAAATGAAAGGGTAATGAACGTTTTTAACATTAAGAAATGATAAATATTTGAAGAGACAAACATGTTTAAACTGATTAAAACATTATAAAATGTAAATGTATTGAAACATCATATGGTACTCTATAACTCATATCTGTTAAAATTTATATATATGAATAAATTTTGTATTCTATAGAGTTAAAAATTTTAAATAACAAAGTAAAATCTAAAAGATTTTACTAGAAAGGAATAAAATCAAAACTATTATATAATTTAAATAATAATAATTTAAAGCAAACAAAAAATGATTAGAATTTCCCAAAATAGAGGAAAATATAATTATATGATTTTTTCAAAGTCTAAAAAAATTAAAAGTGGCAGGTGGGAGCTTTATATTTAAAGCATTATCAATCTAAAACTTAAAACTACTACTTTAAAAATTATTCCAATCTATAGATTTTATAATTTTATCTGGAATATAGGTTTCTATTTAGAAAGTATAAAGTTTCTGGTGGCTTATCTTTAAAAAATGTATTTAAGCTGAGTGGGAAAGAAACTTGCCTCATACCTATGCTTCCAAACTCACCTCAACTAATAAGTAGTGCCAGCAGTACTGTGCCAGTGTTTTTATTTTAAAGGCCTACTTTGAAGAATTTTTTTGTAGTTTTCTTCCTTCATATAATATTCCCAAGAAATGAGTTTGACATTATTTATAAGAAAAGTTTTATACTTTATATATTTTAACACTATATAGCAAACTTTTCATTTCATCACTTTTCCAAAGCAAAATATATATATACAGAAAACAGAATCGTTAAGAAAAGATCTAAAGGACATCATTAAGAAAAGGTCTAAATGCATAAGGTTTGAGATAGTTTTTCATAATCACTTTCCTTAACAAATGGACAGTAAAATCAATAACAAAAGTAGCAAAAATATAAACATAAATAATATATCCTGGGTGGATAACAAAAAATTTTGCATTACAACTACTATTATAGTGGACTATTACTGGTAATAATTAGGCATAATTAGACATTTGCATCAATACACACTGCAACACTCATAAGCAGTAGATGCATTAAGATTATACATCTAGGGCTGGGGATGGAACTCAGTGGTACAGTACTTGCCTAACATGCCCAAGATCCTGGGTTAAGTCCCCAGAAATGAAAACAAAAGCATACATCTAGGTGATTTTCTTAACTTATGCATATTGATTTAAAAAAGCAAGCTAGATAAGACAATAGAGTAACCATTGTTCGCTTTCTGTTATTTGGCTCTGAATGCCCTGTAATACTTTCATTCTCTTTAACAGTTTTACATTATTTTGTTATGTTTGATACTGTTGTGTATGAAGATATGCTCAACTATTTCAAGGAAAGAGACACTATGGTAACTACTGTTAAATTGGGTTGTCTTGTGGTGAAATACTGTGTTGCTTAAATTGTTCTATTCTGATCTGCTTTGTTATGTCTTCTTTTATCTTAATCTCTTTAAAATAAAAATTTTTTAAAAAATCAAGCTGCATTCAATTTTACTTAAATGTTGACATGCCCTGTTATAAACGCTGTTAGTATTTCTGTTTTCCTTTAGAACAGTATACTTAAAATGTTCCAACAATTACCTGTCATTTATGATCCAGTTGAGACAGAGATTGAAAGAACTAAGATTTTTGCACCTCTTGACAATTTCCATCACAGTTTCATTGTCCAATTCAGTGATGTGACGTAGGTCCAAGCTGGAAAGATTTCTTAGCTAATAAAATAACGATAAAAAAGGAAAATGGTACATTCAGTCTCAAAAATTATAACTTATTTACAAGATAATCATTGTATAGTATTTAAAAGATGATTACAATCATTGTTGTGGTCTTTTATATAATGAATTAAAAATGAGTAGAAATCTATGTCAAATATATAAATAGCAACAAACAAAAGTTTAAAAAAATAAAAACAAGTAGTAATTGTTTAATATGGAAAAAAGCTGCTAAATATCCTAGAAAAATACTTATAATTTGATAAGATCATTATAACTGTTCAATTTCATATATTTATAATAACGTCATTTCTGTACATTTCTGTTCTCACTTTGTAAAGATGAACTACAAGTAAATAGTTAATTGAGAACTTTCTCAGAACCTTTAACCCCTTACAAAAGCTTTGTTTACATTTTTTTCCTCCCATTCTTTTTCCTTTTCCCTTCCTTCCCTTCCTCTTTCCCTCTCCCTTGTTCTCCTTCCCGTTTTAACATTTTCATCCTACTTCCCATTATCTATCATCCATCTTGGTCCTTATTTACATTTTTGATATCTCATTGAAAAGACACAATATGATATTTAAACATATGTGTCTGATTTATTTCACTTAGAAGTAAGGTCTCACAGTGTGTCCATTATCTAAAAATGTCTCAAGTTTATTCTTTATGGCACAGTATTACTACACTGTACATAAAAATCAAATTTTCTTGATCCATTCATCCATCGATGGGCATGTAGGCTATTTTCAAGATTTATCTATTACTAACTGTGCTCCCTTAAATACGTGTGTGCATACATTACTGTGGTATGAGCAAGAAAATACTTTGCTATTGAACCTTTGGGAGGTTCTAGAAAGGATCAGAAACAGCCTGGTGAATTTGTGTCTAACTTATAAAACAGTAAGATAATAAATCTGTGTTCTTTTAAACTGCTAATTAGGTATGTGGAAATTTGTTGCAACAAGAACAGGAATCTAGTACATAATTCCAACACCTACATGAGCTCCCATAGGATTAAATAGTCTTCTCTGTGTCACCATAAAATCCTTCAGATAGGGCAGGAAACTGACTTGCAGGAACTATGTAACTCAACTGCCAAAGGTCTCAGCAGCAAAACAGCTAATTCCCAACTTAAAGCTGTAGAGCTAAACCCCCCAAAAAACACACTTCAATCTCCACAACTCCACCGCCCAGTGTGGTAACTACTAGTTACCAAAGGTAGGAGGAGCAGGAAGTAAGAGAAAGCCATTTATAAGAAAGCTAGGGCAAAGTTTCATTAAGGGCAGAAAGGAAGATTCAAAGAGAAAAGGCAGGGATCTTGTAGAGTAAAAATTGAAGAGTAAAGAAACTAAGAATGCTGGAAAGGAATACAGAACATTTTTGCCTGCAAGCACAGAAAGTCTTCCACTACTCCACAGAGTGTGATGTCTACACTTAGAGAAGAATTTGGCTGGGTAAGAGAAGGAACACGGCGTATCCCTTCTATATATCAACTAGGCCAAAACGTCAGCTTTGTTAAGACTGAACTCTGTATTACAAATGGTTAATTTTTTTAAAAATCTGAACGACCTACATTTAGGACATCAGACAAACCTATCATGTGGCCTCAGAACTGAGAGCAACAAATTAGCATTAGAAGGCTTTTAAACAGCCTTGAGGCATGGCAGACACAATAAAAAATCACTAAGAATATCCATGAAAATGCAACTTTCAGAGTTTTGGAATCCAGAGTAAGTTTTATGTTAATTCTCAGGTTCCTCCCTCCTCTGTCTGTCTGCCTGCCTGCCTGTCTGTCTGTCTGTCTGTCTGTCGGTCTGTCTGTCTCTCTATCTCTTTCTTTCTTTTGTACTGGGGATTGAATTCACAACCTCACACTTGCCAGGAAGGCACTGTGCCCCTGAGCTACATCCCCTGCCCTCAGGTATCATCTTTATGTATTCTTTTAACAGTTGCTTTTTTACCACATTGGGCTTCTGTCTCTTTGTATTATTTTCAAATCCAAGAACTCGATTCCCCAACCAAATCTCACATCTTTCAGTGTTTAACATTGTTTGCTTTCTAGGACACTTTACTACTCTCCTTTCCTCACAGCTTTCCCTTCTAACTCCTTGCACCTCACCAGTCAGATCGATCTGTCTTAAATCATCTTGATCATATTTCCTACCCTGGCCAAAGCCCTCAGGAAACAAAATATTTCTGCTGCCAAAAGGAATCCCAGAACTTCCCTTCACTGTCCATCCCTGCTCTCATTGTGATCAGTGAACTGTACTCAATCATTTAAAGGCTGACTTCACTACTTAAACTCATAAATTCAAAATGTCTCTTTTTCTTTCTCTTCCATTTATTCAAATACCTGGTTCAAATTTCATTTTCTTTCCAAATCAAAATCCCAGGATGCTGACTCAGAATAGAATTAACCTTTGCCTCCACTCGTATCTTTTCCTTGTAATGGAGAAGAAAACCAGCCCCACTTGAAAAGGAAATAAATCAGGTAATCTTATTTAAAAAATAATTAACTGTTTAAATGAATAATTTAAAGTAACTGGTTTTTAAAAGCAAATACCCTCTAAACCCAACATTTCAATTTTAAATTATATTCCCAAAAAATAATTCCAGGAGTAAACAATTAAAAATTTAAAACCTGGCATGTCAGTAGGGAATTAGTATGGGGAGACTTATAATACTGAAATATCAAAGACAAAGTACAAGTTACACAAGATTGGAACATCAATAGTAGCATAGAAGACAGCCTTTAAAAATAATATTATACTGTATTTACTAACCTGGAATAATGTAATTAGTCTCAAAAAGCAAAAGAACTTTTGATCAAAATAAATATTTTATCTGTGCACGTATGTTAACAAATCTAAAATATGACTAACCAAGTAAGTGACTACTAAATCTGAATCCTGAGAAGGCACACTTAAAAAAACATACTTCTATATTAAATTATAATAAATACAGCTCAGGTTTTTTTATATTCATTATGGTGTTAGCTTCAAATATTCTAGACAAGTATTCTACTGAGCTATATCCCCTCCCTTTATTACTTTAATAGTCATGAATCAAACAGTCATTTTCAGCCTATAGAAACAAAACAAGATGCTAGCCAAGATGTATTTACAGAAATATTCATTAAAGTACTATACAACAGAAAAGGAAAAAATAATTTAGGTACCAAGTAAAGTGATATACTTCCCATTAATGCAGAACATTATAGTAAATTATTTCTCTCAGGATAATGTTCCAAATACATAAATAAGTGAAGCTATATATAAAGTTTAACTTTTTCATAAAATGCAACTTACATGTATACAAAACATATTCATTCAGGTATAAACAGTGATTGATTTGTCTTTGTGTGGTGTATGACAGATAATTTATTACTTCCATAATGTGTTATACTATCTTCCCCAACAATTATTTAGTGAAATGTATTGATTCAACTGTAAAAAAGTAAAATAAATAAAAGGATTTTCCAAACCTAACCTACTTATACTACCTATGGCAACAAATATCCTATAGCCAATATTAAATTGTGAACCATTTTGTGTACAGTATGAGAGATGACTGAAAGTCACAAGTTTCTCTACAATAAAATACTTCTGGCAAAAGCAAAGTATAACCCTAAAAATAACTGACAATTCTTTGCAAAGAAGGTAAATTTCTATAGGTTAACATCTACTGTTCAATAATGAGAGTAACTGAAGGTCTTTGTTAGCATGACCACAATTTCCTACACAAGAGATCATAGTTCTAAATCTCTAAATTACCTTCTTCCACAGGTGTAAAAGGACAAGTCTGAAAAAGAAAAAGAAAAAAAAAAAACCTCTATACTGTACACTTACTCTGACCCTTGAAAATATGACCTAACCACTACATTCTACACAAATATGTTTCTGATTCTAAGAAATTATTCTCAGCCCAACTTTGGTCATTGGTTAATGGTTCTGTTTAGCTATTGTATCTCAGAATATTGAATTATGGTAGAAATTGTCCATTTACAGTGTGTAATTTAATAATTTTGCTATGATTATAATCTATATTGAAAGGTTTTGGCCCAGACAGGACACTGTAGCCAGGAAAGCCACAACCGGAAGCAGGAAGCCCATCTTGCCCTGCCCCTAGGAAGTTACCTGTGACGCCATCTTCCCGCCCCTGGGAATTTACATATGGCGCCAAACCTAGGACCAATGGGCTACCTGTGTATCCCTAATGCCTGCCTTAGGTTCCACCCCAAACCGAGGCTATTTACAGGCCCCCACACCGCGTGTGTGCCGGAGAGATCGCCGGACGCCAGCGGTGGGGTGCCGGTCATCTCTCTCCGTGTTCTCAGAATAAAGGCCGCTTTTTATTTTATATTTCTCATCTTTTGTTAATATTTTTCATCTTTTGGAAATAACTCTATCATTTGGTGCCGTGACTCGATCGGCAGGCAACTGACTCTTGGGCCACATACCCAGAGTTTCCTCGCCGATAACCAGATAACATCCTGGATTAATCCCGAGTTTTTTCCTCCCCCGAGACGTTCCTGTCGCCAGCCGCCTGCACTCCGCATCGGCCAGACTGATTTCAGGTGAGCACTCCCCAGGGAACTTTTCGCACTGGGCAGCCCCAGTGGAATGTTCTCCCCGTCTGCGTGGGTCTGTGCATTTTCACGTCCTTAGGACCGCCCAGGGCAGGGTACTTTCTGGGCAAACCTGCGTCCACAAAATCTCTCACGTTCTTTGGGTTCGGATAGCCCAAAGCAGGGATCTTTGGGACCGCCCACACTGAAAGAATGCCTCACTTCCCTTAAAGCCTTGCGCTTTCACGGGCAAAACTGTTACTGACCCCACGTAGACTCCATTCGTAAATCTCTCAGTGACGACTGGAGTTTACGAGTTTTTGGAACCGTAGCCGCCGCGTGGTACCACAAATAAGTGACGACTTTTTCTGGACCTCCGGTTTTTTTTTCTTGCCTGAATCAGTCATGGGGAATGTATTTTCTAACTCCCAAAAGACGCCTTTACAATGCCTAATTTCCAATTTACGTACTCTAAAAATTAAAGGCACCATAAAAACTAAACAACTAACTTTTTACTGCCAGGAGGTCTGGCCAACCTACCCGCTTATCGGCAAGCCTTGGCCCAAAAAAGGAACATTTGACCCCTGCATTCTCAGGAACTTGTACGATTTTTGTCAAGCTGGCAACAAGTTATTAGAACTCCCTTATGTTCAAGCCTTTCTTAGTCTGAGAACACGCCCATCTCTCATTAAGTCTTGTGCTCCTGCTGAGATACTTTTAGCTAAGTCTACTGCGCCGCAAACTTTTCCGTCCGGCCCTCCGTTGTTTTCCCAGCCGCCGTCTGCCTACCACCAAACTCGTTCCCTGCCGTTACCTCCCGCCGGGCCATTCTCCCCTCCCTCTATGCCTGATTCTCTCAGCAGCTCTAATCCCTCTCCGTTGCAGATACCTCCCGCTGTGCGATCGTCTCCCTCTCTGCCTTCCAGGACCCATAACTCTCCCAGCAGCTTTAATCCCTCTGTTAGCGCTTACTCGCAGTCTCCAACTTCCTCTCCTGAGAATTCTGTATCCCCTACAGCATTCTCACCGCCCGCCCACCATACTAGGTCTCGCTCGCTATGTCCTTCCAGCAGGTCGCATGATTGTTCCAGCTTGTGCGGGGAACAGTCGCCATGTTGCAACCCTCTGCCACATGGCATGGCGCCGCCATGTTCAGGAGGGCCACATGGCGACAGGGCACCGCCATGTTTCGGGCCACGTGACAGGGCGCCGCCATGTTCCCAGGCGCCGCCATGTTTTGGGTCACGTGACAGGGCGCCACCATGTTTCCAGGGCCTTCACTGTCAACAGGCGTCTCCTTGTGGCTCCTCTTGTGAACTACAACAGCCGCCCTGTTGCAGTGCACATGACGCTTCATTGTGCTGCCCACAGCAGTCCTCTAGCTGCAAGGCACACAGTGAGACGCCATCTGCTCGTGTTTCCCAGGGTGACCAGCAGCAGCTCTGTAGCCGCTCTACAGATGATTGCTCACATGCGCCTACCGGAAGGATAGCTGCTCAATGGCCCTCTGCTCCAGAATCTCCTCAGGCTCTGCTACCGCTTCGGGAGCAAGCTGGCCCCAAGGAATTTGTTAACATCCATGTGCCTTTTTCCCTTTCTGATCTAGCTCAGATTACCCTTAAATTAGGTAGCCTCTCTGTTGACCCACAGAATTATATCAGGCAATTTAAATTTATTACTAATTGTTATGATTTACATTTTAAGGACATTTATAATGACTCTGGGCCTATAGCTGTACCAGAGCAGGACAAGCATACTAACTATAACAAACTTTTAAAACAGGTCCAGGAGGCTAATCAAAACCCAGCTGTGTTCCTAAATTGGCTTTCTAATCCTCGAGCCCTGCAAGCAGTTCCAGCTTTGCGCACTGTGTCGGGTCGCCTCCCAGCCCCTCCCCCATGCGCCGTCCCAGCCCCTCCCTCCCCTGTGCGCCGTCATCTCCGCTGCTGCCACCTTACACGTTTCCGGGGGCAGTCCGAGCCCGCCCCTGCGCGCTACATCCCAGCGCTTGCCCCACCCACTGGGCGTGCTCTGCCGGAGTGCCACGAAACAGCAGCTCAGCGGCTCTGCTCAGGCATGCTTTTTTTTTATAATTTGGCTCCGCTCAAAAGATGCTTTTTTATTACAATTCTCAAACCATTTAATCAAGGTTATTGGCCACCTGATAATTTTACCAGCCTCGTTTATCAATCAAAGCCTTCACCAATCTCCTGTTTAACAACTAAGGTTATAAATTCCTTTTTGCTAGGAACCACTAGCTCTATTTCAAGACAAGGGTTTTCTTCAAAGTTTTATTTTATTTGTCTTGGTTCATACTACTGCAAATAACAACTTTAAAAGTAAATGTGTTCAGAATTTGACAGTATTAGATCAGTTTTGATAGATTTATTCATAAGATTGCTAAACCTTTACTGCAAAACGTTTCCATTAAAGCCTTGTTTGGCAGACTAAAGCTTTGTTAATTCTACGTGTCACCCTATAAAAAAAGTGATATGCCATCCAGATAAAGCCTGCTGTCTAATGTAAAATGCCAATATTAAATTCCTACATACTTACTTAATTCTACTGTAGTCCAAATCCCAAACAAAAAGGCAAAACTTGACCTTCAAACCTTATAGAGATCTTAATATGGTTTTTCATATTTTTAACACTTGTGACACTTGGAGTTCTGAGACAGGTAAACCTACACAAGGTGGAGCTGCCTGGCCCCTCCATGGACCACGCTCAAATGCAGCAGAAGATACTGGGCAAGAAAATGCCCCATCCTGGCATTCGTTGAGACCTTACTCCAGGGCTACTGGACTGTCCTAGCCACCAGAGAGTGGGTAAGTCATCCTAAGTAATAGCCCTCACAGGAAACGTCGACACTGCCAGATTCGTCACCGACAGAAAATCGCTGCTGAAGACTGAGAAGATTCAGGGCCAGCAGCCCCCTTTGTGGGTGTCCGTCTCGGATTCCAAGTCGCACTAAAGTCTCAGGTAAGACATTCTCTATATTTGTGGACATAGAGGCCATATATACAGAGTTCTTCCTGAGTATTCAGGTTGCTATATTAAATCAATCTCTATGACATGGTATTGATGGTCAACCTATGCCATTTACAAACAGGGCCTATTTTGTGCAGGTCCCAGTCCTAAATCTTAAAATGCCTTTTATACAGGCTGACTTAGACACACTGAGGCCTGAACAGCTTCCACCTGTTGTTGCTGGTGAACCCTTCCTCAGTGATATAGACCACCCCCTTCCTATCTTATTCACCAATTTCTCAGGTACCCTGGTCAAGACTGACAGATACATTTTGTCTTCTCACTTGGTTTATAGTTTTTCAGAATACATAAAAGCCTTTCTCATACTTGCTAAAGTTCTGTTACAGCAAATCATTCCAAGGACTACAACCAGGTTACAGCGACCCATGCCTAAATCAAAGTTGCTGGACTTTCATCCTAGTTTCACATCGCTCAGGCTAAGAGGTACCCTCCCAGCCCTAAATCTGATCATTCTGAGTGGTCATCTCATCTTCTGTTGCCTACCCATCTCCATCTCACAAAGGCCTCGCAGCCACAGTTAACAGGCTAAGTCATGTTTTGTTCTCCACTTTGGTTCCTAATTTCTTACATTCTATTAATGATCATTTTTACAGCAGGACTCTTTAACAGTATTGCCTACAGACTCCAACATCATGCATACCAGAGACAAGCCTCACCAACCTACCATCTTAACTTTTATGCTTTCAGATGGGGGAGTAAGCACCTCTCATAACTCTACTCCTCCTAACCCCATGTTTAATTTTCAGAATTCTGCCTCACTGTGGAAATGTTTCTACCTCAACATGGTCCTGATAGAATGATATGTCTAAATCAAAGGCACCTTTCCCTCTACACCTCACCTGGGTCCTTAAATATGACAGTGCCATGTCTCCTCATAACATTTTGTCTCTTTGTTTTTCCAGTCTGACATACGTGCATTCACCAGTGAAGTTGTCCTGGCTAAAACACCTGGCAGCAGCGTCTACCTGGGCATCAACCTTCATCCCGTCGACTCCCCTAGGCTCCAGTACAGCGCCCTTTGCCAGCAGGAAGTAGTTAAAGAGAGAAATCTTCGCCCCTTTTCATAATAATAACCATAAGACGGGATATGAAAGGTTTTGGCCCAGACAGGACACTGTAGCCAGGAAAGCCACAACCGGAAGCAGGAAGCCCATCTTGCCCTGCCCCTAGGAAGTTACCTGTGACGCCATCTTCTCGCCCCTGGGAATTTACATATGGCGCCAAACCTAGGACCAATGGGCTACCTGTGTATCCCTAATGCCTGCCTTAGGTTCCACCCCAAACCAAGGCTATTTACAGGCCCCCACACCGCGTGTGCGCCGGAGAGATCGCCGGACGCCAGCGGTGGGGTGCCGGTCATCTCTCTCCGTGTTCTCAGAATAAAGGCCGCTTTTTATTTTATATTTCTCATCTTTTGTTAATATTTTTCATCTTTTGGAAATAACTCTATCATATATAATGTGAAATAGACACCAACTTACCCAAAAAAACTATTTTCCATTAGAACTTTGAGATAAATTTTTAAAAGAAACTAAGAAATAGACTTCAAATTAATAAACTAGGGCCGGGGACATAGCTCAGTGGCATAGCAGCCCGCCTGGAAAGCACGAGGCCTTGAGTTCAGTTCCAGTACCAAAAAACCAAATAGTTTAAAAAAAAAAAAAAGTAATAAACTATGTGTGTTAGGAAGTGTACTTTATTGTGCAGCCCTTCTTCCACTGCTATGTAAGACAAACACTGCAAGCAATTACTTAAGAATTTAAGTAATTGGGGCTGGGAATTTAGCTCAGCAGCATTAAGCACCTGCCTTGTAAGCAGGCAGTCATGAGTTCGATCCCTGGTACCGATAAAAAGGAAAAAGACAAAAAAAAAAAAAAAAAAAGAATTTAAGTAATTTAAGTTTGGAGTTTAAGTTTCTTTTAAACAAAAAGAAGTAAATGACTTGTAAGTGTCCTTTACTTACATACTGTATGTCCTACACATGAATGGTCTCTATTACAAAAGTCTGCAAATAATTCTCCACTATTTGTTGCATGCAGTTGACATTTAAATCCCTTGTTTCTTACTATTACTTCTTAGACAAACTACCAGCAGACTTCAAGTACTGCAGGCACTGTCTTTCTGGCTTCGTATAGAGAACAATTCAGAGCCAGTCAACATCATCAAATGTGCAACTTAAAGGGAAAGGCAAACGAAGAAACGTTAAGCATCACTGAAGTAACGGTGTTCTAACTTTAGAACCCCAGTGCAGAAAAGTCAACATATCTAGCCTTTCCTTTCATACTTTCAAATCACTAATTATTTTCATGCTCTTCACTGTAAATTGAATCAAGGAAGTTTGAGAATCCTTTCAAATGTACATGAAGTGGCTTTTGGTTTCTAGTTTTTTCACAGAAGTATTTTATCATATCAAAATCTCCCATTCATTTGCATAAACTTAGAAAATCTCAAAAACTTAGAAAGTCTCACACTGATGACAGGAAAATACAATTGCTAACACTGTTCCACTTTATAGTGAGGTGAAAAAGAAAAGCTCCTAATCACAAAAAAGTGTGTCTGATAAGAGGCTAACAATAAATCTATTTATTAGAAAATAAGGGAAAGGATAAGAGGGATGATGGGCCACTGTCAGGTAATACTAAGCATGCTCTAAGTCAGGAAAGGTGAACTTTTTAGAGCTTTCAATGATAATAAACAGTTCCATTGTGGCATGCATACCATTCTTAAGTTTACTACCACTGCTCTAGGTTTTAACCAAGGAAATTCTACTCAGTCCTTTTATCTTTCACACTGAAAAGCTGTTTTCCAAATCTTGATTCATAGTGTGGCCCTAACTAGCATATTAATGGAATATCTATTCAGGTCATCATAGAAATCACAAGACAGAAACATGTCTTTTGGACAACTTAAGCTAGTGCCATGAAGACATTTATCAGTAGAAATTTCTTATTTACAAAGAGTAATTAGGCCTCATAATACCATCAGCATTAACAACCCATGTAAAAGGTTACAGCATACTAAAGACCCGTTGTATAAAACACTCCTAGAAAGAATGAAAGTTTCTAGTCCTCCAAAATCCCTAAAACAGGCACAATTCTGAAAAATCAATTTCTGCATACTGCTCATTCATATTTCATGAACCACCTACCCTTATGATACAACCAGAGCAAGTATAGCAACATTTCCATATAGAAAAGTAATTTCCTTTCTTCCTATAAAAATATGAATCTGCCTTTTCTAAACTTACATATCCTGAGTAACAGATTGTCTGGCTATAGCAGTCCAAGCCATTGCTGGAAGGCAGCCCCAATAGTAGGATGGGAGTAATTTCACACATATCTTTTATTTAAACAGTCACACATGTTATGACACTGCCCAAACACTGAAGTGGGAACAGAAAGCTAACTTTCATAAACCCCTTAAAACTTAAAAGAAAACAGCCTGATATATTCTAATTCTGAACACACTGCTTTAAAGGTAATCCCTTGGTTTAAAAAAAAAAAAAACTGCCCTATTTACACAACTATATAAATTTTTCATTACATCATGTTAAAAAATATGATGTGGTGATTCTTACTTCACTATTGTCCATAGCCCAAACTTAATTATTCTATTTTACATATGCACCACTTTTTCCAGGCCTGAAATTCAAAATGCTTCAAGATTGACAATTTCCAAATCAGTACATAGTCACTGGAACAGTTAAAAATCTGTTCTCTCACTTCACCATATGAAGCTAATGCAAGACACACTGCCTTCCCACTTTTAGGGCAGACTCAGGTTACTCAGATAAAATACAACGACTTTAATCAATTACAAATTCCAACTGATACTATCCATCATATCATTAAAGGAAACAATTCACATATCATCAAATCTTCATTACTGAAGATCTGTCCAGCCATTGCTGATGCAGCTTTTATTTCTCCTTGAACTTGCATTTTTGGTTCTTCCTCACTTCTTACCCATTGAAGACATAAGGAAATTATAAAAGACATGATGAAGTAGACAGTTTCATTCTGTTAGAAGGATACACTATGTTCAACTTTCAATCTGATGAATGACACTTCCAATATTATTGATATACATATAGGCCTTTCTATTCAGAGTTGGGATGACAACGTTTCTGGAAGAAGTCTTACCTACCACTTACATTCACACCCAGTCATGGACAACTGGACCAAATATATATCCACTGGGAAAAAATATTTCAATTTAAAAGTGACAAGCCAAGTATCTTCCAAAAGCAAAAGCTTAAGGCCATTTTAATTTGAGCTCTACCTTTTGCTATCCCTGTGTTGATAATGGAGAAATTAGATAGATCTAGATTTGCTATTCATCTAGAGTAAATAAACAACTCCAAATGATATCTTTAATAGCAATACTATTATGCTTATTAACATTTCCAGAAGAGTAGTATAGTACAAAGAAGGATTAAATCACAAGCAATACCAAATTTTAAGATTTTCTTTCAATTATTTATATTTACATGTTATTATACTATATTATCTATTGTTCTACCTACTATGAAGATTAGGTTTATAATTTCATTCAGTCTCAGTGACATGAACAATATATGTAGAAAGTAGTAAAACTGTGAAACTATGTACTGTAATCATTTCAGACTTACCAGCCCTAGAGTCAAACTACATTTAAAAATAATTTCTCAACATTCAATAGAGTATCTATTTTACTACATAACTTACACAGCACAGGTATTGCAAACCTAACGTTTTAAAATTCTAAATATAAAAAACTAGTATCAATACTTATTATAAAGAAAAACATGCTCTGACAACAAAAATGAAAGCAGAAAATATATTTGAAGGCAACATGTTAAAAAAAATGATTGTATCTATATCAACTGAAAATGTATTTGTACTATTCTTACATCTGTTTTAAAATTATTATAAAAGTTAAATGTAGGAAAGGTCAACATTTAAAACATTTTCTTTAAAAACATCAATATTTAATTTAAAAAGCATTCTTAAATGTTTTCTACATTCTTCTATTTTTCCTAAGCTATAATATTAAAAAGAAGCCTACCAATTCAAATATAAATTTAAAAATTATCATAGCCTTTACAATGTATAGAAATCATGTCACAAAGTTTTAAAACTATTTTACAAATGAATTTTACAAGAGAAAGATTAATTCTTTGTATTACATAAAATTTCTAACACTTTTCCATAAGTGAGCTTAAAAAGTAAGCACAAGGAATAATTTATAATGCAATATTTCATTCATACAGTTGACTCACATAGTGTTTCAAATGCCACAATGACATTATTTGCATTAATCTAAATTTTTCTTAGTTTGAATACTTCTCCATATTACAAATTGAGTTTAAATTAAAACAGTGTTTAAAAGTTAAATCTATACTACCTGAAAATCAGATAAAAGACAGACATTAGAATAAAAATAAATATTCAAATTTTCTGAAATTACCACTTGTAAGAACAATGTTTATTTTTCATTATTTTAAACGCAGGAGAGGAAGCTATTGCAATCCTTACAAATAATACTATTATCATAGATGTCTATAATAAATCTATATTTCATACTTCAAAGTACTTTAAAAATCTAGTCTGTCTCATAAAACTTCAAATACGTGTCATAATACCAGTTTAATAGGTTTTATATTACTATAATATTAAATTTAAAATCATTTATTGGCCTATTTTCAAATTTTTAAAAAGGGTTTTTGAACAAAAAGGCAGGAAATATATCACTATGTTACTGTGAGAACTATACAAATGAATCAAGAATGATAGATTAATCATTTTTAGAATTCAAAAGTTAATAGTATTGCAAAAATTCAACTCATTATGAAGGAAAACAATCACAATGTGGGAAAACAACATTATCAATTAAAGTAAAAAGGTAATAAAAATTGAAGTAAAAAGATAATAAATACAATCAAAAAAATTTTTCTGAAAGCTTTTATACTCCATCTAGTTTTGTGAGATAAGGAAAAAATCAGCTTGATTAACTTATCTGAAATTGTCCTTTTTAAGAACTTATTAAACTAGAAATATTTTAAAAGCCACAGAAATTCATTTATAATTTATCTCTGTGATCTTTTGAATGGTAATGAGAAAATGTGAAGGTTATGCATAAATTTAGTAACAATTGTGTCATTTTAGAATAACTATACTGTATTTCATAATATTGCTAATAAACTAAAATACAGTAACATTTAACCCAAAATTACATAATTTTAACCAAATCTGCTAATGTTTTTCTTTTATTATTTTTCTTCCAAACATTAAAACAGTAGAACTTTTTTTCTAAAAATATGAACACAGTCGATAAAAAGAAAAAATAATCTTTTAGGCAATAAAGCATCAATCACATGCTTATTTAACTTCAGCACCAAGCTCACTCTCATAAAAGACTCAATCAATTCCCAAAGACAAATGAAATTAGACTTGCTAACCTATACCATGTGGTAAATAGATAAGTAAATCTAATGTTTCCCAAATATTTAAAATACACAGAATACCTAAAGACCAATTAACATGTCATAAATCTATAAAACACTTTAGAACTATTGTCATAAACATTATCCTTGATATAGAAAATAAAAACTATAAGTAAACAGCCTTCATGTATTAATATTCAAAATGAACAAAAACAGCACTGGATTCTGACAACAATGCTGCCCTACAAACAAACACGCTATATGGACACTGCTGACGAGACAGTATCATGTTACCTACTTAAGAAGGGACTTCAGTTATGAAACATTTTGAATGAAATCCCACAAATTTACTCTGACTGTGATGTACTGATTCATGAAAAATTACATACTATCAATTCAACGAAACTACCCTTGAGAAACATCAGGAACTGCAATAATATCTATCCTAGTCCATCTTGCTGTCTTAAAATATTAAAGAAAAAAACTGGTGACATATTGTTATTAAAATAATTTCCTGGCAAATATGCCTTTAAAAATCATCAGCAGTAAGCAAATTAAAATAAAATCAGTTTATATAACCATGTCAATATTAAATTCTAATTTCTCATTAAATAACTTCTACAATAATAAATAGTTCTAGACTGGCAATAAAGCCTAAGTGATACCTAATACATGATTAGTAAAATTCTGTCGCCAAAATACAAGTGCTAGCCACCACCACATAGAATCTTTTATATTCCAGATACCCAAAAATAAACACACGATAGTCATCTTTGAATATAAACTGTAAAATGTTAAAGTATCAAAACAAAACATGAGGGGCAATTTTAAGATTAGAATACAATACTTAATTTCTGCCATTAAGGATGATCATTCACTATCAAGCAAATTAGATTATGTAGTTTTATCTCTGTCAACCAAGGAGTTATATTTGAACAGGACAGTAATGCTCTAAATATAATAGTTATGAATTGGTGAAAGAAATATAAAAGAAATCATAAAATAAATATGCATCAGAATTTACATGTACTGTTGATTTTCTAAAGATCAGTAATTATTAAATTATCGAATTATTGAACTATTAGAATTCTGACAATACTAAATCTAATTATATGAAATAGATTTAACACTGAGTCTACATATTTTCTCCATATTAAATTTTTAAACAATTACTTGTTTTTACATTTCTTTATCACTTTTTAAATTATAACAATTTTAAAGAGTGGTTACATGGAACTTATATATAGTAGTCACATTTTATAGTTCTGAGTTGTATTTCTACTGAAACCCATCAGATATTAAATAGAACAGAAACAATGTTAACCAGCCTGTTTAGCTGCTGCGCCTGGCCACAGGAGCTCCCGATAGGTGGGCTGGCCCACACTACCAGCCTAGCCCAGCCTGTTTAGCTGCCGCGCCTGGCCATAGGTCTGCAGAGGAGGAGCTGGGCAGATCTGGGGTGCCCTCACTGGCCTCTCTGCGTGTCTGGAGGACTCTGGATATCTGCGCCCAGACTGCTGGAGTTCCCTCAGGCTTCCAGGTGCAGTGAAGGAGAGAGGTGGGTTTGAGGCTTCCACATCAGCCTCCCCATTCCCGGCTTCATTTGGAGACCAGCTGAGCTCCCCATAGGTGGGCTGGCCCACACTACCAGCCTAGCCCAGCCTGTTTAGCTGCCGCGCCTGGCCACAGGTCTGCAGAGGAGGAGCTGGGCAGATCTTGGGTGCCCTCACTGGCCTCTCTGCGTGTCTGGAGGACTCTGGATATCTGCGCCCAGACTGCTGGAGTTCCCTCAGGCTTCCAGGTGCAGTGAAGGAGAGAGGTGGGTTTGAGGCTTCCACATCAGCCTCCCCATTCCGGCTTCACTTGGAGACCTGCTGAGCTCCCGATAGGTGGGCTGGCCCACACTACCAGCCTAGCCCAGCCTGTTTAGCTGCCACGCCTGGCCATTGGTCTGCAGAGGAGGAGCTGGGCAGATTTGGGGTGCCTGCATCGGCCTCTCCATGTGTCTGGAGGACTGTGGATATCTCTGCAACCAGGGAGGGTCCACAGGTTCCTGAAGCACTGCGGCCTGTGGTGAGTACCCTAACCCGGCTGCGATTGAAGAACTGTGGAGTTTCCAAGGGGCAGGTGGGCGCACAGTGTCCCTGAGGCCCAGCTTGTCTGGAACTGCAGAGTTCTGAGCAGGCAGAGGAGGGCCACTGGTTCTGTAGGCCTAATGGCTTGGGGTTGCGCTGCGCCAGAGTCTCAGTAGCTCCAAACATAGAAGGGGATTTTCAACAGATCCTGAGGAAGCTTTCAAATAACACTTGAAACACAGAAATATAGGAAAATGACAAAACGAAAGACCAAATTACAACCTCAAACCTCCAGCCCATCTCAAGAAACCCTAGGAGCGATGTATATAGAAGAAAATATATCCCATCCACCTCATATATCGGACACAATAGCCACTGAAATTGACAAGCAACTCCAGGAAGCTTTAAAGAAATTCAAACTCGAAATAATCTACTAGGTAAAAGAAGAAATGACAAAAGAAATGAAAGAGATTCTGAATATATCTAAAGAAAACACAGATTAAAAATTGGAGGAACTAAACAAAAAGATAGAATCCCTAGACGAGCAATATAAGAAACAAACAGAATACATAATGCAGATGCACAGAGATATACAGGAAATAAAAAACTCCACTGAAAGTTGTAAGAACCACCTTAATGAAAGTGAAGATAGAATTTCAGACCTTGAAGACAGGATTGCAGCTAGTGAACAGGAAAGGAAAGATCTTTTAAAAATAACAAGGAATCAGGAAACAACATTTCAACAACTGCAAGACGATGCAAAGAAAAATAACATAAGAATGATAGGGATTAAGGAAAAAGAAGGAGACAATATAAAAGATATCAAGAGGATATTTAGAGAAGTAATAGCTGAAAATTTCCCAAGCATGAGATCAGAAACTGACATCAGGATCAGTGAAGCATATAGAACTCCAAACAGTCATAACCAAAATAAAACTACACCCAGACATATAATAATCACCATCCCAGAAATCCAACACAAGAATAGATTATTAAAAGCTGTCAGAGAGAAAAGACAAATCACTTATAAAGGAAAACCTATCAGAATCACAGCAGACTTCTCAGCACAAACGATAAAGTCAAGAAGAGCATGGGGTGAAGTATTCCAGATCCTAAAGCAAAATGATTTCCAACCAAGACTGATATATCCTGCAAAACTATCATTCAAAATAGATGGTGCAATACGATACTTCCATGACAAAGAACAGCTGAAGAACTTCATGAACACCAAACCGACCCTGCAAAAAATATTGAAAGACAGTTTAGATACACAAAGGAAAAAAGCACTAAGCAAAGCAAATAATTAAACAGAACAGAAAGATAAAGATGCAACAGCAGAGAGATAACATTCCTACAATTAACCAGCATTTAACAGTAATAACCATTAATGTAAATGGTCTCAATGCACCAATCAAAAGACACAGACTAGCAGAATGGATCAAGAAACAAAATCCAACCATATGCTGTTTACAGGAAACCCATCTAACCCAGAAAGATACTCACAGACTGAAAGTCAAAGGATGGAAAACAATTCTTCATGCAGCAGGAATCCAAAAAAAGGCAGGAGTAGCCATTCTGTTTGCAGACAACGTGAACTTTAAACCAACAATGACCATAAAGGACAAAGAAGGTCACTACATACTCGTAAGGGGAAAACTCCAAGAGGAAGAGATAACTATCTAAAATATATACGCACCAAACTCCAGAGCACCCAGTTATATAAAACAATTATTAACAGAAATGAAAACTCAAATTATCAGTAACACAATTGTAACAGGAGACCTTAATACACCACTGACACCAAGGGACAGATCAACCAGACAGAAAATGAGCAAAGAAATAACAGAACTGAATCACACCTGTGAACAAATGGATTTGATAGACATATACAGAATGTTCCACCCAACAACATCAGAATACACATTCTTCTCAGCAGTACATGGATCATTTTCTAAAATAGACCATATATTAGCTCACAGAACATATTTAAGCAAATGCAAAAGAGTTGAAATCATCCCTTGCATATTATCGGATCATAGCGCTCTGAAATTAGAAATTAATGACAAAGGATACTGCAAAAATTCCGCAAACACATGGAAACTAAATAACACACTCTTGAGTAATCAGTGGGTCACAGAAGAAATTAAAGAAGAAATTAAACAATACCTAAAAGAAAATGAAAATGCAGATACAACTTACCGGAATCTGTGGGATGCAATGAAAGCCGTTCTGAGAGGAAAATTTATTGCACTGAGATCCCACATCAGGAAAACAGAACGAATACAAATAAATAACTTGATGCTACACCTCAAACAGCTAGAAAAAGAAGAGCAAGTCAAGCCCAAAGCCAAAAGAAGAGAGGAAATTATAAAAATCAGAGCAGAAATCAATGCAATAGAGACTAAGAAAACAATCCAAAGAATCAACGAATCAAAGAGTTGGTTCTTTGAAAGAATAAATAAAATCGATAAGCCCCTAGCCAACCTTATTTAAAAAAGGAAAGAAAAAGCTCAAATTCATGCAATAAGAAATGAAAAAGGAGAAATCACTACAGACCCAATAGAAATACAGAGGACCATCAACACCTATTTTGAAAACTTCTACTCTCAAAAGTTTGATAACACAGAAGAAATAGACAGATTCTTAGAAGCATATGAAGTACCAAAGCTAGATCAAGAGGATATAAAACTGTTGAATAACCCAATCTCTGCTAATGAAATTGAGAATGTAATTGGGTCCTTGCCCACCGAGAAGAGCCCAGGCCCAGATGGATTCACTGCAGAATTCTACAAGAAATATAAAGAAGACCTAATGCTGACACTCCTCAAACTATTCAATGAAATTGAAAGGGAAGCAATCCTTCCTAAGTCATTCCTGGAAGCAAATATTACTCTAGTACCAAAACCTGAGAAAGACCCAACTATAAAAGAGAACTATAGACCGATCTCCCTAATGAACACAGATGCAAAAATCCTCAATAAAATATTGGCAAATAGGATCCAGCAAATCATCAAGAAGATTATACACCATGACCAAGTGGGATTCATCCCAGGAATGCAAGGATGGTTCAACATACGCAAATCAATAGATGTAATCCACCATATCAATAAAGCCAAAAATAAGAATCACATGATCATCTCTATAGATGCAGAAAAAGCCTTCGATAAGGTCCAACACTTATTCATGATAAGAACTTTACAGAAAATTGGAATAAATGGTCTTTACCTCAATATAATAAAGGCCATTTATGACAAACCAACAGCCAGCATCATACTAAATGGCCAAAAATTGAAAGCCTTTACTCTAAAATCGGGTACAAGACAAGGATGTGCTTTATCACCACTCCTATTTAATATAGTACTGGAAGTACTAGCCAGAGCAATTAGGCAAGAAAGAGAAATAAAAGGGGTAAAGATAGGAAAAGAAGAAGTTAAATTATCATTGTTTGCAGATGACATGATACTCTACATAGAAGACCCCCTAAACTCCATTGAAATACTCTTAGATACAATAAATAAATTCAGTAATGTGGCTGGATACAAAATCAATACTCAGAAATCAATAGCATTCCTATACACGAACAACAAAATTACAGAGAGGGAAATAAGAGAAACTGGACTATTCACATTAGCAAGCAAAAAAATGAAATATTTAGGAATTACTCTTACAAAAGAAGTGAAAGACTTATACAGTGAAAATTATAATACACTGAAAAAGGAAATTGAAGATGATCTCAGAAAATGGAAAGACATCCCTTGCTCATGGATAGGAAGAACAAACATTGTGAAAATGGCCATTCTCCCAAAACTGTTATACAGATTCAATGCAATCCCAATAGAAATACCATCAACATACCTTATAGATCTAGAGAAATCACTCCTAAATTCCATCTGGAACCAGAAGAGACCTAGAATCGCAAAGGCAATTCTAAGCAGCAAAGACAAAGCAGGAGGCATCACAATCCCTGACTTGAAGTTATACTACAAAGCAACAGTAGTAAAATCAACATGGTATTGGAATCAAAACAGAGCTGAAGATCAGTGGAATAGATTAGAAGATACAACCACAACTACGAACACACTCAACCACCTTATTTTTGATAAAGGAGCCAAGCAGGTTCACTGGAAGAACGACAGTCTCTTTAATAAATGGTGCTGGAAAAACTGGCTCTCCATTTGCCGAAAACTAAAGCTAGACCCATGTCTATCACCATGTACTAAATTAAAATCTAAATGGGTCAAAGATCTGAATATTAAAACAGAAACACTAAATCTATTGGAAGACAAAATAGGTAGAAACCTTGGAGACATAGGAGTAGGTAAAGAATTCATGAACAGGACTCAAACCGCACGGGAAATACTTCCCAGAATCAATAACTGGGACCACTTCTTATTAAAAAGTTTCTGCATGTCAAAAGAAATCTCCAGCATAGTGAAAAGAAAACCCACAAACTGGGAAAAGATTTTAGTGAACTCTCTCTCAGACAAGGGCCTCTTGTCTAAAACATATAAAGAATTAAAGAAACTCAGACCTCCGAAATTCAAAGATCCAATCCAAAAATGGGCATCTGAGATGAATATGCAATTCTCAGATGAAGAAATGCAAATGGCAAATAAATACATGACAAAATGCTCATCATCATTGGTCATTAGAGAAATGCAAATTAAAACCACACTGAGATACCATCTCACTCCTGAAAGAATGGCCAGGATCAAGAAAACCGACAACAAATGCTGGAGAGGCTGTGGGGAAAAAGGAACTCTCCTGCACTGCTGGTGGGAGTGTAGACTGGTACAGCCTTTGTGGAGATCTGTCTGGAGATTTCTCAAAAAGTTGGGACTGGAAATCCCATTTATTCCAGCTATTCCACTTCTAGGCATATTCCCAGAAGAACTGAAAGCATCATACCACAGTGATATATGTGCACCTATGTTTATAGCTGCACAATTTGTAATCGCCAGATCTTGGAAACAACCCAAGTGCCCATCAACTGAGGAATGGATAAAAAAGTTGTGGTATTTCTATACAATGGAGTATTATTCAGCTATAAAGAAGGATCACATTGAGATATTTATCAATAAATGGGCACAGCTTGAGACCATACTCATAAGTGAAATAAATCAATCTCGCATGTGTGAATACCGAATAGTTTCCCTAATGTAAGTAATGATTCAAATATATAAAAATATGTGGTAATCATGATTCCCCATTAGGTGGCCTTGAAGCCTTATAAAGTTTTCACTCATTAATTAGAAAGGCTTTATTCTGGGCTTCTTGATATGAAAATATTTGAAGCTAGAGTATATGAAGTTTTACCCAAATATTTCAAGGAAAAAGACACTATGGTAACTACTATTAAGTCAGGTTATAAGGTGGTGAAGTACTAGGTTATTGAAACAGTCATGCTGTGACCTCTATTGTTATATTGTTATGTCCTGTTTTATCTCAATCTCCCCCTTATTGTTTCAAAAAAAATTATTTAGTCATTTCTTATGTTTGTCTTAATTAAAGAAAAAATTCAAAAAAAAATTAGGATATATAAATAGTAACTCTTTTCGATTTCCTATTAACTTGTTTTGAAGTCCTGTAGTACTCCCACGATCTTGTTTTGACTGATTAGACTCTGTTCCATTCTATATGATAGTATCAAGTTTGAAGACATAGGCAACTACTTTGAAGACAATAAGATTCACTAAGATACCCATTCTGGTTTGACTATTGTCTTCTTTGGAAGTCCTGTAATGTTTACAATGCCTAAGTTTTGTTGGTCTTGTTCTCTACTGTTTTGTCCAACTTTATAATATCTAATAAGATAGACAATTCTTTTTAAGGAAACAAGGGACAACGTTGATAACCATTGTTGATAAACTAGTACTCTGTTCTACACCATGTGCTATGTCTATCCTTGGTATTGACTGACAGCTTTGTTTTGCCATATTTGACTGTATTCTTCCCCCCCCCCAAAGAAAGTAATAAGCACTAAGGAGTAATAAAATCCAAGATGTGTAAATTCTGTTGTAAAAAAGAGAGGGAAAAAAAAAAGAAAAAGAGCTCTAACAGATATAACAGCAAGTGTGTTTGGGGGTGTTAAATAGCTGACTTTATCAATGTTTTTGGAACATTGAACACAGCTGTTTGCAGTCTCCCTGTTTGAATGTCCACCTTGTGTTCTTTGATACTGTGATTTGAGGAACTATTTTCAAGAAGATAGTGTGTAATCTACTAGCAGGTGATTTCTTACTGTTATGTTTTTTTGTTTTGTTTTGTTTTGTTTTGTTTTTGTAGTTCTGTATTGCGTGTACCCTTACGCCGCTTTGGTTTGTTTTGTGTTTTTCTCTTTTTCCTCTTAAATAAAAAAAAAAAAGAAACAATGTTAAATGTCAAATTTTTCTGCATTATGGTTTTCCTTATAATTTAAAAAACATATGAAAACGTGATGTATTAGTTTTCTAAAAATTAAACTGATGGTATATTAGAGTCATACAACCAAAATCTTGGTCAGAACTTTTAAAATTGACACAAATTATACTTTTAATGAAGACATTAATTTTTCCACAGATTAATAATCTACAAAAGAAAGTACTCAAGTATCATGGTATAAAAATGAAGACATGTTATGCTGATGGCTAACTACCTTAAAACAGAAAGAAAGCATCAAATTCACAAACAAATTAGACCAGCAAGTATATAATATTTAGTCATATTAAAAATACCTTAAAATGATATGACTAAATATCAATTAAATACCTATGTAGAATTCCAGCAGCCAATCAAATGAAATAACATACATTAGTGTAAAAGTACTGTATGTGTATCTTACAAATCTAACAACAAAAATGCAAAAGCATTTTAGGTTATACGTTCCATTTCTATGTATATCTGCAAATAAATAATGATGTGAAGTTTATCTGTCTTTACTGGCACTCACATTTGCCAACATAAAAACAGTAATAAATCATTAAATAACAATAAAATTATGTATCATTCTGGCCCAAAATGACTCTTATGAAACAGCCCCCCAAAAATTTCAGTGCCTATATAGAATATGAAGTAATACATTAATAGCTATTAAAGACCAAACAGTTTCCTTTTCTAAGAAATGAACATCAAGATTCCTAACACAGAAGGTGGAAAAGAATATACATACACAATAAAAATCTCTTATTTTTAATAATTATCAACTGATTTATTAAAATTAATGATTGCTAACCATTATGACATTCAATAATTCAGTAACAGAATAATAACAAATACAGTCACTTCATGCCTTATATACTAGACATCAATATGCAAGTATGTAGTATACATAATATAGTAAAAGTACATACTACAATATGTACTTTTGCCCTTGCAGTCAGGTTGAAATATACAGATATAAGTCAAAAAGAATTTAATGACCTCCTATAATATACCTTATACTGTGATGTTTTAATATATTTATAATTTAAATTTTGAATGTCTAAATAATCCCAAAATAAAAACAATGCTTTTTTAAAAACTTATACAGACGAAAAATAATGTTCCAGAATAACCAGCATGCAAAAAGGCTCTGAAATTCTGAGCATAATGTGAAACACTTTAAAGACAATTAACATAGTATGTTTCACTATTTGTATATATTTTCAAATATGGACTGTATTTTCATTCCCTTTCACCAAAACTATGTTTAAAATTTTATGACAGTGCATGCATATAATTAGCAAACAGAAAATGAGCCCGATTTAGTAAGCTTTTTTTGGTAGATTTAGTACACAATATTATTATCACATGAAACAGATATAAATGCTCTCAAACAGAAAAATTTATATTTCCATTCATGACAGTCAAAATTATAAGCCAAATGAGTGGTAGTTATGAAACAACTGTCTAGCCCCCCTCTATATGTATGATATGACAATAATAATATTAGAAAAGCTATCCAGTTTAAAAATCACAGTGGAAAAAATTTTTAAAAATAGTGAAAATTAAACAGTCATTTGAAAAATAAGTTATAGCATATTCCAAAATCAAGAACAAACTCAACTATGACTGACTGATTTGACACAGCTAGCATATTCTGCTTTGTCTAATTCCCTAAAAGACAAGAGTAGGGACAATGGATTTACTCTACACTTGCAGACAACAAAAAAATATTTTAAATAAGCCATTCCACTTAATTCGATCTGTAATATATATAATTTTAAGTGTTAAAATTATATCAAAAGCCTACTTCTTAAAATTGATCATTCTTAAGTGCAGAATGAGCAAACAGCAAAAAAAGCAAGCAAAAATCATTCCCATTTAGATATATCTTACATTAACTATTTACCTATTTGAAATTTTTAATGTATATCAAAAATAACAGTATACATTACATCTATAGTAAAACAAAAGTTAAATGTCTTATACTAAGTTATTGCCAATTTCATTAGGACAAGTAACTACCATTAGGTGCAACTATACCCAATGCATTTTAACTATCTACTGCAAACCAAAATGTATTAACAAATGAAATACATTACTTAATATTTTTTCAATAGAACTTAACTTTATAAGACATCAAAAAATACAAAGTTTTTAAGGTTTCTTCTCAGCATTAAATTAATACTTCTAAGCTAATTAAAACTATTTTAGATAAATGTAAACTACCTTTGAAAACAATTATACATATGCCTAAGAATAATATATTGGAAGTAGACAAAAATCAGTAGTTAGTTGAAGAAATTACTCAATTTGAAAATTTTTGTAACTTTCACTTTTATTTAATAATTTTTAAATATATAACTAATAATTTTATGATAAAATTATCTCTAGACACCAAAGTCAAGCAACATTTTTCTCAAATATACGTTAAGATGTGCTTAGTAAAAAATAAGATTATCAAACATGAGCTGAAATGATATTCTTTCTATATTTCAAAGTGACCTACTGGCCTTGAACATTATAGGACATTAAAAAGTATTTTAATATTTCTTTTTTAAAAAAATTTGTTCTTACCTCAAAAAGCATTTTCTAAGATGATGAAATCCTCCTTTAGAGCACTTAGTACTGTAAACTTATCTCTCCTTAACACCTTGTATTTATTTCATTATTTTCTAAATTCTCAAACTTCTCCTTTTCTTCCCACTTTAGTTTTGTTCCTTGCCTTATCATTTTTTTATGCCCTCCTTTGTTTTTGTTATTTCACATTTCATTCTTTAAGCCAGGAGCACATACAGCTAACATGGCCTATGTCACAAGGTCTGAGGTAGCTACAAAAAAGTAAATTCTTACTACCTTGAAGGGGAGAAAAACAGGCCAGTCATCAACTGGGAGAGGATGAGGGGATTTTTTAACCCACCAGACAAGCCTGTCCAGTAAAAGTGAGACTTGAATCAAGTGATTATAACTTCTCATGCACACACATGGAGTTCTTGGAAAGCATCCAAAAAACATTTTGAAGGGGTAGGGGTTCTTTCTCTGCCTTGGAAAAAGACTCAGAAAATAACTGGACTATAATAATTCAATTTTTTTCACAAGTATAATAAGAAACAAGAAAATGTTTTGCATTAAATAAGAAATATAAAAAATTTTTATATTCAATTAAATAAGAAATAAGAAAATGTTTTAAATGAAATTCTTATAAGCTAAAATTTTTGAAGATTTAATTTCATTTAAACATTTAAAACTCTGAGATAAAGCAAAACTCTTCCCAGAATGCCTGCTCCAACTTATAAGAATATCAGTAACTAAATACGTAATTTCTAAACTAATCAAGAATGAAAACTCTAAATTTTATAGGTCAATCAAAAAAATGTATAAGCCTTTAAAATTTTATCTTCAGTGTATCATATTCCAGTAGGTTACTTTCAAATAGTATTTTTAAAAAACATGATTATCTTTATAGCAACTTTAACTCAAAAAAATATAATTTAAAATAAAAGCATAAGTTTAATGCTCATCTATAAACAAGGCTTCATATCAAATATCTAAAAATAAATAAATGGTCACAAACTGGTACACATAGACAGGGTATGCTAAGAGTACATATTCAAAAATATTGTCTCAATAATGGTAATTTTCATATTGCCTAACAATGGATGTTTTTCAAAAATACTACTACTTACCTATTACATAGCATGCATGCTTAGAGCTTTAAAATGTTCAAATGTATAATCATATTCACATTTAAAATCTCTACTGAATATACAGTAATAATAAAGGAGTTAATTATGAAAAATGAGTATCAAAGTCTCTATTGCTACAGCTATATTCACAACTTTAAAATATTTACTCTGCTGTTTCTCTGAGTACGGAAATACAAAAGAAAGTGTCTGTTTTCCAAGTTCTGACAAAATGAAGCACAGGATTTTATTGGTTTCCTGGTTTATTGGGTTCTATCAATTTTTGTTGACCCTCATTGCATGTAATGTGTACAGAGAGAAGGGCCAACTGTTTTCATGCTTTCTTTATACAAGAAATGGCCACTGATTTACAGAAACCTGGAAATGGCACTATATTCCAGAGCTCATATGCATGCTATTATCCTGAAATGTTTCAAAGTCCGTACCACACACCAAGTTGTACAATTTATATTACTATTGTTCCTAATACCTGAGGACAATATAGTCCATTCACAAAATACTGCTTTTGCCTTCCTGTCTATAACAAAATTCATAAGCCAAGAAAAGTGATAAACATAAATACATTAAAAAAATACATTTCAAAGGCCAAACTAATGAAAAAAATTGCATAGTAAAAGTACTAAGGTCAAAGGGTTAGTACAACTGACAAACAGAAAAATATATTCACAATCTCTGTCATACACAAGAAGCTTGTTTATATGTGAACAAAACCTAGGAATACTTGAGAAAAATTTCAACAATTTAGCAGAAAGGAGGACCAAAGAAATAGTAAGAATGAAATCCAAGTAGTTTTTAAAAAATATATTTATTCAGACTTTGTACTGGGTGAAAGGCAAATTAAAATTTATTCATACACCATTTATTACCTATCAAAATGACAAAAATTAAATACTTTAACGAACACACTCTCCACAAGGTATAGAAAACAAGTGATCTTAAGCCACTGCTTATGGAAATGCAAAATCATGTAACACCTAAGAAAGGGAATGTGGCAATTTCTATCAAAATCATTGGTACTTACACTCATTATCTAGCAATCCCATTTCTAACTATCTCTTCCACAAATACACCAAAATATGTATGAAATAATATCTAAATAACCGAAATGATAACTCATACAATATAAAAGAATGGCACACCGTTAAGTATACAATAATCATTTGAGTACTGATTGAAAGAATTATGCTACTTTCAAGGAACAGACATCTATACCACAGAAAAGATGAAAGAAAGAGAAAAACCTTACACACTCATGAGAAATCTGTTAAGTGCAATGTTTTATACTCAAAATTTAACTTTTGGGTAAATAATACGCCTTCATTTGCATAAATACTTTTTGTACAAGTATATAATTTTTGGTTCTAGCTTCTCATTTTTCATAAAGCAGTGATGAAGATGAAGTAAGACCAAGTTCCTGGAGTTCGCTGTTTGCTTGTTTTTGTTTTGTTTTGCAGCACTGTGATCTAATTCAGGGTCTAATACACGTGAGGCAAGCTTTCTTACCTGTAGGGCTACAACTTTTTTTTTGGGGGGGGGGGTACTGGGCCTCGAACTCATGACCTGTGCTTGCCAGGCAGGCACTTATGCCACTGAGCTAAATCCCCAGCCCGGGGCTACAACTTTTGAATCACAAATATTTCCAAAAGATAAAATAAAAGATGGTGAGTTTTTCCAGACGCTAGTGATATACTATCACTTTAGTTCTGCGGAATCATTTGTTATACTACCAACAATTATGTAATAGATGTTCAAAAATAGGATGATGAGTTAGTAAGTACCATATCAATGCCTCCATAGTCACTAGAGACTTTGAAAACTTACTCTATGCAAGGCTCCTTGGAAAAAAGACTAAGATTCAAACTTTAATGCTAATGTATCATTTACTAATTGTGGCTTGAAAAATATACTGTACACATTACATGCAATGGGGGTCAACAAAAATTGATAGAAATTACCCATAATTGACACCATATTCAGGGATAAAAGACTACAAGCTTTTCCTATAACATGAGTAACAAGATAAGGATGCTCCCTTAAGCTACTTCTATTTAATATAATACTCAAAGTCCTTATGAGAGCTAGATACTAAAGTAAAAGACACTCAAATTTAAAAAGAAGAAATCAAATATTTCTATTATAATATTTTGAAAAAACAAAAGCCGAGGCATCACTAGGTATACATTATGCATGCACACGGCTCAGGTTTGATGCCAGCTCTGGGGTCTGGGAAAGAGAGAAAAAAAAAATTTTTAAAAGATCCTACATACATAAGGAAAGCTATTAGAACTAATAAATGGGTTTAGAATACAAAAATCATACAAAAATAGCTGCACTTTTAAACACTAATAATAAACAATCTGAAAAAAAAACACAAAGAAAACAATGCTACTTACAAAAGGAATAAAATACTTAGAAAAAACTTAACCAATGAAACAAGAGACTTGTACAGTGAAAACTACAAAATATTATAGAGAGAAATTTTTTTAAAAATTAGTAAGTGGTTTGTTACCCTGTGTTCATGTACTGTAAGATTTCAAATAGTTAAAATTATATCCAAAGCAATACACAGATTTAATGTAATCCTTACCGATACTCTCAAGGTCTATTTTTCAGAAAAAGAAAAATCTATCATAAGATTTATATGGAATCTTAAGGAACTCCAAACAGATAAAACAATTTTATAAAAGAACAAAGTTGGAGACCTCATATTTCCTACCTACAAAATTTACTACAAAACTACAATAATAAAAATAGTGTGCTACTGGAATAAAGATAGACATATGGGCCAACAGAATAGAGAATCTAAAACTAAAATTTCCCACATGTGGTCAAATGATTTCTGACAAGGTTTCCAAAACCACTCAGTGAAGAAAGACAAATCTCTCAACAAATAATGGTGGAAAACTCGATAGTTAACATGCAAAAGAATGAAATGGAGCCTTACCTATACGGAAAAAGGGACCCTTCTACAGGATTGATTGGAATGTAAACTAGTATAACCACTACTGAAATCAGTTTGGAGAGTCCTCAAAAAGATAATAGAAGCTCCATTTCACCCAGCTATTCTCCTTTCTCAGTATTTTCCTGAGTTAAAGATGCCATGTTACAATGGTACAGGTGTACCCATGTTTATAGCAACAACTCATACTAGGTAAGTCTTGGAGCTGCCTATATCCCCATCAACAGATGATAGATAAAGAAAAGGTGGTATTTATGCACAATGGAAGGCTACTTTGACATAAAGAAGGATAAATTTGAGTCATGTGAATCATTTGTAGGAAAATGCATGCATTGTGAGACCATAATGTCAAGTGAAATAAATCAAACATAAATCAAGCACAAATATTGCAGTTTTCAATATGAAAACACAAAGAATAAATTAAACAGCAAAATTAAAGATAGATGCAATGAGAATCATGGAATGAATTTGTGACCATAATTATAAATTAAGTTTGTGAACCAAGGCACCATTATGATAGGAAGTAAGAAGACAGATCTTTTACAAATGGTAAATAAACCAGTCACAAAAAGATAAACACTGTAAGATCTCATTCAGATGAGACACCTAAAGGTCAAAGTCATTGAGACAGAAAGTAGAATGGTGGCTGTCAAGGAATAAGGGGAAGACTTTCAGTGTCCTAAGAAGACAAGAGTTTTGAAAATTGATTATGCAACAATATGAATGTATTTACCATTACTGAAATGTACACTTGGGAACAGCTAAAATGGTCAAAATTCATTATGTTTGTTTTTTAATTTTTACCTTAAAAATTTAAAATTTAGAGGTAAAAGCTAATAGATAATCCCTCTCCATTTATCACCATCAAATTCAGTCTCTGTATCCAAAATTTCAGCAAAGAAGCAGAATACAAGAATTCTTACTCAAGAAGGACACAATTCAGAGAGACTAAAAACAGAATACTATAAAATAGCAAGATGAGTTATGCAAAAACTTGATCTTAAAAATTAAATTGGAGACCTAAAAATAAGTGAAATTTACTTCAACAGAAAGAAAACTCTGGGAAAATTAAGCAGAACACTTGAAAAATAAGTGACATTTATTTCAGAAGGAAGAAAGGTATTCTGGGAAAAAAAAGATGGAAACTATGGGAAATAAGAACAAAGTGAAGAGAAATATTAACATTATTCACTCCAGAGAAGAGAAGTAATATTACTGAGAAACTAGATGTATCTGATTTGTTTGAAACTGGTTATAGGAAAAGGGAAAGTTGTGGCATCAAGCAAACATAAGAGGACAATGTAATTCAGACATAAAAATAAAGAATCAATATTGATACAACCAAAACTTTTAATAGACTGAAAATTTATACAGACACTTCACCAAAGAACAGAAAAAGTGACTAATACATACATAAAAAGATGCTCACTATCACTATACATAAGGAATAATCAAATAAGATGATCACCACAAAGTCTTTCAGATTGGCTAAAATTAAAAAGCCTAACACCACCAGGTGTTGAAGAGGGACAGTAGAAATGGAGTTCTTAATCATTACCAACAGGAATATAAAAATGGCACATTTTTAAAGATGCTTTGGAAGTTTTTCATAAAATGTAAGCTAAGAATATATTTATCACATGACCAAGCCATTCTGTTTCTAGGTATTTCTCAAGAGAAAATGAAAGCCTTTGTCTTTTAAAGACTTGTTCATCAATGCTCTTAGCAGGTCTGTAATGTAACAGCTGAAAACCAGAAAACAACGCAAATATGCACTGATAGGAAGTAAATCTTTACATAAATTTTTAATGGAATACTTAGATATAAAAAGGAATGAATTATGATACACAAACAACATGCATTTAGGAACTGTCAACAATCTTTGAACCACAAGTGGATCCAAATGTAGATCAAAGGTAACACATTGGTAGTACAAAACTAAGCCAAGAGTCATATGGAGATACTGAATTAAATCAACCCTAAAGCTTGAACTAAAACAGTCCAGTTATAAGCCAATAACCTTATTTTAGTAAGCTGAGTTAGGTTTTGCTACTTGCAATCAAATCAATTATAGAGGTGACTACAACTTATACCTAATGATTTTAATACTTCTCATGTAGTCAGAAAAAAGTTTAACTTATGAATGATAATTCATGGCAAAGAAAATAATAGATACCCAAGGAAAAATCTGATGGACTGGAATAATCAAGTGGGTCAGCTACTATTAAGTAAAAAAAAAAAACTTTTAATTATAAAATATATAACAAGTGTAGGCAAAATTTGCAAAAAACAAGCAAACATTACAGGTTACAGGAGACTTCCAGAAGATCCCCTCAAATACAAAGGCTTATTGTATCCTCTCAAAAACATAAAGCAACTATCTCTTACTTCTCCCCCTTAGAGGAGAGAAATTCTTTCCAATTCAAACTCCAAGGTACTTTCTATATTATAATTACCTATGCAAAGAAGATATTTTAAAGGCAAATGCATTTATGTAAATACTTCTGTTGGTTTTTAGTATATTTCGCTTTCTTCCGAAAAAGAGTTGACAAAGAACTACTAAATGTGTTTACCTAGATTGACTACTATTTGTTTCTTGGCTTCTAAAACGTCAAAGCAAGGAGAGAAAAGATCTATACATCTTTATAAAATGCACAGTATTAACATAGTAAAGGAAAACAATTACAAAAAAGTCTATTTTTATAGAGTACTAATATCAGAGTAAACATTTAGCTGAGGTTTCTCAGTAGACTCTAGGATATAGTGGACAATGTTCTCAACAATAGCTTAGTAAGTAAACATCAACCTGATGGAATAATAACAAACTTCACTTTATTGTATTTAATTCTTCAAATACTGCTACACATCATCTATCCAAGCTCAAGGCAATCAGGTCTTTAACAGTAAATCTTCATAGAAAAGTATCACTGCAAGTCTTTGTAATAAGAACACTATGTTTCATACTATAAAAAAGCTTTTAATTTTAATCTTCAAAATAGTTCATCTTAAACAGGTAGCTATGATGAGATAACTTAGAGGTTATCATCCTAGGAAATTAAGTATTTATGTAAATGGCCATCATTTTCAAATTTTGACTCTTAAAATGTAGTACTTGGTATATGAGAGATTAATAGTCTAGGCTCTAGAAACATGGTTTTGTTTTTTGGGGGGTGTTGTTTTTTTTTGGGGGGAGGGGTAACGGGGGATCAAACTCACAAACTTATGCTTGCTAGGCAGGTGCCTGTGCCATTGAGCTAAGTCCCCAGCCCCTAGAAACATGGTTTTGATGGAGAATCTATCTTTCCCAACAGGAACACTTAGGTTGGTAAATACAAAAGAGAAAATGATTACTCCCCTTAAGAATTACTATAAAGGCCAGGGATACAGCTTAGTGGTATATGTGCCTGCCTGGCAAGTACAAGGTCCTGAATTTGATCCTCAGTACAAAAAAAAAAAAAATTACTATAAAGTAATAGACTCAGGCCAGGGATTTAGCTCAGCAGCATAAGTGCCTGCCTGGCAGGCACGTGGTCATGAGTTTGATCCCTAGTACCAAAATAAATAAATAAATAAACAAATAAAGTAGACTCATATGACACCTTTGAAAAAAGGACCTAGAAATAGAATCTTTTAAACGTTGTCAATCAGTATTTTAATGAGCAAATTGTAGACTGGATTTACAAACAATTATTGATCAATGAAGTTAATTAACCACAAAACAATGAGAATACATTTTCCAGGATGGTATCACCTATAACTATAGCATCATTTACTTCCTGGCTTTCAATACAATTTCTTAGTAACTATACAATGTAATTACTATCCCTTTGTTTTCTCACAAATATCATAAATCCATGAATGTTATAAACCACAGGGTAACTTTTCTCCATTAAATTATCCAAATAATTGATCTACACTGAGAACAACCAAAGGATTATACTGCTATATCTTTATAAAACTGTTTAGCACGTACAGGGAAGATAGTTTCGCATCTTTAGATGTGTCTCACATTCAGAAATAATGAATAGAGCTCAATGCAATGAAATAAGTGAAATTTCTCAAATTATCCCACCTGTATTAGTCATTCATAAGCAATTTCACAAAGATACATTTTTATAGCACATAAATTAATATTCAATATGAACCTCTTAAAATCCTTCATAAAACAATGAAGCAAAAAATAGTATTATTTAATATAAAGAAATAAGAAAACCAAGAACTTCCCTCCCTTTTAAACTCACAATATATTATTCTGAAACTACTTCATCCATTCATATTATTTTGTTAACCAACAAATGCATATAAACACAAATGCACGTGCACCCATACATGCATATTCATGCATGAACTCTCCATTTAGACTTAGAATCTCCTGAAAATGAAGTCTAGTAAAATTATAATTGAAAATTTATTGTTAGTGAAAACATTTATTCTTTATCCCATTTTCTTATTTTCTTGCTATGGAGTTCATACTAACCCTGAATTCACGATATAGCCGATGCTGGCCTCAAACTTTCAGAGATTCTCCTGCTTCAGCCTCCCAAGTGCTGGGATTACAGGTATGTGCTACCACATCCAGTTTATTCCATATTCTTGTAAATATGATAGATCATAATTTGTATCTACTGTAATCAAAGTTAAAATGTGCTTATTTGACTTCCCATAACAATTTATCAATAAGCTCACTCAGTATTTAAAAAAAACAATCACCACTCCAAGAACTATTCTTAATTATAACTAACTATTAATTATAACTAACAAACTATTAGTAGAAGTACAAAGGAAGATACGAACATTTATATTTATTTTACTAAGCCTACATGGTACAAATGGAAACAAGGATCTGTGGCACAGCTGAGTGAAAGACCACTTCCCTACTATGCATGAGGCCCCAGGTTCAAGCTACAGCACTACAAAAAATAAAAATATATGTTAAAAATTCAAACTACAAAAAACCTCATCTCTAGCCAAAACATATGGAGTCATGTATCACTTAACAGCATTCTGGACAAAGTCAGTAACACATTCAACAGTAGTCTCTTAACGTTAAAAAGGAACTAAAAACTTCCAATCATGTAGTGACAAGGCAGACATCATAATAGTATAACAAAATGCATTACTCAAGTTTGTGGCTATACTGGTGTAAACGAATCTATTATACTGCCAGATATATGAGTGTTGCACATACAATTATACTACATACTTGTTAATAATGACTATGTTATCAGTTTATAGATTTACATACTTTTTAAAGTTATTTTATAACATACTTCTTCCATTTATAAATAAGCTTACTATAAAATAGCAAACCACATTACACAGCCACCCATCTCATACATCTCAAGTGACAGACCCCTATTACCCAGTTTTGTGTTTTATGTTGTTCAATACACAAATATCATAGAGTCTAGTTACACAAATCAAAACAGCTATAACATCACTAAAAAATAAAATCTTACGGAATACTTGATGGTGTCAATCGTGGCCAAAACACAGTTATGTAGCACACAACCGTATCTGGTTTGGTTTGACTTCACCAGAACTGTGCATTAGAGGTTTTGAAATCAAAGGAAGTTTTAAAATCAACATCAATATTTAACATAGTTTCTCTTTCTCCCCCAAAAAGCTGTTATTAAATCAATTATGTTTCTGTTTATAAGGAAATTTAGTGCAATAATTTTCTCTATGAAAAAACAACACTGGTTGGACTTATTAAGTTTCTGATAACACTGTAAACTCATAAGTAAACATAAAAGTCATCTGGTAAGCTTAAAATTTGTTTACCTCTACTCTACACTAGTTAATCACTCAGCAATTAGATATTTCCTGCCTAACAACACTTCTTACCTAAAAGAATATAACTTTTCTAACTTCTACATCAAATCACCAGAACTGCTACAACTGCAGCAAATCAAAACTAAGAAAAAAAGATCGCATTTTCTATAAGTATGAATTATAAATAGAAGATACAAGTACAAGCGACCAATACATAGGTATTACATATTTGGTCTAAAGATCTGAAATAAGTAATATGAACATATAGTACAGAATATCTTAAGAAGTTCATTTGCATGGTATCAAGCTTAAATTCAGAAACATATTTCTCTTAACTTACTATACATCTTTCTTGAATAATATATTAAAATAATACTTTTACCAATTCACTAATGACCTCCTTAAAATTTACTTGATTAGGGCAGGGAATAGCTCAGTAGCACAGCACCTGCCTGGCAATCACTAGGTCATGAGTTTGATTTCTAATATAAAAAAAAACTTTATTAAGGTGAAATCTCACTGTTGTTCTGATTTATATTTCTTTTATGTCCAAAGATGCTAACATTGGTTCATGTTCTTACTGGTCTTTGTACTACCTCTTCGGAGAAATGTCTATCATTTCCACTGCCCCCTTTTTATTGAGTCTTTCATTTAAGGGGGAGGTCTATCTTTTTGAGTTCTTTATATGTTCCAAATATTTAACCTCTGTTCAAAAGCAACTGGTAAAAATTTGTTAGCGTTCCACAGGCTGTCTCTTCATTCTGTTCCCTTTGCCCTGTGGAAGTTTATAATTTAACATAATTTATCTGATAACTCTTGGTGTTGAATCTTGTATAAATGTAATCTCCTTTTCAGGAAGTCCTTGCCTATGTCTGTGTCTTCAAGAGATTCACCTATTATTTCTTCCAGCAGATGCTGTGTTTCTATTTTTATAGCTAGATCATTGATTTTTATTTTATTTTAGTACGAGTGAGAGATTCAGTTGGATCCAGATTCATCCTTCTGTTTGTGAATAACCAGTTTTCCCAGCATCATCTGTTAGGGACACTATCTTTTCTTCCTATGTTATTGGTCCCTCTGTCAAAAATTAGATGGCTGAAGATACATAGGGTTGTTTCTGCATTCTTTATTATGCTTCATTAACCAATACATCTGTTTTTACACTGTACAATGCACAAAATAAATTGGAAAGTTAAATATGATTTCTAATATAAAACTCGAAATATAAAGAATTATAAGAGCAAAATGACAGAAAGGTTATGCATTACTGAAGAGTTTATTACTAAAGCTTTGTAGTGTAACTAGAAGTCTGGGATAATAATGCGTCTTGCTTTGCTCTTCTCACTTAGGACTTCTTTTCCTATTCAGGATCTCTTCTGGTTCTATATAAATTTTAAGCTGTTTTTCCAGGGCTCTGAAAAATGCTGATGGTATTTTGATTGGAACTGCATTAAATCTATATACGTCATTTGGTCATATGACCATTTTGACAGTATTGGTTCTGCCTGTCCTTTCCATCTTCTAATGCCGTCTTCAATCATACCACATACTTTTATTATTGAGGTCTTTCACTTCCTGGGTTAATTCCTATACATTCAATTGATACGAAGTTATTGTGAATGGGATTGTTTATTTCTTCTTTGTGGGTTCACTGATAGTGTATAAGAACACTGTAAAAATGACTATCATCAAAGAATCATAAAACAACAAATGTTGGCAAGACAGTGAGGGGGGAGAAACCCTTTTACTCTTTTACATTGCTGGTGCACATAAACTATAGAATATATCTCTATACTATCAGTATAGAGATAATAAAAAACTAAAAATAGAAATTTCATTTGACCCCACCCCCAACTTCTTCTGGACATTTAAAGTTATAAGTTTTCATAGTACAGTGATATATGCAAGCCTGTATTTATAGAAGCACAATTCAAATTACAGTAGTGGCCTATATGCCCATCAATAATAGAATAAAGAAAACATCACATATATGCATTCAATACACACACACATACTATTCAACTGGAAGGGAAAAATCTGAGTCATCTGTAAGAAAATAAATGGATCTTGAGACTGCAACAGAAAGTAAAAAAAAATTAGACACAGAATCTTAAATGTCACATGATTTATTTAATCTAAAAATCCCAAAATATAAGTAATCACAAGAGCAAAACGAAAGAGTGATGAGTAACAAACAAGGAGCTAGACTCTGGAGACAGGAAGAGGGTCTGGGGAAACAGGGAGAAGGAACAGGGAAGTCAAAGTTCAGTATGTGAACGTATCAGTTCCCCAAGAAAAATGCAACCAGTACTAACATACACTAATAATAAATAAAAAATGAAAAATGAATTTCTTAAAAAATAAAAATTAAACAATTTATTGCTTAGGAGTATATATATACACACACACACACACACACACACACACTTTAATGGAAAAGATTGATAAAATTTGTGACAGTGTTCACTTCTCATTATCTCTTCTTATGAAGGAGAAAGTCAAAACAGGAAAGTATTACACAGATAGATGAAAATTACTGATAATACTCTTGTTAATGAATTTAATAGAAGGTACTTCAGCAAATGCTAAATCATTTTAGAGGAATTAATTTTTATAATAAAGTTAGATCATTCCTGGACTAATTACAATAGTATATCATAAATCAAAAAGTATGACTAGTGAAAGTTGTTAAGATTCATTTGAAAAACCTAGTATTTACAGAAATTCATCTTCCCAAGATGTTTCTAAACCTCAATCTGTTTAAGCAAATATTGAGAAAGGGTAAACTGAAGGGATATTCTTAGATTATCAAAATCCAGGATATGTCCTCATTAAATGAGATAATATTAACATTGGTTTTGATTTAGAACCCTTCAGAAGCATATTAGAGCAAACATGTTAAAAACCATGTAAAAACAAATATATATCTATTTATAACTCATTTTTAAAATATAGAAACTTAATTTACTACAAAAACAGTAAAATAATTATATCCAACTCCATGGAAATTTTAGAACATTTACATTGAACTACTATAAAATGAGAATCTAAACAAAAGATATTTAAAAGCACAACTGCTTTATGAGTCAAACAATAAATATCAGTTCTTAAAAGTATGTTCACTATATACTATGAAGTTTTCAATTATAAAACATATTTATAGTTCAAAGTGGTCTACAAACCAAACATTAACTTAATGTGAAAGGAATATAACATAATTTTATATGTAAATTTCTAAAATTTCTATAAAAGAAAAACATTTATGTTATCTCAAAGTATCAAAAACATGAGACTTCAAAGCAAAGTCGAATAGGTAAGACAAATTAGTAAGTTAACAATCACTTTTAAAATGCTGGGGCACTACCATGCTGTAGTTTTCTGATTGGAAAACAAGTAATGTTAAGTAAGTCATTATTAGTGCCATTTGTGGACAAAATGACTACTAATTATTTATGAAGTAGAATGAAATGCAGCACTACTTATATCAAAAGTTAAGACAGTCACTAAATGTAAAATAAAACAATAAAACTTTATAGAAATATGTTTCAATATCCTTGGAGACTTTATACTTCTAAAGATGAAATGGTACGCAAATATCATATATACAAAATCTAAATAAGATCTTCTCTTTAATTTTCCTTTCAATAGAATTGTCTATCTATGGTTACCTTAAAAGTAAATATAATAATAAGTACTTACATACAAAGTATTAACTTAAGTGTATTTGAGATTACTTGTGAGGTAACTTTTCAAAACTTAACAATGAGGGTACCTACAATGTGCTAATCTCAGCAGTACACATTCTATACACAGCACTATAATTATACAAATAATGTGCTACATACTTGAGAAATGAGTTTGATTACTTATAAAGCCAGTCTATACTGTATTAAAACATGTTTATTTATATTATCTTTAAATATACAGGGATAAGCTTTAACAGTGTGCATAAGCTTTAACATTTTATTCATCAGAAAATAGCTTCTATAAGGTATTTATAGGTAAATGAAGAAAAAATTTAAACACACAATTCCCAAGAACTAGGAAGTAAAAATCTTCTGTACTCCAGTTAAGCTTCCATTCTGACTTCTAATTCACTGTACATCAAAGAAAATCAACTTGCCCTGACACACAAGGACTATTCCCTTCAGTGATCAGGCAGGTGTTTAGGCCAGAAAAAGAGCCTATTTTCCACAGCCCTTTACCTTGTTTGATCACTGGTTACTTTTGATCTGACACTGCCCTCTCTCTAGTAATGACTTCCCTCTCATAGACCCTACCTCACGTCTGTCAGAAAGAATAAAGGGCATCAAACTGAGACCTGACAACGCCTATGGGCCATGCGATGTGCTGCCAACAGAATGTTCCCCAGCTCCCACAATTTTTAATTCAGTTTCTTTTGTTCTGGAAGGTACAGGGTTAGGGTACCAATGACAGCAGAAAGGATTATGCACCAACTGTGAAACCAAGCTTTCTTAAATGTGTATCTTTTATCTTTGTTTCTTCATATTCTTAAATGCTGCAAACTTCATGGTGGATACAATGAAATACATATTCAACAAGTGCAATAGAAAGTTTGTTTAAATCCTTTCCAGGAGAATACAAAGGATATAATATATAGTAATTCAACTATAAAGCTTAGTAAAGGCCAGCTGTCAAGCAGCATGTTAATAGTAAATGAAACCACAGAAATATTATGACCACTACTTAATGGACCACTACTAAGTGGGTATTGCCATTCAATATCTAAAATGGAAAGACCCCCTAAAATAATGCATGTACTCAAAAGAAGTAATCACTTCAATTGCCAAACTCACAGTAATTTGATGTATGAATAAGTTTAGTATTCAAAATAAATTCTATTAGTCTTGTTTGTGGTGAGTATATATAAGTTCTTGTGGGCTATTAACCACATTATTAAACATTAGAAATTAGAAAAAATGAACTCAAATACCACTTTGGTAAAATTTTATTCATAATTTTTCAACTACCACTAAATATTTTATGAGTTCTTGAATACAAATACCATCCCCCCCCACTCCATTCCACATACACACAACAAACAATAAAAGAGATTTATTACCAACTACAGGATAAAAGGATTTAGAAGAAGCAGATTTAAAGATCTTCTAAAATTACTTTCAAAGTTACAAAAATATTCTTTTTTAGGAAAAGAGTGAATTTCTTAACTTGGTAAAGGTTTAGAAGCAATTTTTGTAAAAGATTAGAAGTATATGATCAGTAAAATAAATAATCCAATTTAATGTAAATGGAGAATAGTGCACAAAAATAAATAATTAACCTGAAACATATACAAATATCGAAGCTCAAAGGTAAAAGGCAAGCGAGTAGTTAAATGTTGGTTCTAATAACTAGAGAAAACTGATTTCTACAATACTGGAGAAAGATGTCCTTACACAGAAAGAACAGGAAAGGGTACTTGTATCCAAAATACTAACCTATGAAACCAGGCAACTGCATACAACAAACTTAAAATGATTTACCACTATGAAAACTAGTTGCAAAATACTTCCTATTCTTATATTAACCAACAATTTGTATAATTACATCCTTTTTAATAGCTGAACTTAAAAACGAAAGCATTATAACATAAAGTATAGAAAAAAATCAATTTTAAATAGATTTGGATATATGAAAAAGACGATTCCTACATTCTTGAACTAACTGTACTCTTTAAAAAAGCCACATGAGAATAGTAGAAAAAGGTATCACTTCAAAACAGGGAAAAAATGCACCTTAATTCAATATAGCTGACAGAACCAACGCATGCCCAAGGTATATCTCCCCTTCCTCATTCCTCCTGACCCCTTCTCTTCCTTTCTCTCCCTCCCCTCCCCACCCCATTCTCCTTGACAAAATGTCACTTAACCCCTTTCCCACAAAAAATGAAGAATCAAACTGCATTATTCTGCCAAGACAATTATTTATGTGTTTACAGAAGGGGGCATTCTTTTCCCTTGATTCTATAAAACTATTAGAACACAAAGTAAAAATAAAATTTAAAACTAAGAAATTAAAAATGTTTTAAAGCACCTGTCTATAATTTCTGCAAGGTATACTATTCTCAAGATATACAATATTAGAACTGATTTTAAGGCCAATCTGCTTGCTGCATTTTGCTGGAATCAAGCAATGATTTACTTTTTTCTTACTGCAATCATATACTAAAGCTCCTCTAAACACAATCTAAGAAACAACTAATTGTATCTTTTTAAGAACCAGGTAGCAAAAGTATAACTTAGCAAGCTTAAGAAATTTTTGTTAGCTTTTTCTGAGAAAAAAACACACTCACTGGATTTTGTTAGCTTTTTCTGAGAAAAAAACGCACTCACTGGATACTAAAAACCAAACATCCTCAATGGGAAGTAAGCCAAGAAATGAAAATATACATAGGTAATTTACACTTTTAAAGCCATGAATTTCAATTTTCATTTTTAAGAAATCATTCGATTCAATATAAATGCTACATTACTTAATTGTTGAAAAAGATACAGTTACTTGGGGTTACGTATCCTTAAATTATCATTGCCATTCTTTTGATATGAACACTAATGACTAAATCACTTAACACCTCACTATAGTAGCAAACATTTTTCACCAATTCAGGGGCTCATAAAGATAAATTTCTTATAGCTGAAGATATAGTGTATGTATTAAAAAAATATAATCACATTTAAGATTAATGACATGAGCCTCAGTTAAAATAGGACCTTGAAAGACAGCTATGAAAGCCATGAGCATTCCTCGTATTGAAAAGAATTTTCCCAGAACTAAAACAAAAATTGACTTAAATATATAATGGTTCATCTTTACTGAAAGACATTTTTAGAAAACTTACAAATTTTGTACAGACAAAACTTCATTTTTAAGAAGCTCCAGTAACTTTCCATTTAGTCAAAATACTGAAGAATACACACATATACACCTACTGCATAGATTTAAGGAGGTAATCTGGGAAATATGACTAAAGTGAAACCCTCAAACCCACAACAAATTACCAGTGAATCAGTCAGACTACAGGAAGCTGATAATTTGGAAAAGTAATAAATGTGGTGGACTTCTCAAAGAATATTTGAGGAAAAAACTACAATCAGTTGAGCCTGATGGTCAGAGAAAATGTAGGACAAACAGACAAATAGTAAAAGTAACAACATGAACACTGTGACTAAAGAATTCTTTAAAGTGACCCACTACACATTTCTGAATTGATGATAATACTTATTTTAGCAAAGATATTCCCAGCTTCTAAATATAAAAAATAAAAGTCAGCCTTTGAAAATATCTTATATCATGAGTGAATTCAGTATAATATACCTTTACCCTTCATATACTTTTCCATGAAGTTATATGCTAATAAGCTTAAAACAACTGTAATTCATAGAATGCATATCAGATTATATAATGGAATTGCCTACAAGTACCTATGATAAAACATACTCCTTAGCAGATATATGGAAGGGTGGGATAAGTATGCATATGAGTATGTGTATAAAATTGGACCCTACACCACTTAAAATTTATGAAACATCACACTACAAAATTATCTTCAACTTATTAACATAAATATTAATCAAGTAAAAAGACAAGGCAACGTATTTTGATTTCTCATTCAGAGAATCTACAAATCATGGCTTAATGATCCCAGAGAACTCAAAATGAAAAGCTAGCAAAATGTGATTCAAATAATTTTATAATCACTAGACATTCGCACACGCATTTCAAATACCAATGAATATATGTTTTTTCTATATTCTCAAAGATATTTAATAAGAAGAAAATAAAAGATAATTACCCAACTTTGGTTCAACTAAGAGGACTATGATTTATAACTGCCTTCCTTTGGATTATACATTTACTTGTACATCCTAAAGTGTATAGTAAACACTTAGATTTTATGCTCAAAATCAGCCTAAGAAAATCTGGTAACAGACACTGTAAATTTTCAAATCCTAAAGTCTCCTATGGTAACGTAACTCCTACTACTGTCATACCTCAAGAAACCAAAAGTAACTAAGTATAGTAGCCACTAAAAAAAATATTGCAAACATCTTTTCTGCAACCTACAAGGTAACATAAAACAAGATGTGATAGGATGAGATGTCAAAAAACTTTAAAATTAAAAGGAAATATCAAACTGCTACAGACTTCACCTAGTTTTGAAACATCTCAGCTCCTAAAATCCAGAACACACCATCAAAAATAAGAAAAAGAAATCACTCCAACATTTCATGATTATTGATCCTTCTGCTGACCATAAGATAACTTCACATTCAGACCTTTAATAACAATTTCAAGACACCAAAAGAAGCCAATGTAACTATCATAAATAAGCAAAATCTGCAGCAATAATAGAAACAGTTCATACCACAAAGCTTTAGATAAGAACACAGTAGCTTTTGCCTCAAAAAAGGTTCTTCTGGTTAAAACCTACGTGAACAGAACTTTCACAATAATACATCTTTTTTTTTTTTACAATAACAATAAAGCGATGAATCCTGTCATCTCTAAGCTAGATACAACTATAGTTTGTAAACTGTATTCAAAAGCTCAATCTTGAAAAAGAGAAAAAGTAAAAATTAATTCTCCAATTCGTCCCTTAAACCTAATCATTAAAATAATAAATGGATAAGTCCTAAATAATCTAAAACCTTAGCAGTTCATTACTACAGATAAAGAAAAGCATCAGCAAAAACTCTCAAGATCTAAAGAGTATACCATACTTGTTGATTAACAGCCTAGAAGGGTAGGAACGTGTACTCATAAATGACAGGCTTGACGTTCTCCCAAGTCTCCCACTGGCATCTCACCTTATAAAATTTCTATTTGCTAAATCTAATGATTCAACTCTGTATCTCAATCCACTATTACCAACACTTGTGCATAAAGCACAAAAAAGCACTTTCATACTGAAGAATTTAGAAATAATTTGATTTACTCAAATCTGTTTCTGATTTCTAAAAATACATAATCCCCAACAAGAGTAAATAAAAATTCAATATGAAAAATAGAACTGAAAACTACACAATATACAAAAGCTATCAATTAAATTTTTAACCCAAAACTAGTAATAGAGAACTTGATCTAGGTTATCTTTTTTGGTAGATCAAAAATGTGCAGAATGTGTATTTTGTATCAATACATGAAAGAATGATTGTTAAATACTCTTCTCCCTCAAAAGAGCTGACAGTCCTTTAACCATGATTTCAATTACTCATAGAGAACAATATGGTAATGTGTAGAAAAAATTTGAAAATGTATACATCTTAGTACCCTATAGCTGTACTTTTAGATACATATTTAGAGGAACACTTAAAGATAAGTATAGGAGACTTACATAGAGTTTTTTGGTAAAACTTCTTATTACAGTAAAACACTAGATTTTTTTTTTTTTGTCTTTTTCCTTTTTTATCAGTACCGGAGATCGAACTCACAACTGCCTGCTTGCAAGGCAGGCGCTTATGCCGCTGAGCTAAATCTCCAGCTCCCAAAACACTAGATTTAATATGTGTCCTTCGACAGGAGATACATACTTGTGACAGGACACTAACAGTTAAAAATAATGAATTACATATTCATTACATGCTCTTCACAAAGTGTAGACTGATACATTTGCAGTCCAAATGTTAATACTTGCAAGACCAAGTATTAACCATATGATACCACATACAAATTATATGTAACCACAATTAAAACCCTATAATGTCCAAAGTTATTCACATGTATATAAAGTATTTTTTAAAGAATTTTAGGTCATTGGGCCAGAGATTTAATTTTGTAGCTCAAGCGCTTGCCTGATAAGTGCAAGGTCATGAGTTTGATTCCTAGTATCAAAAAGAGAGAGAGACACACAGAGAGAGAATTTTAGATCATCATAATAGTTGGAAAGAAACAGATGATAGCACTGCAAAATAGGGATTTAAAAGTTCATTTGCTTTATCAATCCAAGAAGCATCAAATTTAACAAAATGTTAATTTCTGAATGATTCATTACTTGTCTAGTATTCTACATTTTTCTTACTTTCTGAATATTAAAAAGCTACAACACCCAAAAATGTTACCACAGTTCACATTTTCTGAAACCTCTTGCTATAATCCTCATTATCTAGAGATTTCAAAATTCCTTATTACATTCTAAGAAATTTAAAAACCTGGTCCCTGCTTTGCTTTCCAGACCACAATATAAACATTTCTCTCACCATTCAGTCTATCTACATAATACCATTGCAACATGCACCACTTATTAAATACTCCACATATTTTCTAATGTCTTATCTTGGTTAATCCTGTTTTCCATAATAGCAATCATATCCTCCCCCAAAATGGGCATAATCATATCACTATATACCATTCAAGACTAGTTCAAATTTCATACACGATTTATAGGATTATCTGATTCCTCTCTTACCCTTTGCCAAGAAGTAACTCTCTTTGCCACTGTTATTCCTATAGCACTTATCTTTAGAACAAAAGCTTCTCTCTTTGTCAGTACAACTTTGATTTCTCCATACTTTACATTGCCTGGCACACAACAGGTGATGAAACAGGTATTAAGGAACAGATAACCCATTAAACCATTTAAATTTCTATTAAATCTGTCAGACAAAAATAAAATGGTACTAGTATGTAAATCCAAATGTCACAAAAATATAAAATACTAGGCTTGCAAAAGAGAAAAATAAGAGTGCAGTTTTATCATTAAAATGACACAGAATGAAGATCAACATTAGCTGAATGTAGTGATGCATGCCTGTAATCCTAGTTATTTCAGAGGCTGACTTAAAATGACCACAAATTCATGACTATCCTAGACAACTTAGCAAGACCCTGTTTCAAAAATTTGTCAAAGTGAAACACAAAGGATTGGTCAGATAGTTCCATAATAGAATACCTCCCTAGTGGTTCAACTTCCAGTACCAAAAAAAAAAGAAAGAAAGATTAATTCTACACTATATTTCAAAGACAACAATATCAAAAGATATCCTCTTTGATATTTTGGTCAATATTCCGAGAAAAAAATTTCAATATATTTCTATTGGTACATAAAGGTTTCTCTGAAATAAATGATCGTTTTAGCAAAAAGATCTTGACTGAATGCTTATAATTATTTCTTCCTTTGATGTCTCACAGAACCTGTCTCTTAGTGTGTTAAAGACAAGCAATGTCTGTGGGAAATTACTGTTCAGTTCAAACCTACATGAGTTGGTGGTACCACCTGTGAAGTGCTCAAGCAACTAAAAGGGATGGAAAACATGGTACAGGAATCTTAACTCATATGGGTTAAAATCCTGACTTTAACACTTATTGTTACTTAACTCTGAAGGTCTCAAATTTCTCACTTGTAAAATGAGGCAAGAACAATTATATCAGCTGGTGTTTATGAGGATTAATTATGTAAAGGAGCATATAGCCAATATCATTAAATAGTTCATAGCATCAACAAATGACAGCAAAATCCTTTAAACTACTTTGCAGATAACAATATGCAATATATTTACCATTGAAATTCTGTATCGTTTTTATTGTTTCTTTGCTTTCAAACAAAAAAATCCTGTTCATACTATAGTCTAAATGTTTGTGTCCCCCAAAATTCAGATGTTGAAACCCTAACCTTCATTCTGATGGAATTAGGAGCTGGGGAGCCTGTACAAGTGATTAGATCATTAGGCTGGAGCCTTAATCAATAGGATTAGTATCTTTATATATCACATGAAGGCATAGAAACAAGTCATCTATATATCAGAAATTAGGCCCTCACCAGTACCTTTATCTTAGACTTTCCAGCTCCCAGAACTATAAGCAATAAGTTTATGCCTTTTATTAGCTGTCTGGTTTACATTATTTTGGTGTGCCAGCCCAAAAAAAGACAGTACTGCACAATAACGAAATGCTAGTATCGCTAGGTTACCTTGTTTAGACAATCAAGTATCACTGTTCACTGTAAACTACCACTCTTCAGGTATAACAAAATGGTCATCCATTAAGGGAACAAAAGACTATTATAGGAGGCACATATCTACTCTAGGCGATTTTAGAGGCTACATGGCATACTTTAAAAACAGAATTCTTCACAGTACAAAATATTTATGTCTGGGGTTGCAGGTAAATTTACTTTATAAGAAGTGTTTAGAAACTTTATCACAAGTACGGTGGAAAAATGGAAGAAAGAAAGCAACCAATCTGAATAAATTAACTCTCATGTAAGAGTAACAATCCACAAATGTAGTTTCACATAATGCTGAGCTAGCTACTGCCATTTAAGCTTTGGCACAAATGTTTATCTTACATACTATCCTAGTTAACGATCAACATAGCCACTAGTCTAGTTACCTAACTGCTGCAACACCCTCATCTACGCAAACTATCAGGGGCTAAATGAGTGAAAGCAGACCATAACAGGTGACAGGAAGCCCTGATACAATCCAATTCCAGGCTGCAAAAAGCAAAGTTTGAAAGGAAGAGAAAGAAACCCTGGACTGAAGCCTTCCTATGTTGGGGCCATGAAATATATTTGTTGTTTAACCTCTTCATGTCATGCAGTCTGACATTGATAAGAACATGTTTCAAGTAGTACTATATTCCTCCTGTGAAAAAAAAAGTAAAGCACAAAACTTAAGATAACTAAACTAGGGGACATTAGTAACAAAAAGCAGGTCAAGGTTTCGACTCAGTTCAGTGTGACTGAAATTGGCATTTTCTCAATGTTTTCTTAAAAAGCTTTCAGTATGGCAGAAGAAATCATAGAGATGTAAATTTAGTCCTACCTCATCCATCATCCATGTAAGCCTCCAAAAGATAATAAAGTTTAGAACAATATTATTATAGTAGCAGCCAAAGACTTCTAATAAATATCACAAAATTACAAAACTAGTCAACTACCAACTGAAAAATATAACATCAAAATTAACTTTCAGGAATCAAGTTTTAACTAGAATACCCCTATCATTTTCCTGAAACTTTCTAAAATCTATTCATAATACATTAGTATTTTCTTGATGATTAAAAAATCTATATGAGTTCCCAGCCTAGAGTAAAAGGTATTTTAAAAAGATAGCAGGCCAAAGACACATAACATGTAACAAATATGTTAACCTTAGGAGTTATCACAGAAGCTATATTTTAAAAAAATCATGAAATTTGAATACTTTAAAACATCAAGCTATGTAGCAAATGACAAATAATATCTGACCTCTTCATTTTATAACCAAATAAAAAGCCATTCTAGGGGCTGGAGATTTAGCTCAGCGGCATAAGCGCCTGCCTTGCAAGCAGGCAGTCGTGAGTTCGATCCCTGGTACCGATAAAAAAAAAAAAAAAAAAAAAAAAAACTGAAAAAGACCAAAAAAAAAAGCCATTCTAAGAGCTTTTGTATCCAAAAAGGAGGAAAGCATAATCTGATATGGGTGATTAAAAAAGCCAAAAGGTTTCCAAGTCACCAGTAACTACATAACTGCAATGGTTTGAATGTGAAGCCCAAAGTTCTTACACTGAAAACTTAATCTCCAATACAATATTGTCAGGAGATGGGGCTAAAAGGTCATTAGAACTTGTCCTCTACAGATTAATGTTGCTATGACAAGGATCCACTACCTACCACAAGAGAAAAATTGTTATAAAAACTACTTTGACTTTGCCTTGCTAGTTTTTCATGCTTTCTCACTCTATAACCTCACCTTTCTCTCTCTTTCTCTCTCTCCCTTGCCTTTGTACCTTCTGACATAGGATTATATGGAACTAAAGCTCTCATCGGCTATTAGACTCTTGGATTTCTTGCCTACAGAACTACAAATCTCCGTTTTTTATAAATTATCCAATGTCACGTGTTCTATTATAGCACAGAAAATGAACCAAAATAAGGTTCTAACTAAATATAGCTTAAAAATAGCTTTCTGGCAAGTACTACACAGAAATGACATAAAAGATACCACTAGAAGACAGATGCATACAATATGCTATATTTTCCACTACATTTGAATTCCTCAAATCTATTTCTAGAGTCTACACAAGTTTTATAGCAAATGTAAAATTTATCTACATAGGTGCATGGTACTTAGTCAAAAAATGACTAAGACAAAAGCTTAGTTTCTTTTGAGAAGAGCAGATGTGTTGGGCCTTAATTGTTTGTTTCACCATAACTCATTTGAGTTTTAAAATGCTACAATCATTGCCCTCATTTGCCACATGAGAAAATTTCTTCCTCTGATAAACACTAGAATCCCACACCTATTTTAAAATTTATCCTACTTAATTCAGAATTAAGAATGTTCAAATATCTTGCTACTTCATGTAAAATGGTTAAGTTCGTCCTGTTGATAAACTAGATACAATTAGATATTTTTCCTTTTTCAAGACCAGCTAAAGGACAAAACTTAAAAAGGAAGTATAACATCAGCAGAAACTGTACAAGCATTATATCTCTAGCTATATCAAGGACACAAAAGCTTTATCACCAAGATACACAAAGACAATGCTGCCATCTAAAGGCCAAAATATAATATGAAAAGATGTTTGCTAAATCAAATACTGCCAAAGTACAAAAACCAAGCAATCTCCAATTTCAATTCAACAAAGTTTATATTTAAAAAAATGAAAAATGCCATGTTATGATTTTCTAAAAACTATTAAATGAAGCTAGAGAACTTGAAGAAAACAGTTTGGCTAGCAAAAGTAGAATTCTTTTGGTATTCTTTCAGGTATACTTCTAAAAACTTTCCTTAGTTGCTAATATAAAATACCTGTTTTTAAGTGATCAATACTACTTCTCAAAATGAAAATAGCTAAAATGCTAAAAATTGCAGTTTAGCAAGTTACTTAAATACTTCTTATTTTGCAAATTTTAAAAATAAAATGTAAATTTCCTATGGGAGATTGGTTATCAATAATTTAGTTATCCAATCTAGAATCCAATTTAGAATCTTACTGAATTGACATTTAAGATTTTGTCAAATTGCTTCAAATTCACAAGGAAATTAAAATGTTTAAAAAATTATACTAAATTCTGAACCAATCCCTTTAAGTTAAGATGTTAAGCAAGTAACATCTTTTTAATGTACAATATTAGATAAAAACTAAACTGAAAGTGAAGGAAGACGTTCAAACAGTTGCTTCCTTTAGGAAACCACCAGCTAAAAACTGTTTACCAATAAAGAAATATTTCTCCATCTTTACACAAGAAAACAAAGACTAGCCAAAATGAAATATTTTAAAGGAATAGAAACATGTTAAGTTGAGGGTTACTATCCTTTAATTTACCTTTAGTGCAAAGTAGAAACCAACAGTTTAACAAATTTAGTTGTAATATCATAAAAACTATTAGGTTTTTAGTAGTGCTAATAAAACAGAATTTATGCTATGTGATTTGAACAAAAAGACAAATGTCAATAACTTCTCCATTCATGAATGAGGTTTAAAGATGTTAAGCAATTTTTCTAGGATTACAATACAGTGAGTAGACACCAGGAGTCAAAATTCAGCATCTCTGACGCAAAAGACCTAACATAATCATACAACCTCAAGTGAGTACATTTAGATTAAATGTAAAAATGTGTATGAAGTAACTTCATTACCAATGTTCAGGGTAAAAATATTCTATGTGGTTTTAAAAAATCATTTACTTTTAATCATATTTCAATTTTTCTAAAATCCTTTTTTAAATAAGTATTATCTCACTAGAAGTACTAATACATCAAAGAACCTTTCCAAACTTAAATTTATATATTCAATATATTTATTAAATATTATCAAGTGATATATAGTAATTCAAAATGGCAACAAAAATATCTGTATTTTTGAGATGCACTTAAATTTTCTTTATAAATATGCTACACACATAGGACCAGCCTGGCAACATTTTAATTACACTATTTTTCAATATCGAGAATTTCTACTCAAGCCACCTGTATGACAGTTTTTCCTGATAATTTCTATGGTATATTTTCTAATGAAAATCAAGTGACTTTTAATATTATTTAGCCACAAAAAGGAATGAAACTCTGATACAGGTTATGATATCAATAAACCTCAAAAATATCATGTAAAGAAAGAAACCAGACATCAAGTACCACATATTAAATCATTCCATTTTTAGGAAATGTCTGGAAGAAGCTAATTCACAGAAACAGAAAGGAGATTAGCAGCTGCCAGGTACTAGGAAGAAGGAGAAAGCGGAATGATGATTACTGGACAAATTTTTTTCTAGGATAATGAAAATGTCCCAGAATTAGTTACTGGTGACAACTGAACAACTTAATGAGTCATATACTTTAAAAGTGATTCTTATGTGAACTACATCTCAATAAAAGAAAAAAGAATATTTTTAAGACTATTAAACACAAGTGTCTGAATTACAAATGTGTTTGCTTACCAATAAAATCTAGGTAATTATCAAGACTATCTGTCCCAACTTATTGAATCCCATTTCTATCATGCTAAGTAAAAAGCTCTATTTCACAAATGTATACTCCTAACTTTATATTAAATCTTATCTAAAATAACTGTAATTCTGAGAGCAATCAGAAAAAAATTGTAACTACAAATATATTTGGTAAGCCAATTTTGTATTTTCCAACTTGCCTACAATTTACAAAAGACACATTAGCATATGTTTAAGGACTTTAAAATCAAGAACCACATACAAGCATGTATTTGGCTTTAGAATAATTTATAAAATCATTATTTTGAGAGGATATTTGTGTTTTCAGTAAGTAGTATTTGTCTCTCAACTACCAAAACAAAATGCATTAGAAAATGTACAACTAAAGTTTAAAGAATTCAAAGGTCAGAAATTAAATGAACAGCATGAAGATAAAAACAGGTACTTACTAATTTGTTTTCTTGCAGGTATATTCTTTGTAGTTTCAGACAGCCCTTTGCTATGACGATCATGCCTTCATCTGAGATCTTGTAACACTGGCCAAAATGAATATCTTTGAGTTCTCTGCACTTTGATCCCAGCTGTAAACAAAGGGATTTGGCTGAAAGCTCAGAAAGTAACAAAAACATATACTATACTAGGATTTTAAGCATTATCTGAAAATCATACCAGAGATAAATACTTACTTATAAATTACTTTTAAAAGGAGATAGAATAAATAATCTAGAACCGAAAACAGTACAGTATTCATCTTTTAACTTACATGTTTCAATAACTTCATACTAGATGTCCATCAAGTACTTAGATTCCTTATCATTCAAATTCACATTCTATTTCTCTTGAGTCTTAATAGTGGAGAAAGACGATGGGAGGAACAAACTAAAGGTGTAAATTACAGAGTATTCAAAAAATTTAATATTATACTACCATTAAAATTCAAATAAAAATTGAGAAAAATAAAAAGTTATTAAAATTTTAAATTATAATCCAATTTTATAAAGAAACGTATATTTAAATTTACATTCACGTATGAGAAAAGAGACTGCCAGGTTTACCAACAAAGTGTTAACAGTAGTTATTCCTGATGAGTGACTATGCAGGCTATTTTTTCCTTTCTATCAATCTCTAATTTTTTAAACAAATAATTTTTTAATGAAAATGTTTCAAGTTCTATTTCAAAAAAAGTGATGATAGTAGAATATATAAACTCATTTACTTTTCTAGTGACAATAATAAATACAAACTAGGCTATTCTAATGCAGGCTATACTATAATCAATAAATCTTCCTTTGAAATATAAATTCCATGAAGACAGGAATTTTTCTGTTTTATTAAATAATATATCTGTGGTATCTTACACTTATCTAATATTTAATAAATATTTGTTGATTGGGTGAAAATGCTAATCAGGGTCATGCGTGTAAAGAGTTCTCTTGACGATTTTTCCTTCAGTGCTGGGACTTGAATCACCCAAAGCCTTGTGTACACTAAGCAAAACTGCACCACTGAATACATCCCCAGTCCTGACAGCTTTCTTAAAATGAGTAAACATAGAAAACTATGATTGTGGTTTCACATACCGCTATGTCCTACTCAATTCATAGATCTAACCTGGGTCCATGGACAGCGCTCAAGTTCCCAGGAGAGGTGATAAAGAATTTGAATTTATCTTCACATTCTCGGTTAGCTACATTTATGACCCTAAACAAATCAAATATAATTTCATATTTCACTGTCTGAAAATATCTAGCAATATCATTTTTTTCTTATTAGTATTCATCACACTCATTAAACCATCTACCCGATCTTAATTCATTACAAGTGGTACATATATTTCCAGAACTAATGTACATGACTTAGATCTCAAAAGGCTGAATCCAAAACCAATATTGGCAAAATCAGAACAGTAAGTATGCTACAGACAACAGGTTCACATACGTCGGGCTACAAGGTTGACCCTGGGAATAAAACCACTACAACTCTTGAAAATCAGCTTAAGTAGCAGTTAAACCCTCCAATTACCTCTCCATTACTGCAAAGCCTGACCTTGCACACATCACATAATGGTCAAAGACTGGAGCTCCTGGGGAATTTCGGACTGGTGTACATCACACATAGCTGGGAACAGAAGCATACTGGTGAAAATGTGGGGATTACGCAAAAGTCTATGATAGTGAAAATAGAGTAGTCCAAATAAATAATTGTATTCAATTTTCAAGGATGAAGGGATATGAACTTCCAAACTGAAAGAGTCATCCAAATGTCTATCACAAATGATAGACTTATGGCAATGCAAATTATCATAAGACTCTATAATCCTAGCTATCAACAAGATTCCATGAACTTCCAGAGAAAAACAGATTTCATGAAAAGGATTTCGACTTTAAAATGCTCCGAACATCTTACCAACAGTAAAAGCAACAAAGCAATGCCATCAAATTCAAAAAGAAAACTATTTCTAATATAAATTGATTTAGACCATGAATTAATCATGCTGGTAGAATTCAAGATATTTACAGATACAGAAGTTCTCAGAATATTTATTTCCCATACACTTTTTATTAAGATGTAATTAGAAATTGTGCTCTACAAAACATGAGAATATACCAAAAGAAAGAGGACAAGACCTCTGCGTAATGAGATCTACCTCAACATCAAAATAAAGAACAACTCTGGTTAATGCTGGAGGTAAAATATTAAGATGACTTATTAAATGCAACAACATTTACATGTAAGAAGTCCAGACTAGTACCAGGCGTGGTGGCATATGCCTGTAATCCCAGCACTCAGGAGGCTAAGACAGGAGGATTGTTGCAAGTTCAAGACCAAGCCTGGGCTACAAAGTGAGCTTAACGACAGTATAAACTGCTTAATGAGATCCTGTCTCAAAAAAAAAAAGGAAGCCCAGACTAGACCGCAAAGGTAAATAGATATACTACTACAACTGGAAATCTTGGAACTCCGTGTTAAGAGAATACAAGGAAGCTAAAGAAAAAAAAATTATTAATTCCAATAAAACAGAATTTTGTAGATTGAAAAAATAATGGGCAAATGATTTTGAAATGTGAATACAAAATACTTAACAAAATGAAAATTATGACGGAATTAGAGGATAAAGAGACAGAGAAGGATAAATTCACTAAATTCTTCCATGGCTAGAAATCATCTATAGCCAAAGTAGACTATTTATAAAAATACAAATAAACATGACAAAAATACTTTCTCCATCTGGAGGAAGTCCTGTTAATCTAATTCCTAGCCTTAGCACTAATTTTTATTTAATAAAGGAAACATGTTCATTCATCTCCACACCTCTCTTTAGCAACAAATTGCCCAGACTGAATAAGTAATCCTCACTTCTTTAATAGGAGCCACTCTGCTGGTCTGGTCTAGTCAATGACTAAGTCATCTGGTCAAATTTCAGAGTCAAGTTAACAACCTCATTTAGCTCCATCTAGTAAGCAACATTCTCCATCTTAGAGTTTCTGAGTAATAAGGTTTGTGTTTTTTTTCTCTATCACTATTTCTCTTATTTATCAATTTTACCACATCTTGTGCAATAAAAGACAGATCTCTTGAAGAACTCAGTACCCAGTATGTCAGTAATAAACAATGAGAAATAAAACAGAATAAACATGTAAGAAGTAACTGAGCTTTTCGGCTGAGTCTCAGACAATACTGTGTGCACAAGTTGGTAGAACCTCATGTTAAGACCTATAAATCACACTGTTATAGACAGAAAAAAGATAAACTAATTACAAGATATGCTGACATCGTATGTAGTTTTGTTGGCTTTATCCACAAAGAAATTACTTTTCAGAGGCAAGACACATTGCTAATTATACAAAAATAGGACCATGTGCACGATAGTTGCAAAATGATCAGCATACATGGTAAAGCTAATAATGAAGATGCCTCAGAAGACAAGTAATTATGACACACTACTACTGAATATAAATGTCATTTAATATCACTACAGAAACTAATGTTTCATTTTAGATATCACTGGAAAAATACATTACATTATCTTCTAAGTAGTCTAAACTCTAGACTATGCAGGCACATAAAGTCAATAATTACACCCAATGTATTCTCAATTTTGCTGATAACTTTCAAATCTCTACCTGTTTACAACCCTCAGAAAAATATTCAGATGGCTGCAAACAACCCATGTGAAAAATATCCCTGCACTGCATACAGGGCACACACCTGTAATCCCAGAGCTCTGGTAGGCTGAGGCAGGAGGACTAAAATATGAAGCACACCTTGGGCAATTTAACTACTTAGCAATACTCAGAAAGAAAAGAATGAAATGAAATGACAAGACCCATCCAACCCGACCTGACCCAACCCTGGATAGGCTAGGTGGCTATTAGGGGTTTAGCTCAATGACAGCACTTGCCTAACATATAAGACCCTGGGTTCAATCCCTTACACTACCTAAAATACAAAGAGAAGCTACAGTAATTTCAGAAAGGATAGACTTCATCACAAAGAAAGTCTGCAAAGAATAAAAAAAAAAAAACCATTATATTACACTCCAAAAAGACATGGCAATCTTTAGGGTATGTACACTAAAGAATCAAAATAAATGCCAGATGTAATGGTACATACCTATAATTTCAGCATTTGGGAAGCTGAGGCACAGGATCACTATGACTACAAATTCAAAGCCAGCCTGGGCTACACAGCAAGTTCAAGGCCAGCCTACACATGTCAGAAACTTGTCTCAGAAAATAAACAAGATTCAGAGTATGTGAGGTAAAAAATTAAAGAACCACAGAATAGTTAGATGAATTCGCCATAAAAGGTAAGATCTCTCACTATATGATCCAGCAATCATATTCCTTGGTTGAAAAATTATGTCCACACAAAATCCCGTATACAGAAACTTATAGCAACTTTATTCATAACTGCCAAAACTTGGAAGCAACCAAAATGTCCTTCAGAGGTTGAAAGGATAAATAAACTATAGTACACACATATAATGGGATATTATCCAGTGCCACACACACATATATATATATATTTACTATGAAAAGACACAGGAACCATAGGATAGTTAGATGAATTCATCATAAAAGGTAATACCTCTCACTATATGATCCAGCAATCATACATGCATATTATAGCAATTATAAATGCATATTACTCAATGAAAGAATCCAATCTGAAAAGACTACATATTCTGTGATTCCAATTAAAATCAGAGTTATTCTGGAAAAGTTAAAACTATGAAACAAATTTAAAGATAAGTAGTTGCCAGAGGTTAGAGAGGAGTACAAAAAAAATAGGCATAGAACCAAGGACTTTAAGGCAGTGAATATACCTCTGCATGATACTATAATGGTACATACATGTGATTGTATATTGGTTGAAACCCACAAGACATGCAGCATCCACAGATAAACTATGGACTTAGGGAATAATGCTGTTTGATGCCAGTAAATGAGCTACAATAAGTAAGTTACACTGATGGGAGATGCTGATGAGGGAAACCATGTACGTGTGGGAACGGGGAGTATATTGGAATCTGTGCCTCTCTCAATTTCCCTATGAATTTAAAACTGCTGTAAAGTAAGGTTTTTTTTTTAAAACTATCTTTAAAAATTAGGACTATTTCTTTTAAAATTAGGCAGCAAATAAAATTTTTAAATTAAAATTACTTCCAAAATGATTAATCAGGCATAAAAATTTCCCAGTAATACTATAAATTAAGAAAAAAATTCTTAAAAGCAATCCTCCAAAAATGTAAAAATTATAATTACTAACTTTAAAAAATTATAACTTCAGATAGAAAAGAAAAGTTATCAAGGGTAAACATACAAATAAGGACCACAGTTCAAGAAGACGTAGTAACTCTTAACATGTATGTACCTAAAAACAAAGTATGTGAAGCATATGTGAAGCAAAACTGACTAAACTGTAGGAGAAAAATAGATAGATCTATTATTATTGATGGAAACTCTGATATCTTATTAGAAATGAACAGATTCAGAAGGCAAAAAAGAGTAAAAATATAATTCAATTCCAACACCACTAACAATGAACTAGACATAATGAACATCTACAGATTACTTCATTCAACAACATCAGAATATACATCTTTCTCAAGCTCACATAGAACATTCAGACTATATCTTAGGACATAAAACACACTTAACAAATTTAAAAAACAGAAATTGTGCGTATCTGCTCTCAGGCAGCAGTGGAATTAAACTGGAAAACAATAACAGATCACCAGAAAGTCCCAAAATACTTAAGAGATTAAACAACAAACTCCTAAATGTGTCAAAGAAATTTCAAGAGCAATCTTTTTTTTTTTTTTTTGTCTTTTTGAAAGTCTCACTATGCAGTTCAGGCCATTCAGGCAGACCTTCAGCTCACTTTGTAGCCCATGCTGGTCTCAAATTGCAATGATCCTCTTGCCTCAGCCTCTCAAATGTTGGGATTACAGGCATGCACCACCACCCTCCTTAAAGAGAAATTCTAAAAATATTTTCAACTAAACTAAAATGAAAGTACAATGTGTCAGAATGTACAGAATGAAGCAAAAGTAGCATTCAAACGGGAATTTATAACTAGGGGTATTACAATAAATGGAATTGTTAGAGTTACATTCAAGTATGTAGTATGTAGAAATACAACTAATTTTTTGTAGCCTGGCACTCAACTGAAAAGGTTATTTCAAAAAGTTTATGAATTATGGTTTTGTATACATAAAAGCATGACATCTAGAAATAGAAATTATTTTACTTCTAATTTAAAGTATTTTACACCTCTTGTCAGATTAGTCTGGTTTGAGTTCCTAGCACCATGTAAAACAGAAGCACTAAAAAGCAAGTGTCCTTGTCTTATTCCCGACCTTAAGGCGAAAGTTTGCCATTTTCATCACTGTATCAACTCTGGTTTTGTTACATGGGGCTTTTAATACTGTTAAGGAAGTATCACTTTATTTCTTGTTTGGTAGGTACTTTTATCATGAAACGGTGTTGATTTTTCCAAATAATTCTTCTCTACCAATTAAGATGTTTATGTTGGTTTTTCTCCTGAAATCTGTTATTGCGGCATATTACAGTGACTGGTTTTGTGTACTGAATCATGCTTCTACATATGGGATAAGCTGCATTTGATCATGATGTGTAATCTTTTCAATATGCTGCCAGATTCATTTTGTTAGCACTTTACAAGCAAGTTCTACATAATCATTAAAGATATTGTCTATAGTTGCCTTCGTTTATTTTTGGTAGTGTCTTCATACGATTTCAGAATCAAGGTAACGAAGGTCTCATGAAAGTAGAAAGAGCTGCCTTCAACTTTTTGCAAGAACCTGAGAAGGATTACAGTTAACTGCTCTTTAAATATTTGGTAAAACTAATCAATACAGATATCTGACGCTTGGCTTTTCTTTTCTGCAACGATTTTTTAAGTGAACTAATTGTATGTCCTGACTTTTTATAAATCTGTAACTCTATTCAGATTTTTTTCAGGTTTTCTAACTCTTGAATCAATTTTTAAATCTTTGTTTTGTTTTTTGAGACAGCATCTCTCAGGCTGGGGATTTAGCTCAGCGGCATAAGCGCCTGCTTTGCAAGCACATGGTCATGAGTTCGATCCCTGGTACCAATAAAAAAAAAAAGAGAGAGACAGCATCTCTCTACACAGTTCAACCTGGCCTTAAACTCACTTTGTAGCCCAGGCTGGCTTCAAACTCACAGCAATCTTTTTGTCTTAGCCTCCCAACTGCATGGATTACAGGTATGAATCACTCCAGCAGGCTTGTTCAATCATTTTTTATAGTTTTTGTATTTCTAAAAATTTGTCCACTTAGGCTATCCAATTTGTTGATGTATAGTTACAGTTTTTTAATACAATCCTTTTTATTTCTGCAAAGTCAAGAGTAACACCCACTCTCATTTATGATTTAGTAATTTGAGCAATTTGTCTTCTTCCAGTCCCATAGGTCAGTTTAATTAAAAGCTTGACACAGTTTTTTTTTTAATCTTTTCAACAAATTTAATATGTTTGTTTTTTTCTACTGTTTTGGTCTCTATTTTATCTCTGCTGTGATCATTATTGTTTCATTTATTTTGCTAGCTTTGGATTTAGTTTGCTCTTCCTTTTCTATTTCCCTCAAAGTATATTTAGGTTACTGATTTACAATCGTTTTTAATATAAGCTTTCACAGCTACAAATTGCCTTCTGAATGTTGATTTTGCTACATCCCACAATTCTGTGAATGTTTTGATTTTCACTCATTTCAAGATTAATTTCTAAATTCCACTGTGATTTCTGTTATGAACCATTGGATGTATAAGTCTATGTGGTTTAATTCCAACATATTTTAGTAATTCCTAGTTTTCTGTTATTTTCCAGATTTATTCCATTATAATTATGATAAGATGTATCACATGATTTTACATTTATTAAAATATATGGTCTATTCATAAGAGTGCTTCATATGCACATGAGAATATGTATTTTGTGGTTCAGCAACATATATTTCACAAGTCTATTACGTGTATTACTGTATTGTTCAACTTGTCTGTTGCTTTGTTCATCTTCTACCTGGTTGTTGTATTACTGGAGGTGAATTACTGAAGACTCCAACTGTTACTTGAGAATTCTCTTCTTTCAAATTTTTTGTTTTTTGCTAGAGAGTCAGCTGTTAGGGTCATTTATGTTGTATCTTTCTGATGGATTGTTGTATCTTCCTAACTGAATTTTATCAATATATAATAACTCCCATTTTCTCCTGTGAATTTTAATTTAAAATCTATTTTCTGTTAAAATTGCCATTTTGGCAACTCTATGTATGAAAAAATTTTTTCCACTCACTCCTGTACTTTCAATTTCCATGTGGTTACTTTCATCAATCTCTTTTGTATTCACATAGGTTTGGCAAGTGTCTAGTGTTGCTTTACTTCAACTTCAAGTACTCACCTTAGCATTTCTTGCAGGGCAGCTCTGTTACTAACAAACTGTCCTAGCTTTTACTTATCTGAGTATTTTTAACATCAACCTCATTTTGGACAATAATTCTGACACAAAATTACTGTTTGACTTATATGCCAGCCCACCACTTTCTATCTTCCATGGTTTCCTTTTCATGAGCTGTACTTTACTTCTTTATATGCCTTCACGCTCTACTGAAAACCTGATAGAATGTTAAAATATAACATGGCACTTTAAAAAATTAAGATTTTTCTCCTCTTTCACAGAGTTAGCTGTTTTTGGTTGTAGCTTGTACTTGGCAACTGTGTTTCACTCTTCTTACAATGCCCAAAGTCATGTCTTGCTTTTTAGGGGCACATATTAATTATACAGAATAAATTTCATTGTGACATTTTTATATATGAATGCAATATACTGTGATCATATTCACCTCTCCATTATTCTCCCTTGCCTTCCCCTCCCTACTCATTTCTATTTCTCTAATAGTCTCCCTTCTACATTGAAGTATTTTTTTCCTTCATTTTCTTGATTCCACACATGGGGGTTAAGGTAGAATATTTGTCTAAGGCTGGCTTACTTCACGTAACATAATCTCTAGTTTCATCCATTTTCCTAAAAACAACATTACATTGCTCATTATGGTTAAATCATACTTCCATTATGTATATAGTATCACATTTTCTTTAATTATCCACTGATGAGCCACTGTAAATAGTGGCACAATTAAGATGGGCATCCAAGCATCTTGGTCAAATGCTAATTCTGCTTACTTCAAAAAAACACTGGGACAGTATAGTTGGATCATGTGGCCATTCTACTTTTGATCTGGAGAATTTCTATCCTGACTTCCATAGTGGTCATACTAATTTAGGGATACAGTTTTTCTTCATCCTCACCAGCATTTATTATTTTTTATACTTTTGATAGCCATTCTGACTGAGGTGAGACAGAATCTCAATGTCGTTATGATTGGTATTTCCATGATGGCTAAAAGATGTTAAACAATTTTTTCATATAATTCTTAGCCACTTGTAACTCTTTTAAGAAGTTCTGTTCATTTTCCATCTACTGATTGGATTGCTTGTTCATTTGGTGTTCAGTTTGTTGAGTTCTTCATAGTATTCTGGGTACTAAGCCTCTGTCACAAAAGTAGCTGACCAAACTTTTCTACTATTATATAGGCTGTCTTTTCACTGTTATTTTCTTTGTTGTACAGAAGCTTTTTAATTTGATGCAATTCCATTTGCCAATTTTTGCTATTTTTGTTGAACTCCTGAAGTCCTATTTAGGAAGTCACTGTCTACACCTGTATCTTGAAATGTTTACCCTATATTTTAATCTGGTAATTTCAAAGTTTCAGGTTTTCCATTAAGGTGTCTTTGATCAATTTTTTTGTTGATTTTATTCAGGGTAAGAGACAGGGGTCTAGTTTCAATCTTCTACATACAGATAATTCATTTTTCTCAGAACAATTTGTTAAAGAGTCAGTATTTTGAAAGAAATTTCTATTAAATTCAAAAGCTTAAAAACAAACTATGACAAAACAAAACCTTTTGCCTACTCTTTCTAGCTAGTTCTGTGGTGGGTCTAAGTCATCCATGGCCTCAGTGGTTAGTTATTGTGCACTGTAGCACAAGAAAGATGAGTATCTGGGTATGTATCTTGGTCAAATGCTGATTTTGATTCTGCTTTCACCTTGGTCTCTAGATCCTGTTGATACTGAATTTAACACCCAATGATGAATGTTTATAGTCTTTTAGTGTTTTTTTTTTTTTTTTTTTTAAACCAGGAATTGAACTCATGACAACCTTGTACTTGCTAGGCACGCACTTATGCTACTGAGCTACTTCCCCGGATCTTATGTTTTTCTAAGCATGTGTCCTACCTCGGGCATGCATGTGGCTTTCTAAATTTTCCTGTACATACTAGTGCTCTAAATGCCTTAACTACCAAAGTGTCCCTCCCCCGCCAAAAAAAAAAAAAAAAAAAACACTTATCCAGGACTCGGGCTTTTTCCTAGGCCTCAGGAAGTCTACTGTATGTCTCACTGTAATTTTTACACAAATCAGCTGCAAGATTTTTCATTTGCCTTATGTTTCTAATCAATGCCCACTTGCTTTTTATCCCTGACAAAGTTCTAAATTAGGTGACACAGATACATAAGTACTAGTCACAGCTCTTCGGGTAGCTTCCAAATGTGTTAGAAAGCCAAATACAATAATTTGCAAATACGGTTTAGCTTGGCACCAGAGACCTAGGTCACACACTAGGAATATAAGTTGCTCTCTTCACATCAACTGTCAAGTTGGGAAAAGGGTGCAGCAAAGACAAGCAAAAAAGTCACAATGCATTCCTGGCATTTTTTAGTTACCCTTTTCCTGGTTCAACTTTTCCTTGGTTGCTATAAACTTCTGACTTATTTTCCAGAGTTCTGACAATGTTATTCTAATAGTTCTGGCTTGTTTTTCAATGGTTTTGTAGAGAGACATAATTTTAAAGCTACCTAATAGACACAACACTTTGCTGACACCATTCTAAATCTTTATTTTTAAAAACTTGAAAACTCATTGTATAGCTAAATTGAAATTTTTTTTTTGTCTTTTTCCTTTTTATCGGTACCAGGGATCGAACTCACGACTACCTGCTTGCAAGGCAGGTGCTTATGCCACTGAGCTAAATCCCCAGACCCGCTAAATTGAAATTTACTAAGGCAAAATTTATTCTTTTGAACCATTTTAATCTGGAAAATACCTACAGTAACACATTTCTAGAAATTTTTACTGAGATCCACAAATTAAACTGATGTGCAACAGTGAGTCACATACAATAGTAACTTAATGGATGTAATTTCTTGAATTTAATATTGTACTTTTACTATTATTTGATTTCTGACAAATGCTAGATAGTTAGGATATATCAGAAAAACTAAACAACTTATTACTTTTAGGTAAATGCTCTTTACACACACACACACATTCCAGGTATATAACTATAGTTTTATAGGATGTTTATGATAGATATACAATGCACTAATTGTTCCACTAGTCAAATTATTTGATATGACTTTTATGGAAATAAAAGTATTCAAATTTCAAGGTGGTACTTTGCAAAAAAAGACAGTCTAATGTGTAGGTGCTTCACAGGTTTGTAAAGCACTGTTAAAATTTTTTCCATTTTTTTTTGTTTTGTTTTTTTTTGGTAGAGGAATCAAACAGACACTTGTGCCACTGAGCTATATCCCCAGCCCTTAAATATTGTTAATCAAAATCCAAAACTTTATTTAAAATCTTAAACTATAGATCCATTAGCACTCAAAATGAAATGCTTTGTTTTTTTTGCAAACTAATAGAATTCAAAAGCAAGCAGATCAGTATTTGCTAAAGTCAATCAAAATCATAGCATTTAAAACCCTACTATATTTTAAAGTCATTATCAATAAACTATATACCATTCTAAAACATTTGCCAGTTTTTACTGACAGTAAAAATTACCAGTAGAATTAACAACTCAGTCAACTACCAAGTTACTGAGTTAGGAGAAAATAATAATCTTAAGGAAATGTATGCATTATGAATAATTTTATTCCTGGCTTTTGCAACCTTATTATACATCAAAGTTGTCAGCTTACTGAGATCATAACAAACTCTTACAGAAGAGTTTATCAAATACCAATGGGTCATAAAGCTAATACAGAGGGTGGAGATCAAGGCCCAAATTTAACATAGTATCAAAGAATAAAACAGATATCAATATACTTGCACATAAAGATAAATATGATAGTCTTACTATACCCATAACACTACTCCATCAAGAGAAGTATCTAAAATAGGATATCTCTTCTTACAGCACAGCCTTAAGCACAGGAAAATATTACTATGTACACTTCAATGAGATTCCTGTGAAATTACTGAAGAAAAATATTGAAGGGGTATTGTTTTATTATTTCTCTGCGAATACTACCTCATATAGTTTATTCATAATTTAGAAATCTTGAAAATCTGAAGTAAACATCTAAACAATTTAACAAACCATAATGCGTCATACGTTCTTTGAAACTCATTAATTTCAAACTAGTAAAATTTACAATGCTTAATTGACACACTAAGTAATGATCTTTAAGAACATTCTAATTTCTCCTTACTTCGACCATAACTATGCTAATAGTGTATTTCACAAATATTATACGGAACATTCTCAGAAGTTTGCTAAACTGGTACCTAGTGGTGTACAAAGATTTAAATATGTAACACACTTAATCCAGTTCATGCTGCATAAACCTTTATAGAAAATGTTTCACCGTAAAACTAACTTGCTGAAAATTTCTATCAAAAAAAGCAAAATCATGCTACATTCATAAAACGTGTATTTCCTCATAAGTGATTGCTTTAATATATTTTAAAACTTCATAAAGCATTTCACTCATAAATCATTCTATAGAAAGCAGAAACCGACCAGGAAAATTATTAAAATAAGTGACCATAACTGGACAATTTGCCTTTCGTAAATTGGTAACATTCTCAATACACAAATTGAACTGACAAACTCAGTAGTCAGTAGGACAGAATTAGGACAGTAGCCTGAGGTTCTTCTAAATACTGAGTTTTCAATGAACTCATTAGGTTTAAACTTAAGGATCTTCACTGGTTCAGTGAAGAAGCTTTAAATCCCACTTCTAAAGGAAAGTATCTCAAAAAGAAAGTACATATAAATCTACTTTCAATAAAATTATTAGGCCACATATAGGTAAATACCACGTTTTTACTGATTTTATACGCTTCAAACTGGACCTTCACTTCATGTCTTAAAATACTCAGTATTTTAAAGCATATAAGCAGGTCATCTAGTAACTGAAAGGAAAAACTGAAACTTAAATTTTAGCTCTACCCAAACTGCTGACCCAAACTACATACTGTTACTTAATGTAAAACATGACACTAAATCTTTTTTTAAAAACTCGTAAATTAGTAAAATTGCTGGCCACAGAAGCTGATGCACTTACTACAAAACACTCTAGTTCACAAACCCAAGTAAATATTCATGGTGTGTAAAATGACTCACTTTAGGCTTTAAGCATTTTTTTTTTTTTTTTTTTTTTTTTGTCTTTTTCGTTTTTATCGGTACCGGGGATTGAACTCATGACTGCCTGCTTGCAAGGCAGGCACTTATGCCGCTGAGCTAAATTCCCAGCCCCTAAGCATTATGTTTAATATGAAAACTTTTTAAAGTGTTGCTTCAAAAGAACAGTTTGAATTGCTGAATAAATTCATTGTATAAGTGTTCAAATTTACCTGTTTGAGTCCTTCATCAGTAAGTTTGTCCTGGTTGCCTACATGTACTTTTTGAAGTAAAGGACAGTGAGAGGCAACCGCAATAATAGAGGTGTCAGAAAGCTGTTTACACCTGTACGCTGTATACCTAAGTAGTCCAGGACACTTAAATGCTAGAACACAAACGCCAGTGTCAGACATACTGCGACAATCAGAAATGTTGATTTCTATTATATTCTGACTTCTTGATGCAATTTTTTCCAATAATTCATCAGTGACCTAGGAGAGAAAGAAAGCAATAAATTTAAATTGTTCCTAAAAGCAGAAAGTTACATTTTATATTTCTCTCATAATATTCATTAGATCATAGAATAACTACATAACAAAAAGAAAAACCTTCATATTAAAGCATAACAAGAACTGTGATATGATAAAAATATGTACTTTTGCTCTCTATCCTCCACTTTCTGACAGAGCTTCTAAAACTCTTGTAATTTCCTGATTGCTCATGTCATTGTTATTTATAACAAATCCTTGGACCACACCAGTTGGTCAGAACTAGCTGCCTCAGAGTCTGCCACTAGACAGTGCTTCACTATGGGGTTGGCTACCATAAAAACTAACCAGGTGAACAAAGGGTGTTGTTTTTCAGGAGGGGCTATATCTAGGTAATAAAAACTCCTCAACAAGGATATTCAAAGAGCCTCTAAATTGAGAAACACATCCATGTGCCAGGAGGGTGACATACCCCATACCTTGCCTTATGAGACATTTCTGTTTGGTTGCTCCTGAGTTATATTCACTATAATAAATCAGTAAATGTAAGTTTTTCCTGAGTTCAATATGTTTAGCTCCTTATAAAACCTGAGGTCTCACTGGAGGAACTCTTGAAATTTACAGCTCTTCAATCAGAGGTATAGGAGGCTCCAGAGATTTGCAACTGACATCTGAAGTGGAGGCACTCTGTTAAGACCCTTAACTTGTGAGGAATATGCTAACCTTGGCACATAGTGTTGGAAATGAACTGAATTGGATGCTCAGGTGTGTAATATTGGTTATTAATGTAAAAGAAGCTATGCCTTAGGTGTCAGAAGCAATGTGAGAAAATACCAAGGAAAAATATGTGTATTAACTTTCAATGAAAGCCAAAAATTTTATCCTTTTTGGGGAAAAACTGACTTTAGTTCAAATTTAAAGCTTACCAAAAATTTACCACAAACAAAACTACATTGAGATTTTAAATGCGATGTTTTCCACTTTTAGATCAGCAAATGATGTACATCAGTCATGCTATATGAACGCTGATTTTTTATACATGATATCACATAATACTATAGGTTTAATTTCAATTGCTTTACTACTATCAGGATACTAACACATATGTAATTAATTCATAGCATAGAAAATATACATTGTATTTCAAAATACTAAAAATCCTATAGAAATGTCCATGTCAAAAAAATGTATTCAGAACATAATCAATCTTATAATTTATCAAACAAAATATTCACACAGACATCAGAATTTTTTAAAAAGTCAATCTCGGGGCTGGGGATTTAGCTCAGCGGCAAAAGCGCCTGCCTTGCAAGCATGTGGTCATGAGTTCAATCCCTGGTACCAGTAAAAATACAAAAAAAAAAAAAAAAAAAAAGTCAATCTCTACATGTTCCCTGACCAATCATCACACTTGAAAGGGAACCAGAGTTAATGTTACTTAAGTCCTTGGGGTAAAAATAACAGAAGGAAAATTCACATGAAATTTAAAATGGAAAAACAAAAACAAAATAGACAGCTGAAAAACAGAAGGAGTCAGAGTCAAAAATAAAACTGTTTATGCTTTCTGAAAACAGCATCAGTGGAAACTGCTCCCTGAAAGATTAAAAGTTTGATATACTTCTCCTTTTATTTCTTTTTTTTTTTTTTTTGTACCGGGGATCAAACTCACGACCTCATTCTTGCAAGGCAGGTGCTTGTGCCCTGAGCTAAATCCCCAGCCCCTCCTTTTATTTTTTCACCTCCAAATCTTACTATCAGCAGAGGAAAGTCATTCTTAGTGTAATTTTGCTATAAACAGTTTTGACATCGAAGAGTAATGAAGTAAAGGGTAAATGGATTATTTCACAATTTTTTTATTCTATTAGACACAACTGACATCATTCTCTCTATACACAAATTTCATGAACTTAAGCAATAACTAATTCTGTAATTGTTTTAAACTCTTACCAACAAGCAGAAAACAAAAACTGAACAATTTAATATAAATGCTCAGGAACTTGTCTGTTCAAAATGTGACCATCATACATAAACTACCAGTGGTGTAGAACTGACTTATACTGATTCAAGCGCCTAAACTGTGAGCTTCTTTCCAAATCTAAATTCAATGGCATCACATACATAGCTTGAAAATAGCCATGGTAAAATGATTTATATCATAGAATCAGACAAGAAGCAAAAATCAGAACATTTTTTGTAAGCTTGTTGTTAAATATCTAACCACACTTCAGTAAGGTAGTAATATTGGAGGCATTTAGAACAGGTTTATTAGTCCAAAAAAATCCTATTCTCATCGGGTATTTTTATGTATTTCTAATGCTAACTACTATCAAGTTTTAAGTATGAATTCAAAATGTTCCAAAAAACTGCAATAAGCACTGTAAGTTCCAGGATTCCATCAACATGAATAAAGAAAATGTGGTATAAATATAAAATGGATTAGTATTTGGTCATAAAGAATGAAAACATGTTATTTGCAAAAAAAAAAAGGATGACATTTGAAACCATGTTAACTAAAATAAGTGAGACACAAAGTTAAATTTCATAGTTTCTTATGTGAAAAACCAAATATAAATTTAAAAAATTAAAGCAAGCTAGTATAAAACAAAAAGGCAACATTTCTTTGTGTGTGTGAGGTGTTTTTTAGGAGGGGTTGGGTTTTTTGTTTTGTTTTGATTTGTTTTTGTCTTTTTGAGACATAGTCTCACTATGCAGTTCAGTCTGACCTTGGTCTCACTTTGTAACCCATGTTGTTCTCGAACTTGCAAACAATTCTCCTGCCTCAGCCTCCCAACTGCTGGAATTATAGGTATGTGCCACCATGCCAGCTTTTAAGGCAGGTATTTTGAGAAGCTAAAAGAGGTTGGGGAGGGGGATACAAAGGGAGGCAAAGGAATTATAAATTATCCAGTGTAATAGGAGAATTAGAAAATTTGTCAAAAGGAAAGTTTTTAAATAAGAGCATATGTTACTTTCATTTCTTCAGCCATGAAACACTGAAATAGTACCTCTTCATAGCTTTGCTCTGAGGATCAAATGCGTTACTATGCATGAAGCCCTCAGAATAGTACACAGCACAGAGGCAGAGATGCACAAAAAGTTTGCCATCAGTTTCTACTGTTAAACTATTACAACCTCTCCACAAAAAGGAATTGTTTACTAATTTTAAAAAGTCAAGGCTGGGGATATAGCTCAGTGGCACAGTGCCTGCCTGGCAAGCACAAGGTCCTGAGTTCAATTCCCAGTACAAAGAAAAAAAAAAGTCAAAGGAAAAAGAGGAAAGACATAAAGGAATATGATAAATATTTTAAAAGACCTAAATTACCTAGGTATGCTTAAAACTATCTTGTTCACTATAATAACCTAGCTTCAACTTTAATTTTGCAAAACTACATTAAGAAAGCACAAAATTGTATACTGTAGCCATTTGAACTACCTTGAACAACATAGAAGAGATTTTTTAAGAGGAAGGAGTTTTTTTAAAACTCAGTAGGTCAAATTGAGTATTTCCATACCTGTTGACGACTACTAAGATCCAACTGCTTCCAAAACTGGAAATCTAAACAAAGGTCACGCCAATACTTGCAAACCAATGATGCAGAAAGGCAACGTTCATCCAGGGACAAATTGGAAAATATCTGTAAATAAAAAGAAAACATACATGTAGTAAACATTTCCCAGGCATAGGAAAAGGCTTTAATTAGTTAGAAAATTATTTAAAATAAGAAAACCACCTTGAATACAAGTAGCCATAGAAAAGTCATTGTTAAGGGTTACTCTATACAGGAGCTAAGAACAGGGACTGAAGAGGGAGAGAACGAAGGGATACCAGCATGTATGTATGCATCTGTGTATTTGTTTGTATTTTTAAAAGATTGGAAGGATAAGCCAAAAACCAATAAAGACTGCTTATCTTTAGGGAAAGAGAAAAAAGACTAGGAAGAGGACTAGAATGAAAGTGAGATTAAAGATCTCTGATTTGACCTTGGAATTATCTAAACATTTTATATGCAATTTAATAAAAAAACAAACAAATCATAAGAAAAGCACACTATCTCTACAATATCTTTTCTAGAAATCCATAATTCCAATCTCTTACTGGGAAAAACATACACACCTAATGTGGGACATTCTACAAAACACCTCGTCAAAACTCCTGAAAATATTCAGTCTTGAGAAACAAGAAAAAAACTGAGGAACTACCACAGTCCAGAAAGATTAATGCAAAATGATAAGTAATGCAATCCTGAATCAGATCCTCGAACAGAAAAGGACATTAAAGGAAACATAGGTGAAATCTAAATAAAGCTGGAGTTCACACAACATAATACAACAATATTCATAGTTTCAACAAATGTACCACAGCAATGAAAGGTAATAAAATTTTGGAAAACAAACTGCGTACAGAGTACAGTGATACCTCAGTTATCCACCTCAGTTTACTCCAAATTCATGTTGAAAAACCAAGATGTTTGAGAACTAACTAAAAATGGAAAACCACTAGTTCTGAGATCCAAAAGTTACATTTATAAATTCATTTTTCCAGAACATTAACAAGTTTTGTAATGATTTCTTTAACTCTTGCTTTAACTCTACATGGTTCTCAAAGTTTTCCTCTAAGCTTATCGCTGGTATCACCAACTTTTCTCAGCACCATGGCTATGGTATTTTACACAAATACACACATACATCAAAGAAGCCCAATGAGGAATGTTTTAATGCATGAACACAAGCACCATATCTTGTATGTGCAGGAACAGCACTTTGCACTAAAGTGTTACCCCTTTGTGTCCTTGGTGAGAAGTGCCATGTGACTCAATCTCAGCCTTTACAGGTTTTTTTAAGTCAAATTTTCAGCTGGACTATAGAGCGAAGTTAGAGTAAATTCTTTTTTCAAACTTCTCTGTTTGAGTAGTGGCAAGTTCAACCATGAAGCTTTTGATACTAGCAGACACTAGCTATTATCCTTGCACCTTACCTAGCAGGGCCACTGTGCGAATCTGAGAGTACAGTTTGTGAACAGTTCTGAAACTGAGAAGGAGTAGGCAGAGCATAAACAATTGCTATTATAACTATGCGCTAAAATGCCTTACCTCTGTACAATCAGAAAATATAGACATCTACTCTAGAGTATCCAGTACGTTCAAATCTTGAGTCTTAGGAAAACAACTGCCTGAACTTCCTAAACAAAGGATCCACTGAGAAGAAAAGAATATGCATAAGAATCTCCTAATGAATGCACCTGATACCAGCAAACATGTAGTAAGCCTATTACAGTCTTTCACTCACAGTTCTTATAACTGAAACCGCTGGACAATATACTAAAAACAAGTACCTCAAGACCAGAAGAGTTAATAATGGGTGGGCTACAGAGCAGAGCAAAAATCTGAAAAATGACAGAAAAACAGGAATGAGTGTTCTTGGTCTGTCTGATAGTTTGTTCATTTGTCTGTTTTTCCTTTTCTCTCCTCGTGGGAAATGAGGGTAGTCCCTTGCAAAACTGTACAGCAGGTACAACAGGCAAAAATTCTATATAGAAAGCCCACCTTGCCCTAAATTTAGCTCAGCGGCATAAGCGCCTGCCTTGCAGGCGCACAGTTGTAAGTTCAATCCCTGATACCAAAAAAAAAAAAGAGGCCACCTTTCTGCACCAAAGGACCACGAAAATGCAGCTCTGCAAGACACAGAATGTGAGTAGAATCTTCATGTTTTGTTTTTTTTTCCCTCTCCCTTTTTTCTTCCAGCTCTCATATCCTAAACGCTACCTCAGCAGAACTACAATGTGGCAGCTGTGCAGGAACCTTCTGGCCAAAAGAACAAGGAAATAGAACTCTGTGGTCCAAAGAATGTGCAAGGACTCCTCATTACTTTTTTCTGATTCCTTCATCAAGAAAGCAGCCCCAGTCACAGAAACCTACATAGCAGCCAAGGTGGCTATGGATCAATGACAGAAATCCCATCTTTCTAGCCAAAAAAAAATATAAAGTTTTACTGCATACAGCCTGGCATAACCCTTTTATGCATGGCTATGTGTTGATAAAATTTTATTTACAAAAAACTGGCAGCATATTTGGCTTGCCCAGGTCTACAGTCTGAGGCCTGTGTCTTACAATACATGCACTACAAGTTATGCATTCCTTCTGACACTTTAGCTACATCTCATAAATTTTGATATGTACTGCTCAGTTTGAAATATCTTCTAACTTTTCTTGTAATGTCTTCTTTGATAAAGTTTATTCACAAGTGTTAAATGACATCAGCAAAAATTATAGAAGAGAGAATTTCAAGTCTATCCTTTAACAAAAACAGCATAAATTGACAAAAACTGTCATCAACTACTACATTAAAGCCTTAGAACGGATACAAAATTTATAGAAACCAGGAAAATATTTAATCAAGAAAAGGCAACTGAGTTTCAATAAAGGAATCCCTGTCAAATCACGAGTGAATTAGTAAACTAAACAAAGACTTCAGAGACTACATACAAGAACCAGATGTCATGAAATTAGTCCAAAGAAGTCACTAGGAAACAGCAGAAACCATAAGCAGCAATAATAAATCCTAGAGAAGGGAAAGAACTTGATTCACAGAATTGTTTTACTATAATATTTAGTGTCCGCTTTAAAACATATATATGACATACAATTAAATATATGTAACAAAATTAAATCAAATTATCTATCTATATCTATCTGCTTAGATAGATAGATAGGTACACTTATATGAGAGTTATGCAAAGAACAAGTAAGCATGACCTGGTCACAAGAGGAACTTAATAAAAACTCCCTAGGAGGAAATTCAGTTATTGAACTTATTTTGACAAAGACAATAAAGCAACAATTAAGACATAATCAAAGAGGTAAAGGCAACCATGTACAAAAAAATTAAAGGAAGACTGGGCATGAAGCTCAGTGGTAAAGTGTTTGTCTAGCATGCATTGGTTCAATCCTCTATACCACAAGGAAGAGAAAAACAGAAAAGAAAATCATGAGAGTCAAACAGAGATGTACAGATATCCCATCAAATACAAAATATGCATAAAAAGTAAAAGCTGTGGGAAAAAAACAAATTCTGAAAGAGAATCATACAATAAACTAAATTCATTATAGGGATTCAGCACAAGATTAAAACAAGTAGAAGTCTTAAATAAGTAAGCTAATGAAGGTCTACGTATATTGGCATGCACCACTACATCTGACTAGTTAGACATTTTTTTTCTATAAAGTTGTAGGGATTGAACTCAGTACTGCACTGTGCTACATTCCCAGGCCTTTTGATTTTTTTCAAAAAATTTTTTTGGGTCTTGGTAAATTACGGAATCAGGCCTGCCTGGATCTGTGATCCTACTGCCTCAGCCTCCCAACTAGGATTATCAAATGGGGGGAGGGGGCTTGCTGATCTATCCAATTTTTAAATCTGCCTTGAGAATGACACTTGCTTTCTGCTAGACATTCTCAGCATCTCTAACTATCACCCACCCTCACATATACAGACACATAGTTTTTACAATAAACCAGAATGTGTGGAGAGATTGTCCCTTATGGTTCTCTCATTTCCAGTCTGCCTAGTTGATTTATAGCTAGTCTTCCACTATCAGCACACCCTCAGACTAACAAATACGTGGTTTGAATTTGTGTGTTTCCTACATTCTTACCACTTTTAGCAGACATACACAGATTTTTTACTCATTGTCATAATATGAGTTAGTCCTCTGGCAGCAAAGCTGCTGGCTTTTCAACTACAATTCTTGCCACAAGGGCTGACATAAGAGGTCACAGTAAAGGCCCCATGCGAAACTGTAATGGACTTTCACTACAATATTCTTACCTGAAGCTCTGAAAGTTTCCTAACAATAAGTGCTTTCCAATTTTTTGTCTACCTTTGGTTAACTTCCAGAACCTTAATACTTTCAGGCAATTGTGCCACTTTATACTTGCCTTCTGTGGTAAGGATAAACTAAATTCTTCATAGCTCTAAATCCTGCTCATTCTCATTTTATATGAGAAAATAAAGCCTTTGGGAGACTAGATTATTTGTTTAAAAGACAAGCCTTCAAAGACAAATTTATCCCTTAGTAAATGGTATGCAAAGCATGGTCCTTGTGTGTGAGCAGCACCTTGTTTGCCTAGCTTTTTCTTTGTCTTCTGTAAACATTTTCTCTTTTTTTAAAAGAGTAGTATCACAATATATACATCATTTACTAAATTCACATAGATCTAGAATAATTTCATTCATTCAAGAGAAAAAGAATTCAGCAAGTAGATGATAAGCATAAAATAAAATATATGATCAAAGATTAAGCCTCTGCTATGCTAATATGAAAAACCCTCACTTACCCTTTCTCCCTTTCCCTATCAAGAATACAACCTGGTACCCCAAGTTGAAAAAAAAAAAGTAGCAACAGCTACTCAGGACAAAGCACCAAAAATGACAGAATTCATAAATGTGAAGTAAACAGATGAGATCAGATCCACACATAAATGGACAAAGAATACACACACACATATATAATAGAGTACTATTCACCCATAACAACAAAATTTTGTCATTTGTGGGAAAATGAATGAGTCTGAAAACCATCATTTTGAGTGAACTAAGCCAGACTCACACAAATATTGCATGTTCTCTCTAAAGTGTAGAAATTAAAACACAGGACAAAAAAGTAGAAGGGGGACTACTGGACAAAAGAAAGGGAGTCAGAGGGAGGTGGGGTGTAAGGGTAGGTAGTAAGTAGGATCAATGTGAACTAAAGATAAGCACTGAAACTCCCCCCAAAAATGCAAAACTAGGGGGAAAAGCAGGGCAAATGGAGTGGGAGGTGAAAATAATCAAAGTATGTGCACCTACAAATCTACTAAAACAAAATCCATCAATCTATGTCACCAATAAAAAAGTGAAAAAAATGAGAAGTTAAACAAACTTCACTTCTTCGCAGACTATCCTCTGGGAAAAAAAGGACTATAGGGGCTGGGGATTTAGCTCAGCGGCATAAGCGCCTGCCTTGCAAGCAGGCAGTCATGAGTTCGATCCCTGGTACCGATAAAAACGAAAAAACCAAAAAAAAAAAAAGGACTATAAATCTGACTCTCAAAAGTTCATTTCAGTATTAACCATTATTCATCTCTTCAAGGTTAATTTGGTAAACAGAACCTTAAATCAAGCATTCATGAAAGAGTACATATTAACCTAATTCTTCCTCCCACTTACTGAAATCTACACTTTAAAAAATGGGATTATGTTTCTCCTTTGACTTTCATTTCCACATACATTTGTTCCTGTTTTTGTATCCAGAAAAAAAAGATAGATCAAGTACTTAAATTTTCCTTTAAAGCACAAGTCTCTTATAAAACTTCCTTGACCACCAAATCAACTGTTGGTTATAAACCTATAGAAATAAGAATTCAATATCTACTGAAAATATCAGGGGCAAATGTTTGTGAAATAGTTTTCTAACAATAGTGATAGATTTTAGATCTCCCCGCTCTCCAAGCTTACTTTAGAAAAAAACAGGTCTGCTGAAAGAGTGGGATAATTTAAACATAAAGCACCAAAAAAAAAAAAAATCTCTAATATTTAAATGTAGGTCTCAACATACCAAATTACTCACACAGAAACTAGGTAAGAAAAAAAAAAAAAAACAACAATTCGTTGCACTGTACTTCTGCCATATGAAAATCTAATTGTAATTTCAGTATAGGTATAGTTGCTCAAGTTACGTAAGCAACAAGTAGCAAAGGCAAAAGCTAGCTAATTTGATGCAAAATAATCTAGTATCCAAAGACTAACAGGTATAAACACTGAAGAAAAATGCTACTCCCACAGCTGACCTTTGAAGAGCCATTCTTTACTTCTCAGATTTCTGTATTTAAAGGCCACATTTAACCCTATAGGTCCAATTATAAAATTAATTGCATACCAGTGGTTTAGAAGTTATGTGGCATAAGCCCCACACAATTCAGGAATCCCTTTCATAAAATCCCTAAGAGAGTATACAAGGCTTCATAAACAATACTTTGAAAAGATCCCTAAACTTGGAATCAGTGAGCTGGGATCCAGCCAAAGGGTGCCATTCACTATAAAGCCTTAGGGTAAGCAAATTTACTTAACCATTCATATCTGTGCATGCATTAAAAAAGAGAGAAGTGCTATGAAGACTTTATATAGGACTTTCTTCAGTGACAGAAATGTTCTATATCAGTACAGTCCAGGACAGTAGCCACAAACCACATCTGACTATAGATTTCTGAAATGCATTAAAACTGAAAAACTGAATTTTAAATTTTACTTTACTTTAAACTTAAATACATGTAGCTAATGCCTAATATACTAGACAGCACAGGTCTAGAAAAATAATCTAAATTGTTAATAGTGGTTACTTCTGGAATAGAAATCACTGGGAGAGTAGGGGTTGGAAGCAAGACAAATTTTCACTTTACCTTCATTATCTGGATATTTCAAAGTAAGAAATTTTATTATTTATATAAAAAGAAAAGGAAAAAACCTGATATTGACTCAAAATTAGCCTACCAAAGTCAACAGAATTCAGTTTTTCTTTTCTGTCATACCTGGGAAAAATTAAGCAAATAGCTGCTTTACTTCAAATTACCCCTTCAAAAACTACATTTCCTCTTGTTTCTCTCCCAAACTCTTCTGCTTCCTCATTTTTATAACAGCAGTTATCAATTTGCCTATTCATAAGAAGCAGTACCATAGGGAAGGCTATTAAACCTTATCAGGGGTAGTGAGGTATGCTTTCTAAAAACATTTTCCAACGTAGGTGAGGGATCTATGCTTTTCTATGCAACAACCCTGCTAATACTGGGAAAAACTTGTCACAACTCCCTAACTCTTGTCTTTTCCAAGCCAAACACCTCCAATCCTGACCAAAAGCACAAAGACGTCTTTCACCATCATATGGCTCAATTATAGTAACTCAAACACTAACATTTATCAGAACTTCTCTTAGTAATATGGCACAGTCACCCAGTCTTACCCAGATTCTAAACTCCTGATTTATTCATTCATTTATTAATACTTACTGAATACCATATAGCAATGAATAAGATCGCTATACACAGCACCTCTGCTCTCTGAAAGTTTTACTTGGTTTGGCAGACACTTGACAAGTCTTTATCTCAACTCATCCCAGACAATTTAACTCACTTCATATTGAATGTCACTAGCATCACAAGATTCAGAGAATGTTTATTCAAGTTTCTAATAGGTATGTGGAATGGAAATCTATATAACATGTCCAATAACCCAACATAACAGTGCAAGTTCATGGATAATTCCTAACGTTCCATAGGCCAAGTCTGCAACAATCCACAACAAAAGTGCAAAAAAGAACAATGTAATAAATAGGAAAAATTTACTCCATAGTACTCTTTATTATGAGATTGCGTCCATTCGGCCATCAAACCTTTCCTATAGTGGCCTTTATCTGATCATAAGTATGTCCTATTCAGAAAATCCCCCTTTCTGAGCTTAATCATAATGAAATAGAATTCCAAGAAATTTAGAGGCAAAAAATTTGTCGAAGTATTTCACACACATTCACTATCAAATGTGCTGCCAAACTACATTTACTTATAGGTATCTCCACAACTTTCCTCCCTCCGACTGTGTAAAAAGCTCTTATAAAGCCCCAGATTTCCATTGGTGAGTGGCAGAGTTTGCTTAAGACTTTATAACAGATCCGTTGTCATCTCTTCTAGGCTCCATTTTGATCAATTCTAAACAGTTTATTACTTGATGCCAAAATTATGTGCTTCTCAGCTTCACATAAGTCAAACATATATCTACACTGTGACCTAGCAATCCCACATCTGATATATATCCAAGAGAAACAAAAGCATATATCCTCAAAAATACTAGTACAGAAATGCTCATAGCAACTTTATATATAGTCACCAAAAAGCTGCAAACATCCTAGGTGTCCATCAGTGGGAAAGTAGGTTAAAAAAAAAAATTAGTGTATTCATCCTGTGAAATACTACTTAAAAGAATAACATGAATGAATCTCAGAAATGTGTGCTGAATCATTCACCTTAAAGTTGGAATCCTGGAATCTACTTGATTTTTACTAGGTTTGTAATATGATTCTTGTACAGGCTGCCTTTCTCTTTCCTTGGAGACTCATCAGAACTATACATGCAGTTACTCTGTAACTAATTTTCAGTCAAGTGAGGTAAATTCTTACTCCCAGTTCCTGAACTATTCTGATATATGTTATCACCATCTCCCTAGCACTCCTCAGAAAAATTACAAATTCCTTGATGTTTAGGAACATACCTGAATTCACTGATCCCTCAACTGTTTCTCTTTTCTCTGTAGTTTATTATTACATGGTGTATGTGTTTGGTTCTTTGTACTAGACTGAACTCCATAAGGATAGGGACTTTTTTCAGTTTTCAGGAAAATAATCTGTTAGCCATAAAGATGAAATGGATTAGGAAAAGGTTCATAGCAGAAAGACTAAAAAAGAAGCAATGAAGAGGTCTTAGAAGCATAAATTGTGGCATACTGAGCATAATGAGCAGGGATGGGATTAAATAACATTTTTGGAATGTGGGCTTTTCAGGATTTAGTGAATTATTTATCAATGGATAGAGAAGAGAGAATGGAAGGAAGTAAGGAATCTGAATGGCTATTTCTATGCGCCTATAAGGAAAATGCAAGTAGCTGTAGCAATCAAGAATAACCCCAACCTGATAGCAAGAAAACAGGCCCTCTGTTGTACATACTATAATTCTTAATTCTACCAACAAACACATATGCTTAGGAGAAAGCCAGCACTACAGAAGGGATGCCATGATTTCAGTCTCGTGAAACTTGAATTGAGAAGCTAGCTGAGTACATAATAGGGCTTCAGATTTACAGCACTATGAGAGTAAATAGTTTTTATTTTTCTATAATTTGTTTTCACAGGAATCGAAAATATTTAAACAGCTCTATGAAAACCAAGATTGATGTAATTCTAATAGCAAACAATTATCCATAACTCCAAATATTAACTCAAGCTTATAAAAGGAAACAGCTAATCAGAACTTAATATAGATGGTTTCCCAACTTTTATATAAATTATTGGGATAATTAAGGCAGAAGTGTAGTTTATTACTTGACTCGTTTAACTTTCTTCCTTTACTTTTTTCTTCTTTAAATGAAATTGGTGCAGCACAAAAATGTTCTGCAGTCTCTATTTCCTCAATTCTATGCCCAGCTATATCCTATAATTTTATTCTCATTTTATTTTTATTTATTTATTTATTTACTTATTTTTGGTCTTTTTCGTTTTTATCGGTACCAGGGATCAAACTCACGACTGCCTGCTTGCAAGGTAGGCACTTATGCCGCTGAGCTAAATCCCCAGCCCCTCTCATTTTCAGTAGTGTTTTGAGAAAAACAAAATTGCTGTATATAGGACTAACCAATTTCATAGTTTTTCCTCCTAAGTTTAATAACATCTGGGTTTCTTACATAATTTTAAAATGGTTGCATACTTAATAAGCCAGGACCAGATATTAAAACTTTTTATTAGTGATTACAAAGTGGCCAAGCACTTTGACAACTTGTGGTTTTAAGAGATGTCTATGCTCCAAACTTGCTTACTCTGCCCAAGTCTGATGCATGGTAAATTGCTGGTTCCTAATTCATTCCTATGTCTGAAAATAATTCTAACCAGGAAGTACTGAACAACCCATTTAAGTTACAGTGTATGTATACTCACTCGGCGAGCAAATGGGGGACAAAAGATGGGTGGCAGGGTTGGTAGTGTGAAGGTCATCTGGTCTCTGCCTGTGACTCAGCTCTGATCCTGTATGTTAACAGTGGAGTTACTCCTGGATTACAGAACTTTTTCCTCATTTACCAAGTGATGAGTCTTTCATCTTTATTAGTACTTAGAGAATGGTTGTTACATTAGGTATACAAAGGAAAAAGAGAACTGTTTATTCCTTAGTTGTTTTTCCTCACAAAAATAGAAAACTAGAGTCACACCCACCTGTGAAAGCAATGGAAGAAGTGACCTCAGAATCCGTTCTCTGTAAACTATAAATTCCCCTAGCTGTCTGGAAAGACACTTTATTGTGATATCACCAGTGTTGAGTAGCCTTGGTTTTCAGTTCTGTTCTGCCTTCTTTTCACTGATACATTATTGGATGTTTCTCATTTCTAATTCAGTTTGTTCTGTGTTACTCAGCCACCCTTAACAGTATGCTACATACAATAGATCAAGCTCTCTTGGGATCCATTGTTACCCACTAACTATACATTAAGACCTGGGGTTTTAAAGCATAACTGTGTATAACTCAATTGTTAAAGTAGATGGGTATGCCGTCCCCTTAAATTTATTCAGAAATATCTGTTACTGAACTGCCGCTCCTATCCCCAATTGAAAATTGAGAATGAGAAAGATAGGAATGGGAAGGTCTTTTCCTCCCTTCTGGGGAACTTATTTTGAAAGGGTAAAAATCATTGTTGTGGCTAATATATTGTTTTTTTATAACTTCTTTTCCTTTCACAGCTGCCTTATATCTTCATTTCAATCATGTTTGGAAGTGTGTGTATTAAAGAAGAGTTTGGGGAATCACGATTTCTTCCAGTTCTTTTGCCAATAATTTTCTCCGAAGTCAATATATTTCCTCCTATTATCTTCAACATTTTTTAAAAGCAGAATACATTTATTGAGAAAAAGCTTCTGTCTCAGAGACAGAAGGGGTCCCCAGTGGATTGTGCCCCCCCACCCTGCCTTTTTTGGTTTTGTTTTTTTTGTTTTTTTTTGGTATCAGGGATCCCACTCACAACCTTTTGTTTGCAGGTAGCCACTGTGCCAATGAGCTATATCCCCAGCCAACACTTTTAAAAATTGGCATTAACATTAATGAATTTTTGTTGTTTTGGTTTTGGTTTGGTTTTGTGTTTGTTAGTTTGTGTTTGAGACAGGATCTTGCCATGCAGTTCAGGCTGGCCTTGAATTTACCCCCAAATTGGCCTTGAACTGACAAGGATCCTCCTGTCTCTGCTTCCCAAGTACTGAGGTTACAAGAGTGAACCACCTTGTAAACACCTGACTAACATTAAAGAATTTTATTTTTTAAATTTAATTTTAAAGGGAATAAAACAGCAACAAATCAAAACAGTGATAAGACAGCAGGACATCTATAATACTTAATATATTGCATATTATTGTTCTCTAAATAGTTGCTCAGCTTTAGGCCTGCAAAGTCAAACAATACAGTTCCTGCAAATCAGCTGGTTGCTCATAGTGGAAGGAGGGGGGAGGGGTCTATTCTCTCCCCAGCCCCTGCAGTGGCTAGCTGCAGGTGGGGCTTAACTTCCTTGTTCTCCCTGATCGGCACTCCAATGGGCTCACAGAGTGGGGCCTAGCTTCCTTGCTCCATTATTGAATTCTAATGCATCTTACTGCACTGCAAATCAAAGGTGTCCATTGTTGGCTTACTAATTGGTAACAAGACTGTAGATAGTGGCAACTCCTGTTTTCGTGGTCTATGGGTCTAAAGGAACATTATTTCTAAAGTAACATCATTGTATCCCATGTCAGCTATAAAAAGATCAATAATATTCTTCCTATCACCAACAATGCATGTTCTTATAAGTAAAAAAGGAGGAAAAAAACTTACTTTGACGCTATTAAGAGACTAAAGTATGTTGGGAAACTTCACTGAAAAAATTGTGGGGTACTTAAATCATTGAAAAGGAACAACGATCCATAAAGAATGCAAAAGAAAATTTGTTGTTTCTAAAAGAATTGAATTCGAGGGACATTAACCCTAAAAGCTGCTTTAAGTTGTATTGCCTATTCGATCCTTTTTCATCAATTTTTTTTAAACAATCAGCCTTCTGTCACCTCTGAAATATCTCTTTTCTTGTCTTTATATTCCTGGCATGTGGTCATTGTTGAGGATTTTTCAGAGGTGGCTTGATCTAGTGTGTGACATTGGAATTGATTCACGGTGCAGTGCTATCTCAGTGGCACTAGGATTTAAGATGTCAGTGCTACCTGCCCTAAGTAGCCTGGGTAAGATAAAAGGGCAGAAATATACTGCTAAGGTCTCTTGTAAATGTCTTCTGCTTGCTGTGAACTGGTTCTCCTCTGCATTGCTCCTCTGTGGAGCCACCCCACCTTGGAGCCAGCCAGTTATGGGCTGAAATTTCCATAAACTGCGCTAAATAAAACTTCCTTCTTTAACTTTTGAGTGTCAAGTACTTTATCTGAACAACTAGTGAAAAGTAAGACGCGGCATAATACTTTCTGAGTGTATAAGAGGTTTTTTTTATTATTATTTCTAGCTAGCTAGCTCAGTGACAATACTTTCCTAGTGTGCAGAACACTGCAGGACCAAGCCTCAATCCAAAAAACCATTTTGTTTTTATCTTCATTGAGTGTGTATATAAAAACTCATGGATTTTGAATTATATAAATTATACCTTGCTTAATAATCCTGACCCTAAGAAAGATATATAACATATGACAATAGTTTTTATGTAACCTAGACTTTTCAAACTCTCAATGTCCTGGGAAAAGTAAAGTAGGGTGTCTGAACTACATCTAAGGAAACTGCAGAAATTACACAGCCAAAGGAAATGAATGAGCTTGAAATGTACTGTGGTCTGAAATAATTCAAGAAAACAATAAAATAGTGTTTGTACAATTGGGAATATTTCTGTGTGAACTAAATGGTTGAATATGGACTAATGTTACATAATTAGGCTGAATTTTGGAACATTAAATGGATGGTATGCTTATGCAGAACAATATCTTATTAGGAGACGCATACTGACATATTTAAAACAAAAAAGTTTTTTAGAACTTAATTTCAAATGATATTTGAAAAAACTTACAGGGGCTGCCATGGTGGCACATGCCTGTAATCCCAGCTCTAGGGAGACTGAGGCAAGAGGTTCACTGCAAGTTCAAGGGCTACAACCTGGGCTACAAAGTGAGCTCAAGGCAAGACTGAACTGCATAGCAAGACTCTTGTCTCAAAAGGAGAAAAACAAACTTGCAGAAGAAACATGATCATTTCTGAAGTAGTTGAAGAATTTGTAAGCACACATTACATTCTCTTAATGCTTTGATTTGAAAAAGGACCTTTATTATATACCAAATTTATATTTATGGAAATGTCTATTTTGCTCTGTTAATGCTATACTATTTTATTAATTGTAATTATCTGCATTATTTGCTTTTTTCAAATATTCAGAATTCAGTTCATTAAAGTCTCAAAATGATTAGAATTATTTTGTCAATGTCTTATTCGGACTTGGATTAGTGCTAAATTGTATTTATAAATTAATTTGTAGAAATAAACATAATTTGAATAGGACTGTTTCTTTGAGGGACATGATATGTTTCTATATTTACTCAAATTCACTTTTGTGTGTCCCTTAGTAATACGCTTTCCAAGACATTCTCATTCTTTATATCTAGTTAATTTAGTGTTCATGTTACTAATCGACTTTTTTCTATTATGTCTTTGAGTTAGTAATTCCAAGTATATATAAATGTAATGTTTATTGTATAATTAGTTTATTACAAGCTAGTTTAATGAATTTGTTTTGTGAGTTTTTTGTTTTGTTTTTGTCTTTTTGAGGCAGGGTTTCACTATGCAATTCAGGCTGGCCTTGAACTTACTTTGTAGCTAGACTTGAGCTTGTAGCGATCCTCCTGCCTCTTGCCTCAGCTCTGGAGTACTGGGATAGGCATGCACCACCATGCTGAGCTTGGCTGTTAGTTTGAATGAAAATGTACTTAGGTAGCAAATCATCTAGCCTTCAGTTAAATGATTATCTAATTTAATTCTTTTCCAATATAAGTAAATTTTCTTTATGTATGTATCTTATTTGTATAAAATTACCAAAACAATATCAAGTAATAGCAATGAAGCACCAAAATTAGAATGTACCTGAAATTTTTAAAAGTTAATAATTCTGAATTGAGATGGAAGCTCAGTGGTGGAGTGCTTGCCTAGCAAGGTCCTGGGTTCAATCCCAGCTAACAATAATAACAACTCTGGTGCTTCCTAAATTGAATATAATTTTGGGTGTTTGAGATATCTTTGGCTTACATTTCTGTTTTCTTTATTTTGAAAACCAACTGTGGAAATTGGATACAATATTATGGTGAGATTGGCACTTATTGTATTACTTTAATGTGAAACTCCAATCTTTTTTAATTGTTTAGGTTTCTATATTCATATTTGTTAGTTTAATTGGTTTATAGTTTTAGGTATTTTTTCACTTAAAAATAAGATTTCTCATTTTGATATATAGACATTGATCACTGTTAGAAGAAAAATGAAAAAAAACAGCCTTCTAAGCAATCCAAGTAAACTAAATCTCTCCTGAGGAAAGTCACAATTTTTTTTTTTTTGTCTTTTTTTGAGACAGGGGTTTCACTATATGGTTCAGGCTAGACTCAAACTCACCTTGTAGCCCAGGCTGGCCTTGAACTCACAGCAAACCTCCTACCTCAGCCTCCCCAGTACTGGGATTGCAGGCATGTGCCACTATGGCCAGTGAAATGTATATTTTCATATAGTTAGTGGCACATGAACACATTTTAAAGATTGACAAAAAGTAGATGACATAAATATAATGAGTTAATAGCATTCGTATTTAAAAGATTTCTAGAAATTAATAAAATCTAATAGAAATATGAATTTAAAGCAAAACATAAAATCATTAGCAAAAACATGAAAATTTGTTAACCTTTACTGTTTGTGAGTATGTTAGTTCGTTTTCTGATACCAGGAAAAAAACAAATCTGAGACTAGGAAGTACATGAAATAAAGGAGATTTTAGCTCACAGGTTTGGAAGCTGAAAGACCATGATGTGGTGTCCATTGATTTAGCCTCCAGCAAGGGCTCCTTTGGCTTCCTCACAGCATAGGAGAAAATCAGAAAAAGAAATGAGCACATAAAAAAGAACAAGAAAAAAACTAGATGTGTGATGTGATAACAGCCTTGTCTCCCAAGAGCTAACTCATTTTGTGAGGCCAGCATTAATCCCTTCAGAGCAGCACATACATGACCTAATTACTTTGCATATGAATCTCTGGGGAACACAGAAAAAATAGCATTGAGGAAAATGCACATTACCACAATAATGGAATTCTGTTTTCACCCAATACATTGCCAAATTCAAAAGATTCATATAATTAAATATTCCTGAGCATGTGGGAACTGATACACCTTGATAAGTAATCATTTCCTATTAAATAATTAATATTTCTTTTTTTTTTATCAGTATCAGGGATTGAACTCACGACCGCCTACTTGCAAGGCAGGTGCTTATGCCACTGTGCTAAAGCCCCAGCCCCAATAATTAATATTTAATAATTAACTAATAATTAACTACTAAAGTTAAAAATGTTATCTTTTTCTCCAGAATCTATCCAAAAATAGTGGCAAAAGATACAAATTATATAAATGCAATGATACCACTGAAACATTTTTCTTGTTTTGCTTTTGCTATAGCAATAGATTGAATCAGTAAATGAATATTAGTTGGAGAATGATTGAATAAATCATGAACCACAAAAACTGAACAACCTTTAAAATAAAAGAAGCAAATCTTCCATTCTGATTACAGATACTTCTAGAAAATAGTTATGTGTGAAAGAAAACTGTAGGCAAATATGTCATGATACTAGGTTTTTAAATGTGTAATACACACATAATTATGTATAAACTCTGGAAAATAGGATGTTGATATACTATATCGTTAATAGCAATTTGCACTTATGAAGCAGAGGAACAGAAACCAGGAGAAATTCATTCTCAGTGAAAAATTCATTTAGTATGCTGTATGTAATACTTTATATTGCTTCAAAATGCTACAAGGCTTTTGAATGATCTTTACTTTGGCAGAAGACTGAATGCAGGTCTTAAAAAGATCATCAAAAGCCTATTATTTTTTGAGCCTTAGTCTCATATCTATACAATGAAACTAAAATTATTTCCAAAAGACTTTTGACCCTTTTTATAATTAAATCCTCCTTAAGTAAATGAAAACCTACTAGATTTTCATAATAGTGAACTTTTACATTTCAAGGCAAACGAAGAATTATAAACCTTTTCAGCAATGGCATCATTGGAAAAGAATGTACTCATTCTTTGTCCATGTACCCATATAGGCAGTTTCCAGTACAGAAACAGCATGTGATTATTAATTGGGATACGTCATCTTGACTTAAGTAAGAACCTCCTAGTGGATTAGTAAAGCTCTGGGTATGTTTGTGGGTGGTTGACAGGCAGGCCATGAACTGAAGCTTACAACCTGAACAGAATAAAAAGAAAAAGAAGGAAATCATCCGTTTTCTTTGGGGAAGTGTTGTTCTTTACCACTGCCTTTAGACATCAGTTTCCAGTTACTGCTGGCTTCTAACACAGATTCAAGTCTTCTAACAGACTCACACTGGTGACTGCCGCAAGTTTTGAGGCATTTGACCTTGACTGCTACTGGAACTCTGACTCTCCACTCTACAGATAGCCAGTGTGAATTCTTTGGTCTCTGATCTGGCAGAGCCATTAGGATTCTTCTGATTCTGATGCTGTAAGCCTACCTCTTAAATATCTTGTATGATCATACATATATTTTATATCAAATCTGTTCCTCTAGAGAACATTAATATACCAAGTGATTAAAAAGTCATTTGCAAGTTGCTACTAAACTTGGTAGTGATTAGGAAATAGGAGAGCAATTTGCTTCTATTTGAAAAAGCTGAGGAAATATTACTAACTTTTTTATATAATCTCTGAGTTTGCTTGAAACATACAACATGTTTTCCCATAGCAACACTGTTAAACATGTCTGTAAATTCTGAAACCAAACTGGAAAGGTTTGTTCAACTCAAGTGTGACTAAGCTATAGTACTAACAATATATTTGTTAAATATAAATATTGAGTAAGATTGAGTAAATGGATACATCAATAGAAAGGGACAGAAAGTTCACTGGATTGTATACTCTGGGAGGAGAGAACTGGTCTTATTCATGGTTGTATCCCCAACACCCTGCCAAATGGCTAGTTCTCGGTAAAGGTTGAATGAATTATTAAAGAGCTATCCTCATTGGGTATGGAAATAGACTTCTACAGTAATTTATGCATGTTTTAACCCACTATGAAAGCACAACCTTTTCAAAAACAATTACTTTGTAAAAGATGTGTAAAGAATATTTTTATTCAGTTACTGATAGGAGAAAGGGTAGGTAGCTAATCCAAGGAAATTCCAAAGACAAGATAGAAATAGAGTCGATCAGGAGTGTGAAATGAACTTAACAGATGCAAAATGGTCGAACTCCATAGGGAAATAATCAATTGTATCTTCACTAGCAGAAATAATTGGCATTACTAGGTGACTAAATAAAATAGTAAAATAGCTCAAAAGCAACAAAGTAACTAATAGTAAGGAACAGTGGGTTAAACAACACCTAGCATTTCATGGAAAAACAATACTTTTTTGTAATCTCAAAGTTTTTTTATAATTTTTCCTAATTTCCTGTCCTTGTGATAACTTCAAAGGTTGTGCTTCTTTAAGCACAAAAAGGCTAGCTGTATAACTTTCTTTCTGATTATTTACATTAGTGAAGCAAGGGCATGAATCAAATTGCAGCCTGTTTACTCAAAGTCTGATTTTTGTATCTCCTCAAAGCTAAGAATAAGCTTTGCATTTTAATAGTTAAAAACATGAAAAGGTGAAAGTTTTCTTTTTTTTTTTTTTTTTTTCATCTGTACGAGGGATCGAACTCACGACCACCTGCTTGCAAGGCAGGTGCTTATGCCACTGAGCTAAATCCCCAGCCCCAAGATGAATAATTTTTCAACACATGAAAATAATATGAAGTTCACACTTCAGTCTTATTGAATGTTTATTAGGCACTGCCACATTTATTTATTTATGCAGTTTGTGGCTGCTTCCTTTCTACAATGGAAAAGTCACAGAGATAATATGGTTTAAAAACAAGGCCAAGACTAGAATGAAACTTTTACAAGCCTATCATAAATTTAAAAATTATAAGTCAAAAGTGCATTTAATACACCCAACCTACTGAATATCGTAGCTTACCCAATCTACCTTCCTTAAACATGCATAGAGCACATGCATAACCTACAATGGGACAAAATAATTAACACAAAGCCTATTTTATAATAAAGTCTTAGATGACTCATATAACCTATTGATCAAAATTGAAAACACAGATTTTACTAAATGTATGTCGTATTCATAACATAATAAAGTGGAAAAAATCGTAAGTGAATCATTCCACACGGGACCATCTGTATATTTTAAAACCAAAAGAAGATAAGGAAGCAAAATCAGTTAAACAGACAAGATCAGTATTACTGATTATTTTCCTTGATAGAGATAGAGCTCAGAACACGCTAACCTGAAATGTAGCACCTTGGAATACTGAATATTTTAACATGAAGGAATTTAAGAAAAAGGCAGAAATAGGAAGACCACTCCAATCTTCTCCAGACCCTTCATCCCAAAAGTAGATCATAAGGACTTTGTACAATAAGTGCCCTTTGTATGTAGAAGAAACAGGCATCCTCAGCTTGAAAGGCACTGTCTTAGTCACTTTATGCTCGTCGCTGAGACAAAATACCTGAAGCCCAAAGTTGGGAAAGGAAAGGTTTATTTCTTACAGTTTTTGGAGGTTTCACTCCACACTCAGTTGTCTCCAAGACAGGCAGGCATGGCTGGACTGCAGTTCATGGCGGCCGCCAGCAGCAAATTCGAACCAGCAAAAAGAGAGACATACCTTCTTCCTGCCATTACATCACATCCTGGATCCACTCCTATGTGGATGGAGCACTGACACCATCAATCCAAGCACTAGACAATGAACGAATCACAAATGCACAATTCAAACTCATGAGGCCTGGGGGACACAAACATAATCCATGACAGGCACACACCAAGAATCTGAACAAAAACACTTTGCTAGATTTCCCCTAATTTATTGTCATGAGGTCAATCATCCTCTTTGCCCTACCCTGTCTCTATGAATGTCCACTATTCATCAAACCTGTTACAATAAAACAACTCAAGAATTACCGTCTTTGAGCCTTTATTATGATGCCTTCCCTGTGAATACATTTACTGCTTTTCTCTTGGTAATCAAGTAAACATACATTAAATAAATTTAATGTTCTTCTCTTGTTTATCTGTCTTTCCTTATAGGGCCTCAGCCATGAACCTAGAAAGAGTAAAAGGAAAGATATTTTTCCTCCTCTACAGCCTAAGGCTCATAGTTGGCTTGGCATGGAACAACTGCATCTCGTGCACTTCACTTTGGTCCTGGCCCTGTTGCAAAGCTTAAAATATTAGCTTCTTTCAGAAAAGTTTAGGAAGAGAGATATAAAAAAACCATATATGCTTCCTTGGCTTTGTTTTTCAAACTTGAGCACTAAGTGGTAGCATCATAAAATAAACTTGTTTGGTTCTTTCTCAAAACCTCTAACCTTGTATGAAATTTTTCATTTATAGTGTGTATTGTTTCCCTTAAACTATTGATTTTTTTATAGCCTCTTGGAATTCATTGGTATTTTTTGTTTGTTTGTTTGTGCAGGGTCTTCTTATGTAATCCAGACTGTCCTTGAGCTATGTACATCAGATTGAACTCATGACAATCCTGCGTCAGCCTTCCAATTGCTGGAATTATAGGCATGTTCCACCAGCCACAGTTATCATTGGTATTTTTAGAAACCATTCTTCTGAATTCTTTATCTGATATTTTATATGACTTAATTCTCTAGAGTCATTTGCTATGGAATTATGAACTTTTGGAGTCATAATTTGCCTTTTTATTTTCTTGTGTTTATGTGTTGAAATTAGCATAGTGTTGTTTGGAGATATCTTCTATCTTTATGTGAGGCCCTTTTTAGGAAACAGCTTGTTTTTGATGATGTGTTCTTAGATATTCAGTTATTGTGAATTGTTGAGTGTATTTCCAAGTGAAATAGAATAGTTTCCCTTGTTGCTTCTTTGGTGGTCATTAGTATATTTTGATGCAGTACACACTTTGTTGGAACCTGAGGATCCTGCTTTCTACTGTATAGGTGTGAGTGAGATCTTTCTCTTGGACCTGGAAATTATAGTTACTATAGTATGTATGCCATGCCCTCTAATCTTGTCAATAATGTGCATTCCAAAAGTATGTAAGACTGATACTTGCTGACTCCTCTCATGTGTGTTCTCTGTTGCCATAGGTCTTGAGGTCCATGATTAGCTCTTCAGACACCTTCTCCCCAGCTTCATGTCCACTTTGAATCTAGCCATGGGTTTGGGGGTTTTATTTCTCAATTCTCTGAGTTAAGTATTTGCTGAAGTTTGAATGGGACTGGGTTGCACGTGGAACCGAGGTGTGCTGCTTTTGACCTGTGCTTAGAGAGTAGCTCAGGAGCAGCATGTTTATTCAAAGTACTTAAAACTGTTATGCTTGATCTCTAGCACCATGTAGAAAGAGTGTAATGATTAGCAGTAACAACAACAAATAGCAGTGAACCAGATACAGCAAGGAAAAAAAATCCAAGTTCCAATTATGACATCCTAACAGCATCTATAGGAATGGTGTTATAGTCAGGGGTTGTACAGAAATCAATAAGAATCAGGACATGGAGTTTATAGTATTATTTTTTATAATGGTCACCAAGAGTTAACACAAGAAAATGCAGGAAATCTATCCACAACACCAAAGACAAAGAATATTTAGCCAAGGGCCTGAATCCCACAGCAATGTCCCACATGAGTCCAGATGAAGACCCAAAGCTCATGACAGTGCCTTCCATGAGTCCAATTGGAGGTCCAGAGCCCACAAGAAGGACTCATGCCAGTCTCTTACGGATCCGTGCTGGGAAGGCCCAAAGGTCAGCGGTGGAAGCCAGAATGTCCATGCCAATGGAATGAAGGAGCTGTGCTGGTGGGACAAGGGTTCTATGCTGGAGCGGAAAAGTCACACTCATAACAAAGACCAGGGCTGTCCTGAAAAGCACCACAGCCATCCTCAGCGACACGGAGACTCCGAGCTCCTCGGATGATAAACACAGTTGAGTACATGCCAGGAAGCCAGCATGACAAGTTTATCCTGGACACCAAGCAGCACATATCTTCCCCTCCAGAGCCAGGAAACAATGCTTGATGTGAGGACTGTTGTACTCTAAGAAAATAGCTTCCTTATATGTGTATTATAGCAAACCTGCAAACGTGGCTTACTAAATTTTTTTTTTACCCTTTTTCCCTAACTGATATGTTAAGTGACCTAGTTGATATGTTGAGCAATACTCTTCTCTGTAAAGAATTGCAAGAATCTCACCTAATTGATATGTTAACCATTGTTGCCCTCTCCAAACTACAGAAGTTGTGCTAAAACAAGCTATCAAGGGTTGTTAATCACTGTTAGGTGCCTCTATTCTCCGCTAAAGAGCTAAAGAAAACTAGAATGGCCCATTAATTTATACTTATTTAAAGTAACCTGCTTGTGTGCAGAGAGATTTGCGTATGAGTTTAACCCTTTACCTGACCTTGACACATAACCACCGTTTTCTGTTCTGTATGGCGCCTTATTGCCTCCCTCTCCCCTCACCTATCTATCTAGGCCATAAAGAATTTGGGTTTCTGGTGACCTCTTCCCAACCTGGTGATGATCTGTCATAAAATGAGCCTGCCCCAATTTTAAGAACTGTTTAGCTTCAAAGAAATTACCGGGAAATACTATGGCCCAAACCCCAATCGGTGCTTTCCTTTTGTTCTGTATGCATCAAATGAGTTAGATATCAGATCTTTGTAAAACTTAAGTTTCAGCTTCTTGTAACTCTTGACCCCTTCGCACCCACTAGCGAAAATGAGCTGTCCTGGGATAATTAAATTCCCCATTTCCTTCTCCAAATATTGCTGCAGATGTGCCACTCCGAGATAATGTCAGTCTGTAGGATGGGAGTAATTTGAGAAACACCAGGAACTCCCGAGATTGTCAGAGCTAAGTGGACAGCAATACAGTTTCCAGACTCGGGTCAACAAGTTTGATGGCTCTACAGGTTTCTTTGTTTCTGCCCCCACCCTTTTCCTCCAGCCTCTTTTTAAAGTCCTCCCTTCAGTCTCTGAGGGACAGTCTCCAAATTGGCTCCCAGAGACTGGTCGCCAGGCCTGGAAATAAAGCCTTTGCCACCTAAATTTTCGGTCTCTTGCCTTCTTGGATTTTTATACCGGGGCCCAAGTTATAACAAGGACCAGAGCTTCTCCAGGAAAATCAATGGCTCAAACAGCAACACATAGGAGAACCCACAATGCCTCCACACCTTAAGGCCTACCTTCTCCTTCTCCACGTCTCTATTTATGTTGGCAACTTTCCTCAGGTAGAACATCTACCCTCAGCACCATGCTGATGTAATCCAGCTGGCATTAAGTTGCCCACCAGTTCTTAATCCATGACAAATGGTAAGGGCAGAAATAATATATTTTAAATAGTGATGAAACTGTATTTAATTAAGAGAAGAAAATGGCAGAAGGAAAGCAAAGAAAAAGAAATAAAACCATTTTTTTGTTGTTGTTGTTGTTGAGTCAGGGTCTTGTTATGTAGTTCAGACTGGCCTTGAATTCACTACATAGCCAAGGCTGACCTCAAACTTGTGGCAATCCTCCTGCTAGGACTATAGGAATGCACTACCACACCCAGCTAATGAAATTTAGAATTTAGAATATTCAAAAAACTAAACAAGAAATCAGAAGAAAGGTAGAAAGTGAAGGCCACCCAGGAGGCCAAGGCAAGGCATGAGTTCAAGGTCATTATGGACAATCCTAAGAGACCCTGTCTCAAAACAAAATAAAACAGTAAGTAACAGCTTGCTAGCTCAATTGTGGCCTAGAATCAATCAGTCTATCAATCAATCAATCTCTCTTTCTCTATCTCTGTCTCCCCCCAAAAAAAACAAAAATCAAAAAATTTTAAATAATAATCAAATAAATACAATGAAAGTAAAAGAATGTTAACTATTAAAACAGTAAAAGTAATAAATGCATGAAAGTATAAAAAGAAAATTTAATATGTATGTGAACTAATCAGCAAATTAATGAAAATGAAATAATCATCTCTGAGGTGGTCAAACGTGTACAAGACTGGATATTCACTACCTCTGCCAGTCTCTACTGCTTTTCACACCTTAGACTGTGCATGCCTCAAGGAAAGCAAGGCTGAAGGTTATTTACACCTTCCTTTTGTACTGTTCACTTTTGTACTGGGGGCTGGAGCTGACTGGAGAGACTCTTGGCTTCATTGTTCACCAAATTCAGGTTCCACAGAACAGGACAGTCTATGGGCAGGAGTTTGCTTTGAACAGATTAGTTCATGAACAACAAAGGACAGGCTGATGCCAAGCTATGTTATATGTTTGGGCTTCTAGTTCCCTTTGAGAAGCCAACTCAGAGGGCAAGACAACCAATTGCTCTAGCTAAAGGAGCACAGCAGGTCCCATGCAGTCTATCACCTAAGCTAGGACTTTCCATGGCCCAGTCTTTGCATGCAGTCACATTTGTTTAGCTTCCAGGTCCTTTTCAGCTGCTGCTTACCAGTCTTAAAGGGCTAGAAAGCTCCACTTCCATTTAGTATTCTGACCCCAATCTGTACTATATATAGATATATAGATAAAGATATATATTCCTTAGTGGGCCTGCTTTAGTACCAATTCACTGGAACCACACCAAGCCACAAGGTAGTGGCTAGCCATAAGAACACAGCAATATTGCTGTGATTACCATGGGAAAGGAAAATTTAAGGGTGTTTGCTTCCCAAAGCAGCAAGCTTGCACTTGACCTTCACAAAATAGTTTCCTGCTTAGTTCTCTGAACCTGTAATAACTTCCACTATTTCAGCACTAGATGGCACCCTAAATCTAGGTTTGCCTTGAATCCATTGTTAATAGGTTGTCTCTCCTTTAGCACTAGGGGGCAATCCTAGCCCAAGTTTGTTCCAAGTCTGCAACTAGTGTGTTGTTTCCACATGAACTAGGGGAGGGCCTAATAAGGGTAGTGCTTTCCTGCAAGCCTTTCTCTGGGGCTGGGGTATGCCCAAATGCCTCCCACAGTTACTGGCCTAGAGTCAAGTCCTGGGATTTTGCTCAGCTCAGGTCAGAATCAGCATGGAGAGACTAGCCCCAGGCTCCAGGGCCATGCCTGTGGTCGACAATACTGAAGGCTGTGTCACACCCTGAACTTACAGTCCACCAAGGCCAGCACAACACCAGAGAGGGACCAAGACCCACACTGCTATGAGCTGGGTGCTAGTCTCAAGGTAGACTCTGGGACCTTGGCCTTGTCCTATCTTTGACCTGCCTAGCCCAGTTTTAGGAAGAATTCTGCTAAGTCAGTTTAGCAAGTATCCCTCTCACTCTTGACATTTGATCAAATTTCTCATCCCTCACCTTTGTAGTACAAGTTTTTGGCCTATCTTTACCAATTAGGTCAGCTTAGCAAGAATTTCTCTGTGTTTTATCTCTCCTTTTAGAAATTTCCACCTAATAACCCCTCACGCTGTCTTTTGCTTATAAATCCTCAGATGTCTTTGCAGTACTGCATTACCCCTGCTACCATAGTCTTGACCAAAGTCTTTCTTACCATGTTCACAAGTATCAGGATAGCTTTGTTTTAAACAGTCTTAAATCTTATAGAGGAGGAAAAGTAGATATTTCTATATCCATTCTAGATTTATGACTGAAGCCTATATATGAGAAGATAGATTTACAAAAGAAAATCATACAAGAAATAGAGACCCAGGGCTGGGCATGTAGATCAGTGGCATAAGCACCTGCCTGGCAAACAAGGTTGTGAGTTCAATCCTGGTACCCCCCCAAAAAGGGAGACCCAAAAAAACAAGTAAATCTAACTGTTTCTTGTAGTAGGTTGGATAGAGAATGAGCGGTTATGGAGAAACATGGCAGGTGAACGAAGGGGTATGTTCTAATGATAACAAGTTAGGAGAAACATCGGAGCTGTTTGTTCAGACCCCTTTCTTGTGTTCTTCTTCCTAGAGCAGATATTCTCTTTTTCTACCGTTACTCAGTCCAAACTCAGAAACTCCAAATGTAAAAGGGACTTTATTTAGAGGCTGTTAGGGATTGAACCTCAGGAAACACAAATTCAAATTGCTTTAAATCATTGTTCCAAAGAAGGCAGGGAAAATGGAAGCTTATATTGAACAAATAACATTCATTTGTTTAATGTGGTACAGGGATTGAATTCCTGGTCTTTGCACTGAGCTACAATCCCTACCCCGCTCCTATCTCCACTGATTATATATATATACATATATATATATATATATATGTATATATATATATATGTTTTTGTTGTTGTTATGGGGATCAAACTCACGACCTAATGTTTGCCAGGCAGGCACTTACCCTGTTGAGCTAAATTCCCGGCTCCACTTAAGAGCCTCTACATGTCACTAAGTTGCCTAGGCTGGGCTTGAACTTGTGATTCCTTTACCCCAGTCTCCCGGAGCACTGTAATTATAGGTTTGTACCACAGTCCCCAGCACATTAATTATAAGGCAGTAATAATTATTTTGCTTTCTGTTGGAAATTGTTGAAAATAGTTGCTATGAGTCAAGGCCTTCAAAAGAATGTATATATACTCAGCAAAAGTTTCCCAAGTCTGACACCCTGTTGATACACATCTCAAGTCTCTGGCATCATATAATCTGTTCTACATGTTCGTAGTAAGAATGTAACCAAAGTTAATATTCACGGGCAGCAGCTGAAGTCATGCCTAAGCCCTGCTGCCTAATGGCCGTGTGATCTATTTTGAAGAGCTCTTTTGGTATTATCTTCATCGTGATTTTTCCTTTTATTTCCACATGAGGAGGGAACTGCTTACATTCTGAGGATTCTAAAAAATCAGTTCTGGCCACTTACCACCCCCCCCAAAGAAGCTAAACTAAAATAAGTATAGCTAGCTATACATACTGGGAAGACAAGGAGACAGGTGTCCTTACCTTGGGGGGGGGGCTGTTAACATGAGTAAAGGGTGGGGGAGAAGTATGCATAATTAAACAGTCTTGGTCAAAGTGTAGTCTGCTTAATCACTGTCTCAGGACCATCAGTAATAAGAAAGTTGTGTTGCCTAATGGGTAATTTCAACTCTCCTCACAAGATGTTTGTCCTATCATATCTGTTCCTGGAATCCAAGGTAACTGCAGTGGAGAATGATTTGGAAAAAGGACAAGTCAGAATAAAGGTAGAACTACTAAGGTTTTTATCCTGCTTTTAGTTACCTGTTGGACATTTGCAGGCCTAGGTGAAGTCGATACTTTTTAGCAAAACAGCCTGTAAGTCTTTGTTTCATAAGGGTCTTATGACTTCAGGTAAAGGCCAGATAAATCTATCCTGCTTCAGTGGACAGGATATGGGGAAATTGGGAGTGATTTTAATTTTTCTGCTGCTTTCTCAAATGCCACGTTTCCATATTTTGGGGCTAGTGTGTATCAATCTTCCTAATCGTTATTCTTATTATTTACTATGTTCAAACAATAGAATTCATTTCCTGCTCTCAATTTCCTTTCTCTGTGCCCTGTTTTTGTGAGGAAGTATCAGAGGTACTGTATATCAAAGCATAACACACATTTTTAAGCATCTCACAATTATTTTCCTCAGACAGAAACTGATGACCCACTTTGGTTGTGTCAAGAAGGTACTGCCTCCCTTGAAATTTCTATCTAAATATTCCTAAAATCTTACAGGAAATCAGTTATATCTTAGAAAAATGAAAAATACCAGTTTTATTTTTCTGCAAATCTAGTAGAAATCTTGAGGCTGAATATAACAAGGCTCGTTCACTTGATAATAATCCTGGGTAATGGGTTAATGAGAGGGAAACAAAGAGGAAGCAGAAAAAGGGAGTACTGAGGAAAGGAGTAAGACAAGTATTTTGGAAAGACAGAAAAAAGATCAAGTTAGAGATATTGAAGGAAACAAATGTTTTGTGAAGATTTCACAGAATGGAGCAGCTGATTGTTTTTTTAAGGATGACAATGAAAATGACAATTCACTTTTGTTAATGATGTGTATTTAAATGCTATGTTGTGGTCTCAGGCTGGACTGAGAAATGATTTTGGAAGGGCAGTTTGAATCCAAGTTCTGTAAAGTCTTAAATATACCCATGGACCCAGCATTAGATATAAAAATCCTAGCCATCTTTTTTTTTTTAATTTTTAAAAAAATTTTAATCCTAGTAATCTTAACTAGCAAAAATTATCAGACAAATCACTTTACATTCTCATATGTGCTGCATCCCTCTCTTCTCAGACTAATGTTTTTGTCTTCTTGACTGCTATAGGCAGCCACCTCTTAGCCATATCACTACAATGAGTTTTGTTGCCCTTCAACTGTTGTGGCCTAGCTTTAACCAATGTGCCTCCTTCCTGTTCTGTATGCGCCGTTTCAATAGAGATTAAAATTCCATTTCCAGTAAAGACTTAAGTTTCAGCTCCTTGTAAATCCTTCCAACCCTCTTCTGCATGCTTCTGCAAGGTGTGCCATTCCAGGAAAATGTTTAACTGCAGAGAGCATTGGAATGTACCAAGAATGTTATCTGAAATAGGTTGATAGCTTTGCAGTTTTTAGCTACCCCACCCCCTTCCACCTATCTGTAATAAAATGTGCTGTTCCGTAAGAAACGTTTAATTACAAGGAAGTTACAGGAAATACCAAGAAGCCCGGGTGCTCAAACTGTGTCAAAGTTCGCAATATTCCTGTGGTTTTTCAGCTTTAAAAACCCAACCCTTTAGCTGTAAGGCACGCAGTCTTCCATATTGGCTCCCAGAGGCTGTGTCACCAGGCCTGGCCTAAAATAAAGCCTTTGCTCCCTAAATTTTAATTTTTTGCTTCCTTGGATTTTATTCCAGGGTCTTAGCTATCACATCAACAATTCCATTTTTCACAAACAATCAAAAAAATACACATTACTTTGTGTGTATCAATATTTTACTTTTTTCAAAAGTACAGGAAAAAGTGTAGTAAAAGGGTTTTTCTTTTTTCATGTTCATGGTATGTTAAAAAAATTTTTTTTAACCAAGGTCATTCTGGCTTTGTTTTCCAAAAGTTTCCATTTTGATTCCACCTTTAATTACTCTGCCCCATATCTTGTACTTCTTGCACATGATTCTCTTTCCTCATTTGAATGGTAACAGCACATTTAATGGACTGAAAGGCAGCTATTCTGAATCCCTCAAGTAAAGATGGGGATCATCCACAACTCAATGAGCAAAAGCTCTTTTCCTAAGTCCCTGCTATGCAAAAGAAAAGTACATTTAAATGAACAATTGTCTGATAAAATCTCCTCTGGGCCATAAATATGCTAAATAAATGGATTCTAATGCTGGTTATTAAGAAATCAACCCTTCAAACTTTTCATCTCTTCCATTTAGTTCCTTTCTCCAGACAACTTTCAGTTTTTGACAATGTGTTTTCTCTGTTTTGACAAAATAACTGAGATACGTAACATAAACAAGGATAGTTTCCTCTTACTAACAGCTTCAAGGTTTTTAGCTGGCTCCAATTCACAGTGGTGGGCATGGCAAAGGAAATCTGGTATGTCACGGCAGTTGGTAAGCAATATGAGAGAGCATGTGCTGGAGGGCTTCCTCCTCCCACTTTTGTTCCACCCAGGCCCAATCTTTTAGGATGATACTGTTCAGATTCAAGGCAGGTCTCAGCAGCCCTATAAGCCTCGGTGTAAATACCCTCACTCACACATTCATCTGACACATGGGAAAGAAATTCCCAACCTACTAGATGGCCAGTATGAGTTCATGTTCTCTAAAATTAAAGATTGAATTCTAGGAACAATAGAGGTTAAGAGCAGAATATATTTATTGGGGAAAGAAAGCCTCTGTCTCAGAGAAAGACAGAAAAGGTCCCAAGTGAGCTGTCAAGGACCCTGCTTTTCAAGGGATTTTTATAGAGCAAAACCACAAGGTGAAGTGGGTTAAAGGTGGCGAAAAATGGGAAATTTCAAAATGGGTGTAAGGTAGGCAAAACTGGCCAGCCAATAAGATTACAAGCATAATTGCTCTGATAATAATGATCAAATGGGGATCAAGTCAAATAGCAAGTGGGCATGAACAGAACCTGGGCTTTTCCTGGAGGGGATGGATCAGTGGCTCTTTCTGGCTTTCCAAGGTGACTGATAACTATTTAATTTTTTAATTTTTTTCTAATAACTATTTAGAATATCAATTAGTGTTGTTTATTCCTAGGGGACATATGTAGGTGCATTTGTTTCAACTTTTGTCTTGAGGTGCAGCCCACATTGGATGTGTCTGTAACTCCATAGTTGCAATGTATCCCTTTTGCACTGGCTCCTTCTAGGCCCTATCTCTGTATGACTTTCTAGAGTATTTCTATCTAATTTAGCTGTCTATAACACAATCAATTTGATAATCAAGATTAACATCACGCCTGGGTGTGGTGGTACATGTGTGTAATCCCAGCACTTGGGAGCCTGAGGCAGAAAAATCAACATGAGTTCAAGGCCACCCTGCACTACAAAGTGAGACCCTGTCTCAAAATCACCAAGGGGGGGAAAAATGATTAACTATCACAGAAAAAGATTAACCATCACAGAAAAATTCCTCCTCTGTCGTATTTCCATAGGAAATTTTTAGGAAAAATTGTAATATTATATTTTAATGTCCTTTATCTACATTTTCTTCTTTGAAGAATTCCAATTACAGGAATAATTGTTTTCAAAAATATCACCAATGTATTGTTTTGCTATTTGGCAGCCTTATTGCCTTTGAAAGCCACTAACTTAGTTGTACCAGTAATTTATATACATGATAAAGCCCACCCCACAGGCCTTTTTGTTGGTTAATGAATTCTTGTGAGTGAGACCCACTAACACACACTCAGCAAGTCACAGTCATTGTTGGTTCTGCTCCAGCCAGCTGGAAGGTGCCTGCTTTTTAGTACATCAGCTGTCCTCTGAAACTGGCTTGGGTGTATCCACAGCTCTCATAGATTATGCTAACACTCTAGCCGACAGTGGTTTACTTTCACAATTTCCAGGAGGATTACTCGTTTCATTTCTGCTTCCTTAAATCTTTTTGTTAACAAATCAGGGTAATGGGTACTTGTAAGCATTAAATTCATCCATGCAACTTGCACCCATTTTAGGTCTGCATTACTATTTGATGCAGCAACTCACCTATATCCATCTCAGATTATCATGTGTTCATTCACTTAACAAATAGTTTTGAGCATCTACTCTCAACCAAAATGCCTCTAATATATAGTATTGAATATAATTGTCAAAGTATTTTCTCAGTAGGTTTACATTCTAGAAAACAGAGTATGTGAGTTAGACCTGGAGCTTTTTAGAGAACATGTGTATAGATTGCATTTTGATGAGGTAACATTTGAGCAGAATGAGGAGTACAGTGAGTGAGCAGGTTATGCTGCTAATACAACTACAATGGGGAGGCAGTCAAGTTAGGACAAAATGCAAATGACAAAGTGTAGTGGAAATCTAGGAGGTGGCCAAAGGTAATATCAAGAATGACTAGGGGCTGGGGGTTTAGCTCAGTGGCATAAGCGCCTGCCTTGCAAGTGTGTGGTTGTGAGTTTGGTCCCTGGTACTGATAAAAAGGAAAAAGACAAAAAAAAATTAAAAAAAAAAGAATGACTTGCTATGATTTTGTTACTGTCTGAGTTCCCCACAAAGAGGAAATTTAACCTCACCCAGCATTTATTAGGCACAATCAAAGAAATACACAAAGAATGCAGAGACTTGAAGTATACTTTAGGGCTGAGTTTTTTTCCGGATATCATCAGTATGCGTGATCTGGGTACTAAGGTGTTCATCTTTCCAGTTATTTACCTAGCACAGTAGTGGCAAAACTGACATTATTAAAAGATTGAAATGCAAACTACTTGTGTGTGTGGTTAAAGACACGGCATTCAATTAATAGTGTTATTTCTTTGAGGAACAAAGTCTGTGAAATATGTGGATTTATAGATTGATAGTATGTTTAAGACCCTGTGGAATTCAAAAGTGAGGAGCTTGAAAATAAAACATGCATAGGGGTATAAAGAAGCTCAGCGGGATAAGTGCCTGCCTGGCAAGTGTGAGGTTCAAATTTCGATCCCTGGTATCAAAACAAAAACAAAAACAATTTCTTGTCTCCTTTTTACCTTTTATTTCTTCGCATCTTGACTTATTTCAAATGTCCCCCTCTAAAATGCATGTTGAAATTTAATTGTCTTTGGGATTATGTGAAGAAGTATAACCTTTAAGTAGTGATTAGAAGCTGATACAGGGGCTCCCAGCCAACTGGAAGGCTGAGGCAGGAGAATGCAACTTTGAAGTCAGCCTGGGCACCTGAGTGAGGCCTTGCCTCAAAATTTTAATGAGACAATAAAGTTTTAAAAGACTGCATTGTAGCTCAGTGGTAGGGTAGGCACCTTTGGGTTTGATCTCCAATACTGTAAAGCACCACAATGTGGTTGGGTCATATTCTCTTCTGAATAAGTTCAGACAATTACCTCAGGAGTGGGTTAATGAGAGTGTCTTTATTTTGAAAATGATTTGGCTTCTCTGGTTTAAAAATCAGCATGAGTTTGCATTGATTTTCATATTTATTCTAACAGATGAGAAAATGAGCATTGTAAACCATTGTCTGAGTAACCTGAGGGACCCAGAAGACAGGAGAGGTGCGAGGTTGGGAATACAACAGCACAGAAAGGTTGGTTCCTGAAGAATCCACACACCAATGTTTTCTTTTCCATTTTTCCAAAGAATAAATGGTATTTACTAAATCTACCCCTTTGTTCCTTCTCTTCATTTGAAATTGGGTGGGAAAGAAAGGGATGAGACAAGAGCTTAAAACAAACTGTTCAAATCAACCAACATTTTTTTTAATGTAAAAAGAGAGCTTTCTAGAGCTGCATCTGGTCAGGTATGACAGTAATTGCCTTTTGAGAACCTTTCTCCAAAGGCAGCACCTTTCAAAAAATGATTTCAAAAAACATGAGGTAGGTATATGTTACAAAATTCACCATATGCAAATTTTACTAAATTCACTGGGTAGTCTAACCATCACCAAGAATCAGTTTTGGAATATTTTTATCCCACAGTAAAAATCCTTATGCTGATTTCTATTTAATGTCCTTTTGTGGGCCCAAACCAAGCAAGGACTAATTTTTCTGTCTCTGTAGATTTGACTCTTTCATATAATGAAATCTTATAATATGTGTTCTCTCTCTAGCTTCTTTCATAATGCTTTTAAGATTCATCCATGCCATAACATGAAAATAGTGTTAGAGTGATCTGGTGTAAATAATAAAAGAACAGGGTTATTGAGGATGTGGAAAAGAGCATACAACCTATGGCAGTTGGGCTATCTCCTTTGATCGGATACAGAGAGACAGAGGGTTATATGACCTCTGATCAGAAGTGGCACAGGGGACGGTTATCGATGATGTGTAAGGAACTGAATGGACTTTTCTTTGCGCGCAAACAGGAAAAGGAGTTGCAATTAGGGCTGAAGAAGGAGGAAGTGGTAAGCGTTCCCTCTTTGGCCTTCTGCCACGTTAGACCACCGCCACAACTGTACAGTAATTTATACTAGAGCAAGAACCTTTCAAATAGTATGCTCCTTTTTATTGCCAAACAACAGTCCATTGTATGAATAGATCACTTCTACTGAACCTTTTACCAGTTGATAGTCTTTTGGTGTTTTTCTAGTTTAGGGTTATTATGAGAATACTATGAATGTTACAGGTTCTTTGTGTGAATATAATTTCATCTCTCAGCTAGATTTCTAGGAATAAAGTGGCTGGTATATATGGTAATTTATGTTTAATTTTTTGAGAAATTGACTGTTTTCTATATTACATTCCCACCAACCACAGATGAAGTACACATTTCTCCATATATCTAATAACATTTGTCTTATTTATTATTGCTATTTTAGTAGGCATGAAATGTGGTTTTAACCTGCATTTCCACAACAAAAATGACACCAGCATCTTTTATGTAGTTTGTAGTCATTCATAAAACGTCTTTGGTAAATTATTTTTTCATATCTTAGGTTTACTTTTTAATTAAGATATTTATTCCTGAGCTAGAAGAGTTCTTTATAAATTCTGGATATAAGTCCTTTATCCAGTTTTTGTTTGTTTGTTTGTGGTACCTTTCTCTCTCCATATGGCTCTATAGACAGAGACCTAAGAGTGGCTGACTAGTAAGAATTCTTACCTTTCATTGGGTTTTGTTTTTTTACCAGGATCTGCAGCTCTGGAGTAAATGCGGTATCTCAACTGACCCTCCACGTAGTAAGAAAGTATGGGAAAGGAAAAACATTTTCCTTGGCTCTCTTAGGGTTTCTGGCTTGGTCTGAAAAACAACAACAACAAAAAAAAAACTGAAAGAGAACTAGTAAGAAGCATAAATGTTATGTTATAGGGAGACTTAAATGAAAACCTAAAAAATATAGTTAACATGAGGTTTGTTTTTGTTTGTGTTTTTTGTTTTTTTGTCTCAAACAAGTCTTACTATGCAGTTCAGGCCGGCCTTGAGCTCACTTTGTAACCCAGGCTAGTCTTGAACTGTATTAATCTTGTCTCAACCTCCCAAGGTCTGGGATTACAGGAATGTGCCACCTTACCTAACATGAGTTTTAAAAAATATTTTTATATAGTTTTTTAGTGTAGAATGAAAAGTTGTGCACAAATATAGAGCAAAAAGTGTATGATCTAGGGCTAGGGATATAGCTCAGTGGGAAAGCTCTTACCTAGCATGTGGAAGACCTTGGTTTTGATCCCTTGAACTGCTTCCCCCAAAAGTACAGTGGCAATAAACTGGGTGAAACTTGAGAAGACCTCTTTGTTTATATTACTTTCTGTGTCCCTATCTCTTCATAGGTAAGAATGCTTCTTTCCTCTAGCTGTAGAGACAGTATCTCTCAAATAAGGATGTTACGTCTTTTCAAATTAGCTCAGCTTAAAATATCCAATATGCCAAGGTGGTATATCTTGAGGTACTGCGTCCTGAACCCAGTTGTTATAATATTTAATTTTCCAGAAACTCTACGGGACTAAATATGAGATCCTCTGCAGTACCTAAACAAATGAAATTGAAAGTTTCCAAGAAAACCAATTACAATATGCAATAAGTAGGTAATTGTGAAAGAAAACTTGATTCTTATTCTGAATCTAAAACTCATGTTCTTTCATCCACATCTCAATTTCACAACCATAAGGCAGTGCTATGTTCAGTCAACAGTTCCTGTTACATGAGGTTGTTCTTCGCCGGAGGTTACTGCCTCAGGTCTTACAGAAGAAATAAGATTCTTGAAGTGGGAAAGGAAGACTATAGCTTCATGCAAAGTTCCTCAACAATTAATTTCCCAGTGCCTTTAAGATTGCCAAAACAAATTTCTTATGAGAATCCAGTGACTATTAAAAGTGAAAAAGAAGAAATGAACTGTGGAAAAATATTTTTTTAATTTTTAAGAGAATAAAACCAGACAAAATAAAACAAAGCTAATCAGAACAGAACAATAAAATCAGTATAAGACTTCAAAACAAGATAAAAGGATATCAACAATGGTTATCATAATGTCTCTCGTTTTCTTCAAAATAGCTGCCCATACCATCAGACATAGTAAAAATCAAACAAAACAAGACAGAACAAAATCAAACCTAGCAAAACTATGAAAATGATACAAAGAATTCAAAACAAGATAATAGGAAATTGACAAGGGTTACCACCTTCCCTTCTAGATGTCTCCTTTCCTATCACTTTCACAATATCTATTGTGCATTTTGGATCCCACTAACTCCTTCAGTGTTTTATACTAGGGAGATTACACGATGTTCATCCATATGAATCTGAACCATTTCATCCACGAGCATGATCTCAGGTTGCATCTATTTACCTATAAGAACCTCAAGGTTATCCTTCTTTATAGCTGAGAAGCTTTGCAATGTATAAAAATACCACATCTTTTTTATCCATTCTCTCATTGATGGGCAAGCTATCCTTACTTTTTTTCTATTTTCCTGTCATAATGAACATTTTTTCTCCTTTGACTTTTGGTCTATGAATTTCCTTTTGAGTTAAACATGTTTCTTGTATAGAGCATATTGATGGATCTTGTTTCTTGATCATCTCTCCCTGTGTTTGTTTTTATTGGTGAGTTGAGGCCACCTACATTAATGGTTACAACTGGCTTGCATTGGCTTGTCTCTGCCATGCTATTCTGGAAAATTTTTATGTTAAAAAATTCACCCCTTTATAATTAGGTTACTAGTAGTGAGAAGGGTTTTATTAAAACCCTTTTTCCTTGAGAGGAGAATAAAAACCTGTATTAGGTAAGAGAGAACTAAGTAGATTCAGGGATAGCCTCCTAAGGAGTTCTCCAAAGCCTCACAGGAAGATCTCATAGAGATAAGTATGCTTCTTTCCTTTAGGTGTGAAAAGGCCACCTCTCCAATGAGGAGCTACTGATCTGCTTCAGGGGAAGGTTAACCTTGCTAGAGTTTATGACCCACTTCAGAAAGATCATAGAAAAATCTTCCTTCTTATGTGATTTTTCTCAAATTCTTTCATCTTAAAATGTTCTTTATGCCAAGACCATATTTTGAGGGAGTGTGTTCGTTCTGAACCCCATTACTGACTATAATTTTTGTTTTGTTTTGTTTATACTGGGGATTGAACTCAGGGAGTATTGATTACATCCCTAGCTCTTTTTTTTTTTTTTTTAAGATAGGATCTTGCTGAGTTTCCCAACTGTCCTCAAACTTGTGATCCTCCTGGCTCAACCTGTCAAGAAGCTGAGATTATAGGCATGTACCCTCACATTCAGTTCCATTCCAACTTTTTAAACAGTTAATTGCCTGATACACACAAAAATTAAGATAAACTACTTCAGAGGGTCAAAAGGAAATATTGAAGAAAGAAAATAGAAAATTTCAATAAGTACCAAAGAAATTGCTTCTATAAAATATCACATTTTAAGTGTGCCATAGTATTTAAATTTAAATGCCTAGGGGAGAGGTTTTCCAATGTGAAGGTTTTGAGGATAAATTAATTTAGTATTAAAATGATGAATCCCAGACTTTATAGCCAAGTAACTAGAAGGAAGAAGGAATTGGTTTCTCCTTTTAGCTAACTCATCAGTTTGAGTAATTGATTTTTCAGATCTGGTCTCATATTGGATGTACAGATGCATACCTCTCTGTCTCTGTCTCTCTGTCTCTCTCTCTCTCTCTCTCTCTCTCTCTCTCTCTCTCTCTCTCTCTCCCTGGCCTTATCTTCCAGAGATTTTCATTTGCTTGGTTTGGAGTATGAATATAGAAGTACTGATGTGCTGATGTGCTGATGTGCTGATGTGCTGATGTGCTGATGTGCTGATGTGCTGATATGCAAAATCTCCCTCTCCCATCCCCAGCAGTTCTTTCAAGTTACCCTCAGGTGTGTAGCTAGGGTAAAGAACCATTCCTACACAGGACTTGGTGGCACATGCTAATAATTCCAACACTCTGGGAGTTTGAGGAAGGATGACTGCAAGTTCAAGGCCAGCCTAGGTAACTTAGTAGAAAAAAAAATTAAAAGGTTAGGGATGTATCTCTGCACCAGCACTCCCTGGATTCAATTGCCAGTAATGAAAATAACAAGATGCAAAGAAAGATCACTGGTAGTGCAGAATAAACTTTTCTTCCCTTTTTTGGCAGGGAGTAGGGAATGAACCTATATTGAACCCAAAGCCACTAAACCTAGAGCTTCACAATGATCTACATTCCTAAGCCTTTTTATTTTATTTTTTATTTTTGAGACAGGGTCTCATAAATCACTAAGTTTGGGGAAATTTGCAAAAGATGTATCAGATAAGGGCAAAAGATGTATCAGATAAGGGCAAAAGTTGTATCTGATAAGGACTGTTATTGAAAATATACAAAGAACTTTTAAAGTTCAACAATAAGATATGCATCTTGAAGTATAGCTCTTTGGCAGAATATTTGTCTAATATGTACAATACTTGCCTAACATGCCTAATATGCACAAGGTCCTGGGTTAAATCTCTAAAGATGAACAACAAAACAACTCACTTATAAAAAGGTCCAAGACCTTAACAAATATCTCAATAAAGCAGACAAACAGATAACAAATGAGTGTATGAAAAGAAAATACTCCATAACATGTTATAAAGGAAAGCAAATTAAAACAATAGCCCCCAAAGCCTCAGGTGTTTGGAACATGATTGAATTATGAGCATTGTAGCCGACTTGCTGTTGGGGAGTGAGGTCTGGTCTACAGAGGGAGGTCACTGTGGGTGGGTCCTGGAAGGGTGTATCTCCCCTCCAGGCTCCTCTCTTCAATTGCTGTTTCCTGTTTGCCATGCTGTGAGTAGCCCTCTTCCACCTCACCCCTCTGCCAAGCTGTTCTGCCTTGTAACTGCCTGACTATGGACATTTCCTTTGGTAAGTTGTGAGGGTCAGATATTTTGTTCCAGTAGTGAGAGAAATGACTAAGACACCACTATAAACCTAGTGGATGGCCAAAATCTAGAAAAACAAACACTACTAATGGCCAACAGGTATGTAATACTTTTCATTCTCTATTTGTGAGAACACAAAATGGTATGACCACTTGGAAAAGAGTTTGGTGGGTTTTTAAAAATAGAACTAAACATGCTTTTACCGGATAACTGTCAATTACATTCCTTGATATTTACCCGAGACAGTTGAAACCAAATGTCCATGCAGCAACTTGAAAATGAATGTTCATAGCAGCTTTACTCATAATTGCCAAAATATGGAAACCACAATATCCTTCAGTAAGTGAATAGATAAATAATCTACAGTACATCTGGACAATACAATATTATTCAGTACATTGAGCCTTACAAAGATGGAGAGGAAACATAAATGTGTATTATTAATCTAACTATATTGACATTTGGAAAAGGCAAAACTTTAAGAAAAATTAAAATACCCGTAGTTGCATGGGCTAGATGAGAGGGAAAGATGTATAGGTTGACTACAGAATTTTTAGACAATGTAAATGTTTTATATCTTATACAGTATCTAATGATACTATAGTAATGGATGTATGTCATTGTACATTCATCCAAGCCCATAGACTATTCAACACTAAAAATGAACCCTTATCTAAATTAGATTTTAGACAATAATGTTGTGTCAGTACAGGTTTACCACTGATAACAAATGCCACTCTGGTTGGTGATCCTGACAGCAGAGGAGAGCAGAGGATATACAGAAGTCTCTGTACTTGCAGCTCAGTTTTGCTCTGAACAAAAACAAATTTTAAAAATACAGTCTTGGGGCCAGGGGTTTAGCTCAGTGGGGTAAGTGCCTGCTTGGCAAACACAAGGTTGTGAGTTTGATCTCTGGCTCTAAAAAAAAAAAAAAGTATGTTTTATAAAGTTTCACTCTCTTAAGAAAAGAATCATCTATTTATCTAACAAGCTGCAGGAAACCTGCATACAAATGAAAATTTATAATAAGAAATTTATTCACATGTCTCTCCATCTTCTCTCTTTCTGCCAGCTATTTTTCTACCCTTTTCTTCCATTTTAATGAAATAGTTCATTTTATAGCCAGACATGGTGGTGCACTCCTGTAATCCCAGCACTTGGGAGGCTGAGGCAGGCAGATCGTTGCAAGTTCAAGACCAACCTGGGCTACAAAGTGAGCCCAAGGCCAGCATGAACCACATAGCAAGACCCTGTCTCAAGAAGACAACAACAACAACAACAACAACAAAAAGTTCACCATTAAGTCTCCCTTCATTCATTTATCTCTTTGTACCTTGTCTGGCAAAATCCTTAACCTGAAAAAAAGAGCTCCTTAGTAAATAAATCCAACTAGCTGCTCCAATCCTGTCTGTACAGCTGAGCACTGGTGATGAACATCATACAGCAGACTGACTGCACTACAAACCCATGATCACTGATCACAGTCCTATCGTTTTCATTTGAGCAATTCACCATCTTGTCTCTATGAGGCTGAGACTATTTCCTCTAATTTGTGATCCTCTCCATCTCTTCTGTGTCTCTCCAAAATGCTACATATGCTAAAGCTCTCTTTTTGCTCCAGCAACTGCTTCATGCCTTACTTCATATTCCAAATAGACATAATTAAAGACATTCCCTCTTCTTTCCATTTCTAAATATACACACTTATCTCCACCCCTTTCTGTATTCCTCCTGTTGCACAGATCTTTATACCAGGGTGGTCCTCTGTGCATCATAAGAATCATGTGAATCATCTCCTATCATTTCTTTTTCTAACTTTTTTAATAATGAAAATAATCTCTTATAGTGTTTGTACTCTTCTGTGGTTTAAATGCCTTTGAGTTTCTTGTATTCCATTTGGTCTGATTCCTCTGACTAAAAGTATTTATCAAGGAGAGAAGAGAAAATCCATACCCTTTCTTATATCTCTAAATTAGTTAGGAGAGTTGCTGTGTATAGGATAAAACAATCTAGGCTCAACCACTCCTCGTTTATCTCATCCTGTTCCTCAAGCCTCGGCCAATTGTTCTGTTACTTTTATTTTAACTGTGGATGGTGGGGCCAGAGCCTTGATAACATAAGGAAGTATAACATCCACTCTCACTGGAAGGTAAAGGATTGTCCTGGACTTTGCCTTGTACCCAGTTTCCTGTACTACCCAGTATTACCCCACATACAGCAGCATTTGGGCAGGCCTGCTACACAAAACATTTCTACAGCAAATAGCTTATGTAGGGAATGCAGGTTGGGTGTGGGTAAACTGAGGCAGAACTCTCCAGCCTATGTCCTTTCCTGGTTTTTAGCTTCCATCTACTCTATCTAAACATCTCCTTACCACCTTCTTCCTCGCCCCACCATGCATTACATACTCTGTGGGCCATTGCCTTCCACAGTTTAAGTGCTGGTGTTGGCATACACTACGTACTCTCTGGCTTCAGCACCAGGTCTATACTGGAGCTGTTGTTGGCTAGGAGTCACATCTTATGCTACTTAGACATTTACAGGCTATGTTACTTTATAATGTCCTATGTCTTAGTTCCAAATACCTTGTGAACATTTAGTTTTATCATTTAATATAATTCTATATCATAGTTGAAGTTCAGATAATTTATCTGAGGGATGCTCTCAGGAAACACATGCAATGAAGTGGTAAAAATGAGAAGGGGCAGAAAATCACCAAAGAGTACATTGAGGAGCCTCTAACTACCATGGACAATGGAGGCTCAGGCCTGCTGAGATTCTTCTGAGAAAACATGTGGGAAATACCTCTGAACATCAGCAGAGGAAGAAAAATGGAATGTTTATTCATTTATCTTCCCCCATGGTTTGTACCCTAGGACATTTAATGCCCGTACCACAAGTTAGACCTGTTGGCCAGGACTAAAGGTTTGTAATGCCATAAAGAGATCACAAATTCCAAATGTAAGAAGCACTCGAGGCAAGAATCTTCGTGTGCTGGAAACTGTCTACATTACGGACAGGAGAACTTAGTGAGTTGAGTGGGGCAAGGGATATAGCAATCATATCTGCTTACATCTCAGTGACCGAAATAGTGAGAGAACAATGTAAGAGAAGGCAAGTAATCAGAACTTTCATGTCTTAAAGATTAAGAATAAAAAAATGCCACTTGACTTTTGGATTATTCTCTCTCATGAAAAAGCAGACATGGTTTTAACATCACAAGGAAGCCAAAACTAGCAACCAGTCCCACTTGAGCAATGACCCAGCAGATACTGGGGATGTGCTTATTGTGAAAACAGAACGAAGCACAAAAAATTTCCCTCCAAGGACCATGAAGGTAGGATAAATTGGCTGGGTCAGCACTGCGGGAATGAATCATTCCTTTTCAAAGAATCATGTGTCCTGGGCAGGATCTACACCAAGATTAATGAATACATGACCTTAAACCAAAATTTTTTATTTTGAAATTGTTCTAGACATAGAGAAGAGTTGGATATACAGTAGAAAATGTGCTCATACACTTTATCAGGTTTACTTACCATAATGTTAACAATATCATATGTAAGCATAATATAATTTTTATAATTATAAAAATCATGAAATTAACATTGAAGCAATATTGACTAAATTGTGATCTCATTTAAATTTTTAAGTGTCCTCATTAACATTCTTTTTCTGACCCAAGATGAACAAGACATCTACTCATCATGTTTTCTTCTTCTCTTCTAACATGTGACTTTTCCTCAGTCTTCTTTTGTCCTTCCTAGTCTTTGATGAGTTCTTATAGCTCAGGGTTTTTTTTTTATTTGTTTGTTTTTACATTGTTCTTCAGTTTGAATTTGTCTAATGTGCTGCCATGCATAGTTAGATTGAAGTTAGGTAGTTTGGGTCCAAAAAAAAAAAAATCAGAAGTGAAATTGTAATCTTTACAGTGCATCATATCAGGAAGCTGTAGTATATGGAAAGTTTTTCTAATGTAAAGTTTCTGAATTTCTATTTTCAATTAATAAGTATCTTGGCAGGATGGTCTTTCAGACTGTCTTACATCTCAATGTATTTTGCACACTAAATTTAGTATCCAGTGATGGACTTTGTGTATCATTTTATTATTATGTTGTTTTCCTAAAAATAAGTTGAGTTGTGCTGTTATGGAAACAGGCTGATCACCGTAAAGTGCTGCTGTTTCTTTGTAGATTTGGAAGCTGGTGTATCCTGCTTCTGACCATTTAGGGATTGTGATGGCCATGAGGGTTCATGGATAGTAACCACATAGAAGTGTGCCCTTTGAATTATTTCATTTGTGTTTTAAGGTTTATGCCTATTAAAAAATAAAGATGGAGATGGTGCTTATAAAGATGGAGCTTTAAAGGGGACACTGAACTTCTTGCTAACAAAGCAATTAGAGAGCTGAACAATTAAACAAGACAGTAACCATGTTTAAACATGATTTTGAGCAGTGTATTTTGATTACACAAATTCTTATCTGTAAGACAGTGACCCTTTATTCAGTATTATTTGCCAAAAAACTATATGTGACCTCTTACTGACTTTTTTCTATATTCTTGTGTTTCTTCTTCTTGTTGGAGCACTTTGCATAGTGCTCCAATAAGAAGACCAGATTTATTGACTTATATTCTCTGTCCATTTATGCAGCTACATGAAATGAATGGAAAGAAAGCTATGTCTTTGAGCAACTACATTTAGAGAAATTTATTTACGTATGTCTTTATTCGAATTCTATGGAAATTCCTGCACCCAAGACTAGTTAAATTAAGCCAGTGATATTTCCTAACCAGCTGTGGAGCTATTCCTTTCAGTATATTTTGCTATTATACTCAGGACAACTGAATAATGTATTTTTGTGTATGTGTCTGTAAGTATCTGCATCTATTTTCCTGTGCTTACCTGTTTTTATTGCTACTATCACTGAAAAGCAAGTAGCCTCCAGAAATTGCACCCTCCTTTGTAGAGATCAAGCAAAAAGCTTCTGCTATTTTGTTTCTTTTATACATCCTGCTTTGGAATATTGGTTAAGGGGCTCCAGAGAAGATATTCCATCTCTTTTTCCTACTATGCTCCTGTCATCAATTCTAGTACTTCTAAACCAGATAACGTTAGAGAGTTAACATTTGTCTTAAGACTCAGACTGTTCCAGAAAGGAAGTTCTCTTTTGACTCCTGGTATTTGCATTTATTTTCATATGAATTTATCCTTTATATTTTGTGAATTTTATAACATGATCAAACATATTCACTTTGTGCAGTGTTGATAACATTATCTTTACAATTTCTTTGTTGTTGGATTTTTAAGAAGTGATTTGTGTGAAGAATTTTTTGAAAAAGTTCTACTTTTCAGAAGAATCTTTTTTTTTTAAATATAAAAAGCAAGGAGTTTTGGCCATTGGATTTTTGAGACAAGGTTTTTCTATGAGGTTCCTAACCTTTCACTCACTATTAAGCCAAGGCTGGCCTGGAACTCATGGTGATCCTCCTGCTTCAGCCTCTGGGATACTAGGATTACACTTGTGAGCACCACACCCCAATTTTTTTTATATATATTTTTTCTCTTTTTCCTTTTTATCGGTACCGGGGATCGAACTCACGACTGCCTGCTTGCAAGGCAGGCGCTTATGCCGCTGAGCTAAATCCCCTGCCCCCAGCCCAATTTTTTGTAATTCAAAATATTCCAATTGATTTTCATTGCTCAGCACATCCTCTTTTAATCTTCCACATGTTTACTTGAGATAGTTTTAAAAATATATACATGTTTGAAAGTACACATCTAAAAGTTTTATTTTTTAATAGTCGTAGATCTTAAAAACATGAATGCAATAATTCTAAGGGCACATTTGTATGTGATAAACTTACTGATCACCAGATGGCACTCTGGCTCCACACTATATGAAGGCAATGTCGAACCAGAAAATAGAAAAGATACAATGTAATACTGGTTTTGCGTGATGAAACATTTTCGCCAGCAGGGAAGATTTATATCCTCTAATTTATATTCTCTAATTAGGCAATAAAACATAAGATAGAATTCATCTTGAGAGTAGAAAGGAAAAAATGTTCTTGATTGGCTTTAATTACCAAAAGAACAAAGTAATTATTTAAAGCAATTACTTCATAGGTTTCATTTATATTATTAAATTTATGATGAAAGATTAAAGTATTTTCTTCTATGATTTGTTGGAACTGGTGACTTTAAAGGTAATTAAATACAAACTAGAAATTTTTTATAAATAACTTTAAATTATCCACCAAAGAAAGTTTAAGTACTCACTTTCTTAAAGGTCATTCTTTTCCATAGTTTATAAAACAATTGCATTCCATAAATAAGACACAAAATTTAACTTAAGGATTTATAGTTGAAACTATGTAATGTTAACATGTTATATTACATTTCAATTCTAGCATTTATTATGTACTCACACATGCACTGTATAAAGTACTGTTTGAATATTTTAACTTATTTAATTCTGTCAATAAAACTATGAGGTAGATACTCATCACTTCTCAGAAGTAAATAACCTATTATACCTAAGTTTGTGTTTTCAAACCCATGAAGCTATGTCATCAATAAAGTTTTGCAAATTTACAAAAAATGTTTTTTCTTTTTTGTTGTTCATTTTTAAAGTAAAATTTTAATAATTTTTTAGTACATATTTGCAATTAATGAAGTTTACAATCTTCCTGGAGAGTGGTTATGTGTGCATATTATAACTTGTTTCTTCTTTAATCTTCTTTCTTTTCCCTCCCTCTCCCTCTGGTTCCCCTGTCTCCTTTTTCACGCTTGTTGATATTTTTTGTTTTAACGCATACTATGGCATGTAGTGTTTATATTAATCAGAAGTTATTAGCTTCTTGCATATGGTGTATCTTTATTTTCTTTTCCTCTCTTGCTTATCCCTTGCCTTTGTTCCTGTGGGTCACTTCTCTATCACAAGAGATCCATCTCTTTGTTCCTTTCTATCCGTCTTTTACCATTTTCTTTATTTGTACTTTGCCTCACTCAAATAAGATATTGTATGATATTTAACCTTGTGTGTCTGGTTATTTCACTCAACATTATATTTTCTAGGTGCATCCATTTTACTATTTAATGTCTTAAATGCATCATTCTTTATAGCCAAGTAGTATTCCATTATATATGGATACCACATTCTTTATCCAGTTTTCTGTTGATGGGTGTACAAGCTGTTTCTAGGATTTAGCTATTAGGATCTGTTTTGTTAAAAATATAGGTTTGCACATATGAATGTAGCATGATGAATTAAACTACTTGGGGAAGATACCATAGTAGGGGGATAGTTGGTTGTATAGTTTCTAATACCAATTCTTTGAGAAATCGCCATACTGATTTCTACAATGGGTATGCTAGTTCAGTTCTCACCAACAACACAGGAGGGTTCCATTTTCACCACAGCCATGCAAGAATTTGTTTTTGTCTGACTTCCTAAAGATTGTCATTATTTCCAGAGTAAATTGAAAATTTAGCATTATTTTAATTTGCATTTATTTAATGGACATATATGTTGAGCATTTCTTCATGTATTTGTTGACCATTTGGATTTCTTCCTCAAATGTCTGTTCATTGCTCTTGCCCAGTTTTGAATGGATCTTCAATTTTAGGTGGTCTATTTTTTTTATTCTTTGTATATTCTAGATAATTAGTCCTCTAAGGAGTGGCTGGCAAATTTTTTCCCATTCTGTAGGCTGTCTCTTCACTTTACTGATTTCTTTTGCTTTAGAGAAGCTTTGTGTCCTGCTATAATCCCATTTGTTGACTCTTGCTGCTATTGCTTGTGCAACTGAGGTTCTGTTTAGGAAATCTTGCCTCCACCTATGTCTTCAAGTGTTTTACCTATTTTATCTTTCAGAAGGCTTAATGTTTCGTTTCAATGTTCAGATATTTAATATATTTTGATTTTAATTTAGTATTTGGTGACAGATAAGGGTCCAGTTCTATTCTTCTACAAACAGATAATACATTTTCCCATCACCACTTCTTTAAAAATGCTTTCTTCCAATATATACTTTTGGACTCTTTGTCAAAGATCAAATTGTTGAATATATCTGAGAAGGTTGCTGTATCCTAAATTTTATTCCATGGACCCAGGTGTCTGTTTTTGTTCTAGCATCATGCCATTCTTTTGATCATTATTGCTTTGTAGTATAGCTTGAAGTCAGATCTTGTTATGTCACCTGCTTTGCTCTTATTGCTCAAAATGATTTTGATATCTTATATTTCTTCTGGTTCCACATGAATTTTAAATTTGTTTCCTCTAGACCTGTGAAGTATGCTGTTGGAATTTTGATTGGGAGTGCATTAAATCTACATAACAATTTTGAAAGTTTGGCCATTTTGGCAATATTGGTTCTGCCTGTCCAGGGGCAGGAGATATTTTTCCATGTTCTGATGGCCTCTTCAATCTCCTTCTTCAGAGTACTGTAGTTTTCCTTGCAGAGGTCCTTCAGTTTGTTGGCTAGGTTAATTCCTAGACATTTTATTTTTCTTAGTGCTACTATGAATAGTATTATTTTTATAATTTCCTTCTTATCTCATTTATTGTTACTGTAAACAAATATTAGTGATTTTTTTGTGTTGATCTTGTATCCCGATACTTTGCCAAAGTTGGTTATTAAGCATAAGAGTTTTTTGATGGAGTTTTTTGGTTCTATATACAGTATGTCATCTGAAAATGGTGATAATTTGAGTTCTTTTCCGATATGTAGTGCTTTTGTTTCTTTCTCCTGCCTGATTGCTCTCTCTAATGTTTCAAGTACTATGTTGAAAAGAAGAGATGATAGTGGATATTCTTGTATCACTCCCAAATTTTGGGGGAAAGATTTTAGTTTTTCGACATTTACTACAATGCTTGCCATAAATAGCCATTTTCATGTTCACGTACGAACCGAGTTTCCGTAGTGTAGTGGTTATCATGTTCACCTCACATGTTCATGTATGGTCCTTCTATACCTGTTTTACATAAGTTTATATGAAGGTGTATTGAACTTTGTCAAAAGCCTTTTCCATATCTTTTAATATTATTTTATGGCTTTTAACCTTGCTCCTGTTTATAAAATGTATTATATTTATTGACTTATGTATATTTAACCATCCTTGCATTGCTAGGATGAAATTTACTGGATCATGACATACTATCTTTTTGATGAGGCGCTGCATTCTATTTGCTAATATAGGAGAATATTAGGAAATAGATTTTAGCATCTACATTCATTAAACACATTGGCCTAACATTCTCTTTTTTTAATTGGGGCTTTATCTGGTTTTGGGATGAGGGAGGTATTGGCTTCCATAAATGAATTTGGGTATATTCTGTTGCTTTCAATTTCTTTGAAGAGTTTGAGGAGTATTGGTGATAAAATACCCTTAAATGTTCTACAGTATTCAGCAGTGAATTGTTTTGTGCCATATAAACATTGCTTATTTGTGTTTTAAATTGTTTTATTATGTTTGATAAAATGTCTTCCATAATTTCAACAAGCATATTATGTGCTACCTTCTAGTTTTCCTTAACTTCAGTTAGCCTCTGATTGGCATTCTTATTCTCATCTAGTAGCTGCTAGATAGTCTTCCTTTGTTTTCTTATTTTCTTTTTGACTACTTGAGCTTCTTATGGTAATTCACTATTTCAATAGTCAATTTCAGACATCCTGTTTTTACTTTGCTCATTTCTGCAGTGTATAAATTGTGTACTTTTGTGTGTGTGTGTGTGTGTGTGTGTGTGTGTGTACTGTTTTTTATTTCAGGAATTTCTGTCTGACATTTTTTTTTCAAGAATTCCTTATCTTTGTTGATTCTGCCATTCTAATTTTGAACTGTTTTGGTTCGCTTATCTAATTTTTACCCAAAATTCGTCATGGGCATATTGGGTATAATTGCTGTGACCTTTGGTTCATTTTTTCTTTGAATTGCCCATTACAATTTATATTTTCTTTATAAGAACTTTTCATAAATTTCTGCTACTGGGCATTTGTTTTCTTTTCCTTTTACAATCCCTTTCTCTGCCTTGGGAGAGAGTAAGGGAGTTCACAATCTTCTTTTTCCTTATTTTTCCATTTTCCTTCTGGTATCTGTTTTATTTGTATAAACATTTCTGCCCGCTTCTTATATGTTTTACATCTTATTAGAGTACAGCTCCTTGAAGTAGGTATTGATGATCTTCTGGATTTCCTCAGGATTCATTTTGATTTTACCTATTTCATTCCTAACTGCTTGAATTTAAGGTTTTTCTTTCCTTTTTTGATAAGGTTGGCTAAGGTTTTATCAATTGTGTTTAATCATTCAAAGAATCAATTCTTTGGTTGTTAATTGTCTTTATTTTAAAATCTCAACTGCATTAATTTCTACTCTTATCTTTATAATTTCCTCCTCAGTACAAGCCTTAAGTTTGATTTTTCTAGAAGTTTGAGGTTCAACATCAGGTTGTTTATTTGAGTTTATTCTGTTTTCTGATGTGAGAATTCACTGCCATAACTTTTTTTCTTCAGAATGCTTTCATTGTATCATAAGTTTCGGTACCCTGATGGGCATTTTCATTTAATCATAGGTACTGTTCAGTTTCTTCTTTAATTTCATCTGTGACCCATTGATTGTTTGTGAGGCTGTTATTTAATTTCCTTGATGGTTTGTTGTGGTTGTTGTTCTTTGTTTGTTTGTTTTTGGTACTGGGGATCAACTCACAACCTTGCACTTGCTAGGCAGATGCTTACACCACTGACCTAAATCCCCGCCCTAATTTCCTTGTGTTTATGGAAGTTTTATGATTTCTTTTGCCATTGATTTCCATTTTTATTGCACTATTGTCTGACAATATGCATGAGATAATTCCAATTCCTTTGCGTTTGCTTATGTATGTTTTATGGGATAGTATATGATCATTTTGGAGAATGTTCAATGTGCAGCTGAGAAGAGTGTGCATTCCATGTTGAAGAGTGGAACACTCTGTAGACATCTACTTGAGTATGTTTGTTCATAGGTTTGGTTCAGTTCTGATATTTCTTTGTTAATTTTTTGTCTAACTTATCTGTTTACTTGTGCAAATGTGGTATTAAGGTTCCCCATTATAATTACGTTGGTGTTTATTTGGTATTTTTCATGTCCCATAGTATTTGTTTAAGCAGGTGGGTATACCAGGTACATAAATATTTATGATTATTTTCTCTTCTCCATTAAATTTTCCCTTAACAAGTATGTAGTGATTTTTGTGTCTTTTGATCAGTCTTGACTTGAATGAAAGACACTTTGTCTGCAAATAGAATAGCGACCCTTGCTTTTATCTGAGTTCCTATTGCGTGAAGTGTTGTTTTCCATACTGAATTTCCTTGTTTCTTGTATGCAGCATATTGATGGATCTTGTTTCTTGATCCATTCTGCAAGTCTGTTTCTTTTGATTGGTAAATTGAGGGCCAAGGATTTAGTTCAGTGGCTCACGTACTCACCTGGTAAGTGCAAGGTTATGAGTTCAGTCTCTGGTAACAGAAAAAAAAAGAATACTGATTGGTAATTGAAACCATTTATATTGATGGTTATAATTGATACATATTGGCTTATCCTTCTCAAATTACTTACTGTTATTGGTTTCTTTCTCTTCTGTTTAATTGCTTACCCTGCCTGACGGCTTATTTCTGTTTGTGCTCTTAGAATTGTGGTCTTCCTTATCTCTTTCTAAAAATATCCTTCAGAGCATTTTGGAGAATTGATGCATAAATTTATTCACTTGTTCATTGTCATGGTAGTATGTTATTTCTCCACTGATTTTGAAAGATAATTTTCAGGGTACAGGAATCTGGTTTGGAAGTTGTTTCTTTTAAGGCTTGAAATACTTCACTCCAAGCTCTACTTGATGTAATGGTTTGTGTTGAGAAGTCTGCTGTGATTCTATTGGGTTTTCTTTTATAGGTGATTTGTTTCTTTTCTCTAACCTCTTTTTTTCTTTGGTCTTTTTTGAGACGGGGTCTCGGGGTCTCGCTATGCAGTTCAGGCTGGCCCTTGAGCTCACTTTGTAGCCCAGGCTGGTCTCGAACTCACAATGATCCTCCCACTTCAGCCTCCCTAGTGCTGGGATTACAGGCATGAGCCACCACGCTGGCGTTTTTTTTGTTGTTGTTCTCTAACCTCTTAATATTTAGTTCTTGTGCAGAATTTCCGCAATCTTGACTAATACACACCTTGGTATAGATTTATTTTTGTCAAGGCTATTTGGAGTTCTATATGCCTCACTTATTTGTATGTCAAGCTCTTTTTCCATGTTTGGGAAATTTTCTGCCATTACTTCTATGAAGAGGTTTTTTAATGGCATTTGTGATATCTTGGACTTACTCATTTATGCTGATCAATGTTATAATTTTATACCATTGTTCTTGCTTCATCTTGCAGCTGTGGGGCTGATTTTTCATGGTCTTTTGTTACTTTTAAGATATCTTTCTTTTCCTGGTCACTAACTGTAATCCTGTCTTCTATAGCAGATAATCTATTTTTGCCTTCATTCAATCTCTTACATATAGTTTCAATGGAATTTTTAATCTCCTGAATATCTATTTGGATCTTACATATGTTGAGCATTTATGGTTTGTATCATTCTGCTAAGCTTTTTATTTTTATCTGTGTACTCTAGATTTTTGGGGCACGTCTCTCATTTTGATCATCACTTCTTTTTTTTTTTTTTTTTTTTTTGTCTGAGCGATTATTTTTTTCCATAACCACTTTCATCTGTTTTTTCACTTCTTCTGTTATTTCAGAAATTTTCACTTCCAGTTTCTTCTACATTATTGTGCTCTAGATTTAGTCTCAGGTGGGATCAAGTTCTGGTGTTGTATTTTGTTTCTATATCTTGTCATTTTCTAGTTTTTATTTTGTTTTATTTTCTGTGTTGATGCTTATATATTTCTTATAGTAGATTGCTTTATCGCTAGTATTAACGATTCCCTAGGAAATGTCTATTTTTTTCAGAGATGCCCTCTGGTGTAGATGGTTGTTGGTTTTTGTGTCTGTCCAAAAATTTTACCTTCCCAATTTATTAATGATGAAATTTTGCTATTTGGCTCAATACCCAGTTCTTATGAACTATGGTGATGGTTATGACCCCAGACAATAAAGTATTATCATACAAGGGAGAAATGATTACAACAGGTAGGACATCTTAGTTAGAGCAGTACAATTAGCAAAAACAATAGAATCAACCATAGCCTAGAAACTGACAAAATGTGGTAACTCAATTTGGTAACTTTAACCCTAGGAGCAAAAATCTACAGATGTATAATAAAACAACATAAATTGGGAACTTCTGTGCAATGAGTTTCTCTCAGTAGAGTGATTTTACCCCATACTGGGAAAATTTAAGAGGCCTGGAGGTCAAAACAGAGAGATAAATGAAGAGAGATACAGTCAAAACAAGGCTAGAGACCAAAAAATGATTATGCAAGCTTTGAGAAGCTAGAGAAGAAAGCAAAAGAGAAAAAATGAAGGAGAAAGCAAAAAACTATCAAAGCAAACCAAAAAGACTAGAGACAATGTTTACTTACCTGAAGATGTCATAAGATCAAGAGAGACAGTTGAGGAAAGAAAGATAAATAGAACAAAAGTATATGTATAAACCCCCTAAAGAAACAAAAAACAAACAAAAACTCCCCAGCAAACAAGAAAAAGAAAATGATATACACAAACAACAAACACAAAAAGAAAGAGAAAAAAACTAAAATTCCTCTGTTAGTGAGTGTGTTGTGTGGCAGTGCCCAAATCAGAGCCCCTCCAAACCTGCAGTAGGGTGAATGCTGGATAAGGGCCTGTCTTGCCTCCAGATGTGGGGGCGATGGCCAGTCTGTAGTGGATCAGCTTTCTGGATTGCCTGCCCATTTCTCTGTACCCTGTCTGTCTCTGTGTTGCTCTTCTAGTTACTGTTGCACCCTTCAGACAGAGATAGCCCGAGGGTGCTCTGAGTCCCATATGCAGTTGGCTCCTCCTGGACCTTGCCCAGCCTGCTCTGTTCCATTGGCTCCTCTCATGTGCTTCCTTCCTTGTCCACTGGTGGGTGCAAGTTGGAGGAAGTGCTGACTTCCTGGCCCACGAGTGCTTGTTCCTCTGGTTGCAGGTCAAGGAACTGCTAATTTCGCACTCCTTGTCCCCACTGCTGCAGATTGCAGCCTGACTGCAGTCCAAGTCCCACTCTTGTGCTGGTCGTAGGACAGGAGGAGTCATATTGTTTTATTAGCAATCTTCGAGGCCGTGGCTGGTCCTTAACCTTGCTGTTAAGAGGGTCCAATTAACAGTCATGGTGGAAAGAAGGTGGGTACAAAACAGAAGAAAACACAATAAAAATTTTTGAGCTCATCAGTGAAGTAGTAGTCACTAACTAGTCCTTGTGTATGCCAGCAAAATTTGTTGCCAGGCGGCAGCATTCTCTGTTTGCAAGAAATCAAATGACATGAGGGACCTTCTATTCCAGATATATTCTGTGTGGACTGAGCTTGCTGCACATTTTCAATCTCTTCATTTTGGGGAGAACTTGCTGGGATTGGCAGTTCCTGCTGTATTCCTGCCCGTGGTAAACCCACAGGCAGTCCTGGGAACTGGATTGTCATTTTATAAAGTCCTATGCTTATGTTTTGTTTGATCAACAAATCTTTTATTTCAGATTAGAATTAGAATGTAGATGCCTCCCTGACTTCCAATTATCTATGTTTTTAGTTGATTTTCTCTGAGAAGCTACAATGTGACACTTCCTTCCTTTATTTTATTTTATTTTATTTTATTATTTTTGGAAGGGAGGTTACTGCAGGTTGGTACTAGAGAAGTAAGGAGATTTTGTGGCTTATATGAAGATTTTTAATAGGAGGTTGACTGCCCATGAATCATTTGCAGCTTTGTAGGTCCAGTGCTAGTATGTACTCCTTGTTATTTAAAGTGATTTCAACTGTGTCCCTGTGTTTTGTTGAAAAATTTGCTTCTGTTTATAACATCACCCACAAATTCACCCTGATAGCACTTCTATATGATAGTCCTTGCAGTCACTCTTTCCGTTCCATTTGTCTATTCTCTGTGAACACTGTGACAGTTTATTATTTGTGGTTGCTGTGCAGTGAGGTAGGTGAGGTGGGGTAGTGAGAATGGGATGTGGTTGTAGGTGTAGAGTTTGGCCCTAAAGGGGATATTTGAAGGAGAGACTAGTGCTGGATGAGGTGAAAAGATTATGTAGATTCTGATTTTATAGTCCTCTTAGATGAGTTGAAGGTTTATTATTGGGGACTTTCAGAGGATATTTTGCAAAGGCAAGTATGAGATGTGGGAGAAAAAGGATTCACTTTGTGGTTACAGAATGCTATGTGGTTATCAGAAGTTGCTTATAGAGAAGACAATAAAATAAGTAAAATAGAGAAGAGCCTAAAGCTTAAGATGGGGAGGAACAAGTGAAGATAGACGTGACTATATTTAAAAATGTGGGAGGAGGACTTTACATGTTTTCAAAAAGAATAAAGAAATGTGCTAATAATATTGTCTCAAGCATCTGAGATGACATAACTAGACAAAGAGTGAGATGATGCAGTGAACCATGACACCTATTAAATCAGAACCAATGGAGGGGCAAATATACAAAAGAACATTCTAAAAAACACATGAAATCATAAAAGAACATACCCACACATTACTAAATAGTAAATGTACAAAAATTTAAACCAATGCAATATCTGATGGAAACACAGATTAGATATTCCTATGAGACATTTTATAGATGATTCCCAGGTAACTTCTTTGCCCAAGAGTGTAAGAGCTCAACCCCCAGTAATTCTGATCGCTTTACCACAACATGGAAATTAACTCACTGAGAATTTATTTCTTCCAGTTGCAGGCATTCTTGTAGAATGTGATTGAGTCTGAGTTCTTGGGCCAGGTACTCTTGCTGTCTTGCTCCCTACGTGTGATGTTGAATTTGGCAGACAAATTCAGTGGCATGAAATTGTCTACAGAGTCAGGATTATTCCTATGTAATCAATTAAACTGTAGCAGTAACAGATTAATCCATTGTGATATTATCTTTCAGGATTAATTGAGAACTAACACACCATAAGATCCTGTTCAGGTCTCCCTTTATCCTAGAGAAGAAATCCATAGCTATAGTGATAGCATCAAAACAACCCAAGTCTTGACCTATAGTTAATATGCACTAAATGGAATGGCTACTGGCAAAAAACAACATTGAGCAGTAATTATATGGAATCAGTTATCTAAAACCAAGGTGTATAGGGACCAGATAGTACCAGAGTGGGAGGACAAGAAACATGGGGAAAAAATTCAAGCCTTCTGCTCCGTGGTATGGGAAGTGGGAAAAAGGAGCACAGGGGCAAGGGCATCTATTGATATTAAGGGTATCTTGCTATATATTTAGATATATTTCTATATATTTAGAAAGGGAGAATGGGCAAAATTACGTACAAAATTGGTAGTGGGGGACGGGGATTGGAAAATATTCTATAATGAATATATATATATATATATATATATATATGTATATTAGAGAAAAACTTTAGAGGGGACAATTGAAAAGGTGAAGAGGAGAGAAAAGTAAAATTAAGAATGAATAAAACAGCAGAAAGAGATCCGTTAAACAGATATGGATAAAAGCAAGAGTGATATAAATGGACAGGAGAAAATCCCTTTATGCTGTATAAACTATATTGGGAGAATAAAAAGACAATAGCAAGTGAAGCACATGCACGTAGAAATGCTCTTAAAAATGTCAAATAATGGGATAAAAGTGTGGGAGGAAGTTTACAGAGGGAAGAAAATAGCAAAGCGTAGAAAAAACTTTAAAAAGTAAAAGAAAATTTTCTATTGTTTGGACACTTGGCTCCTTTCCTTGGGCTTGGGCTCGTATTCAGGCACAGAGATTCTAGAGGGTCGCTTAGGAAAAAGAGTCTCGAGTTCTTCCTGCTGTTTCCAACTGCATAAAATTCTCCTGGTGCCAGTCTCCATTTCCGTGTCGGTAGAAAAGTTGGTAGTAACACTTTGCCTCCCAGCTGATGGCTACACAGCTGCTGTCACAGCGATGCTGCAGGGTCCCTCTTTAGCAGCAGGTGTCCGTTTATTTCTGTGTCACTTAGTGTTATTTTGTTCTCCTCTGTCAGTTCCCTTGTGGTTCCCATGTATCCTCCACTCACTTATTGTTTTCCAGACTCTAACACTTTGCCAGGCGGAAGCTGAGTAGCTGCCACTCAATGCTCTACCACTTTCTTTCGCTCCACTAGTAAACTTTTTAAGATGTAGAACTTAAATTGCCATATAATACTGTATACATAGTTGAGCAATTTTAAGAGTGATTTTTAGAACTTTGTTATAGGTCAGAAAGTGCCAGGTTGCTAGAGAGGAGAATTCTATTTACAGCTGAGGGTTCATGCACTCTGTGCCCCAAACAAGTGTTATGGTTTGTATCTGGATGTTCCCCAAAGCCTCCTGCGTCGTGGGGTCAGGCTTCTAGAGTTTGTGACTCATTCATGGTCCAACGCTGGGACTATGGTTGTGAGTCCTACACTCAAGTGAGTGTGGCCTTCATACAAAATAAAGGAGAGAAGGCAGCAGGCACACTTTTCCTTTTGCCCTTTCTTTCACTCTTGTTACTTGCAGCCCCATAAACAGTTAGTTGTCCCTTAGCCAGGCCACCTTGACTTGGAGCCAGCTAAGTATGGGCTGAACCTCAAAAAACTGTAAGTTAAGTAAACTTTTCCTTCCTTAATTTGGGGTGTAGGTATTTTTTCCCTGCAATGAGAGAAAAGAAACCAAGACAGCAAAGGAGTGAGTAACCATATACTTACCTGAATGCTGAATGCAATGACTGAAAGCAGACTGCCTCTGTCTTCATTTGACTTCCAGAACACAAAAGCTTTCTATCACTATAAGAAAACACCTGAGAAAATGAATTTATAAAGAGAAAAGTTTACAGTTTACAGTTTTTTTTTTTTTTTTTTTTTTTTTTTACAGTTTTGGGAATTCTGGTGCATCAACTGGTCCTGTTGCTTTGGGCTTGTGTAGCAAGGCAGCATACTATGGTGAGGAATGCATGGCAGAACAGAATTCACCTCATGGCCAGAAAGCAAAAGAAAAAGGAAGGAACAAGTCTCACGCAATTCCTTTCGGAGGCATGCCCTAATGACCTAAAACATCCCACTAGGCCTTACTTCTTAAAAGTCCCATTGTCTCCCATTAGAAAGTAGAAAAGGAACCCTTTAACACATGGCATTCATGGGCACATTCAACACACAAACTATACCAACTAGACATTCACTCCTCCACTAAGTATGAGAAAATTATTGAGAATAGGAAGAAACACCTAAAAATATGAACACCAGGCTTTTCTCCAAAATGGTCCACCAGATAAATTTACAGAGAAGTTCGGAGTTGATAGGCCTCACATACTCAAAATTTCTAATTAGCTTCTTAGCCCCTTACTCAACCAACCACACACCATTATGTATTGCCAGGATGGCTGCTATAAAATACAGTGTAAGGACAACAATAATAGTAATAATAAACAGCAAGTTAGAAGAAACAGCTGTATAACTAGAAAAACAAAAAAAATTTTTTTTTTAATTTTTATTTAAAAGGAAAAAGAGAAAAAACAAAACAAAACAAAGCAGTGTAAGGGTACAAGTAATACAGAACTACAAAAAAAAAAAAACAGTAAGAAATCACCAGTTAATAGATGACACATTATCATCTTATAAATAGTTGCTCAAGTCACAGTATCCAAGCATACAAAGTGGACATTCAAATAGTGAGACTGTAAACATTTGTGTTCAATGATCCAACCAAAAACATTAATATGGTCATCTATTTAACACCCTAAACACACTTGCAGTTATCTCCTTTAGAGCACCTTTTTTCCCTCTCTTTTTTACAACACAATTTACACATGTTGGGATTTATTACTCCTTAGTTCTTATTACTTTTTTTTTTGGAAGAGAATAAAGTCAAATATGGCAAAACAAAGCTGTCAGTCAAAACCAAGAACAGACATAGCACATGATGTAAAAACACAGTACAAGATTATCAACAATGGTTACCGTAATGCCTCTTGCTTCCTTAAAAAGAATTGTCTATCTCATTAGGCATTATAAAGTTGAACAAAACAGTAGAGAACAAGACCAATAAAACCTAAACCCTGTAAACATTACAGGACTTCCAAAGAAGATATTAGTCAAACCAGAATGGGCATCATAGTGAATCTTATTGCCTTCAAAGTAGTTGCCTATATCCTCAAACTTGATACTATCATACAGAATGGAACAGAGTCTAATCAGTCAAAACAAGATAGTGGGAGTATTACAGGACTTCAAATCAAGTTAATAGGAAATCAAAAAAGTTACTATAATATATCCTGCTATTTTTTTATTTTTCCTCTTAATTAAAAAATCATAAAAATAACTAAATAATTTTTTAATGAATAAGGGAGAGATTGAGATAAAAGAGGACATAACAACATAACAATACAGGTCAAAGCAGGACAGTTTCAGCAACCTAGTGCTTCACCACCAAATAACCCGACTTAATAGTAGTTACCATAGTGTCTTTTTCCTTGAGATATTTGAATATAACTTCATATACTATAGCTTCAAATATATCAAGTCAGTGTAAAACCATTCAAGTGGATGAAAGCATTGTAGGGTATTTAGAACCAGCTAACAGAAAACGAACAATGGTTTCTATATTATATCTTTGCCTATAACAATTCTGAAAAACAAAAACTTTAAAAGCAAATCATACTTAATATCCTGTGAGTGATAAAATATTGCAACTACGAAACAAGGAAATAATTAAAGATTTTCAAGGCCAAAAAGAGTTTCGGAAATTAAAAATAGCAGCAGGGGCAAGATATTCAATACAATATTAGAAAATAAAATTAAGTCAATTCTCCCATTTTGAACAAATAACATGAAGGCATGAAAACTGGTAATGAAAGATAAGAAAATTAGAAGACTAATCCAGGACATTCAATGTCCAAATAACAGGAGTTCCAAAAGAGAGAGAAGAGAAATCTGAAGGTGGGAATACTGAAGGGACCCAGATGTTATCTAGCATAATGGATAAAAATTAGACCTGGAATGGAATGAGAGGATTGGTTAAAATACTTACTGTGGCTGATCCTATGAACCAGTTGAGATCCTATGTTACTGCTTCATCAAATGGAGGGGCTGCATCCAGGTTCATCTTCCCTTAAAATCAGTAACTTCTGTCCTTTGACAGAGAGGGTGTTGTGCCTCCACAGATATCTCAGATCTCTGGATATAAGCAGCTGGTGCTCGCATATTAACTGCAGCAAAAGATGTCACCCCCCAACCAAAGTAAGTAGTTGGCCCTCCTTAAATTGCAGCTTGGACATGCTTGCTAATAGAATGCATGAAAATGATGTCCTGGGATTTCCAAGGTTGTCATAACAACCCTTGCAACTTCAGCTGAGGTTCCTTGGAATACTTGATTTTGTAACCCATTTGACAAGCTGGAAAAGTCCCAGTAGCCCTGTGGAAAGGAACTGAGTTCCCCTAAAAATTTCATCTGGGCTTCTAGACAACAGCAAATACCAACTTGGTGGCCAAATAAGTGAATCATTTTGGAGGGTGATCTGCCAACACCAATCAAGCCACTCTAACTGAAGCTATGGATAGCAGAGATGATTTATCTCTGTCTCTAACAAATCCAGTCAAAATTACAGATCCATGAGCAAAATAAATGATCAGCACTAGTATGTTTTCCTTTTTAAAATGTGCCAATGTGGTAAATTGCGTTTGTAGATATTTTGACACTGAAATAAATCCTTTTTTAAATCCTGATGTACTCCCAGAATTCAAGCTCCTTACTGAGCTTAATCATGGAAAAAATAGATTTACCAAACAAATTAATTTAAATAAAATGCATAAAAATATTTCAGCTGTTGCAAAAAATTTCAGGCATTAGACTACAACATCATTACATTGTTCAGAATACTCCTAATTGGCAACACTGCAAACTAGTTTCCCTTATATTACATAATTAGATTTTCCTTAATTTAGAACACTTACTCCAAGGGAGCTAGTTTGTCTTACATCTTTTGACTTATTTTGAATGTTGCACCTGAAGTTCAGTTTTTCTACTTGTCCTTTTTATGATTCAACATGGGAACCTGATTAATAGCATTCCATTTAGAAAATAACTGAGGCGTCACTAATCTGAAATAATCAGATGTGGGTTTTCTCTCTTTTCCTTTTAGTTTCTCCTTATCTCTCTGTCTCTCTGCCTCTGTCTGTCCGTCTCTCTCTTTGTCATATCTCACTGGCTCTTTCATTTTCTGAATGTAATCACTATTTTTGCAAAATTTGGGAAATACAATTGTTATAAGCAGCTGAGTTAGTTAGAAGTATTACAGGCAGTCAGACAGGGATAGGCCCTCAAAGGAGCCAATACAGAAGGCCAGATACCTTGCAACCTTGGAGGAGACAAACATCTCCCTCTGTGGGCCAGATCTTAAGATAAAAGGCAAAGCAAATACACTCACATCCTAAGGATTGATAGTCTAATAGTTCTCTATCACCCTGAGGAAGCCTGGAGCTACCACCCCAACCCCCTACAGGAAGAGTCCCTGCTGTTAAGCATGTCCACTTGTTACGTGACTCGTTTCCCCATTTGTTCCTGATTTAATCAACTTTACTTGAGCAATTAATCTTACTGGTTGAGTTTAGACCTAACCGCACTTTGCAGTTTTGCACTATAAGTCTCTAGGAAAGACAGAGTCCTTGGCAACCCACTTGGAAACCTTTCTCTCTCTCCCAGATAGAAGCTTTCTTTCTCTTAATATATTCTGCTCTTAACTTCCATTGTTCCTAAAATTCATTCTTCAATTTTAGAGAACACAAACTCGTACCAGACATCCTGTAGGTTGGGAGTTTCATTCCCGTTTATCACAATGAGCCTCAAAGATTGAAAAAGAGAAAAAAACTCTAAAGGCTTGGGATTGCCCTAGTGGAAAATTATTACTCTGCTTTTCAGATACACTGTTTAGGAAAGAACCTCACATATATCCCCAGCTCCTTAACGCCTGTGCCCACCTCCACATACATGTTCTCCTAACTTCCCCACCCCCTTTCAAGTGATGCACTTTTAACCTGTTTCCCAGAGCTTTGAAGATAGAAATGGTGAGCCCTCCCTTTCTCCCACCACCTCAACAAACTTTCTAAGAAGAGAGAATATTCAAGCGGTAGCAAATTCTTTTAGGAAGCGATTTCATTTCTAAGGTTTTTCAATAAAAGTTTCCTTTAAAAGATTGCCTGCTTGGAAAAAAAAATTTACTGAAGTCCCAGGCAGTGAGGAAACAGCATTTATCACCAGAAATGACAGAAACAGAGAGTAAAGCTCTCAGCAGGGAAGCTGTCATTATGTAAATGCACCCATGTGATAGCTCTCTGAGGAGGACAAATGACTAGTCAGTGACTTCTTAATCAGCCTGTCTCTAGCAATAATAATCTAATCACTGGTCACCTAATTAAAAATGAAAGAAATTAGTGCCTTTTTCAAACACTAAGCTTGTAGAATCTCAGATTACAGAATGTCATTAAGCAAAGAGCTGTCAGCTGTTTGCATGTCAGATCACAGGCAGACCTTTGTGAGGTGTCTCAGGCTCACACCTCTGATTTGATTACTCTTGGTATCAGTTAATGTGTTGATCTGGATGATTTGCTGCCACAGGCCCTTGTTTATTTATTTATTCATTCAACATTCCTGCCACAAATGTTTATTGCTGGCTGCTGTGTGCCAGGGTGTATATCTGGGGATATAAAGACCAATAGGACACTGATCCAACACTTGGAAGATCTTACTGTGAGGAAAAGATATATAAATTTTTAATTATGATGAAATTTGACCAAGGCATAAAATGATGTCGTGTCAGCCAGAACCAGTCCGCAGAATTAAATATCCTTTAACTTGGGACTTGTGTTCTATTTACCAAAGGTGCCTCCATATCCTTTTCTTTTAAAATTAGTCTGATTCATTCATGTATGTTACCTACCTGTTCCCCGTAAGACTTGAACTATTCAACAGCATGCACTACTGCTAGTCCAGTCTTTGCCTCCTACATTTTCACTCACTGGGACCTCTTCCTCTTGATCTCAGGCATTTGCTCATGTACAGTGTACTCACGGTAATTTTAGTACTTCTAGGCTACACTTAGGCACTGAGAACTTCAGGATTCCCTGAAACTGATGTTCAGATTGTAATGCTAATTGTTTTGGGATTAGGAAACAGACTGTCTGACATGAGTTATTTGAAAATTGCTGAAATTGCCCTAAGACCTGGTTTGGGATTGTTTTTTATAATTATTTCATGAATAACTGAGAATGTATGTTCATTTTTATTCCTACATAGTAAGTTAATATAAACTTAAGGTTTTAAAATGACATCTGATTGCTATAACTTACAGTTTCTGTAAAGTGGGCACTGGTTGTTAGTCTCTTCAGACTGAAACCGAAGTGTGCACCAGCAGTGTTCTCACTGCAGCTGAGGATCTTCTTCCAAACTCATTCAGGTTGTTAGTAGTAATCAGCTCTTGGTGGCTGTAGAACTGATGAAATGCCCGCATTTCCTTCCTGGTTGTTGACAGTGGTTGCTCTCAGCACCTAGAACCCACTCTGGTCCTAGCCATGGAGCCTGTCCCAGATAGGAGTTCACTTTTTCAAAGCCATCAGGAGAATCTTTCTCCCTAGTCTGGTAAGATGGAGTCAGATGTAATGTCCAGAAGTGACTATCCTGTCATATTCAACTGTCCTGTATACACTCAAGGGCAGAGGGGTATAAAGGGCATGTACATCAGAATGCAGTTTAGGGATTATCTTAGAATTCTCTCCACCGCCAAAGGGTCTTCAGCATTTTAATTGCATTACCCAAGTCTATATTTTACTTTTTTTGTGTGCTTGATTAATTTTGATCAGTTGTGTTATTTTGAATTTATCTACTTCTTGTAGTTCCAATCTTACTTTTTTCTGCTCTCCACATTTTGAGAAGATTTTATGAGGTATATGAAGTTTAGAATTGTATTGACCCTCTTCAGTGCAGGTTTTGTCTGATATTAATATAGAAAGCTGAGCTCTCACTTCGTTAGTATTTGCCAATATATTTTAACTCTTTGCCTACCATGTGCCTTCACTGCTTAACGTACTGCTCCAAAACTTAGTGGCTTATCACAACAATAATTCAATTTGCTCACTCTTCTCTAGGTTAGCAGTATGGATTGAACATAGTTATTTTTGAGGTTTCAATTGGGTTTAATCATATTGTTACAAGTAATCTGGAAATTTGAAGCTAGATTATTTGAGATGCTCCTTCAGGTCTGGTGATTGGTATCAGCTGTTGATTGTGTCACTCTCCCTATATAGTCTCTTGGTGTTTTCAGCAGTGTGGTATGTGAAGACTAAGAATAGAAGATGCAAGGCTTTTTGAAGACTAGGAATCCCATAGTTTGCTTCTCTATTATCTCATTTCATCAGTCATTAGCAAAGAGTACATGAAAGGTGCTTGACCTCTGTGTAAACCTTATGGAGAATATAGGGGATATATCAATCAAGATGTTCTTACAGCAGTTCTCTGAAAAGGAGACATGAGGTGTGCCCTTCCATGGTCACCACATAAACGTGATTTGCTACAATGATTAAAACATTTCAAAAAAAAAAAAATTTCAGACGCTTGTTATTAGTGAGAACACATATTTGTCTTACATTTTGTGACCTTAATGTTTGCGTTGTCCTCTCACATGTATCAATGAAAACCATGAGGAAATGAGTATGTACCTAACGAACATCAATTCACCTATTTTTGTGGTGCAGGGGTTGGATCCAGGGCTTCATACTGGGACAGGTGCTCTACAAGTGGGCTGCATTCCTGGTTTTTTTCCTTTTGTTTTGAAATACAGTTTTGGGGGGCTGGAGATTTAGCTCTGTGGCATAAGCACCTGCCTTGCAAGCAGGCAGTAATGAGTTCAATCCCTGGTACCGATAAAAAGTTAAAAAAAAAAAAAAGAAAGAAAGAAAGAAAGAAATACAGCTTCTCTAAGTGCCCAGAGTAGTCCTGAACTTGTGATTCTCCTGTCTGAGCCTCATGAGTAGCTGAGGCTTTTACATCTATTTCATCAGGCCTTAGATTAACCTTTTAAAACCAATTGACATAGCCATTGGTCAATTAACATATAAAGAAAAAATTTTGTTTCTTGATTTAAAAAAAACCTTAAGTACACTATTCTTTTAAACAACTAACTCTAAATGGCTATCATTAACAAAATGTAATTATGTATTAAAGACTTTAAAAGTCATTAAAATAACAACTAGCTTCTGCTTAGCAATTCTGTTTTTCAGCTTAAGGGTATAGTCTTCGGAGTAATAGTCATCCCAATTTTCTCCTTTCTGCATTGCAGTCTACTGCCTCTCATTATTTGTCTTTCCTTTACTTTTTAGCTGGGAATCGATACCAGGAATGAGAATTAGGAATAGCTGATAATAAAGGGATATTGGTGAAAGTGATATTGTGACTTCCAGAAAGTATCTTTAAGAGAAAGTGAATGCTCATCTTCTTTTCACTGTCTAATTGTCTAGAATAGAAAGATGGAGCTAAAGCAGCCATCTTGGGTCACCAAGCAGTAATTATGTGATAAGATGGATGGGCCAGAAAGGTAAGAGCAACTCAATATGATCATTCAATCTAGATCACTGATCTGAACCATAAAAAGACAAAAAATGAAACTCCATACTACTTAAGTCATATTGTCTTGGGTCTATTTTCACTAGCTAGTAAAACTGATCCTAAATGTCTCCTTTTTTATTTGATTTGATTTGATTTGATTTGATTTTTTATACTGGGCATTGAACTCGTGACATCGTACTTGCCAAGCAGGAGCTTATGCCACTGAGATAAATCCCAGGCCCCTTTAATCTTTTTTTTTTTTTTTTTTTTTTTTTTTTTTGGTACGGGGAGCCAACTCAAGATCTTGCTCTTTCCAGACAGGCGCTTATATCGTTGAGCTAAATCCCTACATTGTTTATGCTCACTAAAATAAAATGTTCTGAGAAAAACAGTATTATGAGGGGCAACCAGTTAGCAAGATAAATATGACAGACCTTTTCCAGCCTAAGGAAGAGTGACATAAAAACATAGATCAAAATTAAGAGCAAAAACCATTTTGGGCACAAAACTTACACTATTAATTACTTGTTAAATGAATAAATGAATATAACAGGTGGCTTCCATGTTTTCTAATCAAATGTACTGCCTGTGTAGAGAAGGCAGATCCCTCTCCCAGCGCCTGCATCTCAAGATCCAGCTCAACTGTGACTTTTGTCAAGTTTCCCTCAGCTTCTCTAGGCCGGGGTAGTACCTGCTTATTGGCCTCCCTTGGAAATACCTCTGAGGTCATTATGTTGAAGTACTAGAACAACACCCCTGATTTTCTTATTTATGCTTATAATTCCTTTCATGGCATCTGGAAGGATAGAGGAAAAGCAAGGAAGAAATTCTAATCATACCAAATCACACAGGATTTTCCTCTGCAGTTTTTTTTTTTTTTTAATTTAGGAAATTTATTAGCCAAGCTTCTCCAGAGAAACAGATCCAATAAAATGAGTATATTGGTGGTGTCTGGTGACATAGTAACATTGTAACTGTCTTAATTTCTGCAAGTACACTCTACAATGTTTGCATAATGATGAAATCACCTAAATGATGTACCTCTCAGAATGTATCGATATTGCTAAATGACTCATGATTATATATAAGTGCATCTATGAATTGGGAGAGGGGAAAGGAGAAAAGAAAGAAGGGAAAAGATTATATGCATGTATATATATATGTATAAATATATATGTGTGTGTATATGTATATACAACATAGATAACTATACTACTAATCTCTATTAGTTCATCAGAAAGAACAGTTTTTGTTTTCACTGTTTGTTCTTTTTCTGTGTCTAAATCTAGTAATCTGAACAACTACTTTGCAGATAACAATATACGATGTATTGATCAGTGTTGATTTCCTATTACTTTATTTGAAATTCTGTATCATTTTTATCCTTTTTGTTTTTGTTTTTAAAATAAAAAAATAAGTGCATCTATGTAAGTATGTATTTGTAGAAAGATTTAATTTTTCAGGAAATGGTCATGCTGTTTTGGAAGCTATCAAGTCTGAAAGCTGTAGGTAGGTAGGCAAGTTGGAGACAGGACAGAGCTGAAGTTGCAGTCTATATCCAAAGGCCACCTAGAAGCAGAAGTCCTTCTTCAGACTTTCTCCTAAGACCTTCAGCTGAATGGATGAAGTCAACTCACATTATGAATGTTAATCTATTGGAAGTCTTTAAAAAATAACTCCACAGCAACACCTCAAGTGTTTGACTAAAAACTGGGTACTATGGCCTAGCCAATTGGATACATAAAATCATCACAGGAAGCACAAAGAGAAGTGAGGGGTTTTTTCCGTTTTGTTTTGCTTTGTTTTTGTTTGGTTTAGTTTTCTATTTGTTTGGTTTGATTTTGTTTCTCAGGTACTGAAAAAACTGTGTTTTTAAAAAGGTTTTATGAGCTGCATATAGTCGTGCACACTTGTAATCCTAGCTATTCATGAGGCTGAAATAAGAGGATCATAAGTTTGAGGCCAACCTGGGCAACTTAGTGAGTCCCTGTCTGAAACTTAAAAGGATCTGGAGATGTAGCTCAGTGGTAGAATGCTTGCCTATTGAGGTGTGAGATCCTGAGTTCAGTTCCAATACTACAAAAAATTATGTGCAGATAGTACTATTTAAATAACTTGCCAGAACATTTTTTAGTGCCCGTAGCAAATCACTATGAAGCCAGAAAAAATAAATATTACTTGTGAAATTCAGGGAGAAGTTATATAGAAAACAATTAGAATCAGATGTGTTTAGAATCTGTTTAGAATCAAATTCACCATTAATGTTTAGATGATTAGAGAAAGTTCATTCTCATGTAGTATTGCCATGTTATAAAATTAAGCTAACCTTATGTGAATCAAAAACTCCAGGAAAAAAAGAAAAAAAAAATACACATCAGCAGATTCATTTAAGGTTAAAAGATTTTAGTATTATTAATGTAGAATTTAAGTGTCCCAAAGACATGATACTTCTTTGCTCATAATGTCTTATTCATAACCCAGATGAAAACTATATACAGAAGGAAGGAAGGAAGTTGTCCCTAGAATGCATTAATCTAGATTAATGGTTCCACTCTTCAGTGTAGTAAATTTAACTCCTATTGCTGTTTGTGCACTAAAGGGTACTCAATTGGCCCAGAAGAATTAATGCAACTTCTAAAACTAGGCCAACTAATTTATAGGCAATAGCTTACATGCTAGGAAAAACCGGATCAATAAGTAATATTATATTTATTTCCAAGAAACCTAGCAATGTTTATGTCATTGAAAAGTGAGTGGAAATGAAACCAGCCCGAAAGTGCTTTTTCCTGAGGGTGGAGGATAAATAGAATGGACATTTTCTAGCTCGACAAAAGGAAGACAGAAAAGTCTCAGATGTTGGGTTAAAATTAAGGCCAACACCAAGAAAGATACAATAGTCTTTCTTGGTAATGTGAACACTAGAATCTCATACAGTCCTTGTTTTCTCCATTCTTTCAGCAATCTTCATTTATTTGACTATTTTTGTTGTTGTTGTTTGGTACAAGATCAAACTCACGGCCTCATGCCTGACAGGCAGGCATTTGTGTTGCTGAGATAAATCTTTGGCCTTATTTGGCTATCGTGTATGAGCATGTACTGTGCTACCGGCCAGATCTAGGATCTAAGGCTGTAATGCGGCAGGAGAATAAGGCAGGGCAAAGTGGCTGGCAATTGGGTGTGACCTGTTAATTACCGAGATGTTTTAATCATGGAGAAAGCCATTTTCAATTCTGGCCACAGCATCAAGCCAATCTGCACCTGATACCAGTCTTCTGGTACACAATAAAGTGAGTATTTAATGAGACAGCTTAGAACTGACATCAGAAGAGGGTTATAAAAGAGGGTGGCCATTAAACTCTGGGTTCCTGAGCCTTCTCAACAGCTGTGCACTGCTTTCCCTACTTTAACTGGCCAGCACTCACTCTAGAGAGAGGTTTTTTCAGAGTATTTTTTCTTCTTTTGCATTTTTTCTTTTGTCTTAAGTAAATATTAAACTTTTACCTCTTATTTATTACACCAGTTCTTCAAACAGAACAATAAGATCCTAGAAAGACCACTGCAACACCCAGTAACAATAGCAGGTGTAGACAGTGCTGCTCTTTCCCAGCCCACATCCATTCAGTTTTCTCTGGACGTTGCCCACACAATCTCTGCTCATGCCAAAGGTCTTTGCCAAGTGAGTGTGATCTCAAGGGTGGGAAGTGTGTTTGGAGGTACATTAATTCCTCTAAAGAGATCCTAGTCTAATCCAGTAAGGTATGGAAACTTCTCCATGTCTTACTGGACAATTCTGAGGCATGTTTCATAGTTTCTGAGAGGACTTCCAGGAGGATTGATGCCTGGCTTGTCCACAGTAGTGTACTTCTCATCAGCACTCTTCCTCATTCGCTTTCCTTTTTCCCTGTCTCATGAACCCCCTCCACCTCTTCCAGTGTTTCATAGACCCCGGCTTCAAATTACCTTTCATATAACCAAACCTGTACCTCGTTTGAAACAACAGGGAATGAGGCAGACAAAGTCCCTGTTCTTGTGGGATTTATATATCACTTGAGAAAGGCAACAATTAAAATAAGTATAAAAGTTATTGGGATAGAACTCAAAGAAAGTAACAACCATAATTGTGGGAGAAATGGAGAGTAGTGAGTCTTTTTGGAGTAAGCATGAGGGCCCTAAAGAGAATGTAGCTGATCTATTGGCTAAGGCCTGAGAGGAGGGAGCTAGGAGGCAGCTGGTCCCAGGATGTCTCGCCTAGAAACCTGGAAATACTGATCATGGGCTGGGAGTGGACAAGAAGTTATGCAAAAGAAAAGGAAAGGAAAGGAAAGGAAAGGAAAGGAAAGGAAAGGAAAGGAAAGGAAAGGAAAGGAAAGGAAAGGAAAAGAAGGAAAACAAAAGAAAATAAAGAAATAAATCTCTGCTGTGGTGAGCTCAGTGGTTACCAGGGCTCGCTGCTGTGCACTCCTAGTTCTTAGGTTCCTGGGGCCTCGCCTCCTACTTACTGGCCTGATGTCTACTATATTTGCTATGCTTGAACTTCAGAATTGATGGGTACCCTTCTCACGGTTCCTTGCTTAGCTTCTTTTTTTTTTTTTTTTTTTTTTTTTTTTTTATTTAAGAGGAAAAAGAGAAAAACACAAAACAAACCAAAGCGGCGTAAGGGTACACGCAATACAGAACTACAAAACAAAACAAAACAAAACAAAAAAACATAACAGTAAGAAATTACCTGCTAGTAGATTACACACTATCTTCTTGAAAATAGTTCCTCAAATCACAGTATCAAAGAACACAAGGTGGACATTCAAACAGGGAGACTGCAAACAGCTGTGTTCAATGTTCCAAAAACATTGATAAAGTCATCTTGCTTAGCTTCTGACTACTATTTCTGTCTTGATCACACACAAAGCCTTTTCTTTTAGGGAAAACATTTTTAGCACTACTATAAATGAATAAATGAATAAATGAATGAAATGAAGTGAAATGGAAAAAATGGAAAAATTCCATTACCATGAAATTCTTTTTTCCTCTACTAGAAGAAAGTTATTAGAGACCCTTCTCTTCCCAAGCTGCCTTTCATCTCCATAGGTTCCAAATGTACCTGATTGTGGTAGCATTCTTTGTTCTGGACCCTGGACTGTATCTACTATATGGGAATGTGGAGCACAGAGAGGGCTTTTGTGCTTGGCAGCCAGGCATCCACATTTAGGATCGTCCTGAAGACCCTGCCTTCCAAGAGAGATGCCTGAATCTCTGAATCCAGGATAGATGGGCTCTGCTATAGTCTGAGTTCCTGCTGTGGACCTGTAGGCTTTCTAGATCCATCCCTTTCCATTTGTGTACAACTAGCGTGCTCTTATTTTACCCTTTTTCCCTCCCTAGGAGGCTGGAATGAAATAGGGGAGGCCCCGTGCCCATGACTACTAGTGCTTCTCCCCTTGCTCTCTGCTGACCCTGGGACTCTAAACTAGAGTTTCTTTATTATGCCACTCTGGGTCAGTCTGGATAAAGGAGAGTATCTGAAGCCAGAGCAAAGGTATTTCTTAGCAACAGGCTTTTTCTTTATTCTTCTTTCCGTCAGTGGAGAGAAGTGTCAGCTTCTCAGTTATGTAGAATCTTGGAATCTCCCTAGGAGAATTCTGATTATTTCTACAAAATACAGTTTGGGGGAGAGGAGGGCAATAGTTTATTGAAGTTGGTAATAAAGGTATGATTTAATGCTGGGGATACAGCTCAGCAGCCTAAGCGCCTGCCTGACAAGTGCAAGGTCTGATCCCCAGTTTAAAAAAAAAAGACATGAATTTATTAGCTGGGTGTGGTGGCACATGCCTGTAATACTGGCTCATCATAAGCTGAAACAAAAGGATCCAGAGTTCCAGACCAGTCTGGGTAACACAGCAAGGCATCATTTTCAAAGAAAACAAAGTACAAACATTTTTTGACTTTATAAGGAAATGCTGTTGCTTCTTTTAAGAAAATTCCTTTCCATCTTAAAGAATTATATCAGTAGAGACTGAGGAGGGTTTTGCCATTTTTAACTCATAAGTTGCAATCTTGTTTCTCCATTTTAGGGCACACTCCAGGTTCCAAGGGTAAAGCCAAAGGCAGGAGTAGAGTTAGAAGTATAGACAGAACTCAAACTCGAGCCAACTAATGACAGAATGTTTTCATTTAATTTCTAGGTGATACTGCCTGTTAGAATAGACATAGCATCCATATTAAAAATATAGAAATATCTCATTACAGTAGAAAGATGGGATACCCTCTGCACACTACCCCCCCTTTATATTCTCCTCCAAGTTCTGGCTTCCAATCTCGAGACAAAGTGTGTCTGAATCTAGAGACTAGAACCTAGACTTGCATCTAGAGAGAAAACTTCTGGACTGACCAGCAGTCCCTCCTCAGAGGCTGGATCTCAACAGAACCAAGAACGTGAGCTCAGTGTTTGTTCCTAGGAATTGCTCATGCTGTATAACCACCAGGTTTGGAGGGGACAGGAGTGGGAAGGAGGTTGTTTTGTACTCAGGATGACTTTTGAACGAACAATTTCAACACACATACTAGTTTGGAAATGAGATAACAGTGTGTTAGGAAGGAGTGGGCAGAGAAGAAACAAAAGACAGAAGAAAAAGAACTTTCATTTGAGACCCTGGGAAGATTTTAAAAAGGGTGAGGGAAAAAGCCAATAAAAGAACAGCCATTGGAGGGATCGATGAGGTGAATGATTTTTTAAAAACTAATTTAGAGGGTGTCTGGGCATATTAAAAGGAGAGAGACTGAAAGAGGAGGGAATGACAATACTGGAAATTGGAGAGAACTTAAAAGAGGGAGCTTCCCCAGTGTCTCAGGCTCCGTCCTGTTTGTATTGTGGTGATGACCTGGTTCTCATCATTTCTTTTTCCTCTTTGTCCTTCACCTCCTTATCCTTCTCCCTCTGTTTGACTTGGTATCTCAGGACAGATGAATAGAGGGAAAAATAAGAACATATACTGTAAAGGGTAAAAGTCTCAGAACCTGCAGCCTACCCCTGAGATAATCGCTTTTGTCAACAATTCGATGAATACTTCTATAGATCTTTATCTTTGTGAATAGAAACTTAAACTATTATTTTTGCAATAATTTAGTTTAGAAATAGCAAATCATATCATTGTTATGATATTCTTAGCAACCCATCTTTCTACTGTAATGAGATATTTCTATATTTTTAATATGGATGCTATGTCCATTCTAACAGGCAGTATTACCTAGAAATTAAATGAAAACATTCTGTCATCAGTTGGCTTGGGATTGGGTTTTGTCTACACTGCCACAGGCAGTCCCGTCTCTGCCACAATTTTATTATATACAAATTTTAATTGTCATGCTCTAGTTAAATAACACCAGTCTCCCAGCAATATGGTTCTGATTTTGGTATATTAACTGTAATTGCATAACAAGCAAATGTTGTTCCCAGTTCTTTAAACCGCCAATCACTGCACAAATAACAAGTATACATCACCAGTGACAACGCATGAATTCTTTTAAAGTCCTTTGATGACTGATCACTGCCCCAATTCATTTTACACGAAGACAACAAATCTATCACCTTTTTTCTTCCATTGACTAACCCTATACCATTTTACAAAACCAGTGATTAAAAAAAAAAAAAGAATTGTTCTACGAAAATGAAAGAGCAGTACAAAGTCAATGCTGGAAGTAAAATTTGGGCAGAATTAAAAAAAAAAACTAGCATGGAAATCTTTATTCTGTTGCCATCTCAGGGACTGTAAGATAGGCTTACAGAGAAATGTGGGCAAGGTGCACTCACCCGTAAGAGGAAAGTGATTGTGAGAAAAAGATGAAGATGTCCCAGAGTGACCTAAGCAGAAACTTTGCATCATGGGAACTCTTAGAGATATTCCACAACATTAAAAGCACAAAGAAAAAATATTGGAAGATGATCCACACTTCAAAATAAGAGTAATGCCAGATGTGGTGACTCACACCTGCAATTCCAGCACTCAGCAGGCTAAGGCAGGAGGATTGCCGTGAGTTTGAGGCCAGCCTGAACTACGCAGCAAGAGCCTGCCTCAAAAACACACTAAAAACTTTTCAGATGGAAAAAAAAATGAGACATAGTGACTTGAAGCAACCCATTTAGTGTACTCAGCTAAACACAGGCAGTCCATACCTTACATAGTAGAGCTAGCCTGTAAAATATTCATGCTATGAAGTATTCTTAATAATCAGTGTGAAACTTATGCTTTATTAACTGTCAAAACACTCACTAAGGACATCTTGATCAACCAGGCAGAAAACTATAACATCATATTCATCTTTTTTTCTTCTCTTAAGAAACATGTTATTAGTCACAAGTTCCTACTGGTGCTTTTTTTTTTGTCTTTTTAATTTTTATTAATATAGTACATGTTTGAGGTATACAATGATTACATTCTTCATGGTGTGTTGGTGCATGTACATAACACATTTTAATTCTTTTTTGTCCTGTTTTCTTTCCCCTCACTCCATTTATTGGTCTCCTTCCCTTTTACAAAAGACTTACCTATTTCCTATTACTAATCTTTTATTTTACTCTTTATTTATGTTTTGGTTTTCTCATATATGAGAAATCATGTGATATTTAAACTTGTGTGTCTAATTCATTTCACTTAAATTATGGTCTCAAGTTATATCCATTTTCCTACAAATGGTTCCAGTGTATCCTTCATGGCAGAGTGGTACTCCATTGTGTATAAATACCACATTTACTTTATCCATTCATCTGTTAATGGGCATAAAGGTTTGCTCCCAACATTTAGCTATTATGAATTGTGCTGCTATCAACATGGGAATGCATCTATTTGCAGAATCTTTCTAATCTGTTTCTCTATGGTTCTTGCACCCGTCATAACTAAGCTGAGGTACTATAGTTGCCTCCTAACTAGTGCTCTTGTGTTGTCTCTTTTTTAGTCCATTCTGTGTATAATCATCAATACCATATTGTCTTCCTGGTATCAAGTGTCTTTCTCCTACTCAAAAATCCTACAGCTGGGCTTCATGTGTAGCTCAGCGGTAGAATGCTTGCCCAGCATACCACAGGCCCCAATTTTGATTGTCAGGCTTCCCCTCCAAAAAATCCTATGGAAGAGGAAAGTAGAAGTATATTAAAGTTTAGAATTTATCTATACTTAGAGGCAGATAAGAGCTACAATTTTTACAGAAGAATATTACATGTAACTATGACAATGTATTTGAAAATCTGGAAGAAACTGATGTTTTCTTTCAAAAACACAAATGGTCAAAACTGAACAAATAGAAAATTTAAAATAAGCCCATAATCACATAAAAGATGGGCAGTACTTACTATCTGAAAAAGAATAAGCTCTAGTGCTAGCTTTGATAGACTTTTAAGAAAGAAATGAATACCCTCTCCATTTGTAATGAACTTAACAGACCAAAAATGTAAGTCTTCAATACTGTAAAGTTTTCCACTAAATCGATCGGATTAGGAAGCAAGATCATGGGACTGGGAATTTCCTTTTGTTTCTTTTTCAAATAGAGGCTTCATAATTTTTTTTTTCTAAGTCACCTATAGTTACATAGAAACATTAAATAGAAACAGGCGTGTGTGAAGGGTGCGTGATGCTTTTACTCTGGAAGCCTCCAGATGGCAGTGTTTTACTTTGGAAGATCCTCAGTGCTTGCAGTTTACTTCCTGCTTTTCCATTCATAAGAGCAAGAGTCAGGCTGACAACAGGGAGAGGAGATGGAAAGCAAGGTGTTAGGTGTGTTTCAGAATAATCTGACCTTTCATGTTCTCCCCTAATCTACCATGCACAAAGGGCCCCTGTGGATTGGCAGTTAGGGTAGGCAAGTTCCCTAGCCATTATGGATATAGGAATTTTCATACTTGCTACATTTATATCATCCCAGTTAAATAGTTGATATTTCTGTATCTAACACCCCATTTACACAAAAACCATTTTTATTTTTTATCTTGGAAATTAACACTGAAAAGTCAGCATTACAATATTGCAGCATCAGACTCTTCCAGGGCTGCTGAAGTGGCCTCTCTAGAGCCTTTTCTCCAAACTGCTTTTATGTCACTGTCTTATTGCCAGTACTCTGCCTTCTCTTCACAACTGAACTGAGCCCAGAGTCCTTAAGATGGCCTGCAGAGCCCGATAGGATATAGCCTTCCCACTTCCTTCATCTCGGCTCCCATCATTCTCCCTCCTCCCCTGCTCACTTTTTTCTAGCTACTGTGATCTTCCTGTTCCTGAGCACAGAGGGTTTGTTCAACCTCAGGGCTTTTGCACTTCCTGTCGTTCTGATTTTTGCATGACTTATTTGATCATTCAAGTGTCTTCTCAGGTGTCACTTCATCCTAGAGCTCTTCCCCTCTTCTCTTCAAAAGTATCATTATAAACAAGTGGCCAGATAAATGAGAGCAGCTAGAAAGCTCTAACATTTACATAATTTTTAAAACTTGAAATTAATATCAGATTATTCTACAAGAGATCTGTGGAATCAATACTAAATGAAGTTCATTTTACAGGAAAGTTATGCATGTTACTAAAATAACTTGTCATCTTTGTCAAAAGAGCATCTACATTAATAGTCCTGGAGAAATTTTGTTAGCAAAAGAGCTCTGAGGCATAGAATATTCAGGCTGAAAAGAGAAGAGTGTAAATAATTAAGATGTAAGCTCAATTATAACTGTGTCCCTAATGCAATTCTTTTTTGGTAATAGCAATATTTTCAATTTGTAAGTGGAATTATATCCGGATTTAAGCATGTGGAAAAATAAATTCTGGAAATGAGTACTTAAATATTATTCCCATTTATATGATTTTAGTTATATGAGCAATAGCTGATTCAGTTTTGCAGTTATATAGAATCCCATAGTTAAATTATAATAAATGATACTCTGACAGATTAAAATAACTTCCTAATTTCTTCTCTAGTAACAATAAATAATCTTTAAGATGAAACATTAAGTATCTTTTAAAATTATCAAAAATTTAACTTTTTATAACACTTTACTGAGTGATTCTGTCATTTGAAGTGCCCATTAGCTTATCATTTTTTATTTAAGTTATTTTGATTATTTTATTTACGTTTATTATACCATAACTAATAACAACAAATATGATCCACGATGTTTTAAAAATGTGTTTTATACATTTTTACTCATTTTACTCAGATTACTCATAGGCTGGTCTTGGAACCCAATAAGCTTTTGTAGTCAGTTTTTACTGAGAAAATAAGTTTGAATTTTTCAAACACTGATCAGCAAATGAAGTTTCTTAAAGTGGAAACCTATGCAGCACAACAAATTTAATTAGAGTAATTTATGTATGCAAGGGAATACTAAGCTGTTTCATATTTTATCTTCAAACAGTATTCTTGTCACTTAAAGATATTACTGTTGGCAGCACTGTTCTCAGCAGACTGGCAAAGCTACAAACTCTAGTGCATGTATGGCTTGCAATTACTTTTCCAGTAGGCACAGTATATGTGAAGTTCATCTCTAGACTGGTGTGGCAAAGTGGTTTCATAGCAATGCTCTACCCTGTGTGCTAAAAGGTTATCTTTGCCCAAACAGCCACATCATTTCTGATTGCCACAGTCTCTGAGTTTTCTCCTGCTGATACTGCATTGATGTGATTCACTGACATCTCCTTAATATTCTTTGGCCGATCTTGCCTTAGTTAACTCACCACGGGTTAGTTCACTCTAGAGAAGTTATTTTGATGAAGAATCCCAAATCTCCTTGATCATTTTATCCTTCTGCTGCCAAGGTGGATATAATAGACATCTGTACTTTCTCCCTGCTCAACATGTATTTCCTTATTTGTGGGTAAAATCAACTCTGTGGAGAGCCACCCTTCTACAATGGTTCACTGAAGGCCTGTGCTTCAGCTGGGATGAAACTCTGCTCTCAGACCAGTGGTTCATACACACTAGTTGAGAGTAATGTGCATCCTGGCTATGGAAACTCATTCAAGAGTAGGCCTGGGGCCCCAGCGGGCTGATCATTGCCCTGAACATCAGGTGCAGCACTGGGAAGAGAAACTCTAGACTGGCTCATAGCCATTTTGTTACCAGTTGAAGCCAGTTTAAAATGAAGGGAGTATGGGGAAAAGCCAAGCTGGGAGGTGAATGACAAATACATTACATAGTGTGAGCACCATGTAGCTTTATTTTAAGGTGAGGGTAACCTCCTAGCATTTTTAATTATATTATCGTAAGTTCATTGAATTGGTTTCTATCCATTGCAACCAAAAGAATCTTGAGCAACATACGGAAGAAGTCCACAAATCTCAAGTATGTTATATGGATATATTTGCCTACCCAAGAGTGTAAACAGCCATATTGAGGATCTCTCTTAATATTAAAGATGCTGGACCAGGCATTTAGCTCAGTGACCTAAGCACTTGCTGGTAAGCACAAGGTTGTGAGTTTGATCCCTGGTACAAAAAAAAAAAAAATTAAAGATACTAATATTGATATAGTACTAAGATCAGCAAGTAGGCTGTAGGTTGATGATTCTTTCTGTTTTGAAATTCTACTTCTTTCATAAAACTGGAGTAGCAAAGAACAATGCTGGTACCACATCGTCATAATGACAGGATACCCCAACTGAGGTACCAAAATTTCTGATAGGAATTTAGTCTTTGCATCTTTGCTTTCCAGTGTGTTTGTTTGTTTGCTCAGTTTGGTTAGGGTTTTTGTAACAGGGCCTTGCTCTGCAATTCAAGTTGGACTTGCACTTACTGTGTAGCCTAGATTCACCTCAAACTTGCAGCAATCTTTCTGTTTCATCCTGAGTGCTGGGATGAGTTAAGGCCACCACACTCAGCTGCTTTCTAGCTTTGTGATCATGGTCAAGTTCTTCAACCTCCCAGCCATAGTTGCATCTTATTTAGAACAGGAATAATAATAGCCCCAATAGGGCTTTAGGAAACCAGTTTAATTTACTGAGCTAGCTTAGAATAGTGACTGAGCATCAGGAGTGCTCAATATACAGTTATTATGATTATTATTCCTTGCCAATTTTAGCATCATAACATTTGTTCCCATAAAGGAACCCAGATTCTCCCACCATGACACCATTCTCATCTGTTTTTCCAGCCACATTTAGAAACAGCCCTAGTGGCCTGAGGTGCAAACACAAAGCTCTGTGGGCCTAGCCCTTTTAGTTCTTGTGGGTTAACAGTTAATACAGAAAGGCAACCCAGTATGACTGATATATCAGGGTTGCACTCAGCCTTAGGCAATTTCCATTTTATATGCTCACTTAGACCAGTTTGTATGATATGAAATCAATGAGAAGAGATCTGTGTTAGCAAGAAACATGACTGGTTTTAAAAAAGACCTTTTCTTCATTTGCCTTTAAACATTTTTACTTAAAAAATTTTTGTATTTCTGTGAAATGATGTGATTGTAGTATTACAAGGAATATATTATATTCATACAATACCCTTCATTCAATTCTCATGAAGCAAATATTATGCATGTCTTGTGTAATAATAACCACACATTATATTGGGAAATTCAGAAAAAAATAATGCAGCATGTGAAACTGGTCAGAAAATCAGAGTCTTGCCTTTTTATAAAGTTTTAAAGCTATTCTGTGTAGTATCACATAAGTTTGCTATATGGACAAGATTACTAGAGATAAAGTATTAAATGATGACTTTTTTCTTACTAGGATAATTGATCTCAATTTCAAGTAAACAGTTACACATATCCTTTAACTTGTGGCTGCTTTTTAATACTTTTTCTGTTTTCTTTGCCCTTGTTAGCTATCATATGTTACAACTGTCAAAAGTGCCTGAGTAGATGCTATGCCTTTTAATTTCTTGCTTCTAATCTGCAATAGGGAGGGAAATTTGATTTTCCTCAGAAATAAGATTAAATGGGCCATAAATGAAAGTCAGAATTTTCATATGGTCAAAGAGGTGACCTATGTATAAGGATTTGTCATTTTTCTCCTTCAGTACTCAGAGGCTGCTTTTTCCTTACTACTCGTTTTTATAACAGTGTCTACATGACTGTGCCTTTGGGTTAGGTAAAGTGCTTTCGTAACAAAATTTAAGGGACTTTTTATTTATTAAAATTTGCACTTACACATGACTTAATCTCCTTTATTTGCAACCCCCAGTAGGGACTATTTAAAAACAGCAGCAAAAAAAAAAAAAAATTTAGATTTTATATTTCATATGATTGCTCTTCTAAACCGGCCTGCACTTCATTCTCTTGATAATGACAACAATTGGTCTTATCTTTGTTTTCCGAATATATGGATATATCTTCCTTACTCTTAAACTAATGCAATCTTTTAAACTCTTGCTTTGAGTTAGGGTTAAGTGCAAACTCTCTTCATTTGTTCATGTTTCCTAAGCCATCACATATACTTCCCACAGTCTAAGCCTGGGCTGGGTGAACTACTTCCCATTCTAATGGCCTGAAGCTACGTAGTCCTTCTCATGTACTAGGGCCCTCAATTTGGGGGTGGAGGTACTTGATATTTCTAAGTATGCTAATATTTACTTGAACAAATGCATGGTTTTTCTTCAGTATGTAGAACAAAATGACATTATTAACATCCCTTTTATATTCTTCCGTCACGTCTTATGTCTGGTAGAAATGTAGTAACATCTTTTCAGTCAGTGATGACAGAGCAATCCAAGAGGGCTAGTGATGGGACCAAAATTGATTGTCCTTCTTTGTATATACTTTTGTTTCTCTTTGGATAAATCTTCTGCGTATAAAGATGTTTGGATATTGCACATTACATTGAAATGGGCAGGAAAACATAATCTCTTTGACATTAATGTACATCTGTGTGGGGCTTTAAAGGAAACTTAGGTCCAAAGGATTTAGTTGTGTTCCCATAATTGACATAACACGGTCACCTGTAGATCTTAAATGGTTTCAGGAATTTCTTTCAGGCAGAAATTTTCTTGTCTCAGACATATCATCCAGATATATGACTAATACACTCTGTAATCATTAGTATTTATAGTACCAGTTCCATAAGAACAGCTTTTTATACTTCTGTTATTTCCTATCTCAATTTCTGTTTTGTCAAAGGGGATATTTTCTAATGGTTCCTCTCTGTTCTGAAATCATTCCAACAGACATTTTGTTCTATTTTTAAATTTCCAGATGAAGGTTATTTTACAATTAACCATTTGTTAATGACTCACATAAATCCCTTGAGTTTTTTTGACCCAAATTCTAAGTGTTTTTTTTTTTTTAAATCTTCCAACGTGGTGAACAGTCACTAGAGATGAATAAAATCCTTCCTGAAAAGAAATGAATACCATTAAGTGAACCAGCCACCTTACTAATTCATAGACAGCAGCAAAGTATTCAAGAGTATTTGAGTTGTTTGTTTACAACAGAATGCTAAAGATGGTGCAGTCAAAAGAGTCTCATGTCCACCCAATTAAATTAGTTTTATGTTGAGGATATTTCTACTCCGAGTGTGTATCCTGTTCACTCTAGGCAGACATCTCAATGATCTACTTGGTGCATCAGGAAAAGGGAAAAATGGAATGGCAGCTTCAATACTGTGAACAAAGTTTCAGGAATGAAAAATTCGCATTCCCATAGCTGCAGTGTCAGGGTATCAAATCAGTTATTTATTTATTTATTTATTTACAGATAATCTCAGAAATTAAAGATAATGCCGTACTGCAACTTTGTGTGGACCTGCCATTTCCCTCATCCTAGTAACTAACTGGCTTATAAAATGACACCGAGTATCAACCTGTCATGATTTCATTACCTGTACTCCTACTCCTTCCCTGAAGCTTATTATAAAGAAAAGTTAATTACAGAGCAGACTAACCACAAAATTTGACACACATAACATGTAAAAAGCCTTTTATTGCCAGATAAATGCTTTCTCAGCTGAAATTATACTGAACAGCAAGTGGTGATACCAAGGATGGCTAATAATGGGTCTGATTTCCAGTGTGTTATACTAAGGTTGTATCCTGGACTCCACCTCTTACTTCAATGCAGCAGCATGAATTTGAATTAGGCAAAACTTCTTTAGGTGACATACTTATTACATCTGAATATGTACATTTTATGACTCTAAGGACAAATGACTAGTATATACTATGTTTTATATTTCAAATACATTAAATAACAGAATAATGGTGACATTAGACATTCCTATAGCTTTATATAAACAGATTTCTGATATTCCTTATTTATTTCCTATCACTGTCTCATTAATATATTACTTCATAGGTTCTTGGATGAGATTTGAAAATTTGAAGCAAAAATGTAGTAAGGATTTAAAACAAATCCAAGTTTTTATTCTGTTACACTTCTAAGAAGGCTTTGGGATCTGATGGTTCTTTACATGTATGCTGAAGAATTACTGCTCTTAACTATAGTGTTCAGATCATTTGTGTGCTCATTTTCTGTTCCACAGGTATCGTTGAGTTGCACATTTATTTGTCATGGTTCAACAGTTATTCAGAAGGTCAAGTTTATTGTAATATCAATTTTAAGTGTTGCATACTAATGGAAGTTCTTTCAAAGAAAATTTGTATACTTTGTTAAGAGGAAGATCTATTTGTTAAGATTATTTTCTCTACAATTTTGGATGTCCTGTTCACCCTAGTAATTCTTTTTTTTTTTGGTCTTTTTGAGACAGGGTCTTACTATGTAGTTCACGCTGGCCTTGAGCTCACTTTGTAGCCCAGGCTGGTCTTGAATTCACAACAATTCTTCCTGCCTCAGCCTGCAGAGTGCTGGGATTATAGGTGTATGCTACCCTGTCCAGAAATCACTCTATTCTTAAATTTTAAAAAATACATTTATTTTAATATATAATAAATACATAAAATATTTCATGAGTTATGAAAACCAAGTTTTCACCTACTTACCTCTACTCATTACAACAGTGACTGGCAATCACTACTACCAATAATTTTTATATCCTTTTAGAGATAACTTATACACATGTAAGAATATAAAAAAATCCAACAACTTTTACACATAAATTTGCTTTTTCAAATAACAATGTATCATATTCAGTTATTTTATTGTCCTACAGCTGTGTAAGAGTCTATCACAATTCTTAAATACACAAAGAACCTCTGAATTTTAGGATACATTTAGAACGGAAATGCATTTCTGTTGGGCGCAGGTGCTCAACATACCATACCCCACCCGGGACTAAGGACCACGCCAGCTTCCGCAATGCACTACGTCCCTCTCCAAATTAGCCACCCCGTACTCACTTTGTATTTACCACAGCTGAGTATATTAGCCAGAGCCCGCGTCTCATTCCAGCCCTTCCTCCTCATGGCAGCCCTCGTGGCAGCCTGATTGGCTACAGTTAGATATATAAAACCAGAACCCGCAACAATAAAGTTGGCAGTTCCTGTTACCCACCTGAAGCGTTTCCTGTCTCATTGGGGAGCTGCGCCGGTCAACTGGTGGCCCGTACGGGGAGCGCGACAGTACGGGGAACCTCTCCCTCCGACGGAACAGAGACGTTAACAGGTAAAACCGTCAAGCGCCGATAGCGGGGGCTACTCGGCGGGCGGGGGCTGAAAGGTTAAACTGTTCAACAGGCATCGAGTGCTGCTGGGCCGGATGGCGGGGGCTATTGGGCAACCTTGGGTGGACGCGTCGCAAGGGTCGAGGAGCTCGTAAAGAGAGTTCTGGGGGCCGTAAAGAGGCCGGATTGAGGAATTCGTAAAGAGAGTTCCGGGGGCCGTAAAGAGGCCGGATTGAGGAATTCGTAAAGAGAGTTCCGGGGGCCGTAAAGAGGCCGGTTTTAGGGGCGCCGTAAAGGGGCGTGGGGACTAAGCTGTCCCTGTTATAAAAAAAAAAAAAAAAAGGAAAAAGGAAACAAAAAGAAATAAAAAGAAACTCTTGAAATTCCGATTAACATGGGTAATAGACACCACCGAAAGAGGGGAAGTCACACACACACAGTCGAGAGGGCCCTACTCTGAGGCCATACACATGATTTCTCAGAGTAAATGGGTCAATGAATCATGTTTACCCGAGACCCTGCCATCAGCTATGTAGCTGCCCGCAACGGGTCCAGGCGTCCTCTGGGACATTCCAGGAAGACCTATGGCATCAAGTCAAAAGAGAGGACCCAGGAGGCCTGGGCCATTTTCTCCAGGTTTTCCGGTTGCTGTAGATGCTCAGGGAAACAGAGCCCACCTACCTGTAGATATAAAAGCGATAAAGCACCTTAAGGAGGCCAGCACCATGTACGGTGTTAACAGGGCATATACCCTGTCCCTAGTAGAAGCCCTGGCAGGAAACGCCATGACACCTGCTGCTTGGGCCAGTTTGTGCAAGGCGGTGCTCAGCCCGGCCCAATATCTTGATTGGAAAGCTTGGAATGTTGAACTTGCCACAGAACAGGCCCAAGCTAATGCCCGGAACAATCAGGCCGCCTGGAACACGGATATGTTATTAGGACAAGGGCAGTATCTCAATAACCAGCTGATATTCCCGCAAGAGGTGTATGCACAGATAAATAGAATAGCCATACAAGCATGGAAACGGGTCTTGGCTAGGGGAGAAGTCTCAGGCCACTTGACAAAAATTTTGCAGGGCCCGAGTGAGCCTTTTTCAGATTTTGTGGCCCGCATGATGGAGGCGGCAGGGAGAATTTTTGGGGGCGCTGAGACAGCCATACCACTCATTAAGCAGCTCATTTTTGAGCAATGTACTAAAGAATGTCGCTCTGTCATTGGTCCATACAAAGATGGGCCCCTTGAGGCATGGATAAAACTCTGTCAGGAGATCGGGGGGGCCATTAACCAACTCAGGTTTGGTGGCCATGTTAATGAAGCTAACTAAAGAAGGTCAGGAAGGCAGAGTGGTGCCACAGAATGGCGCCCGCCCGAAGGAGGGCTGCTTTAAATGCGGCAGACAGGGACATATAAAAAGAGACTGCCCATTTTGGGGACCCGGAAGAGAACATCTCCCTTAGGGGCAGCCTTAGGGGCAGGAGACCGCGTCGCTCAGATGCTAGTTTTACCCAGCCGTCATGGGGACTATCCATCATTGTCTGGTATTAGAGGAGACAGAGGAAAGTTAGGCCATATCCAACCCTCAGACATGGAATTCCCTATAATCCTCAGGGCCAAGGCATAGTTGAGCGTGCTCATCAAACGCTCAAGTCTATTCTGTTTAAACAAAAGGAGGGTATTGCCCAGGGCATGACACCTAGGGCCAGACTCCAACTCCCCTAGTTAGTAGCCTCCTTTTCCCCTCCTTCTTGTATCTCGTACGGCCCTTGCAGCCAATGACTTTTCTAAATTGCTCCACCGCAACCTGTTACGTGTTACAATGTTGGGATAACAGTGCACTTTCAGCTGTCGTTATGCAGGTACTCCAGTTCATACCGATTCCAGCTATGGCAGACCCAGATGAGTTTCCTGTGATCCAGCTCGTGCGCAATGGGGGAGATTTTGGAATCACGGCCACGATAGTGAGCTACACTTGCCGCATTCGGCAGTTTACTTCTGCTCTGTCGGATTCGCAGACAAAGGAATAGGGACAAAGCAATTATCAAACAAGCATTGCTGGCCGTAGAATCTGGTCAAAGCCCGGCAGCATGGCTCGCCATGCTGTGGCGCAGGTGTGGAGCAAAGCATTGCAGGGGGTGTTGTTCTTGGCCAGGAGACACCCCGGTCCCCATGTCGGCAAGCATGTGGGTTGGGCTCATAAAATAATACTCCCGCCCCCTCCAAAAGAGCACCAATGGGTAGTGAGGTACCGTCATGACTGCGCAACATGACGCCTCACGAGGGGCGCCGACCTCTGGAGACCCTGCGTCAGTTATAAAGAAAGGGGGAGATGTTGGGCGCAGGTGCTCAACATACCATACCCCACCCGGGACTAAGGACCACGCCAGCTTCCGCAATGTACTACGTCCCTCTCCAAATTAGCCACCCCGTACTCACTTCGTATTTACCACAGCTGAGTATATTAGCCAGAGCCCGCGTCTCATTCCAGCCCTTCCTCCTCGTGGCAGCCCTCGTGGCAGCCTGATTGGCTACAGTTAGATATATAAAACCAGAACCCGCAACAATAAAGTTGGCAGTTCCTGTTACCCACCTGAAGCGTTTCCTGTCTCATTGGGGAGCTGCGCCGGTCACATTTCCTTTCTTGGCAATCATAATATGATGGTTTATCTTCCTATTCTAATTTAGAATATTTTGTGCAAAATAAACATAATATTTTTGTTTATACAAATGACATGTTAATGTAATACTTGCTGTTTTCAAGTACTGACACTATAGTTTAGTGACTTTAATAAGTTAACTAACATACGTAAATCTACTTTTTCCTTTTATAAAATGTGGTAATATCTGTTCCAAACTATTATTAGGTAGGTCAGATAAAGTAGGGACTATTGCCACATCTAGAAAGTTTACATTAATTTATACCAGTATCTCTATACCTGTAACTATGTTTACGGCTACCTTTGTCCATGTGTAGGTCTGTATAAATGTCCTTATGTATGAAGTTAAAATTAAGATGATTACCTTATCTAAAACTATCACAATGACTCTGTATTCCTTTTCCATGTGTCTTAGTCTGTTTTGTGTTGCTATTACAAAATATCAGAAGCTGGGCACTTTATTTACTTCCTTATTTTTCTTTTTTGAGATGTGATTTTGGTATGTTAGGCTAGCCTCAAGCTCAAAATTCTTGTATCTCAGCCTCTAGAGTAGCTAGGGTTACAAATATGTGTCAGCACATCTGGCTAAGGCTAAGTACTTCATAAAGAAAAACGATGTATTTAGTACACGATTCTGGAGCTTCAATAACACGGTGCCAGCATTCGCCTGGCTCTAGTGAGAGCCTCAAGGCAATGGTACATGATGGTGGGAGCACATCCAGAAGAGCAGTAAAGGACAAGTATGAGACTCACATATAACCTATACTCACAGGAACTAATCTAGTCTCACAATACCTGATCCACTTTTGAGAGATAGCATTAATCCATTTATGAGGATGAAGCCGTACATGACCTAAGTACCTTCCATTAGGCCCTACTTCTTAAAATTTCTACCATCTCAGTGCTGCCAAAATGAAGACAAAGCTTCCAGCAGATCCATTTGAGGGAAAATAGCCAAACTATATCTCCATGTATTTGTTTTCTTCATAACACTATTGACTCCTGATATAATACATTTATTCGGTGTCTATTTTTCTTTGATTTATACTCCACAGAGCAAAGATCTTGTATGTTTCGCATATGACTGATCCTTGATGACTGGTCCGATAAGCTAACACAGTGCCTGTCATAGTAGGTGCTTAATAAATATTTGCTTAATCAATGAATAAATATTTATTAAATATCTATATTGAATCCATTAAACTTGATGTTAAAATGTATGTTTTCTAATTTTTAAAATTTTATCAGTACATGTTCAAGGTACATAATGATTGCATAACACAACACTAAACAGTTTTTATCCTGTTAAGTATGATCCATATGATAGAATAGTATAGAATCTTAGAACCAACACAATATGATGTGTATGATATCCACTATCATTGCTCCTGGACAAGTAAGTAAGATACTTAGTATCTTCATATCAGATAGCAGGAGTGAAAGAGGTCTAAGTGATCATGAATCTATGTTTCACAAAGAGATTCAGCCCAAGGGGAAAAATCTTGAATTAAAAAATGACATTTCCTGACTCAGGTACTTTCTACCATACTAGTTGGCCTCTCAAGTGTCTATACTCTATGTTGGGAAACCAGAGGTATAAAACAAGATCTCTGACCTTAGGGGCTTTATTGGAGAAGACAAGTTTAGCATATAGAAACCATGAGAATATATCAGGAAACAGGACAATTCTGAGAACTCCAACTAATGCAGAGAAGTGTTTCGGCAATAGTCGAGGAAGGGAACATGGGAACAGTAGGATAGTTAACTGGGATGTCAACTTGAATAAGAAATGCCAGGTTGATATGGTATGGGTGGTAGACTTCCTGAAGAGAGAAGACTCACCCTGGGTGTGGGTGGCACCAACCAATAGGCTTGGATGGAACAAAAAGGAAAAGAAGAACACACTGTTTCTTCATAAGAGCTTTAGTCTTCCAGCCATTGCCTTTGGATGTCCATCTCCAGCCTTCCAGTACAGACTCTTCAGTCTTTCAGCTTTCTAATATGCCCTAATCTTCCTAGTATAGACTCACATATGATTTTTTTTTTGAAGGTAGTAAAATACAACAGAACAAGACAGAATAAAGCCAATCAAGACAATGCAATGAAATTGGTACAGCCGGTTACCAGGATACCATAGTATATCTCATTATCTTCACAATACTTGGCCTTTCAATGAGGTATAGCAAAATCAAATCAAATACAGGACATCATAAAACCTATCAAAACAGAGCATTGAATAGAGAAATACAATTAACTTAAGCAAAGCAAAACAGTGATTACAATATTTGCCTTCAAAGAGATGGTAGAAGGAAATCCTCCATATTTGCTATATTGCATAGGATAATCCTCCCAAGAGATGCTCAGACCTCTGGCTCCCATTTGCTAATGGGGAGAAGGGAGAAGGGATGTTTGATTCTCAGCCTGCACTGGTAGGCTCATAGCGACCTACCAGGAAAACAAGCAGGCTGCTTTGCTGCCCAGTGCCCTAAGTTCTAACGTGGCACAGGTCTCAGGAGACACTGCATAGCCGGTTCTCTCCCTGGGTTGCCTGCTGCTCGCTGGAGCCATGGCTCTCCCTTTCCACTTTTAAGTAATCATATCTCACACATGACTTTGAAGTGAGCTCCAGGCCTTCAACTTTTGACTGGAACTTTTTATATCCAATGCCCAGATGGCACTTTTGCATCCTTCCATATCTGACTCTGGAAGTGGTCTTATAAAGCCTACTTTGTAAATATATATATTAAATCTGTTCCTCTAGTGAATACTACTTGATACAGGAAGGAAATCTGAGAGAAATGTTATAGACATGGAGATCACTCGAGAAAATGGGAGTGATTATAATGATTATAAATGTTTATGAGTCAGAAAGAAAAGAAGCAAATGACCTATGGTAACAATCAATGATAGATACATGGTGGAAAATGTTGGACAGGGAGGGGTAGGTAAAATTAATGGTCCTTAAAATATTTATTTCTTTGTGATGTAAGAGTTGAAGCTTATTATTTCAGTGGCAAAGAACTGGAAAAGCTGGAAGAATTTGTTTTTTTCTTGAAAAGCTGGTGTTTTAAAAGTAATATTTAAAGCCCAAAGGTATGATGTTGGGGTGCTGAATTATTAAGGTGAAGAAAGCCTGGGTTTAGGGCAGCCATGTATTAGAAAGAAATATTATTGTCTTCTTGCACACTTTTAATAGTACTTGCATCTTGGAGGGACAGCTACATTAACTCCTCACTTATCCAATTCCTAATACTCCTCCCCAGTAACTATATCACTCGTTGCTTCCATAGTGACATTATCTCTGGAACTGTGAAGTTATTTACTATACTTTAAACTTTTTATACTCCTTATAGTTGGATACTTCATGTCAAGTACTATCTATTATATACTAAATGGGATATTGTTATTTACCAGTTTTATCCTAAACATTATATGCTCCTTAAATTCATACTGGATCTATCAATTTATGCCTGATACAAAGAGTTATAAAAGTTTATTATATTTTTGCATTCTTTCTACCTTCAGTCCCCATGAGTGATCTTGGTATGTACTCATACACTTCAGTCATCATACTTGTTATAATATCCCTATTGTCCTTGGATCTAAATCTTTTACCTGGTCCAACTTAAATTTTTTACCTACTCCAAGATTGTTCACTGAACTGGATTGGTTCCCACTGTTAAGTGCTGGACATTTTCACTGTATGATTAGAGCATCTTATTGTTTTGTTTTCTTAATGCCTACTCCCTACCACTCTGTCCCTAATTTACTTCTGCTTTACTTCCTTGTGGTGGAGACTCACAATACATATGTTGTAGTTAGTGTTTACAAGGGAATGGATTTAATAGAGGGCGCAATTTATGGGATTATTTTATAATATTCACACAAAGAGTCAAATGCAGAAGAATACGGGACATCTGTCCACACACTAGAGACCCAAAGAATCCAGCTGAGGGTCTTGCTTCTATGACAATAACCTGCATCAGTCCAGCTAAAGATAAGAACCCATAACAATATCCTCGATGAGTCAAACTGAAGGCCTATTGCCCATGACAATGTCTCATGCAAGTCTTATCAAGAATCTTCCTGGGAAGGTACAAAGGTCAATGGTGCAAGCTACAGTCTGCACCAGTGGGATGAAAACCCTGTGCCAACAGGCTGAGGGATCTGTAATGGAGCTAGGAAGCAACATTTTCAGATAAGGACCAGAGCTCCCTCAAAGAGAACCATAGTCATCCTCAGTGACGTCAAAAATCTGAGCTCCTCCAATGATGAGAACATACAAGTTCTTGTCGGGAAAGCCAGCAAAACATCTCTCTTCAGGAGATTCAATATTGTACCAGCTTCCCCTCCAATTCTCTTTTCTTATGCTGTTGGCAACAATCCTAAGGTACCATGCTGATTCAGTTCAGCTGGGTGTTACAAGTTCACCATTAGTTAATCTACAACATATAAATATTCTTTTGGCCTGCTGTTTTCATTATAACACCAGGGAAAAAGCCATACAACTTGGGTTGGTAAGGAATTTCTACAGATTCTTAGCCTCCCATGTATGGTGATCTTCCATGATGCCTAGAATTTATCTCAGGTCTTCAAGTTAGCTGTCTTTATACCTTTGATGACTATTCCAAGTCCTTATTATTTTCTTGATTCTTTGTAATCTACCACTGCTCTCAAGAAAGGATTTTCTTTCTGACTTCACACAATTTCTTCCAAAATATTTATCAATACAATTGCAATCCATGTTCTGAGTTAATCCCTCTACCTCTGCTCATGTCATGTTCATTTACTTCTCAGTCAATTGCAATTTATTTTCTCCCTAATATTTAACCCCTCAGCCCTACAGCCCTACACAACCACTAAAATTTGTCTTTATTTATAGTACCATTTGTATAATTTATAGAATTAGTACCATTTATATAATTACTAGAGTTTTTGGATAAATTTTAAGTTTTTAAAATCTCAGTTAGTCTCTTGTGTTTTACGCTGACAATTGTGCCCTTAGTTTGAGTAGTATTTGTTTTCTTCCTTTCTTTCTGATTACGTCCTATGATTACTTTATGCACTCCTCTCTTTTTTTTTTTTTTTTTATTTAAGAGGAAAAAGAGAAAAACACAAAACAAACCAAAGCGGCGTAAGGGTACACGCAATACAGAACTACAAAACAAAACAAAACAAAACAAAACAAAACAAAAAACCATAACAGTAAGAAATTACCTGCTAGTAGATTACACACTATTTTCTTGAAAATAGTTCCTCAAATCACAGTATCAAAGAACACAAGGTGGACATTCAAACAGGGAGACTGCAAACAGCTGTGTTCAATGTTCCAAAAACATTGATAAAGTCAGCTATTTAACACCCCCAAACACACTTGCTGTTATATCCGTTAGAGCTCCTTTTCTTTTTTTTTTTTTCCCTCTCTTTTTTACAACAAAATTTACACATCTTGGATTTTATTACTCCTTAGTGCTTATTACTTTCTTTGGGGGGGGGAAGAATACAGTCAAATATGGCAAAACAAAGCTGTCAGTCAATACCAAGGATAGACGTAGCACATGGTGTAGAACAGAGTACAAGTTTATCAACAATGGTTATCAACGTTGTCCCTTGTTTCCTTAAAAAGAATTGTCTATCTTATTAGATATTATAAAGTTGGACAAAACAGTAGAGAACAAGACCAATAAAACTTAGGCATTGTAAACATTACAGGACTTCCAAAGAAGACAATAGTCAAACCAGAATGGGTATCTTAGTGAATCTTATTGTCTTCAAAGTAGTTGCCTATGTCTTCAAACTTGATACTATCATATAGAATGGAACAGAGTCTAATCAGTCAAAACAAGATCGTGGGAGTACTACAGGACTTCAAAACAAGTTAATAGGAAATCGAAAAGAGTTACTATTTATATATCCTAATTTTTTTGAATTTTTTCTTTAATTAAGACAAACATAAGAAATGACTAAATAATTTTTTTTTGAAACAATAAGGGGGAGATTGAGATAAAACAGGACATAACAATATAACAATAGAGGTCACAGCATGACTGTTTCAATAACCTAGTACTTCACCACCTTATAACCTGACTTAATAGTAGTTACCATAGTGTCTTTTTCCTTGAAATATTTGGGTAAAACTTCATATACTCTAGCTTCAAATATTTTCATATCAAGAAGCCCAGAATAAAGCCTTTCTAATTAATGAGTTTAAACTTTATAAGGCTTCAAGGCCACCTAATGGGGAATCATGATTACCACATATTTTTATATATTTGAATCATTACTTACATTAGGGAAACTATTCGGTATTCACACATGCGAGATTGATTTATTTCACTTATGAGTATGGTCTCAAGCTGTGCCCATTTATTGATAAATATCTCAATGTGATCCTTCTTTATAGCTGAATAATACTCCATTGTATAGAAATACCACAACTTTTTTATCCATTCCTCAGTTGATGGGCACTTGGGTTGTTTCCAAGATCTGGCGATTACAAATTGTGCTGCTATAAACATAGGTGCACATAAATCACTGTGGTATGATGCTTTCAGTTCTTCTGGGAATATGCCTAGAAGTGGAATAGCTGGAATAAATGGGATTTCCAGTCCCAACTTTTTGAGAAATCTCCAGACAGATCTCCACAAAGGCTGTACCAGTCTACACTCCCACCAGCAGTGCAGGAGAGTTCCTTTTTCCCCACAGCCTCTCCAGCATTTGTTGTCGGTTTTCTTGATCCTGGCCATTCTTTCAGGAGTGAGATGGTATCTCAGTGTGGTTTTAATTTGCATTTCTCTAATGACCAATGATGATGAGCATTTTGTCATGTATTTATTTGCCATTTGCATTTCTTCATCTGAGAATTGCATATTCATCTCAGATGCCCATTTTTGGATTGGATCTTTGAATTTCGGAGGTCTGAGTTTCTTTAATTCTTTGTATGTTTTAGACAAGAGGCCCTTGTCTGAGAGAGAGTTCACTAAAATCTTTTCCCAGTTTGTGGGTTTTCTTTTCACTATGCTGGAGATTTCTTTTGACATGCAGAAACTTTTTAATAAGAAGTGGTCCCAGTTATTGATTCTGGGAAGTATTTCCCGTGCGGTTTGAGTCCTGTTCATGAATTCTTTACATACTCCTATGTCTCCAAGGTTTCTACCTATTTTGTCTTCCAATAGATTTAGTGTTTCTGTTTTAATATTCAGATCTTTGACCCATTTACATTTTAATTTAGTACATGGTGATAGTTTTAGGCAAATGGAGAGCCAGTTTTTCCAGCACCATTTATTAAAGAGACTGTCGTTCTTCCAGTAAACCTGCTTGGCTCCTTTATCAAAAATAAGGTGGTTGAGTGTGTTCGTAGTTGTGGTTGTATCTTCTAATCTATTCCACTGATCTTCAGCTCTGTTTTGATTCCAATACCATGTTGATTTTACTACTGTTGCTTTGTAGTATAACTTCAAGTCAGGGATTGTGATGCCTCCTGCTTTGTCTTTGCTGCTTAGAATTGCCTTTGCGATTCTAGGTCTCTTCTGGTTCCAGATGAAATTTAGGAGTGATTTCTCTAGATCTATAAGGTATGTTGATGGTATTTCTATTGGGATTGCATTGAATCTGTATAACAGTTTTGGGAGAATGGCCATTTTCACAATGTTTGTTCTTCCTATCCATGAGCAAGGGATGTCTTTCCATTTTCTGAGATCATCTTCAATTTCCTTTTTCAGTGTATTATAATTTTCACTGTATAAGTCTTTCACTTCTTTCGTAAGAGTAATTCCTAAATATTTCATTTTTTTGCTTGCTAATGTAAATAGTCCAGTTTCTCTTATTTCCCTCTCTGTAATTTTGTTGTTCGTGTATAGGAATGCTATTGATTTCTGAGTATTGATTTTATATCCAGCCACATTACTGAATTTATTTATTGTATCTAAGAGTATTTCAATGGAGTTTAGGGGGTCTTCTATGTAGAGTATCATGTCATCTGCAAACAATGATAATTTAACTTCTTCTTTTCCTATCTTTACCCCTTTTATTTCTCTTTCTTGCCTAATTGCTCTGGCTAGTACGTCCAGTACTATATTAAATAGGAGTGGTGATAAAGGACATCCTTGTCTTGTACCCGATTTTAAAGTAAAGGCTTTCAATTTTTGGCCATTTAGTATGATGCTGGCTGTTGGTTTGTCATAAATGGCCTTTATTATATTGAGGTAAAGACCATTTATTCCAATTTTCTGTAAAGTTCTTATCATGAATAAGTGTTGGACCTTATCGAAGGCTTTTTCTGCATCTATAGAGATGATCATGTGATTCTTATTTTTGGCTTTATTGATATGGTGGATTACATTTATTGATTTGCGTATGTTGAACCATCCTTGCATTCCTGGGATGAATCCCACTTGGTCATGGTGTATAATCTTCTTGATGATTTGCTGGATCCTATTTGCCAATATTTTATTGAGGATTTTTGCATCTGTGTTCATTAGGGAGATCGGTCTATAGTTCTCTTTTATAGTTGGGTCTCTCTCAGGTTTTGGTACTAGAGTAATATTTGCTTCCAGGAATGACTTAGGAAGGATTGCTTCCCTTTCAATTTCATTGAATAGTTTGAGGAGTGTCGGCATTAGGTCTTCTTTATATTTCTTGTAGAATTCTGCAGTGAATCCATCTGGGCCTGGGCTCTTCTTGGTGGGCAAGGACCCAATTACATTCTCAATTTCCTTAGCAGAGATTGGGTTATTCAACAGTTTTATATCCTCTTGATCTAGCTTTGGTACTTCATATGCTTCTAAGAATCTGTCTATTTCTTCTGTGTTATCAAATTTTTGAGAGTAGAGGTTTTTGAAATAGGTGTTGATGATCCTCTGTATTTCTATTGGGTCTGTAGTGATTTCTCCTTTTTCATTTCTTATTGCATGAATTTGAGCTTTTTCTTTCCTTTTTTTAATAAGGTTGGCTAGGGGCTTATCGATTTTATTTATTCTTTCAAAGAACCAACTCTTTGATTCGTTGATTCTTTGGATTGTTTTCTTAGTCTCTATTGCATTGATTTCTGCTCTGATTCTTATAATTTCCTCTCTTCTTTTGGCTTTGGGCTTGACTTGCTCTTCTTTTTCTAGCTGTTTGAGGTGTAGCATCAAGTTATTTACTTGTATTCGTTCTGTTTTCCTGATGTGGGAACTCAGTGCAATAAATTTACCTCTCAGAACGGCTTTCATTGCATCCCACAGATTCCGGTAAGTTGTATCTGCATTTTCATTTTCTTTTAGGTATTGTTTAATTTCTTCTTTAATTTCTTCTGTGACCCACTGATTACTCAAGAGTGTGTTATTTAGTTTCCATGTGTTTGCGGAATTTTTGCAGTATCCTTTGTCATTAATTTCTAATTTCAGAGCGCTATGATCCGATAATATGCAAGGGATGATTTCAACTCTTTTGCATTTGCTTAAATATGTTCTGTGAGCTAATATATGGTCTATTTTAGAAAATGATCCATGTACTGCTGAGAATAATGTGTATTCTGATGTTATTGGGTGGAACATTCTGTATATGTCTATCAAACCCATTTGTTCACAGGTGTGATTCAGTTCTGTTATTTCTTTGCTCATTTTCTGTCTGGTTGATCTGTCCCTTGGTGTCAGTGGTGTATTAAGGTCTCCTGTTACAATTGTGTTACTGATAATTTGAGTTTTCATTTCTGTTAATAATTGTTTTATATAACTGGGTGCTCTGGAGTTTGGTGCATATATATTTAAGATAGTTATCTCTTCCTCTTGGAGTTTTCCCCTTACGAGTATGTAGTGACCTTCTTTGTCCTTTATGGTCATTGTTGGTTTAAAGTTCACGTTGTCTGCAAACAGAATGGCTACTCCTGCCTTTTTTTGGATTCCTGCTGCATGAAGAATTGTTTTCCATCCTTTGACTTTCAGTCTGTGAGTATCTTTCTGGGTTAGATGGGTTTCCTGTAAACAGCATATGGTTGGATTTTGTTTCTTGATCCATTCTGCTAGTCTGTTTCTTTTGATTGGTGCATTGAGACCATTTACATTCATGGTTATTACTGTTAAATGCTGGTTAATTGTAGGAATGTTATCTCTCTGCTGTTGCATCTTTATCTTTCGGTTCTGTTTAATTATTTGCTTTGCTTAGTGGTTTTTTCCTTTGTGTATCTAAACTGTCTTTCAATATTTTTTGCAGGGTTGGTTTGGTGTTCATGAATTTCTTCAGCTGTTCTTTGTCATGGAAGTATTGTATTGCACCATCTATTTTGAATGATAGTTTTGCAGGATATATCAGTCTTGGTTGGAGATCATTTTGCTTTAGGATCTGGAATACTTCACTCCATGCTCTTCTTGACTTTATCGTTTGTGATGAGAAGTCTGCTGTGATTCTGATAGGTTTTCCTTTATAAGTGATTTGTCTTTTCTCTCTGACAGCTTTTAATAATCTATTCTTGTGTTGGATTTCTGGGATGGTGACTATTATATGTCTGGGTGTAGTTTTATTTTGGTTATGACTGTTTGGAGTTCTATATGCTTCACTGATCCTGATGTCAGTTTCTGATCTCATGCTTGGGAAATTTTCAGCTATTACTTCTCTAAATATCCTCCTGACATCCTTCATGTTGTCTCCCTCTCTTTCATTAATCCCTATCATTCTTATGTTATTCTTCTTTGCATCGTCTTGCAGTTGTTGAATTGTTGTTTCCTGGTTCCTTGTTATTTTCAAAAGATCTTTCCTTTCCTGTTCACTAGCTGCAATCCTGTCTTCAAGGTCTGAAATTCTATCTTCACTTTCATTAAGGCGGTTTTTACAACTTTCAGTGGAGTTTTTTATTTCCTGTATATCTCTGTGCATCTGCATTATGTATTCTGTTTGTTTCTTATATTGCTTGTCTGGGGATTCTATCTTTTTGTTTAGTTCCTCCAATTTTTTATCTGTGTTTTCTTTAGATATATTTAGAATCTCTTTCATTTCTTTTATCATTTCGTCTTTTATCTGGGAGATTATTTCGAGTTTGAATTTCTTTAAAGCTTCCTGGAGTTGCTTGTCAATTTCAGTGGCTATTGTGTCCGATATATGAGGTGGATGGGATATATTTTCTTCTATATACATCGCTCCTAGGGTTTCTTGAGATGGGCTGGAGGTTTGAGGTTGTAATTTGGTCTTTCGTTTTGTCATTTTCCTATATTTCTGTGTTTCAAGTGTTACTTGAAAGCTTCCTCAGGATCTGTTGAAAATCCCCTTCTATGTTTGGAGCTACTGGGACTCTGGCGCCCTGCTACTCCAAGCCATTAGGCCTACAGAACCAGTGGCCCTCCTCTGCCTGCTCAGAACTCCGCAGTTCCAGACAAGCTGGGCCTCAGGGACACTGTGCGCCCACCTGCCCCTTGGAAGCTCCACAGTTCTTCAATCGCAGCCGGGTTAGGGTACTCACCACAGGCTGCAGTGCTTCAGGAACCTGTGGACCCTCCCTGGTTGCAGAGATATCCACAGTCCTCCAGACACGCAGAGAGGCCAGTGAGGGCACCCCAGATCTGCCCAGCTCCTCCTCTGCAGACCTGTGGCCAGGCGCGGCAGCTAAACAGGCTGGGCTAGGCTGGTAGTGTGGGCCAGCCCACCTATCGGGAGCTCAGCAGGTCTCCAAATGAAGCCGGGAATGGGGAGGCTGATGTGGAAGCCTTAAACCCACCTCTCTCCTTCACTGCACCTGGAAGCCTGAGGGAACTCCAGCAGTCTGGGCACAGAAATCCAGAGTCCTCCAGACACGCAGAGAGGCCAGTGAGGGCACCCCAGATCTGCCCAGCTCCTCCTCTGCAGACCTGTGGCCAGGCGCGGCAGCTAAACAGGCTGGGCTAGGCTGGTAGTGTGGGCCAGCCCACCTATCGGGAGCTCAGCAGGTCTCCAAATGAAGCCGGGAATGGGGAGGCTGATGTGGAAGCCTTAAACCCACCTCTCTCCTTCACTGCACCTGGAAGCCTGAGGGAACTCCAGCAGTCTGGGCGCAGAAATCCAGAGTCCTCCAGACACGCAGAGAGGCCAGTGAGGGCACCCCAGATCTGCCCAGCTCCTCCTCTGCAGACCTGTGGCCAGGCGCGGCAGCTAAACAGGCTGGGCTAGGCTGGTAGTGTGGGCCAGCCCACCTATCAGGAGCTCAGCAGGTCTCCAAATGAAGCCGGGAATGGGGAGTCTGATGTGGAAGCCTTAAACCCACCTCTCTCCTTCACTGCACCTGGAAGCCTGAGGGAACTCCAGCAGTCTGGGCGCAGAAATCCAGAGTCCTCCAGACACGCAGAGAGGCCAGTGAGGGCACCCCAGATCTGCCCAGCTCCTCCTCTGCAGACCTATGGCCAGGCGCGGCTGCTAAACAGGCTGGGCTAGGCTGGTTGTGTGGGCCAGCCCACCTATCGGGAGCTCAGCAGGTCTCCAAATGAAGCCTGGAATGGGGAGGCTGATGTGGAAGCCTCAAACCCACCTCTCACCTTCACTGCACCTGGAAGCCTGAGGGAACTCCAGCAGTCTGGGCTCAGAAATCCAGAGTCCTCCAGACACGCAGAGAGGCCAGTGAGGGCACCCAAGATCTACCCAGCTCCTCCTCTGCAGACCTGTGGCCAGGCGCGGCAGCTAAACAGGCTGGGCTAGGCTGGTAGTGTGGGCCAGCCCACCTATCGGGAGCTCAGCAGGTCTCCAAATGAAGCCGGGAATGGGGAGGCTGATGTGGAAGCCTTAAACCCACCTCTCGCCTTCACTGCACCTGGAAGCCTGAGGGAACTCCAGCAGTCTGGGCGCAGAAATCCAGAGTCCTCCAGACACGCAGAGAGGCCAGTGAGGGCACCCCAGATCTGCCCAGCTCCTCCTCTGCAGACCTGTGGCCAGGCGCGGCAGCTAAACAGGCTGGGCTAGGCTGGTAGTGTGGGCCAGCCCACCTATCGGGAGCTCAGCAGGTCTCCAAATGAAGCCGGGAATGGGGAGGCTGATGTGGAAGCCTTAAACCCACCTCTCTCCTTCACTGCACCTGGAAGCCTGAGGGAACTCCAGCAGTCTGGGCGCAGAAATCCAGAGTCCTCCAGACACGCAGAGAGGCCAGTGAGGGCACCCCAGATCTGCCCAGCTCCTCCTCTGCAGACCTGTGGCCAGGCGCGGTAGCTAAACAGGCTGGGCTAGTCTGGTAGTGTGGGCCAGCCCACCTATCCGGAGCTCAGCAGGTCTCCAAATGAAGCCGGGAATGGGGAGGCTGATGTGGAAGCCTTAAACCCACCTCTCTCCTTCACTGCACCTGGAAGCCTGAGGGAACTCCAGCAGTCTGGGCGCAGAAATCCAGAGTCCTCCAGACACACAGAGAGGCCAGTGAGGGCACCCCAGATCTCTGAGGGCACCCCAGATCTGCACTCCTCTCATTCTCCTTTTACATGCCACTAGTCTTTGAGCCTCTCTTTGTTACTTCTTTCCCTTTCACTTCCCTCCACCCTTCATCTTTCCTCCCTTTCACTTCTTTTGTCTTCATGATCTATGCATGTTATCTAAGTGATATCATCAAAATCCATGGCTTCAATTACAATAGCTGCTGACAAATTCTGTAAATCTACCCTAAGATTTCCTACTAAACTAAAGAAAATGTAATCAAGGGAACATTTATTGCCTCACCAAAACAACAAACTCAACCTGTAAAAACTATATTCATCTTTCCCAAACTTCCCTCTTTTTTTTCAGCTTTATTTGGCCCCCTACAAATTTCAAAAGTTATTCAAGACTTCTCCTTCCTCTTTCCCAATATTGAATCAATTTCCAAATCTTGCCAATTCAAACCCCAATATCTGATCAGCCGTCTTTATATTTTTATTGCCACTGATTTAGTCCTGGTTTAAACAATTACTGAATTAGTACAGCTTACCAATCAATCTACTGATTTCAACTGTGCTTTTCTAAACTGTCAATGTCTAAAAAGAAAAAGTGCCAATGTTCCTCTTATGTTGTCCCTCTTATGATTAAAAGATTTCATTTGTTCCCTCTCACCATCATGATAAACTTCAAATTATTTTTTACTTTTTATTTTATTTTAAAAAGAATAAAACAAAACAAAGCAAACAAAAACAAAAACAACAAAACAGATCAGAGTAAAGCAATGCAAATAAGACAGGACTTCAAGGCAAGACAACAGGAAATCAACAGTGGCTACCATAATGTCTCTTGTTTTCTTCAAAATAGTTGTCCATACCTTCACATACAATAAGTTAATACAAACAAAATAGTATAAAAGCAATCAAAACAAAAGAATGAGAACCTTATAAGTCTTCAAAAGCAGACAATAGCAAATAAACAACGGCTTCTATAATGCCTTTTGTTTTCTTCAAAATAGCTGTCCATACCTTCATACATATTAAAGTCAAATAATTGAAAACAGGCTAAACCCAATCAAAACCAAGAATAAAAGCATTATTGGACTTCAAAACCAAATAATAGGAAATCAGCAGTGGCTACCATGATGTCTCATTAACCTTCAAATTTCTTGAAATGACAATAATAAACACTTGATGATTTGACTACAGACTCTCTACCTTGCATTTCATTCATTTATTAAATGGCTTGACATAATTTGCCAAATATTCTGCTAGGTAATGGAGATGCAAAGAATATGAAGTATACCTTTCCTGAGTGTAGGAAACTTGATTGTAAACAAGGGAGAATGATATATAAACCATATGTAGAAAAAAGAAGTAATGAAAATAACATGAGAGATTAGCCTTGGTTTATTAGTCTAATTTCAGACATTATTTGTACATTCTCAACTCTAAACCATGGCCTTAAAGCAGATTGCAATTGACAACTCAAGTGCTGAATCAAGTCAGAAGATAACGTTAGTTTCCTATGGCTGCCATAGCAAACTACCACAAAATTAGTGGCTTAAAACAACACATATTGATTCCTTTAGAGTTCAGGAAACCATTAGTTCACAATCAGTTTTGCTGGACTACAATAAAGGTGTAAGAAAAACTGGAATTTTCTAGGTGAATCAGGAGAAAATGCATTTTCTTTCTTTTCTACCTTCTGGAGCATGCCAGCACTCCTCAGTTCATGAACCCTTCCTTGTACCATCTTAACCTCTCCCTTCCATATCATGTCTCCTATTTTTCTTTTGTAGCCGCATCTCCTTCTTCCCCTTTTTACCAGGTGTTGGCCTGCTCAGGGTGCACAAGGAAGATTTTCACAAGGGAGCTCTCATAGTTAAAAAACACATATGTGCAAGACATCAGCAACAGCAGCAGGCAGATGGAACAGAGCAGAGACCCAGAGCAAGAGAGCAGGAACCACCTGTGTCTTTATTGTATAATTCTTACACAGGTTGTTATCTCATAGTTACATTCTTGCATAGTGCTATAACCTGCACATATGTATTTTCCTGTGCTGTCACAGTTACATGACTATATCCCACTGTGTGCTTGTGCTACACAAGCAGGGTCACATCCTCAAGTGTCTTTAGATTCTCCTGAGCTTGGAAGCAGTCTGAGTGTACCCCACACCAGAATACTAAGAATTATATCTAGATAATCCAAGATAGTCTTCCCATCTCCGTATTCTTAATCTTAATCTCATCTACAAAGTTCCTTTTGCCATTAGGTTAAGCTATTCATAGGTTCAGGGAGCTGGGGTCTAGATACAGGGCCACTATTCCACCTACTGAAGAAGACATATTTTACTTAGTCTACACAGCAGCAATTAAAAAAATACTTGCTAGCCAGGAAAAGTTTTAAGATACTACAATAAAACCCAGGTTTTTGGCTTTTAAGAAATAAGGAAGGATTGGCCTGCTTAGGCTTTGTGCTCTGTATGGCACTATAGCTCAGTCCCTCTGAAACAGGCTGCATGCACTGCACAGTGAACATGAGCTCGGTGTCTTCCAGTCCCTATTACCCTGCACCCAGCCTGATTTTCTCATCCACAGTGACTTCTGGGTACCGGGAGACACTAGAATTTGTAACCCCTGCCATGAAGTCATTTGCTTTTTTATAGCTGTCCACCTTCATATATGTTAATCTTCTACTGGAAGTCTCAGTCTCCCTGCTTGGCAATCACCTCAGTACTCCTACTCATCAGTCAAAACTTAGTTGAAAGTGCACCTTCTCTGGAAGCCTCCACATCTCCTGTCTGTGTGGGATGGTACCTTTATTTATTTATCTTTAATCTTTGGTAGTGGGGATCAAACTGACAATCTCACACTTGCCAGGCAGGCACTTACTCCACCAAGATAAATCCCCGGCCTGGGATAGTTCCTGTGTTAATCCTGTTTTAATATACAGTCTACTTTATCTGTCATCTCCTTGGAGGCAGAGCTTGTGAGGTCTTTTTCATTCTATTTTTACTCCAATGCCATCAATAGAAGCTTCAGTAAAAGTGAAACTATACAATGGATGAAAGTGGCAACACGATTGAAAGGAACATTTATTATAAAATAAAACACTATAAAAAGAAGAATTTTCAGCTATAAAAGAGAATAATTTAAATATTCTACTATAGACAGATTAAATGAGATCAGATACTTCTGAGTGAGAAGGGATTTGACTCTAAGGAGAGTATTAAAGAATATGGCGAAGAACCAGGCCAGATTCAAGAACTGTGGGAAGCTCTGATGTCGCAGAGCCAGCCTGGGATCTTGCTTTGTTCCACCGGACCTGGTAATGCTCTGCTTTGTATGAGGGACAGAACTACAAATAATAACATCAGAGGAGTTGACGTCCAGATCATTTCAGTTCTAGCATGGCTAAAGTGCTCTAAAGAGTCACAATTTGAATAATGAAATTGGAAATCTTGTGGAAGACACAGGGGAAATGGGAAGCTTACCTGAATCATGAATTATTCATGCTTCACTGGAGCACAATGAGGCAGAACTTTGGCTTTTATTACTGATTCTGATACAAAGTGATTAGTTTTAATTTTAGATGATTGAACATGCTTATGTAACAGACTAAATTCTATTTGAGCATTAACATTTTGTTTTGACCATTCCAATTTGAGACAATTTACTTGAGGTTATGATATTGTTTCTAATGACTGCATTAGAATTGAATATTAAAATATATGGAAGACTTCTTCCCAGTCCTCACAGTTAATCAAATAAAGTAATTTTTGTCTTTGATGCAGAACCAAAGATGAATGAATCTTTGAACTAAAATTAGATTAAACTGACACAGTCTTCTGAAGAACAGAAATAGATATATATATACTCTTTGCTAGTATTTATTAGAAGGGAACATTTTTGCTTTCTACTATTGATCACAGAGTTATACCATAACAGTTAAACTGAAATCTGAAATTGAAGTCATTTAACTGTTGATTTAACTGTTTCTCCACAAACAAGACTATTAACTAAGTAGTAGAAAATTTTAACATTAGAGTTATTTACCATAATCACATGAATTTTGCCACGGATACTATGCTTCATTTTGACTGTTCAGTACTTACCAGCTTGGCCATCTTTAATATTCTGCTTGTTTTCAAGCTTTGAGAAGAGGTAGTTGTGGATCTCTTGTGAAATTTATTCTTAACTGTTGGTATTTTTATTTCTGTTAAAGTACTTTCATTTATATTATTTTATACATTCATAAAAAACTAGTTTCAGTGAAAAAATGATAGTTCCTCTGGTGATCCATTACTTAGTGAAATCCTACTTATAATATTATAGGAAAGTCAAAAGAATGGCTTCAGTAATTTAAAAGACAACTGGATAAATTATTTTCAGTTATTCAAAAGTTACAGATAGAAATTTATCATTAAAAATCCCGGACCAGGCATGGTGGCCCATATCTATAATCCTACCATGGAGTCTGAGGTAGGAGTATTGCTATGAATTTGAGGCCAGACTGGGCTCCATAGCAAGCTCATGATCATCCTGAACTACATAGCAAGACTCTATCTAAAAAAATTTTTAAAAATAATAAAATATCAATTTTAAGTATTACAATGACAATGACAATTAATTTTATGATCAAAACTTAATTTAGATTCTCAGGCAATTAAAAAATAACACTTCTAAATCCCTTTTAGCCACAGACTGCACAGGATTCTCAGGATAGAGTGAATCTCATTATGAGTGTTTTTCATGAATTCTTGTGTAGGCCTGGCTCTGAAGAAAAGTTTTAGTGTCTGTATTTTGGCATGGAGAAAGGTTTACTACCTTAGATTGCATAAAATAACCTTTTATTCATCTTAACATCATGCAATTGTAGAAATAATTGTATGCCCAAACACACTGAGATCCTCTGTTAATTCCTTCACTATTTTCTCTGAAGTATTTGGGAACCCAGGCCCTCATTTGAAAATTATTGTCATGATTTAATTGTACTTAGATATGATAGAGATAAAACTGATTCAGCATGCCTGAAACATAATAATCCTTCTGGACATATAAGGTTGAACATTCATTCCTACTCTTTCAAATGATTTGCTAAAAAAAAAATCCTTTTGCTAAAGAACTCAAGCCAATAACCTGTATTTACTGTTATTGTTTATACTTTTTTGAAATTTGTATTTTTATTAATATGTTTATAGTAAATGGTAATTACGTTCATTGTAGAGAGTTGGAATATGTGCATAACACAGATTAATTCTTTTTATGTCCTTTTCCCTACCCATTTCCGTCTCTTGGTCCTCTTACCAATTGTGAAAGATCTATCTCCTTGTTTCCTATAGGAAAAACAGAGAGACAGCCTATATATTAGTTGGTTCTAAATACCCTGTAATACTGTCATTCTCTTGAATTACATATTGTTATCTTAGAAATAGTTGTTCAAGTTACAAAATTAAAGCATATAAAGTGGACTTTCAAACAATGAGACTGCAAACAGTTTTGTTCAATGATCCAACAAAACTCAGTAATATGGTTATCTATCTTATACACTTAAATATACATGCAGTTATATCCTTTAGAGCACTTTCTTTTCCTCTCTTTTGTACAATGACAATTACACATTTTGAGTTTTATTATCCCCAAAGTTCTTATCACTTTTTTTTGAAGAGAGTAAAACCAAATGTGACATAACAGAACAGAGTCAGTCAAATCAAAAAGATGGACATAATAGATAATGTAAAAACAAAATACCAGGTGATCAACAATGGTTTACCGTACTGCCTCTTGCTATCTTAAAAAGAATTGCCTATATCATCAGTTATAATAAAATTGAGCAAAACAATAAAGAATAAAACCAAAACACTGGAGACATTACAGGACTTTAAAAGAAGATAATAGCCAACCAGAATGGGCGTCATAATGAATCTTATTGTCTTCACAGTTGTTGCCTATACTTACAAACTTGGTACTATCAAGAAAAGCAGAATAGGGGAAAATCAGTCAAAACAAGATGTTGAGGGCAATACAGGGTTTCAAATCAAGTTAATAGGAAATCAAAGTGGGTTACTATAATGTATCCTGCTATTTTTTATTTATTTTTCCCTTAATTAAAAAGATAAAAATAACAAAGTAAATAATTTTAAAAAGGAGATTGAGATAAAAGAGGGCATAACAACAAAACAGTGCAGGTGAAAGCATAACCATTTAAGCAAAATAGTGTTTCACCACAAGATATCCTGACATAAAAGTAGTTACAATAGTGTCTCTTTCCTTGAAATCTTTGAGTATAACTTCATATACTGTAGCACCAAACATATCAAGACAATGTAAAACCATTCAAGAGAATGACAGTATTACAGGGTATTTAGAACCAACTATCAGAAAATGAACAATGGTTTCTGTATAATCTCCTTGTTTCTAAAAGTTTTTGCTTATATTATCACATATAATAAAATCTGATAAGATACAACCTGTTAAGACCAATGGAGACAGAAGAATAAAAGCTTGATGGGACTTCAAAACAAGATGATACTAAATCAGCACTAGCTATTATAATGTCTTCTTTTCTACAAAATAGCTGTTCCTACCATCCAACCTTCTCTGCCTCATTTCTGTTGAGCTCTTTTTCTGTTGTTTGTTGTCAGTTTGTCTTCTTCATTTTGCTTTCTGCTCCATTCATTGTGGCCTCTCTGCCACTGTTTCTGGAATCTTGGTATTTTCCTTTTTTAGAATATCCTGCAGTATTCTCTGTAGAATTGAATTGATGGTTGCAAATTCCCCTAGTTCCTCTTTATCCTGGAAGCACTTTGTTTTTCCATCAATTTCTAGGGACAGTTGTGCAGGTTATATGAATCTTGGCTGGAGGTTATTATCTTTCAAAGCTTGAATTATTTCCCCCCACGCTCTTTGTGATTTGATGGTTTGTGCCAAGAAGTCTGCTGTAATTCTGATGGGTGTTCCCTTTTAAGTGATCTGTTTCTTGTCTTTGACGGCTTTTAATATTCTGTTCTTATATTGAATTTCTGGAATTTTGATTATTATATGCCTGGGTGTAGTTCTGTTTGGGTTGTAGGTGGCTGGGGTCCTGTATGCCTCATACATCTGAGTATCTTTACCTTTTGCTAAATTAGGGAAATTCTCTTGGATTATTTCTGTGAATAGCTTTTGTAGTTCATTTGTTTGTGTCCCTACTTCTTTTATGTTCTTAATTCTTAAGTTATAGATCCTCTTATCATCTTCTAGCCTTTGTATTATTGCTGCTTGTTTTCTTGTTATTTTTAAGAAGTTTTTCATTTCATGCTCCCACATTACAAATCTTCCCTCCAGTTCAGATAACCTATCCTTAGTTTCTTTCAAGCTGTTATGCCATCTTTCGATAGAGTTTTTAGTTTCCTGGTAATCTCTTGGAACCTGCTTCATGTATTCTATGTTTTCTCTATTTTTTCCATTAAACAATTCTCCCCTTTTTTTCTGTTCTTCCATTCCACCATCTGTTTTTTCTTGGGTGGTGCTTAGCATTTCTCTAACTATTCTACTTATATCTTGCTTTATTTCATTAGATACTTCACTTTTGAACTTGTCTATGAGGCTCCAGAGATATCGCTTTATGTCTATTGGTGCCTTGTCTGATATTGCATTTTTCTTTCCTCATTCTCCTTTGCATTCACCTTTCCTGGATCAGTGTTCTCAGGATTGGGGACTGAGGACCCTATCTTGTTGCTTCTTCTTTCCATACTTTTTGTTCCTTCCATACAAGCGAATATAGGAGGCCCAGTTTTTTTTTCTCTTTGTCGGTTACAATTTGTTTGAATTGCACCGGTTAGGTGTTCCTGCCCACTGTAGTATACTAGGGAGACACAGACCTGGGCAGCCTCTACTGGGCTCACCCCTCCAGGTCAACCTACCGAAGGCTCCACTGCTAGGGTGCACCTCCAGGCACTGGGACCTGGTTTGGGCTAGCGTACTGGGTCTTAGTGGTGTCATCCAGGCCAGGCACTCCCCACCAATCCCACTTGAGAAGAGAATATGCCACTAAAGTTACTGCAGCGTCCTGTTCCAGCAAGTCTGCCTGGTCCCAGTATGTCCTTTGCTGAAGCCTCCTATTCTATGGAAGTGTCCCCGTTCCACTCACTCACCGCAGGTCGATTCAGGGCTCCCTGCCAGTCCCGTTCTCAACTCTGTTCACCGATTCCCACTCTCAGAGTTTTCGCGCATCTCTCTCCCTGCCATGTTGATTTGGATGCAGCAGCAGCAGCAGGAAATTCAAATCACAGCTTCCAATGGCACGGGATCCAGCTTCCATGCTGAGATTTTATCTGTTCCTGTTATAGCACCCAGATTGCATTTCCAGTTGGTTTCTCCTAGCTTAGTTCATTCCTGGGTCGGCGGGGTATATCTCCCCTTGCTTAGGACTCCTTGCACCGCCCCATTCCTGGATTATAAGTGGGGTATCTCAGAGAGCCTCTGTAGCTGCTGCTATCTATCCACCATGTTCTCCCGGAAGTCCTCCAGCCTATATATATATATATATATATATATATATTTTTTTTTTTTTTGTCTTTTTTCGTTTTTATCGGTACCAGGGATCAAACTCACGACTGCCTGCTTACAAGGCAGGTGCTTATGCCGCTGAGCTAAATCCCCAGCCCCTCCAGCCTATATATTTTAAGATCAAAGGTGACTAAGAGTCACTTTTTTAGTTTCCTTTAGGATGCTTCTGGCCACCAGTGTCATATCTACTCTATTTTGTTCTTGACACTTTGAGTGTATGTTTTTCTCTTCCTTTGTCTCTCTCTCTCTCTATGTCTCTGAATACATATATATATATATATCTGAATTATAGACAAAGATATATATTATAGAGTCTGTTATATAGTCTATAATATAATATATAGTATATAATATGTATACATATACACACACACACACACACATATATATATTCTATAATGTTTTAAAGTACCTGGATTATAAATGCCACTAAAAAATGAGTCTCTGAATTACACTTATAACTTTCCTGTTGAAATAAATTAAATTATCAAAAGGAATTTTAGAAGATATTTGAAAATCTAATAAAGGAATTACCAAAGAAATTTGGAATGTTATTGAAAAGCAACCCTAAATTACCATCAACTCCAGATGTTCTCACAGAAGGGTTCAACTTAGCCTTCAAAAAATGGATAGTTCCAGTACTACCTCAATTCCTACAGAACATAAGAAAAGAAGTACATCTTTTAAATTGTTTTTATAAAATGAGAAAACATTGATGCTAGAATCCAAATATGACAGAAACACAGAAAGATCAATCTTTCTCATGAACATCTGTTATAAATAAGATATTAACACACAAAACTCAACAGTACATTAAAAGAATAATAAATCATGACCAAATGGCATTTTATCTTGAAGTACAGGAGGAATTTTACATCAAAAAATATTAATGCAATTTACCATATTAATAAATCAAAGTGGCAGAATAAGAGCATCTTTGAAGATGATGAAAATGCATTAATACTACTTAATATCCATTCTTCATAAAGAATCTATAAATAAAACAGAAATCAACAGTTAGTTGGCTAGTTGCTTTATGTTAAAGAACCCACTTCTACTCAAGGTAACATCATGTTAATTTAAGACTTTATCCTGGCAGTAAAAAATGATACAAAGAAATAAGCTTCATGAACACAGGTAACAACTAAAGCTGTGAAGCCCACTACTAGTAGAGAAGGAAGAATTTCCAGTAATACATTTGGGACTTTTTGTTTAATGTACAGGTACAGTTCAGAGATGAGTTTTCCAAGTCCATAATCTGATTTTTGTCTCTGGTGACTTCTAGAATTTTCGCTGTGGCTTTATTAATTTCAGTTTTGCTATGATTTTGTTAGATAGTCATTGGCTTATTTGTTCTCTTTAGAACTTAGTATTCCCTTTCATTTAAAAATTGTCTCTTGGTGGAGCTAAAGATGGTGGATCAGTAAGTAGTGAAATAGGGAGCCTTCCTGCAAAAAATAACTCAGATGCTGGCTGGAATAAAGCATCCTAGAGAAGACCAGATGGGGAGAGCATCTATCTTAGGAAGTAACTTAAGGGAAAGGAGCCAGTCAAATGAGCAGTCATGGCACTCTCACTGTGGCCCACTCAGACTTGTAGTCACTGCATTCTTGTGGAGCTGTAGTTGTGCTGAAGTCGGGGGTTGGTGAGCCCAGTGGAGAACAGAGCCTGTGTGGAAACCTGCACTAACCCTCACAGTGAGTTCTTGGAATCTGACCCTCACAAAGGAAAGGGGTAACTGACTGGATGACATATTGGTATTGGGCAGGACAGGCTTGAACAAGGAATGGCAGTGACTTCAATTGGTTGTTCCTTGCCCAGAGCAGATTGGTGGGATCTGCTTGGGCTGGGACATGCCCATGGTTGGGACCCAACTTGTCCCCAAAGTTGTCCTGAACTGGTTCCATCCATGGGGCACATACTAAGTGCTGAAGACCCCCACTGGTTGACTGGGTTAGAGGGGAGGGTTCAGCCTGTACTACCCCTGCTTGTACCTCAGTGACCAACAGCAAGTTGGAGAGGGCAGAAATCCCTAGCCAGCATGCTTCAGAAGAACCATAACTAACAAGGAATGGGATTCAGACCTCCAGCATATACCTGTATGGAAGAAAACAAGAAACACGATAAGAGAAAGAAACAAGAAAAAGCTCCCAAAACCCGTCCCAGGGAATATCAGTCTAACAGAGGTAAATACAGAAGAGATTGAGGGCAATATCAGATATGGCATGTAATATTGGACACAGCATCAGCTGACATAAGGAAATATCTTCATGACATCATAGGTGATCTCAAAACTGAAATGTTTTTTAAAATTTTATTTAAAGAAAGACTAAGCAAAGCAGAAAATAGGTACAAATAATACATACATTCAGAGAAAAAAATAAACAGTAAGAAATCACTAGTTGATATTTACATATTGTCATTTTACAAATAGTTGTTCAAGATACAAAAATGGAAAATGTAAAGTAGGAATTCAAACAGCAAGACTGCAAACATCAAAACTGAAATATTAATAAAAGTAAAGCAAGATATAAGAAGATTAATAAAAGAAACGCTAAGCATTTCTCAAGAAGACACAGATGGAAAAATGGAGGAACACAGAAGAAGGAGAGAAACCTTCAATGAAGAATATTTTAAAAACCTAGAATACATGAAACAAATTCAAAGAGATTACCAGAAAATTAAAATCTCCATTGAAAGCTGGCAAAATTGCCTTAAAGAAACTAAAGATAGATTAACAAAACTTAAAGGTAGGTTTGCAATGTGTGATCGCAACAAGGAAGATCTCTTAAAAATAACAAGGAAACAGGCAGTAACAATACAAAGGCTAGAAGATGACAAGAAGATCTATAACCTAAGAATAAGAAATGTGAGTGAAGAAGCAGGAGTAAACACAAAGGAAATACAAAGGCTATTCACAGAAATAATTAAGGAAAACTTCCCAAGCATAGGAAAAGGAAATGATATTTAGATGTATGAGACACACAGAAGACCAGCCAGCTACAACCAAAATAGATCTATACTCAGACATTTAATAACCAAGATCCCAGAAATTCTTACAAGAACAGAATATTAAAAGCCATCAGAAAAAAGAAACAGATCACCTATAAAGAAAAATCCATCAAAATCACGACAGACTTCTCAACACAAACCATCTAATCAAGAAGAGCTTGGAGCAGAGTATTCCAAGCCCTGAAAGAAAATAATCTCCAACCCAGATTGATGTATCCTGAAAAACTGTCTCTCAAAATTAATGGAGAAACAAGATGATTCCATGACAAAGAGGAACTGGAGGAATTCATGACCACCAACTCAACGCTACAAAAAATACTGAAGAACATTCTAGAGAGAGAGAAAAAAAACCCACCAGGATTTCTGGACCAGTGGCAGAGAGGCCTCAATGAACAGAGCAGACAGTGCAATGAGGGAAAAAAGTACACAACCAGTGGCAGAAAAATAGCATAGCAGAAATGAGGCAGAAAAGGTTGGCTATGATCTCTAACATAGATGGCCATGATACACTAACAAAAAGAAACACAGGCAGAGTAGATCAGGAGATAGGGTCCAACAAGATGCTCTGTACAGGAAATATAATTAACCTGAAAGAGGGTTTATGGATGGAAAGTCAAATATGAGAAAACAGTGCTCTATGTGACAGGGAACCAGAGAAAATTGGGGCAACTTGTCTAGCACCTGCAAATAGATTGGAAAGATGATACTTTTGTGCAAGTAGAGAGCTACTCAGCTATAATGAAGGAAAACCTTGAGGCTTTTGTAGGTAAAGGAATACAACTTAAGATCAAGCCCAGGGGTAAAAAGGTTCAGAATCCCTTAGGTAAATAGTGGGTTGCACCCTCTAACCTAAAAACTAAAGGAGTTAGTGGACTCAAAATGTACAATGCACCCTGTGAAAGTGAAAGGAAAGGAATTATCCATAAAATGAGGGCAGAGGATATTGTTAGTAGTGTATCAGGATTTAAAATCCACATTATTCTCGCCGCTCTGTTTAGTTTGATTATATTCTGTTCCAGTTTGTCTACTTGTACTAGAGTTGAGGACATAGGCAGCTGTCCAAAACATAGCAGGATATATTACAGTAACTATCCTTACTTTCCTATTACCTTAATCTGAAGCCCTGTATAACTTATACTGTCTTATTACGATTGATCTTTGAATCTGGTTTGTAAGATCGCTGTTTCGTATTGACTGATTTTATTTGAATCTGTTATGATTGATAGTGTCAAGTCTAAGAGTATAGGCAACTACTCTGAAGATGACAAGATTCACTAGGATACCCACATTGGTTTGATGATTACCTGATTTTGAAGTCTTGTAATGTCTCCAAAGTTTTGTTTTTATTAATACTCTTATGTACTATGATGTTCAATTATACTATGTCTGGTGATATAGACAATTCTATTGAAGATAACAAGAGACATCATAGCAACCATTATAGATCACCTTGTATTGTGGTTTTAGATGACTTTTTTGTTTAATATTTATCTAGGAATTTGTTTTGTTTTGTCTTGCTGTTTTGTTTTTTCCTCTAATACAGAAAGGACAGATACATATGTAGAGACTCATGCATACATAGAACTTCTAAACAGCTTATAAGAACTGATTTTATAATGCATGATGAAATGAACAATTACTTTGAAAAAAGGGAGACACTACGGTGCCCAGTGTCAATTCTGTGGCATCATGATTTGAAACCCAGCAATACTATTATTCTTTGCTCATAGTGATCTTAGTTTGTTTTGTTTAATTTCAACATATGTGAAGGTATGGACAGCTATTTTGAAGAGAATGAGACACCATGACAGCCACTGTTGGCTTCCTTATTGTCAGGTCTTAAAGATCTAACAATGCCTTCTCATCTTGTTCTGATCAGTTTTATACTATATTTCGCATGAATTCAATGTATGTGAAGATATGGACAACTATTTGGAAGAAAACAAGAGATAATGTGATAGATAGTGAAAACTCCTGTTGTCTTGCTTGAAATCTGTGTCCCTTACATTGCTTTATGTTCTGTTTTGTTGTGTTTAATTTTACCCTCTTTAAAATAAAATAAATAAAATTTTTCTCTTTACAATTGGAAAATCTAATCTATTTTTTATTTAAATGTGTCTCTCCATTATTTTCTATTCTTTATTCCTGTATTCCTATATCTATTCTATATTCATTATATACATACTGGAATTGATTTGTCTATACCCTATGTCTTTTAATATCCTATTTACATTATTTTATCTCCCTTTTTTTGGTACTGGGGATTGAACTCATGACATTCCATTTGGCAAGTAGTTGCTTGTGCCGCTGAGCTAAACTCCCAGCCTATCTCCTATTTTGTTTGGAAATTCTCAGAGGATTTCCCACATCTATCTCTCAAGTTTCTACTTCGTTTTGGTTGTATTTCACCTATAGTTCAACTTTTGAAGTAAGATTTTTACAAAAACTTATTTGTACAGTCTAAAATTTTAATTATACATTTATATCTTTGAAAATAATTTTATTGAAATACAATGTATATACAATAAAGTACATTCATTTGAAGCGCACAATTAGTTAAGTTTTGATAAGTGCCTATACCCTAGAATCAGCCAACAGAACACTGAAAATTCAGAATGTTCTCACCATCTCTAAAAGTTTTCTTGTGATATGGGAATTTTTAGCAATTATTTCTTCAAACGTTTTTCTCCTGCTTTGTCTCTTCATCTTACCTCTGGAATTTCAGCTATATGTATAATGGACATTTGGATATTAAATCATAGTTTAAATGACATTTTAATGCATCTGAGGCAAAGGAGAAATTTTTCACATATATCCAACTGTCATACTGACCACAAGCGTATAGACAGTTTTTAGTTATGTGCAAATATTCATTAATGCATTGTAGTGGCTATGTAATACACCATTTGTTTAACTTCTTTTGCATGAAAGTTGCATAAAATTTTGCTAGTATGATTCTATGAATGCTTTTTTACATAAGACTTTTCTTTCACTTTAGAGATTATTTTCTCAGTAAGTGTTGAAAGTGTGCATGTGTTTAAAGTTTTGAACGTTTATTGCCAAAATATTCTTTTCTATGTGCGCACATGGTTTTTTGAGACAAGGTCTCACTAGTGTAGTTTGGGCTAACCTTGAACTCACTATGTAGACTAAACTAGCCTCAAATTTGTGGCAATTCTCCTGCCTCAGACTCCCAAGTCCTACAATCACACGTGTGCACCATAATTACTGGCTCAAAATGTTCTTTAAAGGGATGGCCCAATTAAAAGATAACTGGCAAACTATAGTGGAATGCAGATTCTAATCCTTGAACAACTTTACATATTTTAAATTTGTTTCTTTGCTAATTTAAAAAATGAAAACAATGATTTCTATTTAAAATTTGCATCTGTTATGTTACTAGAAAGATTGAACATTATTTCAAGTATGTATAATACCTGTATTTACTTATCTGAAGATTGTCTCTGTGTACATTGGGCTCCATCTATTAGTCTTAGCTGCTTTTCTTGCTTTGTACAACTCTTTTCATGAACCTATAAACGTCATCATATGGTAATTTCCTACCCAAACTATGATTTAATTACTCTGCAATTGCTGTGAATTCATTCACTCTCCTTCAGGCTAAACTGACCCTTTGCTCATTTTAGTCAGGTTGAAACTCAGAGTCACATTTTCCTTTTGCAATTGCTGAAGCAGAAGCTCTGATTTTACCTTGATGTGGTTCAAAAACAGTCTGAAATGTTGTACCTCTGAGCCATAGAGATTATAGTAATGATGTCCCTCAAGATTAAGCTATGTTCCCGCAATGCTGAACAAATAAGGGCTGTTCAGTTGGACAAATCATTACTAATATACTGTGGAGTTATTCCAAGATCATTACATACATCTGAGCTAGCTTGAATAATTCTCCTTTGAAGTATATTTACGTATTCAAGAAAAATTCCTCAAAGAATTTGCATGGCCAAATAATCTGCCAACAAGTAGGCGTTTTTTTTTTTTTTTTTTTTTTTTTTTTGTCTTGTTTTGTTTTGTTGGTTTTTTGTACTGGGGATCAAACTCACAACCTTGCACTTGCCAGGAAGGCACTTGCCACTGAGCTAAATCCCAGGCCAACAAGTAGATTTTGACATATAAGCTATGGAATTACCCATATATTAGAATGAGTCATTTTCCCTTTATACATAATATGGGCAGAATTATGAAATGAACAATTATTCTAACTTCATTTTAAGAGTGTTTTCTGAAGACCCAATGTTGTGAGACATATGTTCAAAAAAGAACTTAAAATTTATGACTACACAGTGGTACCTTGTGTTACTAACTCACTTTTTTTGGAGACAATAACTGTTTATGTTTTGTCTGGGAAAAATGGCCGCGGTTATGTATGTCATCTGAAGCAATGTTTGTGAACAAAAGCAAAAGTCTGCTGAATACTTTTCTTTCTTCTCTGAGTACTTTGCAAACAGAAATGTTCATGAACTGTAGTATTACTATATATTGTTTCATGAGAGATTAGATAGATAATTGGAAAAAACATTTTATACCTAATAATCAATATTATTCAGTTTAGAAGTAATTGGCCCCCAAAGAGCTAACCCTAAATCATTGCCCACTGACTGAAATTGAACTGCTTTGGCCAACATTGCTAATATTATTAAGAAAGCCAAAAGTGGGAGAGAGCTCTCCCTGAATAATGATGAAAATCACATCTTCAAATACAGGTAAATGTATAAACATCTTATTGTTTTATTAGTAAGATAAAAAAAAACATGTATTTTTTTCCCAGAAAGAATGACTTCAGCCAAGCAACAACTCAAGCCACATCTGCCTCTACTTCAACTAACCCACTGTAACCCACTGTGAGTTGACTTTTGGATGTCCTAAGAAATTTTTGATGTGCTGTAACATTTGGGGTTTTTGCCTGTGGGTATTCAGTTGTTCCACTATATTTATTGATGGTACAGTTCTTTCTCCACTTAATTGCTTTTGCAATCTTTGCCAGAAATCAATCGTCTGTTATGGAGATATCTATTTTGGGACTTTATATTAGTACTTCGGTGGTTTGTCTATATTGATATCAGGGCTATTTTGTCATGATTGCTGCAAGTTTGTGATAAGTCGTAGGACTGCGGAGGGGTGGAGCTCTAATTTTGTTCCTTCATCAAAGTTGTTTAGACTAAAAAAAAATTACATAGGTAACTTTCGCCATTCAAGTAGAGTTGCTTGGATTTAAACTTGAGTAGAGGTTTTTTGTTGTTGTTGTTGTTTTTGTTTTAACTGTACATGTAAATCTTACCATCTTTGCCTTTCTGCCCAGTGCAGTGCGGTTCAGAATAAGTCTTTCACTACCGCTTAAGAGCCTCCAGTTTATCTGGAACATTGTCCAACTGTCTTCTGTGCTCAGTGACCACTGGTGACCCTTTCCATGGCAGACCCCTTTAAGACCCCACCCTACTTTCCTGTCCATTTGACTGGACAATTGAAATCGAAAGAATCTAGGTCCTGAAAATTTCTTTTCTTTCTAAAAGCTATCCAAAGTGATGAATTTTATTTCAAACTTTCTACACAGAGCTACAAAACTTATTTTACACTACAGGGTTTCTACTTCTCAATGAAAGCAGTTACGCCAAGCACAGTAATCAGTTCTTTTCACTAACAATAAAGCATAAATATCACAGGTTGGAGCTTATTTTTTATAAAGGAGCACATTTAAAACCTTTAGAAAGTTGATGGCTAGATCTAGGTGGTATAATGACCCCTTTTTTCAAATCAACATTAGACTCCCATTGTATTTCCAAGGGGAAAAGCTGATGGCCCAGAGAAAGTGACCTTTGAATGCGTGACTATTACTGGTTACCTGGTCAGCCTCTGTGCTGCCTTCTATTACAAAGACCTGGGCAGTAATGAACTATTTACAGCTTGCGCTTATCTGTCCCCTAAAGGGTACTTTTTAAGGAAGAAAAAGGGCAATTTATTTTTTCTATTCAATAGCCATCATCTTATACTTAGGCCATCTAACTGCCTACTGTTGCTTATGTTCAATTTTCAGGGTACGTTACATACCAAAGATTTTTTTTGGGCAGATGTTACAAGCCCTGTGCGTTTGCCCACTGTAAAATGTCTAAAGTTGTAGACAAATTTAAGTGCAGATAAAAGAGAGACAAAGGTTTTCTTGTCCCGAGGATCTCATTTGAACCAAGCTATAAAATGAATGCCAAAATTCTCTTGCATATGCTCCAACTGTTTTTATTCTGGTGAATTAAGAATTATCTTGAAAATTTCTTTTGAAAATTTTTTGAAATGTATATTCATTTAATCTCTCTATATCCTGGTTCTCACATCTGAAAAATGAGGACATTATTTTTACTGCTGAGATAGTTTGATTTAAAGAAGTGTATTTGCATTATATATAGCAAGAAACTTCTATTTTTATAAGTGTATAATGGAACAAACTTTTACACATGGAAGTCAGCAGAATATTTTAAAAATAGAAATAAGTTGCATGTAAGTATTTTCAATTGGCATTTTTTGAAGGGTCATATTCTTATTTTTAAGGCTATGCACATAGAACATGAGATTAATGTCATAGAAATCTATGATACATGTTATCAAAAATTTTAAACATGCAAATCAAGATGCAAAGAGGAACTCTTACACATTGTTGATGTGGTCATCATGAAAAACATATATTGTTTAGAACTGTCATATGATCCATCAGTCCCACTATTGTTACATAGCCAAAGGAAATGAAATTAATTTGCTAACAAAACATCTGCAATCACATGCTTACTGCAGCACTGTTTGCCATACATACATACAATACTCATGAAGTATACAGCATCAAGCTAGGTCTCCGTATAGATGGATGGATAAGGAAAATGCATTCACAATGCAGACCCACACTCATCACCTCCCCCACATAGGCACACCACTGGAATATTGTCCAGCCATAAGAATGAATGAAATGCTGTCTTTTAAAGCAACATGGATGAGACTGGAGGATAGCATGTTAAGCAAAATAAGTCAGATACAGAAATAAATACCATATATTCTCACTTACATGTAGAAGCTAAAAGTTGGTATCATAGAAATAGAGAATAGAATAGTGGTTACCAGAGTGTGGCAAGAATATAGGAAAGGGAGGTATAGAAGATGATTAATGGATACACAAATACCATTGAATAGAAGAAATAATATCATATAATAGAAGACTATATATATCTATATATATATATATAAGACTATAATAATAGAAGTCTATATCATATATCGATACCAGTTAATCGAATATTTCAGCATAACAAAGAGAGGGTTTTTAATGAGCACAACACAAACAGATGAGATATTTCTGAGGTGATAAGTTTGCCAATCACAGTGATCTAAACATTACACATTATAAACATGTATTGAAATGTACCTCTAGTCTATAAATATGTACAATTGCCATATATGAAAAATATATTTAAAAGAAATAATTTTAAATAGTAGTTTTATAGCATTGCATATTATATCAACTGTAACATAATTCCTTACAAACAATAAGTAATTTTGTTGATTTGTCAACTTGTCCTTTTTATTCTTAGGGCATTTGTTGTAAAGTAAAGAAGTTATTCTTCCTGGAGGGGTTTAGCTATATGTATCTTACCGTTAGCAGCCAGGAGAAGTTACCATCTGTATAGACTCAAAGGCACATGGCCATATTTCTCTTGTTACTTGAAGGTAGCACTATATAACACAGAATACTGGGGGAAAATGGAGTAGACTTTTTATTATGCAAAATCCTCATGGGGCAGAGCAATTGATTCCTCTGTTTCTATATATGGTACAGGACCTTATTCACAGAAACAATTAAAGTTAGAGAATTGTAGAAATCCCTTACAAAACCATATCATCCCTTCATGGTTGGAAATCATAGATATAAAACACATATTAGCCAGGGATTTAGCTCAGAGGCATAAGCACCTGCGTGGCGAGTGCGCGGTCATGAGTTTGATCCCCGGTACCACGCACACACACACACAAAATGTTAATTTCTATAACTTTCCAGAAATTGAGAGTTCTGGCACACATACACTGCAGAATACAAGTAAAATGCTTGATACCAAACCGACCAGAATGGTTCGGAACTGATCCACTTACAGAACTCATTAACCTAAGGACTGCATGAAAGAAATTCGTCAGTAAGGAAACCAGTAAGGCTTATTTCTCTGTAGCACATTTTTCAGGATTGTCCCTTGCAACAATTGTTCTTGTGGAAGTACCTGGAACATCCAAAATTATATGTAATATGTTCAGAATATAATATTTGAATGGACACAAACATGAATATATTTGAGGCAAATAGTGTTTTTTTAATAATGTAGCCTTAGCTGGGAACGGTGGTACATACCTGTAGTCCTAGTTCTCTCAAAATAAGATCTAACTGAAAACTGGGGATAAAAATGTCAACCCTGATCACCTTGCCTTATCTGCCATTACAGAGTGGCTACCTAGCAAGAGAATAGTAAGGTATATGTAATCTTCTGCATGACACTGGCCATCACCATGGTAACAATCAGTCCTTATTTTCTGGTTAGGTCTTACTCTGGGAGAAACATGATTCAGCCCTCTTGAGAGGCGGAGGCAAGAGGACTGCAAGTTTGCCCGACACGGGCAACTCAGTGACTTGGCAAGACCCTGTCTCAAATAAATAAGTATATAACCAAGCAAGCAAAGAAACAAAAAAGAGTCTAGAGATACATCTTGGTGAAAATGCCCTGGATTCAATCTGCAGTACCACAAAAATGAGCAAGAGAGAGGGAGAAGGAAAGAGAGAAGGAGAGACAGGAAGAGGAGGAGGGGAAGGAGGAAGAGGAAGAGAAGGAAAACAAAGATAAAATAAAAGAAAAAAAGAAACAAAAAAATAAAGGGAAAAGAAGTGTATGCTTTGGTAGTGGTCTTCCTCTGTCAGTGAGCCGGGGTGTTAGCACCAAGTTGGCTCACCCAGAGATTGCTCTGCTCCTCTCTTTCTGACTCATGCTTTCTATCTCTGGGTCTTCAGATCTGTGAAGCAGAAGGCCATAAGAGGAGCCTAGGCACGACAGGGGAGGCAAGCAGATATAGGAGAAACAAGCACACTCCTCTTTACCCCAACCCTAGGGAATAGTGACGTTTCTTTCTTTGGCAAGGGAGATACTAAGGCTTGTCTTGTTTGCTGGATTAAAAAAAAAATTAGAGACCCTGAAAGAAAGGAACTAATGAAATGACTATAGGAGGGTAATGTCTACTTTACTGAGGACCTACTATGTGTCAGAAAGTTTGTAAGTGCTGGAGAAAGAAGTACAACACACACATGATTCCTTCTCTCAGAGAACTTAAAAAATTAGTGAGGAAGGAAGAGCATAAGAGGTGACATAACCAGAATCATAGTTAATTAAGAAAGCTCTCCCTCAGGAAGTGACATTTCAAATAACATCTCAAGGGTCACTAAAATGTAGCCCAGGAAAGGAACAGTGGCGGAAGTAAGTCAGCAGGTGTCAGAGACCTCAAGCAGGAGGAAAACTAGTGTTCTCAGAACTGAAGAAAAGCCAAAGTGAGTAGAGCCCAGAGGGCAGAAGCAAGCGTGTGCAAGACGAGAATGAGGAGCTCGGCAGTGCCAGATCATGCAAGATATCTTAGCCCGACTTAATTATTTTGATCTTTATCCTAGGAACGCTGAACAGCTATTGGCTGACTCTAATTTAGTAAGGGATCGACACTGTTAACGTAATTTTTACATACATTTTTGAATGCTTCAGAACAGAAAGTGTAATCTGTGGTATCTTAATAACTTTCTCATCACGGAGACACAATACCCACCACCCACAGCTTAAAGAGAGGTTTATTTTGGCTCACAATTTTTATAGGTTTCAGTCCATGGTTGGCAGACTCATACACAGACATAGTAATAGAGAAAATCTGCCCATATCAAGGCAGCCAAAAAGCAGACAGAAAAGGGAGGACCCAGGAAAGGAAATACACCCTTCCAGGTCATGGCCCCAGTGCCTGCCTCAAACCAGGCCTCATCCACTAACAGCAGGTCACCTCTGAAATTATGAGGGACCAAATCCATGATCCAACCACCTTCCAAACACATGAGATTTTGGGGGGACACCTTAGATCCAAACCATAACAAGTGAATACTAAAGACCATGGAGAAGCTGTGGTAGGATTCTCTATAAGTGATGAGCTTGCTGTGGGTGAGTGAGCCTGGTCCTCCTGAGGATGCCCTGGATTGCTTACCTCTGTTGTGGACAGGAAGATTTTTTTATTTTTTGGTACCAGGGGTCAAACTCACAACCTTGTGCTTGCCAGGCAGGCACTTATGCCGCTGAGCTAACTCCCTGGCTTTAGGAAGACATTCTTATGCAGGAGGACTTCTCACTTTCTGGCTTGTACTGGTGGATGCATTCTTGTGTCATTTATCAAGGGAGAGAATGCTGGAAAAGGACTGCATTGATGAAAAAACATAAAGTCTAGTTTAAGCATATTTAATTAGAAACACATTCGAGACATTCAAGGAGATATTTCACACTGAGCATAGACTCTATCCCAAGGCTTTTTTCTTGTTGGAAATCCTATCTGGAACTTTCTTCTTTCAGTTATTTTCATGGATTTTCCCCTCATTCTGTTCAGATTTCTGTTCATTTAGCTTATATTTGGGGTTTTCTTTATTGTATCATCCAAAAGCAACTATCTCCCATTGCTTTTCATTATCCATTGTGAGGACACTGACTTCTGTGATTTCTGGTGCCCTCTGGTAGGCAGCTCTACCTAATAGTTCTTGACACCACACCCATCATAATGGTCATTATCTTCCCAGAGTTCCCCTGGCTGCCAAAGCCCCACCTTGTTCTAAAGTATCAAGCCATCATGGTGTTGCTGGGATTATTTGTTTTAAATTTCTCTTCAACGTTTGATTTTGAAGGGAGTTAAAGACAAGTCCTAATGAATTTATTATAGTTACTTAATGTAACAGGAATGAAATATAACAGTTCAAATTTAGTATTTCTTCTCTGGCTTTCAGAAAAAAGTTTAAATTCTGTCAAAGTAAAACATGTTATGTAGCAATAAAAAGAACAACAAAAAGATACGTAAGAGCTTATTATGAAAAGCAGCAATTTTTTTAGCCCAATTTTCCCTCCAAAGCAGCCATGTAAACATTTTCATTTTCTGGTGACTATCTCTATACAGTAAATAGGCTCATAGTGCTCTTTTTTTGTTTAAACTACTGTCTTTTATTCCCTGCACCCCCCCAAAAGAGGATTACATCATTCTTTTCTTTAGCTCATTTTCCATGTATTTTAAATTTTAATAGTTATTTTTGTTCTTATATTAGGTGCATTTGAATATTTAAAGAGTTACTTATTTAGCTAATATTTCTTGCCTATTCCTTGATTATTTAACAAGTTTTTCTTGACTTCTCTGCTAGATGAGGGTATTCATTATCATTATATAAATATTGTCCACTAAGCAGGAAGGAAGTGTTCTAGCTTCCAATGTCATCATCCTTGGACCACACAAAGGCTGTTACTGTGTTGACATAATGAATATTTCTACATGAATTTTGTATTTTTCTCTAAATATGATCATAGTTTACTTGTCTCTTTACTTGGAGCATGCTTTAAAATTTTTTAAATCTGTTTTCTGAATGTTTCTACTTTTTTCTTCTTTTTTATAATTTTTTAAAATTTTATTTAGACAAAACAAAACAGTAAAAGGGTACAAGTAATACAGAATTTCAAAAAAATAAACAGTAAGAAATCACTAGTTAATAGATTATATATTGTCATCTTAGAAATAGTTGTTCAAGTTACAAAATTAAAGCATATAAAGTGGACATTTAAGCAGTGAGACTGCAAACAGTTGTGTTCAGTGATCCAACAAAAACTTAGTAATACAGTCATCTATCTTACACACCTAAACACACTTGCAGTTGTATCCTTTAGAGCACTTTCTTTTCCTCTTTTTTACAATAACAATTATACATTTTTGGTTTTATTACTCCCACAGTTCTTATTACTTTTCTCTTTTGGAAGAGAATAAAACCAAATTTGACAAAACAAAGCAGGGTCAGCCAAAACAAAGGATGGACATAGTACATGATGTAAAAACAGAATACAAGGTAATCAACAATGGTTACCATAATGCCTCTTGCTACCTTACAAAGAATTGCTTATACCATTAGGTATAATAAAATTGAACAAAACAGTACAGAACAAAACCAATAAAACCAAAACATTGGAGACACTACAGGACTTCAAAAGAAATAATAATCAAACCAGAATGGGCATCAAGGTGAATCTTATTGCCTTCAAAGTAGTTGCCTATACCCTCAAACTTGATGCTATCAAACAAAACAGAATAGAGTAAAATCAGTCAAAACAAGATGGTGAGAGCAATATGGGTTTCAAATCAAGTTAATAGGAAATAAAAAAGTTACTATAATGTATCCTGCTAATTTTTTTACATTTGTTCCCTTAATTAAAAAAATAATAAAAAAATAAATTTTTAAAAAGGGTGGATATTGAGATAAAAGAAGACATAACAACATAATAATACAGGTCAGAACAGAACAATTTAAGCAACATAGTGTTTCACCACAAGATAACCCGACTTAATAGTAGTTACCATAGTGTCTCTTTCCTTGAAATATTTGAGTATAACTTGTATACTATAGCATCAAACATATCAAGAGAGTGTGAAACCATTCAAGAGGATGAAAGTATTACAGGGTATTTAGAAACAGCTAACGGAAAATGAACAATGGTTTCTATATTATCTCTTTGCCTATAAAAAATTTTGTTTATACTATCACATATAATAAAATCCAATAAGATACAACATGATAAAACGAATGGAGACAGAAGAACAACAGTTTGATGGGACTTCAAAACATGATGATGAAGGGGCTGGGGATTTAGCTCAGTGGCATAAGTGCCTGCCTTGCCAGCAGGTAGTCATGAGTTCGATCCCCGGTACCGATAAAAAGGAAAAAGAAAAAAAACAAAAAACAAAAAACAAAAACCACGATGATGTTAAATCAGCACTAGTTATTATGATGTCTTGTTTTCTTCAAAATAGCTGTTCATATCATCACAGACAATAAAATCAAACAGCCCAGAATAAAACCATTCCAATTGAGTGAAAACTTTATAAGGCTTCAAAGCCATATAATGGGGAATCATGATTACCACATACTTTTATGTATTTATATCATTTCTTACACTAGGGAAACTATTGGGTATTCATACATGTGAGTTTGCTTTATTTATTTCACTTATGAATTATGGTCTCAAGCTGCGCCCATTTATTTATAAATATCTCAATGTGATTCTTCTTTATAGCTGAGTAGTACTCCATTGTATAAAAATTCCACAACTTTTTTATCCATTCCTCAGCTGATGGACACTTAGTTTGTTTCCAAGATCTGGCTACTACAAATTGTGCTGCTATAAACATGGGTGCACATATATCACTGTGGTATGATGCTTTCAGTTCTTCTGGGAATATGCCTAGAAGTGGAATAGCTGGAACAAATGGGACTTCCAATCCCAGCTTTTTGAGAAATCTCCAGACTGATCTCCACAATGGTTGCACCAGTCTGCACTCCCACCAGCAGTGCAGGAGAGTTCCTTTTTCCCCACAGCCTCTCCAGCATTTGTTGTTGTTGCTTTTCTTGATCCTGGCCATTCTTTCAGGAGTGAGATGTAATCTCAGTGTGGTTTTAATTTGCATTTCTCTAATGACTGATGATGATGAACATTTTTTCATGTATTTATTTGCCATTTGTATTACTTCATCTGAAAAGTGTGTATTCATCTCAGATGCCCATTTTTAGATTGGATCTTTAAATTTTGGGGGTCTGATTTTTTAAAAATTCTTTATATGTTTTAGACCGAAGTCCTTTGTCTGAAGGACAGTTCACTAAGATTTTTTCCCAGTTTGTGGATTTTCTTTTCACTATGCTGGAGATTTCTTTTTTCTTTCTTTTTTTTTTGAGATTTCTTTTGACATGCAGAAACTTTTTAATAAGAGATGATCCCAGTTATTGATTCTGGGAAGTATTTCCCGTGCGATTTGAGTCCTGTTCATGAATTCTCTACCTACCCCTATGTCTTCAAGGTTTTTACCAAATTTGTCTTCCAATAGGTTTAGTGTTTCTGTTTTAATATTCAGACCTTTGATCCATTTAGATTTTAATTTAGTGCATGGTGATAGGCATGGGTCTAGTTTTAGTTTTCGGCATATGCAGAGCCAGTTTTTCCAACACCATTTATTAAAGAGACTGTCGTTCTTCCAGTGAACCTGCTTGGCTCCTTTATCAATGATAAGGTGGTTGAGTGTGTTTGTAGTTGTCGTTGTATCTTCTAATCTATTCCACTGATCTTCAGCTCTGTTTTGGTTCCAGAACCATGTTGATATTCCTACAGTTGCTTTGTAGTATAACTTCAAGTGTGGGATTGTGATGCCTCCTGCCTTGCCTTTGTTGCTTAGAACTGTCTTTGCTAATCTAGGTCTCTTCTTGTTCCAGATGAATTTTAGGAGTGATTTCTCAAGATCTATGAGGTTTGTTGATGGTATTTTTATTGGGATTGCACTGAATCTGTATAACAGTTTTGGAGGAATGGCCATTTTCACAATATTTATTCTTCCTATCCGTGAGCAAGGGATGTCTTTCCATTTTCTGAGATCATCTTCAATTTCTTTTTTCAATGTATGATAATTTTCTCTGTATAGGTCTTTCACCTCTATCATGAGAGTAATTCCTAAACATTTCTTTTTTTTTTTTGGTTGCTAGTGTGAAGGATGTGGCTTCTCTTATTTCTGTCAGTGATTTTTGTTGTTAGTGTATAGGAATGTTATTGATTTTTGAGTATTGATTTTGTATCCAGCTACATTGCTGAATTTATTTATTATATCCAACTCTTTCAATGGAGTTTAGGGAGTCTTCTATGTAGAGTATCATGTCATCTGCAAATAATGATAATTTAACTTCTTCTTTTTCCTATCTTTACCCCTTTTATTTCTCTCTCTTGTCTAATTGCGCTGGCTAGTATTTCCAGTACTATATTAAATAGGAGTGGTGATAAGGGACATCCTTGTCTTGTGCCTGATTTTAAAGTAAAGGCCTTCAATTTTTGGCCATTTAGTATGATACAGGCTGTTGGTTCGTCATAGATCGCCTTTATTATATTGATGTAAAGAGCATCTATTCCAATATTCTGCAAGGTTCTTATCATTAATGAATGTTGGACTTTATCAAAAGCTTTTTCTGCGTCTATAGAAATGATCACGTGATTCTTACTTTTGGCTTTATTGATATGGTGGATTACATTTATTAATTTTTTCTTCTTGAGGGAACAAACATTTGCTTTTCTATAATCATGTCACAAACATCATCTATTTTTCTTTGTTTACTCTTTTATGCTTGCATCCATTCTATTTTTCTTGATGATACTTTTGGTAATTCCATTTTATAGGATTTTTATCTATAAAATATCGTTTCCTGTCTCTTACGTGTCAATGTTTTCATTTACTTCATATATTTGAGATATTCTCTTTTTGTTTTTCTCATTAGTTCTCTAGCATTATTAGGTGGCTGACCAGGAAGCTCTCTTTCCAAATGAAATGTTTACACTTCTACATCCTCAAGCCCGTTGGTACTGATTCTAGGGGTTCTTGCTAATTCCTGGGATTCCCTCAAGGCATTTTTCTTGTTGCACTACTTCAAACTTTTTCAAATACCTCCCACAAAGCAGTGCCAGTGGCGTTTGAATCTAATCATTAGATACAATCATGTTGACAACCGCACTGCTTAGTACTAATATTCTGTATTAACATTTTGTCACTGTGACAATATAACTGAGATAATTTAAAGAAGGAAAGATTTATTTTGGCTCATGGTTTCCAGGGATTTAGTTCATGGTAAGCTAGCTCCTTTGTTTTTACACCTGTAATAAGGAGAAACATAATGACAGATGAGCACAGTGGAGGAAATTCACTTTCTTTTTGGCAGCCAGGAAACAAAATAGGAAAGAGAGAGTGCCTGAGAAGTGGCTGGAGACAAAATATAATCCTAACATGGTCATGTATCCATGACCCAATGCTTCAACTAGGCCCCACCTGTCAAGTTTCCACTGCCTTCGAAAACACTATCAAATTATGAAATCAATCCAGCAACCAAGACCCTATTAAATGGTCTCTGGAAATATTTTGTAATCACTCCATAATAATCTCTGCTTCACTGAGGTCAAAGTGTTGCATATTTCTTTACTTTAATATTATTGAGAATGAGAAAGACAGACAGACAGACAGAGAGACAGAGAGACAAAGAGATTAAGTACTTATTCTAATTTTCCCCTTAACCCAGGAAATCCTAGTTGATCTTGAAATCTCAGAAATGCCTATATATTTTGATATATATACATGTATCAAATTTCTATAAAATGCAGTCTAAATAAGAAAACAAAATACTTTGGATATTTTGCTAATCTGCAATGTCCTACCGTAATTTCTTGCACTGAACTAAAAATGAGAAAATCGTATTGCATAGTTATTTTAATTTAATCTGTTAGGTGAAAATTTAAATATCACATTCAATGAATGACTCCTATAACGTATAAAATGCCAACTAGACACACAATTATGTAACACTCAGCAGACCTAGTCTCAGATAAAATGGAAATTTCAGAAAGCAAAGGATAGAAAGAGAAAATGGGAGAGCGTAATGAATTCATGAGTCAGTCAGTAGAACTTCCTATGTCAGAAAAAAATGAGCACCAGATTTTCCATAAACATTTAACTTCCATTTGAATGTCACTATTAAGTTTGCTATAATTACCTCTTTAAGGAAATGGTTCCACTTTCTGACTATAATTAGCTTCAGGGGTATATTCAGTGTGCCCTTTGCTCTTGCTTTACTGTCCTCAGATCTCTTCAATCTAAAGTCTATTTCCCACTCAAGTTAGACATTCTTTTGAAGTGTTTTTCTACCTGAAATGTTTTTTTAATCTAAATAAATCAGATCTCTTGACCTTTTGTTGGTAGCTTCCTCCTCCTATTGGTGTTTGTTTCTATAATTTAAGATTTAAAGCACAGTTGTGGGCTGCCAGGAAGAGAAGAAGCCTTCCACTTCCTGTGAGCCAGTGGCAGTTGCAGGCTGTGGGGAGGAGAAACAAGAAGCCAACCCCGTCCTGTGGGTCAGCAGCAGACTCAGGGCACTGGGAAGAGAAACAAGAAACCAACCCCTTCCTGTCAGTCAGCAGCAGTCATGGGCTTCAAGGAGAAGAAACAAGAAACCAACTGTTGCAGAGGAGAACAATTAAAATCAGGACATGGAATTTATAATATTATTTTATGATGGTCACCCACAGTTAACACAAGAACTGCGGGAAATCTATCTACAACGCCAAATATATGGAATATTCAACCGAAGGCCTGAATCCCACAGCAATGGCCTGCATGAGTCCAGATGAAGACCCAGAGCTCATGAAAATGCCTCCTACGAGTCCAACTGGAGGTCTAGAGCTCAAAAGAAGGACTCAAACCAGTCCATTTTATGGATCTGTGCTGGGAAGGCCTAAAGGTCAGCTGTGGAGGCTAGAAAGTCCATGCCAGCTGGGTGAAGGAGCTGTGCTGGTAGGTTGAAGGTTCTACACAAGAGCCGAGAAGTCATACTCAAAACAAAGACCAGGGCTGTCCTGAAAAGCACCACAGCTATCCTCAGTGACACAGAGGCATGGAGCTCCTCCAACAATAAAGCACAGTCAAGTACATGCCAGGAAGTACATGCCAGCATGATGAGTTCATCCTGGTGATTAAGCAGCACACGTCTTCCCTGCTCTAGCCAGGAAGCAATGCCCGATGTGAGGACCAGAGCTTTTCCAGGAGAACCAATGGCTCAAATAGCATGTAGGAGAATCCTCAATGTCTCAGCGCCTCCCTTCTCCTTCTCCACATCTCTATTTATGCTGGCAACTTTGCTCAGCATCATGGTGATTTAATTTGGCTGGTGTTAAATTGACCACCAGTTTCTAATCCATAACACCAGCCCCCTTCCTTTGAACTAGCAGACATCTGCTATTTATTGTATAAATAATATTTAAGAAGTATCTGGGCTGGGCGACAAGAAGAACCCAACCCCCACCCCCACTTCATAAGCAACTGGCTGATCCAGAAAAACACAGACTGTGATAATAACTACTAAGGTAGTAAAAAAAAATTGATGCTTGCAGTGTTTAGTATTTCAGTGACTTTGCAGGCCTAGCACTGAGGGTTTTGGTATCTATTTGGAGAATAACAATATGCAGTACAGCAACTATGGGAGATTTCCTTCTGAAGGTGGTAACCATTGTTAATTCCCTGTTATCTTGTTTTAAAATTCTGTATCACTTTCACTGTTTGGTTTCACTTTAATTATGTTTTGTTTTGCTTGTTTTTATTATATCTGATGGCATGGGCAGCTATTTCAAGATAATAAAACACATTATGGTAGCCATTGTTGATTTCCTATTATCTTATTTTGAAGTCCTGTATCACTTTCATTGTTTTGTTTTGATTGGGTTTAATCTGTTCTATTTTGATTTTATTATCTCTATGGTATGGGCAGCTGTTTTGAAGATAACAAGAAGCATTATGGTAGCCATTGTTGACTTCTATTATCTTACTTTGAAGTCCAATATCACTTCCACTGTTTTGTTTTGATTGACTTTGTTCTGTTTTATTTTATTTGGTTTTATTCTTTTTAAAATAAAAATTTTAGAAATAAAAATGATTTAATGTTTTGTCTTTTGAATCAAATTTTTTATAATGTACAAGTGAATCTTGAACTACAAAATAGTACCCTAACCATTAGAAATCCTTTGCATCTCCTTTCATCACAATAGATGGACCTTCTTTTAATAATATTTACATTGTAAATGACACATCTCTTAGTGTGGGTTCTTAGGACAAATTTGAGAGTCCTATGCTATTTAGGACCTTATGTGAACTCTGTGCTATCAATCCATAAACTTTGCAAATGTTACATTATCAAATGACAAGACTGAAAGCCCCTCATGCAAACTCTACCCCAATTTCATCCATTTATTCATTCATTAAACACTAATTCAGTATTAGACATTAGGCTAGGAACAAGGAGCACTAATGAATGAATTAAAAGCAAAATTAGACCATGGTCCTAAAGAGCTAGCAATATATTCTAGGAGAAAATTTCAGTGACAATTCTATGAAGGAAAAGTATAGACAATATTAACCCTGATGGAAAAAGTGGTATTTAAGAAAACTTGCTTGAGATCAAGTATGAAATATCAAATGTATTTATTTCCATACAATTGTATAAATAATATTTAAGAAGTATTTGGGCTTCAACATCAATTTTCAAAACAATTTTAATAGCTTTACTGATACATAGTTTGTGAATTATATAATTCACTACTTTAAATCTACAATTCAATATGTTTTTGGTGTATTGTGGTATTAATTTTTGACTTGTGATAAAATACGTACAACATAAAATTTGGCATTTTAATACTTGAGTATACAATTCTGTGCCATAAATTATATTCACAATGTTATGCAATTATCATTACTTCCATAGCTTTTTGCCACCTCCTCAAAACTGAATTCCTTCTTCCACCACTCCATAGTAACTTGTATTCTACTTTCTAACTATGAGTTTCCTTATTCTAGTTTCCTTATATAAATGAAGTCATATATTTGCTCTTTTATGTTTTTCTTGAGGTTTTCATTGCAGCAAATTATCAGCATTGCAGCAAATTATATATCAGAATTTTATTCCTTTTTATTGTTGAATAGTATTTCATAGTTCAATAATGATATACTTATAATTATTGTTGTACTCTAAGAAAATAGCTTCGTTATATGTGTATTATAGCAAACCTGTATAGGGGCTTACTAAATGTGTTTGTTTTATCCTTTTTCCCTAACTGATATGTTAAGTGACCTAATTGATATGTTGAGCAACACTCTCCCCTGTAAAGAATTGCAAGAATCTCACCTAATTGATATGTTAACCATTGTTGCCCTCTACAAACTACAGAAGCTGTGCTAAAACAAGCTAACAAGGGTTGTTAATCACTGCTAGGCGCCTCTATTCTCCGCTAAAGAGCTAAGGAAAACTAGAATGGCAATTAATTTACATTTGTTTAAAGTAACCTGCTTGTGTGCAGAGAGATTTGCATGTGAGTTTAACCCTTTACCCTGACCTTGACTCATTACCGCCGTTTTCTGTTCTGTATGGCGCCTTATTGCCTCCCTCTCCCCTCACCTATCTATCTAGGCCATAAAGAATTTGGGTTTCTGGTGACCTCCCCCCGACCCGGTGATGATCTGTCGTAAAATGAGCCTGCCCCAATTTTAAGAACTGCTTAGCTTAAAAAAATTACCGGGTAGGGGCGCGCGCGATGCATTATGGGCGTGGGTAGCCGGCGCTGTGAGCGGGACGAGGACTCGGACACTGTGGGACAACTAAAAGCTTATAGCTGAACATCTGACCTTCGAAGTAACACGTCGAAGCAGGAGTAAAAAGCTTAGACTAGGCCTCCCCTTGAACCCAATTTGGCTATAGACCTAGAGGAGGGTTTCTCAGAGAAGAAAGCTGAAAGCAAAGCTAAGGAATGGACATTGCTCCGTGTGTCAGCCAGCAGATGTGCTTGCCTTGCGGCCCTGGAGGACTGACTATTCTCACACCCAGTGAGGGTCAAGGCCCGCCAAACCCGCACCTGCTCTGATGAAGAGGACTGAAGGCCTGTGTCATACAGTGTCCCAGTTGCTTGTGCTGCTGAGCTACAACCATGGCCCAAAACAATACACTTTTAAGAATTTAGGGTGGACTTCCGGGAGAACATGGCGGACAGACAACAGCAACTACCGGAGGCTTTCTGAAAGGCTCAGCTCAGAGGCCAGGAATGATGCGGACTAAGGAGACATGAACCAGTAGAGATATGCTCTGCTGACTCAGGAACGAACTGGGCTGAGAGAAACCAACTTAGAATACAGTCCTGGCGCTAAAATAGGAACAGAAAAGACTCGGTGTAGAGGCTCGACCGCGCGCCATTGGAAACCGCGATTTGGGTTTCCTGCCTCCACAGCGGCTCGGCAAGGAGAGACGCTCAGAAGCTCTGGGAACGGGAGTCTGCGAACGGAGTCGAAAACAGGACGGACAAGGAGGTGTACATGAAAACTGACTGGTGGCGAGGTGAGTGAGAAACTGACCCTCTACCACAGTTTGACTCCAGCGGAGGACTTTCTGGGCTCGGGCAGTCCTGTAAGAGCAGGGCGCGGTGGCAACTCCAGCCACACATTCCCCTCTCGGACGGGATTGGTGAAAAGTGCCTGGCCTGAGTGACGCTGCTGGCGGACTCCCTAGGCTGGCCTAACCCAGATCCCAGAGCCTGACGGTGGCCCAGAGGAGCGACTGACTCCCGCATAGGCTGCCTCCTCCGCGACTCCCTGGTGCGCAGCGGTGGGCGGGAACAACTAGCCAGCGCAATTTGATCAGGCTGTGGCTGACAGGCAGGGAAGCCGGGCCTCCTATGTAAGCTTGCATTTTATAAGGAACAGAAAATATGGGGAAGGGAAGCAACAAAAAAGGCTCCTCGGCCCCCAATCCTGAGAAACAGGCAATAGTGGACACCGCACCAATATACATTAAGTGCCATATAGAGAGCCTCATAGACCAATTCAGGAATGAAGTTATCAATGACCTGAAGCTAGAAGTATGCAGAATAGTTAGAGAAATGCTAAGCACCACCCAGGAAAAAACAGATGGTGGAATGGAAGAACAGAAAAAGAGGGGAGAATTGCTTGATGGAGAAAACAGAGAAAGCATTGAGTATGTGAAGCAGGTTCAAAGGGACTATCAAGAAATTAAGAAGTCTATCCAAGACTGGCATAACAGCTTGAAAGAAACTAAGGACAGACTATCTGAACTGGAGGGCAGACTTGTAATATGGGAGAATGAAATGAAAAACTTCTTAAAAATAACAAAGAAACAAACAGCAATAATACAAAGACAAGAAGATGATAAGAGGAGCCATAACTTAAGGATTAAGAACATAAAAGAAGAAGTAGGGACACAAACAAGTGAACTACAAAAGCTACTCACAGAAATAATCCAGGAGAATTTTCCTAATTTAGCAAAAGGTAAAGATACTCAGATGTATGAGGCATACAGGACCCCAGCTACCTACAACCCTAACAGAGAAACACCCAGGCATATAATAATAAAAATTCCAGAAATTCAATACAAGAACAGAATATTAAAAGCTGTAAGAGACAAGAAACAGACTACTTACAAGGGAACACCCATCAGAATTACAGCAGATTTCTCTTCACAAACCATCAAATCACGAAGAGCATGGGGAGAAATAATTCAAGCTTTGAAAGATAATAATCTCCAGCCAAGATTGAGATATCCTGCACAACTGTCCCTGGAAATTGATGGAAAAACGAGGTGCTTCCAGGATAAAGAGGAACTGGGGGAATTTGCAACCACCAATTCAACCCTACAGAAAGTATTGCAGGATATTCTAAAAAAAGAAAAATACAAAGAACCCAGAAATAGTGGCGGGGAGGCCACAACGAATGGAGCAGAGAACAAAATGAAGAAGACAAACTGACAGCTACTGACAGAAAAAGAGCTCAACAGAAATGAGACAGAGAAGATTGGATGATAGGAACAGCTATTTTGGAGAAAATGACATCTTAATAGGTAATGCTGATTTAGTACCATCTTGTTTTGAAGTCTCATCTAGCTTTTGTTCTTCTGTCTCCAATGGTCTAAACAGGTTGTATCTTATTGGATTTTGTTATGTACGATAGTATAAGCAAAAACCTTTTAAAGACAAGGAGATTATACAGAGACCATTGTTCATTTTCTGTTAGTCGATTCTAAATACTCTATAATGCTGTCATTCTCTTAAATGGTTTTACATTGTTTTGATATACTTAATGCTACAGTATATGAAGTTGTACTCAAGGACTTCAGGGAGGGAGTCAATATGGTAACTACATTTGGGTCGGAAATATCTGGTGGTGAAACACTATTCTGCTTAAATGGTTATGTTTTGATCTGCCCTGTTTTGCTGTTATGCCCTCTTTTTTCTCAATCTCCACTCCATTATTTACTTTTTTATTTTTATCCATTTAATTAAAGGGAAAAAATAGCAGGATATAATATAGTAACCCACTTTGACTTTCTATTATCTCGATTTGAAGCCCTGTATTACTCTCACCATCTTGTTTTTGACTGAGGTTCCTCTATTCTGTTTTGCTGGATAGTATCAGGTTCGAAAGTTTAGGCATCAGCTGAGAAGATAATGAGATTCATTATAACGCCCATTCTCATTGACTTTTATCTACTTTTGAAGACCTACAATATCTCCAATGTTTTGGTTTTGTCGGTTTTATTCTTTACTGTTTTGTTCAATTGTATTACAACTAATGATATAGGCAATTCTATTAGAAATATCGGGAGGCATTATGGTAACCATTGTTGATCACCTTGTATTATGTTTTTATATTATCTATTATATCCACCCTTTTGACTTGACCGATTCTGTTCTGTTATGTCACATTTGGTTTTACTCTCTTCCAAAAAAGCAATAAGAACCGTGGGAGCAATGAAACCCAAAATGTGTAATAGTCACTGTACAAAAGAGAGGAAAAGAAAGTGCTCTAAACTATATAACTGCATGTATATTTAAATGTATAAGATAGAAAATGATATCACAGAGTTTTATTGGATCATTGAACAGAACTGTTTGCAGTATCATTGTTGGAATGTCCACTCTACAAGCTTTAATTTTGTGACTTGAACAATTATTTCTAAGATGGCAATATGTAATCCATTAACTAGTGATTTCCTACTGCACATTTTTTTTCTTCTGTAAATCTGTATAACTTGTACTCCTTCACTGTTTTTCTTTTTCTTTCTTTTCTTTTCTCCTTAAATAAAAAAAGAAAAGAAAAAGAAAAAAAAAATTACCGGGTAATACTATGGCCCAAACCCCAATCGGTGCTTTCCTTTTGTTCTGTATGTATCAAATGAGTTAGATATCAGGTCTTTGTAAAACTTAAGTTCCAGTGTCTCATAACTCGTGACCCCTTCGCACTCACTAGCGAAGACAAGCTGTCCTGAGATAATTAACTCTCCACTTTCTTCTCCAAATATTGCTGCAGACATGCCACTCTGAGATAATGTCAGTCTGCAAGATGGGAGTAATTTTAAAAAAACACCAGGAACTCCCTAGATTGTCAGAGCTAAGTGGACAGCAATACAGTTTCCAGACTCGGGTCAACAAGTTTGATGGCTCTACAGGTTTCTTTGTTTCTCTCCCCCCGCCTTTTCCTCCAGCCCCTTTTAAAGTCCTCCCTTCAGCTTCTGGGGAACAGTCTCCAAATTGGCTCCAGGAGACTGGTCGCCAGGCCTGGAAATAAAGCCTTTGCCACTAAATTTTCGGTCTCTTGCCTCCTTGGATTTTATACCAGGGCCCAAGTTATAACAATTATTTGTTGATAATTTTTCTGTTGTTTTTGCTTTTTAGCTATTGTCAATTGTGCCACAATGGACTTTGTGTAAAATTATTTGATTCCCTGCTTTTGATCCATTGGTTTATACTTCAGAATATGTTAGCAATTCTATACTTCAGAATTTATAACAATTCTACATCTAGCTTTTTGAAGAATTACCAAACTGTCTTCCACAGTGTCTATACTATTTTACAACACCATCAACAATATGAGTTCCAATTCCTCCACTTCTCACCAGTGGTTATGTTGTTTTAAAGAGATTTAACCATGCTAATATGGGTGAAGTAATAGTCTATTTTTAGCCTTTAGAGAAATTGCCAGATAGTTTTCCAAAGTGTGGCTGTACCATTTTTATATTTTTCTAAGATATGTATGAAAGTTTCAATGCCAACAACTTTTAAATTGTAATCATGCTAGTGCATACACGATGATATCTTACTGTGGTTTGAACTCATATTTTTTTAACCAAATATTGAATAACCCTCTTTGGAGAAATATCTGTTCTGTTCCTTTGCCTATTTTATTATTCCCAATTTTTTAATTTCTATTTATCTTTTTATTTGAATTGTAAGAGTTCTACTGGAAGTAGTTTTAACTCTTAGCTAACTGGTCAACATTTTAAAAGAAGCTCTCAATCCCAATGAGGCAGAGATGTCTATGTATAATCCTTAGAAAATTATTATGAATCTTCAGTAACTGTAAAGATTTATTAAGGGTAACTACTTCCTTGATTTAGTTCCTTTAGAGTTTTTACATGAAATGAAAGGGTAAATTCTGCAGAAAAAAAAGAAAATTTTACTTTAATCTAAATTAATAATTAAATAATAACTTTTATTTTATATCTTCACATTTATTATTTTCCTATACAAGATTTTTTCCTAGAATTTTTATTAGATTCATGTTTAATTTTTCCCTAAATATTTATATATAGCCTATTTATTGCTTCTCATTTGGTTAAAATCAGTGAGTTCTATAATTTATACCATCTCTGGGTCATGGGCAATTTTGATGCCTGTCAAATTAATTTGCATTTGATTAATGTCAAATGCATTCAAGGTTATTAGTGAGAAATGGTAAGTGGAGATTATAGAGTAGTTTCTGCATACAAAGCTCTCTTCAGTGAGTAACTAATTATACTCTGTAATATACCTGAAAGATTTATTATTAATAATATTTGTTCCGATGTCAAACTCCACAAATTAATCACTTGGCATAAATGGCTAATGTGATTTAAGTTAATTGAGAAGAATCTTTGCTTTCCAACTTGCAGGCAACTCTTTCTTCAGATCACCTATCCCTTGGCAGATGTTTTTTTCAAAAGCAATACATCAAAATGTTACTAAAACTTGATAAATTATACCTTGTCTTAATAGAGGAACTATGAATAAAAATCTGCCTTTTGGTATTTGATTTCAAGATGAAAGAAAAAAGAAATGATTCAGTTTTTTAAATCTGAAAAGTAAATGTCTTAAGAAATGATTAATCTCTTTAAATCATTTCAAATTTCAAGTGAGTTATTTCAATACATAGCAGTAAAACAAGTTCAGTGGTTACTTAGGCTAAAGAAACTACTAAGAGTCAAGAGAATGAGGTTCTAATTCAAACCCTGGCATTAACTATTTTGGTGATTTGGGGCAAGCCTAATTATCAATTGTGTGGATCATATAATTTTTTTAAAATTTTAAGCCACTTTTTATCTTTTTCTAAAATAATAAGATTATGTATACAAATTCAGATTACTACTATCTTTGAAAAAGAGATCAGGAGATCTGGCAACATCAGCCTATAGCTGTGTGAGGCATGTATTGGGGAGTAAGTAGCTGCTGCCCTTAGTAAATAAAGCATGGCTGTATAGATACCACCCTTAGCTCAAAATACTCATTGATGTTACTTTCCCAGCTTCTGTAATCACTTGAAGTTACTATAAAAACGACAACAAAAAGTAGAGCATTTTAGGTCTTTTATCTGATATCTATGAAATCTGCTGCAGAATTCTTAGATGCTTCTAAAAATTCCTACTACATGATGTATATCCCCCATATAATTCCCTCTAAAAAGTGGTCTGGACTTGTGACATGTGAATATGAGGACATCACTGCCATTATTATGCTTTGTTATATGACAAGGTCATATAACAATCAAGGTCCCAATTAGTGGCTGTGAGTTAATCAAAGGAAAAATATTCCAAATAGACCAGTCCTAATTTTAAAAAAGATAAGAGGTAAAAATAGATAGGTCTTAGTTACTTTTCTCTTGTTGCTGAGACAAAATGCCCAGTACCCCAAGTTAAGGAAAGAAAGGTTTATTTATCTCACAGTTTGCAGAGGTTTCAGTTCATAATCAGCTGGCTCAAGGCAGGATGGCATGGTACAGAAACAGCACCTCAGTGTGGCAGAAGACAGAAAAAGCAGCAAAAGTAAACAGATATTATTAATTAATAAGTCTCTTCTTCTCCCTTATATTGTCAGCAGGCTACAACTCGCCCACCCCCCCCCCCAGGGGCAAACGTAGCAATCACAAAATTTCTGTGCCCTCCTCTTACACAGGCTCAGGATGTTTACAAAGTGAAGACCCTGGCCCCTGCTGAGTCAGTTAAACTTCTAAACTTCTCAAATTGACACAATGTACCAAACATTAGAAGATGGGTCTCTTTTGATCTTTTAAAAATATTTGAATTTTTTAATTTTAAAGGGAATTAAACAGGACAATAATATGAAACAAAACAAAACAGTGAGAACCTGATATTGGATTTCAAAAACAAGACATTAGGGAATCTACCATAGTTACTACATTGCTATTGTCATCCTCTAAATAGTTGCTCAGACTAGCAGCTCCAGGCCTGCCAAGTCAATCAAACAGTACAAGCTTTGGGTTGGTTTTTTTGTTGTTGTTGTTTTGTTTTACTTCAGTTGCTATTATTTCAGTCTGTATTCCTCCAGATTGGCCAGTTGCTTAAGGAGGTGAGGGTTGTTTTTCCCTCCTGGCCCACAGACTGGCTGAATAAGGTATGTGTGTGTGTGTGTGTGTGTGTGTGTGTGTGTGTGGCTTCCATCCTAGATTTTCCACCAGCTGGCAGGGCCTCTGCTGGCTCACGGTGGGGTTGGGGTGTTGCTTCCATCCTAGTTCTCCCACTGGCCAGTGGGGCCTCTTGTGGTTCACAGGGGGCATGGCTTCCATCCTAGCCATTGAAGAAGCAGATAGTCATTGTTATGAACTGCTTACAGCATGGAGAAAGGTAACTATTAGGGGCTGAGGTCCTTTATCTCATGGCTGCAAGGAACTTAATTCACTAACAATCTGAGTGAATCAGAAAAAGACACCTTACATCAACCAACATCATCCATCTCTATCCAGCATTTTAATTTCAGCCTTGTAAGACTTTGAGCAGAAGGCCCAGCTAACTCATATTAAGAGCTCTACTCCAAAGACACAGAAATAAATATGTGTTCTTTGAAGTCATTAACTATTTAGTAATTTGATATGTTGCAATAGAAATTATATAATGGACTGTAGGTATAGTTCAGTGGTACAGTGCTTGCCTAACATGCTTAAAGTGTATGGAGTCCAGAGTTGAGTTCCCTGCAAAGAAGAGAAAGTGGAAGAATAAAGAGAAGTATGAGGATGAGGATGACTATGAAAAGAAGGAGGAGCACGAGGAGGAGGCGGAGATGGTGGGGAGAGAAGGAGGAAGCGGGAAGGAGGATTAAAATGGGAATGGGAAGGAGGAAGTAAGAAAAAAGAAAACTAATGTAGTGTCTATGAAGGAATGATAAAAAGAAAACATATTTGAGGGAGAGAAGAGGCTGAGTGAATGAAGGGTAATTGCAAACAAATGAATTATTTTAAGTAGTCATGTTTATGTAGTGGTAAATTGAGACAATTATGAAACAACTTTGGATGTATAATATTCTGAGCAAATGAATAAATGTGTTGATATTGTTGGCTTCTCAATAAGGAAAATAGGATATAAAATATGGGGTCAAGAAGGCAAAAAAGAATCCCATGGGAAAATTGGGAACTGAAGATGTCTATATAAAATTGAAATGCCTAAAATTCAAACTAAATATGTGTGTGTGTGTAATGATAGTAGTAGTGGTTTTTGTGTATTAATGCAGAACAATTAGTCTAAAATTTAACAGTCTAAAACAACAAACATTTATAGCCATCATGGAAAACTAGACAGATTCTGCAAAAATTAAAATTAGGACTACCATGTTATCCCACAATACCACTACTGACTATACATCCAGAGAAAACGAAGTCTTTTGAAGAGACCTCTACAGTCCAATATTCATTGCAATCCTATTCACAATAGCCCCAAAATGACAACAAACTAAATTTCCAATTGGATAAAGAATATGAGGTACACATACACAGTGGAATACTACTCAGCAATATAGAAGAATAAAATCCTGTCATTTGCAAAAACTTGGATGGAGCTGGAGGTCATTATGTTAAGTAAAGCAATTCAGGCCTGGAGAGACAAGTACCAGATGACCTCACTCACATATGGAATCTACAAAAGTTGATCTAATAGAAATTCATAGTGACATGGTGTTGAGCTGAAGCTGCAGAGAGTAGGGGAGGAGAAATAGGGAGAAGATGATCAATGGGTACTGTTGTATTTTGAGATTTGCAAGTAGAACAAGACAATACTCGACACATAATTTGAGGTATTATTTATGATGGTCACCTAAAGGACCAAGTACAAAGAAAATGAAAGAAATCTGTTCACACACTAAAGACCTGGAAAATGCGGCCAAGGGCTTGGATCCCATGGCAACAACCTGCATGAGTTCAGCTGAAAACCTAGAGCCCATGACAATGCCTACCAGGAGTCCAAGTGGAGGCCTAGAGCTCATAACAATGATTCATGGAAGTCTGTTTCACAGATCTGCACTGGGAAGGTCCAAAGGTCAGCAGTGGAAACTAGAAAGTCTCTGCAAGGGGTGAAGGATCTGTGTCAGTAGGTCGAGGGTTCTGTACTGGAGCCAGGAAATAATGCTCAAAGTAACAACCAGAGCTCCCCTGAAAGGTACCACAGTCATCCTCAGCAACAATGAGGTCCTGAGCTCCTCCAATAAGGAGAACAGCCAGGTTTATATCAGGAAGCCAGCAGGACAAGCTTCTGGAGACTGAGCAACACACCATCCTCCCCTTGGGAGCCAGAAAGTGATGCTTAACCTAAGGATGACAGCTCCTCCAAAGTGAACTGCAATCATTCCAGCGACAATAAGGTCCTAAGGTCCCGAGCTCCTTTCATGATATCAGGAAAGCTCATATCAGGAAGGAAGCTTAGCAAGTTCCTCCAGGAGAACCCATGGAAACAGGAGAACCAACAGTATCAAACAACAACATCACTACTCCTCTCCAGGTCTCCTTTTTGTGCTTGCGACTATCCTCAGGTAAGCTATCCACACTCAGCACCATGCTGATTCAGTTCATCTGGGCACCACAAGTTGACCACCAGTTAGTAATCCACCACAAGTACTGAGTTACAATCAGATAGGAGCAAGAAATTCCTGTGTGCTATTGCACAGTGGGGTGTTGATAGATGGCAGTGATGTACTGTCCATTCCAAAAAGTCAGAAAAGAGAATTTTGAAGAATTTTATAAGAAGAGATAAAGGAATATGTTTACTCTGATTTTGAGCATCAGACAAGCCATACATATATCATAATATTAAACAGGAGTATGGTGATACACATCTGTAATCCTAGCTACACAGGAGGATGAGACAAGAGAATTTCAAGTTTGAGGCCTTCCTGGGCAATTTAGAAAGACTGTGTCTCAAAATAAAATTTAGAAAAAGAGTTGGGAATGTAGCTGAGTGTTCCATGGGTTCAATCCTTAATGCAGAAATAATTACATAGTAGCCCATTAATATGCATAATTTTATTTTTTATTTATAAATTTTTTTTGTCTTTTTCCTTTTTACCGGTACCAGGGATCGAACTCACGACTGTCTGCTTGTAAGGTAGGCACTTATGCCGCTGAGCTAAATCCCCAGCCCCTTATCTTTTTTTTTTGTCTTTTTTAATTTATAAATTGAAAAGTACATTTAAAGTAAAAAGCATTGCCATCTCACAATTCATGGGGGTCAGGGATCCACTTAGCTGAGCAATTCTCACTGTCCCTCATGAAGCTGTGATCAAACTGTTTACTTACACTGGAGTAATCTTAAAAGTTAAATGAGCTGTAAGATCCACTTCCAAGTTCACTGATCTGGCTGTTGGCATAAAATTTCAGTTCTCACTACATGATCCTCTCCATAAGCTGCTGGCACCATGGGACCTGACTGTACCCAGAGAGAGTAATAAAAAAAGAGACTAAAATGGAAGCTACTGTGTAACCTAATGTCGCAAGTGAGACACCATGGCTCTGCCACATTCTGATGGTCACTTAGGACAGACTTCACACAGTGTTATCTGTTTACACGAATAAGAATAACAAGAGCCATGGATCACTGAGGGACACCTGGGAGGCTGGCTATCATAATGCATAATTTTGTGTTTATGCATATGTTTGTGTGTACATGTGTGTATTTCTTAGCTCTATCTATGAAAGGACCAAGAATAAAGACATGCCAGTAGCAATCAAAAAAACTAGTACCCAAGTTCTAGATTATATCATACTCCAGTAAAAGTAACTAGGGATTTCAGAGAAATGATTAATTACAGGATTTGGTCAGAGACAAAGTAGTTACAGAATGATATAGAAACAGCTTGCTATTACAGAGAGTAAAAAGTACTCAAAAACATGATAGGGGCATGGCACAAAGGGACAGAAGTCAACTAAATGAATTTTCATTGCTCAACTTTAGGACAATATAAACACCAAAACCATAAAGTAAAATAATAAGCAATAAGTCATTGAGAAAATATGAACTCATGAGTTCTTACTAAGCGTAGATGGATAGGTGGAAAAATAGAAGACTGCATGGATAGAGAGATAACAGAAAGTAAGTGACTTCTTTGCTTAAAATAGAATCACACAGGCTTACTGAAAATGTAGACAAAAGACTGAATTTGGTAGTCATCATGGATAATCATACTGATAAAGAACAGTGTTATGGTTCCGATATGGTTTGAGTGTGTCCAGCAGGGAGTCCTGTACTAGAAACTTGGTTCTCAGGATGGCAGTGATGGAATAGTGGTATCTTTAAAAGGTAGGGCACAATGAAAGATGATCAGCTCTTTGAGTTATCAACCTTTGAAGGAGTGAATGCTGGTTTTGCTGGCAGAGATAGTTGTCACAAGAGCAAGTTACTATAAAAGAGCAAGATCGACTTCCTGTATCACCACATATTTTATCACTCTCTTCCACATATTTTCCTGTTATCGTGATATCATCTACTGTGAAATTCTCACCAGAGCTAATGAGAAGCTAGTGTCATGCACTTGGACCTCTAGAACTGTAAACTAAAGAATCTTTTTTAAAATTAACTAGTCTCAGGTATTTTGTTATAGTAACAGAAAACAGACTAATGCAACTGGATTATACAAGAATCTTCAGTACAAGCTAAACCCATGAGAAAATTTAGTGAGGATAGTTACATAGTCTTAAAATGTCTTCCTACAGGGCTGGTGATTTATCTCAGCAGTGTAAGCGCCTGCCTGGCAAGCGCAAGGTCGTAATCCCCAGTAGCAAAAAATAAATAAATAAATAAATAAATAAAATCCATTTATTAGGCTGGGGATTTAGCTCAGCGGCATAAGTGCCTGCCTTGTAAGCAGACAGTCGTGAGTTCAATCCCTGCTACCAATAAAAAAAAAAAAAAAAGGAAACAAAAAATCGATTTATTACATAAAGGAGAAATGGGCAACACCTGGGTAAGGAGATCAAAATTAACATCATTCATGAGTGACAGATGCATATTGTTTGCTTCTAGATGATGTATCCTATGAAGAATAGAACTTCATGTTCCTATACATAACTCCAGATAATAATGAAAATATTATCCTGCCAAGAGGAAGCAAGCACAAAATGAAGAACTTTGTCTTTAAAAGTATATAGAAATTAAGTGTGGTGATGCATGCCTGTAATCCCAACACTCAGGAGGCTGAGGCAGGAGGATCATTGTGAGTTCAAGACTACCCTGAATTGCATAGGCCCTGTCTAAACAAAGACAAAAAAGATATATAGAGGGATAGTGTTCTTTTAAAATGTCATTGTCATGGAAGAGTGAAAGGCTCTGAAAATTTTCTAGATTAAAAGAAGCTAAAAAGGCATGATTGCTATATGAAACTTATTGAACCCTAGATTTAATCCTGAGCTGTAAAAAAAATCACATACTATACAAGTCAGCTGGCAAAACTGTAGTAAACCGTATAAAATTAGTGTTGTTGGGGAAAAGTATCAGCATTTGGTGTTGACCAAAGATTGTTCTGAATCCTAGCTTTATCATCCATGAATCTTTGATTTTTGTGTTTTTCTTTCATCATCATACAATAATAAATAAGTAATGTAGTTCACGTAATTTTAGCAACCACTGGGCCAAAGTTAAGTGCCCGGTGCATGATAGGCCTTCAATTAATGTCTTATATTCTACAGTAGAAACAACTGATATTTCCTCGCTCAGTTTTTTCCATTTAGAAACCCAAATACGATTACTCAAAATGATCTCTCTACCTTAAAGTTCCTGAAAAAGTAAATAATTGGCCTAACTTATATCTTACCACCATGAGGAAAGGGCCATTGCTATACGTGGTCTAATTCTATTATTATCTATTGTAATGATTGGCGTTGGCACAGTCAAGCTGGCAGTCTAGTCCTGCCATTTGATAATTAACTGCCAAAACAGTTTTATTTTCATAAAGTTAGATAATGTGCTGAATACTAAATAAGACGTGACACCAAGGTAACACACTGGTTGTTTTAAAGCCAAAGCTCTCTTTTCTTGCGTCCTATGACTTCTGGTAGAGGCATATTTTTTAAAAAGGGAATTCTTCAGAAAGATAAGCAAAATTTCAATAAATATAAGATTGACTTAGAATTTGAATAACCATGTTCTTGAACTGATTCCCAGAATTTTTTTAAAGTACTAGGACTAATATTACAAGAAATTATGTAGATCTGTAACAGAATTTTTATCTTATGGTAATTTGCCTTTTAAGTAACAATGGCAACTTACTAGAAATGTGAACATTCACTAAAAATCTGTACAACTCACAAACAAAACAGAATGGAAGCTCTGGACTTTTCATCAGGTCTTACGGAGTACTTCTGCATCTTGAGTAATGAAAGGCCCAATAAGACCCTCTGAGTAGCCACCGTGCCTTTGACCTGTTCCAGTCTGCAAGGTGTCTCAAGTCTGTTTAGAAGGATGGAAATTCATGAGCATATTTAAAAAAAAAACATATCCTTCTGTTCTCTTCTGCAACTAGTTTCATTATAAAACGATACAATTATTTAGCTAGTTTACTACTGAAAAATATTTAGGTTGTTTTATATCTTTAGGTCTTTCAGGCAATGCTACTATTAATATCTTTATACATATATCCATTTTCATATTCTTGAACACATCTATATGGTAAAGTTTTAGAAGTAGAATTGCTAGGTGAAAGAAAATTCATTTAAGCATTTGATGGTTACCATGAAATTGTTCTCCGTAGAAGTGGCACCAGATTTCTCTCTCCCTGTAATATAGCAGTGTGTCTGTTGATCTTACTATGTATTTATAATGGCATGCGTATCAGCATTGTTGATAATCACCACAAAAGGCAAATAAAATTATTTTATTTATTTTAGCAAACTTTTATTTGCATTTCTCTTGTCATAAATAAGACTATTATATAAAAAGTCTGTTGTATTTTTTTGTGAAGTACAAGTTCATAGTTTTACTATACTTTTTTTCTTGTATTGTGGATATTTTCCCTTTTGATTTTAAGAGGTCTATATATTCTTAGGAATATTTGCTCCTGGTCTCTGACATAACCCGTGAATACTTTTCCAAGTTGATTAATATAGATATTCTTATACAATATCTTTTAAGAAGACATTTATTAAGCTGAAGTATACATATAAAAGTTGTCTAAATTAGTAATTTTTTTACAGTGCTCATGTAATCAACACCCAGATCAAGAAATATAATGTTTTTTACATTCACAGACACATTTTTAGTTGCAATCTTTCTTTTTTTTTTTTTGTCTTTTTCCTTTTTACCGGTACCAGGGATCGAACTCACGACTGCCTGCTTTCAAGGCAGGCGCTTATGCCGCTGAGCTAAACCCCCAGCCCCTAGTTGCAATCTTTCAAACAGGTAAATCATTTTGGACATACTAGAGATGACAGACAACTAAAATTTCAATTAATTCTCATTCCTAATGAGATCATTAGGACAAATGATCTCACAATGTTATATTTTACAGAAGAGCACAATGTTAGTAATGATTTATTTTCCTAGATAGATTGTATATTTTAACACTGGCTTACTCTTATTCTTCTCTGATGAAATAAGACACCTCATACAATAAGTAATAGGAAGGGAGCTGTCTTACTTACTTTTCTTAATGCTGAGACAAAATAAATGACACCCAAAGTTACAAGAGGAAAAGTTTGTTTAGCTCACAGTTTATAGAGGTTTTAGTTCATAGTTAGCAGGCTCAAAAGCAGGGTGGCATCGCAGACAGGGATCACAGACAAGCAGGCAGAAGGTGGCAAGTAACAAACAATGATAACAGAAGCCTCCTTTCTGTGTCTTTTATTCTCCCCAGGCTACCTACCCGTAGAGCAGGTAGTACTCACACGCTTAATCCTAGCACCACGTCATGAATCAATCCCAGCATCATATCCTTGATCTCTGCATCACGTACTCTATATCCAGGCACCTCTGAAAAGCCCTACTTATGACTGTATGAAACTTTGGAGGGACATCTGGATACAAGCTGTAAAAGAAGCCATATAGAGTGTTATTTTTCAATCAACCAGTCCCAGAAGAGTGTTTCATTTTGTAGATGGAGCAAAGATCTAAAGATGTCCCACTGTACTCATATTCCCTGTTGACTACTTGAGACATTCTAATGCATTGAAAATAATAGGAAAGTTTTTCTTTTGGGGTCAACAATACATTCAAATGTTCATTTCCTGTGAATATTCTAAATGTTCTAAATGATTGTCCATTGAAATTTCTTTACAAGTTGAGCTTAAAAGCCTATGGCAATAATACCCCAACCAACAATTTCAAGACTAAGCACACAGCATCAAAAAGTCTCTTTCACTTAAAAATATACACAGAAGGCTGAGGATTTAGCTCAACAGAGCAAGCACCTGCTTGACAAGTGTGAGGTTGTGAGTTTGATCCCCAGTACAAAAAACAAATAAATAAATTTTAAAAATTAAAAAAATACACAGAAAGCTTGACCCTAAGCCATATTTAATAGGTATTAAGAATAACAGGAGAAATCTTCTTTAAATAAGTATAATGGAACTATAATATTAAATTGATAGTTATATTTTATCTTCCTGTTGTAACTTCCTTTTTAATAAGAAATCATACACCCAGCTCAGACTACAAATGCATAAATCAATAGCAGGTGGGTAGCCTATGAAAATCACAAACCAGTATGAAAAAGTTTCCAAATTCATACAGTCTAAGTGGAGTATGCTCCAGCCTAAACTTGACCAGTCCTGATTTTTACCTTAGGCTAAACCCCTGGCGAATTATGAGAAAATGTATGAATTCTATAAAATAGGTCTGTGGTTTGTCTGACTTACATAAAAACACACCAAAGACTCCTTTCTTACTTAGCTTTATTTTAAACTGACCATATAAGTCGTGCCTTTTATATTATGACTTCCCCAAAGTATAGAGAATAACTATAAACCATGATGAATGTGACAATTTCTACTGATGAAGAAGAACTTTTCCTTCTGTCAGAGAATTTCTCTCTCTCTCTCTCCCTCTCCCTCTCCCTCTCCCTCTCCCTCTCCCTCTCCCTCTCCCTCTCCCTCTCCCTCTCCCTTTCCCTCTCCCTCTCCTTCTCCTCCCTCTCTTCTCTTTCTCTTGCTCTTTCTTTCTTTTGGATCAGCAAGACCCAGAAAACGTTGTTCATCCCCAACAGTAACGGCATTATTCTGATGGTCGTTATTTAAATATATACTCTGAATAATTCAGAACGTCTTGCAAACTTCAGCAGGAATAGAGCAAGTACTAACATTTTTAAGGCTAGTTCTGCTTTCAGAAATACTCGACAGATCTTTTTACCCAGATTTAATCAATCACTAGGTCCACATAAAATGCAAAGACATGCAATACTTTTCGTCCCTTATCTTCGAAAATGTTTGCATTCACCATGCAGCTCAGAACACTCACAGTCCTTAGGCACAGTTCTACTAAAATGCTTGCTCATGGCTCTACCATGAAGATGCAGCAGGGTGAAATAAATGCTAAACAGGTATCTGGATTCTTGACTTTGTAGCAAGGTAGATATGCAGTTAGAAATAGCTCTCTACCGTTTCTAGCCCAGTGGCCTCTAAGCACTGAAGATCTTCACCAATTTATATTTTACACCAAAATGTAAATGGCAACCAGGCTAGTCTTTCTCAAACTAAGCTCAAAACTTGAAAATGGACATCTTCCCTCAACGTCAGCCTGATTATTGGCACTCGGAGAAGGGCAAGGAAAAAGGTGAGGAGAACACATTACAGGCTGCACCATTCTATTGCTTTTGCTCCTTCTAAAAATGCCAGAACAATCTGGAAGGGACCAGAAGCTGGATTATTATATGGATTTTATATTTCGAAGCTAGAAATATTATAATGGTCTAGATTGCTGTAGTTCTGATACTTCTTTGATCCTTTACTGATATTATAGTTATCTCTCACCTATCAAAATTTCACCTAAGAAACTGGCAAAAAGACAAGCACATAGACGAGTTCAGTAGAATAGAAAACCCAGAAATAAACCTTCATAGTATAGTCAAGTGATCTGCATCAAAGTTGCCCAGTTTATTTAGTGGGAGAAAGGACAGTCTATCTAATAAATGGTACCAGGAACCCTGAATAGACACAAGCAAAACAATGTGGTTAGACCTTACTTAATAATGTGTGCAAAAAATAAGTCACTGTGTATTAAGTCACTAATGTAAGTGATGAAACTGAAAAACTCTTCTATAAAATAGTTCTTGAATAAAACCAATTTATAGTACACATTTTTAAAAGCCTGTAGAAGAAAACAGGGCAAAAGTTTCACAGCATTGGATTTGGCAATGATTTCCTGTATATTATACCAAAACCACAAACAATTAAAGAAAAAAAGACAGGTTGAACATTACAAAAATTTAGAATTTATGTGTTAATGGATATCATCAGAGTAAAAATAGAATTTAATCCCATGCAGAGAAGAAAATATTTCCAAGTCACAAGATAAGGGATTAATATACAGAATATATATGAAGTATAATTCTAAAATATGGTGAATGTTTACATTTTTAAAATGTATTACAGTAAAAGATCCCTGCTATCAATCTCCTTCAAATAATCCCCTTCACTTTAAACACATGTATTCCACCATTCTTGCTTTTTTTTTCTTGTACCGGTATCAAACTTACAACCTCACACCACTTCTTGCCAGGCAGGCACTTATGCCACAGGGATAAATCCCTGGCCCCATTCTTGCTACTTTCTGAAGCAACTCTGGAAAGTCTTTCATGAATATTTTTAGTTGTGCTGTCTTGGCTGTCTCAATGTTCTGAACTGATTCAAAATGCTTAGCTTTTGGGATGGACCAGAAGTTTCATGGTACAAAAGCTAGTGAATAGGGTGGATGAGAACAAGAATGTGCCATAATATTTTTATAAACCTGCCTTTCTGCTGGATGGCACTCAGCAGCTGCATTCACTAATTTTTCTATCCTATCTTCTAAAGGTACTCATGAAAAAAAATTCCAGTATAACTTCAGAAAGTGGCAAGAACAAATGGTTGTTTGTTTGAAGGAAGGAGTATTTTGAACAGGTTTGTCTTACTTTTCTTGTTGCCAGGACACAATACCCAACTCTAGCAAATTAAAGGAAGAGAGGTTTGGGATCACAGTTTTAAAGGTTTCTGTTCATAGTTAATGACTCTAAGACAGGATGGTCTGCAAAGCATATTAGGGTGCCCAGGAAGCAGAGCCTAGGAGATAGAGAGGGAGATAAACCATTCCAGGCCATACCCCAGCGATCTGCCTCCTCTGATTAGCCCCAGCCTCTAACAGCAAGCCAGCAATAAAATATCATAATCTAATCATTTTTCAAAAGCTCCACCTTTCAAGAAGCCAGCCCCATCCTGTGAGTTGGTGCTGTACGTAGGCCATGGAGAGAAGAACAAGAAACCAGTCACTTTCTGTGAGTTGGCACCATGCATGGGTGGCAGGGAGGGGAATCAGGTGCCAACACCTCCTGGCACAGAGGACGGGAAACAAGAAGAGCCAAGGTCCCCACTTCCCTTATAAGTGGCTGGCTGATCAGGAGAAACACAGGCAGAGAGGACAGCTATTGAAATAAAACATAATTTAATGCTTGTAATACTTAGTGTTTCATGGACTTTGCAGGCCTAAATCCAGTAATCTAAGCATCTGTTTAGAGGATAACAATGTATAATATAGCATCTATAGGGATCTCCTTCTAAAGGTGGTAGCCATTGTTAATTCCCTATTATCTTGTTTTTAAGTCCTGTATTATTTTGATTGTTTTGTTTTGTTTTGTCTTATTCTGTTTTGTCTTGTAATTTGATGGCATGGGCAGGTATTTCAAAGATAACATATATCTAATACACACACACACACACACACACATATATATATAATCTAGCCATTTTGGATTTGCTATTATCTTGTTTTGAAGTCCTGTATTGTTTTATTGTTTTATTTTTATTTGTTTTATTCTTTCCATTTTGTTTGATTTTTCTACGTGTGATGGTATGGGCAGGGATTTCGAAGGCAGCAAGAGGCATTATGGTAGCCACTGTTAACGTCCTAGTACCTTGTTTTGAAGTCCTGAATCACTTACACTGATTTGTTTTGATTGACTTTATTCTTTTTTGTCTTTTTAAAACAAAAAATTGTTTTTAAAAAGTCCCATTTTTGATTGCATGAAGCTTTGGGGCAACATCTACATATAAAGAATAAAAGAAATTAATAGCAATGTAAATTCTATGATAATACATTTTTAAAAATTAAACAATGCATATTTTTTAAAAGTTTTCATTCATACATTTGTAGTATATGGTGATTACATACACTGTAATACATCTTATTCTGTTTACTTTCCCTTCCATGCTCTCTTTCTCATTTACAAAAGATCTATGCCCTTGATTCCTTTATACATTCTTTATTTTGCTTTTTAAACTATTTGTACTTTGGGTTTCTTTCCAAAGAAATCATTCAATATTTAAGCTTGTGTGTCTGATGAATGTATACTTTTATTAAGCCTTGTAGAGCACCCCTAAAACTCAATGCAAAAAGGGAACCAGATTTAAAAATAAGTGAAGATCCTGAATATTTCTCCAAAGAAAATGCATAACTGGCCAAAATTTAAAAAAAGAAAGAATGTTCAGCATCACTTACAATTAGTGAAATGCAAATTGATGACACAGTGAGTTTCTACCTCATACTCACTTAGATGTCTTCTATCAATATAACAGAAAATAACAGGATGTGGAGAAATTGAAACCCTGTGCACTGACTCTGGGGATGTAAATGATTATGGTTACCATGGAAAATAGAATAGTGGTTATATAAAAATTAAATATACCTGTATGGCAAGTGCAAGACCATGAGTTTGATTCTAAGTACCAAGAAAACAAACAAAATAAACAAAGAAACAAAAAATTAAATATAAACTCACTGTATGATCCAGCAAGTCTACTTACGAATATACTAAAAAATTGAACAGAACTGTTACTCACAAAAGCTAACACATTAAAGCAAGAATCCATCACCCGACGAATGGATAAATAAATGTGATTTATTGACCAATGACAATGTCCAGCTTCACAAAGGAAATTCTCATATACACTATATAACAAGAATGAACCTGGAAAAATACGTCAAGTTAATAAGCTAGTCACAAAAAGCAAATATGAGTCCACTTATATGAACCACTTGAATAAATCTCTTTAATAAAAAGTAATATGATGGTTGCCAGGTGCTAGGGAGGGGAAGAAAGTGGGTTATTATTTAATGCATATAAACCTTCAGTTTTCCAAAATGAAGGGTTCTAAAGATAGATGGTGACAATTATTGTACAATAATATGAATGTACTTAATGTCATTGAGTTTAAAATGACCAAATGGTAAATTTTACAATATATGTATTTTACCATAATAAAAAATTTTATGAATTTTATGAATTAATATAAAGAATCCACAAATTCATTCTAACAAGGCATGATGAGTTGTATTTTGAACTTCAGATATGTAGGATGTAAAATTATTTAGGTAAATACACACAGTAGACCACGAATTCCTGTACTGCATTATGGATTCCATTATCTGTAATTATCACTGTAGTACTGAGAACTAAACACAATCTGTATCTGAGAGCAAATGCTGAAAAAATACTGGTTGGAAGTAACAAAAAAGTTTTCTCTTTCTTTTTTCTCACTTTTGTTTAGTGAAAGAAAAAGAAACTAAAGTTTGATTTCAGCGGAATGTTAGAAAAACAGGAATTACTCATCATGTTGATACTTAGCAGTGTTTTTGATGACCATGGATTTGAATTCTAGAAGTGTCACTTTTAAATAGTTCTCAGTCCCAGCTGCACATGGAAATAATCTGGTCTATTTAAAAAAGAAGCAGATGCCCAGGTCCTACCCTAGAGTAACTCAACCAGTTTCCAGGTTATCACTATATTTTATAATGATTTCAGATGGTTGTAATGCATAGTACAGTTTTTATGAGCAACATCTCTTCCAAAGATAAGATGAATAAAAACACAACTATTTATATAACATGGATAACCAGAAAGAGAAATACTAAGCTATGGTATCATTACAACTTAGTATTAATTGCTGTAAAAAAGACAAAATTATCTCTTTTAGGCAGTGATTTATTTTCATGTTTATTTCTTGAGTCTATATCTAAAAGCCAATACTGATATTTAGAACCTTCTGCTATGACTTGGTAACACTTGTGCTTTGGGTTGACTTAATTATAGCATATTACCTCTCACCACAATTATATATTGGCATAAATGGAGATCAAGATTGTCTGGGAGTCATAAACAACAGTATAGTCCACTGCTAAAGAACTGGATATTTGGCCAAAAAGGCAGCATCTTTCTTCCCCAATAATTTGGGACAGACTCAAAACCCAAAAACCAGGTACATCTAGAAGACATCTCTGAAAAATAGTCAATTCCTAAGGAGATCTCAATACTGGGAATAAAGCTACCTACCATAAGCACTTTACACACAAAGCCTCAGCACACAAAGCAAGCAAACAAAAGCAGAATATGAGAAAATATGGAAGCAAGATGCAACACATAACCCCCAACCCACACAACGCAAAGCAAGAGGGTGTAGAGGTAGAAGAAATGAAAATCTCACAGCTGAATTTTATCAAATGGTGGAAGCCGAGTAACAAAACTGATCAATAACTCTATGGCCAAAACAAAACATAATTATAGAGATGAAAGCCACAATTAAGCAGATAATTAGTGAATCTAGATTTGATACAGGTAAAAATAATAGAGGAATTTAGGAAGACATGGAAATCATGGATGCCCAACATAGAAAAGAACTGGATTCCAGATTCCATAAAACAGACTCAAATAGAAATCCAGGAGATTAAAAATTCTACTGAAAATATACTCAACAGCGTCAACCAAAGTGACTCTAGTAGTATATTAGATCCAGAGATTAATTGGCATCAGTGAAGGAACAGAAGACAGCACAAAGGACATGAAAAATCCATTCACAGAAGTAGTAGCAGAAAACTTCCCAAGCATGAAAAACAACTTGAAATACAGATAAGTGAGGCATTATAGAACACCAAATAGTGATGATGCAAAAAAATGAATAAATAAACCAAGCAAAAGAGCCCCCACAAAACAATACCTACACAAAGGCATATAATAACTAAGATTCCAGAAATTCAACAAAGAACAGAGTATTAAAAGGCATATAATAATTAAGATTCCAGAAATTCAACCAAGAACAGCTATTAGGAAAAGAAACAAATCACCAATAAAGGAAAACTCATCAGAATAACAGCAGATTTCTAATTCAAATCTTTAACTGAAGGAGAGCCTGGAGTGAAGTATTTAAAACCATAAAAGAGAACAGCATCCAACTCATAGTGATGTTCCCTCCAAAACTATCTTTCAAAATTGATAGTAAGATTTTTTCCATGATAAAGAACATCTGAAGAAATTTATGATCATCAAACTAACTCTCCAAAATGTTCTGAAAAATATTCTAGAAAAGTGCAATGAAGATAATTCAAGAATCCTGATAACATGAATCAATCAGGCAACACAAGTAATTAAACAGAGAGGAAAGAAAATCAACAACAGAGATATTACATGACAAAGATAAGTCAATACATACCAGTAATAACAATAAATATGAATGGCCTCAACTCACCAATCAAAAGAAACAGATTTCCAGAATGAATCAAAAAACATTATCAAACAAAATGCTGCATACAATATATATAATATATGAATTATAAATATAAATATATGAATACAAATATACTTAACACAAAAAGAAATTCATAAACCGCAAGTCAAAGCATAGGAAGTAATACTTCATGTGATAGGAGCTCAGAAAAAAAAAAAAAACAAAAACAGAAAAATCAAGGATAGCCTTTCTATTTCCCCAGACAAAGTGAATCTCAAGCCAAAGCTGATCAGAAGAGACCAAGAAAGGCCTACATACTTGTAAGGGAACAATCTAAGAGAATTTATAACAATCATAACGATATGTGCACCAAATAAAGGTGCAGCCAACAGTATAAAACAAATACTAATAGATGGGAAAAACTGGATAAGCACTAATAAAATTGTAATGGAGAACATGAATACCCCACTGTCACAAATAAATCAAATAGACAAGAAATGGACAAAGAAATATCAGAACTGAACCGAACCTTTTTAAACAGATGCACTTAGTAGACTGCGGCAGTGTTTCAACCCAAAACAACAGAATACACAGTTTTCTCAGCTGCACACCAGACTTTCTGCAGAATAGATCATATGTACTGGTGCACAGAACATGCTTAAGTGAATGCAAAGGAATTGAATTTATCCCAAGCATCAGATCACGGTGCAGTGAGAATGGAAATCAGTGGCAAGAGAATCCACAAAAACTGCAGAACCACATAGGAATCAAATAACAACCTCCTTAACAACCAATGGATCACAGATGAAATTTGAAAAGAATTTAGACAGTTAATTAAATAATAATGTCAAAACAATATACCAGAATTTATGAGACAAAATGAAAGCAGTCCTCTGAGGAAATTGTAGCATTAAATTCCTGCATCAGGGGGCTGGGGATTTAGCTCAGCGGCATAAGAGCCTGCCTTGCAAGCAGGTGATCCTGAGTTCGATTCCTGGTACCGATAAAAACCAAAAAAGACAAAAAAAAAAAAAAAAAAGAATTTCCTGCGTCAGAAAAACAGAGTAGTTCAAAGAAATATAACATAGTGTTAAACCTCAAGGTTCTGGCAAAGAAGGCAAGTTAAATCCAGAGTATGTGTGATGGGGGAAATGGCATAGCATAAAATGCAATTGAGGCTAAAAACAAAGAATCATTGTATCAAAGAGTTGCTTCTTTGAAAGATTAAATAAAGCCTTATTTAATCTTATCATTTAATTTTATTCAGTCTTATCAAAAATTAAAATAAGAAGACTCAAATCCATTCAGTTAGGAAGGAAAGGGGTAAAATCACAACAGATTCTACAGAAACCCAGAAGATTATTAATACCTGCCTTGAGAACTTGTATTCTAATAAGATGAAAAACTTTGAAGAAATGGATGGATTTCCAGATACATTTGAATTGCCAAAGCTGAATCAAGAAGGCATAAAAATAATAAAAACCCAATATAATTGAAATTGAAGAAGTAATTTGAAGAAAAAAACAACTATCAACAAAGAAAACCCAGGTCCTGATGAATTCACTGCTGATTTCTGTAAAAACTTTAGAGAAGATCTAATGCCATAATTCTTCAAACTGTTTAGTGAAATCAAAAGGCAAGCAATACTCCCAAACTCATTCCTGGAAGCAGGCATTACATTCATACCAAAACCAGAAAAGGATCCAACCAAAAAAGAGAACTATAGGCCAATCTCTTTAATGAACATAGATGCAAAAATTTTCAATAAGATACTGGCACACAGAATGAAGCAAACCATCAAGAGGATTGTACATCATGACCAAGTAGGATTTATTCCAGGGATGTAAGGATGGTTCAACATATGCAAATCAATAAATATAATACAACACATTAACAGAAGCAAGGACAAAACCCACATGGTTATCTCAATAGATACAGGAAAAGCATCTGACAAAGTCCAACACTCATTCATGATAAAAATAAAAACCCCACAGAAAACTGGAATATAAAGTCTTTAGCTCAATCTGATAAAATCCATCTATGATAAACTAACAATCAACATCATGCTAAATGATTAAAAATTGAAAGATTTCACTCTAAAATCAGGAACAAAGGCCAGGTGTGGTGGCATGTCTATGTAATCCCAGCAGTCAGGAGGCTGAGGGCAAGAGGATCACTGTCAGTTCAAGGCTAGTGAGTTCAAGGTCAGCCTGAATTACATAGTGAAATGCTGTCTAAAAAAGACAAAAAATTTAATAAATTAATAAAATAAAATAAAATCAGGAACAGACAAGGATGTCTATTATCACCACTCCTATTCAATATAGAAACATTACTGAGAAAAATTAGACAAGAGAAAGAAATAAAAGGAATGATAAGAGAAAAGCTAAATTATCATTATTTGTGTATGACATAATACTCTATGTAGAACATCTCAAAAAGTCCACTGAAAGACTCCTAGAATAATAAAATAATAATGAAATTGTAGCAAGATACAAAGTTAACACTCAAAAATCAATAGCATTCCTGTACAAAAATAATAAAGTCACTGAGAGAGAACTAAGAAGCAACATATTTTACAATAACACTCAGAAGCATGACATGTTTAGGAATGAATCTAACGAAGGAAGGGAAAGACCTATATAGTAAAAACTACAGTTCTCTGAAAAAGGAGATTGAAGAGGGTATCAGAAAAAAATCTCCTGTTCTTGGATAAGCAGAAGCAATGTATTAAATGTGGCCATATTTTAAAAACTTTTACATATTTAATGCAATTCTGATCAAAATACCAATATCATATCTCACAAAACTATAGAAAACAACCCTACAATTCATTTGGAACAGAGAGACTTAGAATAGCAAAAGCAATCCTGGGCAACAAAGGCAAGGCAGAGGTTATTGCAATCCCTGACTTGAAATTATATTACAAAGCCACCATGATAAAAACAACATAGTACTTGTAGGGGGAACAGACCCAAAGGTTTGTGGATAGAACTGAAAGTGCAGCGACAACTCCAGCCACAATCAGTCATCTTATCTTTGTCAAAGTGTCCAAACACTTTTGATGGAAGAAAGATAACCTCTTTAATAAATGGTGTTTGGAAAACTGGCTTGCTCCATGTCCAAAATTGAACCTACACACATGCACTAAAGTAAAATTAAGTTGATCAAAGATCTAAGTATTAAAACTGAAATAATTTTCTGGACAATAGAGTAGGTAAAAATCTAAAAGACACAGGTGTAGGTAAAGATCTTTTTAAAAGATACCATTTGCAGTGGAAATAATACACATCAAGTTGTAGAGTTTTGAATTGCAAAGAAACCACCAACAGCAAGAAGAGACAACACTTTGGGAAAAAATTTTACCGTATACTCCTCAAACAAAGAACTGGTATCTAGATTCTATGAAGAACTTAAAAAAAAACCATATTCCCCTCAAATTTAAAGACCCAATCCAAAAATGTGTATCTGAAATGAATATTGACTTCTTAGATGAAGAAGTAAAAATAGCAAGTGAATCTATGGAAAAAATCTGAGCATTCCTTATCATTTTACAAATACAGATGAGATTCCATCTCACTGCAGAAAGAATGGCTATCATCAAGAAATAGAGTTAAAATCATCATATTTGTTAATATATGAATACCCATGTTTATAGCAGTACAATTTATAATAGCTAAATCTTGGGGGAAAAACACATTTTTCCATCAAAAGATGAATAGCTAAAGAAAATATAGTATTTATGTATAATGAAGTACTAATGTGTCATAAAGAAGGATAAATTTACATCGTTTGAGGAAAATGGATGCACCTTGAGAACATAATCTTTTTCTTTTCAAAAGATTGCTGAGATCATAATCTTAAGGGAAATAACCTGGACACACATATTTAAATATCTCATTATTTCTCTTGTGCGAAGAAGTCAAAAAGGTGAATAAAGCATAATTGAGTGTAGATACTGGGTAGTAGATAGACCAGGTTCAGATGGGAAGGGGATTGAGGAGGTATCAAGGGGAAGAAGAAAAAGGAAAAGGAGAATGAAGGGAAAAATGGAACCAAAACTTATATAAATAAGTAAGAAAAGAAGTGTTGAAGAAAGAGGAGAGAAATAGGGAAAAATAAGATATATTATGTACAGGTACAAATTTTCTATGATACGTGTGATTAATATGTATGACAATTATGTTGTAATAAAAAGAATAATTTTTAAATAAAAAAGTAGGAAGGCTATGCCTTCTCTGAAGTACTGAAGTGGATCTACTTTCTTGTCTCATCATCTAGTGTCAACTAACTACCTAAAAGTTAATGTTTCAAACAGTAGTCAATTTATTACGTACAAAATCTGTGAGTTAGGAATTTGGCCAGTGCTCTGCTGGGCAATTCTTTTGCCTCACGGAACACTGATTTAGTCATTCAGTTATTGAACACAATACAAGTTTAGCCAGTGGCTGTAAAGACCTAGAGAGGTCAAGAAGTGTTTATTCATATGTCTAGTGCCTTAGTTGGTTTGGGCTCCTCTTATAGTCTTACAGTTTCAGAGTTTCTCTACATGCTGTCTCCATGGAATAATTAATCTTTCATGATGGCTTGGGGCTTTAATGGAGTGTATTTTTCAAGACAGAAAGTGGAAGCTACTAGTGTCTTAAGTCCTAGACTCAGGCACAAGGTCATTCCTATTCTATCACCCATGGTATTCTGAGAACCCATTCAGATTCAGGAGAATTGATTGTGTGTTCTCAGATGTACCAGAGAGGCGGGTCAACAGGTTTGTCCTGATTTTCACTGTTTCATTTCCTCTTTCCCAGTGTTTCCTAGGAACCCAGGTAGATACTCATACTCCTGGTTGGATGTGAGCTGGGCCCACTATCGTAAGGATAACTGCAGTAAAGCAGATAGGTCAGGAGGGGTCTACAATATCATACTGTCTATTGTGGTGCCTTGAACCAAAGAAAATCCAGATACTGTAACAATGGGTACCATGCTAGCCAAATACCTGGAACAGCAACTCAGCAATTCAGAATGGGATTCGAGCCAGAGTGCCATGCCTTCAGTCACTGAGTTCATGCCAATTAATAAACATTCATTAATGCCTCCTACATAAGAATTATTACTGGACATAAGAGTGAGATACTTATAGACCCTGTAGTTAGTGGAAGGTTAACAATGAATCAGCAAATGTTTAAATGTGACAGATTTGGCAGAATGAACATCTAATAGTGATCCAGAAGGACACTCTACATAGTAGACATTTAATCTCATCACCCAAATGGTACAAAAGAAACCCGATCAGAAGAAAACACATTTAGGAAGAAGAGCAAGAATTGCACAACAGTAGGAAGAGAAGTGCAGAATCAGGGAAGAGTAAGTGTGTTTGGAGACTATGGACAAGGGAAGAGTAGCAAGCACTGAAATGGGTAAGGACGAGGAAGGCCGATAGTTAGGATTGTAAAACAGGTTTGAATTTTATTTCAAGTGCAAAAGGAATACAATAAAAGGATTTTACAAGGCAGAATAACTTGATTGGTGTTATCAGAACTTCTTGCTGCCACTGTGAGAGCCCGGGAATGAGAGGAAGGAAAGTGTGGTGGTGAGAGGCTCTCCTGAGAACGAGGGTCAGGGTTAGTGATAATCATGGGAACCTGCAGGTGGAGGCAAGAGGTGGTTGAGGAGGTATCGGTGATGACCTGGAAGGGGTACAGAAGCAGAGGATGGCCTCAACAGGTGTGCTAGGCTTCTGGCACTGGGCTACATGGTCTACACAATAGACAGCCGGCTTTGTCCCACAATGTAAGATATGATATTTAGACCTTATTTTTACATATCTCAATATGCTTTTGAGAGTGAGGCGTTTATATCCCGATATGGCTTCTGTAAATGCTACCATCAGTGAGCCCAGAAATGTTCAACAACACCACATATATTTCCAAAGTGCTTCTCAGTTCATCAAGGGGGAAAAAAGGAATACAGGTACATTTCTAACTCTTTTACTGTCAGCATATTTAACTGAGCCAAGCAATATCAGATTTTCCCTCGTCTGTGTCTTTGAAAAGTAGCTGACCTAATCGTGAAAAGAGGTGAGACACTCACTTCTGCAGGAGAGTCTTACTTTCTTTTACAGTCTGCCAGCAAGAATAGCTCTGGACACCTCACTTTCTGGCCACATGGTGTGATGCCCCATGATTTATTTTCTCTGATGAAAAGATATTGAGTGATCGATCACAGTGCCACCTTTGTGTGTTATGATCAATCTTGATCAATCATAGATTCTTACACTGGTGAATCAAACCACTAGAAGAAAATCTGAATGAAAAGTATTTTCTAGGTGAACTTTTACAAGAAGGGGAATATGGGCACCAAAATTTTAAAAAGTAGTCTGTGTTTATGAGGCACAACCAACCAGGAACACTTTGAAAATCCAACAATGGAGGAAAATAAATGTGTGCCATTAGCCAGACATTGCTGTCTCTGACAAGGAAATACTTTGGCTTCAAATATTTAGGACTTCATCTTACTATTTGACTGGTTGTTGATCTCCTTAGGGTAAAAATGTCCAGGTTTATGTGAGAATCTTGAACAAATAAATATGAGGATCAGAACCAAAGAATACTCACCTCTGACAAGTGAAGTTTGCTTTCAACTGGAATGCTTTCCTGGTTCTTTACAGTCATCAGTATGTTATGCTCCACTTGTAGCAAGACATTTTACAATTATTTCTAAATCACTCTCAAATATGCACAAACAAATAGGAATTTGCTTTCAGTACTCTCCACTCTTCTGTATTAGGCTAAGAGTTATGAAGACCTTAAATGTGAAGACTAAATATCTTCAACTCAGGACCACTGGATGACTCCAACAGACAGCATTCATAGTGTATTCCCAACAATCTCATCTCCAAAATAAGTGCCAATGGGTAACTTTTACATGCCCCTGAGAGTTGTGGAATGAGATAGCCCAGTTGCTCACACACATTCACGAACCAACCTCATTTTAAATATAGATCTCCCATGAGATGTGTCTGTAAGAGAGGTCTATAGTATCTAGGATAGGTTCTACAATACTATACGCCTTGTAATTCAGTTTTTTGCATTGGTTTCCTAATCTATTTTGTCCTACTGATACTGGAACTCCAAATCCTGCTAAGCTCCTTTCATTCCCTCTGCTAAGACACAGGATTCTGTTCCCTGTATCCAATTTATATGCTCCATCTCAACACTTAACTAGAAACTTATCTGGCCACGCACAGTTTACCTCAGTAAACTCTAGAAATTCTTACTGACCCATTTCATCTGCCAAATTCAGCTTAGATCAAGCTTAGGTATTCTAGAACCCCTTAAAACATTATGACTTGTCTTGCCATGATTTGATATCCAGCATTCATCCTGTCACAGGGACTTATTCCTTTCTTGCAGATCACTTCTGAGGATTTAGTGGGCAACCTAAATGATAACAATTTCTCTTTATAAATCTATAACTCTAGACACATGATTGGTCCAAGTTACACTTCAGTTAAGAACATCTGACAAAGAAATTTTAAATTTAACTCATGAAGCATACAAATAAGTAATAACTTTTTAATATTTTTATATGAAAGGCTCAAAACTATTTGGAAGATCAGTTTCAGTAAATCAGCAGGTGACACAAGCTTTGTCATCTACCACAGTTATTTCCCCCTTTCCATCCAAGCTCCTCTATCTTTTATCCCATCAAATGCTTAAGAATGTGGGCAAATGGAGAAAGGTGGATATAAGGGATGCAAGCCACAAAGTATCTTCAGTGGTTATTTTTCTTCATTGTAGGAATGAAATCTGTTCTTATCTTCCTGAAAGGACTTGTAAAACTCTGGCTGTAATTAGTTCTATTCTGGGAAGTATACCAAAAATTGAAACTTGGAATTTTTAATACTGAACTCCAGTGATCCAAAGAAAATAATGAGTTGCATATTTGCAAATACTGTAATGTGACTTAGCTACACTATTGTAATTTGGACACAGATTTAAAACACATGAAATCTCAGTGTTCTCTTCAAGAGTGACATCACTTGTTATAAAGTTGAAAGTAGCACTAAGAATTTAATGGAAGAATCTCAAGTACATATGTAATTGGTTATGAATCCTAGGAAGATCCCTGTGTTTATACCAAAAAGACTGACTACATCTTGTAGGAATTGGGAGAGACTTTTGTTCTTACCACAAAAGTGTCTGTAGATGAACTGTTTCTTTTTCTCATGGACCCCAATTTTTGAGGTTATGAACCCAGACTTAAGCCAATGGGCTTGCAGCCACTGCTTTTTTTGGAAGGAACAGAAGATGAGGTATCTAGAGACTGGGGTGAACCCCACTCCTTGTCCTTAATGACCTCATCTCAGAGAGTGAGAGGATTTGTGTATGTGGCCAAGGATTGCTCAAAACAGGTTTGAGGAGTCAGTGCAGAAACTGAGGTCGTACAGCACAGTGGAGAAAGCCTTGCTTTGGCACTGGATTCCTTGACCTGTGTTTAAACTCCTGACCACTGCGGGGTTTGTGACTTTGGGAGAGTTCCTAATCTCCTTTGGTCTTTGTTTCCTCTTATGCAAAACTGGAAATAAAAATACCTACCTTTCAAGAATTGATGACAATAAATATTATTTAAATGTTTCCCACAGAACAGAAACTCATAATTAATAATAGTTAACTATAATAAGCATTCATAATTGTCACTTTTTTCTCTCTTTCCTCTTCATATTACCTTTTTGAAAATTTCTTATAAATTTGCCTTTAACAGTTAAGTACTGATAAATATTCTGTTTCATGGACTGGGGATTTAGCTCAGCAGTATAAGCACTTGCCTAACAAGTACATCATGAGTTCATCTATTTCTTACTTTTTCTCTTGGAGGACTGCATCCTATGAGGCTGAAATAACTTCCACTCACAGTTCCAGACATGAATACAGGAGGTCTTGAAAAAGACCTCCATCTTAAGCCTACTCAAAGTATCTAAGATTTTAGAGGGACAGTGTGTTATTTAATTTTCTAGTAGCTCTTCCCTTTGTCTTCCTTACTAGAAACAAACAAACAAACAAAACCCCCCAAATTTTGTAGAGTACTAATGTAGCTAGTACCAGTTAGTCACCTTTTCACACTCTTTTGCTAAGGATGAACAATAAGATAATAAAAGGAACGTACTGTATAGGCTTCTCAGCAGCACTTTTTAAAAAGAGCCAATAGTGGCACATACCTGGAATTCCAGTATTCTTGGAAGCTAAGGCAGGGGAATCACAATTTGAGGACAGCTGGTCAACTTAGTGACTTAGCAAAACCCTGTACATGTAGCTAAATCATTAAAAAGCAGTTTTTTAAAAAAATATGTGATCTCTCAGCCCTCACATCTACTTCCTAGACTTGTATTTTTGTTAGCATCCTACACTTTATAAAGCTACTGTTTTTATTTTTATTTTAAACAGAACAGAGCCCAACTTAAAAAAATAGATAAAAGCCAATCAAAACAAAACAATGAAAGTGGTACAAAACCGCAAAACAAGATAATAGGATATAAAAATGACTACCATAGTATATCTTGCTATCTTTATAATAGCTGTCCATATCATGAGGCAAATCAAAATCAAACAAACAAAACAAAACAAGATTAATCAAAGCATAACATTGAATAACACAAAACAATGAACTGGAACAAAACAAAATAGTGAAAACAATACTGCATATTGTTATCTTCAGAATAGTTGCTCAGGTTGCCAGACCCGGGTAAAACAAAACAGTAAAATGGAACAAAACCCTCGGGTTCAAAAACAAGACAAGAGAATATACCCCACAGCTGACACAATACACACTGCCATTCTCCAAGGAGATGCCCAGACCACCAGTCCCAGGCCTGCTCAGTCAGCCGAACAACACAAGCATCAAGCTATTCCCCCTCCCTCAGTTGCTATCATCTCACCTTGAGTCTTCTTAGTGGTGGTGGGAGATACTCTGGCTTTTCAACCCAAGCACTGGCTGGCTCACAGGAAGGCATGGTTTCCTTTCTGATTGAGGCTGTTACCAATCAGCATGGCAGAGTTGGCGTTACAAGAAGGCATGGCTTCTCTTCTGGCTGAGACTCTTTCTGATCAGCATAGTGGAGCGTGCTTCATGGAAAACCTATAACATCACTGTTAAATCATTGTGTGGTAACAAAACTTTCCTAGATTCTTCAATACTCCTGTAACTAGGCCTAGCTTCTTGAAATATTTTATATGTAAATTATACAATGATCGAGGATATTGACTTATACTTCCCTTCCAACCATTTTCACATACCACAAGGATTCAGTATGTAGTCACTGGTTTCCATGGTGATGAAGTTAATGGCTCTGATCCAAAAGGATAATAAAACTTCTCGGATACCTCCCAAAGTCAAATGTCCTGAGACAGGCACTCAGGATCCCTCCTAAGAATTTATAGATAAAAAAGAGGAAGAAAGGGCTTTAGAAATGTCTCTAGGTATCTGCTCCTAGAGAAATTGTATTTATAATACAAACAAGATAAAAACCTAGGATCCTTTCCATTTCCATCTCAAAGCAGAAAAACTGACTCTTCTACATCCCCTACCATTCTTCTCTTGTTAGGAGATGGATGGGCAATTACTTCTCTTCTGTGCATCAATGAAGAAAATCCGTGATTCTCAGTCTCATGGTGCCCACGTACAAAAGATTCTATTCGTGACTCCATCTCCTGCGGGGCTGGGTGTGGAACGTTAGCACAGCAATGTTATCCTGGCCATTTATTCGGTTTTATCAATAAAGAATTCTTTTTTCTGACTGAAATTGCTCATGTCTCTTTAGTATTGGCTCATGAAAAGTGTGTAACTGTACAAATAGTGTAACATTTCCCAGTTCTCCACAAAGTAAACATATCTTTATCCTTTCCATTCTGAAATTCATTTTATAAGTTCTGTTCTTTAATTCTTTAAAGTTCAGGCTCATTTAAAACCACAAGTCCTACTTGCTCTAAATAACCTGACTCTTCCACACTTTTGAAATGGACTTTCTGAATTTAAATTGGTAGCCTGAATGGGAGCATTTAATCTTTGATCTGTTGTGTTCTTCCTTCAGCCTGAAGAAGAAGTAATAACTAAAATATAATGAAATAAAATATACATGGTATAATATTTCAAAATATTAGCTTGCTATAATTTTTTGTATTAGCTAGAATGAAGTTGTTATGTTACATGACATTTTAAATTTAATTTGTCATTAGGCTTCTTTGAGAACACAATAGCAGGATCCCTGTAGACCATTGGTGGCAAACCTCTACTTCACTTGCCACAAAGACACTCAGAGCCTGGTCACCCCAGCATTTCCCCAGCAGTCGAGCATTCAGCTCTAAATACAGTGTTGACACTTTGTGATAAATGAGTTTTGGGTTGCAGTTTTAACACTTGTCTCTAAAAGTTTTGCAATCACTGCTATGGACCTTCTTATCCAACTATAGACACTCTTGCCCAAGTTGTCTCTGACTCTTTGCTATGTGGACCTAACAGCTTACATCTTGGAGTGATCTAATGAGCATCCACCAACCTGCTTCTCTTCTTTATTTTCAAATCTGGTAGGGCTAATTAAAGTTGCTCACAAATTCTTTGACCCTTTTCCAGTCAGAAGATTCATTTTCTGTCCCTTTGAATCTCTGACTCCTTTGGTTAATAGAGTACAGCCAAAAAGATGCTGCAGTGGCTTGTGGACCTAGAGATCAATTACTTCCACTTCAGTTCTCAGGCTTGCAGCCCTGAGTTACTATTGTTCTGCAGAAAAGATCATACAGAGAGGACAAATTGCCTGAGCAAACTGTTCTAACTTTCCTTGTCTAGATGTTGGACATGTGAATGAAACCATGGTGAACCTTCTAACAGAAGGCCTTTGACTTCAGTGTATATCACATGAAGCAGAAGAATTGTTCACATGAACATTGCCTACATTCCTGACTACAGTAATGCAAATATATTTAAATTGGATATTTTTAAAGCACTAATTTTGTGGGAGCATTTATAATACAGAAATTGATAACAAGAATACCCAGGAGCACTGTTGTTTCTTATTACTTCTTTGTTACTGTTACGTGCCCCTCTCCTTCCTTATGGCAACTTCATTGCATCTTTTTGCAGGGGCGGGGGGCGGGGGGGGGACTGGGTATCAAACTCATGACCTTGTGCTTGCCAGGCAGGTGCTTGCACCACTGAGCTAAACCCTGAGCCTTCATTGCATCTTGAGCAACAATTTTACCCAAGTGCTATTTATAAGTAAAAATAATAATGATTCAAAGAATCATACAGAGTTAATTCTTGGACAAATTGTTTAATAGTTTAGAATGTTGGGGGGGACCCACTGAGAAATCAAGGATCCAGCCTTACTGGGAAGCAGGACAAGCTGCATGCCCTGCACCAGGAAGAGAAAAGCCAGCATCTCCCGAGAATCTGCCATGCCGGTCTTGGAGGACTCACCAAGAAATCAACGATCCAGCCTTTCTGGTAAGCAGCTCAGGCCTACTAGCGCACAGGATGAAAATTAACCGTACTCACCCCTCTCTGTTAGCAACCAGATGGTTCTAAGGACAGCCTGAACTGATAGCAACTAAAATACATAAAGCGACTAAATGCTTGAATTGCTTGGTTGAGGCCAGTTGTCTGAGCATCTCTCTGGGGGATGATAGCATGCAATATAGCAAATATGGAGGATTTCTTTGAATCCAATACTGTTTTCACTGTTTTGTTTTGTTCTGATTAACTGTTTTGCTTTATTCAATATTCTATTTTGATTGATTTTGTTGTGTTTTATTTTTGTTTGATTTTGCTATACCTGATAGGATGGACAACTATTGTAAAGATAACAAGATATAGTATGGTAGCTATTATAGTTTTCCTGGTATCCTACTCTGAAATTCTGCAATAATTTTGCTGCATTATCTTGATTGGCTTTGTTCTGCCTTGATTTGTTGTATTTTATCTTTAAAATAAAAAATAATTTAAAATGTCAATCATAATCATTATTGTTGGGGTGGTGATCTGCTGCAGCTCTAGATGTGCCCAGGAGGAAGGATGAAAAAATAAAAAAAGAAACAAAAGTTGAGGTCAGGTGGAGTCCTCTCTATTGACAGGAGAGAAGGCTCTACTTAACCACTATAGCACATTTATTTATACACCTAGAAGGATGATGTAAATTTCAACCTTGCTAATTAGCAACTTGTTTGCCTGGTTGACCTGGGCCCCTTGCCTTGTTGGAGCTGGAGCAGCTTGTTTACATGGTTTGCTTTGGGCTCTCTGTGTTTGCAGAGCTGGCCTTGCTTTAGCCCAACACGTGATCAATCTCCAGCTTCAACAACTCCCTAAATGTGCCTCTTTTTTATTTAACTGTAGCATGGGATGGGTGGTCAGTTGAAGCTGGAGGAGCTGTGTTTGAAGAACTCTGTAGAAGACCTTTTCATTCATAAATCCTTTCCATTTTAAGTGCAGTCCAAGGATTTTAAGTTCCTACATTCAGTAATTTAGCCCTGTACAGTCTATTAATCCATAATGGTAGACAACTATCAGTGTAGCTGGCAATTGTCAGAAGGTGTTACTGATTTCAGTTTCTTTTATAACAAACAAATTACTATGGCATTGTTTATATCTCTTATATTTGTACTTTTCTGCAGGTTGTTCAAGACCAAGTTAAGGCGAGACCTATATCAAATAAAATCAGTTTTTTGTTATCTATCAAGGTCAATTAAGTTTCCTCAGGAAATGCCTTGGAAACATGCAATAGCTCTCTGTCAGTGTCATCTGTCTGGATGAGTCATGGTCATTGCTGGACCAGGTTGCTTTCTTCTTGGAAGATTATTACTCTCAGCAACTCTCCTTAAGCACGTTGTGTATTGCTGATCATGTTCCTCTGTGTTCTCACAATCTTCATGATCAGAAGATAAGGGACTCACTGAGTTATGGGATGTCACAGCAGAAGTTCTCTTATAGCCTGGGGCTTCACTGGCCTTAAAGAGCTGGGGCCAAAATATTGGCTATTCCCTTAGCTATCTATCTTTTTAGCTTTTAGTCTCCAACTCCCAGTTGTTGAAAATCCAGAAGAAAAGATTGATAACAGAGTGGTGTAGTAGCGGCAGTAAGCTTAGCATTATTATCTTATCTAAATATCAAGCATCTTAGAACATAAAATAGAACTATTATGTTTTAACAACCATAGATGATTTGATATTTGAATACCTATAGAATGTTAATAAGCAGTTACATATTTTATACAGAAAATTAGAAATCAAAACCGTATACAACATTATCATCATGATAATCATGATGACATTTTGTAACACACCTGAATTTCCATTTGACATAAAATACATCTTTTAGTCAATCATCCCTATTTAATAATAAAGCTTTTACCTAACTTGTTGACCTTTAATGGGATATAGATCTCATGAGTTTTTTTTACAGGGAAAGATCTGAATCTGAAACAAAATTCTGTCACCATAAACAATCCTTGTTTTATATTTTGGAAGACCTGTTTATCTGAAGGCCTGAATACATTACTATACCATGAGGTTAGTAACAATTTATCATATAAAAAACCTTGCATCAGAGCACCTTTAAATCAAAAACCTTATTGCATTGGGCATGGTGGCTCACGCCTGTAATCCCAGAACTCGACAGGCTGAGTGGGGAGGATCTTTGCAAGTTTGAAGCTAGCCTGGGCTACAAAGTGAGCTCAAGGCCAGCCTGAACTGCATAGTGACACCCTGTCTCAAAAAGACAAAACAAAACAAAACAAAAAAAAAAAAAACCTTATTGCATTACTGCTAGGATCACTGTTATAGGACTGAGCATCTGCTTCTTGACAGGTGGCGTCAACTCCCCCTTTGGGTCTGGCTCCATGAAACGGTCAGACAGCTGACATCCAAATAGGCCATTCAGCATTCTCTGGAAAGACACAAGCATACCTTCCATCCCAAACTAGCACTGACCTGGGTCATCATACTAGCCTTGTCTAGTATGATGATCTTTCTGAAGGACACTTCCTGACTTCTTTACCTAATTGAATTGTCATACTGCTGCTGTAGTTCTATTTTTAACAGGATTTAAAACTTTAACAGCACATACAGTGAAGTCTAGGAAAAATTCCCAATGAAGTCTAGGAAAAATGAAGTCTAGGAAAAATTCCCCTTTTTTGTTGTTTTTTAGTTAAATTTTAAGGAAGTTTAACAATTTTTAGCCTGTATCTGTATTACATGGAATTGTTTGCATAAGGCAGAGGCATTTTGATGGAAGGTGGCATAGAAAACAGAAGCCTGTTGAACATTGTCTGAGGAAGTAACAGTTCATGGCAGTGGAAGACAGCGCTCCCAAGAGCAGAGGAGAGGAAGCACAAGCCTCCATTTTTCATCACATTGTAAGCAGGCTACCTACCCCCACCTCCCTGCCCCTGGGTGGGTGCAACATACACACCATCTCTCTGTCCTCCTCCTACACAGTGCAAGAATGATGTTTACAAAATGAGAACCCCAAGGACACCCCCCACCCTCTCACTGAGTCTCTCAGCCAAACTTTCTAAACTTTAACACAATGTATCTACCATTCCAATCCACCATTGTCACATTGGAACTAGACACATTGCTTTAAACCAGCTTCCAGCTATAAAGACATGCTTATTTTTAACATTTTGCAACTTGAACATTTTAACAGATTTAAGAACCAGTATTAAGTCTATCAATCTTATATTACATTAGAATCATAATATTTTGCTCTTGCAGCTGAAACAATCAACATTGTTTCCCCACCTTCCATGTCTGGGCAAACTCCAGACTCAGTATAGCTCTTTGGTTTCCTTCCCCAGCACGGAAAGCAGCGATCTCTGCCTGTTAATAACCAGTCTAAAGTCTTCAGAGGTCCAGATAGATTTGTGCTGTTTTTTTTTTTTTTCTAACCTTTCTCTAAGCTGTTTTCTCATTTTCTCCTAAGTATGTAAATTTAGTTTTTTTCTTTCTGGAAACAAACAAATTCAAGAAATTTATCAAGTTATACAGTATCAGTGTATTGAAAACTAAAAATTTGGTATAAGAAAGCAAAAATAACCTGAATAAACACACGGTTACATTGATCATGAATTTGAAGCAAGTACCCTGAAGTAAATAATTTGGATAAACAACACATTTTGAAAATTTACACTATCAGATATCAAGACTTAGTACAAAGCCATCATGAGACAGCTATATGTTGAAGCCAGCCTATTACCAACTCATGAAAGCCGAATGTTGAATTTTTAGTGTTACAGGGCGATGATTGTTGTATTGGTAATTTCAAATTGCCTTTTGTGAGAGTTTTTTATAAAAATAAAAACCAGCAACCCACAAATCGGGATCACAGTGACCCACACACACACGCCATTAGAAATGTGTCATGCTGAGCAGGGCCATGCTGTCACAGGGAAGCTGCCCAAGACATAGCACCCCTGCTGTTTAGCAGGGCTGTGGCAGACCCTTCTGGAAGTTTTTCTGGAACAGGAAGACCTTTCACATCAGTTTTGAATTTACACCAAGTGGCCCAACAATATTATTGTCTATACTTGGAACAGATAGTTGAAGGTTCTGTTGAAGGGACAGATATGGCTCTGCTGCCCCTAATTTAAGTGCAGCAGAGCAACTTTTGGCAAAATGCCCCTCACCCCTGCAATGAGAGCCAGTAGCTTTGTTCTTTCCCTTCCCGTCAGGCTGTGAACTGATGACCTGAGTGATAGCTGCTGTCAGAGCAGCCCCTTGCACATATGAGGGACCAATGTCTGCACAAATTTGAATTGTGTCAGCCAGTGTAGTCCATTTTTTGTGGGCTAAAGCCTTTTTTCACACCATTCATTTTTATTTTCAAAGGCCAATTATTGAACAATTAACTTAAAGGATGACTGTCTTTTATGAAGGGTAAAAATCACTGCCTATGATGTAGCAAAATTGCTCTGAACTGAGAAAGCAGGAATTGTGGCTTGTAGCTCAGTTAAAGTTATCAGGAGGTTCTTGATCTGCCATGTTTTTCTCCTTTAGGACTTGATTTAGAATACAGCTCTGAGTTAAATCTTTTATAATCATCCCAACAGACTTACAGTCATTAAAGTAGTCCCTAATGTAAGCCCACAAAATTAAATTACATACAGAAATCAAGAATGTAATGAAGAGTTCCATATACATATGTGGTGATAGGGTCTAGTCATATGGGACCCTGCTAGGTCTAAATATCCCCAGTTCATCATGGCACTGACCACTAAAACGTATTTCTCCTACACTAACTCCTGTGCTTGTCTTCTGGTCCCAAAACGATGAACTTTCTGTCTCCCTTTCACACATGCATCAAAGGCCCTCCAGTCCCCCTCCCGACATGACCCACTCATACAGTCTCCACCCCATCCAAATTCCATAAAATCAACTCCTCGACTTTGTCTCCTTTGAAGGTCCTCGCAATCTGCAGCCCTCCAGGCCAACAATAAAGGCCTTTTCTTACCTTTGTCTTTGTTTCTCAACTGTGCTAAAAACTTAACCTGTGGTTCTTGGTATGTTTAACAACTGGTTAAAAAAATTGGTAAAATCAAGATATTTTCCCCTTTTGTTTCTTGCAAGCCTATTTCTCTTAAACCTATTGCACTCTGGCTCTAGTGAACTGACGTTTTGGCACTAGTGAATCCATTTTTGTGTCTCCAGATTTTATACTTTATGTTAATATCAATTCACTTCAGTGATGACTACTGACCGTTGCCAATTCACTTCTCCCCACTGTTGCACACACATGAGAAGTGTCCCCTCACCATTTCTTTTTACCCCAGTTCATGTTCAGGTACCATTTGTAGCAACCAGCTTCCGCTCTAGATGTTCCTGGAGGGAGGGACAGTGAGAGGATGAGAAAGTAAAGAACAGAGACAAAAGTTGAGGTCAGATGGAGCACTATCTCATGACAGGAGAGAATGGACTGCTCAATCACTGTAGTACATTTATTTATACAATCAGAAAGATGATGTCAATTTCAACCTTGCTGCCTAGCAACTTGTTTGCCTGGTTGACCTGGGCCTCTTGCCTTGTTGGAGCTGGAACAGCTTGTTTACATGGCTTGCTTTGAGCTCCCTGTGTTTGCAGGGCTTGCCTTGCTTTAGCTCAACGCATGTGATCAATCTTCAGCTTCATCAGCTCCCTGTAGGTTGGACACCTTCAGAATCTGTCCTTTACTGGGCAAGACAATGTATCAGTCAGAAGTAAATTTTTTTAGAAGCCCTGTTCAACATTGTCATTATTTATACTGATGGTGGTATGGATATTAATAAACCTAAGCAGCCTCAGGGCCTGAATTTATTTTCTATTTATGATTTATCAGGACTCATAAAGCACAACTTTGATTAATGCAAATAAATAAATCCAGCATCTAGTGATATAATTAGCATCCAAAAAGCATAGAGAAAATTTATATTTTAAAAACATTTGAAGCAGAGTCAAGATTCAATATTGTGCTTCTGACGGATTTAGAGTGATAAGAAAGGAAGAATTGAAGATGTTGCAATGTGTTTGCATAGTCATTTCGATTTTTCATCTAAAATTTTAGAGTCTTTTTTCATAAAAGTCTTTTTTCACTAAATCTTACCCATGTATCATGGTAGACAAATCTGATGCACCAATCCCTTCCAACACTAAAAAATTGACCCTAATTAGACAAAGCCCCAGTTACTAGTCTGAAATAGATAACATTAAGTATACAAATTTTTTGAGAAAGGGTCTTGCTATGTAGCCCAGTCTGACCTCAAAGTTGTGGCAATCTTTCTGTCTCAGTCTCCCAAGCATATAAACATTTTTTTTAAATATATAATGCACTGATTTTAATGTGAAAAGCAAAAGGAAAGTAATTTATAATAAAATATTTTAATATGTAAGAATTTGAACTCCATAATATTACAAGAATAATGAATGAGGGGTGTACACACACAAAAATCACTATGTTGGTGATATCTATAAATGATTAAAGTATGACATACTAGAAACTCAAATGTCACAGCATTTACCATGGGTGAAATAATTTTCTGGAATGATGAGTAGCTGCTGGTACAATAGTGACCCAAAGTAAAATTATTGCTTGATTTACATAGTTGCTTTATTCTGATTCTAAAGATCCACTGTATGTTAAATACGTATTAAAACCATGCAAAAACACTTGGCCTTCATGAATGTCCAGCGGAATACTCCATTCATATTGAAACAGGCTCTTAGGACATGGTTAAAACTAGCTGAGAGAACAGGCATGACATGATCCTGGAATACGCGGGCGGAGCAGTTCCTAGAGCAGTCCTCACCTTGTGTGTGTGTGCAGGGTGCCGTAGGATGCCCAGACCTGGTGTCAGCCTGAGGAGTGGGTGAGACAAACAGAAACGGTCACCATTAAGCAGTGTCTACAGTGTCTCCTGACAATAGCCCATCCTACTCTGTAGGGTATGTTTTTTATATTTATTTTATTCCTCCTTTTTCCTTGGTCCAAACTTGCTCTGCAGAGCCCATTTTTTTCCTTTATCCTTTTTCTTTCTTTTCTTACCTTTAATAAATGTGGAACCTTGCCACTGTTTATACTTGTTTTATTCAATTCTTTCTTTGGGACAGAAAAGATGGAGAAATCATCTCTAAAAGGAGACTCCAGCACCCCAGAATCAAGTAACAATATGGCTATGGAACAATTCTGTTATTCAAGATTGTTCGATACACGGCCAACATCTAGAGTTCCCGTAAGCGCTACACTCTAACTGCACCACTGCAGCTTCCCATGTAGAATCCCTGTCCCTTCTAGCCCCGTGACAAAAGTTTCTTACATAAATCATGAGAAAGCTCCCCAGAATAGGATTGCCAGATTAAATCCAGCATGCCTAGTTAAATTTGAATTTCAGAGAAACAATAAATAATTTTTCAGTATAAATATGTCCCATGCAATATTTGGTACATACTTTTGTAAAAAAAATTTGCTGTTTCTTTGCAATGCATATTTCACTTGGAATTCTATATTTAATTGCTACATCTGCCAACCATACTATGGAAGAAGGTGTCAATCTCTTGAGAGCTACTGTTCAGCAAGCTATTTTCAAGGCTTTAAATTTCTGTCATCTGAAATTATAACCCCCCACCCCCCCCACCCCCGAACATTTGGGCATCACATGAGGAGAAAGCAGGCACCAGGGTGTGAGAGCCCGCTTTTCTCCTTTGTGTCTTCCACTGCTAGCAGCATGCAGAAATTCTCTAGTACTAGAAACTGTTCTTTGGATTAGTTTAAATATGCTTCTGACTTTGCATTTCCTTGTCATTAAATCATTTCTCTAATTCTAATTTTCATTTAATGGAAGTCATGCAGGGACCCAAGGCCAAAGTTTTCTGATAAGAAACCATTTAAAACTTTCTCCTTTGTAAGTAAAAAGGAGCAGTAAATCTTTCATTGATTTTCATGTTGGCACACCTTTTCTCTGCAGATAATGAAGACAAAGAGGGAAATAACATTTCATTGCATCTCTTGCTGTGCATATATCTTCTGAATACAAAAGACAGGGCTGGATGATAGGGAAAGAGGGCGGTGAAAAGGCAAAGAGAAAGGTGTCTACGCCTGTCTTTCTCGCAGAACTGAAAGATTTTCTGAGGAAACATGATTCTTTTATGTCTCACCAAAGGTAACTAGCATGGTATCTTATAGTGGTAAAAACTCAGTTGCTTTTACATGTTACTTCTACAAAAAAAAAAAAAAAAAAGACAAAAACAAAACACTAGCATCACTAGCATAAAATAGATTGCATAATAAATAATACCATACATATGTGAACCAGAAATATATGTTATTTTTAAGAGATCTAACATGGAGCTCTGCCAATATGGTGCTTTGGAATTTTAAGAAATATTTCATATTGCCACAGAAGGACTAGAAATATATAAAATGACAAGAAAGTCTGCAATCAGGGGCCAAAACTGTCAAAGTAACTCTACCTTATAGGTTCTGAAATTCAGGCCTGTGAATTTACCTGCATCAAAATTACCCTAGTAGCTTATGAACATGCAAGTTTTTAGATGTCAGGTTTCCTGAAACAGGTTTTCTAAATCTGTATGGGGCCCAGGAATCAATATTTGTAAAGTTTTCTTTGTCAAGATTTGAGTTACTGTCCTACTAGAATTTAATCTGGGAATCAGATTATTAAGTTATTTGATATTACATCAACATGTCTTAAGGGAATCTAGGACTTATATTGTCTCAGACTTGTGCTTCCCATGATCTCAGTCTTTGAGACTTGAACATTTGCAAACAGGTAAAATTTAGAGGGAAATTAAAGAAATCAAATACAAGTCTTTATGTTGTAGAGAAGGCAGGCATCTTATAAAGTTTTCACTCACTAATTGAAATGGTTTTATTCTGGGCTGTTTGATATTATTGTCTGTGATGATATGAACAGCTATTTTGAAGAAAACAAGACACCATAACAGCTAGTGCTGATTTAGTATCATCCTGTTTTGAAGTCCCATCAAACTGTTGTTCTTCTGTCGCCATTGCTTTTATCATGTTGTATCTTATTGGATTTTATTATATATGATAGTATAAATAAAATTTTTTATAGGCAAAGAGATAATATAGAAACCATTGTTTGTTTTCTGTTAGCTGGTTCTAAATACCTATTCATCCTCTTGAATGGTTTCACACTGTCTTGATATGTTTGATGCTATAGTATACGAAATTATACGCAAATATTTCAAGGAAAGAGACACTATGGTAACTCTATTAAGTTGGGTTATCTTGTGGTGAAACACTATGTTGCTTAAATTGTTCTGTTCTGACCTGTGTTGTTATGCTGCTATGTCCTTTTTTATCTCAATCTCCCCTCTTTCTAAAATTTTTAAAATTTTATTATTATTTTTTTTAATTAAGGGAAAACTTTTTAAAAAAATTAGCAGGATATATTATAGTAACTTTTTTGATTTCCTATTAACTCAATTTGAAGCCCCGTATTGCTCTCACTATTTTGTTTTGAGTGATTTTACTCTATTCTGCTCTGTTTGATATTATCAAATTTGAGGGTATAGACTACTACTTTGAAGGCAATAAGATTCACTATGATGCCCACTCTGGTTTGACTATTATCTTCTTGTGAAGTTCAGTAATGTCTCCAATGTTTAGGTTTTATTGATTTTGTTTACTACTGTTACGTTCAATTTTATTATACCTGGTGATGTAGGTAATTCTTTTTAAGGTAGCAAAGGGTATTATGGTAACCATTGTTGATTACCTTGTATTCTGTTTTTACATCATGTACTATGTCCATCTTTCGTTTTGACCAACTCTGCTTTGTTTTGTCACATTTGGTTTTATTCTCTTCCAAAAACAGTAATAGGAATGGTGGGAGTAATAAAACCCAAAATGTGTAATTGTTATTGTAAAAAAGAGAGGAAAAGAAAGTGCTCTAAAGGATACAACTGCAAGTGTGTTTAGGGGTGTAAGATAGATGACCATATTACTAAGTTTTTGTTGGATCATTGAACACAACTGTTTGCAGTTTCACTGTTTGAATGTCCACTTTGTATGCTTAATTTTGTAACTTGATCAACTATTTCTAAGATGACAATATGTAATTTATTAACTAGTGATTTCTTACTGTTTATTTTTTTAATTTCTGTATTACTTGTACTCTTATTGTTTTGTTTTGTTTTTCTCTTTAAATAATAATAAAAAAAGAGAAGGCAGGCATCTATAAGTTAGAAAGTAGGATATCTCATAGAGTTTCTTTCTTTCTTTCTTTTTGTTTTTGAGACAGGGTGTTACTACATACTTCAGACCTGCCTTGAACTTAATATGTAGACCAGGATGGCCTTGAAGTCATGGCAAGCCTCCTGCATCTTGGGATTACAATTATTCATCACTATGTCTGGAATCTTCATGGACTCTTTCAGATTCATTTGGCACAGTTTACAAAGAGACACTATTGACTTTAGTTCTACAAAGCTATATAGTGGTGTTACAGGCAGCTGAGTTAGATAAAAATATTATAGACAGTCAGACAGGGCTGGGCCCTTGAAGGAGCCACTGCAGAAGGCCAGATGCCTTGCAAGCTTGAAGGAAACAGACACCTCTCAGTGCAGGCCAGACTTCAAGACAAAAGATCAAGCAAATACACCCACAAGCTAAGGGTTGATATTCCAAATAATTTTATATCATCCTGAGGAAGCCAGAAGTCACTATCCTAACACCCTACAGAAGAGTCACTGCTCTGTATGCCTATCCACTTGCTTTGTGACTCGCTTCCCCATTTATCCCTAATTTAATCAACTTTACGTGTATATAATCTTATTGTTGACCATAGTTCTGTCCCGTCTTATGCCTACCTTCCAAGTTCCCATTTTGGGTCCAGTTCACCTCGTGGTTTTGCTATATAAAGTCCCTGGAAAAAAGTCTTTGGCAATCCACTCAGGATTGCTTCTGTCTCTGTCCCAGATAGAAATGTTCTTTCTTTCAATAAATATACTGTGCTCTTAACCTCCATTGTTCCTAAAATTCATTTCTTCAATTTTAGAGAACATGAATTCATATCATATAGTAGGTTGGGAGTTTCATTCCCCTAAATCAGTGGTACCTCGGTTGATGAACTTAATTTGTTTTACAATTTTGGGAAAGATGTCTACATTAGCGTTCGTGTGGGGAAGATGGCTATGATCATGTTTGTCACTGAATGCAGAGTTTGTAAATGGAAGCAAAATTTCGTCACTTTTTTTATGAATTGAATTATTCACAAATGGAAGCATCCTAAACCAATGCTTTACTGTAATTTTTATTTACATGGTATTACAAGTTAAATTGTGTCCCCTCAAAATTTATGTGTTGAACACCTAACCCCTAGTACTTCATAATGTAACTTTATTTGAATAAGGTTATTGGAGACATAATTAGTCAAGATGAAGTCATTCACCAAATATAACTGGTATATAAAGGAAAAATGTGAAGGTAGACATGCATGAAGATAGACAAAATATCATGAAGAGGAAGACAGAAATAGAGCCAAGGAAATGCCAAAAATTACCAATGAACCACCAGAAGCCAGGAGATTAGATTGTCCTTCATAATCTTCACAAGCAACCAAATCTGCCACTGCTTGATCTTGAACTTCTATCCTCTGGAACTGTGAGACAATACATTTCAGTTATTTAAGCCACTATATTCATGGTACTTGATTATAATAACCTTAGGAAAATAATACACATGTACATAAGTTTCCTAAAGCCATGAAGTTAACTTCCTGTTTCTGTGTCTCTGCCTTCTCCAGAGTTTCCCAGCCTCTGATGTCTTTGAACCTACCACCTCCAGACCCTTCCTACCACAATCCTCTGTGATAAAAAGTCAGGACAGTTGTTGACAAGGATAACAAACTGTCTGTCTCCTCCTCTCCTTCTTCCTTCCTCTACAGTCACTTGATGATATTATAAAAACATACATGGTCTTTCAGCCTTGTTATTTACAATAACTAGCTATCACTAATAATAATATTATTAGTGAAGAAGTTATATGGATAGCTCCAACTAAAAGAGTTTGTTTTTCATTACAAAATGATTTTCTAAACGCACTTAGAAGTTGAGCTCAGTGTATAAGAAGAGAACAGAATTTCAATGATGCAGATATTAAATTGCTAAGTCCAGTCATGTACAACTTAACAACACAGATACATCTGAGGAATGTGTTGCTAGGTAATTTTGCTGCTGTGTGCACATAATAGAGTGCACTTACACAAGGCTAGATGATATTGGTCAATAACTCAAGGTGATCTCTTAAGGCAACCAGGAAATAGGCAAATACAAGATGAATGAGGCTGCTGTGGCATCGCACAGTGCACTGTTTTACATCAAACATTTTTAAAATAAATAGAATACACTATAAAATAAAGTGAATATGTTAACCAGTAGCAGTTATTATCATTATCAAGTGTATACTATTTATAATTGTATGTGCCATACTTTTAAATAACTTACAGCACAGTGTGTTTACTCCAGAATCACCACAAATACATGAGTAATTAGTTGTGCTACAACATTACGACAGTTGCAACTCACAGTGCAATATGTTTTGTTTTGTTTTGTTTTAGTCCCACTATAATATTATAGGACTAGCATTGTGTATATGTGGTCCACTCTTGACTAAAATGTCATTGTGTGATGCACAATTAAAGTATAAAAACTCAATCCCGAGATCCAGTTTCCTTGACTTTCAGTTCAACGTAAGAAAGTCTAATGATTGTAGTAAATACTTTTGGGCATGGTACACAACAACTTTCATGACTTATGCCAGTATGCATAAACAGGGTTCCACTGCAGGTACAAGAAACTCCTTGCCTGAAAGTTTTCTCTTGGCCAGTAAAAGAGCAGGCTGGAAATGTCCAGTTAATACCTGGGAACCAGAGCCAAGGACAGATGAGTGTACCTTTTCCTATAGGTGAAATAACAAGAGCGGTCCTACAGGGTTTCAGCTGCCCAACATAGCGGCTATTGTCACACACCCCTTTTTAAGGTTCTTCCCTTCCCCTCACAGCTGCATTCTCCTTTGATCATTCTTTCTCTCTCTCTCTCTCTCTCTCTCTCTCTCTCTCTCTCCCTCCTCCCCCTCCTCCTCCTCCCCCTCCCCCCCTCCTCCTCCCCCTCCCCCCCTCCTCCTCCCCCTCCTCCTCCTCCTCCTCCTCCTCCTCTTCTTCCTCCTCCTCCTTCTTCTTCTTTTGGTATCAAGAATCTCTCTCTCTCTCCCTCCCTCCTCCTCCCCCTTCTCCCCCCCTCCCCTCCCCCTTCTCCTCTTCCTCCTCCTCCTCCTTCTTCTTCTTTTGGTATCAGGAATCAAACTCAGAACTTGTGCTTGCCGGACAAGCACTTACACCATTGCACTATATCCCCAGTTCTCCTTTGATCATTTTCCAAATAGCCTCTTAGATACCCAATTGCCTGTCTCACAATCTACTTCAAGTGAATCCAAGCTAAGAAAATAGAATAGTTATAATTTTTAACCTCTTATAGAATAGTAATAATTTTTATATTTTTAACCTCTTATTCTATGCATTAATCTTTTATAGCTGATAAATTACAGTGACCAAAGCAATTTTATTTTGTCAACAAAATGCAGTTGTCATTAGAGCTATGCATGAAAGTTCTGTTTTCCTCCTTCCAGGTATATCTATATCTATATCTATATCTGTATCTATATCTATATTGATATACTTATTTATTCAGGATTGCATTTCCCTCCCAACTAATCCCCTAACTCCAATAAGACTGGTTTTGGGTTTTGACATATGACCAATGAAATATAAGTGGAAGTAATGTGTAGCTAGCACGTGGCATGTCTACTTCCTATCCACTTTTTCTGTCTTAGTGGGTGTAGATGGACTCCAACAGCCACAATCTAACCCTGTGCCTTGGAAACTATATTCTTGTGCTGTCTGCTCTCTTCAAATGTGGACTTTTCTAGTGACTGATAGAACTGTGGGGGACTGGCGGCGGCTGAAAAGATAAGAAGTATGAAATATAAATGACCTTTATTTTGAGAATGCGGGGAGAGACACCCCTCCATCCCCTGAGGCACGGCATCCCCGCCCCCCCCACCCCCCGCCAGGGTTGGTGATCTCTCCGTGGAACACGTGGAATGGGGGCATATAAGTAGCCTAGGTTTGGGGTGGAACCTAAGGGACATTAGTGATGCACAGGTAGCCCATTGGCACTGGTTTGGCGCCAGAGGTAAATTCCTAGGGGTGGGGGAGATGGAGCTCCTTGGTTCCGCCTGAGGCTTTACCAGCTACAGTGTCCTGTCTGGGCCAAAACTCTTTCAGTGACCTGCTACAAACCAACACAATACACCAAAGACAATGGGCTACAGCTTCCATTATTATATAAAACCATAAATTCTGTCTTGCTAGTACATTCTCTGTGCAAGAAACTGAAACCTGTAAACAGATACTTAAGTTTGGAAGCAGACCCTTCCCCAATTAAACCCTCAGATGAGTCTCCTAGCCTTGAATAACACCTTGATAGCAGCCTACTGAGAGGCCCTAAACCAAGTATCCAGCTAAGCAGTGCCTGGATCTTTAACTCTCAAAGCCTGTGAGGTAATAAATTTGTGCTGTTTTAAGTTGGTGAATTGCTGGTAATTTGATATACAACCATAGAAACTAGTTGGCAAGAGAGATGAATCCCTCTCAAAGGGCATATAGTATGAATGCAAAATAAAGGTTTAGTATTTAAAGCCACTATGATTTTTAGAGCTGTTACTGATTCATTCATTAGTGTATTCTGAATTATAAGGCAAGATATTTTGCTTTCTCTGGTGGGCCACCACTTTATTAAAGACAGAAACCCAAGATACGATAGCCACCTTTAGTTGTGAAGACAACAGAATTTTGCACAGAACTCACACTTGGTTGAAAAATCCCGTTCCTTAAATTGATACTAGCTGAAATAATCCCCATGCCTTTCTCAGCTTTATTCAGTTTTAAAGCACAGTATGACCTCATCTGAGTTAAAACCTATTCAAATTCTATCTTTGAAATGCAAATAATACTAATATCATGCCAAATTTCATAGTCATTGCCTCAAAAATCTAAAACAGCTAGTTCTATCATGGTTAAAAATAACAGCAGCATTTTCTCTGTTTGGTGATTTGCCTTCCTGACATTCTGTGATTAGCAGGAGGTTAATTAGACACAATTGCAACACTGCTGTGCTGCCCCAGGGCAGAACACAATGGACCAATTTGGAGACAACTGTATCTTAGAAACCCTAGGAGATACCAGCTTGAAATTTCCAGTAGGTTTAAAACAGGATCTTCTTTTACAAATTTAGTATGTTTATTGGAACTTTAGGTTTGCAACATAAGCCCTAATTGGACTAAAGTTTCCATTACAATGAGCTGCTCAAGGACATGACAAAAAGTCAACTTTCTGATGTGTTTACCTACTTCTTACCTCCTGGCACAATTGGAAATGTTGATATATAGATGCCCTTCTATAGAAGGCATATATATATATTTTTTTTTTTCTTTCCCAGAAACTAATTTACACAAGTAGATCACCAGTGAAGTAGAGATAAAATGTAAATGCAAAAGGCAAGAATAGGGCTGGGGATATACCTCAGTGGTAGAGTGCTTTTCTAGCATGCACAAAGGCCCTGAGTTCAATCCCCAGTACCACACACACACACACACACACACACACACACACACACACACAAAGCGAGCATATTAGAAGTGACTAACTGCTTAGCTCTCTCAATGTCTTAACAAAAGGTAGACTGTAATCACACTCTCATGTGTATTTTTTTAAAGCTTTGCTTGGACAAGCCGGTCAGCCTCTGGTTCTACTGGCAAGTCCTACCTTCCCTTCTGTTTTAATCCTTTTTGAATTACTAGAACAAAGTAGCATAGCTTGGATAACTAACTAACAACAGAAATTTATTGCTTATAGTCTGGAAAGTCCAAGACCAAGGCTTAGTAGACTGGACATCTGGGGAGGATCCTACTCCCAGTTCATACATGGGTGCATTTTAGCTATGCCTTTACATAGTAGAAGGGGCAAAAAGTCCCTCAGATCTCTTTCTAGGGTTCTAATCCCACTCATGAGGGCTCCAATCTCATGACCTAATATCTCCTAAAAGCCCCACTACATAATACCATAACTTTTGGGAATAAGTTTCCAAAAAAGACTTTTAGAAAAATAGAAATATTTGAACAATAGAACCTCATTCTCAACTTGGAAGATGCTTGTTCTGTCCTTGGCCAAATAGTCTTTCTTTTAAATTTCAGCTGATACTGGGTCACTTCTGCCCCACAAAGTCTAAATGGACACTCAGGCCTTTAGAGGAAACAAGTCTGGATTCTAAGTCAGGGTTTTAATAAAATTATTTTAGCTCTCTAAACTTTGGTTTCTCCAAAGGAGGATATCTTAGAAGTTGCAGTGTGGTTTAGGTAAGACAATATATGGAAAGTCCTTGGGTACCTTGTTAAGAATTTTTACTACTTTGTTTTTATTATTCATTCTATTTAGCATCTAATTATGTTTGGCTCCAAAATCTCTGGCAAAGTGTTAAATTTTTCATGTTTATGTCTGGCTGTTTAGCTATCCTTTAAGTGTCATAAAAAGCAAAGACCAATTGTCATTATTCTTTTTGTTCAACTCAAAACCTGGCACACAAGAATAGTTTGTTTTATGATATAAAAAATGATAATAGCATTCTACCTCACAAGGACTTGCCACAATAACTTGCTCCCTAAAATGATTAACACATTGAATGATCCATGGGAAGGAAGATAGGAAAAAAAATCATAATAGTATTAATTTCACTGATTCTGTTGGAGTATGATAACTTTCACTAACATGAATTTTAAATGCAATGAAATGAGTAACACATTTTTCAAGTCTGAGGGCGAGAGACCTTCAGTTTTCCAGGCTTTATAAAATTAAAGAGTCATTTTTGTTTGTCCCTGTGTGACTACTTTTGGGTATATTTTGTGTTAAATCTATTTCTCAGGGATTTTCAGCAGAACATGCTCCATTTACTCAGGTATGAAAAGCAGGATTCCCTTTACATATTCATAAATTTAGAGAAGAGATTCAGGAGAGGGTAAATTTGTAGCAGGAATATGTCAGGTGCTTGAGGCTATTTTCTTTTCCAAGGAAAAAGTTTCACATCTGCTTCCTTTGTAAACCTTAGAAAGGAGTGCACTTGTCTGTGAAGCTTCTAAGACCCAGAGACCTCATGCTGAATCTAGAATACATTTTTGTGTGTAGCTAAGTAGGACTCACAAAAATCCTAGTATATATTCCATTGCTATATTATATTCCTTGAATGTAGAATTCTAGAAATAGAAAGAGCCTAAAGAGAACTTCACTGCCAGAAATTCCTGTCAGCTTACAGCTGTCTGGATTCTCTGCTTGGCCAGTCTTCATTCAAGAACAAAAAGGAGCAGTGCCAGAAAACAGGTCATGAAAGTATAAACACGTGATGGATTTTACATAAAGGCACACATTGGAGATAATGCACGTTATCATTCTGCCTTTATATTCCCTGAAGGTAGTAAATTTCCCTTAAAGTTTTATTAAAACTGTCAGTGTCAGTTTCAAAATATTATGCATTTTAGTACCAATTATTTTATAGCAAAAGTCATGCCAAAACAAAGACCACTTGTGGTTGCATGATTTAGTCACATCCCTGCATTTTCTCGCTTTTCACTCTTTCCTTTTCCAAAGTAGATATGTCTTCTCCTCTGAGATAATCCAGTCTCTGATGACAAGATATGAAGCCTGCATTTGAACATGACTCAAACCTTTCTTCTGTACAAGAAAAGCTGCTCAGAATGTGCTTACTATTGCCACTGTAACCTACATTGTGAATTATATTACACTTTTTATTATTCATTGTCACTGTTGATTTATTAATATCATTGCATTGATACATCTGGTAATAATAATATAAAAGTGTTAGATCATTAGGCTAATGAAAATGATGTTAGCTATGCTGGTTCACAGCAGTTAGAATTTTGAGTTGCTCCAGTAGTTGACTAGCTGCTGTTACAAAGATTTATGAGATAATTGGATCCACCAAATAAAAGATCAGTGCTAGAAACGATATAAACAAATGACCTGCTCAAACCCAAATGTTACTCTCCATTAATTTCAAGAGTTGCTAGATTACCTGCATAATATGAAAATTATCATCCGTCAATGGAATTTGTGAACCCTTTGGTATGGGGGACTGATGTACCCCACGAAGGGTCAACACTGGATAGCATGAACAGAACACCAGTAGACATTAATCTGAAAGGACTTAGAGTGAATCAGCAATAATAGTAAGGACTAACTTATAATTCATCAGCAATAATTATATTAATAATATATTTTACATGTGAATTTGTCAACTATATAGAACAACATTAAGTTTAGAATCCTTCTTTGGTTTTGCAAACTGGTAAATGATGAAGTTCACTTTCTCTAGAATAATTGTTTTTCTATTTTGTTGAAACAAAACATGTAACTGATCAACAGGTATGTACACATTCTTTTTTTGTCAGCCTTAATAGAGTTTGATTAAATGCAGAACTCCAAAACTTCTGTTTTTTAAAATTGTATTTAAAGAGAATAAAATGCAACATAATAAAGCAAATCAAAGTAAAACAATGAGAAAAATATAGAACTGTAAAACAAGATAATAGGAAATCAACAATTGCTACTACAATGTCCCAGGTTGTCTTCAAAATAACTGCTCATACCAAAATACATAACAAAATGAAACAAAATACATAAATGAAACAGAATACATAACAAAATGAAACAAAAAAGAGCAGAATAAAACCAATCAAAACAAAACAATGTAAGTGTTACACATTATCATTCTGCCTTTATACAAGATAATAGGAAATCAGCAGTGGCTACCATAATATATCTTCGGGGAAGAAAACTACTTCCCATACCATCAGACATAGTAGAATCTAACAAAACTAAATAGAATAAAACCAAAACCAAATAAAACAAGTTATTACACAGGACTTCAAAACAAGGTAATAGGAAATTAACAATGGCTACCACCTTTTTAGACATTTCCTCCCCTTTCTCCTTCACAGTATCTATTGTACATTTTAGATCCCACTAACTCCCTCAGTTTTTGTTGGGTTTTTTATTTGTTTTTTTGTTTGGTACTGAAGATCAAACTCTTGACCTCACACTGGCCAGGCAGGCACTTATATCACTGAGCTAAATCCCTGATTCACTCCTTCAATTTTTCACTAATGAGACAACACAGTGTTCACCCATTTGAATCCAAATCATTTCAGCCATAATTATGATCTTGGGTTACATCCATTTATCTACACAAGCTGAGGTTATCCTTTTATATAGCTAAGTAGCTTTCCATTGGTATAAAAATATCATATCTTTCCTACCCATTTCTCTGTTGATGGACAAGCTAGCCCTGCTTTTTTTCTGGGTCCTCATCATATGAAGTATTTTCTTGACTCCTCCAACCTTCAGTCCATGAATTTTCTTTTGAGTCAGATGTGTTTCTTGTATACAGCATATTGGTGGATCGTGTCTCCTGGTCCACTCTGTTTCTTTTCTTTTCTTTTCTTTTTTTCTTTTTTTTTTTTTTTTTGTTCCTGGGATCGAGCTCATGACCCAGCACTTGCCAGGGAGGCACTAATGCCACTGAGCTAAATCCCTGGCACCTGTCTGTTTCCTCTTATTAGTGAGTTGAAGCCACCTACATTAATGGTTATAATGACCTGCACTGGCACATCTTTACCATGCTATGCTCTTGCTATTGGTCTTCCACTTTGCCTTTTCATTCAGCTGCCTGCTCTGCTTAATGACCCCCCTCTGCTACTGTTTCTGGAACCACTGTCATCTTTATCTCTCTCTAGAATATCCTTCAGCACCTTTTCCAGGGTTGGTTTGTTGTCATGAATTCCTTCAGTTTTTCTTTATCATGAAAGTATCTTATTTATCATTAATTTTCAAAGACAGTTTTGCAGGGTAGATCAATCTGGGTTGGAACTTGTTTTCTTTCAGTATGTGAAACACTTTACTCCAAGATCTCTTTGACTTGATGGTTTGTATTGAGATGTCTTCTGTGATTCTACTGGGCTTTCCTTTATAAGGCTTTCCTTCCTGGTTCTAATAGCTTTTAATAGTCTGCTCTTACGTTGAATTTCTGGAATCTTAGGTATTATATGTCTGGGCATAGACTTATTTTGGTTAGATAGCTAGAATTCTATAAGCCTTGTTTATCTGTGTGTCAGGTCCTTTTCCCATGCTTAGGAAGTTGTTGCCTTATTTTTGTAAATAGTCTTTTTATGTCATTCATGTTGACTCCTGTTTTTTCACTGACACCTGTCAGTCCGAGATTATTTTTCTTTGCATCATCTTGTAGCTATTGACCTATTTCCTGGTTCATTGTTATTTTTAAGAGATCTTTCCTTTCACAATTGCTAGCTGCAATCCTGTCTTCAAGTTCTGAAAATCCATCTTCAGTTTCTTTCAAGCAATTTTTCCAGCTTTCAATGGAGTTTATAATTTCCTGGCTATATGTTTCAATCTGTTTCATGCATTGTAGTTCTTTCTTGTATTGCTCATTTTAGGTTTCATCATTTTACAATGCTCGTCTTTTTAATATGTGTCTTCTTTAGATATGCTCAACAATTATTTCACTATTTGTCATTTGTTCTTTTACCTGAGATATTGTTTCTGATCTGATTACTTTTATAGTTCCATGAAGTTGTTTCTTCACTTTCTAGCCTTTCAGAGATTTCAGGTATGTGACTTCCAATGTCTTCTATTTTTATGTCTCCTAGACTCATTCTGTGTGGGCTTGAGATCTGAGATTGCCTTTTGTTCCTTTTTTTGGTGACATTTTCCTGGGTTCCTCCAGATGAACCAGTTTTGCTGGCCCAGGTGCTTCCTGCATTGGCTGCCCATCTGCAGTGTGGGGGAATGGGTCAGGCATCTGTTTTTCTCCTATTCTAGGTTCTCAGGGAGGTAGTGGGTTGCAGGGCTGCTTTGTCCAGACAAACACAACTGTACTGAGACTCTCCTGATAGTGGCAGATGTGCAGGAGCTTGACTGGCTAATTCTTCCCTACCAGTACTGGCTACTGGTGCCTGATGGTGGCTGCAGGCTTGTGGAAACATTTATGTTCAATTTCCTCTGTTGTTTAAAAATGTATAATAATGTCTGTGTTGCATCCCAGAGATGTGTATGAACCTGATCCTGGCCTCTGGATGTGGAAATTGAGACTGTTCTTTTGGTGAGTTCTCTAGAGTCCAACTGCTGTCTCCTTGCTGCTACTTCAGATGCTTCCATGTTACTGGCCTCACTGATTGCTTCACCCTCCAGAGTTGTGTGTGTATCTGTGCGTCAAGCTGTTTCACCTGCTTCCCATCAGTCTTACTTTCTTTCAGCCAGCCTGCTCTCTTCCAGCTGGCCTACTCTCCAGAATGTAATGGAGGGGCACAGAACATGGACTTGTTCTCCTCCAGACAGCCTACCCTCTGGGATGTCTCCAAAACATCTATTTAAGCAACCCAACATCTTCCTGTAAAAATTATTTTTGAGGACAAAGGGTAACAATTAAAATATTGATAAAATGCGTACAGAAATTCTACTAAAAAGTATTTAACTTAAAAATATAACGATAGGCTTCTGGAAAGATAGTGGAATGGTAAATATCAGCAGATCATCCATTCCAAGATTTGGAATGTAGACACTAGAGTAAAACAATTTGGGGAAGAAAAGGAGAGAGTTGAATTTCCAGGACCCAGGAAAGATCTGAATGGAGAATTGGAGCCCACAGAAAAGTGAAGAGACATGCTCAAAGCAGGAAAAGAAGATGGCAAACTGCACGTTTCCCCGATTCTGGCTTGTGGCGTGAGAGAGGAGGTTCAAATCTACAAAGATACAGTGAGTGTGGGTGATTCCAGAGCTTCCAAAGAGAAACACACCAGTGGAATGGAGAAGTGGATGCTGGGAGCTACAACAGCTGATGAGTGATGCTAGCCCAAGTGTCACATGGAACATGATCTTGGACAGATGCCATTTTAAGGAAAAGCCAAGTGAATCAGAATATCAGTAGATGACTTCATCTCATGGCTCTAGTAACAGGGTGAGGCACAACCATGGGAGAAGTCCAGGGTCAAGAACTGAAGTCAGGCTGGCAAGAGACACTCAGAGTGTTGTGGGCTGAACAACTCAGGCCACAATCTCACAATAAGAAGCGAAGATCAACCTGAGCCTCGATGGAATTGAAAACACCATAATTGAATTGGCAAACCCACCCTATTCCTATTGCAGGCTAGTATCGGTTTCTGTCCTAGATCCCTGATCTCCCAAATGAGTGTATGGTGGAGGTTAAATAAAAAGAGACAAATTTTATGATTTTTAGGGCTCCAGTAGGATCAAAACCCTTTAATTAAGCTCGAGGCTTCAAGGGTAAAGACAAAAGCTTCTCTGGATCAGTCCACTTATATTAGGACCAAGGACAAAGGGCGGAGAGACTGAGGAAAGTGCAGGCAATGAGCAGGACCTTGGGAGTCACTTCAAGGACATCTCCAAGTCATGAATCAAGTCAATTTAGTAGTCCTGTCTTATCATGAAGACATGGTACAAGTGAGACTGTAGGAGTAATCTTTGCAGCTGCAGTGTGTACCTTGTTAATTGGAGTTGGAGCCAGAGTATCCACAACTGTGGCCTTATCTTGCCCTTTGAGGTATCTCTGGCCTCACAGGCCACTACAGGCCTCAGCCAGGACCAGTGATTCATAGAGGTTCACTTTCTATGAATCAGCTCCCGTCACCAGGCAAGGGCCGAGGCCTAGAACAGACTCACAGATAAACATAGAAAGCCAATTAGTAAAATTTAAATCCTGCTCAGAGCTGCATCATAGTGGTCTCCAACAGGCTAGAAAGAATCATCCAGCACAGATCTGGCCTCCGTCTTCCTCCTTGGTCTACCTGTGACAGCAGAGACATGACATAAAGCAAATACTACTACATAACTGTAGACCCTAGAAGACAACCACAGGTTTGAAATCACAGAGAAATCTTTTTTTTCTTTGCTTTTCCCCCTTTTGATTATTTTTCTTTTTTTCATGAGTGTGAACTTAGTTTTCAGCTTTTTGTTTTCATTTACTTTTTGTTTTGTTATTTTTCCTTCTTTCATTTTGTTCTGTCTCTTCATCGTTCCCCAAAGCTTGGGTAATGGTCCTTTGTCCTTTAGACTTGCTTCTAATCTCTATTTCTTCTTTTATTTCTCCACTTTGTCCTCCTTTAAATCTTCTCTCCTGAAGATAAAATTGCCATATTGAGGACTGAAAGTTACTATATGTAATTTTCTGATTTGTTTTAGATTTTGCTATATAACTGTAAATATTATACCTATTGTTAAAGATGGTAAATTAACAGTTACCACAGTTTATCATTTTTCTAGACTGTACTTGGTGCTAATGTTTTTGGCCAAGATGACATAGTTGTAATCAAGTGCTCCCCCCATGTATCCCACTACTGACATAGTTTAAAGGTCATAAAAAAATAGCATAGCCCAATGTCAACTTCTCATCTCTATTAAATTTAAGAATCAGAATCTTGGGACAGACTCAAAAGCCAAAAACTAGCTATACCTAGAAGACATCTCTTAAAAGTAATCATTTTCTAAAGTGATCTCAATAGTAATAATGAAGCTACATGCCACAAGCAATTTACAAGGATAAATGCAGGAAACACATTAAGAAAAATAAAAAATGGGAAGACACAGAAGCCAGACGCAGCACAGACGTCTAGTTTTCCCAAGGTAAATCCAAGGAGCATTGAAATAGAGGAAACCAAAAGCCACCCACTGAACTTTCTGAAATGATAGCAATGGAAGTAACAAAGCAAATGAATCAACCTCTAGAAAAAAATCAGAAATAATTTCACAGATAACTAAAGAGATGATGACCATAGTGAAGGGCATGATTAGTGAATCTAGAGTAGATATGGAAAAATAAAATAGAAGAGCTTAGGAAAGTGATGAAAACATGAAACCCAACAAAGGGAAGAACTAAATTCCATGCAGTAGACTCAAATAGGTAACCAGGAGATTAAAAGTTCTTTTGCGAGTATACATAGCACAACATGAGGACAGAATATCAGTTCTGGAACACAGGTGAGTAGGTAGAAATGAGCAATTGAAAGACTTCTTAAAAATATCAAGGAACCACAAAAATCAATCTGTAAGGACAGTTAGAGGGAGATATAGGCAGGGATGATATAGGAAATGACCTTAGTAGATTATGGTTGTATATTTACCATAAGCTTATCATATGCTATGTACCTGCAGAATCCAGCTCTTATAAAACTGTTACATGTACTTACTATTCCCATCTTTATCCTCTTTTGTTTCCTCAGCCAAGAAACAAAGGCTAAGACCACGATTGGCTTAGATTACATAAATCAGTGAAGCAGTTATTTTAGAAAACAGCTTGCCCTTATAAGTATAAATATAGCAGTCTCTTGACTAGTGGGAAATTCAGTTGAATTCTCCTTTTGTTGTAGCATGCTACTGTAAGGGAGCTAAATCTTCTGCATTTGCACAGTGAATAAACTTTACCTTCACAATGCTTTCACTTCTGACTTCCTCGTTCTCTGCTGGGAGCTCTCAATTCTGAACCAATCTTACCCCACTTCCCAACTCTTTGCTGAGTGGAAGGTGAGGGACCCAGAGATTTGGAGTGGGGGAAAGAGGAGGTCATTTGAAGATCCCTGACCCATCACCTGTATAAATATCCAACAGTTGTTAGACAATGAAAAGAAAAACAACATAATATGAATTGAAACTGTTGGGGGAAGACAAGAAGTCAACAAGAAGCAGGCTTTCCCTGTCAATTGGTGCCAAGCACAGGCTGTTGGAGAGAGCCAGATGCCAGCCTTTTCCCATGAGTCAGTGCCATTTGTAGACTGTAGAGAATAAGAAGTCAACAAGAAGCAAGCCCTCCCTATGAATTGGTGCCATATGCAGGCCACTGTGGGGAGAGCCAGATGCCAGTCCCTTCTGGAACACGGGGCAGGATACTAGAGGAGCCAACACTCCCCATCCTTCCACACCTCTGCTGTAAGAAACTAGCTTATCCAGAGAAACACAGGCTGCAATCATGGCTATTGAGGTGAAATATAATTTAATACTTGTAGTGTTTAGTGTTTCACTGACTTTGCAGGTCTAAAGCTGGTGGTGTGATCAATTCAGAGGATGGCAATACAAAGTGTACCATCTGTGAGGGATCTCCTTCTGAGGGTAGTGACAATTGTTGGTTCTCTATTGTCTTATTTTGAAGTCCTATATCATTTTCATTGTTTGTTTTGTGGTGGCCATTGTTGATTCCCTATTGTGTTTTTCTGAAGTGCTTTATCACTGTCATTGTTTTGTTGGGCTGGGTTCTGTTGTTTTGTTTCACTTGATTGTATTGTATCCAATGGCCTGGCCACTATTTCCAAGAAAAGCTATATGATAGTAGCTTTTTTGTATTTACTATTATCTTGTTTTGAAGTCCGTTGTTGCATTTATTGTTTGTTTCTATTGGTTCTATTCTGTTCTGTTTTGTTTGATTTTTACTATTTCTGAAGATATCTGCAGCTATTTTGAAGACAGCACGAGGCATTATGGTAACTATTGTTGATTTCCTATTGTTTTGAACTCCTGTGTCACACTGGTTTGTTTTGATTGGCTTTGTTCTATTTGTTTTGCTTGGTTTTATTCTCTTTAAAATAAAATTTAAAAAAGCAAAATGATTAATTGAAACCAATGAAAGCCAGAAGATAGCACAAAGGACCTACAAAACCTGTTTACAGAAGAAAGGCAGAAAATTTCCCAAGCTTGGAAAAAGAATTTAACATGCAGATAAGTGAGGCATACAAAGTTGCAATTAGCAATGATCAGAAAAAATTACACCAAAGTATATTATAGATAACATTCCAAAAGTACAACACAGAAACAGAATGTTAAAATACATTAGAGAAAAGAAACAAATCACTTATAAAGGAAAGTCCATTAGAATCACAGCATATTTCTCAATTTAAACCCTTAAGTAAGGAGAGCTTATTATATTACAAAGTTACCATGATAAAACCAGCATGGTACTAGGGGAAGAAAAGAAAAGAAGAAAATCAGTGGAATAGAACTGAAGGTACAGAAATAACTCCAAGCACAGTCAGCCACCTTATCTTTGACAAAAATGCCAAGCACATTCACTAGAAGAAAGATAGTTGCTTTAATAAATGATGCTAGGAAAACTGGTTGTCCACATGCCAAGATTAAATGTAGATCCATATCTCTCACAATGAATTAAACTAAAATCAAACAAAAGGCATGATAGTGCATGTCTGTAATTCTGGCACTTGGGAAACTGAGGCAAGATAATTGCAATGAGTTTGCAGTCAGTCTGAATTACATAGTAAGATTCTGTCTCAAGAAAAAAAAACTAGAATCAAAATGAAACAAAGATCTAAATATTAAAACAGATCTTAGTCTGCTGGATGATAGAATAGGTGAATCTCTTAAAGATAGGTGTAGGCAAATATTTTATTTTAAAAAAACAAACTCAACTGCACAGGAAATTTTAGAAAAAAATCTACAAGTGGGATCTTATATTAAAAAGCTTTTTCTCAACAAAAGAAACCACCAACAGAGTGAAGAGACAGTTTATAGCATGGAAAAAATTTTTACCAGGTATTCTTCAGACCAAGGACTAATACATTGTATAAAGAACTAAAAAAAAAATATCAAATGTCCCAAATTTAAAGACCCAATGTAAAATGGGCATCAGAAATGTATAGTAATTTCTCAGATGAAGAATTACAAACATCAAATAAATAGATGAAAAAAGTTCAGATACACTGGTCATTTGAAAAATACAAATTTAAAAAAAACACTTAGATTTCATCTCACTCAAGAAAGAATGGGTATCACCAAGAAATTAACCAGTAACAACTGCTGATGAGGCTGTGGGGAAATGGAAACTCTTGTCTACTGTTGGTGGGAGTATAAACTGGTGTAATCACTGTGAAAACCAGCGTGAAGATTCCTCAAAAATACTAAAATTGGAGGCTCTATTTGACCCAGCTATTTCCCTTCTATCTCCCTGAAACAGTTAAGAGCATCATACCACAAAGATGTATGCACACCCATGTTTATAGCAGCATAATTTATAATAGCTAAATCTTGAAAACAATTCATGTTGCCATCAATAGATGAATGGATAGAGAAAATGTGATGTTTATGTACAGTGGAGTACTACTCTGCCATAAATAAACAAAACATTTTTAGATAAATGGATATGCCTTGAGACCATATTTTTGAGTGAGATATATTAGACACAGATATTTAAATATTGCATTTTTCCTCTTATGCAAGAAACTGAAAGGGTAAATAAGGACCAAAGTGGACAATAGATATTGGAAAGTAGGAAAAATATTAAAATAGAAATGCAATCAAGGGAGTGAGGAGAAAAAATGGAAAGAAGGAAAAAAGAAGAAAAAATGGCAAGAATGCTTTTCTAAATAAAGAGGAAATATGGATTGAAGGAGAAGAGGGGACTTGGGGAAAAAAAGAAGAATCAAGATGTATTTTGTTTAGGTAAAAGTTCCTTATGATGAATGTGATCATTATGTATACCAAAGTTTACCAATAAAATTAATTTTAAAACAATCTAAGTACAAAAGAAAGTAAATCTTTCTAAATATAATTTTGTAGATGCATTTATACCATTAAAAAAACAGGACATAAATCTAAGATTTTTTATTGGACCCATAATCATATTTGCAACATTTTAGTGAGCTAAGTTTATCTTTAGTTCAGACATAGATTTTTTTTTAAATGTCATACTATGTATGATTACATGTACCAGCCTCCTTGGGTGGTTATTTTCCATATATGTGATAAAATAATGTAGACTCTATTTGGTAAATACTTCTAAAGAAGAGGAGATAGGAAAACTTTGTTGACTGCAGAAGACAAAAGCCTTCAAAGGGATAAGAGAAAAAAGAGTTGCTTGTGTCATGATATGGAAATTTCTTCATTATAAATGTTTACACTTAACATTAGACTGCTATTTTCCTTCCAATAAGCATTCTAGTGAATCAACTTGAATAATGTTGCAAGCGAAAATTCAGTTATTTACATCAAATTTTTAAGAGAAAAGTTCATTATGAATTTTTTAAAATTTTGTTATTGCTTTTTGCTTTTTGTGTTGTTAAAAAGTTCTATTGAATTTGTATTTCTTTTATCCTATTATGTGACTATGAATTTAAGATACTGAAAAGTCTGGTTGGGTGAGTTTTATAGTAAGAATGTCCAAATATACCTGAATAGGTATGTCCTATAATGACTAAGCCAATTCTATGTTTATGCTAGATGCCAACTCAACTTTTAGAAGAACAAATGTATTAGCTGAAGAATGAATGCATTAGCTGAGAAGAGAAATTTAGAGCCTTTAGATATTTCTATAATAATGATATATTCACCATTAGGTTGAGCTGAAAAAGAGAAGTCCTAAAAGAAGGATGACCAGAGTGATGATACAGCACCAAATAAAGGCTGAGAATTTGGAAAGGAAACTAAGCATAAAACCAAGTTATACTCCTAATGGGTCAGTAATAACTGATGACACTGGCTATAAGCTAGCATGACAGACAAGGGTGAGAATGTTCATGATGCCTACAACTATTTTCATTCACCTATCTACTCTTCCTTGGTTATTATGTCATTATTTCTTTCAATTCACGTTCTTCAATGAAATACACATGACTCAGATCTGGCTAACCGATATTCCATTTCCTAGTAATATGTAGTAAGTGGTCCAGAGATGAGCACATATCCAGTAAGAACTAGTGAAATATAATTAGACTTTTCTTGTTCTGCTAGGAAGGTAAACTTTTTGTGTTAGATTTAAATCTTGTAGATTGTAAAAGCTATAGAACCTTTTAGATTCATGAAACTATAAATTATATAATTACATAAATTATGTTATGTTTGAATTTTTTGAAACTTGCAACCAAGGGAGTTATAAAAGTGAGAACTGTGATCATTTAAGAAATAAAATTCCAACTAGTGTATATTTTGTACTCATCTTGATGTCTGAAAAGGTCAGCACAGTGTTTCTTGCAGTCTGAGCATATGTCTTAGGGGAACAAATGCTTTTCTGTTTCAGACTTGCTAATGGGGTTTATGCATTTAAACAATGATAATCATATATTATTACTTATGGTTTCTCTCACTGAGTATGGCTTGCTTTACTATGTCTGAAGCTTCAGGTGAAATATTGTTGATAGCCTATGCTACGATCTTCTGAAGGATTCTCCTTTCATGTGTCTTGGAATTGACCATGACTGTTGGCTGGGTGTCTCACTTGGGTTATAGATCAAAAGACTCATATGTTGACTCTCTACATTACTTTGGCTTTTCTATAACATAGCAGCTGGGTTTTATTCATTTGTTTGGCACCAGGAATTGAACTCACGACCTTGTGCTTATCAGGACTTACACCACTGAGCTAAATCTCTGGCCCTGCAGCTGGGTTTTAAGGCTAAGCATTGTGAGACAGACCAGGAAGAGATCACATAGCATCATTTCTCATATTTTAAGTAGCAAATTTAGCCCACATTCAGAGAGAGCAGACTAACTTTTCAGCTTCAAGGAGAGAGAACTAACTAAATGGGACGGTGAAACAATTTGTAGTGCTATTCAAGTTACCGCAGGTCAGAGGGGAAAAGAGCTCCTTTATACTTGAAAATTAGTTAAAGTGAGGTAAACTTTGTTTTATCACAGCAAAAGGTTAAAAGGCACTAATAAATCCAGAAAAGGCTACTGTTTATGACTTAATTAGAAGTATGGCAGTAACCACTAAGACGAGTATAAACAGAAATCATTTAAAGTTTGTCTCTGGGAGCTGGAAAATTCTTTGGAGAACTTGTCAAAAGAGTTGTTTAATACTATAAGCTCTTCAATTGTGTTTAATCTTTCTTGAAACTAAGGCCTGATATTATTCATGGTAAGATGATAAGAATTGAGTTATTATAATTTAACCTAGAATCTCAACTCAGATATTCTCTCCTCTAAAAACTCTTTAGATCCTCTCTACATGTCTTATGAGTTGTTTAGCTTTCCTAAATGTCAGGCACCCGAGACTCTCCATTTTGATGCAGTCACCTATATCTCATGAAATTTGGGATGCACCTTCAGGGCAAGAATTGTCTGGTACGTCAGTATCACCACAGTAGTGCATAATAAATGATATATGATAACCGCAAAACAAAATCTTTAATAAATGAAAAAGAATGACCTTGTATTAGTCAACTTCTTACTGCTGTGACCTGGGAGTTATAACTTAAAAGCAAAAAGATTTATTCCAGCCTATAGTTTCAGAGGTTTCAGTCCATGGTCACAGGACTCCACTGTTTCTGAGCTTGGGGTGAGGGCAGACAGTCATGGAGGAAAGGCTGTGCCAGAACAGAACTGCTCAGTTCATAGGTTCGGGAAAGGCAGAAACAAAATATATTCTTCAAAGGCACATTCCAGCGGCCTACTTCTCTAACGTAGGCAACATATCTTAAAGTTTCTACCACCTCCCAATAGAATCACATCTGGGACAAACCTTCAACACATATGGCATTGGGGGATATCCCAGATCTAACCTTGAAATAGATCTTAAGCAAAATAACTGAGCTCAGCTCAGCTCAGAACTGAGATCTTAAGCACATTTGTAGAGGCACATTTGTAGAGTGTGTATGAGTACAGAGGAGGCATTGTATATATATATATATATATATATATATATATATATATATACACACACACAGTTTTGCAGGGTGTGTTTAGGAGCCATGTGAAGTACATTTGAAGGAAGAAAATCCTGAAGCAGTATCTGTGACAAATTAAAGATACTGTTATGAAGAATGGGACAAAACAAAGGCAGGGAACATAGTGAGAAGATAATAGGAGAAATTTCCTAGATGTATAAAAAGAGTACAGAATTCAGCGCTTGAGGGGAATGAACCTGGTAAAGGAGGCAGCACACAGACGAGATATAACGAAGTGTTATGGCTTATGTCTAAATGTTCTCCAAGAGCCTCATGGGCTCAGAGGTAGGGCTTTTAGGAAATGACCGAATCATAGGGAGATAATAGCTAACTTTTGTTGGGAGATGAAGTCTGTTTGGAAAGGGTGAGTCACTGAGGACATGTGCTAAAAAGATGTATCTCCCTCCCTGGCTCATTCCTTCTCTCTCTGCTTCCTGAAAGGCATGATGTGACCAGCTTTTTCTCTGCTATGACCTTTGCCAATCTGTCCTGCTTTGAAGTCAGACAATGGACTACAAACAAATCTGAGCCAAAATAAACCCCTCCTTATTTAAATTGTGGTATCAAGTGCTGAGTCAAGGGACTAAGACAGATTTTGGTACTGGGAATAGGTTGTTGTTGTGACTTACCTAACCATGTGGTTTAGAAGTCTTTGGAACTGGATGGTGAGAGGTATTTGGAAATATTTTGAGATGTCAGATAGAGAAGCCTTAGCGTACTCTGAGCTGAACTTGATGGAGGAAAATTCTGGTTGGAGTTCAGAAGACCAAAAGCTTATAGAAATGCAAACAGTAAAGAATGAGCCCAGGAAACTTCAGTTGGTAACAAGAACTTTATTGGCAGTTGAGCCAGAGACCATGTGTGCTTTGCTAAAGCAGAATGTTTGTCTATATTTTGCTCATGTCTTGAGCCTTTGCAGGAGACTGAGATTAAGGATAACAAAGTAATTAATCAGGCAGGGGAAATTTCAGGGCAGCCCGGCATTGGAGCTATGGCATGGGTACTGTTGGCAATTTTTATCCAGGTTTCTACTGAAAGTCAGGAGCAAGAAGCCTATTTAAGTTTTCAGCCTGGCCAGAAAAAGTACCTATGAAGGTGGTGGCTTTGAAAGTGAATGGGATGCAAAGATTAAGGAGAAGCCAAATGCTTTACCTCAGGATAATAGCAAAAACACCATGAGGGCATCCTGGGACTCAGCACATCCCACTCTTCACAAGCACAAGGGTCCAAAAGTGAAAGACCACTTTGAGAAAAATGCACCAGAGAAAACAACTCATTCAGCACTAGCTATGCAAGTTTCCTGAAGCTCAGCCTCCCAGGCATTCAGAGGCATCTGCAACATTGATCCAAGGCATCCAGATTAAACATTGGCATCATCCACATGGTGCTGGTTTTATACAAGAATTACGAGATTAGAAAGAATTCCACCCAAATTTCAGAAAGCCTGAGAAGTCCGGCAGCGAGTGAGAGGGCAGCGTATGAAGCTGTGAGAGTAAAGCTGGGAGTACAGGAGACTGCAGAGTTGGAGAAGACAAGAACGTAGAATATCTGCAAGGAAAGCTGCAGACAGTGAGCAAAGCCGCTCCAAGAGAGTGGTCATGCGTGCTATTACCAGCGATGCTGTAGAGGCAGGGCTGCCCAGGACGTCTGGAGTTCACATTTTGTTCTGGTGTTCTGAACATGGAGCTATGGTATTTGATGTTTACCCTGTCGAGTTTTGGTCATGCTTTGTTTCTCTCATTACTTTATTTCTTTCTCTTTTTTTGTCCTTTTTGAGACAGGGTCTTGCTATTAGGTTCAGGCTGGCCTTGGGCTCACTTTGTAACCCAGGCTGCTCTCGAATTTGCAATGATCCACCTCCCTTACCTCCGGAGTGCTCCGGAGTAAATTACAGGCGTGCTCCACCACACCTGGCTTTTTTTTGAGACAGGGTCTCACTATGTAGTTCAGGCTGGCTTTGAGTTCACTATGTAGCCCAGGGTGGCCTCAAACGTGCAGTGGTCCTGCTGCCTCGGCCTCCTAGGTGCTGGAATTACAGGCAGTTGCCATCACACCTGGCCCACCTGTTGTTTTCTATCCCCCATTCCTTCATTTTAGAATGGGAATGTTTAACTTGTGCCATTATGTGTTGATAGTATTTAACTTTCTGATTTTTATAGACGCTCAAAGCTAAGACTTTGTCAGAGTATTAGAAGACACTTTGAAGTTGGAATTTGCGGCAGTTTGCAAACTGTTAGAACTTTGGCAACTCTTAGAGATGAGCCATACATTTTGTTTAAGGAGATAAACATGAGATTTTGAGAATCAGGATTATAATATTATGGTTTATATATAGATATCCCCAAGAGCATCATGCGCTTAGAAGCAGGTCTTTGGCACTGTGAAAAAAAATTGGCATGGTTCTGACAAAAAAACAGACCTGAGGACCAATGAAGCAGATTAGAAGTAGACATAACTACAAACACATTCAGTCACCTTATCTTTGAGCAAGGGCAAAGCATATTCGCTGGAAGAATAACCTCTTTAATAAATGGTGCTGGAAAAACTGGTTTACCAGTGCTGGGTATGGTGATGTATGCTTACAATCTCAGCATTTGGAAGGCTGAGGCAAGAGGATTGCTGTGAGTTTGAGGCCAGCCTAGGCTAAAAAGTGAGTTCAAAAACAACCTGGATTGCATAGTGAGACCTTGTCTCAAAAAACTAAATAAATAAATAAATAATACTACTAATAAAAATCCAAACCCAAACAATAACAACAGCAAAACTGGCTTTCCACATGCCAAAGGCTAAAACTACACCCATGTCTATCACCATGCACTAAACTAAGGTAAAAATGGATTAAAAATCTAAATATTAAAACAGAAGCACTAAATCTAATAGAATAGAAAGTAGGTAGAAATCTTGAAGACATAGGCACAGGCAGGGAGTTCATGAACTAAAAAAATGCAAATTAAAACAACACTGAGATTCCATCTTAACTCAGAAAGAATGGTTATCATCAAGAAACCAATCAATAATAAACACTGGAGGACTGTGGGGATAAATGAACCTTTCTCCACTGTTAATGGAAGTGTAGACTGATATAACCATTGTGGAAATCTGTGTGGAGATTCCTCAGAAAACTAGTATTAGATGTGCCGTTCAACCCAGCTGTTCCCTTTCTGGGTATTTTCCCTGATGAATTGGAAACATCATACCACAGCAATATATGTGCACCCATGTTTATGACAGCACAATTTATAATAGCTAAATCTTGGAAACAACCCAAACATCCATCAGCTGAGGAATGGATGCAAAAGTAGTATTTTTATGTAATGGAGTACTACTCAACTATAAAGAAGGATAAACTTGAGACTTTTATAGGTAAATGAATGCAGCTAGAGTTCCTGCCTGTAAGTGAAATAACAGACCTGCATGTGTAAAGTTGTATTCTCTCCCTAGTGTATGTAAGAAACTGAAAATGTGCCCGTCTGCCTTGCCATCTTGCCTTGGAGTCAATTTATGATCTACAAGCATCAGCCAAAATAAAACTCTCTTCTGTTAAGTAGAAAGTGCCAGGTATTACATCCCAGCAATGAGGAAAGTGGTGAAGAAACAGGAAGAGCTGCCTAAGTGTCTTCCGGTGTATGAATGGGGAAAACGGTGTGGAAGGGTCAAAGCAACCCCAGGGACGGTGTGGATACTCAGGTGTTGCACCTTCACTTTTCTAGTGCAGTTGTGCAGTCCAGCTGGGGCCAAGGAGGAGTGCACCAGTTTGATACACCTGATTCTCAGGCCAAGCTGCAGTGCATGAATGCTAGGATGTCTGTAGATACACTTCATGGTGCAAAAAACTGAAAAAAAGTAAGAATATTTACAGTTAGGATGACAGAGCTGAAACTGATCAAAATGAAATGTTCAATATGGGCAATTAGGCTGAGAAAATTATTATAACATGTTTTTCCCATAAACAACTCCATTCAGGTTTCTCAATATATACATCTAGAAATATATGGGGAAACAGTGAGGGTTCTTTCTTTGTCAATTTTCCTATGCTTTTTTCAAAGTAGCCTGCTAGGGATACTATGTAGTCATTAACATGTAAGCATTTTACACTGTTCAACATCAAGGAAGAGTACTAAGACATACAATGTAAAATAGAACATCATAGTATAGAATAGTGCACTTAACACTGTGCTAACTATGAAAATGTATCATACGAACAAAAGCTGGTAAGAAATTCAAAAACCAAAAACTACTCTTAAGTAGAAAATGAAAAAAGAAAATAATAAATAAATAGCTTGAAAAATTGGAAATATTAGCAAAATACTCAAATTATTAATCTTATGTAGCAATAAAAGAAATCAAATATGTACAATTAGTAATATCAAAGAGAAATTATCCATCTGTTCATGCAAGTAAAAATTTAAAATATCTATTGCTCAAGAATGTCAGTAAAATTCTTATAAAACCTTTGACTTATCATTCTAATGTATCCAAAGAGAAAAAAATTGTATGCTTTCTTCCTAAGCCCTGAAGGAACATTTAAAAAATATCCAATATGTATTCCAGATTAAAATGCTGGATAAAACTATATTAATGAACACTTCCTTAACATTATGTGTATATACCTTGGGATCAAAACCTGCATCTTGATACATAAAAATACTTCAGAGGCATTTTATTGGTCAATTATCTTCATTTCTAGTTAAAATTATACTGGAGATATTAGTTATCATAATGAGATAAGAGCAAATAATTAGATGTATAAAAATTGAAAGAAGAGGCAAAAAGACCCCTATTTTCACTAGATTTGATGACATATCTTGAAGTCAAGTTAAATGTTTTTGTAATGGAGACGTGAATAAAGCCATCTGTGATTCAAAATCTGGAAACCACTTTTAAAAATTATTGAATTCAACTACATAAATATTGTTAAAGTATTTTTGTATTGTTCATGGCTAAATAAGAAAATAAAACTCACACAACAATAGTTGAATAAACTACTGTTATAAAATTAATTTATAAAAATCTCATGTGTATATATATATATATATATATATATATACACACACACACAATAACCAGGCTATCAATGTAATGAATGAGAATGTCTCGTTTACAAAAGAAAAGTAAAAGGTAAAATATCTAAAAATAAACTTGGTAAGAAATGGGCAAAATCTGTAAGAAGAGAGAAAATACATTCTTGGGAGGCATGAAAATTGGCTAAAATAAATAGAAAGCATATTATAGTCTTGGATAAGGTGAATCAACATAATAAAAACGTCAAATTTCCATAAGCTGAGATATAAATGTGAAAAAAAATGGAAAAAGATATCAACAAACTTGTTTTCTACGACTGAGCAAGTTGATTCTAAAATTTATATGAAAAATAAACAGCAAAAATAACTAAAATAGCCTCAAAAGAAGAACAACGAAATCAAATAATGTCAGTGTGGATTGCTTTATAACTTGAGAGTATAGAAAACCTTCCAAACTATGGCTCAAACTCTAGAAGCAATAAAAGAAAGAAACTAAATTTGACTACAAAAATTGAGAGAAAAACCTTTTTTTGCAAGTTAAAAGAAACCCTATTAGTCAATGAATGGTTGTTTAGGACTGCAAGAATGGGATGTTAGATGCTTAAAATGTTCTTAAATTGTGGTAATGATTGTGCAGCTCTGAGAATATGCTAAAGTAAAATGAACTGTGTATTTTTATATGCATGATCTACATGATATCTGAATAATATTTCAATAAATATGCTAAAAATAAATATTAAAAATTATGGTTTCCAAAGTAAAAGCGCTAATGTCAAAGCACCAGGATAGGAACACAATGGGTTCCTATCGTGGTAAGTATGAGCTAGAAAGCACAACCAAAGACGAAAGAGTGAAGGAAAGATCTATCTCCCGTAACAACTACGGATAGCACTGGGATTATTTACAAACCAACGCTCTTCCTGAACAAAGAAAGGTCAGATTTTTTAAGGAAGCCTATTCATATAGGAAAGGGCATCTAGAGGGGCATATTTCTGAGTGTATTCAGTTTGAGGTCATAGTGCATAGTGTTTGGAACGGGAAGGTGGTGTGCGCATGTTTCTGGCTGTCCTCAGTTCATTATTATAATCAGCAAAGTTTACTCTAGAGAAGGAATCAGAGTGACTCAGTAGATCCTGGCTCGTTCCTCCTAAGTTCCTTCAAACAGTGTTAGCCGAAACAAAGTGAAAGAACAATTTTGAAATTGTAGAACTTTTAAAGAAGCCTTCTCCCAGAAGGAAGAAGAAAAAAGTTTTAAATTTGTGTGTGTGTGTGTATATATACAAATAATATATATGTATATAATATATATTGTATATAATATGATATTTTATGTATCTATTATATTAGTTCTTGGAACAAAACAGTTAACATTCATAGGATTACATCAATTTTGCCTTTTTCTATCTGAGTAACTCTTTTGAAGATAACTATGCAAAATAACAACCTTAATTATGTTCCTACAACCTTCTTCTGAAAGCCTATATTGTTTTTGTTTTGGGCTTTTTGTTATTGATATTTGTCTCTTTTGTTTCTTGTTTTTCTTGTATTTTGTTTTGTTTTTACCTCTAATACAGAAAGGATAGGTTTACATGTATGGGCTTATACATTCTTTAAAGAATTTATAAGAATTGACTTCATTACGTGTGATGGTATGAATTGTGTTGTGTTGTTTTGCTTTGTTTGGTACCAGGCATCAAACTCGTGGCCTCGCACTTGCCAGGCAGGTAGGTGTTTATGCCACTGAGCTAAATTCCCAGCCCTGAACAGCTACTTTGAAGAAAACGAGACATTATGGTAGCCATTGATGATGTTCTATCACTTGTTTTGAAGTCCAATAATGCTTTTATTTTTTGTTTTATTGGTTTTAGTGTGTTTTCTATTATTTGATTTCTATATGTGTGAAGTTATGAACAGCTATTTTAATGAGAACCAAGAGACATTTATGGTAGCCATTGTTGATTTTTCTATTGTCTGGCTTTGAAGGCCTGTGAATGCTTTCATTCATTTGTTTTGGTCAGTTTTATACTGTTCTGTTTTGTTTGAATTCATTGTGTGTGAAGGTATGAACAACTATTTTGAAGGAAACAGGAGACATTCTGGTGGCCACTGCTGATTTCCTGTTGTTTTGAAATGTGATGCTTGCATTGTTTTGTTCTGATCTACTTTGTTTTGTTGTGTTTTACTCTCTTTAAAATAAAATAAGGTTAAAAAGTAAGCCTTCTTCCTGTAAGTATAGGAGTTTGCCTCACGACTGCCTGCCTCATTTCAGCACCAAAAAATTATTAAAAAAAAGTTTTTTGCAACTCTAATTTTTAAAAAAAGGAGCAGGAAAGAAACAAAAGGAAGATATACAAGTGAAAGACCTGTGTAGGAGGGCAAGTGGGTCTTAACCATAAAGAGACGCTGCAACTATTTTGAGTAAAAAAGAAAGAAAACTGAGATATCACTCATTAAATGAAGGAAAATTCAGAAGTTGAATACAACATATGATATTGGCAAAGCTTAGGAGAAATAGGTACATTTCTAGGATGAGTGTAATGTTATAATTTTTATAAAGAAGAATTTGTCAATCCTTTTCAGACACTATTCTGAAGATATATTTGCACAAATGTGGAACAAACATGCCCAAATTAATCACTGCAGCATTAATTTTGAACTTTAAAGATTAGGAGCAACTTAGATGTCCATAAAAGAATTAATTATAATACATTCACAGAAAGGAGGACTATTTATCAAATTACGAAAAGGAATGAAGATGATACGTAATTTTTTTTTAAAAAAATTACTTCTAGAATAGATTATCAAGTAGAAAAAGAAAGTTGTAAAGCAGGGTATATACTATGCTATATTTTGTAAAAGGAAAATATAATATATATATACATATTTGCTAAATATTTTCATACTAGCATATATCAGAAAGTAATGTGTTTCTCAACAAGGAAAATCACATTTGGATAGGATAGAGATCAAAGTGATATTTCTCTAAATATACTTTATTTTTTATTTTTGAATTAAGTAATCAAAATGGTATCTATAAAGAAAAATTATCCTGAGACTTTTGTGCATAAAACTTAGTACACATTTTTAGCAGGTGACAGAAAAGACTACAAAAACAAAAATTTTAATTTTGCTCAATAATTTTACTTTTAGAAGTAACATTGGTACTATAACAAACTACTTACACACACACACACACACACTGCAACCTAGGCTTTTAGTGTGAGGGAGAAGAGATGCAAATATCAAATCAAAAAAGTTAAAGTGAAACATCCTGTAATGTTATGTTTGAATTAGAGATCTTTAAATAAATCCATGATTTAAAAGAAAAAATATATAGTAACTTCGTACACTAAGAATCAGTGGTATACCAGTATTAATGAGTGTATCGGCATACCAGCATTAGTGATAATACATAACTAGTACTCAGATCCTGGCTTCTATATTATTTTTCATTAACAGAAATCAAAGATCTTTAGAAAAACAGTTGTATCTATGTCCAACACAAGAAAGGTACAACCCGTTTGGCCAGAAAACAAATAAGTAGCCAGAGACTACTATAAGTATATTAAAAGAACATGGGAGCTTGCTTGAAGTGACATGCCCATGTCTGGAAATGGATAATTATTACTTGAGGCGATTTTGGCCAAATAATGTTAATTAAAATTGATGGTAAAAATAATTGAATAAAAGTTCATGTAGTCTGCTGTGTACACACAAATGAGGTGCATGTTTGACACTATTATATAAAGGTGGGGCGAGGTGGTCTGATGGTTGCTAGATGGATCAGATAATCACTAAGCCAAAGTGCATTTGAGATAACCAAAATTGAAAGACAGGTTCCACCGTAATTAGAATGCAAAAAATAAATAAGGAATAATGTATGTGTTGGAAACCTTCCCAACCAATGTCTCTTGGATAAAGAGTGCATTTTAAATCTGTTTTCAGCACATGAACTAAAGTATATTTAAAAATTCTGAAGAAGTGGCTCATGCCCATCAAAAATCCTTTAATACAATTTACAAAGGCCAAAGAATGCTCTTTAGTATGCTACATGTTTCCCACAGAAATCACCTGATGTAAAACAACACTTTCAGAGGAAAATAGGACTATTATGTAGAAAATTACTGAGCTGCAAGTGGCATCGATTCAATTTAACTTCAGGAATAATCTGGATCATCAAACATACCTCGAACATAGAACACCAGAGCCTTCGGATGAAGGAAAACGGATAACTGCTTCTCTGCTCCAGCAACAGTGAAAGCATTTTAAACAGAGATTTGAAATATCTGCAGCCTGACTTATACCTACTTACATGTCCCCAAGATGGCCAAACAGCTACATTTTCCCATAATTCTACAGACACCTCAGTAACCTCAAGGCATCCATGATGAGAACAGAGTGCTAATTCGTGTAAGAGTTCACCTAGTCACCTGAAAGAACAGAAGGCACAGACTCATGTCTGTCTCCCAGTGTCTTACATGTACACTGCTTAGGAAACGCTGAATTAAGCACCTGGCATTAAACTTTAATTAGTTATGCAAAGCGATCCCAAAACTTTACCAACTGGCAGACCATCAGGGTCAGAACATCTTCCTCGTGAGATCACCCCTCCATTCAAGAGACAGGTGACAACAAACTTTCTAAATCTAACCAGTGTTTTTCAAACTTTCATGTTTTTGCCTTCACACAGGACATAATCTTCACGTCCACTGTGGCAAGGAAAGACTGTGCTCAAGCAGTCTGCTCAGCAAACCCGTTTGAGGAGCTGTTAGTCATATTGTTACACCACAGTGACTCACAGCTTTGTACTGGCCAATTGGAAGTGAAGGTAACTGATAGGATCAACCAGCATCTGTGCAAAAACCAGACAGATGGTAGAGAAGCCAACAAGTAAGTCTTGTCATGATATCAGTAGAGTCACACTCATGTAGCAGAGAAATGCAGATGCACAGGAAATGTGACGTAGTTTCCCTCACTGATCACATTGAAACCTCAACCTACTTCTTTACATGGAGGAAGAAAGAACCTCCAAATACAAATCTATGGATTTAAAAGGCATTGGTATATCAGAGAAGCCCAGGACCTTAATATGCCTCTATGGTGGGTTCAAGAATTAATTGCAAATGAATTGACTGAGATACAAAAGCAGGAGTAAGAGACTCAAAGGAAGAAACAAAGAATCATTCAGATATATGAAGTAATAAATAACAGCTACTAAAAAACTGATATACCTTTGAACAAAGTGTTTTATTTCCACACACCAAGAAATTCTAAAATATGTCCACTATGAAATTCAGGACTTATACCTCACTGAAAACCAGGTTAAAAATCTTTTGAGAATGTCTACTAGACTAAGTTTTTTCAAAATGTAAAACTTATACACTGCTAGTGTCCAAATACATATTATAAGTAACAAGAATTTTAAGGGAGAAAAGTTTGATGTATCTCTGGAATAACTGAGTCAACAAATATCAGAGTTTTGGGAGATACAAGGGAACATACAGCCGTCCATTTCATTAGGATCATAAATGACATGCCTTTCTCCGCCATTTTTGCTCCTCAATTGACTCCTGAAAACGCAGTTTGTCTAGAATAAACAATTCGGTCAATCACATATCTGAGTCTCTAAATGTGATACAGTTAGAGTCTTAATCATAGTTAATATAAGTGAGCTAAGAAAGAAAAACCATTGTCCTGCCATCTACACATGTCGTATCCGAGTCCATTCCACTGCAGCTAGATTTAGACCAACTGTAAAGAAAGTTAAAAAACAAAGTTAATTTCAAAGCATAGTACATATTTTTATAATAAACATGACTTGCAAAAGAAGAATTCTCATGGATAACTAGTCTCTGAGTTTACAGATCGGACTTTTACAGGCTCACTCTTCATCCAGAGCTGGCAGACTAAAGAGGCACTGTTTCATTCTGTCTTTTCACTGTCAGGACACAGGTCACACTGTATCAATTCTCTGTGTCAACTGGCATCTGTAGAACTCTAAATTTTGTTTTCATATTTCTCCATATCAAAGCTGCATAAGAAAAAGTCAAAATATTAATCATTTCATTGTAGGACTTTCAACATTTTAGATTTTTGTTTTCTCCAGAGAAAGTTAACATTTGTCTAATCAAAACCTGTTTAAGAATTCAATAAAAACCAAATGGAAAAAAATCCAGTGAAGAAAAAGGATAATAATGTCCCTAATTTAAAAGCTACTGCTAGAAAACCAGTCCAATTTTATGCTTGGTTACATAATGGAATTCTGTGTAACTTTAAATGATTGATAAATACATTTATTGATTCTAGGAAGATTTTTCACACTATATAGTTAGACTTTGAAAAGTTACAAAATCAGGTTTGTATGACTATATGGTAGTGTTACCTACCCACGCCAGTTAATACTTAATGCATATTACTTTAGTTACAAAAGGATTCATACAGAAATCCAGTTACAGGAATCATAGGCGGGGCACCCTAGAACAAGCATAGAAACTGAGAAGTATTCAGGCTCTCAATCACTTCTCTTCAAGTCTCTAACAGCCACATGGGAAGTATTAAATGACAAGTAGTACTTTAAATGATTCCATTCTTTCATCTAATTCATGTTTAATAGAAATTTGCCAAAAATTATCTCTCTAAAGCTGGGTTTAAATTTAAAGAAAGATGTTTTAAAACAATGTTGCTTGTATTAAGAAAAATAATAAAGACCTAATAAAGGTCCTTAAAAGACCTTTTATCATGTGTTTATAATTTAGATTTTCTTTCCTTTTTCAAGTTTTAATTTTTTTTTCAAAATTTAGGCTTCTCTCCTTTTTCAAGATGTAATTCATGTATTTACATTTACTCTCTTAAATGTTACAGTATACTGATTTTAGAAAGTATGTTGTGTGACCATCATCACTATCTAATTCTAGAGTATTCTTTTCATCCCAGGGATTTAAAAACCTATACTGTACTCATTAATAGTCATTCTTCATTTTCTATCTGCTGCATCCTCTGGCAATCAGCCAATCTCTCTGTTATCTTTTTGGATTTGCTTGTTTTAGAAATTTCTTTTAAAAATCATACTATATATAGTCTTTGGCATTTGACTTCTATAATTTTGTATAATTTTTTCAAAGTTAATTTATGTTGTATGACAAACTGACAGCTTATTCCTTTTTAAGGTTGAACAATACCCCATTGTGTAGCCACACATTTGTTTATTCATCCATCATTTGAAAGTGTTTGGCTACTGCCATTTTTTACTATAATAAATAATGCTTTTATAAATATTCATGCAGAAGCTTTTGGATGGGCACACACTTTCATTTATCTTGAGTGGAACTATGAAAATTCTAGGTTTAATATTTTGAGAAACTGTGTAATAGCTGCACCATTTGACATTCCCATTAGAAATATATTAGGATTTCAATTTAATCACATCCTTGCACATCGTTTTATATAATCATAAAAATAAGACCTGATATTAATGTGATAAAAATATGATGTAACTTTATTGGAAGAATGCAGTTAAGAGAAGGAAAAAATTGTGTAGGAGGAGCAGGGAAGAAAAAGAACAAAATCTTCACCCTCTATAGTGAGAAAACAATACATGATGTCTAAAATAAAAATCAAATGGCAAAAATTCAAGTACATAGAAGTAAATAACAAAATATTCAAATAAGAGTTCAAATTTTTTTGGTCTCCTGAGAGGGCAATGATGGAATAGGCATGGAGGACTACAGTTCTTCATTGCAAACCTTGTAGAATTCTTTGATTAAGTGTGTGTACTATGTCCTACTGCATTTTATCAGTTAATTATGGAGAAAGAGAGCTGGAAAATGACAGTCTAGAGAAATAAAATCAATAATCAGTGCAGAGATATACAACTTCCTCTGAAAGGAAGATGTGAAATTGTTATTTTTAAATCTGTAGAATAAAAAAGCAAGTCTTCAGGAAGAAGAAAAATAACTCTTTTCAAAACTTAGACTGAAGAAGTTATGAAACAGTTAGTACATTCAAAACGGCACTGTCCAAACATAAAAAGACCCAAATGGTGTGAAAGAAGTATGTTGGCACATTGCTAAACTGGCACATAGGACATATTGCTGAAAATAGACTGGACCAGAGAAATGAATGAAGAATAAAATAAATGTATAATCAATTTTTTTATAAACAAGACATGGCTTTAAGTTCTCTGGTTGTTTTTGTGTCAACAGATTAAAAAGTGATGGTGCCGCTATTGAAAAGAAAAATTGTAAAAACTAGAGCAAAGAGGAGGTATGTCTAACATAAAGCATAGATCTGTGGGAAAGGCACATCCTACCAGGAAAACAGCTAAGGAGGAAAGAAGGAACGTGCTGCATAACTGATCAGTGTAGGTGCAAATGGATAGTTGTATTTGGGACCTCAAAATCTTATTTGAAAAATTAATTTAAAACAAGCGTGAATAAAAATCTCGTTATATTTGAAATGCTTGGGTGACTATAAACAACGGGCAAAATGATTAATGATAGAGTTCTAGGCTGGTGTGTAGTGAGGTGTTACAAGAGTCCATGTTGGGTCTGAACTAGTTTAATGCCTTTAATGATCTGGAAAAGGGAGGGAATAGAATTTATAGATGTTACCCAATTTTCCACTCGGTTCATGGCCCTAAATAGAACATTTTCCTGGCATGGTATGGATGGCACTCAACCTGGCATAGAAAAGGATGGATTACAACCTCTAGTCCTTCACCCTTGAATGCTTGCTTTGTATATTAAAATTAATATTCTTTCCACCTGGCCCATTTTGGAAGTCTCGGCTTCCTATGAAACAGTTTTTCTTTGATTCTCTTTACTATATTTCTGCTGAAAGAGCATGTGAAATGATTCTCTCTTGTCCTAATGTCACTTACTCTTATTATCTCAGGATCTGAATTTATGCTGAGATCTCCAATGCCTTAGGCATACAAGTCTACTGTAAGCTTAGCTCAAATTTGACTATCCTGTTGTCTGAGTTGAATATATATAGAGACACAGATTCAAGTATTTATGTGACTTTTCCAAATCTGATTCTTTAAAATCTCCACCTTAATTCATAGGCTAAACTATGCCATGGTATCTCTTTCAAAAAAAATTGTAACCATATGGACCTCTTTATTATCATCTGTGAGGTTCACTACTCTGTCAGGACTTCTACAATAGTTGACTGAGAGAAGTTGCTTAACTTGATTCCAGTTTCCTTTTGCTTTTGGTGGCTTCATGAATTACAATCCTATTCAATTAAAATGTTGCAGTCATTTGAAAGTAATCAAAGTGTTTAGTTATCCTAGCAAAGTTAATTCAGATGGGGAGGAGCTCCAGAAGTAATGCAAGGGCTGAACTATAGCTGGCAAACTCAACCAGAGTCAACTTTTTTTTTTTAAACAAGTGGATGAACACAAAAGGAAAGTGATATTTATCTCCCAATGTGCTTCTCTTTGTCATTTCTGCTGTGGAACTAAGGGAAGTTTATGAGAGCAAAGAAGGGTGGATACAACTTGACACTTGATTAAACCTACAAATGAATAGTCAGATGTAATTGCAAAAACATTAAAAATTAGAGCAAAATGATAGACTGAGTACATGCATCTTTCTCCCTTTCAATCAACCTCAAAATTTTAATATATATATATATACATATATATATATACAGAGAGAGCAATAAATATTTAACTGCATAAGAAAATAAAATTTTAAAGTTTGTTGTCAACAGATCAAAAATTGTGAAAGAATTCTTGGAAAATAAGGAGCAAATGACACAAAAATTGAGAAGAAGCCTCACACACACACACACACCCTTCCACCACCAGCATCTTCAACCACACTACCAACAACTTCAGAGATAATGAAAAATCCAGAAAAATCCCAAGCTCACATTGAACAAATGGCAAGCTCAGGAGGAGGACCTGGGGCAGCTGTCAAAATTAAAGATATAGACACAAAACAACAAGCCCAGTAAGCTCCCTGAGCCAAATCCACCTCAGCAGTAAGCTGCGGCACTGCCTGATCATAGATTAAGAACCTAAGGCTTGAATGATAAAAAAGTAAACTACCTGCCTAATTTAGGAAGGTGCCTTGTTGAGAATAGAAAATTAAGAAAAGCAAAAGTTTTGTTATCTTTTTTACTAGCTATCCAATAATAAAAGCCATGTACTTTATGTGATTTCACTCCCATGATGAAGGTGCTAATAGTTTAAGTTAATCAAAGCAGCAGTAAGTGTAGGAAGCCCTGGAATTATCACTGAGCCCATAAAACAAGTCAGAAGTATTCAAAGTAGCAGAGTTTTGGTCCAGCTGCCCTTGAAGAATTTTGGTGTAAACTGCCTATGGCCAGCCTCTAGGACCTCTAGGTACCAGTCAGAAGCCCTAAGACTGAGTTTAGTCCTACAACTGCAAGGAACTGAATTCTGTGCAAACCAGTGAGCTTGGAGGAAGACCCTGAGTTTCAGCTGAGACCACAGCCCTGGGATCACCCTTATTTCAGCACATTCATACAAAACATTAAAAAAAAGACAAACATTCAAACTATAAAATTCATAAAAAAATAGCATTACTCAGAAAAATATATAAATGCTAATAAGTTGCAGTTTAAAATAACTCACTTCTTTAGATATAAAAACAATCTCTATTAAAACAGATGTAAAGATTTTTTATCTTATTGGTAAAATATAAGGGCATTATTAACGCAGAGCAGGTGTATGAGGGGAGCAAGTATTCTTGGTGTATAATATCTTTTAGAGGGTGATTTTGTATTATCTAGCAAAATCTTTTAATTTTGCTATGATCTAGAATGTGTGATCATTACCAGGGAACTATCACATAATAGTGTTTGGAGTATTATTTTTAGTAGTAAAAACTATAAACAATTAACTAGATATCAATAAGTGAAAACTAAATATAGGGTACATGCATTAATGAAAAGATGGTGTTGAATAAGTTTATAAAAATGAAGTAGATCACAGCTAGGACACAACATTAAATTAAAAACTCAAATTGAATGACAGTACTTTGTTATATAATTACAGTATTGCTATATGGAGTCAGAGCAAATAACACTATATTTTATATATACATACATATATGAATAAAAGGTAAATTCCAGGAAAGATACCGATAAAACTATTAAAATAGTTGGCTGTCTCTCAGAGTGGTTTGGAATTTGGGGGGGTTTACTAAAGATTATGAGCACTGATTTTCTATTTTTTGCTTTTAATACTGAGAATGTATTTTTAATTTATTTATAAACACCAATAATAAAATATTTAAAGAAGATTCTTTCTTTAAACATACTGTGTTTAACACTTAGATGTTAATTTTAATTAAACTCCAGACAGAGATATGGAGAAAAAAATACTACTTTCCCTACTGATTAATTCTCAAGTGACTGAAATTAACAAGGAGTATTATTATTTTTTTCGATGTTATCACTATGAGTTAAAATAACTGCCAAGACGTTTCTCCCTGACACTGTACATTCTTATTGATGAAAAGCACTAGAAAACTGATCCAGGGCATATTGCATGGACTCATGGCATGATGAATGGCAGGAAACAGGAAAAGAATGGAAAAGGGACAGAGATTAAGCATCTGATGGAGAAGGTAAATTTTGCAGTCAACTACACATAGACACGCATACTGTAGTCAAACGCGTTTGTTTTTTATACTAGTTTGAGAACCTATACCTTGAATGTGACTCCACTTTGTCCTAAGACCAATTTCCAGGCCATGAGTGTGGCAGCAGCTCAGCAGAGCCATAAGAAATGCATAGTTCAGATGACAGGAGGCAGGTGGATCAGACAAGCATGTCTTAGACATAAAACCAAATCATATTTAGGTTTTGAAGAACAACTGTGTGCAACTTTGGGGTAAGTGCTTTCACATATATTCCTCATTAGTTCCTCAAAACAGCATGAAAATTAACCAGTTCTAAAAATAAATATGCTTTCCACTATTACGACATAAAATCAACCTGAAGATTAACCAAGGCAGCTTTGAATTATCATCCAACCCCCATTACCAGTCAGAGATTTGATGATTATCTTAAAAGCTGAATAATTTGAACACTGCGACATCTGCATTTAGAGCTTATTTTCATTCCTTTTTAAAGATACTAGTCTTCAAAATAGAGTTATTAGAGCTACAGAAATCACATTAGGCATTTTCAAAAGATCATTTTGACTATAGAGGATGCCTGAGTTACATACAAAACGATAGAACCCAATGCTATTCAGAGATGTGTATATCTAGAAGATACAGCATTAATTTCTGTATTTTAAAATTCAGAAACTCCTACATTTATTCACACTTAGAATCACAAGTCTGATTCTAAGTTTATTTGTTCAAAAAATTTAAATGTATGTGAATAAAGTGCAAACATATCTGGGAACGTTATGATCACTTTGGTTTCTGTCAGGATCATGCACCTCTTTTTCCTAAACACATTCTATACTACTATTATTTTGAATCTAAGGAACTTATAGGGTTTGTAATAGACCAGGAAATGAAGCACAAACATTACAAAACTGTCGTGGGACTAACAAATAGCACTGTGGCTGTGATTAATACAACCACACACCTGCTAGTACCATCTGTCTGCAGAGGGACTGAGGTGAGCCTCTTGCACAGGAATGTAGTTTTGCTTGTACCTCTCCAAATTTCTCAATTGAAAGGTGGCTTGTAAAAGAGCTTCTGCTTTATAGTCTTTATTCCCAATGCTGTCATATCCAACATATCATGTCAAAGCAAATTTGGTCAGTTAAATAAAGGGAAGAAAGCAAATTTTATAGCATCAACTACCTTTTCCTAATTTCTATGTATGGAATTTGGGAAGGATGAAGTCAAGAAGGTGGAAATTGGGATATTAACACAGCTCAGCCTCTCACTCTTGGTTCCCTCACCGTAACTGCTGTCTCACCCTACCGAAAGTGGGGGAATGACAGCTTATCTTTCTATACTGCTTTAATTCACTCAATGTCTATCTCCCCAAATAGGAGATAAGTTGCTTAAGGACAGTGATTTTATCCCTGTTGCTTATCTGTACCCCAAGCCTTGATCCACGCACATTATCTATGTGATAAAGATGAAAGGAAAAGAAGAGGGAGGCAGAGAGAGAACAAGCAAATAGAACAAATGTGTTGGGCTTATCACAGTTCTTACCTAACAATTATATACTCTATTATGCTTCTACACAACGAAAAACACATTCTACAAATGATGCAGAACAATGCAATTCTTTGCATAAAGATTATAGCTTCCAGAATATTTTGGTCTCTTAAGTACTTGCCATCATTATCAGGAAAATATTAGAATTTTCCTCTTGTACAAACATATTCATATTTATAAACCCACAATAACTACTACTTGAATACACTTGAATACTTTGCTGAGCCCAAATTTAAGTAAATAGTATGTATGTGCTGTGTGTGTGTAGACCAGCAACTAATGAAAACGATTACCCACAAGTACTGGGGGAAACAGAATGAAGCCAATAGGGAAGAGAGTGGAACCTCCCGAGTAGATTTTTAATACATTTTATTTTAGCTGAGTCAATGTTTTACATTATTTTTAAATGAAATTGTATCAAGGATGAAAAGGTCTAAAATGGAATATAAACAAAAACAAGTGGGCTTAAAAGTTTCAATATTAAATGTATAATATATCCACAACAGATTAATTAGCCTTTGAACATAGTATTACACTATATGTTCACTGTATATGTCTTCAGATCTGCAAAAAGAATTGGGATTTTATTTAGTTGGCTTATCTTGGATATTTGTGTAAATATATGGATTCTGGGCCATTTGCAGAACGAGAAGGAAGAGAACAAGAAGTCACCAAGAAGCAAGCCCTTCTGCAAATCAGCCCTATGTGCGGGCTGCCGGGAGGGACAGCCAGACCCCAGCCTTTCCCATGAGTCAGCACCACTCATGGACTGTGGGGTAAGAGAACACAAAGTCACCAAGATGCAAGCTCTCCCTGAAAACCAGTGCCATGAGGAGGTTGCTGGGGAGGACAGCCAGACCTCAGCCCCTTTCAGCATGTGAGCTGGGAAATAAGAGCCCCCATCCCAATAAGTGACCAGCTGACTGGAGAAACACAGGCTAAGATGATGGATATTGAGGTGAAATGTAACTTGATGCATGTTGTGTTTGGTTTGTCACTGACTTTGCACTGGGCCAGAGGTCTGATCATCTATTCAGAGGATAATGGTAGGCAGTGTGACATTATGGGAATCTGCTTCTGAAGGTGGTAGCCATTGTTAATTCCCTATTATTTTGTGTTGTAGTCAGGGGTTGTGCAGAGAACAATTAGAATCAGGACATGAAATTTATATTACTATTTTAATAATATAAATCACCCAGAGTTAATACAAGAAAAATGCAGGAAATCTATCTACAACACCAAAGACAAAGCATGGTTAGCCAAGGGCCTCAATCTCACAGCAATGTCCCACATGAGTCCAGATAAAGACCCAGAGCTCATGACATTTCCTTCCAAGAGTCCAGTTGGAGGTCTAGGGCCCACAAGAAGGACTCATGCCAGTCTCTTAGGGATCCATGCTGGGAAGGCCCAAAGGTCAGTGGTGGAAGCTAGAAAGTCCATGCCACCAGGGTGAAGGAGCTGTGCTAGTGGGATGAGTGTTCTACGCTGGAGCCAAGATGTCACACTCAAAACAAAGACCAGGGCTGTCCTGAAATGCACCACAGCCATCCTCAGCTTAAGGAGGCCCTGAGCTCCTCCGATGATAAGCACAGTCAAGTACATCCCTGGAAGCCAGCGTGAGGAGTTCATCCTGGAGATTAAGCAGCAGAGGTCTTCCCCTCTGGAGCCAGGAAGCAATGCTTGATGTATGGACCAGAGCTTCTCCAAGAGAACCAACGGCTCAAACAGCAACACGTAGAAGAAACCACAATGGCTCAAGGCCTCAACCGGCCTCTCTTCTCCTTCTCCACATCTCTATCTATGCTGGCAACTTTCCTCAGGTGAAGCATCTGAGCTCAAACACCGTGCTGATTTAATTCAGATGGTATTAAGTTGACCACCAGTCTTTAATCCATAACATTTGTTTTGAAGTCCTATATCATTTTCATTGTTTTGTTGGGTTGGGTTTTACTCTGTTTTCTTTTGTTACATCTGATGGCATGAGCAGCTAATTCAAAGATAGAAAGATATATTGTGGCAGCCATTTTGGATTTACTATTGTCTTGTTTTGAAGTCCTTTATTGCATTCATTGTTTTGGCTTTACTGCTTCTATTCTGTTCTGTTTTGTTTGATTTTTACTTTGTCTGAAAGTATCTGCAGCTGTTTTGAAGGCAACAAGAGGCAGTATGGTAACCACTGTTGATTTTGTGTTGTTCTAAAGCCCTGTGTCACTTGTACTGATTTGTTTTGACTGGCTTTATTCTGTTCTATATATTTTTTTATTTTATTCTCTTTAAAATAAAAATAAAAAATTAAAAGAATCAGTTGCACAAAATAAAAAAGTATGTGGATTCTGATGTAAATTTATTTTTATTATAGAGTAAACAGTTCACTATATTAATGTTTGAGGTTGAGTTCTCACTATGGAAAGAGAAACACAACAAGGAATTGAAACAACAGAGGAAGTATGTAATTTTGAAATGTAATAGACAATATATGTTTGAACTAATGATTTAGAAGAAAATTATGAAGCCAGGCATGGTTGCACATGCCTTAAAGCCCTGCACTTTGGGGAGCTGAGGCAGGATTATTGCAATATTGAACCCAACCTGGCCAATTTAGCAATTCAGTGAGACCTGTATCACAATTTTTAAAAATGATAAAGAACTGGGATGTATGTCAGTATAAAGGCCCTGGGTTCAGTATTTAGTGCTACACAAAAAAATGTATTTCTTAGTTCGTTCCTAAAAGGCTCTAGAAATAATGACTAAGGACACTCTAGTGGCAATGAATGTACACTTAAGATTCAGATTTTCTCTTACCATTTCACTAAAAGGAACCAGATATCAATCAATAAATGATCAGAAGGACTTGTGCATCCTGCATCTTTTTCCAAGCACTGCTTTACAAACCAGATTTTTTTTTTTACTTCCCCTGGCCAGAAGATAAAATTTTAATTTAATTTAACCATGAAAATTTCCTTTTTTGGATTGGGGGTTTAGCTGAGCAGCATATGCACCTGCCTGGCAAGCATGAGGTCATGAGTTCAATCCTCATACCAAGAAAAAAAAAATCCATTCTCTTAAAAGAGAGCTTATAGGGCCAATTATTTTTAATGAATTATTGAGCAAGAGACAATACATATTATCTCTCATTAAATACATTTTGTCACTTCCTGTCCATCCATGGATTCAATATACTAAAGATCAAAAATATTGGGAAGAAATTATATCTGTATTTAACATGAAGAGATTTCTTTATGCTATTCTTAAATAATTTAGTACATCAAACAATGTTTACAAAGAATTCACTCAGTATTATGTATCATAAATAGCCCAAAGATTAGAGTATATAGAAGGATTATTATTGTTGTTATTTTGGTACCAAAGATTGAACTCAGGACCTTGCAGTTGCCAGGCAGGCACTTATGCCACTGAGCTAAACTCCCAGCCTCCAATCAGACCTAATCACCTAACAACAAGTCAGTTTTATTTTACTTTTTAAAAATCCATTTTATTAAAACATAAAATGAAAGAAAAGAAGAAGAAAAACTACAATGACATTTCAAAGCACATCAGTCAGGAGATAACAATGATAAGTACATTATGCATTGTCATCCCCAAGTCGTTCATCCAGAGCATAAGACATCTGCTTTCAATTGTCCGAACAATACCAGTACAAATCTTTCTCTCAGCAAACTCAGAGAAATCAGTAATATACTATCTTAACTATTTTATATACATATACGTATGTTTTTTTCTTTCAGCTTGTCACACTAATGAAACAATATGTTATTTACAAATGTGTGTCTTGTTTCACTAATTATGTTCTCAAGGTGCATCTATTTACCTATAAAAGCATCTAGTTTATCATTCTTTATGGCTGAGTAGTACTCCATTGTATAAAAATTCCACATCTTTTTCATTCATTCTTTTTTTTTTTCCTTTTTATCGGTACTGGGGATCGAACTCATGACTACCTGCTTGCAAGGCAGGCGCTTATGTCGCTGAGCTAATCCCCAGCCCCTTTTATTCATTCTTTAGTTGGTGAATATTCAACTTGTTTCCAAGATCTTGATATTATAAACTGTGCTGCTATAAACATGGGTGCACATATATCACTGTGACATGATGTTTTTATTCTTTTGGGAAGATACCCAGAAGGGGAATAGCTGGGTTGAATGGGACCTCCAATCCTAGTTTTTTGAGGAATCTGCACACTGATTTCCACAATGGTTGCACCAGTCTGAATTCCCACCAACAGCAGAGAAGGGTTCCTTTTTCTTTTCAGCCCCTCCAGCATTTGTTATTGGTTAATTTCTTGATACTAGGCATTCTTTCTGGGGTGAGGTGGAATCTCAATGTTATTATAATTTGTATCTGTTGAATAACCAGTGATGATGAGCATTTTTTCACATATTTATTTGATGTTTGTATGTCTTCATCTAAGAAGTTTGTATTTATCTCAGATGCCCATTTTCAGATTGGGAGGACAGATTTTTTTTGAGTTCTTTATATGTTCTTGACAGTAATCCTTTTTCTGACAAGCATTTTCCCCACATTGTGGGTTTTCTCTGTTGGTGGTTTCTCAGGAAGTCAGTTTTAAATCTGCATAATCTAATCACTTCCAAAAGCACCACAGATGTGCATGTGAGGCTTTAGGAGGACATCTAGATATAAACCGTCACAATTATCTTTCTGTTTCTATAGCAAAATACCTCAGGAAAACAACCGAAAGGAGCAAAGATTTATTATAGGCCGTGGTTTCAGAGGTCTCAGTCCATGATCAGCTTGCTTCATGGCTTTAGGCCTGTGACAAGGCAGAAGCATTATAACAGAAGGGTGTGATCCAGGAAAGCTGCTTATTTCATGGTAGCCAGGAAACAGAGAGGGAGACCAAAGAAGAAACGGTTGGGAACCAGATATTGTTCCAAAGTCACACTCTTTTTCCCTGTTTCTATTGCCTTCTGATAATGCTACAATTATGATCTCATCAATGGGTTAGAGCCCTTGTGGTCTAATCATGTCCTCAAAGGTCCATCAACTGGCAACCAAGCCTTTAGCGCATGATATTTGGGGTACATTTCAAACCCAATTGATAATGGCATAAGGAGTCAAATCACATTCCTGGAATAAATACCAAGGGATGACTACATTTGGTTTTGTCCATGGTTCCTCTCACTAAATTCTTAAAACTCCTTGAATTTCCCAAATAACAGGAATATCTTTTAATTATTCACAATGAGCTCCTTGGATATCACCTAAACTCATGCTAGTGAGTTAATTCAGGGTGGAGCACCAAGATAGTCTAAATAAAGGATGGTCATTAGAAAGGTTAAGTGATCAGATGATTGAGATTTGGAACTTAACCACCCAGTGGCTTCCAGGAACAGGTGGTGGTATGAAGATGGCTGGAGATTAAGCTCTACGAAAACTTGTACAGTGAGGATCACTGAACACGTGGGGGTGGTAGGGGTCTGGATAGAGGGGGCCTGGAAGCTTCATGTCCACTATCCCATAGCCAGCCTTGGCATCTGTATCCTTTATGGTACGTTTGATAATAAACTGATAAATGTAAATAAAATGTCTCTGTATGTTCAATGAAATATCCTAGCAAATTATTAAACCCAAAGATAGAGGTCATGGGAAGGCTGAGTTATAGCTGGTTATTCAGAAATATAAGTCACAATCTGGAACTTGCAACTAGGGAGTAAAGTGGAGAAAGTCTTGCTGGCTGGAGCCCCTAGCCGTCTCCAGGGAGCTGTACCATCTCCAGGGAGAGTCATGCCATCTCCAGAGAGACAGTGTCAGAACTACGTTATATTAGGATAGTGGAATTATATACAATGGAGTATCTGTCAACCAGAATAATGAAATCCCATCATTTCTGACAACATGGATAAACCCAGAAGACATAATACCAACGTAAAAAAAAACAGACACAAAAAGACAACTATAATATGTATTCACTTGTACTGTATATGGGACTGAAAAAAAGTAAACTCATAGAAAGATAGAATGGTAGTTGACAGAGGCTAGGAATGGGAGAAATGAGAGAATTTATGTCAAACAACAAAATTTCAGTTATGCAAGATGAATTCTGGATATCACATGTGCAATCTCATTATAATTAAAAATATATTATATTCTTGAAGATCACTCTGAGATTAGGATTTGAGTGTTTTCACCACAAAAAATAAGTGTGTGAGGTAATGCATGTGTTAATTTGTTTGATTTAGACATTATAGAAAAGTATACACATTTTTAAATGTGCAGGATAAATGTACATAATTTTTACTTTCAAATAAAAGAGAAGAGGAAGGGAGAAGAAACAATCTATGCCATATGAAGTGTGAAAACAGAGAGAAAAACGTTGTTTGTTAATTGGCACGCAGTTTCAGAAGAGTCAGTCTGTGTGAAATGACTTCCAGACTACCACATCACGGTGGTATCCATGATAGAGTAAAGCTGTGCATTTCACAACAGCAGAGAAACAGAGCACAACGGTGCCAGAGAGAAAAGGGCCAGGAACAAGATACAGTACCAAGACATGGTGACCCACTCAGAAACATCCAAAGGTGTGCTTTACTATTCCTGTAGGTGGTTCCCAAACCAGTAAAGTTGACAATGAATCTTAACTGTCACAATGGTGAATTCGCCCTTCCCATGAGCAAACTGGGGCACGAGCAGGGAGACAAGAACAATCCCCCCGACAACCCATGTATGCAACCGGCTGATTCTGAGGAACGCAGGCTGAGTTGTTAGCAACTGAGGTGCAAAAGCCATGTAATACTTGTATTGTTTGATTGACTTTGCAGGCCTAGAGCCAGTAGTCTGAGTATCTATTAAGAGGACAATATGCAATATAGCAATTATATGATAGATTTCCTTCTGTCTTGTCTTTGAAATCCAATTTTGAGATTTTCCTCTAGAGACTATAAATAGTTTTACCTTTCACATTTGGATCTGCAATTAATCCACTTTGGTTTTTTTTGTGTGTGGCAGGAGGTGGCTTATGGATTCATTTTCTTCAATTTGAAAATCTAATTGATTCATTACCAATGATTGAAAAGCTCATCCTTTGCCCTATTGCACTGTAATATCACCTTTGTCATAAATCAGGTGGCCATGCATTCTTGGCTCATTTCTGAACCATCTTTTCTATTCCACTGATCTATTTGTTAAGCCTTGTACCACTACTATCCTGTGTTAATCATTATTCTATAGTTTTCTAGTAACTATTGGTATCTGATAATATAAATCTACTAGCTTTATTTTTCATCAAAATTGATTTAGCTATGGTTGGGTCTTTGTATTTCCATATGAGTTTTAGAATATAGTGACTTAAGAAATTATTGTTTGGATTGTAATTTAAACTTTTTTGTGTTAGCTGAAACATTGTTAAACTTATTTGCATGTTTTTTCTATGGTAAATTCTTTTGAAAATTCAAGTGATTTTTCAAGGTTTGAAGATGTGACTCAGTAGTAGAGTTCTTGCCAAGCATGTACAAGACCCTGGGTTTGATCCCCAGAATTGAAAAGAAAATTCAAGTGATTTTCCCATATTTTATTTTCAGTTGTATTCTGTTACATTTTAACCATGTTACAGTAGAGATGTCATTCAGTAAAATCCATTGACCCTTATGTTCTTCACTCAGAGGCTAGTCATTTCATGTACAGAGCAGTCAAGGCAAATAATGGTGAAAGAAAAAATACGAAGAAATCAGAGTTCACATGAAATGTTCTAAAATTGTCAATCAGTTAAGAGATTTTTTTGCTTGATTCAGATGGAAATCATGAATCAGCAAAGTGCAGCTCTGCCAGCAGCCCTGATGCCAGATAATGAAGGGTGCCATTGGTTGACACAGCTGGCTCCTAGTTATTGCTGCTGCTAGGCGCCAGTTTATGCCAGATGCTATCGGTCGGCCCTGCCAAGTGCTGATCTCTGCCACTGATCTTCAATGGCTGCTAGTCTCTGGACCTCTTCAGGGTTAACTGTCTCTAATGTTTACTGTTCTTTCTTTTAAAGTGACCACTCTGTCCTGAAGTTTATAGGAACTTCAGAACCCGTACTCCCCAAGAAATAAATCACAAGCAGATTTACCACACCACTATAGCAACACATCTTTTGAATAAAGCCTGTGTGGCAAACCTTGGTACACCAGAGGGAGCCCTCTGAGACTAACAGAGGAGTGAGGAGAGGGCCGCCCTTACAGCAGCTCTACGTCTGTGACTGGTCCAGATGTGGGCCTGGGACTGGTTCAAATTTTAGGTCTGCTCAGTGCCTCAAGTAGATACAGGGCTCCAGAACAGTGGCAGCTGTCATGATGGCAATTTAGTGAGAAGGCTGAGCATGTGAGCTATTTGATTGACAGCTCTTACGTCACTGAAAAATGTCAGGATTGAGACCAAAGAATCTTCAGGAGAGCTAACTGTGTTTGCTGCTGCTTACTGGGACTTGGGGATGCTGGGGTTGTTAACAACAGGCCCTCATCTCCTTCCCCGGTCATAGCTACCTCAGCATGGTTCCTCTACCTGTGCTTCTTCAAAGAGGCAGTAGGAGCATTTGAAGCAACTGGAACAGGGGAGGGGCATTGGGCCGCACCCGGCTGCACTCTTGTCAGAGTGGCCACTAAATAACCAGAACACAGGCCACTTGTCTCAGCACACTGTAAGGAGCAGGATTGGAAATGAAGAGAGGGAGGGAGGCATGACAACCTTCAGCCAAACCACAGCCCCCCGACTGACACAGGAAAAGGGGAGAGTCAGGTACTTCTTGTCTGCCTCAAAGTAAGACACCTTTGGTGTTCCAGTCAACACATTTCCCTTCCCTTTGTCTTGCTCCTTTGTACTTGTGGTGAAAAATAGCAACAGCAGAGACCTGTTTTAGCATTATCACTAGTTTTGGAGGTCATGACTGCTGCCAACTCCTCCCCCAAGGGGCAGCCCTCATTCCCGTCACTGTTGTGTGTTATCATGGTCTGTGTCTTCACTGTCTTTTCTCTCAATTTTCACATTCCGTTTCTCGCTCCTGGGTTTGCTCAGTGTCATTTCAGTGCTGTCCCTGAGTGACAAATGAGTGCTCAACCTTTTCTTTTCATGCAGTTGTTATAGTCTCTTAAAATCAACAAGAGCCACAGTATCCTTGTAAAGCTGATAGTAATACTGTCAAATGTATGAAAATTTCCGTAGACAAGCAAATAAAGAGAATAAATCTCTGTCAGCAGGCATCTCTGTCTGTTAGATTGAGAATTTCATGCCAGCCACATTTAAAATCTTGTATGATATTAATACTAATCAGTGTTTATTAACATTCAGACACGTTCACAACTGTTGTAGCAGCTGAGTGCCTGTAAGTTAAATTGATTTTCGTCCTTAGGTACCCATTAACAGCACTATTTCCCATTTTTGTAATGAAATACAGTTGTTTGGGGTGTTTATGAAATGACATCCATTTGATTTATAAGTGACCTTGACTAGGAATCCTCTGTGTGTTAGAATGTAAAGGATCACCTCCCCCACTTTGATTGCGACATTGCGTCTGTGCATTCCCATTTCTAAACCACAAGAGACAAAGATCTGGAGACACAACAAATACCAAGTTACAGCCTCTCAGATACAGCAGAGGAAATAGTGTCAGCCTTGCTTTAACCAGCCTAACCACAAACCCACTGAGCAGACTATGTGATAATATAGTGAAGAAACTTAGAAGATTTTCTGAATTCAGAAGAAAACTCAGACTCAATGTACTGGCAACCTCTTCTTAAACATATGTTAACCCTGAAGAGCCTTATAATCTGACCTGCCTTGAAACGATGTGTAATATTCAATCTCAGAAAGCCCCAGAGCTGTAGAAGAAAGATAACACACTCCCTGCTTTTTGTTATTTTGTTTTGTTTTGTTCTGTGCTGCTTTGTTTTGGTTTGGCCTTTTTGTTTAGGGAAAGTTTTCCATAAATGGAATTTAGAGTTCGATCAGGGGCTAACTGAAATCAACCTGGCTGCAAATCCCAAGGTCACAATACCTCTCTGATTTTCTGAAGTGTATTCAGGGGAAATAGAGGGATTGACAGAATATTTCTTTGCCTCCATATTTCCTAAAATTCACATTTTTTTTTCTCATTTCAACACATGAGAACACTGTCCAAAACACACAGCCCCAAGAGCTGCTTTTCCCTGTAAGTGATGAAGAGCCAGGAGAAACACTCTGAGAGGGTACCCACTCCAACTCATGCCCACTTTTGGGTTATAAAAACTGTTTGATTTTTATTTTGAGATCATGCCAATTTTATTATAAGCACAACAACCCACCAACAATGATTTTTACTTCAGTGCTTTACAATTCAAGTTTGAACCGCAATGCCTTTACATAGTTATTACAAAGTTTATAAAAATGCTGACGTTGTTTACCAGGGGGACTCTTTACATACCAGATTCTTTGATAACAATAACAAGAAGTGTGTTTAAAAGGCTAGGTTCCCACTGGGCTCCAAACCTACAGCGTTGTTCGGATGCTGGTGTGCTGTGCCCAGACAGAATGCTTTGTTTGCATAGGCTTAATTTGCTCACAGGATGTTATTAATGTTATTAATGGGTGGAAGATTAATGGTTATAGAATTAAACACAAAAGCACAAGAATCACTTTTTTTGTTTTTTTTGTCCTTTTCCTTTTTATTGGTACCAGGGATCAAATTCACGACTGCCTGCTTGCAAGGCAGGCGCTTATGCCGCTGAGCTAAATCCCCCGCCCCCAAGAGTCGCTTTTGAAATACTATGAAAATGCAGGAAAGAAAATACGTAAGATGGAAGTGTAGCACTATGTGTGTATCAGTAAGAGCCTAAGAGTACGATGCTCACAGAAAGGAGAGGACAAAAGGCTTTCTCTCAGGGAAGGAAGGGCCCACTGGTTGGTGTGACTGGCGAGAGCTGGCCTACATTAATATGTTAATAACAACAAAAAAGTTCTTATAAATTTTATGGATAATGTTTCTGGGTTTCTATCCTAGGGATTTGTCTAACATGTACCACCCCCCTGACATCTGCTATACTTTAAAGACTAAGCAGCCCCAAAGTGGACAATGTTTTCAGCTGCATCAGAGCCATTCACAGTAGCTGTCTTTACTCTTCTTCCTGTCTGCCTGCACAGATTTCTGCCTCTACTACGTTAACCCTTCTGTACCCTCACTTGTAGCCGTGCCCCTGATTCGCTGCCCTTGTCTCCTACACTTTTCCTGCACCGTGTGAACTGGCTTGGTTTGTCCCTTGACTCCAGCCCCAGGTCAAACCCTCAGACCTGTACCACCTTTCTCAGCAGAGGCCACAAAACAAACTACCATTCATTGCCCATGTGAAATCCTCAGTTTGCAATGAGGTTTGGGACCAATAATTTTTTTTTTTTGTGAAGTGCCTACTAGCTATCATCTGAGCCTCACACAAAATTTTTTCTGATATGTATATATTTCTGTCTGTTGTTTGTTTTCAAAGGAAGTGGTATTTGATTTTTGAGAGAGTCATTTTGAATGCAGGGATGAATTACAGAACATGGGTTCTCCTGGAGTAACATTTTGATATTTTTTAGAGGGTTCTCTGATCACATTTTTCCTGGTGGTGTTTTATGCTGTAGCAAGTTATTTTGTTCATGCAGATAGGAAAAGGGAAGAGAATGTGATGAGTGGAAATAAAAAAGAAAAAATTTTATTACTAGAGGTATGAGTAATTTGCCCCAAAGGTATCATATTCTCCTACAGTATATACTTTAAAAATCAAATCACCTAAGGTGGAGATTTATTGAAATCTACTTTCTTAAAGTCGTACACCAGAACTGAAGTTTGTAATGAAAGGAGCACAGAGTCAGATCAAATTTTAGTTAATGTACTGTCTGTATAGAAACTTGGAGCAGTCTATATATTTGCAGCCTTAATATCATGATCTATAAAAATGGAAATAATTCCAACGTAACAAGGTTTTCTAGAACTATATGAGATGGTGTATGTGAAGATCCCTTATACTGAGGCCTGGTCCCACATAATCACTCAGTGAATATTTCCTATTCTTTCACCATCAGGTGAAATAAGAAATCGAATGCACTTTAATTTTATTGCTCCCTCTTTAGGGGATAAGAGTCATCTGAGCACACTAGAGTAATTTTGTTGTTTTGTACATTCCCACTAAATTGTTTTCTGCCAGGTGTTTTGAACAATTAGTTCTTTCCCCGTCAATCGTGAGGCTAGATAATGTGAGTAGTTCATAGACTAACGTTGTGTTGTTTAAATTACACCACAAAAAAGATAAATTTTGAAAACTTGTTCTGAACTTAATTTTAAAAAACCTATATTAAGTAGAGAAGAGCAATAATGTCAGAGGAATATTTCTCTGGAATGAGGAAGCAGAAGTTCGGTTAAACACAGCTGATGTGCCACCACACTTTGGGACCTTTCCTACTCTTACAGTTCTCTGACACACTGTGCATTAACCACATAGAATTAGCAGTTAAAAGAAGAACTCATTGTCGTCTGACCACACAGCAAGTGAGCACTCCCACTTTCTGTCTCTGGCTTGTACACCCACTGAGGTATCCTGGACTTCCCCTATGTGATCTGTTCTCTGGGTTGCTGCTGACAATTAAGATTTTTAGAGCCTGAAGTAATTCGTTTGAGGGAGGGAGTTGCACATTTGAGTGTCTTCTGCTGTGATTGGTGGGATGGGCTTTCAACCCCGATAATAATGCACAACAGCTGTTGAAGAACATCTTGTTCTAAGTGACACCACATTGGAAATGAAGAACCAGCCTCCATAGTCATTTGTACAGTCATTTGTATGATTGAATTTTGCATTTTGAGGGAGGCAAATGATATTTTAATCTAAAAACAATTTGGTTTTCTTCCTTTGGGAAGGAAGAGCTGTATCTTCCTGCAGAATACAAAACAGATTTTGGAAAGAAGAAGGTCTGGGTAGAAGGAAATAATGTAAGCCAAACAAAGCAATAAAGTGAGATATTTGCATCCACCTGGTTTTGTAATGACAGCACAACGACTATTGCTTTCTTGAATACTTCTTCTCTTAAATTGGCTGTACCTGAACCAAAGTGTTAATAGCAAAGAAGGATGGGGACAGCCAAAAGTTCAATATGCATTTATCACATGATCAAATGGCCGGCATTTGAGCAGCTTTGAAAGCAGGATATCTGCTTGGGAGAGAAGGGGAGCAGTGCGCCTTGCTTGTAACAGCAGCCTTCAGGGCTTTAGACTGGTTGTCCACTAACTGACTCACAGCTGTATCCAATCCAGAGCAGATGGTGTGGTCTATTAATCTGCTGTCACGACTGAGGTGGTGTCAGATTGCACTCTGTTTAATTGTAACATCTAAATCACAATAAGCATTGTGATGAGAAATGAGTATTTTAAACATAATCCATGTCAAATCCCATAGGATGGCACTCTGAGAAGAGAGTTATGAGCTGGAACCACCAAATCTAATATTGTTTGCTACAACTTCTAAGGTACTTATATAGTACTTTCCAAATTTTCCTCCTGTTATTTTCCTTTAAAATTTTCCAAATTTCTTCTAAGAATGAAGAACTTTTCCCCCTGAATTTTCCTAGGCCTTCTGTACATGCCTGCACATTTCACACATACAAAAGAAAAGGTTAGATTTCCTACCTGGAAGATTTCTAGGTACCACTTTGACCACTGCATCCTGATAATACCTGTTTATTTCTTTTTTTGATTGCACATATAGTTGAATATTCTATGTAAGCCTGATTTTATATGCAAACTATTTTAATAATTGAATTCATTCTTAAGTAGTTTGAATTAACTTGAAAACTATAATGTATTTCTCTATGCCTTAGCAAAAAAAAAAAAAAAAAAGTAACGAGAGCTGTAGACCTAAAAATGACTGTACCACACTTAAGAGTGTCTTCAGGTACCCTATGTGCAGCAGTCATAAAAATGAAAGAGCCAATAGCCTCTTTACAACCAGGTCTCTAAATTTCAGTGTGTGTATATAAAGTGGAGGTAATATAATCCCAACAACTGTTTCTCCTTTGAAAAATAACTTTTCTTTCTAATGACCTTTAAGGGTAAAAGAGGATCATGTGTTTGATTTGAAGGGCTACCATAATAAGCACCATAGACAGAATTTGTTAAGCAACAGAAATTTACTTTCTCACAATTCTAGAGGTGAAAAATCCAAGATCAAGAGGCCACAGTTGGTTTCAAGTTGGAGGTCTCTCTTCTTAGATGATTGTTTTCTTCACTCACCTATGTTGCCTGTGTCCTAAGCTCCTCTTCTTGTAAAGACACCAGTCATATTGGGTTAGCCTCATCCTTTTGAACTCATTTAAACTTAATTGACTCTTCAATGGCCCTGTGTTCAAACATAGTCACATTCAAAAATAGTAGGGGTTAGGACTTGAACATATGAATTTGAAAAAGACAGTTTTAGCTCATGACAAACCATAAAGGTATAGGCCACAGGGAGGAGAACAAGAAGCCAGCCACTTCCTGTGAGTCGGTGCCATGTGGGGGCTGCAGGGAGGACAACCAGACACCAGCCCCTACCAGTGTGTGGGTTGAGAGACAAGAAGAGCCAAGGTGTCCCCCCTAGGCCACAGGCTGATCCAGAGAAACACAGGCTGAGATGATGCCTGTCAAAGTGAAATACAACTTAACACTTGTAGTGTTTAGTGTTTCATTGGCTTTGCAGGCCTAAACCTAATAATCATCTATTTAGAGGTTAACAATATGCCATATAGCATCTATGGGGTTCTGCTTCTGATGGTGGTAGCCATTGTTAATTCCCTGTTATCTTGTTTTGAAGTCCTGTGTTCTTTTCATTGTTTGGTTTGGTTTGGTTTGATTCTGTTTTGCCTTATTTAATTCTATCATCTGATGGCATGGGCAGTTATTTCAAAGATAACAAGATATATTATGGTAGCTATTTTGTACTTACTATTATCTTGTTTTGAAGTCCTATATTGCATTCATTGTTTTGCTTTTTATTGATTCTATTCTGTCCTGTTTTGTTTGATTTTTTAATATTTTATGGCATGAGCAACTGTTTTGAAGACAAGAGACATTATGATAGCCACTGTTGACTCACTATCATCTTGTTTTAAAATCCTGTATCACTTACACTGCTTTGTTTTGATTGGCTTTATTCCATTTTATTTTGCTTTGTTTTATTCTCTCTAAAATAAAATTTTAAAAAACCATAAAGGCATAATAGTGTGTTGTTTTCTGGCACATCACTTTCCAAGGTTTTTCTGTTTATATGAACAACTATGTATCCGCTTTGATGTCATTTATAAATCTGAAAACAAGAAAATTGTTTTATTTGAAGACAAAAGGAAGAAACCAAGAAAAACCTGCTGTGTATGAAGTATATTTTGAAAATGCTTATAATAGTAAATGGACTGAAATTTCTTGTCTCTTTGTTTTGTGGGGAGTTTCTTTCTTTTTCTTTTTCCTGTAGGAAAGGGTCTTGCTATATAGCCCAAAAATGGCCTTGCACTCTTGGTGATCTTTCTGCTTTGGCCTCTTGAATGCTGGGATTATAGGTTTGCACCACCATGCCTGGCCAGGATTTACATTTTGTCAGGAGTATATATTAGATTAGCACATGGGATTAGGAAACTATTAACTAAAAGTTATAAAGCAGGAATTCTACTGGCATTTATTTATCTACTTATTTAGAAATGAGATCTTGCTTTGCTGTCCAGTCTGGCCTTAAACTCTTGGGTTTAGGTGATCCTCCTGCCTCAATTTTTTGAGCAGCTGGAACAATAGATATGTATCACTGTGCCTGGCTTAATATTATAAACCAAGAATTCTGTCTTTCTAAAAGTGTGACAGAAAAATTCTGGGTAAAAATAACACAGGCAGGAGGATACAGTCAAGCACTATAAAGAAACAGAGTAAGAGCCCTGGTCAAACTATGAAACCTAGTCCCTTCTTACTGTCACATCTGTCCATTGACAAGTTATTATGGGAAAGATGACTATTTCCTCTCTGCCTCACTCTGTCTTTATCCTGGGGTCCATCTACCTAATATCCCAAGCAATCTTTATGACTCTTTCAAAAGTAAAGGTATCAAGAAACCCAGAGATTTCCTTGCTTCATGTGAAGTATATTTTTCTTTATTAATATTTGCTATTCTTCAAATCCTGGATCCCCTTTGAACTTAGTGGTTTCCATAGCCACAGTTATGAGGACTTTTCTAGAAAAGTAACCCATTGGCCAAAGGCAAGGTTGTTTACTATTATTCACATGGTGCTACTTCCACTTACTGTAAATCCCTGATGTACTGTAAATCCCTGATGAATACTTCCCATGTCCTGTTTCCAAGGCTGAAACTCCTGGAGCCACTTTCTGAGAAATCTTCTATTGAAATTTCTTGCCAGATAAAATGTGTGGAACTCAGACAAGAGTTCCTGACGAATGGTCATAGTTGACTGAAAATAACAGAAACAAATATTCACTGGAAGCCCAAAGAGAATTAGCTTGTCAACCAATGTAACCAAAAGAAATAGAAATGGATAAATGCATCTTTATTCTTGATACAAATACAGGAGAGAGACATGGATTAATTTCTAAATATTTTAGAATAAGAAAGTGCATTCTTTTAAGAAATAAGGGAATAAAGTAATGTATTGTTTTGGGAGTGAAGTAGACTTAGAATCTCATCATCTTGCAGCATACGTACAAATAAGAAACTCAGATAATTTTAAATGCAAGCACATGGTATACAGCTTTACCACCATGAATTCTGCTGTCTGAGACAGACATAAAAATCTGAAATTTGACTTTTATATTACTTGTATGACTTTCCATTACATTAAAGTTACTGAAGTGGAAATGTAGACCACCACTGCACAAAAAGGATAATTCAAAAATATAGCCATCTTCAGAATGAGGACACACGGACATTCAACAGTTTATTTCTTATCTATTATTGTGAGATTTCCCCATTCACAAAAACAAAATAAACTAGGAGGTTAACATTTACTACTGAAATGGAAAAAAGTAAGAATCTCCTATCTGTTAGGCCAAAGTAGTCACTGAGGAAAATGTAAATTAAAACAGCTTGTGAGAAATTTTGCTGTTTTGTTAATATATGTAGCAAGTTTGAAAAAAATAGTAAAGGATTAAAGGAAGTTTATAATGTGAAGATCAGCTGACATGGCTTGTCTAAAATGTTTATGGGAAATTTGTACACTGTGAGCTTATTATAAATTTATTACTGTCATAGGCCCTTATATGAATTAAATAATATAATCATAGGCTCTTACATTAATTAAATAAAAAGTATTGAGGATTAAATTTATCACTAAATTTTACTACTTGTGCTTTCAAGAGAAAAACATATTTAATAATAAAATCATAACAATTAAAAATCAAGAAAATTGCAGGTACATTGCAAACTTTATATATACTTTATTTCTCTTATAATAAGAGATAATACAAGTTTCATGCATCATGGCTAGACAATAATATAAATTAACACTGACATTTCATTAGATAATTCACAATTATTTTAAAAATATAGATAGAACCAAAGGGGGAAGGAAGTAAAGCAAATGACTTTCAAGTTCAACTAGTCATAGAGATGATGGATATAATCAAAGCCAGAGTAATGATAGAAAGGGGATGGAAGAAGTAGGTTTCAAAGTATGGCCTTCTCCACAACTGTGATGTGATGAGATACCATGAATTGATTTCACAAGTGCAGAAAATCATGGAATGTGTGCCCTGGCAGAGACCTGTGATGAGCTCCCACCTCTTCATTTGACAAATTGCAGGAGGAGGACCAAAATGAGCTAGTAGATTTGTACAAGGTCACAAGTATCTTTCCTACCTTTTCTAGGTAGAGGTAAGAGAGCTTTTAAAATTCTTCTTGCCACCATGAACACAAAATCTTTAAGGCCTAGACCCTAGAAAAGAAATACAACTTTAGTTGCAGATTTGGTTTTATTTTTTATTTTGAAGAGAATAAAACCAAATTTAAAATTAAACAACGAACATGATACAGGACTTCAAAACAAGACAAAAGAAAATCAATAATGGCTACCATAATGTTATTTTCAATATAACTGCCTATACCATCAAGCATAATAAAATCAAACAAAACAGAACAGAATAAAACCAATCAAAATAATGAAAGCAATACAGAACTTCAAAATAATAGGGAAACAACAGTGGCTACCAAAATATATTTTGTTATCTTTGAAATAGATGTCAATGCTATCAAATATAATAAAATCAAAAAGAAAAAAACAATAAAACCAAACTAAACAAAACATTAAAAACAATACAGGGTTTCAAAACATTATCATAGATTAAAAATGGCTGCTGCCTTCTCTTTTTAGATGTTTCCTCCCCTTGCACTTTCACAGTATCTATTGTGCATTTTGGATCCCACTAACTCTTTTAGTTTTTTATATTAGAGAGACAACATGATATTCACCCATATGACTCTGATTCATTTCATCCACGAGCATGATCTTAAGTTGTATCCACAAGAGCCTCAAGGTTATTTTTCTTTATAGCTGAGTAGTTTTCTATTGTATAAAAAAAGTCATGTCTTTCTTATCCATTTTGCAGCCGATGGGCAGGCCAGGCCGTCCCTACTTTTCTCTGGTTCCCTCACATGGAGCATTGTTCTCACTCTTTTGGCTTTCAGTCTATGAATTTTCTTTCAAGCTAAATGTGTTTCCTGCATGAAGCATATTTATGGATCCTGTCTCCCGATCCACTCTGCCTGTTTCTTTTTATTGGTGAATTGAAGCAAGCTATATTAATGGTTATGGCCAACATGCACTGATTTGTCTCTGTCATGCTATTTTCTTGCCATTGGCTGCTTACGTTCCCCTCCACTCAATTGCCTGCCCTGCTTGGTGATCCCCCTCTGCCACTGTTCCTGGAAATGTGGTCATTTTTATCTATCTCTAGAATGTTCTTCAGTATTCTTTGTAGGGTTGGTTTGGTGGTCATAAATTCCTTCAGTTGTGCTTTGTTATGGAAGTATCTTGTTTTCCATTAATTTTGAAAGATAGTTTTGCAGAGTACATCAATCTGTTTTGGAAGTTGCTTTCTTTGAGGACTTAAAATACTTCACCCTCTTCTTGACTTGATACTTTGTGTTGAGAAGTTTGTAGTGATTCTGATGGGTCCTTTATAGGTGATCTGTTTCTTTTCTTTAATAGCTTTTAATATTCAGTTCTTGTGCTGAATTTCTGGGATCTTGCTTATTATATGTCTGGGTGCAGATTTATTTTGGTTATGGTGAGTTGGAGTTCTACATGTCTCACTTAACTGAATGTCACTTCCTCTTCCCATGCTTGGGAGGTTCTCAGCTATTACTTCTGTAAATAGACTTTTTATGTCATTTATGTTGACCCTTGCTTTTTTCTTGACACCTATTATTCTAAAGTTATTTTTCTTTGCATCATCTTACAGCTGTTGAATTGTTATTTCCTGGTTCCTCATTATTTTTAAGAGACCTTTCCTTTGACAATCGCAAGTTGCAGACCTGTCTTCAAGATCTGAATGTCTATTTTTAGTTTCTTTCAAGCAGTTTTGCCAGCTTTCAATGGAGTTTTTAATTTCCTGGATATCTCTTTAAATCTGTTTCATGTATTATAAATCATTTTGTATTGTTCACTCAAGGTTTCCCTCATTTCCCTATGTGCATCTACTTTTTTTCATCTGTGTATTCTTTAGAGGTGCTTAGCCATTCTTTTATTATGTTTTTCATTTGTTCTTTTACCTGAGATAGTATTTCTGTTCCAATTTCTTTTGTAGCCTCACAAAATTGTTTCCTTACATTAATTGCCATCACTTCAGAAACTTTAGTTGTATGACTCCTGATCTTTATCTCTGTTTACATCTCCTGGACTTGCTCTGCTTTTGTGGAAGGCCGGAGACTGCCTTTTGCTTCTTCATCTTGACATTTTCCTTGGTTCTTCTGGACAAGCCGGTAGTGGGGTCCCAGGCACTTCCCACATTGGCTACAATTTCTCCAAAGCATGACCGTTTGGTTCTCCCAGCCAGTTCTGGCTACAGGTATCTGATGGTGGCCATTGGGTGCACTGGTGCAAGGCTGGCTGCTGCTTGTCCAAGCCCATACTGGCTACCAGCAGCAGGAGGCCTCCCCAGTGCTGGCTGGAGTGCACGCAGGGACAGGGCTGGCCACTGCCTCCTGGACCTCAATTGGTTACCAGTGGGAAGCCTCCCTGATGGCAGCTGGAGTGCCTAGTTTGTTTTTGAAATCAAATTATGTTTTAAGTGCAGCTCCAAGTCTGTAGTATAGAAAATACATGCTTTAGGGAGGTCAAAATAACAGACTTTTTCAAATGATCTTCATTTTGGATCAGTTCATAGACGACCTGGTAAATTTTAAAATTGCAGAATGTTTGCATTTCAAGGCTCTTAGAGAGCATTTAGAAGTCCATCCCTGCTTAGAAATGGAAAGAGCTGTTTTTACCCACTGTATCACAAGCCAGAGTATCACAGGAAGCTAAGTGACTACAGAGCAGAGTGTGGATCTGGATCTAGCTTTCTGAAAATGCTCTAATGCTGCTTCTACTGTTTCCTGCTTCCTCTTTTGTTTCTAATTTCTTCCTTAGTAATGACAGAAAAGATAGAAACAAGAGACCTAAAGTTTCCATATTGACCTTTGGAAATAGTTGATTTTGAGAATATATAAGGCCTTTTATTGATTGATACTTTTGCCAGCTATCTGTAGTGTTTGCTTAGAGAAGTTATTCATTCAGATAAATTGCTAGCCTTGTCTTTTTACTTATAAATGATAATAAGGGTAGACTGCCTTGGAACCGCACTTTAAAAACCACTTGTGAAAAGAGATTCATTTGTGCTTTCATTCATTCAGTAAAGATTTACTGAGCATGTACTGATAAAAACGGCTAGATGTGAGAAGAGAAAAGACAAATTACAAGCCTTTCTTTGGAGAAGCTTATAGTCTAGAAGGAAAGAGAAACATACATCAAAATGTAAACACCCTTACATGGTGCTGTGCTAGAATGCCTGTACAATATGCAACAACACAGCAAAGTGGTTAATATGTGGATCTTTTTTTAATTTTATTTAAGGAGAAAAAAAACAGAGAAAGGGTACAACTTATACAGATTTACAGAAAAAAATAAACAGCAGGAAATCACTAGTTAATGGATTACATATTGCCATCTTAGAAATAATTGTTCAAGTCACAAAATTAAAGCTTGTAGAGTGGACATTCCAACAATGATACTGCAAACAGTTCTGTTCAATGATCCAATAAAACTCAGTGATATCGTTTTCTATCTTATACACTTAAATATACATGCGGTTATATCATTTAGAGCACTTTCTTTTCCTCTCTTTTGGATCTTGACTTATACTGTGTGTGGTGGATACCTCACATCTGGCACTTCTTACAAATTATCTCTGAGCTTCATTTTTCCTGTTTTTAGATTGTAGACAAAGAATATTTCCAATAGCACAGTATGCTATGAGAATTAAGTGAAATGTAATGCAACATCACTGGCACATGTGTGCTCAGTAAATGTTAGCCATTCTCACTGTTACTGTTGTTAATTTCTATAGCAGAAGAACAAAAGAGACAGTGTTTATTTGGCTTGCAATGGCCCACAGATATTCCATGAAAAGGCTCTACTCTAGCTGAGATTTGTGTAAGTTATCATCTCTCTGTTGGAAGAAAAGCAAGATGAACACGGTTTCAAACATTTCCTGACAATATCTATAAACAGAAACAAACTCAGAAACCTTTTTCCTACCCTAATGATGCATTTGTGAATATGCCATTCTTCTGACTGATAAACACAGGAAGTCGGTGGTTTGGTGTGCTGGAGCTGATCACTTTGCTTAAATTATACAAAAATTTTACCACTACAATTTCCTTGTCTCCTGCATGTACTCCTTTAGCAACTCTCACTGCTGAAAAAGAATAGCAATCACAAGTAAGTTATTTTCTCTTCAAAAATCCCAATAGTAGGCCTATGGCAATATCCTCCATATTTGAAGATACTTTTCCTCATCCCTACTTGTGTTAATAACCCAAAACTTATAATTTTGGGTCTTTTGTTCCCTTTCCTTCTTGAAGAAACCTTCTGTTTGTGGTTGGGAGATTAGGAAGCTATTTATGATCATGGCTTAATGTTAATCCTAACCCAAAAAATATGGTGGGGTTCTCCCTTTAAAGTCATCACAGCTTATGCAATTGATTTTATACAGTCACATACACTGAAATCCAGAAACTGCTGAAATAAATTTTGCCTTTATTTTAACATAATTTAGCTATTTCTATTAAGACGTACAAAGTCCATGACATTCTAACTATGTACTAGATGAGGTGAGTAGACATCACAGGGGAGATGAGGACAAAACCAAATCTTCCTCTAATACCACCACTGCCAGATGTAATATTCTAGCACAAAGTCATTGGAAGGGTAGACTTTAGATAGCTCTAAAATGCAGGTGTCAGGAAGAAGGGAAGAGATAGGCCCTATGGATACACATACAACTTGCAAAGTATTTCATTAAGCCTTCACACTAACCTTTACTGGTTTATAAATAAAGACTCTTATGTGTCAAGAGGTTAAGTAACTTGCCAAGGCCAAAGAGTTAAATGACAATAACAAGATTAAAATCTTGCTATAATTTCAGGGTCAGGAGAAAGGTTTTATAAGAAGTAAAATTTTATCGCACTGTGAATGATTAATGCATGACACTTTGTTGTTAAAATTAGATTAATTTTGTGTAGTGGTTTCCCAAATTCATTATTAGGAGAACTACTATTTTGAAGTTTTAGTGGTTTTATAGAGATTTTAGAAATTTTAAATATGGTTTATAAAATAGCTTTAATTTAAATGATGTATGCTATGATTTAAATATGAGCTTTCCCCTAAGACTCATGTACTGAGGGTTTGATGTACAATACAGTAATGTGCGGAGTTGAGGCCTAGTAAGGTAACTGGATGATGAAGGTGCTACCTCCATCCTTATTAGGACTTGGAGGAAGGAGGTCACTAAGGGCATGGCCTTCGAAGATGTATCCGGTCACCAATCCCTTCATCTCTCATTGGCTCTTTTCTCTCACTCTTCTGATTGCCAAGAGGTGAGCAGCTTTCCCTGGCCATGCCATTTCTGTCCTGGAACCACCCAACCATGGATTGAAACCATGAGCCAAACTGTGTATGTCAGGTGCTTTGTCCCAGGTAACTAATACAATGTGCAGTGTACTAACACCTGGAACACCATGAAAGTATTCACTGAAATTCTCCTTTGCTTTAAAGTAAATGCTAAAATTAGGACTTAACAAAAATATCCTATAAGAAAAATAAACTTCTGAGTATTCTGCATTAAAATTCTGTTGCTACCCCATTTCTGTTATATTAATGCATATTGATTATACAAAGTAATGGATTTTATTGCAGCATTTCACATATGTATGTCATATACTTTGAACATATCTCTCCTCATTACCCTCTTCTCCCCGTGATCCCTTTCCGAGGATAATTTCCATTCTACTTTCTTGTCATATTTTCTTGCCCATTTCTTTTCAGCAATATTTATTGAAAGAATTTATATTCTATTTCGAAACAAGGTCTTGCTATATTTCCCAGGCTGTTGTCAAACTCCTGAGTTCAAGCAGTCTTCCCATATCCCGAGTATCTGGGAATACAGGACCACATTGCAGCAGCAAACTTAGTATTTATTTTCTTTTGTTATATTTGCTACATCTACTTGCTCTCTTCAACGCCCTTCAATCTAGATTCAGTTCTATCTAATCCAGTGAAAATTTCCTGGTCTGTTACAGTTGTTTTGGCTAAATTAAGCCACGCCAGCCAAATTCTAAGGTCGCTTTTCATTCTCTTCTTCCCTGCCCCTCAGAGACTTCCACACAGATGGCAGTTCCAGTCCTCAGATGTTTCCTCCCAGGACACTACCCTCGCCTGGTTTCCTCCTGCTTCCCGTCTTCAGTTTCCCACTGTCTTGCTGTATCTTCCTCTTCAATTTGTCCCCTAAATACCAGAAAGAACAGCACTCTGCCCACCCCATTTCCTTAGACATCATCTCTGAGTAATGTTTATCCTTTTCTGTGGCTTTAACTACTAACCCCAGGCTGATCATTGAGCCCTAGCTTCAGTTTCAGGCTCATGTATTCAGCTGTTCACATGATACCTTCTCAGGATAAACAACAGGTCTCATATTTAACATACCCAAAATAATATTCTTGACCTTATCCCTGTCAACCTGTCCTTTGCCTGTTCTCCCCATCTTGGTAAATGACTTCACGACCAAGTTCCTTGACTAGAAACCTAGGAATCATCTCTAACTCCTTTTTCCTTTATTTTCCATAGCCAGCTCATCAACAAGTCTAATAAACTTTCCCTCCAAACTGTGTCTTGTTTACCATCTTTACTTGGCTGCTGCAATTCTAGTCCAGATAACCACAAGTCACCCTGAGTTCCTAGCCCAGATTTTTGGTTCTACTCTTTCCTCCTTCTCCAATAATCCATTCTGCATACCATAACTCAAGGTTTCTCAACTATGGAACTCTGAACAGTTGAGGCTGGTGATTTCGTTTGTTGTAGGGGTTAATTAAGCACTGCAGAATGTTTGGCAGTGTCTCTGGCTTCTATCCACTAGATATGAGTAGCACACATGCCCTACTCACGTATAAACAAAAATGACCAGACATTGACAAATGTCCCCTTGGAAGCAAAATCACCACTTTTTGAGAGTTATTCCCATAGCTACAACAATTTTTGCTTTTAAAAAATGATTTATAATTATTAATAAGTAGTAAGGCAAAAAACCACAAAAACAAAGTTATTAAAAATATCTCTTTGTATCAGTCTGTTTTCCCATCACTAGGACACAGTGTCAAAACCCCACAACTTCTTCGCTTTTTGTTTTTGAGACAAGGTCTCTCTATGCAGTACAAACTGACCTTGAACTAGCTTAAGTAGCTCAGGCTGCCCTTAAACTCACTGCAATCCTCCCACCTCAGTCCCTAGAATGCTGAGATTACAGGTGTGCACCACCATACCCTACCCAAATACGCACCATTTAAAGGAGAAGAGACTTAATTTGGTTCACAGTTCCTGAAGATTCTGTCCTGGTCAGCTGGCTATAACCCAAAACAATCCTGGATGAAGGGCATGGCAGAGCAACAGTGCTTAGTTAGCTCATGGTGCTGGGAAGCAGAGCATGGGCACAGTGACAGAAAGGAAGAGATCGGAGACCACATAACACTAGTATACACGGAACCCAAGGTCCCGCCTCCATGGCCACCTAGACACACCCACTGTGTTATTTACTAATTCTCTAGGGGGCTCCCCAGCCAATCAAATTGATACAGTCAAGATTTTTCCATCACACTCTTCTTAATTTAAACTTTCCAGTGAGTCCCCAAGCCTTGCGACATGTTCTACATGATAAAGGTACATTTCCCTTACCTTCTGAATGCTACTTGCTTTGTTTTATTTGTATTTTTTCATTTTGTTATTAGTACATGTTCACAATATATAACGATTACCTTTTCTGAGGGGTGTTGGTGTTTGTACATAATACATCTTAGTTCTTTTGACTTTCCCTTTCCCACTCCTTTACTCTCTTGGTCCCCTTCCCATCTGCAAAAGATCTATCTCTGTGTTTCCTATTTCTACTTTTATTTTGTTCTTTAAATTATTTATACTTTGGGTTTCTCATATAAGAGAGACCATGAAATATTTAAGCTTGTGTGCCTGATTTATTTCCCTATTATGGTCTCAGATTGCATCTGTTTTCCTGCAAAAGTCTCAAATTTAATCCTTCAATACTCAGCAAGTCCTTCTTTCCCCATCCTATCTTTTGTGCCAGACATTATCTCATAACATCTTTAGCTTTCATATTCCTTGAGTGGAGCTGGTACCTGTACACAACACATCTTCATTCTTTTGACTTTCTCTTTCTCATGGCTCCCTCTTCCCTCCATGCTTGATTCTCTTCCCACTTGAGAAACACCTATCTCTCTACCCTTTATTATCTTTGCTCTTTATAATTTAGGTTTCACATTTAAAATTGCAAGGTTATATGTGAAACTTCTCAGTCAAAATATTTGTAGGATTTTTTTTTGTTCTGTTTTGTTTTTTCAGTTTTTGTGATAGTGAGGCTTGAATCCCGAGCCTCACACTGAACTACATTGCCAGCCCTTTCTAAAAAAAGGAATTTTGAGACAAAATCTTGGTAACTCACTAAATTGCCTAGGCCGGGCTTAACCTCTCAGTGTTACAGGTGTGCTTGGATTGCAGGTGTGTACACCGTGCCGTTTTTAGGTATTTTTAATAGGACAAGATATTGGCCATGCAAAGCTCAGATACATTTTCCCTCCAACATAATATGTTTTCTGGAACAACTGAGGAGAAAAAGCTGCTTGGATTATTATCAGACCCCAAATGCCAATAAACAAAGTTTGGCAAAGTTAAAACTGAGTAACTTGTCTTTGCAAGCATCCTAAGCTTGTTGAAACCCATTCCCAGAGGTGAAAGCCTAATGAATCTATCTATTGTGCCATCTAGCCTTCTGTTGGATATAAGCTTTGTCAGGGGAATGAGGTATTGATGTTTTAATGTCTGTGGATTATGGTAATGTGTTTAACTATATTGATCTGTTCAGTATTCTGTACTTGCTTTGGCTGCCATCCCAAAAACTATGAGAGAAAGAAGTGTCCAGATGGTCCTAACACAGACTATGAAAAAAGATCAAAGACATAGCATATCAATGTGATTCATAAAACATTAGATATCAAACTTTTGACACCTCGGTTAGGACACAAGCCTAACAGAAAGGTGTTTAATGGGCTACATTAATCCTACCACTGACAAAAATCAGTGTGTGTCTGACAAGAATGAGAATTTCTTCATGGAGCTACACTCTATGGAAGGAACAGAGAGGTAATTTTCCATAGATTCTTCCATTCAGGCAAGGACCTCAGACATAACACAGTAAAGGGTCACATTGGTAGGAAGGCATGGAATGCCAGGAGCAAACAGAACCATGAATGAATTGCAAAGCACTGGCCTCTGAAGTTGGGTAGATCTGGCTGAGCCACACTTGTTCTGTACTTACTAATAACTTCTTATTTGCAGTCCTGTGGAAAACTAAACAAACAATAACAACAACCAAACCCCATAAATGAGCTGGGTCTGTAATACCAGCACTCTGGAGGCTAAAACAGGAGGATTTCCATGAGCTTGAGGCCTGCCTGGCATGCATAGTGAATTCAAGACCAGCCTGAACTACATAGTGAGACTCTGTCTTTAAAAAACAAACAGAAAGAAAACAAACAAACAAAAAAGCTGCCTGAGGGTTAGTTCATTTCCTTATGCTTTTATTTTTTAACCTATGAAAAGACAGAAAAATGATGATTAATAATATAGTCAAAGGATAAAATGTGATAATGTATGTAAAGTACCTGAACCAGAATAGAGTTCTCTTCTTCCCTCTTCTGTATTTTGTTCCAGACACTGCAGCAACTGCTTTCATTAAGATATCATATGAATCACCTACCTGACCTTGAAATTAGCAAAGACCTTTGCTAATTTCAAGGAGGGAGAGAGAGAGAGCAAGGCCAGAGTCACTCTCCTGTGCTCAGCAGCTTTTGTCACCTGCCTCAGAGGAAAGATTAGCTTGTGTGAAATGCTGACATTGAGTGCCCTCTGCTCTGTAAAGGTGATCTAAGGCTTGGCAGAGCCATTGAGAGGTAGACTGAGAGCTTGAGGGAGCATCTGTACCCAGTTTCCCAAGCTGTTGGCCTTCAGAAAAGGAGCAGACCCCTACCCTGCCGGGATGATCTTTGTCACAGATGCCACAGGCACTTTAGAGTCATTGTAATAAGAGTTGAGTCTGCCAGCTCAGGCATCAGAAGAGAGGGATAAACAATAGCTAGCAGTTTAAATAATGCAGGACATTTCATATTCAAGTTTGGGACTTTAGAGGAAACTGAGAACATAATAAATAAAAAGGACTGCAATCGCCTTTAATAAAGCAAACAGACCAAGGAGTCATTCATTTGCCATATGAAAGATTTGTTTTCCAGGGCAATCATGCAAAAAGGCTTAACTTATTCTGCAGATGAAAAACTGCTCTGACCCTATCCTGCCCAGCTGAATGAATTTGGCAAACAGGATTTTCAAAGTACATTTTTTCAATTAATGTTTTAGTATTTTAAGCCTTTTTGTGGAAATTATAGCTTTAGCTGCTCAAGATGACTTAAGCGAGTGCCTGCCTGATTTACAAATGCACCCAAGCAATGCCAGTGCCCTTTGAAAATTAGATTTTAAAAATAATCATATGGTGGCTTTTTTATGTACTCAAATGCTTCCCATGTGCAGGTTCTAGCCTCATTCTGAAGAGCAGATTTTCAGAATCTACTGCACATTTCAACTCCTTTTTCATTCTTTGCTCCTTCCCTTTTAGCTGACCCCACTTTATTCATCAGAATAATGAAAACAGAACCATAAGCCTTAAGATGAGGAGCCATCAATCATCAAGGCTTCCTTTATTCTTGCCAAATCTCAGAGCATCATCAAGTCTTCACCCTCTCATTAACTTGCATCTGTGTTATTGCTACAGCCTCTTAACGTTGTGATCTAGATACTCTATACATCATGCCCAAAGTATTCTTAAAACATTACTCAAGTTATTTCTCACTCCAGGAACTATAAAAGCAATCTATTATATCTAATATTAACCTTCAACACTTCATCTTGACATGCTTTTTTTGTTTCATTTTATTAATATGCTTTATTCTATAGAGTAGTTTTAGGGTAACAGCAAAATTGAACAAAATACTGAGAATTTCCATCAATTCCTTCCATGCAATAGACCTGGTTTTTTTACTATCAACACCTACACTAGAGCAGTGTTATTATGGCTGAAAACAGACACTTTTGCATAATTATCAAAAATAGTTCATCCACCAAAGTCCATAGTTTACATTCACTCTTGGAATTCTATGAGTTTTGGCAATTATATAATAGCATGTAGTCACTAATACTGTATCACACAGAACAGTTTCATTGCTCTAAAATCCTTTGCGCTCCATCTGTTCATTCCCTCCTCTCCTCATAATCCTTGGAAACCACTGATCTCTTCACTGAGTCCAGCTTTGCTTTTTCTTTTTTCACACTATCATATAGCTGGAATCATACAATATGCAGCATTTTCAGGTTGGCTTTATTCATTTAGTAATATGTGTTTATGATTCTTTCATGTATTTTTATGGCTTGATTGTTCATTTCTTTTTAGCAATGAAAACATTACACTGTATGGATGGATGCACCACAGTGTATTTGTCTGTTCATTTATCAAAGGACATAATTCCAAGTTTGGGAAATTATAAATAAGGCTTCTATAAACAACTGTACACAGGTTTTACATGAATATATTTTCTTTATGGAGAAAATGTTCAAAATCTTTTCTTCTGGCTTTTTGAAATGTTCACTATGTCACCATTTCCTGTAGTCATCATACTGTGTTAAGTGTATCAGAAAATCTTACTCCTATTACTTAGTAATCTTTGATCAATCTCCTCTCATCCTTCCCTTCTTCCTACTCTCCTTAGGCTCTGGCAACCAGCATTTTATTTTCAATTTCCAAAAAAAACCAAACAAACAAAAAAAAAAAGACAAAAAAAATCAATTTCCATGATACCAACTTTTGTTATATTCTCCTTGTGTAGAGAACATACCGTACTTGCCTTTCTGTGTTGGGCTTATTCTTTTTTATCTCCAGTTCCATCTATGTTGTTGCAAATGATAGGATTTCATCCTTTTAGTTAAAGTCTTCCATTGTGTACATGTACCATATTTTCCTTACCTATAAAATAGTTGATGGACATTTTGGTTGTTTCTACTTTGCAGCTCCTGTAATTAGCACTGCAGTGAACAGTGCAGGTGTCTCTTTGACATACTGATTTTATTTTATTTGAATGTATATCCAATAGTAGGATTCTAGATTGCACTATAATTAATTTTTTTTAATTTTTAAGACTTGAATACTGTTTTCCACAATAGCTGCACTGATTTATTTTCCATCCAACAGTATTCAAGGGTTCTCTTTTTGCGTATTTTCACCAGCTTTTGTTACCTTTCATCCGCTTGATAATTGCTGTTCTTAGAAGGATGAGATGATATCTCATTGTGACTTTGGTTTTCATTTCCTTGATGATTAGTGGTGCTGAACAGTTTTTCAGGTATATGTTGGTCATTTGTATGACTTTTTTTTTTTTTTTGAGAAAGGGTTATTTAGACCTAGTTCTCATTTTTAAACCAAGTTATTTGGTTTTTGCTATTGAGGTTTCTTAAGTTCCTTATATAGTCTGCATATTACCCCTGTGTCAGATCAATAGTCTGAAAATATTTTTTCCTATTCTGTAGATTGTCTCATCACCCTGCTGATTGTTTCCTTTTCTGTGCTGGAGATCTTTAGTGTGATATAATAATCTCATTTGCCAATTTTTAAATTTTGATCCCTGTGTTTTTGGAGACTTGTCCAAAAAAAAAAATAAAAATTCTTGCTCATCTCAATGCCTCAATGTCTCTAAGTGTTTCATGTTTTCTTCTAGTAGTTTTATAGTTTCAGGTCGTGTGTGTGTGTGTGTGTGTGTGTGATATACTGGAGATTGAGCTCTACAATTGAGCTAGAGTTGATTTATTTGTTGGACTGATGAGAGGTATGGGGTATTTTTTTCCATTATACTATATGTGTAGCCTGACTTTTATATTCCTATCAATTCACTTAATCTTTCTAAAATTGTTTGCATTTTCTGAAACTAGAGCATCCCACTGTTATCTGGCTTGGGTTCTAACTGAGCTCCCATCATCTGTCCCAGCTCCTGCCATTTCAGCTTTATACCTTTGTCCATGTTTTTCCCTTCATGAAAATTTGCCTCCTTTAATGTGCTGAAAGCATCCAATGTCCTTCTTTATAGAATTGTATACTGCACCATATATCATTTCCCTTTTGTTATAAGTTTATCTAGGAATATCATTCTCAGTCCTAGAGAGCTTTAAGAGACACTGACAGCTCTGTTCCATCCCCCGAAATTATGATGTTATTGCACTGAATTTTAGGACCTTTACAAGCCCTTCAGGTGATTCCAAATATCTTACCAACACAGAGAATTGAACATAAGGGTTTACAGGTCTCACCAGAAAATCAAGTACTTCACTGCATCCTATGTACATTACATACTAAATTCTTTGGGAACTGGTATTGATTTTGTTGTTAATGCTCCCCAAGCAATTTCAATGTATAAAAACCTAAAAACCACTAGTATTCTGCCTAAAATTTATTTCACATATATGTTCTCTACCCAATTAGAATGCAGGTTAAATGAATTTCCTAGCTGGATATGGTGATACATGTCTGTAATTTCTATGCTCTAGCAATGTAAGGCAAGAAGACTATAGGTTCTAGCTTGGCCTGGGCAGCTTCATTACTCAGTAAGACCAGGTCTCAAAATTTTAAAATTGAATAAATAAAAAGGGGTGGGGACATAGCTTAGTGCAATGGCACTAGATTCAATCCCAAATACTACCAAAAAAGTAAATTTTCTACCCTTAAAATGTCCTGCTTTCTATGATGCAGCAATGATATCAAAATAAGAATGCTTTATCTCCTGAAATACATAGCTTTCAAGAATGCAAGTGATGTTAAAGTGAACTTGAGTCCATCAAAATGCAGAAGCCAGGTTCAGAAAGTTAACTGAAAACCTGTACTTATTTCTCCTCCCACAACCTCCACAGAAATGACAGTAAAGAGATCTGAAGAGGGACAAATCCATAAAAATATGAAAAACAGGAAATAGCAGCCACCAACAGACCAGATGTTTTTGACAGACTTTTCAAAGTTGAAATTGTGGATTATACAGATGGTTAAGTTAAAGCTGGAAGAACTGTAGCCAAAGTGTGCACAGAAAAGACTAAAACAGAGGGTTGGACCCATCTTCCTGGTGTGAAGAGGCTCTCAAATAATAATCAGACAGCAAGACGAGGGAGACAGCTGCAGAAATCAGGTGAGGCTGAAGTAGCATCCTCCGAGCATCTCTGCTAGTGCCTTTCAGTGTTTCTCCCTGATCTCAGTCAAAGGAAATGACTGCCAGTGCTTTTGTTCCTGTGACAAACGGTAAGGCTGGTCTCTCAAGAAAGAAAGCTCCAGAGTAAAACCCTAAAGATTTTAGGACTGAAAGAGACGTGTTTGGAGAAACTCTCCTTGCATGCTGTCTCATACTGGGAGTGATACTCAGCCACACACACACAAATTACGGTGCAGTGCTGAAGTGTGGAAAACACACAGCAGCAGAGAAAGCTTCTTCAGCCTCCCTACAGTAAAATCAGCCCTGCTGTTAACCGAGAAAGCTGAAGAGGCAACCAAAGCTCTTTGGTCATGTGAGAGAAATGAACAGAATGAAAAGTAGCCCGAAGTAATAAATGATAAACAATTCTGGGAAACACTGAATTACCATTAATCCAATGAGATGCTGCATCCATGAAACAGAAACACTAAAAGACAAAAGTCAAAATATGATCGCCAAAACAAAATACATAACAAAATAATGATAGAATAAAAATGTTACTCAGAAATAGAACAAAAACATACAAGGATATGAAGACTTTTAAATGTTGAAAGAATTGGAGAAGTCACCTAAGTCAAGTGAGATCTAACTGGCATGCAGAATGAGGAACAACATGACATGGAGGAAATTATTTGAAGAAATAGCTGAAGAACATCTCACCTAATTAAAGATACAAGTCTTCAAGTTGAAAGGCTTATTTGTTTCCGGGCAATTTAATTACAACTAATACAAACAAGCAACACTGTTGACACCATCTACTAAGTGTATTCCATGGATTGCCTCATTCAATCTCATAACAACCTACAATACAGGTATGATTAACAAGAAAAAAAATTTTAGTCATAATTTTTAGTCAAAATTTTAGTCATAATTTTTAGAAGATCAGCACAAAGAGACTATTCCAAACATTTAGAGGGGAAAATATTATTTACAAAGTAATAAAAAAGAAATATTTTTAATCAAGAATTATCCAGAATACAGTATTTGTTAAAAGAAGAAAGTCTGAGCAAAATAATTTTTTAAAATACACTTTTCCAGGCTTGGAAGATGCAAAAAATTTACTTCTATATACTTTTCCAGAAACTTTTGAGCACATAGTACAGAACAAAATAATTAAAGAGGACAACATGGGATCCTGCTGAGCGTACTAACTTAAGAATACAAGGAAATTAACGGCAGGATGATAGCTGGACAACAATCATAGAAACCAATGTAATTAAAATTGATGTAAACAGGCTCCTAATAAACCTTAACAAGAATAAAACTTATTCCAGTTAATAGTTTGATTAAGAATCCAGAAAGCTTAATGGTACTACAGGAAAAAAATCATATATTTTGTTAAACCAAGATAATAAAGGCAGTTAGAAACTCCAAGAACAGAAAACTGTACCAGAAAATTACAGTCCAAATATGAAGCAACTTAAATACAGAATGATTTTGGATTGGTGGAGGGTAAGAAAAGATAATTCACATATCCCTTGTCTATGAAATATATCCTTTGAATGGCACAAGCTTAATAACATAAGTTGCATTTCTATTCTATGATTAGTAGAAAATTCTATGGGAAAAATAATTTACTTACATAATTAGTCAATTCTACAGGGTATAAAATTTATATTATTTTTTTGGCTTTTAACTTTTAAAAACTGTTCTCATTCTTTACATAAAGCACGCAAGATTACAATAGCTACAAACTATGTAAATATTAATATGTAAGAGTCATGATATAACTAAAAAGTTGTGAGCAGGGTAAATAAAACTTAGAAGTAGTGTAGGGGCGCCAACTTGATTATCTTAAATTGCTAGAAAACAGTAAATAATGTTAAATTGGTGCAACCAGCAAATATGTAAAATTATCATCATATTCATCTATTATATTTCTATTGCATTATCTATTATTTGATAATAATTTTCTGCAGGTGATCACCAATATTTCTTCAGTTCACTCCCCCATTTTCTATTTCCAGGTTAGTTTATATTCTGTACGTTTCTCACCCTCACCTGAATGTCTGCAAATTCCTACTTGAATCTTCTACCTCAGTCTTGCTTTTTTTTCTATTTCTTCGTCTTTGGACCACTGAGCCCCTCTCTCGCTAAGATCCTTAGCCACCTCCTATGGTCTGCATTAGTCCATTTATTTACTACTATAATGAAATACCCCAAACAGGCTACTTTGTAAATAAAATAAGTTTATTTTAGCTCATGTTTTTGGAGGATCCATATATTGTGATGATCTTCTTACTGGCAGAAAATGGAACAAAGTGTCACCTGGAAAGAGACAGGAAGCATATGTGTGTCAGCATGTCTGATTTCTTGCTCTTTCTCTTCTTATAAACTCACAAGGATACCATTATTCAGTCTCCACCCTAATGATTTTAATCCTAATTGCTTCCCAAAGGTTCTACTTCTAAACTTCATAAGTGGATTATGTTTTCACCCTTCACAGTGGGGATTAACCTTCACCTTTGTGAAATCTTGGACAACATAGTCAAAAATGCTTATCTTATTCTGCTTCTTTAAAAATATATGAACTGATCTTTTCATAAATGTTGTTGAAATTTTTCTTCACATTACAAGCCAACATTTTCAAGTCTTAGCAGGTCCCTGTGGATCAAATTCTCAACTGTACTATTTCTGACAGAGAGAGAACCCCTCTGTGGAGAGCCACACTTAAATTGGAATACCTCCTTCTGCGTCTTGAGTGATATTCCAGTACAGTAGAGAAGCAGTTCATGGATGACAAGGAAGGATCACAGACTCAAACTACACAGATTTGTCCAAATCCCCACCTTATCACATGCTGCCTGTGTGATGTAACCTGTCCACAAGCCAGTTTCCTCATCTGTAAAGTGGGGAGGATAATAGAACCATGTTGTTATAAGGAATCCTGGTGCAGAGCAGGGAAGTTAAAATGAACCTACACTGGAGTACTCAGTTGAGGGTAAAGTGAGCCAAGTTACTTAAGCTCCCACCTTATATACAATATATAAAATACAAAATATACAAAATATATCTGCAAAGGCAGATACTTTGTGATATTTATTCATTTATACCAAGACCTACAAGATCTAGAAGAAAAATTAGTTTGGTGCTATTCTGAGTAGTTTACACATTTTACCTTACAAGAATGCATCTATTCAAAAATAAATAATTGTTGAGTAAATGGATTATTATATCAAATTTCTGTGGGATACACAAGGCCTTCTTACCATGTAAGGAAAACTGGCTTTTCAATTTATTTCTGCTCGTCTTCTGCACATTCTTTTCTCTTCACATTCTTTGCTTACGCCTTTCCCAATGCAATATGACATTTCTTTTTCCTTAAAAAAATCAAGAATCATTTACATATCAGTCTTTCAAAAAAAAGTCCCTTATATCATGAGGATGCAGAAATTTTCCTCCATAATCATTTACATGTGCTTTTTGCCTCTGAAGTTAAATATACATATTGGGAAAGTATATGGGCTGCTTGTTGTGCTTGATCCAGGCTTAGGAATGTCGGTCGTGCCAACATCCCTTTTCAGAAGGTGCCTTCCCAAATGTTGCTTGGGAAATGGCCCAGTGTGCATGACCCAGGGCAGGATTTAATGAACTGCTGGTTAGAGATGCTAACACGGTTTTCATGTGAGCTTTGTCTAAGTAGATGTCTCTTAAAGGTGCTAAATTTAAAATATTAGAATAAGCCATTCATTTTGGAACAAAGAAAAAAGATAACACATTGAGATTGTGAATGGAGCTATGAGGGTTAATAAATAGAATCTAAGTAAAAGATAGAAGGAAAAAGAAGTTGGTAGGAAACAGCAGGAGAACTGAGGCAGAGATAAAAAGTAACCGCATGGCTCAGTCACGCTCTGGGGGATTTCAAGGAATTCTTTGTAAACAGAACAGCCTTGGTCAGTGTTCTCTTCCAGCTTTGTCCCCTCATGAAAATAAAAGGCTCACGTGTGAAGCTTAGGAAGAGATAAAGAATCTAGTTCTTGTTTATAACACTATACTTGGATTTTCTACTATCTTGCTTAGATCACTATAGTTTAATTGTTTATTCAATTATAATTGAATTTTCTATTATCTGAAAAAAATTCAGATGATGGTTTTTCTTCTTATTCTTGGATGTATTTTTTTAAAATGCAGAGGATTAAATTTGTCTTAATTGTTGGTTAGTGACACACTACCATCAATGGTCCATTTATAGCCATATTTTATTTTATTTTCTGGTAATATAATAAACACCTACAAACTGCTACACAATTCAAGAATTGGAATGTTACCAAATATTTAACCCTCTCCTATACTTTTCTTTGTTGCATGCTCTTGCTTCACTGTCAGAAATAATCATTTCCTAAATTGGGATTTTTACTTACTTGCTCTTATTTTTTCTATTTGTTATATGTATGTAAACTTAAAATTTTATTTACTGTGAATTTTTAAAAATTTTACCAGAATGTTATCATATTGTATGTAGTCTTCAGAGACTTGCTTTTTCTTTCAGTAGCATTTTACTAAGATATATATATATATATATATATATATATATATATATATATGTATATATATTGTACTGGGGATCAAACTCGCAACCTTGCACTTGCCAGGCAGGCACTTGTGCTGCTGAACTAAATCCCCGGCCATACATACTTTTATATGTAGTTAAAATTCACTGGGTTTTTTTTTCCCCATTATATGGTAATTTATAGCTAATGCAATATTCCCCAATGCTGAACATCTTTGCTTCTTCCCATTTTTGTTGGTTGGTTCATTCCTGTTAAATATATTGTACATGTTCTTTTGGACATATTTTAAGAAGTTAAATCACTGTACCATAGCGTACATGAATGTTCCACTCTGCAAGACTGCACCAAATTATTTTTCCAGTGTGGATGAGCCAATTTAAACTCCCACTTATAACATATGAAAGATAGTACTGATCTACCATCTCCAACAGTACTGGAATGCCAAATCTGTTTTGTCAGTGTAGCTATACAATAATATTTTCTTGTGATCATCCTTTACAAGTAAATATGTATTATTCATAAAACCCAATCAAAATAGCAATGATTTGAATTCAAAAACACATACGTATTACACACAAAATCCAAACCTACAAGATCACATATAATTTAGACCAACAACAAATGTGTCATTTGGGAAAAACATGGAGGGGAAACTCATACACTATCTAGAAATCCTTTTCTACGCTACTTACAAAGACAAATGCAACCTCCTAGATTTTAGCCCCACTACACAGTAGAGCAATTCTTCAAGTATATATTGCTGTAACAACGAGAGGGGGAAAGGTCTGGATTTCAGTCTAATATTTCTTTTGATTTCAATGTCTGATTCTGTAAACTGTATCTATATGATACCAAAGTAGCTGTTTTAACTTAAGGAGTGAAAAGCAGGCTTTTGGTATCATATAGACAAGAGACTCAAAGGATTTGAGCAAAGTTTTCATGTTTAATCATTCAGGTTGGCATTTATAGAAAGAACCCCTCCTCTGCCAGTCTCATGTCATTATTTTCCTCTTCCATAGAAGAACTATAAATCACTTAGAGGCTAAGCTGGCAGGTGTTACATAAATACTGAATACTGAACATCCTTTTCAAAAGGTGTGATATTAAAACTTCAAAAAAGCTCGAAGAATTTGCAATATCCTTAGGAAGAAAGAAATACAACATTCTCAGAAATCCTTGAAATTGCTAGTAAAATAAATCTATAGTATTGACTTGTAAAAACAAAATAACAGCAGAAACAAAATTTATGAGCAAAAGGAAGTAACCAATATTAAAGTAAATATCTTCCTGTAGCCAAAAAGACTGCTATTTCCCACAGGTTCAAAGGAAAGTGCTTTTATGCTGCAAAAGTATAGTTTACAGTGACATGTGTGATTAAGGAAGTTGCAGTGAAAATGTCTATCTGTCTGCTGGAAGAAACAAAAGCTAGCTAGGAGATAGAAAGGATAACAGGTTATTTCTTATTATTTTCCTCAGGACTTAAAATCAATGCCTCCAACAAGTGTTAAATTCATTTTTCTTTTCTCTTTGATTCAATTCACACTAGTTTGTTAAACATCTCATAAGGGTCCCTAGTGAAAGATGTTAAATATTTAATAACAAAGAAAACTCAGTAGGAAATAAGGGTGTTTCAGTGAAAACAAAACTTTATGTGGAAGATCATATGCTAGGTTAACAATATGGAACAGACCTTAAAGATTGGGCTGACATAGAGGGCTGAAGAATATCTTTGAGATAGGTACATAGATATATAGACAGAATGAATACATAGCAAAAGTATAGATATATAAAATCATAATGCCTTGAGACAACAGCAAATATTCTAGCAAATTGTCAGAGGCAACATTTGAAAAAATAGGTGAATATTGTATTGGTCAGGACTCTTTAGGCTGATGGTGACTGGAATACAACTAAATCTTGATGGTGCTCAGAAAAGTTTGTATTAATCCACTTGACTGGAAAGTCAGGTTGTCCTATGGTTTCACTCATAGTTGAATCCATGGATTCCCACATTGCTGAAAATATTTTCTTTCTGTTGATCTCATTACTTTGTTATACCTGGTAACTGCTGGCAAGTCCAGTCTTTTATCATAATTAATTCAGACAGTCTCAACAGAAACGAGCTTCTGTTTTTTGACTATTACAAAACACATCAGAACAGAGACTCATCTTGGTCTGAGATAAGACATTTCTGTCTATCTAGTGATTTGTGCCTGCAAGCTGTATTGGTGCCTGATAGTTTGGTTGCATCCTTAAATTTAAGAACCATTGGCATGGAACAAAAAACTCTCTCTCAGGGTTGCAGAGATGGCTGCTTTGGGCAAGGAGAAAGAAGTTTTCACCATACAGCACTAAGATCCTGCCACATAGATGGTCTCTTGTCTGGCTTCCCAGAAAAGATACCTGCTGTTGACTAAAGATAGAATGTTTAATGAAAATGTGAACCATAGTTGAAAAAATGTTAGGGAAAAAAACCTCACTCGCCTTGTAAGCAGGGAGTGAAGTTCACACCCTGGGAGTGAAGTTCATTTTGACTCACTTTTGGCAAGAGGGCAATAGGGAGTCTTTGGCCTTTGCTCTACTTATTTGGGGAAAAGGTGAATATATATAGTCTCATCCTGCAAGAATCACATGGAAAGGCTCTGCTATAGATCCTTATAGGCAGAATTCATTCCTGCTGGTGGTTTGTTTTTTGTTTGTTTGTTTGTTTTTAGTTTTTTTTTAAAGAGGGTAAAACAAAGCAGATCAAAACAAAACAATGCAAGCAACACAGAATTTCAAAGCCAGAGAACAGGAGACCAACAGTGGCTACCATAATGTCTCTTGTTTTCTCCTAAATAGTTGTCTATATCTTCTCACACAATGAATTCATATAAAACAAAATAGTATAAAACTGATCAAGGTAGAATAATGAAAGCAATACAGGCCTTCAAAACCAGACAACAGGAAAATCAACACCAACTACCGTAACATCTCTTGTTCTCTTCAAAATTGCAGTCCATACCATGTTGAAATTGAATAATACAAAACAGACCAAAACCACCCTAAACAAAGAACATGATAGGAAATCAGCAATGGATACCATAATGTCCCTTTTTCTTCAAAGTAGCTATTCATGTCATCATACCTAATACAATCAATTCTCATAAACTGTTTAGGAGAAGTACTAGGTATGTATAAGCCTCCACGTGTACATCCATCCTTTCTGCATTAGAGGGAAAAACAAAAACAAAACAAATTACTAGAAAAACAAGGAACAAAAAAGACAACAATAGCAAAGAGCCCAAAACAATGGCAATATAGGCCTTCAAAACAAGGTGGTGAGGAACTCTTATGAAGATTACTATGTAACATAATAACCGTGGTTATGTTCTAATCCCTGGGTGTTTTTCCTTAGCTCTGGAGTCATGGAATCTGAGTGGATGGAGGAGGGACATGGTCTCCCCTGCGCTTCCCTGAGTGCACAGTGGGAGTCTGATTAGGGTAAGGACTCCCACTGAGTCCTAAGGACAGAAGGACGTAGGAGTTTCCAGATCTCTGAGTTTTTGTCCCCTCTTTCCAACAACAAAAGCAGAATATTATTTTAGCATTAAATCCAACTAAGCTAGGGGAATACAATGGGGGCGTGTATTGTCATTAGAGATGATATATGAGACAGACTGGTGCATAATAGTAAGGGGGTGGGCACGGGGTGAAGTGCTGTAGTGCCAGGGAAAGGGGATTGTGAGTGAAAATGTACAAGTATAGGTGAGCTAGCTGAGAAAACAGGTGGTGAGGAGGAAATTTTACCATCTGAAAGAGATAGAAGACAGAATAAAGTTAACGGAGCCAAATGTCAAGTCTTTGCTCTATATCTGAAGGCAGCCTCCATCTGGGCAGAAAAAAATTAAACAGGTTAAGGAAGTCCAGGGGTGTTTAATTTAGGAAAACTAGCTTTACTAAATTGTGGCCAATTAACTAACTGTCAGTTTAAGTGGGAACACCCAGCTGAACTGAGTCATGGTTCTGGGCATGCAAGACCCAACTGAGGTTTGTTGCTAATGGCATAAAAGGAGAATGAGAGAAGACTGTATGCTGTTGGTTCCCCAGGAGAATCTTTGTTCCTTGCTGTGGCTAGTTTTCCTGATATGAACTTGGCTCTTCTCACTGGAGGAGGAACTCGGGTCCTCGCTGTCACTGGGAAAGGTTGCAGTTCTCTTTGGGGAAGCTCTGGTCTAAACTTTGACTGTGACTTCTTCCTGGCTCTAGTACAGATCCTTCAGCCTTCTGGCACAAATCCTTCACCCCCCAGCCCAGATATTTTAGTTTCCACCACTGGCCTTTGAGTCTTCCAAGTGCAGATCCTTGATGCTGACTTGCATGCGACATTATCCAAGGCTTTATAACCTCAAACTGGACTGAGAAAGGATACTGATGTGGCCTCTAGGGCCTCAGATAGACTTTGACTTTCTGGGTAAATATTGTAAAATACTCCAATGCGTTTGTGTCCCATGTCAAATCTATTTCCTTGCAAACCGCTGACTACAACACAGACATTTTGCTTTATCGCTTATGCTAATAGTCAAGAGTCTGTATCTTCCCTCCCTTTTGAATGTTGTGCATCCTACCAAAGGAAGGAAAGAAAAGGACATGGGAAACCATCACAGGTGATCGTGGGGGTAAGCAGGAAACCTAAGTGTGCTGCAGGACAGAACATGCACAAACAATGTGAATTCCATGCTGCCTCAATGGAACCAGATCCCAAGTGTGTAGAAGGCACTACACTAATGAGCTAGTGGGCAAGCTGACCCCAAATAAATACAACTGTCATAGTAGGAAATCAGAAAAAGGCTTTTCTCTTTGGCACTCTGATTACAGCTGGAGCTGACATTCTAGAGGATGTGGCGGTTGTGCATTAAGAAGATGACTGGCTGTGGGGCAGCAGGAGGATTTTCTTCTGTAAGAATCTCTTTGTGACCTTTTCTGACCCTTCACTCTGGGAAGTGGAATTTAAAAGTAAAATGAATGCCTGTTCTATAAGTTATCGAGTTTCCTACCCAGCAGTTAGCGTAGCTTGCTACTTGGGAGAACAGAAGGATAAAGGCTCTGTTCGGTCAAATGTCTGAATTAATGATCATCTCAGGTGTCTTGGATTTAGATGGATTTTGAGAATCTAAATGACCTAGATGTTTTCAATAAGAGACGCAGCTTTGGGGGAGCTTGTTATGGAAAGAGAATCAGGGAATCAGTGATGAGACTCCATTAAAGAGTACATCTCAGTTGGAGGGTAAACTAAACAGACTTAACTTCCAAATTCTCTCTGCTCTTGTGGACCTGGTTTCAGGAAATTGATTCATAGGCACACCCAGCCTTGACCTTACCACAGTGTTAGTAGTGAAGCAGCAAACCGCATTTACTTTACATTTGCCAAAACAAATCTTGTGATTAATTTTTGAAAAGGTTGAGTATCAACTACTACATAAGGGAGACAAAGCCAAAAATCATATGGCAGTTCTTAATTCCCCTGAAATTGCTTTAGAGATAAAGCAATTCCTATACTTAATTCCTATAATTTCTATACTTAAATATTTCCAAGATTTTCTTTGACAGTCCTTTGATACTACAGCAGGGGCCACACTGGTGAGTCAGAGAACAGGCGTATGTTGTACTATAACGGACCAAAATCATGTGCACTCTGCCCTAGACTGTGGCTCACACTGAATGCTCTTTCTAGCTAGGAGTTTTTCCTAAACCCATCAGCATTGGTAACGAGAAAACTTAAAGATAATGAAACTACTAAAATGTCCCCATTGAACAAGTGAGACAAGAAGAGTAATTTGGAGATAACAAAATCTGATTGGAACACCTTCATTTGAGACAGCTTCACAGTGAGCCCTTCTCCACAGCAGCCAGTGTAGTTAGCACTTCTGTATTTAAAAGAGAACCCTAAAAAAGAAGCTCCCTAAAATGCTTTCTGTCACTAACCATACTTAGTATGTGTCAGGTGCCAGGACCCTATACCTAGAAGCAGTGTACTTAAAAGTTTGATAAATGGAAAGTGCACACATTAAAAGCCAGCTTGCAAAACATTGGATAAATATCATAAACAAGATGCAAAAATCTCTCAGTTTCACTAACAATCACCGGGCCTGTGAGTAACTGGGCGGCAGGTCATACGGTAACCATGGCTCCCAATAAGCCCTTATTTAGCAGCACTCATTAAAAAGTGACCTCCACAGGCAAGAAATTTTGTCTGCTTGGTGCACTGCTGTACTATTATCACAATGAAAACCGTAAGAATATGGAAGATAAGACCATAATAGAACACTAACCGAGCAAGGTTAAGGCCCTAGGTTTGAACCCTGCCACTGCAAAACCAAAAAAGTTTCTAAAAAAAACCCCAAAGACAAAAGTAGTTAGCCTTTTGAGAGCCTGTCCTGGCCAAGCACTGTTGTATGAAGTTTACATTTATTAGCTCACTTAATCTTTTCCAAGCCCTATGAAATTGGGTTATTAATTTCATATTGAATAGCAATATTATGATATTGTATGGTTGAAGAAACTGACTTTGATTAAAAAATCAATTTGCATAAAGTTAGACAGAGCTGGAAGATAGAGAAATAAAGCCAACTATTGACAGTAAGTACAAAGAAGGAATGGAGGTAACCAAGCAATGGGAAATTTGGCAGAATAATGTAAGATTAGTTTGATGCGAGTCATATGTAAAGATATGATTTGGCAGCTATGTTGTTTAAAAATCACAGATAATGGAGAATGTTCATGGGAAAAGGAAAAGGTGGAGAAAAACTACTTGATTCATAACATCTGGGAAGCAGAGAAAGGGGTCAGGAGGCAGATCCATTCCGGAGGTCCTGCCTCCATGACCCACCCAGACACACCCAGAAACATGTTTTACTACCTGCTTGGTGTCTCTCAAGCCAACCAACTTGACAATCAATATTAACCATCAAACTTTGAACCTAGTGCTTCAAAGAGCCATGGGGAACCCACTGAATTTCCATTTCATCTGTTGGAACACATTGATATTTGACCTATATTAGAGAGGCACAGACTTGTAGCTCAAAGTTATCCACAATTTCAACATTATATCAAAATATACTCTTTTTGATAACATTTTGTGAAACTAGGTTATTATTAACTGCTATGATTTAAAAGAAATGCTGCAAAAAATAACGTGCAAAAGGAAATGAGCATAGCAGTGTCCACTGTAGAGTCCAAGGTTTGGGGAGTTTTTCAATTTCCAAAAGCACATCCATTCCATTAGGAGATAAATCAAATTACTTAAGTATAAAATAAAGATTTTTTTAAATGGTTACAAAGTTGTTGGACCTAAGTGTTTAACAAAAGGAACTGTTAGGTATTTCTTTTGGTCTGTGAAAAGTATGAAGGTCCTAAAAGTCTCATTAACCAAGAAAATGTGAGAATCTTTGGGTTAAGGGATTCTCAAAAACTCTTCATATTTATAGTGCAATCCTTTGGATCACTCTTTGATTCAGAGTTCTCTGTGTTTGTGTTTTATCTACATTATCCTCCGTGCTGTGGGTGTATTTGCAATACACTACTTCGTAAGAGTGCTCAACGATCATCACAACAATATTTTTCAAGCTTCATTTATTCTGAAAGTTTAATCCCTGGAAAATATCCCAAGGTGTTCAATGCAAAGTGTTCAGGCTATCACCAGGACTCACATTCCTTCCTTAAACAGTCTATTGAGAGCTAACAGTTGAGATTAGTAAATTGCATTCATACCACCAGGAAAAGCCTAAGCTGGTAGAGGCAGTGACAAGTACACAATTGCCGCCTGACCAATAGCTATGTAAGCTGCCACTGAGCACGAACCCCACTGTAATTTTAAATATACTAAAATGTGAGATAAATGTGTCAACAGGCCAGTAGAATATAATATCTATTTCACAACTTCTTTGTGGGTAATGAAAGTTAGACGATGTTTTCTAAAGTATAAAACACTGTCAACATTATTATTTGAATTGATCAATAGGTGATGATGGCTTGAACGGGGGTATTGAAAGAGACTGTCAAAAAAAATTACAGGTTACAAGGCACTGAAAAATAACAAACAGGGTTCTTAATCAGGGCACATATTTGAGTTTTTCAATTCTTTTTAACTCATGAAGACTGTCCTGTAAGTGCTTGGCCAGACCCATGGTCCCATGTTAGAGCTTATGAAATGCATATCTGTCTGTAACTTCTTAGTTTTCTTATTATCATTGCAAAGTCACATATACAGACTGAAGTTATGTGTTCCTGACCCTGACATAAGCAATGATATAGTTTAGAATCTTTAGTAAAGTTACAATGGAAAGGAAGATATATGTACAAATCACTTATACATTTCATTCTTAAAAAGTAGATTAGGTTGCCATGTGTGCTGGCTCACATCTGTCATCCCAGCACTCAGGAGGCTGAGGCAGGAGGACTGTTGGAGTTCAAGGCTGGCCTGGGCTACACTGTGAGTTTAAGGTCATCCTGAACTACATAGCAAGACCCTGTCTCTACCAAAAAAAGTAGATTAGGTTGGTATTAAATTCAATATTTAATATTAAACCAGTGTTTCTACTGGTTTTGGTAGAAATGCATGTGAGTTACAACTTATAATTATAGCCTATGTTAGCTGTGTGAACTTGAGCCTGTAAACCTCAATTTTCTTATCTCATAAAAATAGGAATACTTATATCTCCTTCATAAGGTTGTAATGAATATTAAATGAGATTAAGTATAAATCACAGTGCTTGTCTTACATTTAGTAGTTAAATGCCAAAGAAGACAAAGATTATTCTAGTTCTTTTGCCACTTCTTTGGAAATTTTGGAATTGTTTCTCATTCTATGCCTAGAATTTTATTTAGAAATGTTCTATGAGCTGGGCATGGTGGTGCAATCCCAACACTAGGGAGGCTGAGGTAGGAAGATTGCCACAGCTTTTAGGCCAGCCTGGCCTACATAGGAATTTGAAAGTCACTCTGAACTGCATAGCAAGACCCTGTCTCAAAAAAAAAAAAAAAAAAAAAAAAAAATGGTGGGGGCGCTGGGAATATAGGTCAGCGGAGCAGTGCCTTCCTGGCAAGGTCGAGGCCCTGGGTTCAATTCCTGGTACCAAAAATAAATAAGTAAAAGTTTCCTGTGCAATTAATGAATAGAATCGTATGCAGAATCAGACACAAGACTGTCCCACTATCTTCTCATTGTCTGCTCAGTGTCTGCCATTGTCATATTTTTCTTCACCCAGAACCACACCTTCTAAGTAGAAATCTTGCTTTTACTCATTCAAGACTCTTTGGAAACTTTTGACTTTTTTGGGACAGGATCTTGCTATGTAGTTTAGGCTGGCTTGAACTCTATGTAGCACAGGTAGCCTTGAACTCACGGCAATCTGCCTCAGCCTCCCAAATTCTGGGATTATAGGCCTGTACCACCACCTCTCCCAGCTGGATCCACATTTCTAAATGTTTTTAGATTCTATCCTTACTCAGGTTATAATCCTCCAACAGCTTGTCCTTGTGTTGACAGTAAAACCTAAGTCAGTATCTGAACTTTCCAACCCAGTGTCCTACCTCACCCCTACCACCACGCCGAGCACTTCAGTCTGACTGGCCACACTGGTCTGCCTTTTGTTCCTGCGACACACCAGCCCCATTGTCATTTTAGAGTCCTTTCTGTTTCCTGTGCATAGAACTTTTTACTCTCTGATATTTTTCTTGTTCATCTCTTTAACATCCATATTTTTGCCCTCTATCCCAGCCTCAATCTTCAGAATATAAACTGCATGAAAGCAAACATTGTCTTGCTCTCTACTATGTCTATCGTGCCTAAAGCAGTACTTGGCATTCTATAAATAATTGCTTAATTGGAAATAAACATATGAAAATTAAATAGCAAAACAGCATAGAAACACTTCTGGGTATTATTTCTTAAATGGCCTTCCGTAAACAATGAAGAACAGCATATAACTCAGATCTGGTGGTGAAGGACTAGAATAATCTTACATAAGTACTGACAGGCTGAATTTTCACAAAGCCACAGAAATGATGTTTTATTGTCACTTTTCTTTGTTTTAAAAATATTCCACAGCCAAGAGCGCTTTGTATTATTTTTCCTTTTATATCCAAAAAGGCTTCTCCTGGATCCTGAAGGATTTGCCTGTCAGTTCATTTGAGCACACAATACATTTCAAAGATTGATGTTCAGTCACAACTTGAATCCCTTAAAATTACTTGATTTTTCTAGCATTTAACTAATAGGCTGTTTCAGCATGGTGCACTTTGACTAGCTATGTAAAAGGAGATATAGTTATCTCCCTGTGTATCTGGACACATCTAGGAATCTGTCTTTCTCTTGCTCGCTGTCTCTTCCCTCCCTACTCATGGTTGGTAGAGAAAATATCAATTTACAGTAGAGATTTGTTTCCTTGAACTCTTTACTCACGAAGTTGACAAAAACTGGGAACCAAACACATTTATCTCAGTCAGAATTTTACTCTCTTCCAAGCAATCAGCAGTAACAGCACATAAATCTGTCAGCACAATAGCAATTGTTCAAGGAAAACCTGCAACTTAATTACTAAGAAAGTACAGTAGAAGAAAAGGTCTTCAAATTATGAACTGATATAAAAGAGACTATATTCAATTCATTTAAATTAAAATATTTATAGAGCACCCACTATTACTCACCAACTATATAGTCAGAAAAGATAGCAAATCAGATGCCCAAGTTGGAAGAAAAGGCTTTGGGAAGAGTGTGAAAAATGCCAAGCACAAGTCTTGAGGCACAAAAATTGTTCAACAAATATTGCTTTCCCCTTCAGTTTCTTGATTGCCCCTTTGATGCTTGGATTATATTTTTAAAAGTCCTGCAACTCAACTCTAATACTCCCAGAGGTGGGTAAAGGTAACCAGAGGACAGCCTATTCTATGCCTAGCATGAGCGAATGCCTCATCTCCATAACATCTAATTTCCATGCTTATACATAGGTATTTTATATCAATTTGCCAAAATAGGAAATGAAAGTACTAAGCAAGTAAATAAATTACCTAATACTATATATTATAAACAAAATATAAGGCATCCACAGTCATATTCATTTCAATCAGAACACAGTTATCAATTACCCAGAATCTCTGAAGCTGAGGATTCAAAGAAACAGGGCATGCTCCAAACATTCAGTTTTCACCTGAAGTGATGTAAATCACCCTTTAAAGTGGAAATAGAAACCAAAGATATGCACAACAGAACAAAAGAGAACACGGTTCGTTTTGTCATTGTAAGGTCAGAGAAAAGGGTGGTGAGGATGTCATCAGGATTGAAGAGCAGACAAGTCTTGAAAAATAAACAGGAGCCAAGAGACAACTGACAGGAGGAAGTTGTGAGGAGGTGGCAGCCTGGGGTGGGGATTGGGAGGAAGATAATTCAGTATTGGGAACTGAGAGCGCTAGGGGAGGGCTGTAGGGAACAGGGAGTCACTTGACCAGCCAGGAGTATGGGTGGGTGTGTCACAGAGGTGCCAGGAGACAACCTGGAGACAGAAGCAGAGACCAGCTGGGAGTGGCTTGAATGTCAGGCTGAGGAGCTCAGACTCTGCTGTGAAGGTAACAGGAAGCTATTTTTAGTGGGAGTATGACTTCCTTAGAATAGTATCATCTAAAGGTGCTCCAGCAGTGATATGGAAGAAAGACTAGGAAAAGACCTATTCAAAGGGGCAGAGAGAACACAGATGCTTTAGCACTAGTCCAGACAAGAGAAGTTGAGGCCTGAATCAAAGCAGTTGCTCAGAAATACACCAGTCTGGGAACCTCTCCTATGCATTATCCAGCTTGGGGTGTTCTTTTTTATTTTAAAGAAATTAAGACAAAAGAAGACATAACAAAGCAGATCAGATCAGAACAATGCAAGTAACATAGTATTTTACCACAAGACAACCCATAATTAACAGTACCTACCATAGTGTCTCTTTCTTTGAAATAGTTGAACATGGCTTCATATACAATAGTATCAAGCATAACAAAACAGTATAAAACCACTCCAGCGAATGAAAGCATGACAGGCTTTCAGAACGAAATAGCAGAGAACGAACAATGGCTACTATATTATCTCATTTTCCATAGAAAATTTGTTTATACTATCACACATAATAATATCCAATAAGATACAACAGGATAGAACCAAAGGCAACAGAAAAACAAACACATAGTAGGACTTCAGAGTAAGGTGATACTAAATCAGCTCTGGCTATTCTTTTTTTTTTTTTTTTTTTTTTTGTCTTTTTCCTTTTTTTCGGTACCAGGGATCGAACTCACGACTACCTGACTGCAAGGCAGGTGCTTATGCCGCTGAGCTAAATCCCCAGCCCCTGCTCTGGCTATTCTAATGTCTTGTTTTCTTTAAAATCAGCTTGGGGTGTTCTTCAAGCAGATCTGTTCCCCAAGCAATGTGAGCTGGATTTAAGGAACTGCCATTTATGACAAAACAACCACTGACATCATGCTAAATGATCAAAAACTGAAAGCTTTCTTTATAAGATCAGGAACAAGACAAGAATGTCCACAATCACCACTCTTATTCAATATAGTTCTGTAAACTTTAGCCAGAGAAATTAGACAAGAGAAAGAAATAAAGTAGTAATGATAGAAAAAGAAAGGAAGAAGTTAAATTGCCATGAGTTGCAGATGACGTGGTACTCTACATAAAACACCCCAAAAATTCCACCAAAAGACTCCAAATTTAGCAGTGTAGCAGGATACAAAATAATCACTCAAAAATCAATAGCATTCCTGTACACAAAAGCAAGCTTACTGAGAGAGAATTAAGGAAATCATATATTTCATAGTAGTAACCAGAAGAATGAAATATTTAGAAATCAATTTAACCAAAGGAAGAGAAAGAACTATACATTAAAAACTAAAATTCTCTGACAAAAGAAATTGAAGAAGGTATCAGAAAATGGAAAGATTTCTACCCTATTCTTGGATAGACTGAACCAATATAGTGAATATGGCCATACTTCCAGAACTCTTACAGGTTTAATGCAATCTTGATCAAAATACAGATAGCATATCTCACAGTACTATAGAGAACAATCCTAACATTCATTTGAAACTGAAAGAGGCCTAGAATAGCAAAAGTTATTCTGTGCAACAAAGGCAAGGCAGGTAGCATCACAATTCCTGACTTGAAAATATGTTACAAAACGACCATGATAAAACCCGAGGGTACTGACAAAAACAAACAGGTCAGTGAAAAAGAATCAAAGGTGCAGAAACTACAAACACTATCACTCACTTTGTCTTGACAGAAATGTGAAACACATTCACTAGAAGAAAGATAGCTGCTTTAAAAAATGGTACCAGGAAATCTGGCTTTCCACCTGTCAAAGGTTAAATGTAGGCCCATATCTCTCACCATGCATTAAACACAAATCAAACAACAGATGTAGTGGTGCATGGTTGTAATCCTAGCACTTGGGAAGGTGAAGCAGAAGGCTTACCATGAGTTCAAGGCCAGCCTGACTTACATAGCAGGATCCTTCATTCAATCCAACAAAAGAAGTAAGAGCTCTATACATTGAAAATCACAGTACTATGAAAAAGAAGATCAAAGAGGACAGCAAAAATAGATCATGCATAGGAATACTCAACACAGTGATAATGGCCCTACTCTCAAAACTGTTATACAGATTTAATGCAATCCTGATCAAAATACCATTAGTATACCCCATAGAACTAGAGAAAAAAACCCTAAAGTTCATTTGGAACTAGAAGAGACCTAGAGTAGCAAAAGCAATTCTGGGCATCACTGGTCATTTGAGAAATTAAAATTAAAACAACACTGAGATTCCATCTCACTCCAGGAAAAAAAATCAACCAATAACAAACGCTGGCAGGGGTGTAGAGAAAAAGGAACACTTCTCTCTGTCGCTAAGAGTGTGGACTGGTACATAACTGTGGAAATCAGTGTGGCGATTCCTCAAAAAACTAGGATTAGAGGTCCCATTCAATCCAGATATTCCCTTTCTGGATATTTTCCCAGAAGAATTAAAAACATCATACCACAGTGATAGATGTTCACCCATGTTTATAGCAGCACAGTTTATAATAGCTAGATCTTGGAAACAGCCCAAATGCTCATCAACAAAGGAATGGATAAAACAGATGTGTGTGTGTGTGTGTACTGGAGTGCTACTCAATCATAAAGAAGGATAAACTCTAGACTTTTATAGGTAAATGGATGGACCTTGAGATCATACTACTGAGTGAAATAAATCAGACGTGTATATGTAAACACTGTATTGTCTCACTACTGTGAGATATTGAATGAGTTTATAAAATCCAAAATGTACAAAAGATATTGTGAGTTGGAAATAAACTGTTTAAAGAAAAAGAGGAACTGACAGGAGAAAGGGTAAAGAAAGGAAGAGAAAAGGAAAAAATAAAAATATACACAAGATAGTTAAGTACAGCTAGTTTCTCCTAATTCATTGAAAACAAAGATTTGTGCTAAAAGTTTTTAGATATTTCATGCCTATATCTTGTACTCGAGTAACTATTATGAAGATAACAACATACAATGTGTTACCGTTATTCTTCTTAGTCTGATTTAAAAGTGTTTTATTTTATTTCTCTGCTTCTTCTCCTCCTCCTCCTCCTCTTTCTTCTCCTTCTCCTCTTTCTTCTTGAAATTAAAGGTAGTTTACAATGACAAACATTTCTTATAGAAGGATAATAGTTATAGCTAAGTGGCAAAAACTTTTTTTTAAAAAACTTGAGTGTTGAGGTTGATGAAGTCCAGAGATATTTAAATACTAAAAGCAATCCTGTTTGCTCAAGTGAGAGCTGAGGTTGTGAAAATCTGGTACTCTGAAACCTGAGATGAGTACATCTAGGCAGATGCTTCGGTAAGTTTTAACTCTGTAGAACACCCTGAAATCTCAGAGTTTAGCGGGGTGGAGCATATCTCCAGAGAAAGAGCTAGCAGTCCAAGAAGGAAGACTCTGGAAATCTTTCCCACAGAAAGTAGTAGCTTCTCTCTGCAGGAGATGAATCTGCCTTCTTTCTGGGTGCTGGGCTAATAAGTAGGGTTAAATCCCCATACCTGGGGATGCGCTGTAGCTGAAAAGGAAGTAAAGAGATTTCCATCAAAGGAGCTGCAAAAATTAGCCAATGTGTATACAGTAGTTGAGTAAATAGCCTTGAAACTAGATTTTGAGAGTACTTTGTCAAGAGTGTGAGAATATTAAACTATTTGAACAAAAATTCAATAATTTATAACACTTTCCCACATATCATGGCATTTAGTACTCTAGCAGGTACGCAAGGCACCTACATCCCTTGGGACAAACTTTTAGCTAGGAAGGCTCTCAAAGGTCTAGAAAAAGTAGTGTCGTATGCTAACAAAGCAGAGATGTCTAAGCTGCCTTGCACGATTAAAGGAAGGCATCAAGAGGTTGTGGGAAGTGGGATGCTGTGGTGGTAATGCAATGGTTAAACCTGATTATCAACTGGATTGGCTGAACAAAAGTTATATGGATAAAATGCACTTCTGGGTATGTCTGAGTAGGTCATGAGGGTGCCCACGTAGGGACTGTATCTGGTTTCTGGTCCCCTTTGTCTCTGGCAATGTCTCCCTGCTCTGTTTCCTGGCCACCATAAGGTGAGCAGCTTTCCTTTACCAGCCTCTTCCACTGGTGATATTTCTGCCTTGGAACCAGCTGACCACAGACTGAATTCCCTGAAACTATAAACTATAAATCTGTCCTCCTTTAGGTTGAAGATGTCAGGTGTTATCCTAGCAGCAGAATAGTTGACCAATACAAGATGTGTTATATGAAACCTAACATCCTACAACATTCACCTTGGCCAACAGAAATATGCTGATGAGAGAGACACCATCAATACTCAAAATTTCAGTGACACCCACCTCTGCAGGTCCGGGATGATGATAACAGAGGGTGTCACAAGCTGTACTCATAATGGGGAAGTAAAATAACACAGCCAAAAAGCAATGCTTAGGTACTAATAGCCAGGAAGGCACAGTTTCATAATGATCAATAAGAACAGAGGGCCAGACAAGCATATCTAACTCCAGTGAATTGGGGAGACAATTAACACAGTGTGGCATCCCAAGGGACAAAGTTGGTCAGTGCTACTTAATACATATAGCCAGAAGTAAGACCAAAGGGCACAAGTAAACTGCATGAGTAGGAAGCTCAGTTCTCCACCACACTTGCCCCAGAATCCTTCTCGCAGATCGCATTGATGACTAAATGTTGGGCCCCTTATGAACAGTTGTACCTTCTACAAAGCACAATGACATAAATCTCTAGGGTGTGAACACAACTCAGCTGAGTTGTTTTCCACTTTAGATGAGAGTCTTTCCTCCATTGTCCAATAACACATTCCTCGTTTCCATCTGAGCCTCATCTGAGAGTGAACCTTACCATCCATAGTTCTACCAATATTCTTTTTATGACTTCTTAGGTTTTCTCTAAGAAAACTGAAGCTTACTCAATCACATAACTCTTTTGTTTTTTCCTGAACTTTCACCAGAATTTGTTTAAAGTTCTGATTCAGGCAATTTAGACTTTTTCTACCATGCATCTCAAAACGCACCCAAGTGACTTCAGTACTTTTAGGATTTTTACCTCATAACTCCCATGTGTTTGTAACAATTTTATATCTTTATCTTGGATGTTATAACAAAACATCATAGAATGTGTAGCATATCAACAACTAGCTAGGAAGTCTAAAATCAAGGCACCAGTAAATTTGACTTGTAATAAAGCCCATTTCCTACTTCATAGATCAGTTCCCATGTGGCAAAAGCAACTCTCCAGTGTCTCTCTTAAAAGGGCATTAAATCCACTCATTAGAACTATACCCTCATCCTAATCACCTACTAAAGGCTTTACCTGCAGTTCCTACCTCTTGAGAGTTAGAATTTCAGCATATGAATTTGGGTGGGCTCATTCAGTATATGAATTTGGGTGGGCTCATTCAGTATATGCCAACAGGATTTCCCTAATGAGTGATGTCTTCTCAGCCCAGCTAAAATTTTCTTAGATCCGTACTATGGTCTATATCTCTTCCCAGTACTGCATTCCTAGTGCCTACCAACATTCCTTCATAATGCACTCATTGACAATCTTAACAGAATCAACAACCCGGCAGGAGTGGAACCCACACTGAATAGAAATGAAAACGAGTTCAGGACTCCAGATTACTGACAGTAAAAGAGAAAAAAGACTGAAGTTTAAAGGGGATGGAGGAAAAAAGAGTGGGTAGATTAATTAAAGAGGTATATCCACATCTATAAGGTGAGAAGTCAATGAAAGGGAAAATATCAGGGGGAGGATCAGATTAATTAAATGAGGGGCAGAACCAGCATGAGAACCTAGAAGTAGGTGGGAAGTTGAGCACTTGCTTTGAAGTGTTCATTTTTCAGGTGAACTGGAGACAGGATAACCTACTGAGAGAATGGCAGGTGAGGTAAGTATGATAAATGAATACAAGAACACTCCGGGACACCTGTAAGGTAGAGTGAGGCGAATCCTCTGAGCTAGAACCAAGCGTCTATAATCCACACATGAGACCTTCTTCAGCATCCTTTAGGGGTTTCTTTGAGAACTGGAAAATTCAATAATGACAGGACACTGGGAAGGGGACAGCAGGTTTAAGGGTTAGAGAAGTGCCTGGATGGAAATAGTAGTGAAAGGAGGGTGCTGGTTGCTTATTTTAAACACTGATTAAGGAATAATACAGTAACTGTTGTGCTCTAACTAAAACGCTGTCATCTTGTTCTGTACGTGTCATTACCCAGTAACCCTGTGCTCTGTCTCAACCTTTGCCCCCCTTTTGTGAAATACAGTTTGTTCCTGGAATTAGCTGATCACGTTGCCAAGTTCCTGTAAATAAGGAACTCATTGACCACCAGCTGCGAAAATTTCCACAAGGCAACTGACTAGGTGAGAAACTCTGTCCCCAAATCAAATAGGGAACAAAAAGCCTTCCTCACCCTTACCCCCTCCTACCCCTGCTTTGCGGTTTTTTCCCTTTAAGCCTCCCAAAAATCTAACCTAGTTGCACAGCTTTGCAAACTCCATTGCACTGTGTCGCTGGGTACCTGCCTAAATAAAGTGTTTCTTTTTCTTTTAAAGACGTCTTGCCCTGTTTTTGAACAGCATTTTGGGGTCTCGTTTTGGGGGTACAACAGTAACCACCTTTACTTCTTCATCTTGTTTCTACTTTTCCTGTAACAGCAAATGCCCACCAAGCCCTGCCAGCCAGTGTAGTTCACTGTGCTTAGCTGCCCAGGTTATAGTTCCTATTCTAGTTCCGGTTGCTTCTTTCTCTGAAAAACAGCTGATCACAGTGATGCACAGCTGGTCACTGTGACACACATTGTATAAGCCAATCCCCATTTGACAACCCATTCTGCCTCTGTACTTCCTGCTTGCTTATCCCATATAAGCCCTAGACCACCAGGGACCAGGGACTGATAATTCTGGGAGTGAACCTGTTCAGTGCCTGTTTCTGTTTGCAATAGCACTCCTACATGAGAGTATTTTTCTTCCCATTTTACAGATGATATCAAGGAAGCTCAGGAAGCCTTACGGAACATGCTCAAGCTCCCTTAACTTTTATTTTTTTAACTACAAAAATTTATTTTCACTTTCTAAAAAAAACCACTTTGCACAGGAAGGAATTATGTATAATTATATATTTGCATATTTAATTCCAAAGATACGTAATGAAAGTTTAAGTAACCATAACTAACTTTAGAATAAAAATATCTCTTTAAATAATTAAATTTAGACTTCATTGTGTCCATTATAGATGACTATATGCCTTACTTGCATGTAGGTTATACTTCAGCACTGAATATACTTACGGAAAGTGGGTAATACACACACACACACACACACACACATGCATACACACACAAAACTCCTGAATTTAGAGAAAATTTGAGAATTTGAGCCCTCTTAGTTTTCCATATTAAGAAACTTTTCTAAGATTTGGAATAAGGATGGGCAATGCTACAGGAATGCTTAAATTCCACCTAAACATTATTTGCTAGGGGTGGTGGCACACTCCTGTAATCCCCACACTAGAGGTTGAGGCAGGAAAATTACTGAGTTCAAGGCCAGCCTGAGCTATGTAGCAAGACCCTGTCTCAAAAAATTAAATTAAATAAATAAAATGTGTACTTAAAGACTTAAGCTTTTTGAACCAGGCATGCTAGCACAAGCCTATAATCTTAACACTCAGGAGGCTGAGGCAGGAGAATCATTGTGAGTTCGAGATCAGCCTGAGTTACAAAGTGAGCTCAAGACCAGCCTGAACTGCATAGCAAGACTGTCTCGAAATTTGGAGAAAAATGGCGGCGGGCTAGGGGATCGAGTGAAGAGTCTCTCCAGAGAATTCATACGCGAAGCTAAAAAAAGACAGCATGGAGAGGTCCAGACAAATCGATAGTGATTCTTATTAACCAAGACAGTACAGCTGGAGGATTTAAAGCCGTGCTGTGACCTTCAACGCCGATAACGGGAGGCTGCAAATCCCGCGCCTTTAAATCAACAAACTGACTCGTGGACCCAGCACGAAAAGCTGAATTGCTTTTGGGGGCTGCAGGAAACTGAGACCCGGCCCGGGACTCCAAGTAGCAGCCAGCTCTGCACCGCTGCACCAGAGCGGATGTACAAAGCTCTGGCGTTTCAAATCTAAACGGTGCACAGATAACTGACCGGTCAGCGCTGAGCCGGGAGTGTGGGAAAAGTGGACAGCTTGGTGTGCGGCGGCCCCGGAACGAGGACTTGCACCTGACTCAGGTGAGTACCGAGAACCCCGCGGCTGTTGGGTTTGGCCAGAGGACAGCTGGCCCGCCACCACGGGGAAATCAATAACACAGAGTCTGGTGCAGACATATTAGACTGGCGGCAGAAACCGCAGCTTGGTGACATCACCAGGTCCCCTTGTAGGGAGGGCTGGTGGAAGACATCTTGAGTCCTGGCAGAGCCTGATTACTTGCTGGCTTCAGCTCCACACAGAGAACTTAGTGGGAGCCATCTTAGTTTTGGGCAGATCTGCTATTCTGGTACTCCTGTTACAAAGAGGTTTGGAAGAGAATGGCTGGGACTTGGGCAGAATCCTGTGCCATAGTGATATTACTCAGCTGCTTCTGATACAAAGAGAACTGGCAGGAGCTACTGGGGCTAAACCAAGCCTCTGCTTGAGGCCCAATAAGCGGATACAAAATAGTCACAACTCAGTGACAACCAGAAAGTACAGCCTAATTTATGAACTAACTGACACAGAGGCTAGAGACTAAACTGTACCGCCCCTGCATCCCAGCCTACCCCAGATAACAGCAAATTGGGGAGGACAGCAAAAACTCAAGCCAGCACGCTCCTGAAAGGCCCTAAGCAATTCGGAGAGGGCCAGAGAACTCCAGGACAGTCTGAAAGAAACCAGAAACATGACAAGAGATAAAAATGAAAAAAAAAATCTCCAGCTGTTCAACAGGAGAAAATAAGCCCAAGAGTACTAAACACTGAAGAGAACAAACACAGTAACCATCCTCTACTCGACACAGCATCAGCCGAAATTAAAAAGTACCTACATGATCTCATAGAGGAATTTAAAGATGTACTCCTGATCCAAGTGAGGCAAGATATAAAGAGATTAATTAAAGAAATGACAAGCCCCGCCCAAGAGAACACAGACGGAAGAACTGAGGAAATCAGAAAAGAAAGAGAAGCATCTGAAGAAGAATTTAAGCATAACTTAGAATACATGAAACAGATCCAAAGAGAATATCAGGACACTAAAAACTCCATTGAATATGGCAAAATGCCTTGACAGAAACTAAAGACAACCTTCTGAAACTTGAAGAGAGATTTAGGGCTTATGAACGTGAAAGAAAAAGCCTCTTAAAAATAACAAGGAACCAGAAAGAAGCAATTCTAAAACTGGAAGATGACAAAAAGATACATAACTTAAGAATAAAGAATGTGAGTGAGGAAGCAGGAATATCCAAAAATGAAATACAAAAAATATTCACAGAAATATTAAAGCAAAATTTTCCACGTATAGCAAAAAGAAATGATATCCAGATAAAAGAAGCATACAGAACGCCAGCTACCTACAACCAAAACAGATCTACGCCTAGGCATATAATAATCGAGATCCCAGAAATCCACCAAAAAAACAGAATATTAAAAGCAGCCAGAGAAAAGATGCAGGTTACCTATAACGGGAAATCTATCAAAATAACAGCAGACTTATCAACACAAACTCTTAAGTCAAGAAGGGAGTGGGGAGAAATATTCCAAGTCCTGAAGGAAAAAAATATGCAACCTAAGTTCATATATCCGTCAAAACTCTCTCTAAAAATTAATGAAGAAATAAGATACTTTCAAGACAAGGAGGAACTGTGGGAGTTCGTGGCCACCAATCCAACCCTACAGAGAGCGCTGAAGGACATTACAGAGAAAGAGAGGAAGAGATATCAGGATTCCAGCAACAGTGGCAGGCCTCAGTGAACGGGGCAGACAATGGAATGAGGGAATAAGGTGGACAAATTATAGCAGAAAAGTGGAGTAGCAGACATGAGGCAGAGACGGTAAGCTAGTCTTTGGTAGAGACAGCTCCGAAACTATATTTAAAAAAAAAAAAAAAAGCAGAGGTCATTGCTAATGGTGTATAACGATTTAAAAGACACAGTAGTCCTAGTGCCATATTTAGATCGAATTAAATTTGTTCTGGTCTGTCCACTCATGTCAGATTTGAGGACACAGACCTCTAGAACCAAAAATAGCAGGTTATACCATGGTAACTATCCTTACTTTCCTATTGACTTAGGCTGAAATCCTGTATTACTTACATTGTCTTACTATGACTGATCTTAATTGTATCTGAATCATAAGACTATTGGTTGGCCTTGACTGATCCTATTTGAAATCGGTATGCGTGTTAGAATCAACCCTAAAAGTAGAGGAAACTACTCTGAGCATGACAAGATGTAAAGGATATCCATACTGGTATGAATCAGTAACAGCTCTCAAATACTACAATGCAGTCAAAGTTTAGTTTTTATAAAAATAGGTGATAGTATGTTTAACTATAATAAGCCAGTGTTGTGGACAAATCTATTGAAAATAACAAGAGAAAACATAGTAGCTACGGAAGATCATTTATATTATAGTTTTATATGTCTTATCCATTGCATGTTTTTCTAGGAAATTGTTTCGCTGTCTTGTTATGACTTGGTTTTCCCTATAATACAGAGAGGATAGGAACAAATACTCTGAGGAAGAGACCTGAAAAACCCGAGGCTTATTTTGTAGCATTATAATATAAATTCTAGCAATCTATTGTTTGCTGATTAGAATGACATTGGACTGGTTTCTTCAGCTCAACTTCAGCATATGCAGAGATGGGGACGGCTATCACAAAGAGAATGAGAGATGCGATGGTAGTTGCTATTGTCTTCCCTAATTTGGAACTTGAGGACCTAAAAAGACATCATCATCCTGTAATGATTTGATTAGTTCTATAATATGCAATAAGTATATAAAGTGGGTGAAGTTAGGGACAACTATTTGTAAGAAGCTAGAGACAGATAAGGAAGATCTCCAGTGGACTTGCTTTGAAATCTGTATTTCTTTAAATTGTTTTTTTTTTTTAATGTTCTGTTCTGTTTTGATATGGTTAACCTTACCCTCTTAGAGATGTAAAACAAATAGGTGGGACTGATAATCATATTACGGAGCTTTTGTTCGGTCATAGAGCAGAATGGTTTGTAGGGTCACTTTTTTGAATGTCATTCTAAATACTTTAATTCTATAACCTGAACACCCATTTCGAAGATGACAATTCGTAACTTATCAACCGGCAATTTCTTACCTTTTGTTTGTCTGTAATTTTGTATTATTTCTACCCTTTTTTTTTATCTCCATGTATTTTTTTTTCTTTTCGTTTCCTTTTCTTTAAATAAAAAAAAAAAAGACTCTGTCTCAAAAAGACAAAAAAATTAAACTTTTTCTTAGAAATATTTAAGCAGGGAGGCTTATAATTTATGTAGTTATAACCCAAAGTCGTTAAACTCATTAATAGTAACTGCACTGCCTTTTAAGAACTGTTGAGAAAATGTTTGACCTGAATTCTTTTCTCTCTCTCTTTTAATAAACCTCAGTTCTCTTTCAAATATGATTCTAAAAATGGTTTTTACCCAGCATGTAAAGATATCGTTGTAGGAGGGTATGCCAATCTTTGCTGCAGGTAGATGAAATAAGGGCATCATCTTTTCATGGTTGGCAACCTATATGGATTTCAATTTCTTAATCTGCACTTAATAAATGAATTTATGATTTTCACTGTTGTAGCTGTCATTACATGTTAACTATAAGATATCACAGATATTAGCTAAGGCAAGGAGACTTCTTTTTTTCTTTTTGGTACCAGGAATTGAACTCGGTGCTTCATACTTGCCAGGCAGGCACTATGCTGCTGAGCTCTATCCCCAGCTCCAAGGAGGTTTTTCTTAAAAGGAACAGAAAAAATTGTTCATCAGCTCAAAATGGACTCTAACAGGAATTTTAAGAAGTTAGATTTCCAAGAGTTTGCTCTTAGAAACTTGTTCACTCATTATGAGGCTCTTCATCCATTATCTGGTAAAGATAATTTAGTCAAGTAACAGGTGAGGTTCAAAATGAACGCAATAAAGGATTTACCTTCAAATCTGATGATGATATGTTCCCATAAGCATTCTGGTGAATTTAGATTTATGGACATATGTGACTGCAATACATCTTAAAATTGCAGTAGATTTCCTGTGGTGCCGTCTTTGACAGCTGAACCCATGTAAATGCAGCACTGGACTTTCAACCACACAACATCACAGATGAGCATAAGATGCATGTTTCGGGTTGCCATTCTTTTTATTTTTTAAGATGTTAATGGGAAAACATGTGAAAAGATTCATTATATACAGAAGAAACAAATTGTTTTCCTATTGTTTTTCCAATTGAAGGCAAAAGAACTAGTTCACTGAATTATGTATAATGAACAAGCACTTATTCATCAAGGAATTTTATTAAAATAGTATTTTTAAAATCTGAAATGAATCATATCTGCCAAAATTTTGTGAATTGCTTAAAGGAAATAGGCCAATTAGAAGCGCCAGGCAGAATTTGTTCTATAAATTGATGCTGAATCACAGCTAGTATGATGAGATTCTCACTTATTATAAGTAATATACAATTTACAATGAGTTTATGGTACCATTTATTTAATAACTGGCTAGGTCAGATCTTAGGATGTACCTTGGGTTGTTTTGTTTTGAAGGTAGTAAAATGTGACAACACAAGACAGAAAAAAGCCAATCGAGACAATGCAGTGAAGCTGGTACAGAACTTCAGGGCAGGATACCAGGATAACAGTAACATGTACCATAGTATATCTTGTTACCTTCACAATAGTTGTCCAGTCAATTAGGTACAGTCAAATCAAACCAAAACCAGAACATTATAAAACCTATCAAAACAGAGTATTGAGTAGAGGAAAACAATCAAAATAAAACAAAACTGTGAAAACAATATTTGCCTTCAAAGAGAAGACGGGAGGAAATCCCCCATATTTGCTACAGTGCATACGGTCATCCTCCCAAGAGATGCTCAGACCTGTGGCCCCAGTTCAGCATAATCAACCCAACAATACAAGCACTTAGTTGCTTTATGTGCCTTAGTTGCTGTCAACTCCAGCTGTCTTGGACACCATGCAGTTGCTAACCCAGAGTGGGGTTAAGTGGGGGAAGTGGGTGCATGGATCATGTGATTCTCAGCCCACCCTGGAGGGCTCACGGGAGACACTGACTTGTTCTCTCCCTGGTGTGCCCGCTGCCCACTCATGGCACCTTGTTAATGAAATCTTGTATACATCTTGTTAATGAAAAAAACATACTACCATGTAACTAATGTAAGTAGGATCCATACTATGCTAGGGATTTTAGATACCTAATCCTTTAGATATAGAATCTTTCAATGTTATAGTTTATAAGTAAGGAAAGAGACTCAGAGGTAACCCACAGGGAGCTACAGTCAGGACCAGTAGTGGTCTCTGCTTTGTGCCCTGTGAGGAAGCCACATAGGGAATTCTAAGAGGAAAATAAAATTCATTTCAATTCTTAGTCACAGAGCAGGTGGCCTAGTGAGCTGATGAGGTACAGTATCACCATCGTATGCACACTTTTCTTTCTCTTTCCAAACCTCCCCAATATTTCTCCCAGAAAAACAAAACTGGGACCTGGTTCTGGTGCCTAGCAAATGTAGAAATAATATCACTTGCTCACAGATTCCAATACACAGAACTACAAAGAGTAACCAGAAACAAAAGCCAATCCGGCTTTAGAGTAAAGAGGCTTAACAAAGAAAGGTAATCAAGATTTGTGATAAAGGGATCAAAACGGAGAGAAAGAGAGCTCTAAGCGAATCATCAAGCCAGGAAGATATTTGTGAAGGCCTTTTAGTTGTGAGTGGATACAAAGCAAACGAATAATTAAATAAATAAGCAATTTTCCTTCTTCTTCCCCTTCTCCTCCTCCTTGTCTTTCTTTCTTTCTTTCTTTCTTCCTTTCTTTCTTTCTTTTTTCTTTCTTTCTTTCTTTCTTTCTTTCTTTCTTTCTTTCTTTCTTTTTTTCTTTCTTTCTCGTTTTTCTACTCTCCTGCCTCAGTTCCTAGAAACATTTTTACGTTGCCTCCTCTTCCTTCCTTGTCTCGTAGCTAAATAAGCCATTCATTTGTTTGTGTCCATGAAATAAACTCAAGTTGACTTAAACTCTCTTCTCAATACAGCTTTCTGTCTTAGACAAGAACTGCAATTGAGGACAGTCATTAGCAGTTAGTGAGCCAGTCCAAAGAGAAAAGTATTTTAAACAAACTGACAATGAATCTGAATTCCATCCCTATGGAGGAGACTTGGCCACAGTGTTGCTAGTATGCTCGAATATATGCACTAGTTCAAAAGCAAAGAGGAAAAATGAAATCCAGTTAAAGGCACTGAAATGCCTGTTTTTGAAAACAGCTAATGAGCTCTTTTCAAGGTGAGGTGTACTCTAGCATGCAGACAAGACATACCAGAATAAAAGGAACGAATAAACAAACAGAATGTATTTTCAGAGTTCTGGCCTTGATTTCCTCAAAAAAAGAAGTCAAAATAGATCAAACCAAAACATTTTTAAATGTCAAGGTTGCTTTCACTGCATAAAATAAGGCTCCTAAAAAAAAAAAATCAGGATCCTAAATGGCAGGTGGTTAATGAAGACCAGGCAGGCAACTTCCTTAATTTATCATTATTAGGTTAGTCATATGCCTTTATTAGGAAATAATGGATGACTTCCTACCTAGCTGTATTGTTTTCTATAATATGTAGAGTTTTTAAAATACGAGGACAAATGCGTAGCATAGTTAATTTTTTATGGCAAAACTAAGGGAACAAATGAACCTCACAATAGCCATGTTCACGTGCCAAAATGAGATTGCTTTACCTGCACCTGAGAATGTCGCTGTGGATCTGTGCCACATTGTAATGACTTTTGAATTTAAGAACCAAAATGGAGAAGGATAAAGCTGGAGCAAAACAGCCTTTGCAATACAGACTTCATAGGCTAGAGGGCACAAGTGTAATAGCTGATCCAAAGCTATGAAAATCAAAAACTACTTATGTGTTTCTTATTCAATGCCCCAGAGATTTTAAAATTTGGATCATGAATGCAAGTTTATTCTCACTAAAACTCCAAGTCAATATCTTCAAGAAGAAATAGCAAAATAAAATGTGTACTTTATACAGCCATTATGATTTTGTTTTGTTTTCCTTTTGGCAGGGGTCCTGGGCTTTTGAGATAAAACAGAGCACACTCCAGAAGGCCCTCAGCTTCCGCATATTTTTTCTATCCACCCACTTGAATTTCACACTAGGTTTTTTTCTCTAATAAAAACAGCCCCTTCCAAAATAAACAATGTGTATGTACACAACGTACTTGACGAATACCTCAACAAGAATTTGAGTATCCGGAGGAAATTATGGGGTTGACTCTACAGCATGAGATTATATCTTTCATGAAAATTGATTCTTTTAAAAATATATACACCACAATATTTTTCCCAAACAGATTAGCTAGCCAATGGCTTTGCGTGGCCCCAATTCCGTATGTTCCTTTCCTTCCTACCTAGGACTTCCTGAGTCATCTTTGCCATTCTATCTTCTTTAATATGATGGTCTTCAGGTTGCTCTATATCTCATTTACTTTCTTTGTTGCTAGGACAAAATACTAGATAACTGCAATTTAAGGAAGGAGAAATTGGTTCACAATCTGTAGAGGTTTTAGTCTGTAGTCAGTATCCCCAGGCAAGGCAGCAAGGCAGTGGGCGTGGCAGAGGTACAGCTCATGGCATGGGGCTCAAGAAGCAGAGGGCAATGGGAGAAGGGGCAGAGACCCTTCAGGCCACGTCCCCGGGACCCACCTCCTCCAGCCAGACCTCCCTGCAGCACTGAATTTAGCTATGAACTAGTGGACTGTTTCACTAGTGAGGATCACATCCCCTGATTCAATCACCACCCAGAAGCTCCCTCTACAAGCACACAAAGCTTTGGGGGGACATCTAGATATAAACAAGAACTCTCCTTTCCACATGCTGTATGCGACCCAGACCCTCACCTTCCATTTCACTCATTTCTTTCTGCTCCTATGTCATGCCAGCACACCCATTCCATACTCCAAAATTCCTGCTCAATTTCATTTGTCTTTGCCTCATAAACCTAATTTCTGTTTCCAAATTCAAACTCTTTCTTGAGTGACAGCTGATTTCTTTCAACACATCCAACAACCTCAAGTAGGACAGTGGCAGACCAATAAAGTAAAGTACTAGTCCTAGAATTACAAACACCTACCAAAAAAAAGAAAAGACTCAAAGAAATGGCCAAATGATCCAAAGTTATAAAGAAGTATCTGGATAAGCGATTAAGTCCTATATAGGAAGTTAAACTCTTTTTTAAACCAAATATCTTTCTTTTTTTTAAAAGCAAATAATTTTCACCTTTGTCTCCCAAATACAGTCCAAGCCCATCAGTGGGAGTCAAAATTTTGGCTCTGTATCGTTCACCACCAACAAATGTTACTCCTGTGGTTGTGTTATTTCACATGGCAGAATGAATTTTGCAGAAGTAATCATGATTACTGATCAGATATCTAAAATAGGAATATTATACTAGATTATCCAAACAGGCCCAGTGTAATCCCACAGGCCGCATGGGAAATACTTCCCAGAATCAATAACTGGGGTCACGTCTTATTAAAAAGTTTCTGCATGTCAAAAGAAATCTCCAGCACAGTGAAAAGAAAACCCACAAACTGAGAAAAAAATCTTAGTGAACTGTCCCTCAGACCAAGGACTTCTGTCTAAAACATATAAAGAATGTAAAAAAAAAAAAAAAATCAAACCCCCGAAATTCAAAGACCCCATCCAAAAATGGGCATCTGAGATGAATACACAGTTCTCAGATGAAGAAATACAAATGGCAAATAAATACATGAAAAAATGTTCATTACTCATTAGAGAAATGCAAATTAAAACTATACTGAGATTTCATCTCACTCCTGAAAGAATGGCCAGGATCAAGAAAGCCACCAACAACAAATGCTGGAGAGGCTGTGGGGGAAAAAGGAACTCTCCTACACTGTTGGTGGGAGTGTAGACTGGTACAACCACTGTGGAGGTCAGTCTGGAGATTTCTCAAAAAGCTGGATTTGGAAGTTCCATTTGACCCAGCTGTTCTGCTTCTAGGCATATTCCCAGAGGAACTGAAAACATCATACCACAGTGATGATATATGTGCACCCATGTTTATAGCAGCACAATTTGTAATAGCCAGATCTTGGAAACAACTTAAGTGTCCATCAACTGAGGAATAGATAAAAAAGTTGTGGTATTTTTATACAATGGAGTACTATTCAGCTATAAAGAATGATCACACTGAAATATTTATAAATAAATGCACACAGGTTGAGACCATACTCATAAGTGAAATAAATCAAAATCACATGTATAAATACCGTATAGTCTCCCTAGTGTAAAAAACAGTAAGAGCACATAAAAGATTATGGTAATCATGATTCCCCATTACACTGCTTTGAAGCCTTATAATGCTTCCATTCATTAGTTGGAATGGTTTTATCCTGGGTTGTTTGATTTTATTATCTGTGATGGTATGAACAGCTATTTTGAAGAAAATAAGACATTATAATAGCCAGTGCTGATTTAATACCATCTTATTTTGAAGTCCTACCATAGTTTGTTCTTGTTTCCATTGGTTCTATCATGTTGTATCTTATTGGATTTTATCATGGGTAGTAGTATAAATAAATTATTTATGGACAATGGGATAAGATAGTAACCATTGTTCATTTTCTGTTATTTGGTTCTGAATACCCTGTAATACTTTCATTCTCTTTAATGGTTTTATACTATTTTGTTATGTTTGATACTATTATGTCTGAAGATATGCTCAACTGTTTCAAGAAAGAGACATTAGGGTAGCTACTGTTATATCAGGTTGTCGTGTGAAATACTGTATTGCTTAAATTGTTCTGATCTGCTTTGTAATGTCCTCTTTTATCTTAATCTCTTTAAAATAAAAAAATTTTAAAAAGAAAACAAGCATTTAAAGAAATAGTTTTTTAAAATACAATTCTAATATGCAAAATGTCAGAATTTCAGGAACCAGCTGAGGCAGAATGTTTCTATCTTTAAAGATTTTCTTTTGGTTTTAGGCCACAAATTATACAATAAATTAGAATTTTTAAATTTTGTTTGTTAGCTTAATTGATTGAGTAGGGGGTATCACAGTGGAAAACTTTATTCAGACAGACTATTGTAGGCTGAGGCAGGGAGATCTCTTGAGTGCATGAGTGTGAGACCAGCATGGGCAACATAAAGGCCCCTATCTCAAAAAAAAATGTTTCTTAAGTACACAGGCTTGTTTTGATATTCTGTTTGGTTTTAGTGGGATATGGTAGGAAAGTTAAGAGAAAGAATAAGACTTTAATAAAATATCTGATTCTTAAAGTTAAAGAAAGATAAAATATAGACTATTATATAATAGGGAAAAGACACTAACTCAATTGGGAAGAAGGACTGAACTCAGTTCCACCAAGATAAAAGGTAGGCTTAGTGTAAGCTAATGGAAAAATACTAGAGGATGTTAGGCAGAGTTCATCTATATTTGCTATCAAACTGGGTCCCTACCGTACCACAGAGACTGAGTGGCAGGGACCCTATCTTTCTTGATTACATTTTGAAGATATGCATCCCAGGCCATTAAGAAAGGCGTTCCTACAGCAGAATACAGTGGCGTGTGCCTATATTCCAAGCACTCAGGATGCTGAGGCAGGAGGATTGCCATGAGTATGAGGCCGGCCTGGGCTACATGAGTTCAAGGCCATCCTGCACTAGAAAGCAAGACCCTGTCTCAAAAACATGCAAACAAAAAAAGACATTCCTAGGTTGTAGAAGATGTGCTTTTGCAGAAAAAGGATTTATCATGACAAATTTTCAAAGTAAATACTCTTAAGAAAGAGAGGTTACAAACCTACAGCAGAAGGAATCTTGGCCAGAGCTTGACTAAATTCAGCTCCACCTTGCGTGACCTTCAGAAAACTGAAGAATTTACTTTCTAAATCTAGAATCCATTCCAGACCCACCCACCTCTCACAACATTCCAGACACACAGAGCCCATAAGAGCACCAATGAGTAGCAAAATGTTCTATTATTCTTCTTAGCAGAACCCTCTGCGAATTCTGCGCCATACACAGGACCCAATCCAGTACATGCAGGAAAAAGAGTGGAAAGTGGAAGAAATAAAATTTCAAAAAGAAAATTGGCTAATTTCTCAAGCATATTTCCCACTATGCATCCTAAATAATAAACTGATCCATTTAACTAACACAGAAACATTAAGATGCTAGTCTGTGCTTTCACATGCTAATGCAGGAAACACATAAAATGCATCTCATTAGCCTACAGGCGTTGAATTTGAACTATCTATTCAGTGCAGTTTATATAGTATTCAATAAACTTGTTTGAATTGGATTCAAGTATTAAATATATTTTTCTCAGTTGCATTTAATATTGGAGATGCCACTAATCATGCATTTTAAAAATGTTTTTAGCTTACTTTTCAAGTTTTTCATTGTATGTTATTGAGAGAATCGACTTCCCGTTTGTAATGTAACCCCCCCCCCGAGCTATAGAACAGAGCTATAAGGAATGTTTCACTCCCTAAACCTTTCCCAGGAGATAATCAGAGCAGGGCAGAAAGGAATGTCTCTGCTAGTCATTAACCACTAGATGTTCTGTTCTCTGTAAAGATAGAGATAAGCAAAAGAATGTACTGCATAAACAGGACCAGGGGGCACCTGGCACTCTAAGGTCAACCCAAGACCCTCGGTCTCCATGGTTACTCAGCCCCAGACCCTCAAATCAGCGTTAGCCAAGTCCTGCGCCGTTCAAAATTAACCAATGCGATTTGCTTCTGTAAACTTGCTTGCCTCCTGCTTGTACCTTTAAAAACCCTGCACAGATTCCCCTCGGGGCCCCTCCGCACACGTTTGCCTGAGGGACCCCATGCGCATGGAAATAAACTTTTTTCCCTCACCAAGAGTTGAGTCCTTGGGGTCTCTTTCCCTGCGGCGTCGGCCCTAACATCTTGGAGGCCCCAGCGAGATAGCACGTCTCACGGAAGGTGACCTCAACGGCTCTGCGGTGGGTGAGTACGACCGGTCGCTTCTTATTTTTACTCTGAGGATCAATCTACCGGTATTTTACGCCCCGAGCCAAACGGCTCCGGTCTAGGGGCAATTTTTGTTACCTGTTTTTGTTATCTGTTCTCTGTTCTCTGGTGACCGGGGGACGCCCCACACGGTTTTCCGTGGCTCACCGTCTGCGATAGGATTTTCCTATCGGTTTGGGGCCCAATCTGTGGTCCGTCAGGGCCAATTCGGAGACACCCTCTGAGGTGACTCGTTCGGGGAATTTCATTCCCAATCTGTGGTCCGTCTGGGCCAATCTGGGGAATTTCATTCCCAATCTGTGGTCCGTCCGGGCCAATCTGGAGGCACCCCCTAAGGTGACTCGTTTGGTGTGAAACTAATGTGTGAGAGTGAGGTGGCCGGCCTGTTTGTCCTGTGTGTTGTGACTGTTGTGAACGGTTATTTGTTGTGTCGCGCGTACACTAACCACTCTTTGTCTTCAGAACACCATGGGACAAATGACATCGTCCCCATTGTCCCTCACCCTCGACCATTGGTCGGAGGTTCGAGAGAGGGCTCACAATCTCTCCTTTCAGGTTAAAAAAAGTAAATGGCAGACTTTCTGCTCGTCTGAGTGGCCCACATTCTCCGTGGATTGGCCACCGGAGGGGACTTTCCACCTTCCCCTCATCTTAGCAGTTAAAAACATCATCTTCCGCCCTGGACGAGAGAGCCACCCCGACTGGGTCACCTACATCTTGGTATGGCAGGACCTCAAAGAGAAGCCCCCACTGTGGGTAAAACCCTTCCTTCCTCCGCCCTCTCCTTGGTTGCCTGTTTAAACTTGTTACTAACTTAGGGGCTTGTTGCCCATTTCTGTTGCAGGATCCATATGGCTTATTAGATTCAAGGTTCATGATAAGAAAAATTATTTCCTTTAGCTGACCAAACTGTACAAGAAGCTCCCTTCGTTTGTGTCTTTAATGTTGTGGCGCCTTGTTTAATATGTAAGACTTCAATTGATTGCTTGCAACCTCGGCATGCCTTTTAAAAGGAGTATTTTTTTTCTCTCTGGTGAAAATGTAAACATGTGCACATATATATGTATATCTATGGTTGTTAAGAGTCATGTCAACTTTGCCAAGTAAAAACCAGGCGGTACTATATTTGAGCCAGTTAAAAGGTTACAGTTTTGTTTTTAAAATACAACATTTTTATATGATAAAAAGATATAAAATAAGCATGTTTTAGACTACTAAAAGGTGACTTCAAGGGTTTTGTTGAGAGTTTTGATGTTGTCTGAGAAGTAAAAAGAAAGGTAATTGACTGGTAATAGTAAAAAGAGGGACAAAGAGAGTGGTCTTCAAGTAAAGGTGTCTGGCTATGCCAGAATGTGAAAAAAGATTAAAGCTTAGTTTGAGAGGTATTATTGTAAGTTGTAGAAGGCTCAAGAGGATGTAAATTTTATTTGTCTTGGTTTATAGTACTACAAATAACAGGTTTGACAAAAAGTAAATGTGTTCAGAATTTGACAGTATTAGATCAGTTTTGGTAGAAGTATACATAAGATTGTACTTTGCTGCAAAATGTTTCCATTAAAATGAGATTATAGGTGATACTAGAAATACAAGTTCTTACATGTACTGTGAACATCTGGGAGATTATGCAGCACAATTTTGTTACCTATGGAAAAGCCCTTTTTGTTAAGAATATAATTTTAGTAAAATGATGGCCTGTCACGTGACACCCTTGGACAAGAAGCAGTGTGCCATCCAGATGAAGCCGGCTCTCTGATCCGGAATGCCAAAACCATGTTCTCCTTTTGTGCCACCCTGACTGGACATCCAGAGGTAAGAAGGTTTCCCAATATTGCCAGTTGTTCTCTTTGTAACTCAGTGGGCCCCACATGTTAGACAAAAATTGCAAAGGTTTAAGAGGTTTAAAAAAATGCCCCTCAGCCAGTTAATAGAGATAACACAAAAAGGTCTTTGAGAACTAAAAAATTTACAAAAAGATAGCCAAGATGTTAAAATTGCTCTACGAGAGAAGACTTTTAAAAAACAGACAAGACTTTCTGGAGACAGTTGGATACTGTAGGCTAAATTTTACTGAAAAGCTTGCCTCTATATGACTCCCATAAGGGAGAAACTCAAAATTCGCTGAACTGGACTGATAAATGTAAACAGGCCTTCCAGCAGCTCAAGTGGGCCTTGACAGAGGCCACAGCCCTGGGACTCCCTGACGTTACCAAGCCTTTCACCTTGTTCATAGATAAACTCAGAGACATTGCCAAAGGAGTCCTAACTCAGGACATTGGCCCTTAAAAGAGGCCTATAGCCTACCTCTCCAAAAGACTTGATTCAGTAACAGGAGTATGGCCTCCCTGCCTTAAAATACTAGCTACTGTGACAATGTTACTTAAGGAAGCGAAGAAACATGCTTTGGGCAAGTGATTTCTGTGGTAACCTCTCACAGTTTAGAGACTCTTATCAAAACCCCTCCTGAAAAAAGGCTCTCAAATGCCAGAATTCTACTGTCAAGCCCTGCTTCTAGACCCACAGTCAATGATATTCAAGACTTCTTCAGCTTTAAACCCAGCCACCCTTATGCCTGATGATGATCGGGAGGAACAAAGGACACCTCTCTCCACGAGTGCGCTGACATCCTCGAACTGCAGCAGAACCTACAGGCTGATCTTACTGACCAGCTTTTGGGAAATGCCGACAACTGTTCGATGGAAGCAGCTTCATCCAAAACGGCAAACGAGTGGCCGGGGCAGCAGTGACCGCCGAAAAGGAGGTACTCTGGGTTAAGCGGGTAGAGCCTGGCACTTCTGCCCAAAAGGCAGAGCTTGTTGCTTTGACTGAGAGGCTAAAACTAGCCACGGAAAAGAGGGTAAACATTTTTTTACTGAAGATATCCCTTTGCTACTGTACATATACGTGGAAGCCATCTAAAAATGCTCCACAGATTCTAGATTTGCTGGCAGCTGTCTGGCTGCCTCAATGGATTGCTATTCCTTACAAGGCTCACTCAACCAGAGATAAAAAATAGCAACCACATCAGAGGGGTCAACCAAGAAAGTAACTGCTCTAATACTAGTCCTCTGACCTTGTCAGAACCAGTCTGCACAAAAAAAGACCTACAGTTGGCATCTCAACTTGGAATAAAGTCTCCCACCCCAAGGAGCTGATACCAGTTACCTGATAAACAAGTATTGTTACTAAAGACACTAGGGCAGGAGCTGTTTCACCTTGCAGAATTGTTCAAAACTCAATATTTTATTCCAAAACTCTACAAACTGACCACCTCTTCGAGCTCCAGATGCCCACAGTGCTTGTTAGTCAACTCAGCCGAGAGCTCTGCGTTGGAGACCACCCAACATCAAAAAATTGTTCCAGGAGAACATTGGGAAATAGACTTCATGGACATGGTAAAACTTAATTTACAGGGACACTGCTATCTCTTGGTATTAATAAACATTTTTACTGGCTGGGTAGAGGCTTTCCCTACTAAGTCTGAGTCAGCCTTAGTGGTAGTTAAAAGGCTATCACATGAGATCATACCTTAATTTGGCCTCCCACTATCAATGGGGTCCGATAATGGCCTGGCTTTCATAGCCCAAGTCACCCAAAAGTTAGCCCAGGCATTAAGAATTAATTAAAACTCCACTGTGCCTATCAGCTACAAAGCTCAAGACAAGTAGAACGTATAAACCAAAGTCTCAAGGACATTTTAGCTAAGCTGTTTTCAAAAACTGGCGATAATTGGATGAGCCTTCTTCCCTTTGCACTGTTAAGAGCTAGATATACCCCATATGTTTCCAAAATTTCCCCCTTTAAAGCCATGTTTGGGAGGCCCCCGCCATTGGTTCCAAGATTGTCAGAAGATAAATTAGCTAAAATTACTAATCGAGATCTTAAGTCCCTACAGACACTCCAACCTGTGTTGGCCTGGATCCACCAGCTGTTTAGACAAAAACACCTGGACCTGCCTTCAGAGACGCCTCTCAAGGCCCCAGGGACTCCAGTCTTGGTTCGATGTCACCACCGTGACTCCCTTAAACCCCGCTGAGAAGGACCTTTCACCGTGGTGCTCAGTACCCTCACTGCCATCAAGGTAGCAAGAAAAACTGCGCGGATTCACTACACTCATGTAAAGCCACTGAAAACAGCAAACAACGAGGGACATACTCAGTGGACTACACAACAGACTGGTAACCCTTAAAGTTAAAAATTGACTAAAACATAGATTATGCTGGTTATAAACTGTTTTAGCTTGCTTATTTTGATAACATTGATGCCGACCTTACACGGCGGCTTTGGTCCCCCTGTAAACAAAAAAAACCTATTGTTAAAGATCTTTGTATGAGAGCCCCCTTCAAGTAAAACCAAAATGTTCTCTTTCCGGGAATCAATTCTGCCCTATATCCTCCCTTTATTGGGACCCCTGGCCGGATTCATTATAGTCATGGCTATAGCCCCTTGCCTCATTAACCGAGTAACCCGGTTTGTGAGGGCCCAGATTTCTCAAGTAAAAGTTATGGTGCTACGTCAACAATATGATCCCTTACCCATACAGGACCTTTAAGATTAAAAGTCATCCACAAGAAAAAGGGGGGAATGAGAGAATTGACTCCCCGTTTGTAATGTAACCCCCCCCCCCGAGCTATAGAACAGAGCTATAAGGAATGTTTCACTCCCTAAACCTTTCCCAGGAGATAATCAGAGCAGGGCAGAAAGGAATGTCTCTGCTAGTCATTAACCACTAGATGTTCTGTTCTCTGTAAAGATAGAGATAAGCAAAAGAATGTACTGCATAAACAGGACCAGGGGGCACCTGGCACTCTAAGGTCAACCCAAGACCCTCGGTCTCCATGGTTACTCAGCCCCAGACCCTCAAATCAGCGTTAGCCAAGTCCTGCGCCGTTCAAAATTAACCAATGCGATTTGCTTCTGTAAACTTGCTTGCCTCCTGCTTGTACCTTTAAAAACCCTGCACAGATTCCCCTCGGGGCCCCTCCGCACACGTTTGCCTGAGGGACCCCATGCGCATGGAAATAAACTTTTTTCCCTCACCAAGAGTTGAGTCCTTGGGGTCTCTTTCCCTGCGGCGTCGGCCCTAACATTATCATTAGCTATATAAGGATTTTCCCATTTTGTTTTTTCTTGATCTTTCTGAGAATCAAATTTAGTAGAAAAGAACAGGGTAGTGTTGTGAAGTACTACACAGGCTGCATCTATTCATATAATCTTGCAAAAACACAGTATAGTTTTGCTCTTGTTCTCTATAATTGAGAATGAGGCTTATGGTAAGATTATTAGAGATTTTTTTTATTGGCAAATGTGGCTCCAGTATATATTATTTTAAATTCATGCTAAATTATTGCATAAATTATTGCTAAAGAGATTGAGAGATAAAATACAAAGGCTTTAAAAAAAAACCTGCAGTTTTAGCAGACTCCAACAAACATTAAGGAGTTTGAACTACTGAGTTCACGAGGTTGTCATGACAACAGATCTTTAACACTGAAAATGAAGATAAAGGTGAACAAAATTTTAGATTGTAAGCCTTATAAAAGGATCAAATCCTTGCAATTTAAAAAAAAAATACGCCAGTGGACTAGGTTTCTGTAGGAGATTCCTCTGGACAAGAAAGGCCCCTCTCTGCTGGATTTTACTTGTCTCTTCCTTCTAAGCGTTTCCTGACATTGCTACCCCACCCAGCCCCCAGGGTCTCCCTGCTTCCCTTGACTGTTGGCTGAAAAATAGCAAAAAATTCCATTCCTTAGCAGTACAACAGAAACTGCTTGGAATTCTCCATGAGAGATTTTAAGAAAACAACATGGACCTTTTTTAGTTCCTTAAGTCATTTTTCAGTGATCTTAGATGTTCCTTTTTTGTCTTAAAAACAGTTCCTGGAGCTTTCACCAGGAAGATCAACCCATCTCTGTTTTCCCAGGACCTATCTAGTTTTAGCACTTGAAAGTCCCACATCCTGAGGAACCTTAGTTCTGGACAAACTGGTATAGACGGTCAGTCCTTACACCTCTCCACTGAAGGGGCAGGAGGAGGAAATATCCTAAAAGTTCTCGTTTTCAGTTCTTAAATTTTTTCCTGTCTGACTCTTCCAATGTCGTTTTAGGCCACAGATGATACCCTTGGATGAGGCAGTGAATGGAAGGCTGCCACTCATTCAAATATGTCAGCGTGGCAGTCAGTAGCTAATTGGAGAGCCAGGGAGCCATAGTCTAAGAAGTATTTCATCATAGTGCTCAACCACTACTCTTAAAAATACATTTTCCTAGCGGCCTGGCGTGGTGGCCACTATTCCACGATTCCAGCACTTGGGAAGAGGATCACCGTGAGTTTCAAGCCAGCCTGGAAATGCTCAGTAAGTTCAAGGATACCCCAAATTACATAACCAGACTCTATCTCAAAAAATAAAAATAATAAAAAATAAAATAAGAACAAGAAAGAAAGAAAAACAAAGATAGAAAGATCCCTAAGCCCCAGCAGTAGTCAGCAGCCACTATTACTATAAACTCTTCAAAAAGTTTATCAGAAGTATCACAGGTTCTGATATCAAAAGCAGGCTGGCTCTTTGAGGAATAAATATCAACTCTTCAACTCATGTAAACAGGCAAAGGAAATTCCTTTTAAAGACTTTTCAACCAAACAATCCAACATACCTGGTCTTTGGTAGACTCAACTCACAAGTATGTATTCCATAGTAATTAGAGTAATTAGAGATGGGGCATTAACTTTACTAAAATTAGAACTGCCACTAACCTCACATATGAATGGAATTTTTACAAATAATTTTAATGTATACCTATGTAGAAAATGAAAAAGTAGAAAAGGATAGAGAAGACAGTAAAAAACAATAATAATCTTATTAGACAAGATAAGAGATTTTATCATCTCTTTTTGATTTTTCTGTATATGCTAACACATACGCATATGTATCACACAGAGATAATGTATATGTAGTTTTCTGTGCTCTTTCATCTATTTTGTTTTGTTGATATATTTGTTTTGGCCTGAATGTTTATTTCTCCCTCAATTCATGAACTGAACCTCTAATGTCCAATGCAGTAATATTTGAAAATGGGAACTTTGTGAAATAATTAGGTTTAGATGAGGTCACGAGGTAGTACCTTAATAAGAAAAGACCGCAGAGCTTATCTTCTCTCTCTCTCTCTGTCTCTCCCTCCTTTATCTTTTTGCTGCCATGTGAAGTCACTGTAAGAAGGGAGCCATTTAGAAGCCAAAAAGATGCCCCTCACCAGGAACTAAATCAGCCAACACTTTGATCTTAGATTTTCCAGCCTCTCAAATATTCAGTACAAATCAACATTTTCAGAAACAATATTTATGATAAACAGACAATTTACCATACAACATGAATGTACCACAATTTAGTTTACCAAATTATTATTTGAATTCATTTGCATATGTATGTGTGGACATATATTTTATTAAAAAATTAATTTTCTGTTGTACATTTTTATCATTTTTCAAAAGAATATTTTGCTCAGGAATTCACTCTTCATCCAAATAGCCTCAGGTAGCCATGTGTCTCAAAAAGAAATGAGTGCAGTATGAGTTCTAAGAGTGGACCTAAGAATGTGCAGTTCTCTTTCCCCATTACTGGTTCAGAAATAGCGTAAGACAATTGCTAGCCAACAACATGTGAAGGGAAGTGCTGAAGGAAAGAATTTGGGGAAATTTCCTCTTATTAAGTCTCTCTTGTTCCTGTAGACATTGGAAATTTTGGTTGTGCAGCGATCTTTCTGTCAACTCTGAAAATTACAGAGCAGACGAATGAAACGATTCTTTGATGACACTGCTGAATCACAGAATTATAACTCTAAAAACTTCTTCCTTCTCTGCATTTCCTGCTCTATGAAATACATTTGCTCTTTACTTAAGATAGCTTGTGTCAGGATTTTTGGGTACTAGCAGCTAAAATTATTTTAGAGCAAGTTTTATAAGTTTGTTTATGAAAATCTTTGTGTATAAATCTTTATCCACAGGTCTGATTGTTTTCTAGCATAAAAGTTCTGTAGGAAAGTTCTGAGTCAAGGGGTAGAAACAAGGCCAAGGATTTAGCTCAATGGTTTAAGTGCTTGCCTGGTAAGCCTGAGGTCATGAGTTCAATCCCCGGTACCAAAAGAAGTAGATGGGTCGGAACATGCTTAATATTCTTTAGAGTGGTTGCCAATTTATTCTGAAAAAGGCTCTACCAGTTACATACCCGAGAGCAGGGTGTGAGTAATCACTTCAGTACCTTTACAAGTCTCAAAGGCTTACCTTACTAAACTTTCTGTTTATGTTATGAACAAGTAAAAGCATCATGATGTAGTATCAGTTTGCACCTTTGTTAAGTTGGATGTACTTTTATGTCTTTTGTTTTTCATCATCTATACATTATATACTCAAGTCCTTGGTTACATTTTCTCACTGTTTCTTAAGTAGAATTTGAGGCTAAGTACTCTTTTTTAAAGATTGACTATAGTGGGCTGGGGATATAGTTCAGCAGCATAGTGCCTGCGCGGTAAACGCAAGGTCTTAAGTTTGACTCCAAGTACCAAAAAAAATTGACTGTAGTATATATTTTATTTTAATATCTTCTAGGTTTGGAAAAAAGGCTTATTATTATAAAACAAATTGACATTGGCTTTTTAGCTCGTAAAATGAAAAGCAATTGAAACTTACTACAGACACACAAAAAAACTGCTCTTTAAAAAATGTTCCTATCTATGGAGTTTGGACAAATCCATGAAACAATTTAATAGTTGTAATCTAAATTCACATGGAATTTTATAACTTCTAAATTTTGATAACCAGTACTCTTAGGCTATCTAACTGATCATTTTAAAGCTTCATTTATGACCTGTTCAGAAATATTTAGCTTTCTCTCAACTGCTTTAATAACCTCCTATAACTTCCCTCATGCACTTTCTTGCTAAAAATTGTTTTATGTCAGGGCTCTGCAAATTTATGATCAGCTGGGGAGGAACATGGCTGTGTAAAATTAAAAGTGAACTTCAATAATAATACATACTCAAGATATAGGAGGCAGTACTTGTCCATTTTTATTCTGAAAGTGCCAGTTTTCAGGGTGTATGCAACCCTGGAAAATAGCATAATTCAATCTTCATTATTAATGTGTTCAATTATACTTTTTTTTACATAGGTGAGCATTGGCGAGGGGCTCTCTTGAGAGAAAAGGGGAGGTAGCAATGAACACCACTCACTCTCCCACTGCCAAGCTTCTCCTATGACTTTGGATTGGAAAGAAAAACTGTCAACAGAAAAAGCTATATAACCTTTGGGTCTGGCCTTGCATATAGGGAGCATGTCAGCTCTTTGTTGTGGTCACAAGTCGCTCCCAGACAGAAGCACAGAAGCTAGGAATCTGATGGGAGGAGCTTACGTGCAATGGGCTTGGTTCTAAAGGGCACACCACAAACCAGGCAGAGGGCCAGCAGTCACTGAGGTCTGGGGCAAGACTAACGCAGCTCAGGAGTTGTTGGCACAAGGGAGTCAAGGTACTGCAATCAGAGAAAGATACGAATTCTGGGAATTAGAGCACAAAGTGGTAGAGAGTCTCTCACAAAATAGAACAATGGGTCTCTCCCACACTTGATGATAGCAAAGATTTGGTCAGCCAAATGAGAGTAGTTTGCTTTAGGCGACCCAAATTCCAGTTCAGTTACAAACCTCTGCAGTCTTAGCAAAAGAAGTTATCATAGGATATGAGGTCAAGAATTCAGAAAGGAATGAAATTAAGACTAGGCAATATATTAGAAATGCAGATCATATCCTGCTATTTCTATTTTTCAACATGCTGTGTTTTTTCTCTATACTTGTTGGATAGGTCACCTTAGTCCACTCAGAATGTGGCAGCTCCTACCTTCTGAATTTACATGTTACAGCCACACAAAGTATAAATCTCTCTTTATTGCTCTCAGTTTCTATAACTTGTATATCTGTCTGTCTCTCTGTCTGTCTATCTGTCTGTCTTTTGTTTCACTGCTGGGTATTGAACCCAGGGACTCTTACATGCTAAATAAGTGCCCTACTACTGAACTACACCTCCAATTCTCTCTGTCCATCCATCTAATTCCAATTTTTATTTAATAATTGGTCTGGCTTTAGTACATTAAGTTGTAGTAATGACAGGATGGGTCACAGGAAATAGATCTATAACCATAGGAGCCCAACTCTGGTATTTTGGAGTTCTCCAGAGAAACAGAACCAACAGGAAATGGAGCTAAGTGGTGTATGTATGTGTGTGCGCATGTGTATATGTGTGTGCACCCTGTTAATGTATGTGTGTGTTACAGAACCAGATTTCTTATAAAGAATTGAGTCACATGATAACGGAGGCTGAGAAATACCATGCTTTGACATTTGAAAGCTGACGGGGTCATTCAAAGGCCAGAGAGACAGGGAACCAATGTAGATTCCAGCCCGAGTCTGAAAGGCCTGAGATCAGGAGTGCGGAGGAAAGGGAAGTTTGATGTCCCAGGCCGGGTAGTCACAGAGGGAGAGCTCAGCTTTCTTTCCCCTTTTTCTTTGATTCTGGACTTCAAAGCGTTGGACAATTCTCATCCACACTAAGAAGGGCTACCTGTACTACCTAATCAACTAATTCAAACGTTAAACTCCAGAAACCCCTTTCAGACCAGGGATATGTTTCAGCAGCACAGTGCCTGCCTGGCAAGCATGAGGTCCTGGGTTCGATTTCTGGTACATACACACACACAAAAAAAGAAAGAAACATCTTCAAAAACACATTCAAAAATACTTTTTAACCAGATATGTGGGCATCCTATGGTCCAGTCAACTGACACATAAATTTGACCATCATATTTGAGTGTCAAAATGTTATGGAAGTGGGCAGGATAAGATGCAAAGGGGTTAGTGTAAGCTCTTTAAGATAAATTGTAAATCTTATCAGATTGGAGAGGGAGATTGTCACATATCTTTTCTGTTCTATATTGAGATCTATGGAACTGGCAACTCTAGAATTAAGGACAGTAATATTCGATGCTGACAGTGGTTCACCTCTTCTGAGCAAGTGACAGCAAAAGTGCTTCTATATTGTCTATTAAATAAATATATGTCTAATGTATGTTTATTTTTGCACTTAGAAAAAATACTGAAAGCTTTTGGCTATAATGGAATAGTAGGAACTGGGTTTACCCTCCCATTCTAAACAGATAACCAGGCAAAATACATAAAGCAATAGTTTGCAAACATCAAACAACGGGTAGTACAGAACTGTAATTCACAAGAGAGAAATCCTATGACTGCCCCCGCTTAGGGCCTAGGGAGGCTATAGAGTATGTAAAGGAACCCACTAGACTGTAGTTGTCTTGTTAATTAAAAAGGGCAGGGAAGCCAATGTGACCAGAATTTGTGGGGCAAAGCAATTGAGAGAAGGGAGCTACAAAGAGACAACTTCAGAGATCCGCAGAGAACATTCTTCATACCTTCATCTGAGTACTTATCTAAATAATCATGTTTGCGGGGCTGGGGATTTAGCTCAGCGGCAAAAGCACCTGCCTTGGAAGCAGGCAGTCGTGAGTTCGATCCCTGGTACCGATAAAAAGGAAAAAGACAAAAAAAAAAAAAAAAAAATAATCATGTTTGCAAGAAAACCACCCAAGGCCCAAGAATAAACCAAAAGAAGTAAATACGCATAGAAACCATAGTGATTTCATGTAAGCTGTATTTTTATCAGTTTGAATGAATAGACTTCCTCACACACGGTGCATTGGATTGATTCTTGTATGGGCTCCTTCTATAGTAGCAGGGTCATATTAGCTCTAGAATAAAAGCTGCTGTGGGCCATTCAACACAAATCATAAAAAGCAAGCTTTGAAACTAATTCTAGGTGGCTTACGTGTGTTTCAAAACACAGCCCAATAAGAGTTCATGGAAAAACAGTAAGACGTAAAAAGTCCTCAAAGACATGAAATTTAAAATGTCTGGTATTCAAATAAAAATTACCAGTCATGCAAAAAATAGTCATATGACCCCTAGTTAAGAGAAAATCTATCACATATATGTTAGAATCATCAGAAAAAATACTAAAACAGCTTGTATAAATACATTTCACATATTTAAGAAAGTAAAAAATATTGATAATGATAAGAGAAATTAAATATACAAGAGAAATCTCAAAACAACTTCCAAATGCAAATACAATATCTAAAAGAAAGAATACGCTAACTAGAATTAACAGCAAACTAGATAACTGGATTCAAAATACAGTAATAAAAACTATCCACACCTGCTCTCCCAGTATCAGGAGGCTGAAACAGGAGAATCATGAATTCCAAGCCAGTCTGGTCTATACAGAAAGTTCCAGGACAGCCTGGAATACATAGTGAGATCTTGTATCAAAAAACAAAAACACTGAAGAAAAAATAAATATAACATCAATGGCCTGTAAAACTATGTCAAAAATCTAATAAACACGTGTTGGAGGGCTGGAATGATAGATTGCTTGCCTAACAAGTACAAGGCTCTGGGTTCAATCTCCAGTATAAAATAAGTATTGAAATCATAGGCAAGATGTTAGAGTGCAAAATGAAAAAGTTAAAGAAACAGTTTTCCAAGTTTAATGAAAACTATAAACCCACAGACTCAGTATCTTTCTTTCTTTCTTTCTTTTCTTTCTTTCTTTCTTCCTTTCTTTCGTTTCTCTTCCTTTCTCCCCTCCTCCCCCTCCCCTCCCCCTCCCCTCCCCCTCCCCTCCCCTCCCCCTCCCCTCCCCCTCCTCCTCGCACTGAGAATTGAACTGAGGACCTTGCACCTCAGGCAGGCACTTTGTTGTTGAGCTATGTGCCTGGCTAAGTTGATCATTTTCTAACCTCTAGACTTACGGATGTTGCCTTCTGTCATTTTGCAGATATGATTAAATTAAGGATCTTGCCATAGCGATTCTTGTGAGTTAGCTAGGCAGGCCCAGTGCAAACCTAGGGAGGAGGGAAGTGTGACGGTGAAAGCAAAGTCAGCGTGGTGTGAGGATACATACGCTGGGGAATGCGGGCAGCCTCTAAAAGCTGAAAACATGGGGCCTGGATTCTTTCCTGGGCACTCTGGGAAGAAACCAGCCCTGCATGTATCTCATTTTTAACTCTGTAAGACATATTTTCAGGCTACTCATGTCTGTGCAAGATAATAAATGTGTACTTAAAAACCGCTAAGTTTTTGGTAATTTGTTACTACAAATAGGAAATTAATGCAAACACAAAAGGACATCAGAGCAAAATTGATGAAAATGAGAGATAAAGCAAAAATCGTGAAAGCAACCAGAAAAAGAAAGGAGCTCATTACATATTGAGGAATAAATCTTAAAAGCATCCAGACGATCAAATCTGTGCATTAGTTACAGAGAAACCAATCCATTCCCACTGCCAATTCAGTGCTGGAGTTCATGAGCAAGTCCTCGGTGTATTTTCTGGCTTCTGCCTGTACACATGTTGGAATGTCATCCATTGATGAGTAATAATCACAGCTCCATTTCCATGAACCACTGGTGTGAGCTAGGATACCACCACCCTACTCAGTAATCCTGTGCAGTTCTCAGCCCAAAAGCCACCCTGGATGAATGAAAGAGGCAGGATTCAAATCCAGATCCTCTTAAAGGGATATGTTCATTTTCCCATAAACATTTTTACCTCCTTAGTGAGAAGTCACACATTCATCAAAGCTTCCCACCTCATCATCTTGTGGGTGAAATGTCTTCCTCAAGAGTTCCATATAAAGTAATCCCTTTCTCCTTAAAATCCTCACTGCCACTTGGGGGCCATGGTAGTGTGTCTTTAATGATGCCCAGCTTCTCCCATGATCCGTGTTCCTGACACTCAAGCCCTTATTAACCCTTATCTGGGTTGACTCTCTAGTTTCCATTTTTTTTTAAATGAAAGACTCTAATGGAAATGAAACTTGGTATAACTTTCAAAGCTAGGTAATCAAAAACTTGGAGGCTTCTTCAAGGGTCTCTGAAAAAAATTGTTCTTAGAAAGCTTGCGCTGGGAAAAGCTAACCATCATAAAAAACAAAACCAAACAAAGAACCTGACTTCTGTGACATCACCATGCTGTGAAGAGGCGCCCATGCTAGATAGGAAGGTGACCCATGGCAAAAGAGCCAATGTGTGAGCCGCCCCTAGCCATTCCAGCCCCCAGTCCCGACCAAGACAGACGAATGACACCAGATGAAAACCTGGTTCTAAAGACATGAAGAGTGCTGGAAATTATAAATCAGTGCATATATAAACAAATGATGCTTTTTTCCTCATTTAAAAACTTTTCAAAACTGCACATGATGGCACCCACCTGTAACCCTAGTACTCAAGAGGCTGAAGCAAGAGGATTTAGAATTGAACTCAATAGTAAGACCTTGTCTCAAAAAAGCAAAGCAAAACAGAAAAGCACTTTTCCAATTAATAAAGATAATATTAATACCTACCTAACAGATTTGCTATAAAAAGGAAATTATTTAATAATGTAAATAAAGCATACTAAAAAGTGCCTGGCACTTAAGAATCCTTTAATAAATATTTCTATTGTTTTATAATGCCCTCATTTTATGAGTAGATATTCATTTAACCTTTTGCTTAGTTATGTAATGAATATTTGTTCAACACCTACCTTGTAGAGGTACAATACATGAGATTTAAAAAAAAATCAAGACATTACTCCTGACCCTAAGGATAGTCAGAGTTACATGGAGAAGAAACACAAGTAAATAAAGAATTATAGTTCAGGATAGTAAGTGCTTTAATAACAGAGAGAAGCCTGGACATGTGTGGGTGGTGAGAGGTAAGACTGATGGTGGATGAGGTCATGTCTAAGCTAAATCTCAAAGCTGAACCAGGGCTTACCACTGCTTACTCATTAGCCCCAGGATCGCAGCAGTGGCAGGTAAGGACTGGGGATGGAAAGAGTGTAGAGGTCCAGGAAGAGAAGCTGTTACAGGCAAGGACTTGCACTCACGAAAGAGCAGGAGGCTCAAACTGGAGGTGGCTCTGCATTTCCTGAGAGGAGGATGCATGTGGCGGCTGGCAGACCAGCGAGTGGGATGTGGGAGAGATAAGCCAGAAGGGAACAGTGCAGAGGAAGGGAAACCTGGCGAGAAAGACTGAGAATAGCAGCTCAGGGAGGAGGAAGCCAAGGAGGACTAAGAGGAGGTAGGCAAGGGAGGAAAGGCTGGCTGGGGATGGCATGGTGGGCGAGGAGCTGCTCAGGGTATCAGAGGCAGCAGGGAGCGAGTTACTTTCCCTGCTTTTTCTGTGTCTTTTGAATTCACAGGGGTTTGTGTTTGCATTTTCCACTTCATGCCATTATTGACTTTCTAGCTATTCTTTATTTTGTTGGGGTTTTTTAGTGGCTTTTCTAAGGCAGGGTTAACAAATTTTTCTGTACAGGGCTAGAAAGTAAGCATTTTATCTTTGTCAGCCATACATATATGGAAATAAATGGTCTTGGCTTTGTTCCAATAAAGCTTTTATTTATAAAACAATTCATTTTGTCTCTTGGGCTGCAGTTCTCCAATCATGGCTCTAGAGTTTAAATATACATCTTTATCACAGTATAACTTTAAATGCTATTATACTACTTCAAAGTATACAGATTTTTAATTTTTTATTGTTTCACGTTTGCAGTACATAATGTTACATTTTTTTTTTTTAATTTAAGAGGAAAAAGAGAAAAACACAAAACAAACCAAAGCGGCGTAAGGGTACACGCAATACAGAACTACAAAACAAAACAAAACAAAAAACCATAACAGTAAGAAATTACCTACTAGTAGATTACACACTATTTTCTTGAAAATAGTTCCTCAAATCACAGTATCAAAGAACACAAGGTGGACATTCAAACAGGGAGACTGCAAACAGCTGTGTTCAATGTTCCAAAAACATTGATAAAGTCAGCTATTTAACACCCCCAAACACACTTGCTGTTATATCCGTTAGAGCTCCTTTTCTTTTTTTTTTTTTTTCCCTCTCTTTTTTACAACAAAATTTACACATCTTGGATTTTATTACTCCTTAGTGCTTATTACTTTCTTTGGGGGGGGGGGAAGAATACTGTCAAATATGGCAAAACAAAGCTGTCAGTCAATACCAAGGATAGACATAGCACATGGTGTAGAACAGAGTACAAGTTTATCAATGTTACATTTCTTGAAGGAAGTTGGTACATGTACATAACACATCTTAATTCTTTTTTCATGTTTTTCCCCTCCTCTCCTCTCTCCCTCCATCTCTTGGTCTCTTACCTTTTACAAAAGACCTCCTACCATATTCTCTACTCTGTAACTTTCATTCTGCTCTTCAAAGCATATTTTAAGAACTCTGTTATACTATATTTCCATTCCCCTCTTCTACTTTATGCTATTGTTGACATAACTTAAATTGTAGTTCTATATATGTTGCAAGCTCTACAATACCTTGTTGGTTTTTGTTTTTTGTTTTTTGTTTTTACTTAATGTTCACTTTAAAAAAATTTTTTTTATTGAGACAGGATCTTGCTTTCTAGTTCAAGCTGGCCTCAAATTCACATTGACCCTCCTGCCTATGCCTTTTGAATTGAGTGTTGGTGTCATGGGTGCATGCCACTATCCCCAGTTTAAGTAGAAGTTTAAATAAATTTCACGGATGATCAAGAAATAATTGGGATTCAAGTTTAAGTATTCTGATCTCAGAGTTGAAGATCTAGAAAGCATTGAAAGAATACTTACAGATTGTATATTGTAATACTTTCTCTGAGGTCCACAGAGCTGATGTGTCTTGATCTTTGGAAGGAGTAGCTTAACATTCAGAAAAATATATAAACTCTTTGTCTTACTTAATTGATAAATCAGGTATCTTCAACTATTACACACCTCAGAAAACGGCACTGTCTGATTACAATTGGGTTCAAGACAGCAGCAGATTCAGAAGGTTTCTTCTAGCAACTACCTGCTTAGTGAGAAAGTACAATGTGCAGAGTCAATTAATATATTTAAATCTTTAGAAGATACCACAAGGACAGAGGAAGAAAATGAAGAAAGATAGTAGAGGGTACAAATATAAGAACTCTGTTATCTATAAATAAGTACTTACAATTGACACTGTCTGAAACTTACTTATTATATTTATGAAATGCAACACAATGAAAATGTAATATTCTTAAAGCCTATGCACTGGGATTATTTTTCCATTAACATAGACATGGTGCTGTAAGAAATCCAGTCCTGCCTTCCTTCCTGTCCCAGAGCAGTTATGTTTTTACGTTTTTTAGCTATAATAATAAATCAGATAAGCTCTGTTTTACCACCCCCTAAGAAGGATTTAGATTTTTTTTATACCAAGCTTTGGGAATGGTTATATTTTATTATATTCCTCCTAGTGAAGACCTTTTTTTTTATTTCAACTATTTAACATTCTCAGTCAGCATATGCTAAAATTAAAATACTCCCTCAGAGGTGAGGATGGAGCTGAGCAGTACAGTGTATCTTTAGCATGTGCAAGGTGCTGGGATAAGAAAAAAAACAAAATACAGGAAAAAACAAAAACAAAAAGACCAGTAGGCTTTAGGCTATATGTTGCATTCTCATTATCCTGATTTAAAGTGATTATTAAAATAAGCTCCAGCAGAACTCCAAGAAATATATGTTAACAAAAAGACAAGCAGAGAATTTCTCAAGTAACTTCTTATTCACAAAATACAAAGTCTGACATTTTTAGATTAAATTTTTGCCTAATGAACTTGCAATTAAAAATTAAAAAACAAAAAACTGTGAACTATCAAAGAATTGGCCACCTAGGTGAGTTCAAATGCTGAGTGTTAAATCAGGGCAGTGTCTTTGATTATGATGGAGAAAAGATGGGGTCTTTTATTATTCATTCTTAATTTATTATTCCATCTAATTATCCTTTGAGACACTTTTTTAGATTTAAAGAAAACACCATGGTGACAACTATTAAATAAAAATTACATTCTAAAACACATTTAGATCTTCTGTCTCTTTTTATTTTTTTATTTTTTATTTGCTTTTATCTCCCCCCCCCCCGTCTCTTTGATTAAAGTTTAAAAATTTTTTGTAGAGTGAATATATACTTTCCATCTACAAGTGTAGTTTTCAACTTTTCAAACTCTGGGTTTTTTGTTTTTGTTTTTGTTTTTACTTAAAGTAAAACAAAAAACAAAAAACTCACCTCTGGATGAAATATCAATCTTTTACCATAAAAAAATAAATTGTGAATGCTTTCTCTTTATGTGATAATAACCGCAGCCTCTACCAAATAAACTTAGCAGCACAGGTGTTTGTAGGAAATAAACTCAAGGCTGGACAGCTAGCAGTTCTTTTAGCCTAGGATATGATTTTAATTGAGTGTTTCCAGTATATCCTCAGGTTAACTCAATTACACTGAAGAGGCATCTCTCTCCGCCTTCCCATTCTTCAAGATCCTTACATCTTATCCACATATCTAGAAGATGGTTCTAAGAATTCTATAATAAATTTCCCATTTGTTCCATAATAAATATTTTGCTTTTCAACTGACAATCCTTAATCCACTATAGAAATCACTACTTCTGAAGTCATCACACAGCATTCATAAATCAAAAGGAAAGGACTTGGACCTCCTCTTCCTCTATTCCAAAGAGCTGTGGAAAACACTTATTAGAATTCATAATTTAAAATCAGTTAAAAAAAAAAAAACTACAGTCACAGGACAAGGAAACAAACATTTTACAATAATGGTAAGCTCTATCCTCTGAGGAAATTGTGATTTTTGCAGTTTACTATTAATTTATTTCATTACTAAAATCCAGTTTGCTACCCATATAACAAGGTCTCTGTAAGTAAAATAGAATTCTTGTTTTTTTAATTTCTATGTCATGAAAGAAAAGCTGAACAGATAACAGATTTTTACCAAATTTGTGGAGTTTGTTTAGACAGTCATATATATATATATTCTTTTTTAAGAAATTAGGTCACAAGAGTATATAAATAATTCACTTTGAAAAATCACTGGGATGCCCTTCAAAGGACAGCTGCAGGGGAGCCAGGCATGAGCCAATCATATGTGCACACTTATCCATGTGTCTCTGGCAAAGGGAACAACAGCAATTATTTATGTGACAAGGGCTAGTGATTCCCTGGGGAAATGCAGGATTGGCATCACTAAGACTACTAATATTGTCCAACCCATAAATCTATCATCAACTATAGTTTTTTATTAGAAATGAATGTCATTTTAGTCCCTTTTCTAACATTAGCATTCCTTAAATTGGGAATTTAAAAGTAAAAACTAATTTATTTTATGATACAATTTTGCTGAAGCAGAAATCCATTTATTTATGAAATAAACTATCATAACACCATAAAGTGTGCTCTTGGTTTTTAATTGTTTTGAATTCACTGCCTGTGGCAGATACCCTCCGTGTCCCACACACACCCTAGGGTCCCAGCCTGAAAGCCGCTGTACCCTGGGTGCAAGGTTCCCAAGCACAAGCACCTCTCTCCTGAAGCACCTGTGTGTGCATCTCAGCCCAGGCGAGCTACAGGCTGGAAATGCCAGACAAGGAGCAGCTTTAAAACCGTGGCCTCATGGAGAGGCAGAATGGGTAGGTAGAGAGGTATGCCTGCTTCCTTGCTCCTTGGTGGTCATCTCTGAGTGAATCCTACAGAACCCCAGACAGCTCCCAGGGCACCGAGGCCACACAGTGCTGAAGTCATCAGTGCACCTTCCAAGCTCTTCTCTTTTTCTTCATAGCTTACCTCTGCTATAAAGTCACTTTCCACGTGAGCTTAAATGCACAAGATGATCAAGGAATATGGTGATTGTTTAAATAAATTTTGTTACAGGAAAAGACACGTTGCTATTAACCTCCTTCAAAACACTTCCCCTAGCTTCAAACACGTATTCCATCCTTCTTGTCACTTTCGGAAGCAGTTTTGGGAGTCCTTTTTCGTGTCTTTATGAGCTATGATAAAAAATGGGGTGAAGTCAGTGGCACGTGCCACTGAAAGGAAAGGCGCCGCTTGTAAACCCGTGAGGCTGTGTCCGCATCTCTCAGGTCACGTGATCTAGCATTAGGCAACTGCTGGCTCTTCCCCTAAGTCAGGACTGTGAAAGGTCAACATTTCAAGTCAGTTCAGGACACAGAGGCAGCCAAGACAGAGCAGCTAAAGACACAAAGCAAGACTTCCAGGACTGCCTCAGAAAGTAGCAAGAATAATGAGACAAGCACTTTTGAGTATTTTAGGAGGGATTGATGGCAATATGTCTTTCTTTCTAATCCATTTTTAAAAACTTAAACATTCACTATATTTTTTTTACTACACTTTGTACTTCCAAAGCCTTGCTTTAAGTTTGCCCTGGGTGGGTCAGGGGATCAAAATTAAGATTATATTTAAGCACTGGCAATTTCTTGTCTTGGTAACACTTTTTTCTTTCTTCCTTCCTTTCTTTTTTATCATCAAATTTGGTGACCAAGATCTTACATCAAGCAAGCATGGGCTTAAATACTGGCTTCTGACCAGGCATGGTGGAGTATGCCTTTAATCCCAGCACTCAGGAGGCCGAGGCAGGAGTATTTCATGAGCTCCAGGCCAACCTAGGCTACATAATAAGACCTTATCTCAAAGAAACAAATGAAAAATAATTAAATAAATACTGGCTTCTCCTCTAATTAGCCTTGTAAAGTGAGGCCAGTGATTTAAGCTATGAGTTTCATTCTTTATCTATAAAATGGAGATAACCATCCTACTTTAAATTGTTATGTGTTATGTCCATTAAATTAGATAATATGCCCAACACAGTGCCTAAAAAGTATAGGAAACACTTTAAACTGTTAGCTCTAATTACTGGGTTCAATAGCTTCCTATTTTGTTCTGAAATATTGTTAATGTCTAAATTAATCTAAAATAACTAATTAGGTTTCAGATAGGCTCTTAAGAATGTAAGGGGCTACCCACTGAGAATAATAAGCAGGGGGGCACCTTCCTTGCTGACAGCCTCCTTTCCTACATCCCTGCCACTCACTGCCTCTGGGGGACAAAGAAAACAGAAGGTGTCGCCCTCCTCACCTCTCCCTAGGCTCCGGAAGCCACCATCCTTCTGTGAAGCCTTTTGCATCACTCTGGTTCAGCGGGTTTTCCTTGTGCTCAGTGACAGTTCATAACACTTACTGTTCATGTTCATTTGAACAAGAGCTTTGGAGTGGTTCATTTCATGTGTAAACTTAGCTAGGCTACAGTAGCCAGGTCAAATATTATTCTAGATGTTTCTGTGAGGTGTTTTCTAAGGAGGATCAGCATTTAAGTCTGTGAACTTTGAGCTAACCAGATTACCCTGACCTCCCCCTCAGAAGAAATTCTCCCAACAGACCACCCATGCACTCAAACCACAACTCTTTTTTGAGTCTCCAGCCCACCAGCCTCCTTTGCAGATTTTGAACTTAACAAGCCTCCACAATAGCAAAAGATAACTTCTTAAAATACCAATCTCTCTTCCCCCATCCCTCTCTTCCCCCATCCCTCTCTTCCCTTCTCTCCCTCTCTTCCTCTCTCCCTCCCTTCCTCTCTCCTTCTCTCTCTCTCTCCTTCTCTGTCTCTCCCTCAGCTTCCCTCTCCCCACCCCCTCACATATTTTATGGGTTGTGTTGTTGCAGGCAGCTGAGTTAGTTAAAAATATTATAGTCAGCGAAATAGGGTTAAGTCCTCAAAGGAGCCAGTGCAGATACCGTGCAACTGTGGGGGAGACAGACACCTCCTGCTGTGGGCCAGGCCTCAAGACAAAGAATCAAACAAATGCATTCACATCCGAGGGACTGTTATTCTAGTTAGTTCCTTATCATGATGGAATCACTATCCGATCCCCCAAGGGGAAAGGTCACATCTCCAAGAATGCCCGCTTCCTACCTGACTTGCTTTCCCATTTGTCCCTGATGTAATCAATTTTACCTGAACTATTAATCTTATTGGCTACTATAATTATGTACCATCGTATGCCCATCTGCCTTGTGAGTTCCCAGTCTTCCCCTACCCATGGTTTTACTCTATATAAGTCCCTGGAAAAGACAATGTCCTGGGCTGCAGCCGCCCCAGGGGGAAAACCACCAGCATATCTTGAGATCGGCACCATGTTGGAACTTAGGATGCTGGGAAACCAAACAACCAGTCTGCCTCCTTCCTAAGCAATAGTGAGCCTATTGGTGCATGGGCTTAGAGTCAAACATCCCACTTTCCCTACCCCCCTTTATCAAATGGGAACCAGAGATCTGAGCATGTCTTGGGAGGTTGACCATATGCAATACAGCAAATAAGGGGGAATTTCCTTCTACCATCTTTTTGAAGGCAAATATTTTTACTACTGTTTTGCTTTATTCTGATTAATGGTACTGTTCTATTCAATATTCTGTTTTGATAAGTTCTATAATGTTCTATACTTCATTTTATTTTGCTATACATGATTGGAAGAACAACTATTATGATGATAACGAGATATACAGTGATACTGTTATCCTGGTATCCTGCTGTGAGGTCCTGTACCAATTTCACTACACTGCCTCAATTGGCTTTGTTCTGTCTTGTTCTGTTGTATTTCACTACCTTAAAAAGAAGAAGAAGAAGAAGAAGAAGAAGAAGAAGAAGAAGAAGAAGAAGAAGAACAAGAACAAGAAGAACAAGAACAAGAAGAAGAAGAAAAGAAGAAGAAGAAGAAGAAGAAGAAGAAGAAGAAGAAGAAGAAGAAGAAGAAGAAGAAGAAGAAGAAGAAGAAGAAGAAAAGACAGTGTCCTTGGCAATCTGTTCGGGTTCCCTTCTGTCTCTCTCTCAGACAGAAGTTTTCTTTCAATAAATATATTCTACTCTTCACCTCCATTGTTCCTAAAACTCATTCTTTGATTTTAGAGAACACTAGCTCATGGACCTAGTAAGTTAGGAGTTTCATTCCCCTATATCAGTACTGTATGTATGGTTCTGCCAATATCGAAGAATGAAGTTATGAACCGTAAGAGATTAGGAGTGTTTTTATTAGACATAATAAGAGGAAAAGTAGCACCTAGATTTCCAGGAGAGTCCTGAGTGGGTTACCACATGCATCTAGAATCACTTACAGAGAAGCAGGGCACAGAATCATTTAATCATTTAGTAAACCATCTATCACAGGTGGCTCTTGATGAAGTTAAAAAGATGACTAGTTCTGTCATAAATTGTTTACAGTAAAGTTGGATCTTAGAAAGAAATTGGTTATTTTGCATTCAGTGACACAGTAGGGCCATAGCTGGGATGGACATGGTGGATCGGTGGGTCTGGCAGCCTAGAAAAATCTGAAGCAGCAGCAACAATATGAGCCAAAGACTGGCTCAGAGCAATATTCCTAAGCCAGACATCCCAGTGAGAATCCAAGAATCATCCAACTGGCCCCATAGGAGAAATTCAGATGATGGGCCTCTCCCCTAGTGGGATCTGGCAGGTGGGTGAATGCCAGCCACACAGCAGGACCTGAAGATGCACATGATGCACGAAGACTAACAGGATTGCAAAGACTGAAATATGAACCAAGCGGTGAAAATAATAAGACAAAAAAGCAAAACACAATCTCAGACCCTCAGCCCATCTGGAACAAGTACAGGAGACATCAGCATACAGGATATTAGAAGACACACACCTGAAATTCCTGAAAAGCGAGGAAGTGAAGTAAAGAAACAAATCCACGAGGCTATAGGATAAATCAGATCAGAAATAATTTCTCAGGTAAAAAAAGAATGACAACATTAATGGAGGAATTGCTCAGCATACCTAGAGAACACAGAGATTGAAATATATATATATAGTACAGGAAAATGATCGAAACCTTGAATGAAAAGTATAGGAAATAAATAGAATGCATGAAACAGACTCAAAGAGATATCCAGGAAATTAAAAATTCAATTGAAAACTGGCAAAACTGCTTGAAGAAAACTGAAGGTAGACATTCAGATCTTGAAGATGGGATCACAGCTTGTAATCACAAAAGGAATGATCTCTCAAAAATAACAGGTGATCATGAAATAATAATTCAACAGCTCTAATACAGGCAAAGAAAAACAATATAAGACTGACAGGTGTCTATGAAAAAAGGAGTTAACACAAATGACATATTTGCAGTAGTAATTAGCAGAAAATTTCCCAAGCGTGGGAACAGAATTGGACATCCAGATAAGTGAGGCACATAGAACTCCAAATAGCCATAATCAAAATAAATCTACACCCAGACATGTAATAATCAAGAACCCAGAAATTCACCACAAAACTAGAATATTAAATGCTATTTGAGAAAAGAAACAGATCACTTATCAAAGGAAGCCCATTAGAATCATGATTGACTTATCAACACAAACCCTCAAGTCAAGAAGAGCTTGGAGTGAAGTATTTCAAGCCTTGAACAAAAATAACTTCCAACACAGATTAATGTTCCCTGCAGAACTACTTTTTAAAATTAATGGAGACATAAGATATTTCCATGACAAAAAACAACTAAAAAAACTGATGTCCACAAAATCAATCCTAGAAAGAGTACTGAAAGATAGTCTAGAAAAAGACAAAAATGGCTATGTTATCCAGAACAACAGAAAAAAACCCATCAGGCAAGGCAAGCAGTTAAACACGAAGGCAAAAGCAACCAACAACAGGAAAAAATAAACCAATACGTATCAGTTATAACTATCAATATAAATGGTCTCAACTCACCAGTCAAGAGAAATAAATTGGTAGAATGGATCAAGAAATAAGGTCCAACAATATGCTGTGAATCAAAAGAGATAAAGAAGGTCACTACATACTTGTTAAGGGAAACATTCAAGAGAAAGAGATAACAATCATAGAGACATATGTACCAAATACGGGAGGACCCAATTATATAAGACAAATATTTATAAACATGAAAAATCAAATACACAATAACACAATTATATTGGGGTAAACTTAATATCCCACTGTCACAAAGAGATAGATCAGCTAGATGAAAAGTCAGCAAAGAAAAAAACAGAATTGAATTTAAACATATGAAGTGATGGACTTAATAGACAATTACAGACTGTTCTATCCAACGACATCAGAATACATATTCTTCTTAGCTGCACATGGGAAATTTTCTAAAATAGACCACATATTAGCCATAGAACATGTTTAAGTAAATGCAAAGGAACTGAATTTCCCATGCATACTATCTGACTATAGTGCAATGAAATTGGAGATTAATGGCCAAAGAAACTGCAAAAGCTACATAAACACATGGAAATTAAATAACACCCTCCTGAACAATGAGTGGGTCAGAGATGAAATTAGAGAAGAAACTAAACAACATCTATACCCAAATGAAAATTCAGATACAACGTATTAGAATATGTGGACTCAAGGAAATCAGTCCTAAGAGAGACCTATATAGCAGTTAATTCTCACATCAGAAAAATGGAACAAGCACAAGTAAACAACCTAATGCTGCACCTAGAAAAAGTTTCTTGTAGAAGAAAAGCAAGGCAGGACCACAGCTCATAGAAGGGAGGAAATTATAAAATCAGAGCAGAAATTAATGTAATTGAGACTAAGAAAACAATACAAAGAATTAATGAAGTGAGTTGGTTCTTTGAAACAATAAACAAAATTGATAAATCGGTAGCTAACTTTATCAAGTAAAAGAAAAAAAAACTCAAATTCATGTAATGAGAAATGAAAAGGACAAAATCACTAGAGTCTGTGGAAATTCAGAAGATCATCAATATCTGCTTTGAAAACCTTTACCCCGAACGGAAAGAAAAAACAAACAGAAGAAATGGACAGATTCCTAGAAACGTCTGAATTACCACAGCTGAATCAAGAAAACATAAAAATTTTGAATAGCCCAATATCTGTTAATGAAATTGAAAATGTAATTAGAGATTCATCAACAAAGAAAAGCCCTGGCCCTGATAGATTCACAACGCAATTCTATAAGAAATTTAGAGAAGATTTAATTCCAATACTCCTCAAACTCTTAAATGAAACTGAAAGGGAAGTGATTTTCCCTAAGTCAATCCTAAAGACAAGTATTACTGTGATATCAAAATCAGGGAAAGACCCAATCAGAAAAGAGAACTACAGACCAGTCTCCCTAATGAGCATAGATGCAAAAAGCCCCCATCAAATACTTGGAAGTAGAATGCAGCAAATCAAGATTATGCCCCATGGCCAAGAGGCCTTCATGGAATGCAGGGATGGTTCACATACACCAATCAATGAACATGATACATCTTATTAACACAGCGAAAGAGAAAAATCACATGATCACCTCAATAGATACAGAAAAAAGCTTTTGATAAAGTCCAATGTTCATTCATATTAAAAACCACAGAGAAAATTGGAATAAATGACCTCTACCTCAACCTGATAAAAGCCATCCATGATAAACCAATATCCAACATCATATTGAACAGACAAAACCTGAAAGTTTTCACCATAAAAACAGGAACAAGAGAAGGATATCCATTATCATTACTCCTATTCAATATAGTTCTGGAAATATTAGCTAGATACCACGTACTCGAGCAATTAGACAAGAGAGACAAATAACAGGAATAAGGATAGGAAAGGAAGAAGTTAAATTATCATTATCTGTAGATGACATGATCCTCTACACAGAAGGACCCAAAAATTCTGCCAAAAGACTAGTAGAGCTAATAATCAAATTCAGCAGTATAGCTGTCAAAATGTAGCATACAAAGTAGTGTAGCATGCAAAGTCAACATTCAAAAACCAATAGTACAAACAACAAACTCAAGGAGAAGAAAATTAGGGAAACTACACCTTTCACAATAGCATATAAAAAATGAAGTACTTTGGAATCAATCTAACAAAGGATGTAAAAGATTTATATATTAAAAATAACAGCACTTTGAAAAAGGACATTGAAGAGGATATCAGAAAATGAAAAGATATTCATTGCTCTTTGAAACGAAGAACCGACATTGGGAAAATGGCCATACTCCCCAAACTGTTTTGCAGATTTAATGCAATTCCAATCAAATTACCATTAGCATACCTCACAGATCTAGAGAAAACATTCCCAAAATTCATTTGGAAACAAAAATGATCTAAAATAGTACAGGCAATCCTGGGCAACAAATACAAGGCAGGAGACATCACAATCCCTGACCTGAAATTATACAACAAAGCTATTGTAATAAAATCATCATAGTACTAGCAAGAAAAAAAAAAGAAAAGGGCTGGGGATTTAGCTTAGCAGCATAAGCTCCTGCCTGGCAAAAGTGAGGTCGTGAGTTTGATCCCCAGTACCACACAGACATACAAAAATAGACCTGAAAATCAATGCAAGAGATTAAGAAGATGCAGACACAACTACAAAGACACTCAGCCACTTTATTTTTGATGAAGAGGCCAAACATGGAAGAAAGACAGCCTCTTCAATAGATGGTGCTGGAAAAATTGGCTCTCCACATGCTGAAAACTAAAACTAGACCCATGTCTATCACCATGCACTAAAGTGTCAAAATGTATCAAAGACCTCAATATTAAAACACAAACACACAATCTACTGGAAGAGAAAGTAAGTAGAAGTAAGTAAGTTTCTTGAAGACATAGGGGTAGACAAAGAGTTCATGATAAAAAGAAACGAAACTGCATGGGAAGCACTTCAAAGAACAACTGAGATCTCATCTTATTAAAAAGTTTTTGGACATTAAAAAGAAATCACCAACAGAGTGAAAAGACAACCTTGAGTAGGAAAAAATTTTAGTCAACTGTCCTTCGGACAAAACATATAAAGAATTGAACATATAAAGGGAACATATATGTTCTCTAGAACATATAAAGAATTGAAAAAAAATCAGGCCTTCCATATTCAAGGACCCAATGCAAAAATGGGCATCTGAGATGAATGTGCTCTTCTCAGATGAAGAAATACAAATGGCAAATAAATACGTAAAAAAATGTTCAACATCACTGATCATTTGAGAAATGCAAATTTAAAGAACACTGGTATTCCATCTCACCCCAGATAAAATGGCTATCATCAAGAAATCAACAAATAATAAATCCTGGCAGAACTGTAGGGAAAAAGAAATGCTTCTCCATTGTTGGTGGGAGTGTAATCTGTTACAATCACTTGTGGAAATCAGTGTGGAGAGGCCTCAGAAAATTAGGCTTTGAAGTCCTGTTCAGTGTAGTTTTTCCCCTTTTGGATGTTTCCCCAGAAGAACTGAAAACATCATACCACAGTCACATGTGTACACCCATGTTTAGAACAGCACAATTTGTAATAGTTAAATATTGGAAACAATTCAAATGTCCATCAACCACGGAATGAATACAAAAGATGTGGTATTTTTATACAATGGAGTAATACCCAGCTATAAGGAAGTATAAACTCAAGGTTTTATAGGCAAATGGTTGCAACTTGAGATCACACTCATAAGTGAAATAAATCAGACTGACATGTGTAAATATTATATTGTCTCTCTAGTGTAAAAAACTGAAAGAGTAAGTAAGATACTAAATATACAATATTTATTATTGAAAGTGAATGGAAAGAAACTGCTCAAAAGGAAAGAACAACTGGAATGGGGGAAAGAAGAAAAGAAAAAAGGAAAAACATTATATGAATATGTATACATATTAGATAGGTAATTGTGCTACTAATCTCAGTTCATCAAAATCAGACATTGTCTGAACATATTTTCAATGCTTTTATCTTGTAATCTGAGCAACTACTTGAAGATAACAATATACATTAACCATTGTTAATCTCCTGTTATCTTGTTTTGAAATCTTGTATCATTGCTTTTATTCTTTTTTCATTATAAAATAAAAAAAGTACACGAGCCAATAGAGTCAAGCTATGATCCAAAATACATCTCATTATTTGTCTACTATGATGCTGCCACTGGACACTCACCTCCACCCTGCTGGACCTCACATTCATGGGCAATGACTGTCATAAGGCAATCATCTTGGGTATCCCCTAAACCTCATGTCACATAAAAACATCCCATCAGTCAAGTTGGTCATATCCACCCTACCTCACCCTAACCTACCATGACACGCACTGTCTGTATTTACCACTCTTTAGGTTTAATCCTGGGAGACAGTGCCTTCTTTTTATATAAAAAAAAACCATTTTATAGAAACTTTTTACTAGTATATTTTGACAAAACCATTGTCTTTGGCAGAAATTAGAAGTAGGGTTAAAAGTATGTGATTTTCAAAGAGTTGAAGGTTGAACTGAAATATCATAAATTGTTATTCTAGGTATCTTAAAACCGTAATATATACCACGTCAGAAATTTTAATGGATTTCCCCCTTTAGCCCACAATTGTAGCCTAATAAATTTGCATCTGAGAATGAGCATGATAGGAACAGATTATAATTAAAGTTACATTTAAAAATATAAAAATTTTAAATTTCCTAAGGACAAGTTACTGTGCTGTTTTGCACTCTGTTATTTGAATATTTGATGTGGACTTCTTTAGTCCCGCAAAGTCCCTTAAGGCATAAGGGAGACTGTAACTCATATTATTTTCTTAGTTCCCACAGACCTATCTTGTTCTGTGAATAGCAACCATTTAATGAGTGAATGGCTAATTGGGTAACTAAATGATTATACATAGGCACTATGTGTTGCTTTTCCAGGGGGCTCTATTCCAATCTATAGTCACTTACTTGCTCATTATCATGACAAGAGGAAGCAATCTGTGGCTTTGGAACATGCTATGGATTTTCCTAGGGGGTGAGTTTCCACTTGTTAGAGTACTACACCACATATAGACTCCCTTAACTCAGACAGATTCACATTTTATCGATTTCTGCTCAGTCCAAAACAGAGCAAATTCACATTCTAGGAGGATGACAGCCTCTAAAGACAGATGACTAAGATTCAAATCCAAGGCCAAAAATAAGCCCTGTGACCTTGAGCAAGTCATTTACTGCTCTGAGGATTAGTTTTCCCATTGACTTGTGGATTATAATGTGTCTGTCCCTCCAAGAGTCATCCTGAGAATTAAATGAAGAAGTGAACAACGCCTGGCCTTCAGCAGACACTCCAAGAATGCAAACTATGGTTACTCTGCCTCAGGTGGTAAAGACAGTAAAATGCTGCTACTGAGCTCACAGGTTACATCACTGGTGACCCAGTTACTTTGCTCTGAACAATTGGCCACACCCTTTCTGTTCTGTCCTGAACTCAGGTAAACAATGATACCACAGTGGGAGGAGATTTGAGTTAAAAGCCCAGGGCTGTAAACCTCATATTTGGTGAGAAGCATAAGGTTGTAAATTTGGCATTAGTGTAGATAAATAGAGGTATTTCTAATGTTTCTGAACTCTTTCTATATATCACAGAGATAGGGGCACTCTTCGATTAAAATGTTACATGATTAGTGGAGTTTTTTAATCCTTGATGACATAATTTAGCTACTAATGCTATTTGTGTTCCCGACAGTTTTGTTATTTATGTAAAGATGTCCACAACCTACTGATATCACCAATTTTACTTCGAATTTATTGTTCTCTCATGAATTTTCAAGAACATATTTCATTTGAAACATTGTAATAGCAAAATTCTGTAGTAGGCTTACATACCACTCATAGTCTCCTATACTTGGGGACCAGTTAAAACAATTACAGAACATTGATGTTGCAGAGCCCTGTGCTTGTGCTGACTGGCTACTGAGCAACTATTTCTATCCTTGTTATGGTCATGCCTGAAAGAAGAAAACACTTCCCAAATCTCTTGTAACTAAAGTTCTAGATAAGAATTTGCTTCCATCAATGAGAAACATGTATGAGATCTGAAAATAGAAAATAAATGGAGATCTCCCACATAGTAAGCTGCCAGCTCATTAATACATGCAGCTGGACTCAGCATTCCAGTGTCTAGTTAGCAATTTTGTCATAACCTAGAAGCAGATGCTCTGAAGCATCTGCTTCTAGCATCTGTGTGGTCACCACCTTCAGGAGAACTGAGGCAAGCCGTGGAGTTCAAGGTGTGGAAGCAGCAGCAATTTGCTGGTCTCCAGATCACACCAGTGTGCTGTTGACTCGAAATCACCTCCAGGACTAGCTGCCTGCCTTCTGCTCCAGGAAGCCATCCAACAATTTTGTGAGTACCTAATGTCCTCCTTCAAAACCCTTTCTATCTGACATACCTAGAAACAGGTTTCTGTTTTCTGCCCTAAATCCTAACAAATACTAATGCTCTGTGTGTGGCAAGAAAAGTGAAAATTTATAGATGCTATGGACAGTAAGTATTTAAGTTTGTAGCATTAGTTTCAAAATAAAAGTATATTTTCATTTTTGAAGAATAAAATGTGTGTACATATACAATTACACATATAAACACATATATACATAGAAAAACTCAGGATTGTAATATAAGAAAAATAAAGCACTAATGGCTTCTAGGAAGATAAAAGGAGAAGAGACTAAGATGGAAAAGAAGCTTTCATTTAAGTTACTCTTAAACTGTTAATTTTTTCCTATTATTACCAAACAGGTTTTGATTAAAAATTTTTAATTATAATAAAATGACACATTGCTGTAATGATTTGAAAATATAAGAAAAAAATCCATTAAACCATTAAGCTAACATAATATCTATTACCTTTTTATATATTCCCTCTGAATATTTGGGGTTTCTTCACAATTAGATATGTATACACACAACTTTGTAATATCTTTACAGATTATACTGCATTATTTAGAAATTACTTACAGTGTGCCAGACAATGATTATAAATCTTTTTATATCATATTTCATTGAAACTAAGACATTCTTGAGTGTATGACATGCCAACACCTTTTATATCATTAAGAAATAACGAGTTTTCAAAAAGACTTCCCATTACAATGTAACACAAACAACATATATTGGGGTTATCTTTTCAATTGAACCACACATCCTGGAAGTAAAGCAACTATCTAAGGCAGCAGGAAATCTCTGACATATTGATACTTGACACATAATGATAGTTCTGCACAAACTATAAATCAGTCATGCTAGCCTCTTGTTACTCTGAAATTTCCCTCACAATTCTAAAGCATTTCACAGTTTCTTTTGTCATCAACTGGGGTATGATAGGCCTATATCACAGTCACAAAATGCAACAGATTCCTCTTTGAGACTGCTTTGCATGAGTATGTGCAATTACAGTCTTTCCTTCTGGGCCAAGTAGTTTCTTTATCAAGTATCAAATATAACCCCTCCTATTCCACTTCTATGCCTTTGTCCATATGTGAATTTTATTTCCATGTTATATCATAGTAGAATTTTAAGATACTTTCAGTGGAAATTAAACTCAAAAATTGAATATTTTTTGTTTGAAAATAGCATCTATAATTCAATCCATGTGACAACCACAGAAATAGCTATGGGCAAATAGTCACACAAGTAGGCAACAGCAGCTCTGTGATAATACAGTATGGTACCAACAATTGTAAGTCGCAGCCCCATTACAGAGTTGTTAAAAAGTATTATGATTTGTGTCTGGATGTCTCCCCAAAGCTTCACACAGTCATGGAAGCAGGTTTCTAGAATTTGTGATTGATTTATGTGTGGTCTACTGCTGGGATTATGGGTGTGAGTGCTACACCTACCCTAGAGTAGGCCTGCATATAATATAAGGGACAGAACGAGTCTTCTCTCCATCCTACTCCATTTTTGTTCTTGTTGTTTCTGCTGTTTCCTGTGGCCATGAACAGTTGCCTCTATGTCACATCACCTTGCTTTGGAGCCAGCTGATAATAGACTGAAACCTCCACAAACTGTGAGCTAAATAAACCTTTCCTTCCTTCATTTTGGGCGTCAGATGTTTTGTCTCAGCAGCAAGAGAAAGTAACCAAGACAAAAGGTGAAAAAATTCTCCCTAAAATATATGACATAGATCATTATTCATTTGATCCTGAAATGACCTGCAAGTTAGTTTTACTATTCCTCAGCTGAGAAACCTGAGAAACAAAGAGATTATCAAGATGCAGTAAGAACCATGTCTTTTTAAATGTAATCAGTCTGGTCCCACTGTCAATAGTTTTAATTATTAAGCTACACTATTTCCTTGTTCTAAGACTTTTCCTTTATTGTTGCACGTTATTCACAATTATGGCATCGTAATTCCATCAACAGCAGAAACCCAAATCAAATTAATCATTATCAAACATTAAATGATTAGATTGCTTCCAATTTTCTCACCATAAATTATATGTAGTTAACATATTGATGAGCATGGCTTTTAACAAGCCTAAGGGATATAATTTTTTAATATTACAAATAACACTCATTCTAAAAAAATATGGAAATCATAAGCAAGTACATAAGGCTGCTATAATCTCATCATCTACAGGTAGTCATTACCAGCATGTTGGTGTATTTCCATTAAATTTTTTCCTGTAGATTTTTCATATAGTTGAGATTATAATGAAGTACTTTTCTACATTCTACATTATTCATTTAGCATATTGCATTAGTTTCCGGTGGCTGTCAGAATACTACAATTTTGTAGTATAAAGCAAAAATATTTATTCTTCAATGTTCTGCAGGCCACAAGTCTGAAACCGAGGTGTGGGAGGGCTGCTGTGCTCCTCCTGGAGGACCTAGGTGGGGCATCTTGTTCCTTGCCTTTTTCATCTACTAATAAATGATTTGCCAATACTCTTATCTTGTAGTCACAGCACTCCAATCTCTACATGTGTCTTCCCATTAACTTCTCCTCTTTCCCTGTGTCTTCTCTTTTATCCTTTCAAGGACACTTGACATCAAATTTGGAGCCCACCTCAGTAATCTAAGATGATCCCACTGCAAGATTTTTAACTTAATTGCACCTGAAAAGACCTGTTGTCCAAATAAAGTCATATTTTCAAGTTCTGAGAATTAGAGCATATACATAAGTTTCACATTCAAGCTACTACAAGTATCATAAACATTTTATCCTAGTATTTAAAACTATAGGGCTGGAGATTTAGCTCAGTGGCATAAGCACCTGCCTGGCAAGCGCAAGGTCATGAGTTCAATCCCCGACACCAAAAAAAAAAAAAAAAAAAAAAAAAAATATATATATATATATATATGTATGTATAATTTTAATTTTACTCCATAGTCTACCATGCTTACCCAATTATTTTTTTAGACATTTAATTTTTTCTGCTGTAAACAATACCTTAATTCACAGTATTTGTTCCAGTAGATCAGATTCCTACCATAGAAAACACTGAACCAGCTGTTATGAACAGGAGACCTGGTGGCATACGCCTGTGATCCCAGCTACTATGGAGGATGAGGTAGAAGGATCATAAGTTTGCAGCCAGTCTGAGTAGCTTAGTGATACTCTCTCAAAATAAAAATAAACAGTTCTGGGGACGTTTCAGTAGCAGAGTACTCATGAGTTCAATTCCCAGTATGGGATGAGGGGGAGTTGTGAATAATTTTGTGACTCTTGATGAATACTGCTGAATTATTTAGCTTACTTTTCTTCTTGATTAAGGATTTTTACACAATAAAATATCCCTTTTTAAAAATTTAGTTGGAAATCTAAAGTGATTACAATGAAAAAGTAGGAGAATACTTAAAAATGGGAAAAGATGAGAAGGAGGGGAGAAGAAATGTTTAGGAAGAAGGCCTTCTGATCCAAAGCTTATTCAGAAAGTGACACTTTTCACTTTTTCAATAGAAAGTGACATTTTCGCTAGTATTTGATCAAGAAGATGCAAATTACTTTGCAAGGAAACAGGCAGCCCTGTTCATCTTCTGAGAAAATGTGTCTATGAGGTCATAGATATTATTCCATATTTTATCCAGGCCAAGAAACCTCAGACAGAAACCTCAAAAACAGAAAATGGGGAGAGATTGTTAGATTACTGCTGCATTAACCAAAAGGAATATTTGAGGTATCAATTTATACCTGTCACTGTGGCCTGTGGAGAAAAGGTATATAACCAGTATCTACTTAACCAGTGATTAAAACATAATGTTTAATTTTTTGTCACCGTGACTAAATACTTGGAGCAAACAAAGGAGGAAAGACTTAATTTGGCTCATGGGTTTAGAAGTTTCAGCCCATGGTGAGCTGGCTCCATCACTTTTTTTTTTCCACCACTTTTAAGCCTGAAGAGGGCAGAAGATTCATGGTGGGAGAATGTGGAAAGCTGAGGAAAGCTTCTCATCTCATGGCAGCCAGAAAACACGAGGGAAAGAACCAGAGAGGGAGGTGCTGGGAACCAGATATAACCCCTAAGGTCATTCCAATGATCTAATCCTTTTAACTAGGCCCCACTTCCTATTTCCAACACCTCTCAATAATGCCATCAAATTATAATTTCATCAGCAAGTTGATCTACAGAGAAAGTTAAAACACTCATGATCCAATCACTTGCATATGATCCGCTTCTGAACATTATTGCCTTGGGTAACAAGCCCTCAATACATGAATCCTCCTGTCTCACTTAGTATTTAACTTATAATAATGGTGCTATTATGATGTTCTAAAATTACAAGCATAAATGGAGAGGATAATAGCTAGTTGTGAATACAGGCTTGCTCACCCCTTTTGGCATCAATGCATTCTCTTCAAGTCTAAACATTCTCCAATTAAGGAAGAATAAGTCTTTGCAGTCTGTTCTTTACAAGATGAAAAGCATCAATATAGTTCCTATTGCTTTAAAATGTGATCCAGAGAAACTGGGTGTGGTGGTAAATGCCTGTAATTTTGGCACTTTAGGAGGTTGAGACAGCTAGAGTTAAAAACTAGCTTGGGCAACTGAACAATTTAGCAACCCTGTCTCAAAAACATTAAAAAGGTTGGAGCTCAGTGTAAAGGCCTTGGATTCAATCTCAAATGCAAATACAAAACAAACAAACAAAGCAATACTGTGTACGTACCATGTTCCTAAAGGAAGCTACAAGTGTGTTTCAGGGCAATAAGGTATTTCTGACATCTTGTGAACATTTCATTAATTGTATCTCTTTATGAAAAGACTATTTGACTGATTGAATTTCCATATTTATAAAGGACTTTCATGTTCTAGATTCATGTGGTTAATTTGAGGTTTCCTGGAGCGTTGGTACTGTGTGGAAAGAAGAAATTAGAAGTCAGACTGACCTGGATTCAAAAGTTAGTTCTGGATGCCTTTATTCTTTGATGAAATATCTTCTATAAAATGAAGATTTTCAAATTCACTTTAAAAAATTGTTACAGAGGTTAGAGAGAGGGTGACAAATGACTAAACGTTGTACACCCAAATTATCTCATGCATGAGGTTATCCTTACAAAAATTAGGACCTTATTCATATTCCAGAAACCCTTGGTTCACTTGAGGGGTCACATGCTGCCTCAGTTCTAATATTATATTCCATCAAATATTACAAGCAGTTAAAATAAAGACTTCCTTATAGGAATATATATTCTCCTTTTCTTATTATAAAAGAAAATTTCCTGGAGTGAAACACTACCCTGAAATCTACACTTAAGGGTAGATCTATGCTTGTACATAGCAAAACAATGATACATTATTCACAACACCATGGAGAACTATTGGCATTGATGCTATATCTTTTTTAAAAAAATTAAATGAGAAAATAAAAGACAAGTTGGTATTTCTAGAGTAACACACCTTGATAAAGCATAATAAAATTAGCAAAATTAGCAGGCCACCCCACAATGCTGATAATTGTGACCTTAGAGTGATCTACTGATTTAGGGAATGTCAACGAAGGCATGTTAATTCCTTTCAAATTATAAAATTGTGATACTGCTATATTCAGGATATTTTGGTATACTTGTTATTATGTCACTTTATATTTACAAAATCCCAGGTGTTTATAAAAGTCCAATAGCCCATTTTGAAGGTCCAAATATCTTAGGTCTGTAGCCCAACAGTAATTCTAGGAAGGGGCTGTTCAGATGGAAGCCGAGGAGTCATACACTGCAGACTTCTTAAGGAACTGCAGGGACAAGAGCTCCAAAAACATGGTTGAAGCAGAAACATTGTTTTGGAAGTATTTATTCCTTATACAACTCAAAACCTAACACAGTGTGGCTGGAAAACAGGTAACACTCAATACATGGCTATTCAGTGAGCATCCTACCTCAGAAAGCAGTTTTCCATCGGGGGCAGTGCCATTGTTTGCAAAGTTCTTCACACACAGAACCTAAAGAAGTTATTTTAAAGTTTTTCCATTTCTATTCTAGTCCCCTAGCATTTTCTGTGCATGATATTGATTCATTAGAAAGAAAAGGGAAGCATATTAAACTTACCATTAACCTTTTGTTTTGACATGTAATTAGCTAGGATTTATGAGATGCTAAAGGCTACAATGTCTGAGAGAGGGACTATAAATGTATAAATGGAGTATTTTTATTTTATTGAGCTTAGAATAATATAGTCATTTGTATTCATTGAGACATTATATATGATATATTTTTATTATAAATTGGCGAGTGATCTTCCAAACAAATTAGATATATTATTCTAGTTCAGTCATAGAGATCTAACTTTTATCTTTTGCCACAAAAAAATTGAGATTCAAGGTCAGGTTAAGCCAATGTAAAACATTACAAAGTATGAATTCACCTTTCATCTCCATTTTTTATGATAATTTCATTATCATGCTACTATCATAATTTAAAATTCTAACATTGATAGAGTAATCCTTTTTTGTTTTTTTGTGAGACAAGTTAAGGTTGGCCTTGAACTTGCTATGTAATGCAGGCTGCCCTCAAAATCACGGTGATCCTCCTGCTTCGCGAGTGCTGGGATCACGGATATGTACCACGTTATCTATTAGAATAACGTTTTTAGATGAGCCAAGTAAATCTTAAAGAAAAATGCATTAAAGTTTGTATTAAACTAGACTACATAATTACTTATATTAAGTTTTGCAATACTTTTTTTTTGTACCAGGAGTCAACTCAGGACCTTGTGCTTGCCAGGCAGACACTTGTGCCACTGCGCTATGTCCCTGGCCCCATTTTGCAATACTTCCAAACAAATTTTTACCAATTAAAGTTTTACCATTAGATGAAATTAATTTTTAAGTTTAATTTTTAAGTTTTATTTGCATTTGTTTGAGAAGAGATATCTTTTCTCTAAATCAAATAGATCATCTTCGCTCAGCGGAAAAAGTGCCTCCTGGCAAATGTGAAGTGAGTACAATCCCCTCACACACACCACAAAAGAATTACTTATTGCAAGAAAACAGATTACAAAGTAGCTAATTATTTATTTGGAAAACCTTCAAATTAACTTGTTACATTAAATATGAGAGGTTCTCATTCTAGGAAAACTTTTCTCCAAACTTAAAAACAGTTCATAGTCTCTTTGTTGCCAAGAACATGAAACTTTCAAATTCACTTTGAACTGTTTTTTACCGTATAGTTCTTACTCTTCTACGTCTTATTTTAAAAACTTTTTGAGGTTTTTGAGGTCCTCTGTGCAGAGTAAAGTGTCAGCTGCAAATAATGATAATCTAACTGCTTCCTTTTCTACCCTTATTTCTCTCTGTTGTCTAATTGCTCTGACTAACGCTTCTACAACTATACTAAACAAGAGTGGTGATAGTGTTCCTGGTTTTAGGGTGAAAACTTTCAGTTTTTCATTTAGTATGATGTTGGCTGTTGGTTTCTCAGACAGGTTTTATCAGTTGAGATAAAGACCTTCTATTCCAAATTTTAGTAAACTTTATCATGAATCACAAAGTGTTGGACTTTGTCAGAAGCTTTTTCTGCACCTGTTGAGATGATCATATGGTTTTCATCTTGACTCTAACATAGCATAATTACATTTATTGATTCACATATGTTGCATACCTCCATCTCTAGGATGAATCCTACTTGGTCATGGTATACAGTCTTCTTGATGATTTGTTCGTTCTTATCGAGGATTTTCATATCTATGTTCATTAGGAAAATTGGCTTGTGTCCCTTTTCTTTTCTTTTTTCTGTTTGTTTATATTTTTTTGGTTGGTTCCTTCTCTGGTTTTAAGTATCAAGGTAATGCTTGCTTCTAGGAATGAGTTTAGGAGTAATTTACTTTTTAATTATTTTAATTTCATTGACTCATATTGGGTTATTTTTATAACTTTGTGATTCAGTTTTGATAATCTGTCCATTTTTTCTGAGTTTTTCATCTTAGTAGAGTAAGTTCTCAAAGTAGGTATTAATGATCTTCTGAATGATTTTCTGGATCTTCCACAGAATCGGTTGTGATCTCATCCATAATACCATAGATTTGAGTCTTTTCTTTCATGTTTCTGATCAGGTTAGCTAAGGGTTGCAAATTTTATTTAAATTTTTTTTTGTCTTTTTCATTTTTATTGGTACTGGAGATCGAACTCACGACTGCCTGTTTGCAAGGCAGGTGCTTATGCCACTGAGCTAAATCCCCAGCCCCCTGCAAATTTTATTTAATTTTTAAAGAATCATATCTTTGATTCACTGGTTCTTCATATTGTTTGGTTAGTCCTCATTGCATTAATACTCTGATCTTTATAATTTCTTCCCTTGTATAACTTTGGACTTGGCTTGCTCCTCTTTTTCTAGAAACTTGAGGTTCAACATTAGGTTGTTTATTTAAACTCACTCTGTTTCCCTGCTATGGGTATTCATCATTATAACTTTTTCTCCTATGACTGTTTCATCATGTGCCTAAGGTCTGGTACGTTACACTGGCATTGTCATTTAATTGTAGAAACTGTCTAATTTCTTCTTTAATTTCATCTATGACTTATTGGTTGTTTAGGAGGATGTTATTTAATTTCCATGTTTATGAAGTTCTTGTGGATTTTTTGCCACTGATTTCCAATCTCATAGTACTACTATCTGATAATATACATAGCATAATGTCAATTCTTTTGCATTTACTTAAGTGTGTTCTATGAGGTAATATGTGGTCCATTTTGCAAAACATCCTGTGTGCAGTTGAGAAGACTGTGCATTCTGATGTCATGGGGTACAACACTCTGTAGACATCTAATAAGTTCATTAGTTCAAAAGTGTGGTTCAGTTCTAATATTTCAGGGTTAGTTTTTTTTATCTATGTGATCTATTTGTGACAGTGGGGCATTGAATTACAACTGTATTAGTGTTTATTTGATTTTTCATGTCCATTGATATTTGTTTTATACAATTGGGTGCAATGATATTTGATGTATCATTTGATGTATCATTTGATGATTTTTAACTCTTCCTTTTGGCTAGTTCCCTTTACAAGAATGTAGTGATCTTCTCTGTCTCTCTTGATCAGTCTTGGTTTGAAATCCACTTTGTAAACAGAACAGTCAGCAGACAAAGAACTTCTATCTAGACATAAAGAATTTTTTTAAAAAAATCAGGCCTCCAAAATTTAAGGACTCAATATAAAACTGGGTATCTGAGGTTAAATAAACACTTCTCAGATGAAGAAATATGTGGCAAATAAATACATTTAAAAAGGTTCAACATAAGTGATCATGTGTGGAATGCAAATTAAAACAACATTAAGATTCTATCTCACCCCAGAAAGTATGGCCAAGATCAAGAAATCAACCAACAAGTGCTGGAGGTGTGTGGGGAAGAGGAACTCTTCTGCACTGTTGGTGGAAGAGTAGACTGGTATAACCACCGTGGAAATCAGTGTGGAGATTCCTCAAAAAGCTAGGATTAGAGATTCCATTTGACCCAGCTATCCCACATCTGGGCATTTTCGCAGAGATATTGAGAACATCATACCACAGTAATATATGTGCACCCATGTTTATAGCGAAACAATTTGTAAAAGCCAAATCTTGGAAACAGCCCAATTGCCCATCAATCAAGAAATGGATTAAAAACATGGTGTTTTTATACAATGGAGTACTACTCTATTATAAAGAAGGATTACATCAAGTTTTTTTAATTTAAAGGAAAAAAAACCAAAACACTATAAGAGTACAAGTAATACAGAATTTCAAAAAGAAAACAGTAAGAAATCACTAGTTAATAGATTACATATTGTCATCTTAGAAATAGTTGTTCAAGTTACACGATTAAAGCATACAAAGTGGACATTCAAACAGTGAGACTGCAAACAGTTGTGTTCAATGATCCAACAAAAACTCAGTAATATGGTCATCTATCTTAACACACCTAAAAACACTTGCAGTTGTATCCTTTAGAGCACTTTTTTTTCCCTCACTTTTTTACAACAACATTTACACATTTTGGGTTTTATTACTCCCATATTTCTTATTACATTTTTTTTGGAAGAGAATAAAACGAAATATGACAAAACAAAGCAGTCAGTCAAAACAAACAATGGACATAGCACATGATGTAAAAACAGAATAAAGGTAATCAACAATGGTTACCATAATGCCTCTTGCTACCCTAAAAAGAATTGCCTATATCGTTAGGTATGATAAAATTGAACAAAACAGTACAGAACAAGACCAATAAAACCTAAACATTGGAGACATTACAAGACTTCAAAAGAAGATAATAGTCAAACCAGAATGGGCATCATAGTGAATCTTATTGTCTTCAAAGTATTTGCCTGTACCCTAAAACTTGATACTATCAAACAGAACAGAACAGAGAAAAATCAGTCAAATCAAGATGGTGGGAGCAATACAGGGCTTCAAATCAACTTAATAGGAAATCAAAAAAGTTACTATAATATATGCTGCTATTTTTTTATTTTTTCCCTTAATTAAAAAAATAATAATAAAATAAATAATTTTTTTTAAAAGGGGGCAGATTGAGATAAAAGAGGACATAACAACAGGTCAAAGCATAACAGTTTCAGCAACCTAGTGCTTCACCACAAGATAACCTGACTTAATAGTAGTTACCATAGTGTCTCTTTCATTGAAATATTTGAGTATAACTTCATATACTATGGCTTCAAAAATATCAAGGCAGTGTGAAACCATTCAAGAGGATGAAAGTATTATAGGGTATTTAGAACCAGATAACAGAAACAAACAATAGTTTCTATATTACCACTTTGCCTATAAAAATTTTTGTTTATACTATCACATATAATAAAATCCAGTAAGACACAATATGATAAAACCAATGGAGACAGAATAACAACAGCTTGCTGGGACTGCAAAACAAGATGATACTATATCAGCACTAGCTATGTCTTGTTTTCTTCAAAATAGCTGTTCATATCATCACAGGCAATAATATCAAACAGCCCAGAATAAAGCCATTCCAATTAATGAGTGAAAACTTTATAAGGCTTCAAAGCCACATAATAGGCAATCATGATTACCACATACTTTTATATATTTGAATCATTTCTTACAATAGGGAAACTATTCGGTATTCATACATGTGAGTTTGATTTATTTCACTTATGAGTATGGTCTCAAGCTGCGCCCATTTATTGATAAATATCTCAATGTGATCCTTCTTTATAGCTGAATAATACTCCATTGTATAGAAGTACCACAACTTTTTTATCCATTCTCAGTTGATGGACACTTGGGTTGTTTCCAAGATCTGGCGATTACAAATTGTGCTGCTATAAACATGGGTGCACATATATCACTGTGGTATGATGCTTTCAGTTCTTCTGGGAATATGCCTAGAAGTGGAATAGCAGGAACAAATGGGACTTCCAACCCCAGCTTTTTAAGAAATCTCCAGAAGACCTCCACAATGGTTTCACCAGTCCACACTCCCACCAACAGTACAGGAGAGTTCCTTTTTCCCCACAGCCTTTCCAGCATTTGCTGTTGATGGTTTTCACAATCCTGGCCATTCTTTCAGGAGTGAGTTGTAATCTCAGTGTGGTTTTAATTTGCATTTCTCTAATGACCAATGATGATGAACATTTTTTCATGTATTTATTTGCCATTTGTATTTCTTCATCTGAGAAGTGTGTATTCATCTCAGATGCCCATTTTTGGATTGGATCTTTGAATTTTGGGGGTCTGATTTTTTTAATTCTTTTTATGTTTTAGACAGAAGTCCTTTGTCTGAGGGACAGTTCACTAAGATTTTTTCTCAGTTTGTGGGTTTTCTTTTCACTATGCTGGAGATTTCTTTTGACATGCAGAAACTTTTTAATAAGAGATGATCCCAGTTATTGATTCTGGGAAGTATTTCCCATGTGGTTTGAGTCCTGTTAATGAATTCTCTACCTACCCCTATGTCTTCAAGGTTTCTACCCAATTTGTCTTCCAATAGATTTAGTGTTTCTGTTTTAATATTCAGATCTTTGATCCATTTAGATTTTAATTTAGTACACGGTGATAGGCATGGGTCTAGTTTTACTTTTCAGCATATAAAGAGCCAGTTTTCCCACCACCATTTATTAAAGAAACTGTCATTCTTCCAGTGAAACTGTTTGGATCCTTTATCAAAGATAAGGTGGTTGAGTGTGTTTGTAGTTGTGGTTGTATCTTCTAATCTATTCCACTGATCTTCAGCTCTGTTTTGATTCCAATACCATGTTGATTTTACTACTGTTGCTTTGTAGTATAACCTCAAGTCAGGGATTGTGATGCCTCCTGCCTTGCTTTTGCTGCTTAGAACTGTCTTTGCTATTCTAGGTCTCTTCTCATTGCAAATGAATTTTAGGAGTGATTTCTCTAGATCTATAAGGTATGTTGATGGTATTTTTATTGGGATTGCATTGAATCTGTATCACAGTTTTGGGATAATGGCCATTTTCACAATATTTATTCTTCTTTCCATTTTCTGAGGTCATTTTCAATTTCTTTTTTCAGTGTATTATAATTTTCCCTGTATAGGTCTTTCACTTCTTTCATAAGAGTAATTCCTAAATATTTCATTTTTTTGGTTGTTAGTGTGAAGGGTGTGGCTTCTCTTATTTCTCTCTCTGTGATTTTGTTGTTGGGGTATAGGAATGCTATTGATTTTTGAGTATTGATTTTGTATCCAGCTACATTACTGAATTTATTTATTATATCTAAGAGTCTTTCAATGGAGTTTAGGGGGGCTTCTATATAGATTATCATGTCATCTGCAAACAATGATAATTTAACTTCTTCTTTTCCTGTCTTTACCCTTTTATTTCTCTCTCTTGTCTAATTGCTCTGGCTAGTATTTACAGTACTATATTAAATAGGAGTGGTGATAAAGGACATCCTTGTCTTGTGCCTGATTTTAAAGTAAAGGCCTTCAATTTTGGGCCATTTAGTATGATACTGGCTGTTGGTTTTTTGTAGATGGCCTTTATTAGATTGAGGTAAAGACCATCTATTCCAATTTTCTGTAAAGTTCTTATCATGAATGAATGTTGGACCTTATCAAAAGCTTTTTCTGTATCTATAGAAGTGATCATGTGATTCTTACTTTTGGCTCTATTGATATGGTGCATTACATTTATTATTTAGGTATACTGAACCATCCCTGCATGCCTGGGAGGAATGCCACTTGGTCATGATGTATAATCTTCTTGATGATTTACTGCATCCTATTTGCCAATATTTTATTGAGGATTTTTGCATCTGTGTTCATTAGGGAGATTGGTCTATAGGTCTTTTTTGAGTTGGGTCTTTTTCAGATTTTGGTACTAGAGTAATATTTGCTTCCAGGAATGATTTAGGGAGGATTGCTTCCCTTTCAATTTCATTGAATAGTTTGAGGAGTGTCGGCATTAGGCCTTCTTTGTATTTCTTGTAGAATTCTGCAGTGAATCCATCTGGGCCTGGGCTCTTCTTTGTAGGTCAGGACTTAATTACATTTTCAATTTCATTAATAGAAATTGGGTTATTCAGCAGTTTTACATCCTCTTGATCTGGCTTTGGTACTTCATATGTTTCTAGGAATCTGCCTATTTCTTCTGTGTTATCAAACCTTTGAGAGTAGAGGTTTTCAAACTACGTGTTGATGATCTTCTGTATTTCTATAGAGTCTATAGTGACTTAACCTTTTTCATTTCTTATTGCATGAATTTGAGCTTTTTCTTCCTTTTTTAAAATAAGGTTGGCTAGGGGCTTATCAATTTTATTTACTCTTTCAAAGAACCAACTCTTTGATTCATTGATTATTTGGATTGCTTTCTTAGTCTCTATTGCATTGATTTCTGCTCTGATTTTTATAATTTCCTCTCTTTTGGCTTTGGGCTTGACTTGCTCTGCTTTTTCTAGATGTTTGAGGTGTAGCATCAGGTTATTTATTTGTATTCGTTCTGTTTTCCTGATGTGGGAACTCAGTGCAATAAATTTTCGTCTGAGGACGGCTTTCATTACATCCCACAGATTCCAGTAAATCATATTTGTATTTTCATTTTTTTAAGGTATTGTTTAATTTCTTCTTTAAATTCCCCTGTGACCCACTGATTACTCAAGAGTGTGTTATTCAGTTTCCATGTGTTTGTGGGATTTTTGCAGTATCTTTTATCATTAATTTCTCATTTCAAAGCGCTATGATCCGATAACATGCAAAGGATAATTTCAACTCTTTTGCATTTATTTAAATATGTTCTGTGAGCTCATATATGTTCTAGTTTAGAGAATGACCCATGTACTGCTGAGAAGAATGTGTATTCTGATGTTGTTGGATGGAACACTCTGTATATGTCTATCAAGTCCATTTGTTCACAGGTGTGATTCAGTTCTGTTATTTCTTTGCTCATTTTCTGTCTGGTTGATCTGTCCCTTGGTGTCAATGGTGTGTTAAGGTCTCCTGTTACAATTGTGTTACTGATAATTTGATTTTTTATTTTTGTTAATACTTTTTTATATAACTGGGTGCTCTGGAATTTGGTGCATATATATTTAAGATAGTTATCTCTTCCTCTTGGAGTTTTCCCCTTACGAGTATGTAGTGACCTTCTTTGTCCTTTATGGTCATTGTTGGTTTAAAGTTCACGTTGTCTGCAAACAGAATGGCTACTCCTACCTTTTTTTGGATTCCTGCTGCATGAAGAATTGTTTTTCATCCTTTGACTTTCAGTCTGTGAGTATCCTTCTGGGTTAGATGGGTTTCCTGTAAACAGCATATGGTTGGATTTTGTTTCTTGATCCATTCTGCTAGTCTGTTTCTTTTGATTGGTGCATTGAGACCATTTACATTAATGGCTATTACTGTTAAATGCTGGTTTATTGTAGGAATGTTATCTCTCTGCTGTTGCATCTTTATCTTTCTGTTCTGTTTAATTATCTGCTTTGCTTAGTGTTTTTTTCCTTTGTGTATCTAAACTGTCTTTCAATATTTTTTGCAGGGTTGGCTTGGTGTTCATGAAGTTCTTCAGCTGTTCTTTGTCATGGAAGTATTTTATTTCACCATTGATTTTGAAGGACAGTTTTTCAGGGTACATCAGTCTAGGTTGGAAATCATTTTCCTTTAGGATCTGGAATACTTCACTCCATGTTCTTCTTGACTTCATTGTTTATGCTAAGAAGTCTGCTGTGATTCTGATAGGTTTTCCTTTATAACTGATCTGTGTTTTCTCTCTGACAGCTTTTAATATGCTATTCTTATGTTGGATTTCTGTGAGCTCATATATGTGATTATTATATGTCCGGGTGTAGTTTTATTTTGGTTATGACTATTTGGAGTTCTATATCCTTCACTGATCCTGTTGTCAGATTCTGATCTCATGTTTGGGAAATTTTCAGCTATTACTTCTCTAAATATCCTCTTGACGATCTTTATGTCATCCCTTTCTTTTTTATTAATCCCTATCAATTTTATGGGGTTTTTTTGCATCATCTTGCAGTTATTGAATTGTTATTTCCTGATTCTTTGTTATTTTTAAAAGATCTTTCCTTTCCTGTTCACTAGCTGCAATCTTGTCTTCAAGGTCTGAAATTCTATCTTCACTTTCATTGAGGTGGTTTTTACAGCTTTCAGTGGAATTTTTGATTTCCTGTTTATCTCTGTGCATCTGCTTTATGTATTGTTTGTTTCTTATATTGTTCATCTAGGGATTCTATCTTTTTGTTTAATTCCTCCAATATTTAACTGTGTTTTCTTTAGATATGTTCAGCATCTCTTTCATTTCTTTTATCATTTCTTCTTTTACCTGGGAAATTTTTTTCTAGTTTAAATTTCTTTGAAGCTTCCCGGAGTTGCTTGTTTATTTCAGTTGCTAATATGGTCGATATTTGAAGTGTATGGCACATATTTTCTTCTATATACATCGCTCCTAAGGTTTCTTTGGATGGGCTGGAGGTTTAAGATTGTAATTTGGTCTTTTGTTTTGTCATTTTCCTATATTTCTGTGTTTCAAGTGTTTTGAGTGTTATTCTAAGGCTTCCTCAGCGTCTGTTGGAAATCCTCTTCTATGTCCTCAGCTCCTGGGACTCTGGGACCCAGTTCCCTGGATTGATAGAGGGTCACTGGGGGTGGAGCAGGCTGGCTCAAGCCCAGCCTCTGGAATCAATGGCACCCGCTCGCTTGCTTAGCACTCCACAGTCCACCAAGCACAGCAGAGAGAGGGGAGGCTGATGCCTGCTCATGGGACCTGCTGAGCTGCTCCAGTGCCCCCGAAGCTGCGAGGTTCCCTGGCCAGGATCGAGAGAGGGTCCCAAACTAGCTGAGCTCAGGGGAAAGTGCACGGGGCACTCACGCCAGGCCACCGGGCCTCTGGAACCGGTGGCACCTGCCTGCTTGCTTTGAACTCCACAGTCCTCTAAGCCTACATCAAGCTTTTTAAAAGTAAATGGACATGACTTGAGACCATACTCATAAGTGAAATAAATCAAACTCACATGTGTAAATACCATATTGTCTCTGTATTATAAGAAACTGAAAAATTATATATGTCCCAAAATCTCCAATAAATACTGTGTAAGGATAAAAAACTGTTCAAAGGGAAGAGTAATTGGAATAAGGGAAAAGAGGAAAGAAGGAAGAGAAAAGGAAAGAGAAAAGGAAAAAAACCAAAACATTTTGTATACATTAATTATATATGATAGCTAAAATTTATATATATATATATATATATATATATATATATATATATAACTTATATGTGTCAAATTCTTATGTGGTCTGATGTCAAATTCCACTGTAGTATGATGTGGTATAATCTAGCTTTTTGAGAAATCTCCACACTGATTTCCACAGTGGTTGCATTAATTGTATTAGTTATTGGAAAAAAACAGTTAATACTCATATGTTTAGATCCATTTTGCATGTCTATATCTGTTAATCTAAGCAACCCTCTTGAAGGTAACAGTATGCAATATTACAACCATTATCAGATTCCTATCATCTTGTTTTGTAAACCTATATTGTTACTGTATTTGGTTTCTTCTAGTTGTTTGTCTATCTGCATTGCTTTTTGTTTTTCTTTTTTGTATCTTTTTAATCTTAAATTTAAAAAATAGAGCAGCTATCTGTCCCTGGTTTTTTTTGGTTTCCTATCATATGGAGTACTGTATCTCTACAATAGCCTTCAAAAATACTCAATTTTGGAGTATTGGTTTGGTGTTCATGAATTTCCCCAGGTGTTCTTTGTCATAGAAGTATCTTATTTCTCCATCAACTTTAAAAGATACATTATGGGTACGTGTGTTGAAGGTTATTTTCTTTTGGGGCTTGAATACTTCACTATAAGCTCTCCTTGACTTGAGGATTTGTGTTGAGAAGTTGACTGTGAGTCTGATGGACTTTCCCTTATAGGTGAGTCATTTCTTTTCTCTAACAGCTTTTAATATTCTGGGTTTCTGTTGAATTTCTAGAATCTTGACTATAATATGCCTTACTGTAGACTTTTTTTGATAATGACTAATTGGAGGTTGTTGTTGTTGTTGTTTTGTTTTGCTTTGTTTAGTTTTATTCTGTTTTGAAACAGGGTCTCACTATGCAATTCAGGCTGGCCTTCAACTCATATTGTAGCCCAGACTGGCCTTGAATTCACAGTGATCCTCCTACCTCAGCCTCTCCAATACTTGGATTAAACGCATGCAGCTAGAGTTTTATATGACTCACTTATCTGTATGTCAAATTCTTTTCTCTGCTTGGGAAGTTTCCTGCCATGACTTCTGTGACATTTTTTTATGTCATTTGCACTATCTCCTGGTTAGATGTCAATCAATTTATTCTTTTTTTGCATCATCCAGCTACTGCTGATTTGATTTCTTGTGGCCCCTTGCTATTTTTAAGAAGTCTTTCTTTTCATAATTGATAACTACAAGCCTATTTTTTGTGCCTGAGATTCTGTCCTCAAATTGGCTCATTCTGCTGCATATACCTGTTTGAATCTGCTTCGTGGATACCATTTCTTTCCTATGTTGATGTTCATGTTTTCCATCATTTTCCTAAGCTCTATGTTTTTATCTGTATCTGATCTAGAGTCACTAAACATGTCTTTCATTATGGTTCCCATCTCTGTAGTTATCTGAGAAATTTGTAGTTTTAATCTTTTAGAGCCTTGTTCATCTGCTTTGTTACTTCCACAGTTTCTACTTCAGAAAGTCCAAGTTTCAAATTGTTCCACCTCAGGGAATTGTTCTCTGGGTTTGCCTTTAGTTAGCTGGAAGTCTGGGGTTGCATCCTGTTTAAGTGTCTTCTCACTTCCTTTTGTGTGTGTGTGTGTGTGTGTGTGTGTAATTCCTGGCTTGATGCTTGTAAATGGCCTATGGCAAGTAGCTTTATTGCTAGCACTTAGAACCCTTAGGAATGACTTACTCCTCAGAGGTGTAGCTGGATTTTGGGTTTTGACTCAGTTGCAAGATCCTACCTCTTCAATTTATTGTGGATGAGAATTGCTGCCTACTTGGCTCAGTCCTTGGTTCTTAGACACTGGCCCTTAGTATTTTTTATGACCCTCAGGCAATCTTTAATCTTTGTATATCAGGAAGAACAACTGATTAGAATAATTATGTCACTTTGGCTAAAGTGATACAATCACATAACCACAGAACCAAACACAGCCTAGAAAATGACAAACTGAGGTAACTATTAATTTGTCACCTTTAACCATATGAACTGAAAGAGCTTTTGGCACGATGAAGGAGAGAATATAAAGTAAAATTAGCCTTTATTCTAAGAATGTGGAGAGAACTCTATGACCACTGGGGCTTGGCTTTCTCTGGCAGAAATGTGGGGCATGGGATATACATACAATTTTTGACTGGGGGGGCGCTTAGGGTGGGCATTGCTGATGCGCAAGCAGCTGATTAGAATTTTCTTCACACATAAACAGGAGCAGGGGAAGAAGCAGGAAGTGGTAGGCATTTCTGCTTTGGCCTTCCGCCTTGTTAGATCACTGCCATAATTTCTACTGAGGCAAAAACCTTTTCTGAACTAGATTTGTTGTTATATAACAAAATCTAAAACAAATCAGAAAAATTTATCGAGTAAATATTCCCCTAAATGGCAATTTTGCCCTCAGGGAAGAAAATTTAAAGGAGGGGGAAGTAAAGAAATAGAAGAGGAGAAAGATTAGAAACAAAGCTGAAGGACAAAGGATGATCATGCAAACTTTGGGAACCTGGTGAAGAAGACAGTAGTGAAAGAGAGAAATAGGAAATAAAAACAAGAAAAAAACAACAAACTAGCAACTGTGTTCACACTCATAAAAACAAAAACAAACAAGGAACAGTAAAACAAGTAATAAAAACAGAAAAAGGGGAAAAAGAATATAAGACAAAAATGTTCACTTCAAGTCATGTCTCTGCTGTCAAAGTAGACGATGCAGGCAGATGATGTAGATGCGAGCTGATTAATCCCAGCAACCCTGTACCTTTAATTCCAATGAATTTCAAGCTGGTTTCTGACTAAGAGGCTACAACCAGATTTATTCGACCTGCCGCAGTCTGTGCGCCTCCTGCCACCTTGAAATTGTCTCCCTGATCTTCTACAGACAAACTCAGCTCCCTGTCACTGGGAGCCTCAGATGGAGCAGGCTGCAGCTGTTGTGAGTTCTGAGCTCAATTGGCCTCTCTCCAAGATGGCCACTGGCCAACTGCCCTCTCCTGGAGACAACTGGCCAGCCACTGCAGTCTGCTGTGTCTACTGCTCTGTTCCACGGGTGCCTTTCTCCGTGGAGACCCCTGGAGTCACCAGTAGTCACTGTGTATCTGCAGGTTTAAACTGCTCCTTCCCTGATGTGAGCCAGGCTAAGGGGAAAGCCCCACCCGCCACTTCCTTCGTTTCACTGAAGTCTCTTTCTTCTCTCTCCCCGTGGTGGGCTTCAACTCTCACTTCAGCTCTCCTGGGTCCCAAGGACCCACTTCTCTCATTCTTCTCTCCTTTATACTACTATGTGTGTGTCTGGACACCAAATCTTGGAGAGACTCTTTCTCTGCTGCTCACCACTCCATCTTCCCAGAAATGTTTAATCTGACTGTAGAGGCTGAAACGAGCAAGCAGCGCTCTCCTTCAAAGCATCACCTCCTTTTTGTCATACTATAGTAAATCACGGTCTTTAAATATTTCTTACTCAGGTTCCAAATAAACTTTGGAATTTAAACAATGAGAATTAAGAGATAGCTCTTCTATATTTTGAATCTTTCATTATTCCATTATTCCATCAGCCTCCTAATTATTTCAATTCTAAAACAGGAACTGTTCTCTGTAAATAGTACCATTGTTATTCTTATTTTTAGTCCTCATAAATGTAACTTACATTTTGCTCTTCCCTTTACCTTATTAGTTAGATGTATGCACTCCTTTGCTAATAGATTTTTAAATAGTCTTTATAGCACTTCTTTTTCATATTTACTTTTAGCAATTATTTTAATAATAGTACATTCCAGGATTTAATCATTGTTAACTGTCATTATTGTGACTTTTTACAGAAAAGCTATTTTTACAGAAGATTTTTTATAAAGCATAAGACATGAGTTGAAGGAAGTAAATAAATACACTAAAAACAAGAAAGCTAAACGATTTAGTTAGCTAAACTGTGCTTTCATGTTTTAAACTTTGCATACCTATCTTATAAAACCTGCCATAACTCAGAAATAAGCTGATCTAGGTTTTTTCAGCCTTTGCTTATCTAGGATGCTGAGAAAAGTGGCTCTTAATTACCTGTTCTATTACCTGCTCACCATGGACCTGGGCATTAGTTTTCATTTTACATTTTGACTACTATCCTAGGAGAATTTCTGTTTCCTGTGATAGCAATGATTTCTCTCTTCTGGGAGTTGCAGTCCAAGGTTAAAGCTGATTATTCTCCCAACCTTCTTATAAGTGTTTTGTTAAACGGCACCTGTCTGTGCTTAAATATTAGGTAGGAGAGCCATTAGGAAGGAAAGCCAGAAGGATGGCAGACATAAATATCTTTTTCTCTGTTGCAGGGACAAGGTGACCTGCAAGACATTCACTGTATTAATGTTAATGAGAATAAACAAGCCCTCCAGAAATACTGAGATAGTAGATCCCAAATCACTGTGTCTAGTTCGCAGCATACCAGACTCTGTGGGTGGAATACAGAGATGAATGAAGTGATTTGCTCCCAAGAAGCTCATTGTCTAGATTTTTTTCCTGTGAGGATAAGAAAGCCCTGTAAAACTGGGACGTCATTATTGTAATAATGTAGTGAAACTCCTCAGAGAGGGCCAATCAAGCATTTCTCAAGATGAACAAAGTAGGCTTTATGTAGCACAGGATTTGTGGGGGGGGGGGATTGGCACTTTTTAATTAACACTATTCATTCCCAACCTTTTATTATTAAATTTGACAAATAATTGGCATGTCACTACTGTCTTTGTGTCCTTACCACTTTGCTCTTTACTCTCTTGACACTGTCATACAGATAATCCCTCTGAAACTATATCCTGGTCACTTAACTCAAACTACGTTCTAAAAGGATATTCTTCCTTGAAGGTTAATTTAATGTATGCAGAACTGCAAAGACAGTAACAGAATGGGCTTTGGAATCAGGCTGACCTAGTTTAAATGATTCTACTTCTTACCATATAGGTCTATGTCCTTGAGAAAGCATCGTTAAAACCTCATCTGTGATACAGGGATATAAAATCTGTTTCGTGGGGCTGGGTATGGTGGAACACACCTGTCATCCCAGCACTCAGGGCTCTGAGGCTGGAGCCAGCTAATAGCTGTAGAGACACTTGAACTAAGTCCTCCCGACTCCTAAATTGGTGTGATTTCCATCATATTACAACATGACCTTCCTCTATACTTTTTTGCAGTCATTGGGTACACTTCGATATGTTATCTGAGGAAGCTTTCATGACTTCTTAGTAAGAAATGACACCAAAGCTATAGACACTGAAATAAGTCATTTATTGTTAAACTCACTTTATGTTCAAAATGAAGAATCTGACAGTAGTTCCTTTAACCCGGGGATGGTGGTGCATGTGTGTACTCCCAGCACGCAGGTTGCTGAAGCAGGGTCACCAGACATTCAAGACCAGCCCGGACTGCAAGGTGAGACCCTGTCTCAAATAAATAAATAAGTTCCTTTAAGTAGTAAATGTGTTATTTAACCATGAAAATAATGATAATATAATGATGTCATTCACTTCCAGATTAGTGATGTTCCTTTTCTGTGTAACATTAAGAAACTGGAAATAACGTTAAATTAGAAGAAAAGAAAATCATAAATGTAAACCAAGTCCTCATAACAGAAGTCCACTTTTCCTAACAACAATTTGTTTAAAGTTTCTCTATATTAAGGTAATTATAACCAGCCCACGATAAACCTATAAAATGTCTAAATTATATATGCTAACAAAATGTCTTATTCAAACTCATTCAGAATAATTCAATCAAACTAAAAGCATAATATCTAATACTGTGCTTTTGAGGTTCAGCTATAATGAGTGATAAAGAATGATTTCTGCTTAGTATACCACTTACTAAATCTAAATGGTAATTCAAAAGTGCTTAAGGATGTTTTCTGAATTAGAATTTGAAGAGGAATGCTGGATATAGCTTAGTGGTAGAGCAAGGCATTGGAGCCAAATTCCAGCATGACAAAGAAAGCATATTAATGTGTGTATGTGTGTGTGTGTGTGTGTGTGTGTGTGTGTGTGTGCATGTGTGTCTTTTTGAGACAAGGTCTCACTATGCAGTTCAGGCTGGGCTCACTTTGTAGCCCAGGCTGGTCTCAACTCACAATTCTCCTGCCTCAGCCTTCTGAGTGCTGGGATTACAGATATGTACCCCCAATGTCCAGCTAAGTACATTTATTTTTTAAAAACCTTTAAATTTGAAATTTGCTGGGGAAAAAGATTACTTCAATTTAGGCTGTATTTGAATAATAATAAATTTTCAAGCCAGTTTGGTGCAAATTAAGTATTCTGATACCATCTTGATATGCTCCATAGACAATGCAGCTCTCAACTTATGAATGCCTAAGTATTTAAAACAGACGCAGTTAGAAACAATTACAATGATGATGAATGAATGATCCCATTAAAGAATCCATTATTTTAAATTATTTTAATTTCCTATTTAGAACTAAATTTAACGGGTATGTAAAGTCCTGCAGAGGTTCCCAAGCACAGCTGCTGTTGCCCTCTAGGGGACATTTGGCAATGTCTGGAGACATAATTTTTCTCATTTGTGGGGATGGAGTGGGGGTTGCTATCTATAGCAGCATTTAATGGATGGAGAAGCCAGAGCTACTTCTAAATAGCTCACAACATACAGGACAGTCTCCCAAAGCAAAGTACCAGCTCCAATCCAGAATATCAATAACATCAGATGTTTTTTCCTCTTCTCTGGAGAAGAAACCTCTTGTAGCAGGATCTAAAAATATTTATCAACAGTTTTAGTGACCTAAAGGCTTTGACTCTAAAGTTAAGGATTAAAAAAGATATGAAATACACACTCATGTGATATGTATTTATATGTATATGTCTATACATATATGTTCAGAGTCAAGTATGTGATGTGATTATAAAATAAGACTAGTTTATTAGCGTGTGAAATTGTTAACATTTAGACAATGGCAATTTACAAAATACTTTCTTAACACTCCCTAGTGATGTTGACATTTATAGCTTCAATTTTCATCCTTATTATTTTTAAATATTTATCTCTAACCCACACTTCAATATACTGCCACCCCCTGCTGGGATTACTGTGTCCCCACTGTCTAAGACCACACTATTCTGTGGTTATACAATAAGGAAACATCCTTTTCTTAGCAGAAATTCTGTAACTGATTGATTTCCAGAAATCAATCTCAATCAGCTCCTAAGTGATTCTGGGGTTCTCCCATGTGATATCTTGAGCCCTAAAAGTGTCATTCTCACTGAAGTTCTGAGCTCTGAGGTTCTGTCACGTCTTCCTGTAAGATCGCACCACTCAGATGGACACAGCTTCCTGCAAATGAATCTTTGACCAGCACCCTCAGTTCAAGGAGGTCTTCACCTGCTTGCTCCTTTGCATCTCCCCCGGAAGCCAGGGCCAAACCCTTCCTGAATTCCCTGCAGCATAACTGAATCCAGATAGTAAGTCTGACGAAACTCCACAGGAAGTCTAAGAATTAAGAAGTAGAGCAAGCTGCGTGTGACCTGCCCAGGCAGATCACAGGATCTCATTCCCAGCCAATGACTGCCTGGCCAGGGTGGCTTCTCTTCTGGAAATGACCCAGGAATCTTCATACCTTGGCATTTAGTCCAAACTGACTCTGGCACAGAAACAAGAGCCAGTTTTCTCTTTACTCAGTCTGCGACCTTCCTGTTTTCATTCTTGGTATATTAACAAGGGAATTTGAATTCTTTGCAGACAGAAATTTCAAGTCAACCCAAACAGACTTCATGATCCCTCTCTTACCTGTTTCTCCAGCTCCACTGCCTGTTTTCCTCCCTCACATTCTATTCTTAAATCTTTCAGGATCACTACAAATTCCTGAGCATAGATTCTCTCATGCCGCTGCCTTTGCTGTTGTCTAGCAATTCCTTTCAATCCTTCACCAGTAGCCCATATCTTACTCATTGTCTAAACATAATTCTTCTGTCACTACTTTCAGGAACCTTTTATTTGCCTGATCCCCATGCCTGGGATCTCTTCTCCTCTGGAGCACACTGTCTTCACACTATATTAAAATTGTTTGTCTCTTCTATGAGCTTGGTAGCTCCTTAAATTGAAAGGAAATGCTGATCTCCGTATTTTCACACGCCAGTACAAGATTTGCAATATGTTAAGACCTCCATAAAGTTTAATGAACAATTGATTCAGTTTTCCATTGATTCCTCTTAACAAACCTGGGAAACCAGTATTATTTCTAACAGTACTAGTAGAAAGCTGGGAATCCATTTCATTTAAGATTTAGGTTGCGGGTTCTAATCCCAGCACTTGGGTGGCTAAGACATAGTGAATCCAGGCCAGCCTAAACTGTATAGCAAGACCCTATCTTAAAAAAACAAAAGAAGACTAAGGTTGAAACAACCATGAAGATTATAGTTAAACAACAGACTATAAAGTTTATAAATCATAGAAGTAAAAAAGGGAGAGATAAAAAGAGGGTAAAAAAATAGTAAAACAGGAAAGGGGAGTAAAAAGGTGGCAGGTATGTAAGATGTTTATTTTCTGTTTTATAGCTACAGTTCTAATGTTAGGCTTTAAAGCCTACAAATCAAGTAATAAATGTATGACCACATTTCAAGATAAAAAGGTAAACAAAAGTATAGAAAAATAATGCAGTTAATTACACTCAGGTTTTTAGGGTAGCATATGAAAAATGGACAGAGGGAGCTACAGTTTTAATATGTCCCACCAACACCATGCATCAGAGACTTAATCCCCCCCCCCCATGCACAGGGTGGGTGGTGGGGCCTAAGGGAAGGTGTTCCGGCCTTGAGGGCGCCTCATGAATGGGTCCGTGTGCTTATCTAGAGTGAGTCTGTTATCAAAGCAATCGGCATTTTCTTGCTCCTTTCCTTATTCATTCTTTCACCAAGTGATCTCTTCTCTCATGTTCTGACATATAGACGGGACATAAAGAAACACAAGAAGGCACACAGAAAACACCAAAGGGACAGCTATCGTATTAATGACTTTACCTGTGCAAACAAAATGATTTTCAGAAGGATTATAAAACAAAATCTAATTAATTAACTATTATGCATAAGAGATACCGCACTCTTAATTCAAAGCATCTAGAATAGCTGAAATTTAAAAAGAGGTAATCATGAAGTGAACACACTCATATTGAGAAAATTTTACAAAATGTTACCAAAAAAAAAACACTAAAGATAAACTAAATTTAAAAAACAGGCATATAGCATAACTAAATACTGAAGAGTTTTTTTTCATAAATGTATGAAAATGTCTACTTATTAACAAAATCCTAATTAAAGGCACTACAAACTTAGCAGGATAACTAAATATTATAAAGACTAAAGATATCAACTTTTGGAAAGGATATGGAGATTTAGAAACTCTCCTAAACTGCTGGAGGAGGTACCTATAAATTGCTAGAAGAGTTTGGCCTCTTGTCATAAAGTTAAGGAAAGTGCTCTCTTTAGTGCAACAATTCAATTTCTAGATTACACATTACAAATGAGCACATGTGTATCAGCAAGCGTGTGTAATATTCACTGGCCAAAGCTCCAAACAATGTAAGTCATCTAGGTTAGTGTTATAGTTATACAATATAAAACAATACAACAATATGAATAAAAGATAGAATGAATGTATGTAATGACAAATGAGTCTCATAATGTTGAGCTATGAAGAAAAGACTACACATTGAATAATTCCATCTACGTAAACTTTTAAAACAAGCAAAAAGTTCACTTAAAGTAGCTTTTGGTGGTAAAAGAATAAAAAGAGAGGGGCTGGGGATTTAGCTCAGTGGCATAAGCGCCTGCCTTACAAGCAGGCAGTCGTGAGTTCGATCCCTGGTACCGATAAAAACGAAAAAGACAAAAAAAAAAAAAAAAAAAAAAGAATAAAAAGAGAAAGGAAGTTACTGCATCTTCCCCTAAGTGCAAGGAGCTGCACTTAGGGGACAGGCACGTTGATAGGGTGCTTCCTGAGCTTTATCAGTGTTCCACTTCTCGCCCTGGATCGGTGGTAACAGTTTCTACTAGAGCACAAACTGCACAAAACTGCACTCATGCTCTTATGTTATTTTCTAATGTATTTCATTTAACACTAAGAACTCTTTTTTTTTTTTTTTTAGCAGTGTAAGGTTACATATAATACAGAACTACAAAAAAAAGCATAACAGTAAGAAATCACCTGTTAATAGATTACATATTATCATCTTGGAAATAGTTGCTCAAATCACAGTATCAAAGAATACAAAGTAGACATTCAAACAGAGAGACTACAAACAGCTGTGTTCAATGATCCAAAAACATTAATATAGTCAGCTATTCAACATCCCTATACACACTTGCTGTTATATCCGTTAGAGCTCTTTTTTCCCCTTCCTCTCTTTTTACAACAAAATTTACACATTTTAGATTTTATTACTCCTTAGTTCTTATTACTTTTTTGGGGGGGGGAGAATAAAGTCAAATATGGCAGAACAAAGCTGTCAGTGAAAACCAAGGATAGACTTAGCACATGATGTAGAACAGAGTATACGGTTATTAACAATAGTTATCAACGTTGTCTCTTGTTTCCTTAAAAAGATTTGTCTATCTCATTAGATATTATAAAGTTGGACAAAACAGTAGAGAACAAGACCAATAAAACTTAAGCATTGTAAACATTACAGGACTTCCAAAGGAGACAATAGACAAACCAGAATGGGCATCTTAGTGAATCTTACTGCCTTCAAAGTAGTTGCCTATACCCTCGGACCTGATACTATCCCACAGAAAGGAACAGAGTCTAATCAGTCAAAACAAGATCATGGGAGCATTACAGGACTTCAAAACAAGTTAATAGGAAATCGAAAAGAGTTACTATTATATATCCTAATTTTTTAAATTTTTCCCTTAATTAAAATAAACATAAGAAATAACTAAATAATTTTTTTAAAGAATAATAGTTACCATAGTGTCTGTCTTTTTCCTTGAGATATTTGGATAAAACTTCATATACTATAGCTTCAAATATTTCCATATCAAGAAGCCCAGAATAAAGCCTTTCTAATTAATAAGTGAAAATTTTATAAGGCTTCAAGGCCACATAATGGGGAATCATGATTCCCACATATTTTCATATATTTGAATCATTACTTACATTAGGGAAACTATTCGGTATTCATACATGCGAGATTGGTTTATTTCACTTATGAGTATGGTCTCAAGCTGTGCCCATTTATTGATAAATATCTCAATGTGATCCTTCTTTATAGCTGAATAATATTCCATTGTATAGAAATACCACAACTTTTTTATCCATTCCTCAGTTGATGGACACTTGGGTTGTTTCCAAGATCTGGCGATTACAAATTGTGCTGCTATAAACATAGGTGCACATAAATCACTGTGGTATGATGCTTTCAGTTCTTCTGGGAATATGCCTAGAAGTGGAATAGCTGGAATAAATGGGATTTCCAATCCCAACTTTTTGAGAAACCTCCAGACAGACCTCCACAAAGGCTGTACCAGTCTACACTCCCACCAACAGTGCAGGAGAGTTCCTTTTTCCCCACATCCTCTCCAGCATTTGTTGTTGTTGGTTTTCTTGATCCTGGCCATTCTTTCAGGAGTGAGATGGAATCTCAGTGTGGTTTTAATTTGCATTTCTCTGATGACCAATGATGATGAGCATGTTTTCATATATTTATTTGCCATTTGCATTTCTTCATCTGAGAATTGCGTATTCATCTCAGATGCCAATTTTTGGATTGGATCTTTGAATTTTGGAGGTCTGAGTTTTTTTAATTCTTTATATGTTTTAGACAAGAGTCCCTTGTCTGAGAGAGAGTTCACTAAAATCTTTTCCCAGTTTGTGGGTTTTCTTTTCACTATGCTGGAGATTTCTTTTGACATGCAGAAACTTTTTAATAAGATGTGGTCCCAGTTATTGATTCTGGGAAGTGTTTCCCGTGCGGTTTGAGTCCTGTTCATGAATTCTCTACCTACTCCTATGTCTCCAAGGTTTCTACCCACTTTGTCTTCCAATAGATTTAGTGTTTCTGTTTTAATATTCAGATCTTTGACCCATTTAGATTTTAATTTAGTACATGGTGATAGACATGGGTCTAGCTTTAGTTTTCGGCAAATGGAGAGCCAGTTTTTCCAGCACCATTTATTAAAGAGACTGTCGTTCTTCCAGTGAACCTGCTTGGCTCCTTTATCAAAGATAAGGTGGTTGAGTGTGTTTGTAGTTGTGGTTGTATCTTCTAATCTATTCCATTGATCTTCGCCTCTGTTTTGATTCCAATACCATGTTGATTTTACTACTGTTGCTTTGTAGTATAATTTCAAGTCAGGGATTGTGATGCCTCCTGCTTTGCCTTTGCTGCTTAGAATTGCCTTTGCGATTCTAGGTCTCTTCTGGTTCCAGATGAAATTTAGGAGTGATTTCTCTAGATCTATAAGGTATGTTGATGGTATTTCTATTGGGATTGCATTGAATCTGTATAAGAGTTTTGGGAGAATGGCCATCTTCACAATGTTTGTTCTTCCTATCCATGAGCAAGGGATGTCTTTCCATTTTCTGAGATCATCTTCAATTTCCTTTTTCAGTGTATTATAGTTTTCACTGTATAAGTCTTTCACTTCTTTCGTATGAGTAATTCCTAAATATTTCATTTTTTTGCTTGCTAATGTGAATAGTCCAGTTTCTCTTATTTCCCTCTCTGTAATTTTGTTGTTCGTGTATAGGAATGCTATTGATTTCTGAGTATTGATTTTGTATCCAGCCACATTACTGAATTTATTTATTGTATCTAAGAGTATTTCAATGGAGTTTAGGGGGTCTTCTACGTAGAGTATCATGTCATCTGCAAACAATGATAACTTAACTTCTTCTTTTCCTATCTTTACCCCTTTTATTTCTCTTTCTTGCCTAATTGCTCTGGCTAGTACTTCCAGTACTATATTAAATAGGAGTGGTGATAAAGGACATCCTTGTCTTGTGCCTGATTTTAAAGTAAAGGCTTTCAATTTTTGGCCATTTAGAATGATGCTGGCTGTTGGTTTGTCATAAATGGCCTTTATTATATTGAGGTAAAGACCATCTATTCCAATTTTCTGTAGAGTTTTTATCATGAATAAATGTTGGACCTTATCGAAGGCTTTTTCGGCATCTATAGAAATGATCATGTGATTCTTATTTTTGGCTTTATTGATATGGTGGATTACATTTATTGATTTGCGTATGTTGAACCATCCTTGCATTCCTGGGATGAATCCCACTTGGTCATGGTGTATAATCTTCTTGATGATTTGCTGGATCCTATTTGCCAATATTTTATTGAGGATTTTTGCATCTGTGTTCATTAGGGAGATCGGTCTATAGTTCTCTTTTTTAGTTGGGTCTTTCTCAGGTTTTGGTACTAGAGTAATATTTGCTTCCAGGAACGACTTAGGAAGGATTGCTTCCCTTTCAATTTCATTGAACAGTTTGAGGAGTGTCGGCATTAGGTCTTCTTTGTATTTCTTGTAGAATTCTGCAGTGAATCCATCTGGGCCTGGGCTCTTCTTGGTGGGTAAGGACTTAATTACATTTTCAATTTCAGTAACAGAGATTGGGTTATTCAACAGTTTTACATCCTCTTGATCTAGCTTTGGCACTTCATATGCTTCTAAGAATCTGTCTATTTCTTCTGTGTTATCAAACTTTTGAGAGTAGAGGTTTTCGAAGTAGGTGTTGATGATCTTCTGTATTTCTATTGGGTCTGTAGTGATTTCTCCTTTTTCATTTCTTATTGCATGAATTTGAGCTTTTTCTTCCCTTTTTTTAATAAGGTTGGCTAGGGGCTTATCGATTTTATTTATTCTTTCAAAGAACCAACTCTTTGATTTGTTGATTCTTTGGATTGTTTTCTTAGTCTCTATTGCATTGATTTCTGCTCTGATTTTTATAATTTCCTCTCTTCTTTTGGCTTTGGGCTTGACTTGCTCTTCTTTTTCTAGCTGTTTGAGGTGTAGCATCAAGTTATTTATTTGTATTCGTTCTGTTTTCCTGATGTGGGAACTCAGTGCAATAAATTTTCCTCTCAGGACGGCTTTCATTGCATCCCACAGGTTCCGGTAAGTTGTATCTGTATTTTCATTTTCTTTTAGGTATTGTTTGATTTCTTCTTTAATTTCCTCTGTGACCCACTGATTACTCAAGAGTGTGTTATTCAGTTTCCATGTGTTTGTGGGATTTTTGCAGTATCTTTTATCATTAATTTCTAATTTCAGAGCGCTATGATCCGATAACATGCAAGGGATGATTTCAGCTCTTTTGCACTTGTTTAAATATGTTCTGTGAGCTAATATATGGTCTATTTTAGAAAATGATCCATGTACTGCTGAGAAGAATGTGTATTCTGATGTTGTTGGGTGGAACATCCTGTATATGTCTATCAAACCCATTTGTTCACAGGTATGATTCAGTTCTGTTATTTCTTTGCTCATTTTCTGTCTGGTTGATCTGTCCCTTGGTGTCAATGGCGTATTAAGGTCTCCTGTTACAATTGTGTTACTGATAATTTGAGTTTTCATTTCTGTTAATAATTGTTTTATATAACTTGGTGCTCTGGAGTTTGGTGCGTATATATTTAAGATAGTTATCTCTTCCTCTTGGAGTTTTCCCCTTACAAGTATGTAGTGACCTCCTTTGTCCTTTATGGTCATTGTTGGTTTAAAGTTCACGTTGTCTGCAAACAGAATGGCTACTCCTGCCTTTTTCTGGATTCCTGCTGCATGAAGAATTGTTTTCCATCCTTTGACTTTCAGTCTGTGAGTATCCTTCTGGGTTAGATGGGTTTCCTGTAAACAGCATATGGTTGGATTTTGTTTCTTGATCCATTCTGCTAGTCTGTTTCTTTTGATTGGTGCATTGAGACCATTTACATTCATGGTTATTACTGTTAAATGCTGGTTAATTGTAGGAATGTTATCTCTCTGCTGTTGCATCTTTATCTTTCTGTTCTGTTTAATTATTTGCTTTGCTTAGTGGTTTTTTCCTTTGTGTATCTAAACTGTCTTTCAATATTTTTTGCAGGGTCGGTTTGGTGTTCATGAAGTTCTTCAGCTGTTCTTTGTCATGGAAGTATCGTATTGCACCATCTATTTTGAATGATAGTTTTGCAGGATATATCAGTCTTGGTTGGAAATCATTTTGCTTTAGGATCTGGAATATTTCACTCCATGCTCTTCTTGACTTTATTGTTTGTGCTGAGAAGTCTGCTGTGATTCTGATAGGTTTTCCTTTATAAGTGATCTGTCTTTTCTCTCTGACAGCTTTTAGTAATCTATTCTTGTGTTGGATTTCTGGGATGGTGATTATTATATGTCTGGGTGTAGTTTTATTTTGGTTATGAGTGTTTGGAGTTCTATATGCTTCACTGATCTTGATGTCAGTTTCTGATCTCATGCTTGGGAAATTTTCAGCTATTACTTCTCTAAATATCCGCTTGACATCCTTTATGTTGTCTCCCTCTCTTTCATTAATCCCTATCATTCTTATGTTATTCTTCTTTGCATCGTCTTGCAGTTGTTGAATTGTTGTTTCCTGATTCCTTGTTATTTTCAAAAGATCTTTCCTTTCCTGTTCACTAGCTGCAATCATGTCTTCAAGGTCTGAAATTCTATCTTCACTTTCATTAAGGCGGTTTTTACAACTTTCAGTGGAGTTTTTTATTTCCTGTATATCTCTGTGCATCTGCATTATGTATTCTGTTTGTTTCTTGTATTGCTCGTCTAGGGATTCTATCTTTTTGTTTAGTTCCTCCAATTTTTTATCTGTGTTTTCTTTAGATATATTTAGAATCTCTTTCATTTCTTTTATCATTTCTTCTTTTATCTGGGAGATTATTTCGAGTTTGAATTTCTTTAAAGCTTCCTGGAGTTGTTTGTCAACTTCAGTAGCTATTATGTCCGATATATGAGGTGGATGGGATATATTTTCTTCTATATACATTGCTCCTAGGGTTTCCTGAGATGGGCTGGAGGTTTGAGGTTGTAATTTGGTCTTTCGTTTTGTCATTTTGTATATTTCTGTGTTTCAAGTGTTATTTGAAAGCTTCCTCAGGATCTGTTGAAAATCCCCTTCTATGCTTGGAGCTACTGAGCCTCTGACACCGCACTACCCCAAGCCATTGGGCCTGCAGAACCAGTGTCCCTCCTCTGCCTGCTCAGAACTCCGCAGTTCCAGACAAGCTGGGCCTCAGGGACACTGTGCGCCCACCTGCCCCTTGGAAGATCCACAGCTCTTCAATTGTAGCCGGGTTAGGGTGCTCTCCACAGGCCACAGTGCCTCAGGAGCCTGTGATCCCTCCCTGCTTGCAGAGATATCCACAGTCCTCTAGGCAAAGGAAGGGACTTCTGCAGGCACTCCAGATCTGCCCAGCTCCTCCTCTGCAGGCAGATGGCTAGGCAGGGCTGGGCTCGGGGGTTAGTGTAGGCCCGCCCATCTGTCAGGAGCTCAGCAGACTTCCAAGTGTAGTGGGGGGGGGGGAGCAGCTGTAGTGGCCTCTAACCCACTGCTCCACTTCACTGCACCCAGAAGCCTGGGGGGGTCCGGAACAGTCTGAGATTTGGGCAGACTGTGCTGGGCACTCACCACAGGCTGAGGTGCCTCAGGAAGCTGCGATGCCTCCCTGCTTGCAGAAGTATTCAGTCCTTCAGACAAAGGAACGGGCTTCTGCAGGGACTCCGGATCTGCCCAGCTCCTCCTCTGCAGGAGATGGCTAGGTGCGGCTGGGCTCAGGGGTTAGTGTAGGCCCGCCCATCCGTCAGGAGCTCAGCAGACTTCCAAGTGTAGGGGGGGGGGCGCAGCTGTAGTGGCCTCTAACCCACTGTTCCACTTCTCTGCACCCAGAAGCCTGGGGGGTCCGGAACAGTCTGAGATTTGGGCAGACTGTGCTGGGCACTCACCACAGGCTGAGGTGCCTCAGGAAGCTGCGATGCCTCTCTGCTTGCAGAAGTATTCCAACACTAAGAACTCTTAAAGCGAAACAACATCTCCTGAAACTTTCCCGAGTTTTTAAACTAAGCTTTGAAAGACGTTCAGGAATTTTCAGTGTAAGGATGTCTGCATTTTAAAGATGTTTTGAAAAATGAAGTACAAAAAAGGCTATGTACGTACCATGAGTAAGGAAATCAACTGAATACATCATATGCATACCAGGAAACTATCAACATCACTTAGAAAATTCACTCCTCCTAAAGGACAGCAGTCCTAATGCTCTTTTTCACAATACTACCACACTTTTGCTTTGAAATAATTTATTCATTCAAAATAAACTTTCTTCTTTCTCTCTTTCCTCTTCTTTTCACTTTCTTTTCTCTCCTTGCCTTCTATGGTACCAGGGATTAAAATTCTACTTCCGCGGCAAAACCTCTGCTCCCCACCCCCACCTTGCTTCCAGGGTCTCCCTGCTACACTCAGCCTGACAATTAAGTCATGTGTTGTAATGAGTCTATCTCTTCTTTCAATACTCCAACCAACTCATCTTCAAATACCCCTTAAACTCGGTGACCCTGATACCTTTGCTGATCAAGGAATGGGTGTTCATCCCAGCACCTTTTGCAGCACGCTGTGGGCAGCGACTGAATAATGGGGTTGGGAGAATGGTCCACTTTTGAGGTCCGTAAGAAGCACCCAACGCCTATTACTGGTATATTCCCGCTCATTATCTCATTTTAAAAAACAAACACACACGTCCAGTGTATTAAACCCTGATAGTGACATCTCCAAAACTAACCAAGCGAGCCCCGCGCCGAGGCCTGCTCCGCGGCGGCGTCCACTCCGGGCAGCGTTCTGTCCAGCACCCCGTGGCCGCCCGCACCTCGCCCCCGCCGGGCCGCCCAGCCGCCGCCCCAGGCGCAGCTCCTTCCGGAGGCTGGCAGGAGGCCGCCGGCCTGCAGGAAGCGCTCACGGCCGCCCGCGCCGAGCTACTGCGCCAGCGGGTCGCCCACGCGCGTGGGGTGCAGGACGCGCCCCTGCGGACCCGACCGAGCGCGAGCGCGGCCACAGAGGGATCGCATCCCCACCCAGCCCGCGCCAGCCCCGCGGCCGCTCTAGGACGCCGGAGGGCCTCCTCTCCATGGTCGGGCCGAGTCGCCCTCGCGGGGCCGGGCGGGGCCTGGCCTCCGGGAGGCGGGAGACCCGGGTGGGGTCGCTTCTGCGAGGCTTGGTGAAAATCTCGGAACGCCTGGGCCGCTTTTTGATAAATAGTTGATCCTTATTTGTTGTTGAATGACCAAAACGAAAATAGACGACCACTTCCGAATTTGTCTACTTTTACTTTGAGATGATTTCTTGTGTCTCTTCAGGTCCCATTGGAGGTGGAAGCCCGTGAGAGCCTTTTTACCCCTCTTAGGCAGGCTCTCACTATGCCCTTTAGGCTGGCCTTGAGCTCACTTTGTAGCCCAGGCTGGTCCCAAATTTGCAAGGATCCTCCTGCCTCAGCCTCCGAAGCGCTGGAATTTTAGGAGAGCACCACCACGCCCCGGATCCCTGTAAACTCATGACTGCCAAGTCAGCTAATTCATTCAGAGATGAGCAGTTACGCAGTGAAGAAGAAAGCGAGGGGGACCCCAGTATTCCTGCTAAAAGCATTAAAGATGAGCCGAATCTTTAGGGCTGGAAGTAGGCAATGTGAGTGCGGCAGATGCCATTAGGAGTTCGAGTTACTCTCTCAAATAAATGGAAATGACAAGGGGAAATGGGTGCCATGAATATTTCTAAATGTACTACCATCAACTAAAAAAGAAACTTTGATGCCTAGGTTTATTGAGGTGACATACAATAATTCTTAAATGTTCTGCAACTTAACGTTTCTACATTATGAAGGCAGTTTGGTGAAGCACAACTTTCATATGCTGATTCTTTCAGAAATCTTTTGACTGTTCCTCCAGCCTTTAAAAAGAAGCTTAATGTCACTTATTTTCATGAGTGCTTTCATAAATACCATTACCAAAGTCAAATGTTTCTTTGTGTTGAGGTAGCTTTAAGTAGAAACATTATCGGGTGAGTCAACAAAGAGGTATGAGTGATTTAACTAAACGATAAACAAAAAAGAAAAAGTTGTTGGTTCTGACTAGTTAATCCAAGAAATTCAGTTTCAGATGGAAAATCTGCTAGCTATTTCAGAATACTTATTAATGAATTTATTATACTATCCATTTTAGGAATCTGCCTTGGCAACCTTTATTCTTAGTGGCTCCCTCTAATAACATCCTCGTTTTATTGCTGTGTGCATAATGATGTGCTTTAGTATATCCAAGAGAGTTTTTGATGTCCGAATATGCAATGACTCAAGTTTCACTCTAGCAGCTTGAAAGAGCTGTAATGAGGTGCTCTCTTTTTACATTTGTGCTCCCCTTCCAGGCGTATAATTTCATTTAAAAGTTGATATTGTAATTTTAGATTTTCTATTCAATAATGAAATGCAATGCAATGATTGTTCCCTTAAGAGTAACTTCTAAGTTTTCTGAGAACTATAAGGACTTTGCGGCAAACTCAAAGTATCATTTGGGAATTTTAACACAATATGCTTGAAAGCCATATAAAAAGGAATGTTGTGAATTAAAATATGTAGATGAAGATCTATAATCTGGCACTAAATCATTTGAGTGGCAGTAAAAGGGCAGGCAAAATGTGAGGTCCTGAAAGTTGTGTTAGTGACATTTGAACTTTATTACAAATCAAGGATGTTACTAAAATAGTAAGTATTATTCTCATTTTATAGATGAGGTAATGAAAGTGCCCAGGTTATATAACCTAAAATCACACACCCATACAGTGACTGAGCTACAATTTAATCCAAGCAGGTAAGCTACTGAGCCAAAGATGACACTTAACCATTGCTCCCAGAAAAGTATGCCTTATTGCAGGCACCTACATGATGTAATTTTCCTATTTGCTGTACAATGTTGAGTCACATACCTTACCTAAAGTCCAACTATAAAAGCCATTATAACTTGCTCCAGACAGTATCTCTGCATATTTAATGAATATAAATTGCAAAAAATATAAGCTATAGGAAATTTTTTATAAAAAATTAATCATGGAGAGCTTGTGTGTCTTGAAATAGAAGACAACATATAGAATCCCTACATTATCTTGTCCTTGGTTAGAAAGCCATAGCAATCTGCTTATTGTGGAAACCTCCTGTAGTAATTAGCACACATATCTTCCCTAGAAAAGGACTCTTGTCCCTCTTCAGCTATGTGAGTCCAGCAAAAGTTGTCATGTTTTTGCATGAAACTGACGTCCTGATGATTGGGGATTTGTCTTAATATTTGAAGGAGTCAATTGGAGTCCTTTTCTTGAGTGGATAAGATTTCTTCACTTTTCCATGTTGATATGTGTGGTGAAATAGAGATAATATTGAAAGACAAAGGATGATACAAAATGGGGAAGAAAGAACAGTAATGAGTCCTGACTGTTGTCTAGGGTTCAGCTCTGTTGCTTCTGCATCCCTTAGTATCTCCTTCCAGCACTGTGGTTGATGTTTCTCTGACATCTTTTCAATCCTTTATCTTATTTGCCTGAGTTGAATTTCTGACCCTTGCCACCAGAAAAGTTCCTAGCATGCATTTTAAAAGTCATCATATTGAGCTGGGCAAGGTGATGCCTGCCTGTAATCCCAGCACTCAGGAGGTTGAGACAAGAGGATCACCATGAGTTCAAGGCCAGGCTGGGCTACATAGTGAAACCTTGTCTCAAAATTAATTAATTAATTAATTCATCACATTAAAATAACATCATGCTATAATTATAATTATTATTTTTACTGTTGACTTATGTTAGAGCTCTCAGATGACCTCCAGATTCTTGCCTACTGGTTTACACTGATAACATAATCTTCCCTCCTTGGGTGTAAATAGGACTTATGACCATGATTAGACCTCACTGCCATGATTAAATTACTTTGTATGGCAAAAGATATGACCAGGGTGCCAACACAATTGACTCTGAGTTAATCAAACAGGTAGATTATACTGGGTGCTCTGATCTAACTAAATAAACTCTATTAGATTAGGCCTAGAGGAAGTTAAAAAATCAAGGTAAAGCTTTCTTGCTTGCTCTGCAAAAGATGAAGAGCTCTGAGACTTCTACAACTACGAGGGCCTGTATTTTTCCAACAACTTGAGTAAATGGGGAAGAAATATTTGCAGTTTGGGTTTTTGAAGAGATGATTAAATTAAAATGAAGCTGGTAAAATAGGCATTAATCCAGCGTTTCTTTTGTCTTTATAAAAGAAGAAAATTAGACACAAAGAACCATCAAGTTTGCTTGTGTACAGCAGAAAAATTTTTTGAGGACATAGAAAGAAGGTGACCATCTGCAAGTCGAGGACAGAGGCCCAAAAGAAACCATCCCTGCCAACACCTTAATCTCAGACTTCTTGGATCCAATTTCCTGTACCATTTTATAGCAGCTCTGGCCAACTAGCACATATGCCAAAGCACAGAGTCATAGCCATGTGTCAGTTCAAATATTTGCAGGGGCGATACTAGGGCCTGAACCCAGGGCCTTTTCATTAAACTACCTCCCCTGCTTCCTACCCTTTTAACTTACCTGTTATTTTGGGGCACACGCTTATCAAGTTGCTAAATTACCCAGAGCAGACTCGAACTTGCAATCTTTCTGTTTAGCTTCTTTGAATGCTCAGATTATAGGCTATGCCTTCTAGTTCAATAATATTTTTAATACAAAAAAAATACATTTAAAAGACTGGGCACAAAATAATAAAAACAAATAAAGAAATGAATACAATAAATGTTTAGAAGTATTGTGCCAAACATTAAAGATGGAGCAGCATAATGCAAGAGGCATAGTCATGGGAACATAATATTTGGTAGGAAACAGCTCTTCAAAGACCTTGTCTCCAAGATTGTCATGTTCTAAACTATTGGGAGTTAGGACTTCACCACAGAAATTCCAGGAGACACAGTTTAGTTCATAAAAGCAATTGTTGGTGTTTTGCATACTGTAATACCAAGTTTTCATTATTCCCAGGTAATGCAATGTAGCTTTTTTATAAAGATTGTTTAACAAACATTATATGTATTTTATTTTAAAGACAAAAAGACACAGAAAAGATAAACAAAATCAAAAGATATCAAAATCAATGAACAACAAAAAACCCAAAACAATATAGGCTTTCAAATCAAGATGATAGGAACTTTACAATGGTTGTAATATTGCATATTGTTATCTTCAAAAGAGTTGCTTAGGTTACAAGATATAGACATGCAAAATTGACCTAATCATATGGGTATAAACTGATCTTTTCCAAGAACTAAAAAAATTAATAGTATAATCATCTTAGCTATTTTATGAATGTATAAATAAATTTATATCTTTTTCCTTTTCTCCTTTACCCTATTCCAGTTGTTTTCCCCCTTTGAGAAGTTTCTTGCCCTTTTACAATATCTATTTTAAATTTTGGATCTTATTTACTGTTTCAGTTTCTTACACTAGGGAGGCAATATGGTATATACACATGTGAGTCTGATTTATTTTCCTTATGCGTATGGTCTCCATCTCATCCATTTACCTATAAAAGCATCAACGTGATCCTTTTTTATAGCTGAGTAGTATTGCATTGTATGGGCATTTGGTTTATTTCTAAGGTTTGACTATTACAAATAGTACTTCTATAAACATGGGTGCACATATATCACTGTGGTATGATGTTTCCGAATTCTTCTGGGAAAATGACCAGAAGTGGGATGGCTGGGTCAAATGGGGCCTGTAATCCTAGCTTTAAGAGGAACCTCTTCTATACTGACTTCCACAGTGGGTGCATCAGCCTACACTCCCACCAGCAGTGCAGAAAAGTTCCTTTTTCTCTACACCCTCTCCAGCATTTGTTTTTGGTGATTTTTTTTATTTTGACCACTCTTTCTGGAGTGAGATGGAATTTCAGTGTCATTTTATTTCTCTAATAATCAATGATGCTGAACATTTGTTCATGTTCTTTTTTCCATTTGTTATTTCTTCATTTGAGAAGTGTTGTATTCATCTCAGATGCCCATTTTTGGATTGAGTCTTTGAATTTTGGAGACCTATTCTTTTAAAAAATTCATTGTATGTACTAGATACAAGTCCTTTGTCCAAGGGAGAGTTGGCTAAGATTTTTTTTACCAATTCATGGGGTTTTTTCTTTGTTGGAAATTTCTTTTGGCATGAAAAAAGTTTTTAATTAGTGTTTCTGTTTTAATATTTAGACCATTGATCCATTTTGACTTTAGTTTAGTGCTTGGTGATGCACATGGATCTAGTTTCAGTTTTGGCATATGAAAAATCAGTTTTTCCAGCACCACTTATTAAAGAGGCTATCTTTCTTCGAGTGAACTTGTTTGGCTCCTTTGTCAAAGATGAGTGTGTTTGTAGCTGTGGATATTTCTTCTAATCTAATCTAGTCTATTGATCATAAGGTCTTTTTTTGTTTTGCTTTTTGCCAATATCATGCTGATTTTATCACAGTAGTTTTGTAGTATAATTTCAAGCCAGGGATTGTGATGCTTTCTGCCTTATCTTTGTTGTCAGGATCTCCCCTTGCTATTCTAGGTCTTTGCTGGTTCCATATGAATTTTAGGAGTGATTTCTGTAGATCTGTAGTGGTATTTTGATTGGAATTGCATTAAGTCTGTATAATATTGCTGGGATAATGGTGATTGTTATAGTCAAGGGTTGTAAGGAGAACAATTACTTACAGAACACATAATTTATAATATTATTTTATGATGATCACCTACAGTTAAGAAAGTGCAAAAATGTGTGCACAACACTGAAAATGTAGAAAATTCATCCAAGGGCCTGGATCCCACAGCAATGTCCTGCATGAGTCCGGATGAAAACCTAGAGCACATGACAATGCCTCCCACAAGTCTAACTAGGGGCCCAGAGCCCAAAACAGTGACTCATGCTAGTCTGTTTTACAGATCTGCACTGGGAAGGCCCAAAGGTTAATGGTAAAAACTAGAAAGTCTAGGCCAATGGGCTGAAGGATTTGTGCTAGTAGATTGAGGGTTCTATACTAGAGCCAAAAAGTGACACTCAAAATAAGGACCAGGGCTGCCCTGAAAAGTATCACAACCATCCTCAGTGACAATGAGATCCCAAGCTCCTCTGATGATGAGAACAGTCAAGTGCATGTCAGGAAGCCAGTGTGACAAGCTTCTCCTAGAGATTAAACGGCACACATCTTCCCCTCTGGAGCCAGGAAGCAATGCTCAAAGTAAAGACCAGAGTTCTTCCAAAGTGAACCACAGCCACTCTCAGTGACAAGGTCCCGAGTTCCTCTGATGATAATGGCCAAATTCATATTGGGGAAGCTAGTCATGACAAGCTCCTCCAAGAGAACCAACGGCTCCAAAGAACAATACTTAGAAGAACCCACAATGCCACACTCTTCCTCTCCACGTCTCCTTTTATGCTGGCAACTTTCCTTAGGTGGACCATCTACATGCAGCACCATGCCAATTTAATTCAGCTATTGTTAACATGACCACCAGTTTTTTATCCATAACAGCCATTTTCACAGTGTTTGTTCTTTCTATCTATAGACAAAGAATGACTCCATCCATGGCTTCTCCTTCTTCTTTTTTTTTTTTTTTTTGGCTTCTCCTTCTTAGGTAAGCTTATGGAACTGTACATGTCCTATCAGTGTAAACTTCATTGGGTCTAAAAAGCAGGAAAAAGTAGCTAAGATATAATGCCTTTTCCTTTTTTCTACAATCTCTGTCTCTGTATCTCTTTCCGTCTGTGTGTCTCTCTTTCTTACTTTCTCTCTCAACTTGTCATAGTGTTTATTATTCACTACCTAATGATTTAAGTAAAAAATTTAAATTTTAATTATTAGCATGAGTTTTATTTTTCAACTTTTTATTTGGCAGTGCAGTTTTAAATACAAATATAAAAGCATTTCACTCTACATGGAATCATTGAAATTATAGAATTCATAGTTTATATGTGAATATGTATTTGATTCTTACCAGAATGGTGGAGACTGCCAAATGTAGCCCGGTAGTTTTATTTCACTTCTTGATATTTGTATATCTATTAACCTTTTCTAGCTGTGACTTACTGATGAGTAAGGAAGGGCCAGAAAGGGGAATAACTATCTTTCTTTTTCCTTCCAATGTATTTTTTGTGTAAGTACTTGGCTAACACAGTAAGTAACACAGGTAAGAAAGAATATGATACAGTTCCATGGGTGTTCATATTTCTTAGGATGCAATTGCTTTCTGTATTTTTCAAAGCAAATTCAAGTTTGAATCCAAAGTATGGCCTCTCAGGAACATCATAAAATATCCTCAGTCACAGATGTAACACACTGAATTGTTCTCTCCTCAAGTCATGCTGAACTTCCATGCACTGTGGCCTCACTGGAATGCTGTGCTCCTGAGGCACGGGGGACACTGATGAGAAGATATTGGCAAGTAACAGTGGGCATGCCATACCGTGTACGTCTCCACTGCTGACATGCATGCTACCTTGTCCTTCAACAGCGGGACAAAAAAACATTTCAAGATAAAATTATTTAATAATTTTATGAGGGAAACAGGAGGCGTTAAACCAAGTATGAGGCCTTCAAGGGGACCACTGTGCAACAGCATTGCTCTGGTGTTAAATGAATGGGCCCACATTTCCTTTAGTGTGAACCTCTGGGGCATGTCTTATATTATAAATCTACTGCCTGAAAACCTTTTGGGAACCATCAAAGTGACATATTTTCTTGGACTGCTAGACTATCACTGCCTAGAAAATTGGCTCACTTAATACTTAGCACTAATTTAGGCCTAGCAAAAGAGACAACAAATCAAGGTGATTCAAAAAATGATTTCAGACTAAATTGTTTCTACAAAAGACAAAACTATTATTTTTAACTGTTATTGCAACAAAATAAAATATGCTATTAGGCAGGCGTAGTGGCATATGCTTATAATTCCAGCATTAAGGAAGCTGAGGCAAGGGGACTGTCAGCAGTTTGAGGCCTCCCTCAGCAACATAGCAAGTTCAAATCCAGCCTGGGCCACTTACTGAGTCCCTGTATTTAAAAACAAAAACAGAAAGCAAAAACCGCACATGATTTAGAATTCTTTACAAGTCTTTTAAAACTTCTTATAAATGTGTACTTAGAGAAATACTTATTCACAGATCTGTGAAAGATATTATATACAGTTATACACCCCACTAGCTCACTAGCTCACCTCATGTCACCGTGAGACATGATCCTTTTATAACTAAGCCATAATATAAACAATGGAATCTGTAAGAGGATGTAATCCATTATTTGGTATTGTGGTCAATAAGGTCTCACTTCACTCCACAATATACAGCAGATTGGCTAATCTTTACATTTCATATGAGGAATTCATATATATTTTTAGTTTTAAAAGGGCCTAGAATATTAGCTTATGTTTATCAGAGTTGGTTATTCTTCAGGAAAGTAACAATGGCTGAGATATACTCATTTACTCACTAATGGTCCAGACAGATAAATACTAACTCATTTTGTTGTGAGAAAATTTCTAAGCCAAGCCAAGAAAGGAAGGAAGACTCTTTGCACTGAGGAGATTAGAAGGCTGTGTTTACTCTTTATGCCAGCAGACTGTTGAATCTTTACCCCAGCCGATTGTTACAGGATAATTCCACAAAGGCAACAGTGCTGAATTTACAGAGAGCTTATTTCACATAGAATCTAGAAGTAGGAGACACAAAGCAAGTGGCAAAACATTACATAAATGGTTACATGCATTGAGCCATTTATTGACAGGCAGGCGCTTATGCCCTGAGCTAAATCCCCAGCCCCTGGCACGCTAGTCTTGAACAGATTTGTTTGACTCAAAGGAATTATTTATCTAATATAGAAACACTCCAGGGAACAAGGGGAGGGTCCCTTACAGAATGAGCATAGTTAAAGATATTACCATAATATGGAAACATTCCAGGGAGGGGACCCTTACAGGGTGTCCTTGACTAACCCAGAGTGCCTTAAAGTATAGGCAATTATTCTAACTCAGTGCTCATCAGAAGTATCCAGCTGGGCCTTAGATACTGTCAAGGTCAATTGAATTCAGCAGAAACAGCAGAATAAAAGCGTGGTCAGAGACCTCTAATTGACCATGAAACACCTGTAAGTTTGCTGTTTTATCAATGTGTTCTTACATTGCAATTGTGCCCCCAAAATTTGGCTCTTGAAGTCTTCACAGAGATGAGATCTGAGCTGAGGTTTGTATTGGTCAGTTTCTCAGTTGCTGTAACCAAATGCCTAACACCTAAGACTTACAGGAGGAAATGCTTATTTGGCTCAGGGTTTCAGAGGATTCAGTCTATGGTCAGCTGGCTCTACAGCAGGAACATCATGACATAAAGGATGACGGAGCAGAGCTGCTTGGTTCATGGTAGAGAGCACAGAAAGAGTATCAGCCAGAGATATGCCCTCCAAAGGCATGCCCTCGGTGACCCACCTCCTCCAGTGGGGCTCTAACACCCAACTGCACATTGAGCTTTGAATATCAATCCACTGATAACTATAGCATGTCCATTATCTAAGCATTTTCCTGAGAGTCTCTGAGTCTTTCTTTTTCCTCTTTCTTTCTTTCTTTCTTTCTTTCTTTCTTTCTTTCTTTCTTTCTTCCTTTTTTGAGTCAGGGTCTTGCTATGTAGGTCAGATTGGCTTTGAACTCACTAAATAGCCAAGGGTTGGCCTCGAACTCACAGCAATTCTCTTGCCTCAGCTTCCCAAGTGCTGGGATCAGAAGCATGCACCACCACATCTGGCCTTCTAAGAATCACTTAATCCAAATAACAATTAGCTTAACTGTAACAAATCTGAAAGAATGAAAAACATTTCTATAAAAGTAGATTATCTTCTGAATACATGACTTTTGTCAGATTTTTAATTTGCAAATATTTTCTGTAGCTTGTCTTTTCAGTCTTTTGCTACTATCTTTCCCAGAGCAAAATTGGAAAGTTCAGTTCAAGTCCAATTTACCGATTTTTTTTGTGTGTGTGTTGGGCTTTTGGAATTGTGTCTAATAACCATTTCTAACTAAAGAGCTGAAAGATTTTTTCCTATGTTTTGTTCTGTACATTTTACTTTCTGTTTTCCATTCAGACCTGTTTTTGATTTTGAGTTATTTTTTGTATGGATACCTGAAGAGGTGAAGAGGTATGGATCCTTGTTCCATACTGATGACCAATTTTACCAGTACTATTTATTTTAAAAATAAACAAAACCCTACCCTTTCTCCAAGGAGCTGCCCTTGCACTTTGCCAGTGATCAGTTGACAATATTTGCAAGGGTACATACATTTCTGGATTCTATTCTGGTAGTTTATGTTTTTACCAACACCAGATCTCTTGATGACAATAACTTTAAAAGTCTTAAAATATGAATTTTTCAACATGTTTTTTTTTGAGACAAAAGCTCAATTTAAAAAAATGGACAAAATCTTCAAACAGATACTTCATTAGAGAAGATTAATGAACAGCAAGCAAGCATATGAAATGGTGCTCAACATTATTAGTCACTGAAAAATAGAAATTAAAACCATAATAAGATACCACTATACAACTATCAGAATTGCAAAACAGTTTCCGTAACCATTCACAAACAATACTACATGCTGGTGGAAAATATGGAGCAATTGGAAGTATCATAGATTACTTGTTGTTACGACTTGTATCTAGATGTTGCCTTGGGGCTTTTTGGAGATGGCTGGATGTACAGTGTGGATGCTGGGATTAAGGGTGTGTGATATTAAATTAATTCACTGATTGGTTTGGCACAGTTCTGTGTGTAGATAATGGGAAGGCCCATCCTGGGTATGTGTGGCACCACCTAGAAGCTGGGTAGCCCGGAAGGGATAAAAGGGAAGGAAAAGCTTGCTGATTCTGCTTCATTATTTCACTGTTTGCTGCCTTCTGGCCTGCCACGAAGTGCTCTTGCTCTATGATTCCTGGTTCCCACGCCACCCTGCCTTGGAGCCAGTCATCTATGATTTGAAACCTCTACAAATTGTGAACTCTAATAAGCCTTTCTTTAACTTTGAGTGTCAGGGTATTTTGTGTCAACAATGAGAAACGTAATTGGGACACTATTGTAATACAAAATAGTGCAACCATTTCAAAAAGTTTGGCAGTTCTTTGAAACGTTAAATGTCATTTACTACAGGTCCCAGCAAACTCACTTTTAGGTATTTGTCCAAGTAAAATGCAAATTTATGTTCATAAAATAAAACTTTTATAGGAATATTTATAGTAACTTTATTCATCATTGCCAAAACATGGGAGAAAAAAACCCAAATGTGCCCCAATTTGGAAATGGATAGACAGTGAAATACTACACTGAGATAAAATGTAAGAAACTACATGCAATAACATAGATAGACCTCAGATGCATTATTCTAAGTGACAGAAGCAAACTCAAAGTCAATATACTGTGTGACCCTATTTAATGACATTTTGGAAAAGACAAATCTGTTGCAGTGAGCCAGGAATGGTGATGCACTCCCATAATCCCAAGCACTTTGAAGGCTGAGGTAGAAGATCGCATTGAGTTTGAGGCCAGCCTGGGCTACATACTAAGTTCAAGGACAGCCTGCACTGGATAACAAGACCCTGCCTCAAAAAACCAAAACCAAAAACAATTTTATTAAGAACACATCAGTTGTGGGGTAGGGATAGGTACAAAGGGGTAGCATGAGAAAAGTTTGTGGAGGGTTTTGGAACCATGCTCTGTCTGGATAATAGTGATAGTTGCATGGTCACTGGGCATGTTCAATGTCTATAGAATTACACAATTAAAAAGGGGAGACTTTACTGTATGTAAATTAAAACAAATTTGGAGGTATAAAGTATTTCATTGCTAGAGGGGGAGTGGCAGAAGCTAACTGTGTGGTGGGAGATAAAACTATGTAGTTAAATTGCATGTAGATTTGTAGAGTCACTAAAGCAAAGGTTAAGAAACTAAACACACTTCTAAGCCAAAGCATCTGAATGGAGGTGATGGTTAGGTAGCTTGAACCCTAGGAAGGAAGGTAGGGAACCAATTAAGAGGTGATAAGGATTTCCCTAAGGGTAAAAACCTTGTATCTGGAAAGGACTTATAAATGGAAAATTCTCTCATTTACTCTATCTTAATTAATTCTTATAAGAACCAGTAAGGTTAGAATTATTATCTGTAGTTAACAGATGCAAAAATAGAGAATTGGAAAGGTTAGGGATTTTCTTAAATTCCTATTATAAATATGAAGCTAAGATTTGAAGCTTAGTCATTCTCTTCTTTCCAGTGTTCTTTTTTCTCTCTCACGTTATATTCATTTCATTCCTAGCATTGATCACAACTTTAAGTTGCCAGCTGATTTGTTTCTTTGCTTATTATCTGTCTTTTCCACTTGACTTTAGGGAAGAACCTGTCCCCTGTAGTTCCCTATTGAAGGCTCTGCGCCTCTTAGAGTTGAAGTCTTCTCTCCTCTCCACACAGGTGCATAGTCTTTCTACCATGAGGCATGCTTACAATATCTTTTCTTGACTTTTTAACATTAGTAATTGTATCAGCCAGTGCTTATTAGAGAAACAGATTTAAACCAAGAAATACAAATATGTGAGAATTTACAAGATAGGCTTATTGCAGCTATCCACAGAATCTGACGTGGAAGAGTGCAGAAGCCTGCTCACTGGAGATTCGAAGAAGTGCAAGACCTGGAGCTCACTCTAGTGTTCTGTGTGAGTCCTTGTCAGGAGGCTGAAAGGTTTGTGCTGGAGGCTGAAGAGTCTGCAAGAGGAAGCTCCTCTGAAAAAAGAGAGGAAGCCAGAGTTTTTACTCTGTTTCTCCTTTATAACATTCAGGTCGCAAGTTGCCCTAGGGTGAGCCTCTGTGGTCAGTAAATTCCCTCAATTACATTCAGGGCTATGCTGATCTAATGTAGTGGAGCAGTTGAGCGTTTCTTACTCAAGTTGGCGCAGTTAACTGTCACAGTGGTTATCCACTGATTTCTTATTCCACCAAAGGAGATTTAGTTTTCTCACATTCCTTCCATCAGTTTTGTTTTCTTTTCTGTTTTTTGTTTGTTTGTTTTGAGACTATGTCTTGCCACATAGCCCAGGCTGGTGTCAAACTAACTTGCTGCTCTGCTTTTGCATCAGCCTCCCAAATACTGGGATTATAGGCATGGGCCACCATGCCTAGCTCCACTCAGTGTTTTTCAATCTATTATATTGTAGGACTGAGAGTATTATAATTATTGGTTTAATCACTACTTAGTGTTTATACTAGGAGCATTTGGCATTATGTAATAATTTTTAAGGCTGAGTTACATGATGCATATATATATATATATATATATATATATATATATATTTTTTTTTTTTTTTTTTTCCCAGACATGATCTTGCTATGCAGTTGAGACTGGCCTTAAACTCACTGTGTAGTTCAGGTGACTGCAAACTCATGACAATCCTCCTGCCTCAACCTCTGGAGTGCTGGGATTACAGTAATGAAACCACACTAAACTGTGATTGTATTTTTAAAATGCAAAATTTCCCTTATTAAAGAAAGTTTTCCCCTGTGGTTGCTAATTGCTTAATTTTCCATCGCTTCATTTCCTATATGTTTATTTTTAAGTGATTTCCAAATTCAATCGGAGCCCTAATGTTGGAGCACACTTATAATGTAAGAACACATCTATAAAATAGCAAACTTATAGATGTTTCATGATACAAATTAGAGAGCAATTTAAGATCTCTGACCAAGTTTCTGCTGAATTTAGCTGACCTTGACAGTGTCTAAAGCCCAGCTCTATAATTCTAAGGAGCATTGAGTCAGAGTAATTGTACCTTTAGAGACTCTGGACTAGTCAAGGACACCTTTATGCTCACCTTGTACTGGCCCTCTCCCCTCATTCTCAGAACGTTTCTATATTATGATAAATAATTCCTCTGTTTCAAAAAAAAAATCTGTTCAAGACTAGCCTGACTGTCAAAATTTGACTCAATGCATGTATCCAATTATGTTACCCTTTTGTCACATGCTTTGTATATCCTACTTCTAAACTATATAAACTAGGCACTCTGTAAATTCAGTGCTGTTGCCTTTGGGAACTATTCTGCAATAGTCTGCTGGCACGAAGATTCAACAGTTTGCTGGCAAAAAGATTAAATGCTGTCTTATCTCCTCCATGTGGTGTCTTCCTTTCAGTTTGACTTGGAAATTTTCCTGCAACACTAATATGCTGTTTTGTTTTGTTCTTTATTTGTTTTTAGTAATGAGAACTGAACTCAGGACCTTGCACTTGCCGGGCAGACACTTCTTCATGTGGTACATACATCAGGAAATTTATTGACTTTATTTTCATGGAGACATCAGGTCTGGAGACTCCATTCCCTGTCTCAATCTCTACTGATTGCTTTTTAGGCCTGTTGAATAATTATTTTCTTGGAAATTATCATCACCTCATCCTGGGTGTCCACCTTTCTTTTTCTCTAGTGTTGATTCTTTGTCTCTATTTCTCTTATTTTAATTCTTCATGGTGGAAAACACTTTTAAGTAACATTATGAGAAACTACTCAGTAGGAAGGAAACTTTCTGATACTCTGCATGCTTGAAAATACTTTCCCCCAGCTCTTTGCAATTTCTTTGATTGGTTGGTTTTATAAGGAATGGTAGATTATAAATCACCTTACTTTGAAATTTAAAGATGATGCCCTTTCCCTCTCCTCCAAACGCTCATTATGACTGTTAAAAATCCCTATACCATTTTCTATTCTCATGCCTGATCTTTTGTCTGTATACTATTATTTTATCTGAAGGATTTAGGGTTTTTTTCTTCATCTCAACTATTCAGACATTTCAGGATTAAATGCTTTTGTGTCTCTTCTCTTTCATATTGCAAGACACTCATTAGATTCTTTGTCTGGAAAGTTAGGTCATCTCTTACTGTGAAAATATCTTTTTTTAATAATTCTGTTTCCCTACCTATCTCCTTTTAGTCTGTTTTTCTTTTAGGCCAGATGTTTAATCTGCTGATTTGATCTTAAGTATTCTTTTCCCTCATAATTTTAAACCATTTGTCTCTTTATTCATCTTTTGAGTCTTCTTAACTTCATTCTATTGCCTTAAAATTTAAAATTTGAATTTTTAATTTATAAAAAGTTCACTTTTTCTCTTTCCTTAGAAAAGTAACATCCTGTTTTCATTCACAAAATCTCTTCTTTTTTTAAGGAAATCATAATTCTCTTGAAATTTTCTTGTTTTGTCCTTTGGTTTTGGTTCTTTTTTTTTTAATTTTATTTAAGGAGAAAAAAGAAAAAAAAAACAGAAAAGTGGTACAAGTTATACAGAATTTCAGAAAAAATAAACAGTAGGAAATCACTAGTTAATTGCATATTGTCATCTTAGAAATAGTTGTTGAAGTTACAAAATTAAAGCATATAGAGGGGACGTTCAAACAGTGAGACTGCAAACAGTTTTGTTCAATAATCCAACAAAACTCAGTAATATGGTTATCTATCTTATACACTTAAATATATATGCAGTTGTATCTTTTAGAGAACTTTCTTTTTTCTTTTGTACAATGTCAATTACACATTTTAGGTTTTATCACTCCCACAGTTCTTATTACTTTTTTTTTTTTTTTGAAGAAAGTAAAACCAAATGTGACATACCAGGACAGAGTCAGTCAAATCAAAAGGATGGACATAATACATAATGTAAAAACAAAATACAAGGTGATCAACAATGGTTACCATAATGCCTCATTATCTTAAAAAGAATTGCCTATATCATCAGTTATAATAAAATTGAACAGTAAAGAATAAGACCAATAAAACCAAAACATTGGAGACATTAGAGGACTTCAAAAGAAGATAATAGTCAACCATAATGGCGTCACAATGGATCTTATTGTCTTCATAGTTGTTGCCTAGACTTTCAAACTTGGTACTATCTAGCATAACAGAATAGAGGAAAATCAGTCAAAACAAGATGGTGAGAGCAATACAGAATTTCAAATCAAGTTAATAGGAAATCAAAGTGGGTTACTATAATATATCCTGCTATTTTTTATTTATTTTTCCTTTAATTAAAAGGATAAAAATGAAAAAGTAGATAATAAAAAGGAGATTGAGATAAAAAAGAGGGCATAACAACAAAGCAGTGGAGGTCAAAACATAGCCATTTAAGCAAAATAGTGTTTCACCACAAGATAATCTCGACATAATAGTAGTTACCATAATGTCTCTTCCATTAAAATCTTTGGGTATAACTTCGTATACTGTAGCATCAAACATATCAAGACAATGTAAAACCATTCAAGAGAATGACAGTATTACAGGGTATTTAGAATCAACTAACAGAAAATGAACAATGGTTTCTGTATAATCTCCTTTTCTATAAAAGTTTTTGTCTATATTATCACATATAATAAAATCCAATAAGATACAACACGTTAAAACTGATGGAGACAGAAGAACAAAAGCTTGATGGGCCTTCAAAACAAGAGGATATTAAATCAGCACTACCTATTATGATGTCTTGTTTTCTCCAAAATGGCTGTTCCTACCATCCAACCTTCTCTGCCTCATTTCTGTTGAGCTTTATTTCTGTCACTAGTTGTCAGTTTGTCCTCTTCATTTCGCTTTCTGCTCCATTCATTGTGGCCGCTCTGCCACTGTTTCTGGAATCTTGGTATTTTTCATTTTTAGAATGTCCTGCAGTAATCTCTGTAGAGTTGAATTGGTGGTTGCAAATTCCCCTTGTTCCTCTTTATCCTGGAAGCGCCTTGTTTTTCCATCAATTTCTAGGGACAGTTGTGCAGGATATATCAATCTTGGCTGAAGGTTATTATCTTTCAAAGCTTGAATTATTTCCCCCCACACTCTTCGTGATTTGATGGTTTGTGCCAAAAAGTCTGCTGTAATTCTGATGGGTGTTCCCTTGTAAGTGATCTGTTTCTTGTCTCTGATGGCTTTTAATATTCTGTTCTTATACTGGATTTCTGAAATTTTGATTATTATATGCCTGGGTGTAGCTCTGTTTGGGTTGTAGATGGCTGGGGTCCTGTATGCCTCATACATCTGAGTATCTTTAACTTTTGCTAAATTAGGGAAATTCTGTTGGATTATTTCTGTGAATAGCTTTTGTAGTTCATTTGTTTGAGACCCTACTTCTTCTTTTATGTTCTTAATTCTTAAGTTATAGATCCTCTTGTCATCTTCTAGTCTTTGTATTATTGCTGTTTGTCTTCTTGTTATTTTTCAGAAGTTTTTCATTTCATGCTCCCATCTTACAAATCTGTCCTCCAGTTCTGATAATCTATCCTAAGTTTCTTTCAAGCTGTTATGCCAGCTTTCAATAGAGTTTTTAGTTTCCTGGTAATCTCTGTGAACCTGCTTCATGTATTCTATGTTTTTTCTATTTTCTCCATCAAACAATTCTCCCCTTTTTTTCTGTTCTTCCATTCCACCATCTGTTTTTTCTTGGGCGGTGCTTAGCATTTCTCTAACTATTCTACTTATTTCTTGCTTTATTTCATTAAATACTTCATTTTTGAACTTGTCTATGAGGCTCTGGAGATACTGTTTTATATCTATAGATGCCGTGTCTGATATTGTATGTTTTCTGTCTTCATTCTCTTTTGCTTTTACCTTTCCTGGATCAGTGTTCTCAGGATTGGGGACTGAGGAGCCTTTTTTGTTGCTCCCTTTTCCCATACTTTTTGTTCCTTCCATACAAGCATATGTAGGAGGCTCAGTTTTTTTTTTTTTTTTTTTTTTTCTTTGGCTGTGGCAGTTTGTTTGAATCCGCCGGCTAAGTGTTCCTGCCCACTGCAGTGTACTAAGGAAACACAGACCTGGGCAGCCTCTGCTGGGCCCGTCCCTCCAGATCAACCTAGTGAAGGCTTCATTGCTAGGGTGCACCGCCAGGTTCAGGGACCTGGCTTGGGCTAGCCTACAGGATCTTAGTCCATGGCGTCACCAGGGCAAGCGCTCCCCACTACTCCCGCTTGAGAGGGAAATGTGCGACTAAAGTCACTGCAGGGCTGTGTTCTGGCTAGTCTGCCCGTTCCCAGAATATCCTCTGTTGGAGCCTCCTAGTCTATCAAAGGGTCCCCATTTCACTCACTGCAGGTCGAGCCAGTCCCGCTGTCAATGCCGTTTGGGCCGATTCCCAATCTCAGAGCTTTCACGTGCCTCTCTCCTGGCCATGCAGATTGGGACGCGGTGTCGGCAGCAGGACATTCAAATCGAGGCTTCCAATGGCGTGGGATCCAGCTTCTGCACTGAGATTTTATCTGTTCCTATTATAGCATCAGGATTGCATTTCCAGTTGGTTTCTCTCAGCTTACTTTGTTCCTGGGTCGGCAAGGTACATCTCCCCTCATGTGGGACTCCTCACACGGCACCGCTCCTGGATTCTTTTTTTTTTTTTTTAATTTTTTTTTATTTTTTATTTTGTCTTTTTCGTTTTTATCGGTACCAGGGATCGAACTCACGACTGCCTGCTTGCAAGGTGGTGCTTATGCCGCTGAGCTAAATCTCCAGCCCTCCGCTCCTGGATTCTAAGCTGGTAATCTCGGAGAGCCTCCGTGGCTGCTGTTATTTGTCTGCCATGTTCTCCCGGAAGTCCTGGTTTTGGTTCTTGTATTAGTTTTCTCATTGCTGCGTCAAATTATCTGATAATTACAAATTAAAGGAAAGGCTTACTGGGCTCCCAATTTCAGATGTTTCATTCCAGTGTTACCTGGTTCCAAGGAAGTGGCAGCCTAGCAGGAAGGTGTGTGCATGTGGATCACTTCATGGCCACCCGGAAGCAGAGAAAAGGAACGGACCAGGGTTCCAATGTACACCTCTGTGACCCATCTAGACATATCCAGGAATGTGCTTTACTAAACTCTGAGTGGCTTCCAAGCCAATCAAATTGACAATGTAGTTTAAATGTCCCCCTATCTTGTTTGTTTTGATGTCTAACTTTTATAACTGTAGATTTACTCAAAAGTGAGATCATTCCCACATGTCTCTACATTTAGGAATGAAATAAGCAGAGACAAGGGAGAGAGGTCCTTTCTCAAAATAAAATGAAAAAGGTTGAAGTCATAGCTCAGAGATAAGGCCGTAGGTTCAATCTTGAGTACCAGAAGTTGGAATGAGGGGGATTCAGGGAAGAATGAGGAAAGCTACCTGAATGACTGGAATTTGTGGATAGATAACAGTATTCTTCCTTGGACAAGTCAATTTGCCTAGAAAGAAATCCCCCATAATCTCTTTGAGGGATATAAATATGGAAGAGCTTAGTGGGATGTCTCCATAGTTCAGCATGTAGAGTTTCACTTATTCCTTTCACTTCAATGTGCAGGAAAATACTTCACTCAATATTTAATTGTTCTTTTGTCATGTAGAACAGAGGTTATCTACTTTAATTTACCAGGGAGTAACTCTTATTGCATATTGGGGTAAACTGTTACCCAGCAACTCGGTGGAGGAAGTAATCTGAGAATATGGTCTACCTACTCTGTGTAGATTTTCCACCCACCATAGTTGCAGCATGCTGTCTTCAGTCTCTCTTCTCACTCCTAACCTCAGAGATCCGTGGGCCTTAGAGTTCGGGTACATTGGCATTTGTTTAGGTTGTCCCATGGAGTTTGGGAAGAGAGCAGACCTAGGTGTCTGAGTCCAGTACTGTATATGACATTGACCAAATTCAATGGTCTCATTGCAAACACAGATTCTCCAAACTCTACCAAGACCTTTAAAGTCAGAATCTTTAAGAGTATACAGGATACAGGAGTTTGAATTTCTAAAAAGGTCTTCACCTGACTCTGAGGATACCACCTTTGCAAATTGTTACTCCGGTATTTTCTGGTCCATATTTGACCATTGTCTTCGAAGGCACAATGAACCGAAAATAAGGGAATGTGGGAAAGGACAGGTGAATTCTGAGAAAAAGATGTTAATTCAAGAGAGCAGTTTTCAAAATGAAGTGAATTTAGATCTTCTGAAAAAAGATACTACAGATATATAGGATAAAGACATATGCTTTCAGTACTGCATATCACATCACCATATTTTAGGAGTGATTATGTAAAAGTGGTTAGGTATGACTTGTGCATTAGACATCAGAGAGTTAAAAACCAAAGAAGTTGGCAGAATAGAGGAAAAGAAAAGAGGCACACATTAAAGAAGGAGGCATAAATAGGAACTACTGAATTAAGATGACATACAGCCAAGATTCCTCTTGAAGCTCATGAAACATTCTTAAAGAGAAAGACAAGGGAGGGTGAGAGACAGGATGAGAAACAGCTAGCACTAACCATAAAATAAAGAGTTTTAAAAGTATTTTTTCACTAATAATTTAAGTTTTATATACACATTATTATATTCATTTGTTCAGATAGTTATTAAAACATAAAATTTATTATTTGAGAAAATGGAATATAGATTTATTTGCATATAGCCAGATAGTACTCCAGCATTGGAAATGTCATGGTGGTACTTGGTACAGAGCTAAATTTCAAAGAAAGAATATACTAAATTGTATGCTAACAGTTTTGAGATACATATTCCTCCAGGTTTTGTGGGAAAGTTACTTTATGAAGCCCATGGATCATTTAGACAGGAAATTATTTTCCTTCCTTCTTCTATAGTCTCCCTACATTTATAAGACATAAGGAAAGTTGCACAGTATTTTTAGAAGCAGCTGAAAAGACATTTATTAAAATGTGGTACAGGGCAGAGGTAATTATAACATAGAAAATATTTAAAACTAGATGTGCTGTAATTTTTATCTGAAATCTGCAGATTTTTTTGCCATATTCCTTTATTTCAAGCACATTCATGCAAAATTGTATTTCCCAGAATAATGTCTAGCACATGGTAGACAATTTAAGTATCCTAAGGTGAGACTGATAACTATTGATGCAGCAGACTCTTACTGCTTTCTGATAGTGGGTTCCTTATTCACAAGCAGTGTATACACACAAAGTACACCAAAAACTTCTCTTTTCTTTCTTTCTTTTTCTTTTTTCTTAAGACAAGGTCTCACCATGTAGTATGCAGTTCAAGGCTGGCCTTAAAATCACTTGTATTCCATGCTGGCCTCCAATGTGCACCAATCCTCCTGCTTCAGCCTACTGAATTACAGGCATGTACCACCACTTGTCTATATTTAAACTATTTTCTGCAAATATGTAATCACTAATTCACCAACCAGAGATTTATATTCTCTTTTTATAAAGGTCAAGAACTCCTAAGGGTCTTGAGAAAGTTAAAACTTTGATGAAACAATGTCCAAAGCTACATTTGGCTTCCTAAACTATTGTAAACTAAATATTGTATATCATGATCTAAATATTATAATCTCTTTTCTCGTCCTCCTCTCAGTTTGAGAAATTTTGTATTTGTAATCCCATTGAAATGCTACTGGAACACTGGCAAGTTAATTCCAATCTACCAACTCACAGTGAGAATAGACATTGAGGCATATTTAAAGCTACAGGCAGCCAAGGGGTCTTGGATCCAGTCCAAGGATACATGTAACAAAGGCCCTGACCCAAGGCCTTACCCAAAATTTATTATCTTGTGAAGGGAGTGACTCAAGGATGAGTGACAGTGAGATTGGCGGGAATGACATAAGCAATGTGAGCTGAGCTGGCCAGGTGGGGTCCAATGTGCAGGAAGAGTATGCAGAAAGACCAATCTGCGTAATTTGATTTGAGGTAGCATTTGAATGACTTAGGAGGCTGTTGCTTCAGTTTGATATGTAAATATTTGTGTCCTGGAAAGTCATAACTTGTGGCTCCATCCCAGTTGACATTCCTAGGCTATGGGGCTCTGCCATTCTGCTGTTCTCAACTGTTTATAAGGAGCATGATTTGAGAAACAGAAAACTACTGACTAGCTTCAAAGATTACATATCAGTACCTTAGCTACCCTTATTTGCATTGCTTAGAGCCTATTGAAGGGAGAAGGAAATCGCATCGCTAGCTCTATACATATCATTACATGGAGACGAGGTTGTTTAATTAAAGCTGAACCAACTGTTCTGCATTCAAGGGGAGCCGCCTGGCAAGTTAATTTCAATCTACCACCTGCAATGCAACCCACAGTTGCACTGGTATCAGGTGCTAGGTATCAGGAAGAGCAGGTCACCTCCTATACCAAACTATTTAATGCACAAACTTTCCCTAAAGTCCTTCATATTGACATGACATACAATATTTAATATTGTTATGGTTTTCGTCAGTGGCCCCCCCAAACCTCGTAAATTGTGGACACAATCAAATCTAGCATTTGCGATTGGTTCCTTGTGTAGCGCTTGGATTGGTGGTGTGAGTGCTATACCCGCCTAGAAGTGGAGCCAACATACTACGTAATGGCAGGAGAAAGGTGTGTCTCTCTTTGCTGGTTAGTGCCTTGCTGTTTGCAGCAGCCATGTGTGGCTGACCCACTATGCCATGCTGCCTTGGAGCCAACTGAGTATGGACTGAAACTTCCAAGAACTGTAAGGAAATAAACCTTTTCTTCCTTTACTTTGGGCATCAGGTATTTTGTCTCAGCAATGAGTAAAAAGTAACTAAAACGAATACTTACAGCCAATTAACATGTTTTAAGAGGTATACTCACAGAGGCTTAGTTTGAACATAAAAGTACATATTTAACATCATCATTTCTGATATTATTTGTAGTTCAATGATAAAATAGCAACTAACGAGATCATTTTAGGTAGCAAAAGTTAAAAAAGAAGTAACCTTCCTTAATTTTATTGTCTCAATATATGGGCGTAAGTATTTTGGGGGAAACAATGAATATACTAATAACAATCTTCCAACCAAGAAAGCCTCTCCACAAAGGTAGTAGAGAGAAAAGTTTTATTATCTCATAAACATTAAACCACAATGCTACGTATCATAGGCAATTTGGTATGAGATTGCAAAAACAGAAAGAAATCTCATCATTTTATATAGCAGAGCAGACACATACCATTACATACATGTATTTTCAAGATGAACAGTTCTCAAATAAGAGAACTTGACAGGAGAGCTGGGGACACTGACCTGAGTTAGCCGATTAGCTTTAACAGAGGAAAAACAAAATTTCCTGAAAAGCAGTAGGAAGTTTTGCTACATGGAGCAAGGCACACTGAAGTCAGATCCTACTGTTCGAATGGTGCTGCAGGTTTTGAGAGATATTCTTGGATCATAAAACTGACAAAAAAAAAATCTATCTAGTTTTCCAAAGTGTTTATGTACATTTCAAAGAAGTAGAAAGCACTTCATAATTACTTGTTATAGGAAAAATGCTCTGAGAAAAAGAGGTAAAAAATCTTTACTATTTAAAAAAATTAAAAAAAAAAACACTTGGCTTTAAGAGTATGATTTGGTTTTCTGGTCTTTCAAATAACAACAAAAAAGTCCAATTTAAAATTTATGTTGTTGGGGCAGGGGATTTAGCTCAGCAGCATAAGTACTTGCCTTGCAAGTGTGCGGTCCTGAGTTCCATCCCTGGTACCAATAAAAAAAGAAAAAAAATTTACGTTCTTCTATGGGTAGAGGCTGGCTGTTTATTATGGTCAAAGAACTAAGCCTGTTTAGAAAAAAAAAATGTCACTTTTTTGGCAAGGGTTTTTGAGGGAGAGGGTGTACATAGAGTGATGTTAAGATTCATTCCAGGCAAATAATTTAGTTCAATCCATGTGTAAGATATAATGCCTTAAAAAGCTTGCTAAAGGAAGCTGGGTCAGCCCTCAGTGAGGAGTAGCTCACACCTTAAACATCACCTAATAATTTTAGATCACATTACTCATTTCCCACCAAATTCTTTTAGCGAAGGACTCTTCAGCAACGCCCTTCAGTGGAAGAGCAGTATCAGTTTGGTTTCTTCACGCAGTCTTGACTCTGGAACAGGTAAGGTTTTTTTGTTTATCTGTTTTGTTTTTTCCTCTGGTCGTACTGGAATTAAACCCAGGGAGCACTGAGCTGAGTACTCAGCACCCACCCTCCCCAGGCTGGTTTTCATTGAGGTAGGGTTTCCACAGATTGCTCAGGCCTGTCTCCGATTTGCAATCCTTCTTCCTCGGTGTCCCAGCGCAGGGAGTACAGGGCGAGCCAGCACACTCTGTAAAGACTTCTTCCAGAGAACCCATTCAAGGAGCTGCCTTACACGTTAGTACGACACCCACAAGTCCAGTACTGCGCGTACTGAGTCCTGCGACTTACTTTCTTAGTCTCAGGCACTGGGAACAGAGGAATGACTCAGAACTCAGAATTGGAAAAGATAAAAAATCATTTCACTGGAGTCAGCGTTACAACTGATTCCACTGAAACGTGGGAATCTACGAGCAGAGTGGCCGAGAGCGCGGGAGAGGGCTGAGGGCTCCCGGGCCCGCCTCGCTCCAGCGCTTCCCAGTATCCTCACGCCGCCGCCTCCGCGAATTCCTCTTCCGCCGCGCCGCCCACGCGGTCGCCCCTTCCCGGCGGCCCCCGCTTATCACCCCGACCCCGGGAGGTGGCCGCGGTCAGGCGAGCCTCCGAAGTTTCCTGTGCTGCTGCCGCCCGCCTCCGGCCCCATCGCGCCCCGGCAGCCCAGGACAGCCTGGGGAGGAGACATTGACTGAGGCGGGGAGCGGGACCTGGTTTGCAGGAGAGCTGACCCGGAGGGCGGCGGCCGGGGCTCCACGCCCCCGCACTCCCCAGCCGCAGCTCCGCGCGCCCACCGGGCCTCGAGCCCAGCACCGCCTCTCCGCGCCCAGACCCGGGCCGCGCCCCGCCCCCTGGGAGGTGGTCGAGGAGGGGGCTGGGGCCGGCCGCAGTGCCCGCCTTCCGTTCCTGCCCATTGGCTAAAGTCTCCAAGGTGCCCGGAAACCGGAGTGTAGCGGGATTGGCCGCAGAGGTTCCTGACAGCAACGTCTATTGGCTGAGATGGTCCCCGTGACGCGGGGTGGCGACGGGCTCCAGTGTCTGAGGGGCTCCTGCTTGTCAGGTTCTAGGTAGGTACGTTTGGCGCCGCCGGCGGTAGGCGCTGTTGCTCGGGGCAGCGCCAGGGGAGAGGGGAAGAGGCGGGGAAGGCCAGCCCGGAGCGGGGGCAACCATCCCTGCCCGTATGGGGGCGCCAGGGTTTGGCCCTGCGGCGGGGCTGCGCGCGGGGCTCTTCCTCCGCCCTCAGCCACCCCTCATCCCCGCCCCAGGCTGTAGGGTGCCTTGCTTACCCTCCTTCCCGCGGCGGAACATTCCAGGTCCGGCTCGAGACGGGCCGCACCCCCGGCCCAGCGAGGCCTGCCCCTCCCACCATCCCGGACCGGGAGGCTGAGGGGCCGGTGCCGGCGTGAGCGGCTGTGGCGGGCGCTGGCCCCGCCCCGTCGCGGGGTTGGGGGGCTGCGGGGCGGGTCGGCGGGCCGGGGAACCTCGGCCTTCGTCCGCACCCGCACCCTGCTCTCAGCCAGCTGCTGTCCCGACGCCGCCTCACGCTGCCCGGCACCCAACCCAAAGGGTCACTCCAGTCCCTTTCTACTTCTGGGTCCCTGCGGTCGTCTGAAGTCCTCTGGATTTCCCCAAATCCCTGTGTCAGCTTCTTGCAATTCGATGCCTTTCTCCTCGTTGTTGCATGTTCTCCAGGGGTCTACCGGAGAGATAGACCCCAGTGTGAAGCTGGTACTGTCCTAAAGTTTCTGCTCCCTAGGCCATTTAGGGATGGGATGAGGTGTTGGAAGGCACCTTCTGCCCAACTTTCTGCTTCAAGAGTTTCTGTTAAGATCATTTGTAGGGCTGGACACTTTGCAAAAATTGGAGTTTACGGGGTTGTATTGCACTTTGTACATTTGTGATTTTGCTGTTCAGTAGGTTGTAATATAGAATATAATTTGTTAAAGTTTGTCGTGGTCTTTCATTTTCGCTCATCCTGTGGGTGAAAAAAATGAATTTGTTGTGTGTTATTCAGAAGCAACTGTATATATTCCTGTTGGTCTCACTGTCATTTTGGCATAAAGGTACTCTTTATTTCCCCTTTCTCCAGATATTTTAATCTGAAGCAGTTTCTGAAATGAAGTCGCAGTATATGAAAATGTAACGGAAAAATCAATGAGGATAAACCTTAACTATGTTAGTGATTAAAGATCAGAAAATATTTTTCAACCCAAATGTGGAATAAGACAAGATTGAAAAAACTGCAAAATATAATTATGCACTGATGTAGTCCTGATATACATGTGTGGGCTTTATGAAGACTTTTTATTGAGAGCCACAAGTTTGTCAGTCAGTGTATAGAAAGATTGTATCATTTATAATCTAGACGTTTTCACTGCTAGCATTCTTGAGACACAGAAAACCTTTCCTCTGTTTTTTTCCATAAAAGACCTGTACTGAAGATCTATTTCTCTGCACTAGTTGACAGCATTAAATATACACTGTCTAAGATTAGTTAGTATCTAGTTAGTGTAACTTCTGCACTACTTCAAAGATAGATGTCAGTAGTCCAGAGGCAGAGTAATTCAGGCTGCTGATACACAAATCACTTTCATCTTTATCATGTAGGTATAATTTAGGTCTGTGAACATTACAAATTTGGTAGTTTTTTTTTCCTCCAGTGTTTTAACAAGAAGAAATTCAAATTATGCAAAAAAAAAATTGAGTTGCACCTACCACTTACATAGTAGTAACAGTTTTTATATATGGCTGTTACGTAGTAAATATTAAGGGATGGGGGGGACCCAAATATTAAGTTTCAAAAACCAGTATAATGATTATAATGCTAAAATATTGTAGGGTGTTACTTCTGTTTGTAAATGGAAAAAGTGTCTGTGCAAGTTACGAAGTTATCTTCGTAACCAAAGCCCAGATAAATAAATTACATTTAGGTGATCAGAAGAAAAGAGATCTAATGAATTCATACAAATAAAGTTTTGTTTTAAAACTAAACTTCTGAGTTAATAGACTAGTTTTGTACTTTATTTACAAATGAGCATGTTTTAGAGGGAGGGCCAAGGAATTATCAATTATGCAGTGTTTTGATAATATAACAATATAGTCAGTCTCACGTGTTTTGGAATAAATGTATTTTTGTAATGGAAAAAACTTAGAAATATGAGCTATTTTTGTTTTTTAATATGAACTTTTTTTAGTGGAACTACATACTTCACAGAGACTGAAGTAACTAGGAGGATTCAATATTTTGATAGGAATCAGAGCTGTCTTGGATATTGTTTCATGGTGTTGATAACAGAGTACTTTAATACAGAACTTCACTTTGTAATAAAAAGGAATTAGAGTGACAATAGGTATAAGTTCACATATGTGTATCGTATTTGTCATTTTCCATACTTAGGAAATTCCTGCTCTTTAAGCATTTGAATCATTTTTTCAGTTTCAGTAAATCTTTTCCTATCTACTTCACCTATATAAATATTAAAATTCAGAGGTATGTCTCAATTCACAGATTCTTGGATTGCCTCATTACTTTTCATTTATCTTTGGCATGTTTATTTATAGTGAACATATCATACCACTGAGAGATTAAAGGGAACAAACAGATCATAGTTTTGGAACTCCTAGTGGTAGATTGTTAATTTGGAAACAATGACACATTTAGATTTTAAAAATGTAATCAAAGCTCCAGATTTCCTTGCTCCCTTCCCTTTCATATTCCCTTTCCCCGTTTTTAATTGATTATACAAATTAAATGCTTTAAAATTATTTGAGGGAGTTTATAGTACTTCTCTAAGTCCTTTGGGAAATGATTGAAATTACCATTTCTTGTGTAATACTTTACAAATCATTGTGATTTTATGGACTTCCTTTCAGTGTATGTGCATTTGCTTCTAAGTTTTTAAGAGTTTCTTAACTGGATGCTCAGTTTACCCTTCATTAGAACAAGTCTCCAACTTCTGGGGAAAAAACAAAAGAATGGAGGACAGATTAGAGTCAGAACAAAGGAAACAGACTCAGTTACTAGTCACTTTTTAATCCTGCTCTACTAGAAGAGATTGTTGTATGCTGACACGTGTGAAGTATAGAACCTCCAAAGTTTGTCTTTGAAATTTCAAGTTATCTAGTTGAGGTGAATTTGTCTAGCACCTTTCTACTTAAAGATTTTTCCATTTTTATGATATGATACATTAAGCTTTTAAGAAAAGTCATGCTTGACTTAGAATTATGTCTTACATATTTGTGTGTAATTATCAAACTAGACTTGTTTCAGTCTACATTATCACTGTTCATTGTAAGTTTGATAATGTCTCTTCTTTAGTAAGTATTAATTATAAGGCTGGAACTTTCAGTGTAGGTGTTCCTTGCCATTTGGAAAGTGTAGTGAAAAGAGCTACACAACCTGAGTTTCAGTCCCATTTTCTTTTCTGTGTGATCTTGGGCAAACTTCTTAATTTTTTTAAATCATGGTTTCCTCACCCATCAAATGGGGATGATAAAATTGCCTCATAATGTAATTATGTAGGAGAAATGAGATAGTATAGGTAAAACGCTTGAATTTAGGAAATGTTTAGCCTCAGCATTTCAGTTCCTAGTTTTATCTTTTCTGGTATTACTCTGATTATGTCAAAATTTCTTAAGTTATACATAGGAAATTAAAATAATATACATGAACTTAAATTGAATGGCATTTACAGTTGTATAAAATAATATTAATATGGTATCATTTTTATAGTTTTGAGATTACTATAGTTCAGTAGAGAATTTCAGACATTTATTTTAAATGAATTTTAACCCTATTATATTTCCAGCATGTCTAGATTTCTGATTTATTTTCTTTTACCTTATCTTATTTGTTGTTTACTGGTTTCCCTAAATTCCATTTATTTAAACCTCAAATATAGCAGAGCATGGTGGCTCACTCCTGTAATCCCAGCATTCAGGAGGCTGAGGCAGGAGGATTACCCTGAGTTTGAGGCCAGCCTAGGTTACATAGTAAGTTCAAGTCCAGCCCAAACTACAAAGCAAAACACTGTCTTAAAAATATCAAAAACAAAAACCAATAAAAATCCAAAGTATTTTCTTAAAGGTGATGCAGAAAAGCCGAACGTTATTAAAAAAAAATTCTAATGAGTGTTCCCTTTGAATCACATTAACTTCATCTGCTTAAAACTTAATTTTCAAATTTCATGGTATTTGTATATTTTCCATCTCCTGATATACATGACTTTTCTTAGGGAGCAGTATTTTGTGGATGTCCTTATTCCAGAATGTCTGCTCTATATAACATTGTAATTCTTGAAAGAATACAGAGTACATGGAATATCTTATAGTATATTGGGTATACCATAGTAAGCACAGGGTCAAGAGCTAGTAGTTGAACTGCATACTGTTATTTGTGTCATCCAGCAATAAACAAAGGTTTTTGTGCTGCGAATCAGTGATTTTCCCATCCAAGTTCCAGATATTTATAAGTGTAATGTATTCCAGTGTGAAATTTTCTGTCATGCCTGCTGTGTAATTCCATCTCTTTCTCTCCCTCTCTGTGAAGCGTATCAGAATGCAAGTGTTGACAGTAACATCACTGCGAGTATAAACTTGAATCTACTCTGATTTATTAAAGAAAGTGAGTCATTAAAAATATGTATAACTATTATTAGCTATAAATACTTGAGACATATAGTCTGTAGTTGAGATCCAAAATATTTCCACATTTTTCTGAACTGAATGCTTTTCCAGTGGTTTTAAAAATCATTCTTGTAAAGCTATAGGAAAAAAGGCTATTATATTTTATATTGATAATAAAGAATTCTACATTTAAAAATTAAAATAACTGTCAGTGACCATTTAAAAATACTTGAATTATAGCACTACAGGCTATATTCTTAATCACATAACATGACTATAAAAACATTGAGATTAGTTTTTCAGTATAAATTATTTTACTTACAGAAAGAATAAGTAAATAGTGGGACTAACAACAGTCTTAGGAGCAGGGGAAACTTTGTGTTTTTCGGAGACAAGTTCTTCGTATGTAACCCATGCTGGTTTGAGCTCAGGATCCTCCTGCTTCAGCCTTCCAATAGTAGGATTATAGGTGCATGTCACCACACTCAGCTTGAGGGAAGCTTCACACTGTCTTCAGGCTCTTAATGCATGAAAATGATTTGTACATTGGTTCAGCTGGAAAAATACCTTTAAAATTATATTATTTAAATGCAGTTGCCTTTAAATCAGTCTTCCTATGTAGAAATACAGCTGGAAGTAAAAACTTACAGAAATAATGTTTGCAAGTACTACTTTTTGAAACTTTTGTGAATCTAGTGTATAACTGCCTTTATAAAAACACAGCCATTTAACTAAAAACTGTGATTCCTTTAGATTCTAGTGATTCTATAAATAGTAGAGTCATTAAAGTTGTTATACATTTTTTGCTTCTATACTGAATGCCAGATGATTTTGTGTTACATCCTTAAAATACAGGCAAAAGCTCTTATTGTTGACTTTTGTGTCTTGGGGTTTGCAGAGCAGATTAGCACTTCTGGCTTACTTACAAATCCTCCTGCATTGTCACAGAGTTGAAGATTGGTCTTTGGTCACTGTAATATTTGATGCTTGCTGTTGTTTCTTGGATATTTTTTCTCCTTACAGTTGAAAACTCCTGTGATCTATGTCCTTTTGTCTGTACACATGTCTTCAATTTGGGAGGATTTTCCAAGCTTCACTCGGTGGGTCCTTCTTGTTACTTGCACATTATAATACAAAGAAAGGGGCATTGATTTTTTTCTGAAAATACTGTTTTGTTAGCCAAGGACCAATACCTCCCTAGCAGTTATACTGCCTCCTGTATTATGAAAGTATCTGTGCAATGTTCTGACTTTCTCATAAACTTTATTTTCCTCAGAATCACATCTGTCTATGGACAGTCCTACACAGGTTAATCATCATTTTAAGTTTTATCAGGATTTTGCATATGTAGCTTTTCTAGAAGCAAACGCCCTCCAAAAACCTACCATTTTTAAGTATAACCTTTTTTCTTTGTGTACTATGGACTCTATGAAACACGGTGGACTTTCTAATGTGACAGTTCCACTTACTGTCACATTTCACATTCATTCTGAATTTATCACACATGTGTTAAGTATGTCACATCATTATGTCTGTATGCTTTCTATATATTGAATAAATTTGCAACTGTAGCATGATTAAGGGAAACTAAACAATATAGTTGTCTAGGGAATTATTAATGACAATTTGATAGGCCACAGTGTAAGTTATTTATAAGCAGTTATGTTGGATGAAGCACAAGAATATTTATCTAGATTTATGTGTAATAAAAACTTATAAAAAGGGTGATTTTGATATCTTCTTCCAAACACATCTACCTATATAAATATATAAGTAGTATATACACCTGTAATATAAATATATACACTGTATTCTTTTATTTATGTGTAGTTCTTTCTTCAACATTTTGATCTAACAAGTATTAAATTTATGTCTGCAAACTTTTTGAATAAGTTATGTAGATTTCAATATATTGTGGGGAGGTGCTATACAAATTTCTATGTGACTGCTGAAAGTAGTAGGCACCATTTGTACATTTCTTTTGTTCTTTTTTTTTTTTTTTTTTTGGTATTTTTGTGTCAGGGTTACTCTATGCAGTTCAGGCTAGCCTGGAACTCACTTTGTAGCCCAAGCTGGCTTCAAACTTCCAGCAGTCTTCCTGCCTCAGTCTCCTGAGTGCAGGGATTATAGGAGTGTGCCTCCACGTGTGGCTCTTTTTATCTTTTGACAACCCTATGAATTGGATGGCTTGTTTTTTTGTAATGTGAAACCAATCTTAGGTCATACCATTTATTCAAATATTTATAAAATGACCTTGGAATTTGAGCTCAGGTCTTTTGTACATTAAACTTGAAATAAATATAAATGGTAAAAATCTAAGTATTAACTCTTAGTCTTTGATTTAATAGTAATTGTAATTTGGGAGTGACTCTAGAAGTTCATGTGAATGTTTGCTGTTTTGTTGATACCTTTTTTTTTAACATATTCAAAATGAGATCTAAAACCTTAGTTATTTCGTGACTACATTTCACTTTGGGTTTGTTCTGTTTGATATTGTCCTATATCATTATTTTTGTGAAGCAATAAAGGAGGCTGGCCTTTAAGAAGAAAAATTAAATATGTCTAAGGGAAGTTGTGGATCTTAGCCAGAAAAAGAGACATTTTTGAATATGCTTCAAAATGGAATGTTGAATTCAATGTCTTTGGATATGAATCAATCCGTTACACCTTCTAGGGAAAGAAGTCAATCTGTGACACATTTTCACAGACTGTTCTAGCTTTGTAAAAAATTTTCATGGTCTTTATTTAGATTTCTTGAAAATGTCAGAGATCTTATATTCATAAATCCTGTCTCTTTTTTCCCCTTGCCTGCCACCCTCAAATATTTGAAAGAGGTTTATTAATAGCTGCTACTTTTTAGAAATTAATGTAGTTCTTTTGAAATTTCTCTCTTTGAGTTTTTGAGACAGGATCTTGCTATGTTACAGTTCAGGTTAGCCTTCAATTCAAGGTAGTCTGCTTGCAACAGCCTCTCAACTGCAAGGACTCCAGGTGTGCCACCACACCCTACTTGGCACACTTGTGCTGTACATAATGATCACATGTATCACAGGGAATTTGTACATGTACAAAATATATAGTGATCTCCCCCTTGAAATATCTTTTAAATGCTAACATGAGCAGTGGTATCCGAACTGGGATAATATGTGTATCCTTTTCTTATGATTTTAAGTCAGTTATAACAAAACAGTAACTAGACTTTTTAATAACCTCTTTCTAATGTTCTTGCTTCCTCTCTGTATTTTGACACCTATTTTGCCATGCTGTGGGAACTGGTATTCTAGGAGCAAAGTGACTTAGCTTTCCTGTCTTGCAAGTATAGTAATACCATGATTTTTGGAAAGGGTTGAAGATGATAAAAGAAATAAACATGGCCCTTAAAGTAGATTCCATTTAGGAAGAGGAAATGTTATATGTCAGACAGGAGGCAAAACTATTACCAGCACGGGGCAGGAAGCAAGAAGACATATGTTTGTTCTATTTTTGGTCATTCTCCAAATGTTAATAGAATACTCACTTCATGTAAGAATTTAAATTACAGTTTCCAATAATTATAAAACAGAGATGTTGCAGACTGTTTTCCTGAGCAGGGAAGTGATGTAGTGAAGAGTAAGGAGGATCCAGTCAGGCTTATCTAAGGTTGCATCTATGCAACTAGCAATTAGTTGTATGAGTTTAGACAAATAATTTATCTTGTAGCGTACTTTTTTCCCCTCTGCAAACTGGGAGTATCTTCCACAAGAGAAAACTCCTGTTTGTACTTAGGACACTGAGATACTTATGGCTTTCCCTTGTGTTAACTATGCCCTCATGAAACTTTATTCCATGTGGAGCTTATGGCCACTCTAGGTTTAAATTCTTTCACTTAAGGAAACCTTTCATAAAAAAAAAACTTCTTTTCCTCTTAGACCTGGTATTGACTGTATTTCATCGAATGGGTTCTGTCCTTTCCCCATCCTGGATGATTGGAGGAATGAGATATGATGACAGGCCAGAATTAATTAAGTTCATTTTTTATACTAAGAGTAGGGAGTGTCTAAACTGCTTGGACCAAGAGATAAGAACTGTGACCGTGGAAAGAAGTAATAGATGCTAGGCAAGTAGATTCAAAATATTTTTACTGTAATATCCCAGAAAAACCATGTAGTATTTAAATTTGGTGTTTCTAACTTATTTCTCTTAGCATTATGGTATCAAAGTGCATCCATTTTCCCACAAATGACTCACTTAGCCTTCTTTATGGCAGAGTAGTACTTCATTGTATATAAATGCCTCATTCTATTTATACGTTCACCTGCCAGTGGACAAACAGGTCACTTCCAAAATTTAGCTATTATGAATTGTACTACTATAAAGATGTGTATACATGTATCACCGTAATATGATGTTTTTAACTCTTTGCGGAAGATATATAGCTGGGTCAAATGGAATTTCCAGTTTCAATTTTTGAGAAATCCCATATTTATCTCCATAGCGGTTGTACTAGTTTACCTTCTCATGAACATTATAGAAGTTCCCTTCCCACCAACAGCATTTATTTTCTTGATAACAGCCATGTTTTTCTGGAGTAAGATGGAACTGTGGTGGTATTTTAATTTGCATTTCTCTAATAGCCAGTAGTGTTGAACATTTTTTCTCTGCATTTATTGGTCATTTATATGTCTGAGAAATATCTCTTTACTTCATTTGCCCATTTTTTGATTGGATATTTTATTTTGGGGAATCTTAATTTTTTGAATTGTTTACATATTCAAAAGATTTTAGTGTCTGCTTGAGGAGTAGTTGGCAAAGATTTTTTTCCCCATTGTGTAGGTTGTCTCTTTGCTCTGTTGGTTGTTTTCCTTTGCTGTGCAGAAGCTTGTACAGGTTGTTGGCACATTTGCCATCATCTTTGGCAGAAGAATTACTCCTTAAGCAAATGACCTTCACAGGAAAGTAGGAAGATTTCTCAGGTTTATTATCATAAGATATAAATAAAATATCTCCAGGGAGGGATGGGAGAGGTCATTTCTCCAAAGGTCTTTGGAGGTGTATCCAAAGCATGAAAGACATGCTCCAGCTTCCAAGTTTTCTGTTTCTTTCAGTATCTTTGTACTTTTTGCTTAAAAGTCTGTGACTGTTCAGGAACATGAGAAATCCAGAGAAAATTGTTTCTTAATAGTAATTCTAAATTTCAGAAGCTACATCTATTCACACTTGAACTTAGATTAAGGGATAAAATGTTTTCAGAATTTTATCTGTTTTTCTTTCCAACTCTTGGCACTGTCTCTGTATTGGCTCATTGTCAAGTAGGTACTTATGCTCTTTCAGTTTAACTACTTCAGCTGAAAAAGAAGTTTCTTTCCTGATTAGTTCCTGTAAAAATGTTGGGGGTACTAGGTATGCAGCTGAGTTGTCAAACACTTGCTTAGCAAGGCATTGGGCTTAATTGCCAATGCAAAATAAAAAGAAAAATGTAGGGCAGCATTCAGACTTAGCTATTCAATTTGGGCCACATACCCATTCCTGAACTACTTAATGCTCCAGGGACAGTACATGCTGATTCTGAAGACCTATACTATGTGCCTACTGCAGAAACTTGAGAGTGTGGATATTAGTGCCAACCAAGACACACAGATTAATGACGAGTATTTAGAAAAAGAAAATTTCTTGTATTACTTAAAAGATATTTTCCTTATCAGAACTCACCATAGATTTCATACACAAAGTCGTAAAATATGTAGTGATTACTTTCTAATAAAGCTTAATCCTCCTCATCAACCTCTCTAATTATACAGGCTTTCATCCTGTTTCCCCCATCTCAAGTCCACTTCCCATCTCCACAAAACCTATTTACTATCATCTTTATTTTATTTGCTCTTAAATTATTTGTATTTTGGATTTCTCATAAAAGAGAAACCAACCATTCAGTATTTAATCTTCTGTCTGATTTGTTTTGCGTACCTTGTAGACTCAAGGTAACTCAATTTCTCGTTCTCTATGGCTGAGGAGTATTCCACTGTGTATCCATACCACATTTTCTTTACCCATTCATCTGTTGATGGGCATATAGGTGATTCCATAATTTAGCAATTATGCATCGGGCTGCTATGAACATGAATATGCATGTATCACTCTATGATGTGTGTAACTCTTTTTGGAAGACACTGTAGGTATTCAGGGTTAAATGGAATTTCTATTTTTCGTGGTTGATGAATCTCCATACTGATTTCCATACTGCTTGCATTAGTTTACATTTCTAGCAACAATATAAAAGGATTTCTTTTTTACCTTGATCTTTTTTTTTTTTTAAATTTTTTTTTTAATTTTTATTTAAGGAGAAAAGAAAAGAAAGAAAAAAAAACAGTGAAGGGGTACAAGTTATACAGATTTACAGAATAAAAAAATGCGCAGTAGGAAATCACTAGTTAATGGATTACATATTGCCATCTTAGAAATAATTGTTCAAGTCACAAAATTAAAGCTTGTAGAGTGGTCTTGCCAGCATTTCTTGATTTTCACTTCCATGATAGTCTTTCCTGCTGGGGTGAAATGGGATCTCAGTGTTCGTTTTGATTTACATTGTATTGGTGCCCAAAGATGCTGAGCATTTTTGGAAGGGTGTGCTCTTGTTCCTGGCTGCTCCCTGCACTCTGCTTCCTGGCTGTGTGTAATGAACAGCTTCCCTTTCCCTTGTCCTTCCACCATGCCGTGTCTACCTTGGAGCTGAGCCCACTGGAAACTCAAGCAGGTGAACCTCTCCTTCTTTAGTTGTCGTTGGGTACTGTGTCCCAGGTGAAGTGACTGATACTCTTGCCTGCTCTAACCCATTCAGCTCTTGAGGTTCTTGGGGAGGACTGTGAGAAGATGAGAAAATAAAGAAGAGACAAAGTTGGAGTCAGGTGGAGCCCTTACTCTCCTGATGGGAGAGAAAACACTGCTCCACCGCTATAGCAGGTCTGTTTATACACCTGGAAGAAGAAGGTCAGTTTCACCCCACTGCCTAGCAACTTTTTGCCTGGCTGGCCTGGGCCCCTTTTCTTGGCTCTGGAACAGGTTGTTTGCCTGGCTTGTTTTGGGCTGTTTTCAGGGCTAGACTTGCTGTAGTCCCACGCCAGATCAATCTCTAGCTTCAGTGGCTCCCTACACTTGCCAAATGCAAAAGAAATAAAAATGCTTGTTTGGAGGAAAAGAACCCTATAGAAATTGACAAAACATTAAAGGTTAGCAGACTGGTTTCAGAGCATAACAGACACACTGCGTTTGGTTAGTTTCCTGACCAGAAGGAAAGGAATGATCTTTCTGGTAACATTTCTAAAGTGTCATTTGAATCCTATGAAAGTCAAGGAAGCTGGGGGGAAAGACAGGAAACAGAATTGGCAAATGAAACAAGAAGGGTTTGGAAGAGGAGGGGAGCAGATGATAAACTAGAAGGCCGGATTAGATCTAGGAGAGCACAGGCCAACGACGAGACATTAACAGGGTTGTAAATGGCATACAGTTGGTGCTCTCTCTATGGCTTCTGCCACTGTAAAGTCAGCCACCTGTGAATCAAGAATATTTTTAAAAAATTACACCTGTACTGAACCAATCCCGCTTATGTACTGAGGGATGACTGTGTGTTGACATTGGTAATAAAGAAGAGAGCCAGTGACCAAGAACCATCTTAGAAGATCTACACTTTGAAGGATTGTGGAGAAAACTGCCAATTCAAGGGTCATACTTTGGGACTGAAAAACATGTGAAATGGAGGAAGCATGTTTCTCAGACTTTCTTCAGTTTTGGGAAGTATTTTTTTCTTACATACTTAAGTCTTTAGGTTGTTACAGTTACTTTGTGTGTGCGCGTGTGTGTGTGTGTGCATGCTTGTGTGTGTGTTTGAGACAAGGTCTTGAAGTGTAGTTTAGACAGGTTGAAATCACTGTACAGCCCAGCTAGACTACAATGCCTGGTAACCCTCTTGTCTCAGCCTCCTCAGTGTTGGGATTACAGACATGTGCCACCATGCCTGACTGTAACAGTATTTGAACAACTGCAATCCCTTGTTGCTTTTGATGTGTCTTGAGCATAAAGTTTTATTCTGTGAAAATGGAGAACAACAAGAATTACCTCTTCAAAGTGGAGAGTAGGAGGGGGAAAAGGTAAAGAATGTTACACATAGGGACACTAGAGACGAGGAGAGTGAGCCGTGACTAGACAGGTGAGTATGGAATTCTCGCTGTGGTTTGGGGACTCCGATAAACTGACACAGTTAATTTCCAGTAATACTTTGCTCCACGTGTGCATTTTTTTTCTTTTTCTCTGCTGTGAGCAATTCTGACTCCTTGAATTTATTCTTGCAGCTCAGGTCCTTTGGCTAGACCTATGGTCGTTCCTGAGACTTCACTGCACATTTGTCAAGTGTGTTCCTCGTCCCTAATGTGTAGATACCTCAACATGGACCTGCTACTTTAGCTAACACGAGCCAGCAATGAATAATAGTAAGGTAGGATCACTTTACAGTTCTTCATTAAGTGAAGCATTTTTTTCTCTCTGAAATTGTAACAGTTTTGATTTTGTAGGGCTTTGTTTTGTGTTTTGAGATAGGTTTTGCTATGTAATCCAGGCTTACTTTGAACTTGCTGTGTAGCCCAGGGTAGCCTCAAACTCCAGCTCGGTGATGAATTTAGAATTTCAGTGACAACAAACAGCTGACTGTGGCACGTGTACCACAGGTTCACCGCCACTGCTCTAGATCCTCCTGTCCCAGCCTCTGAGTGCTGGGAGGACAGGCAAGCCTGTGCAGTGGATGTGGCACAGCACGCAGCTTGCAGTGTTCGTTATGGGACATTATTCTTCTGTTTTAGCAGACAGCTTTCATTTTATATTTCTGGTTATATTTTGCTTGTCTTTTCATGGATTTATCTTATCTGTGATATACTTGTTATTTTTCTTAACTAATAACGATTTGTAGAATCCCAATCTGATCGTTTGCTCAGCCTATGTGCCTATCAGTCCTAGATTCTTCATTGACTGCATCATTTGTTTTTCTTGAACATTTACCATTCCTTCTGCTTTCTGTATTTCCAAAAAAGACTCTGAGGCCATAGGATATTAAGCCAAAAATTAATTAAAAGTCATAGAAAATTCAATTTCAGGGAGAAAAGTGTTTTTTAAAAACTTAATTTTATTGGTATATTTTAGATGTACATAATGATAGCATTCATCATAGGAAATTTATACCTGTAGATGATATATCTTGATTCTTCTTTTTACCACAATTCTCTCTCTCCCTTTCAACCCTTATTTCCCAAAACTTAGTTTCCATTTTTCCTTCTTTTCTTTTTTGCCCCTTTCCTTCCTTAATCTCTTTTCCTTCCCTTGTTCCCCTTTCCATCCAAACATTTTCTATTAATTTCCTAGTATCTATTATGCATTTGGCCCTTATTTATCCTTTTGTTGGTCACACCAGAGAAACAATGCAATGTTTGAACATATGTCCATCTTATTTCCTTTAAAAGTATGGTCTCAAGCTGCATCTGTTTAGCTAGAAATGTCTCAGGTCTACCCTTCTTTACAGCACAGTAGTACTCCATTGTATAAAAAGTACTATTACATATTGCAGAATTTTCAGATGCTTTATTTCCAATGGTAATGTTATTTCTGACATTATAATTAAACTTCTTAGGGTAACATAACCAATCCTATAGGAAGGAGTTCTCTAAAATGTTTCTGTACATTGTATCAGTATACAGAGTTGCTGAAAGCCAAAAGCCACAAAATCATCTTGCTTATATTTTTTTTCTGCATTCACACATGAAGAATCCCAAAGTATAGTGAATTCTGACTCAGAAGTAAATGTAAGTTTTGTTCATCTTTCCCTTGTTGTTTGCATCCTGCTTCAGCTATAAAAAGGCAGCTTTAGTTTTTGCCCCAACCAGTCCTTTGCTTACAGTGCAGCTAAAATATTATTGAGAATGAAACACAGAGCTTATTTTGCCAAACTTTTCAAAGTCCTGTATGACATTTAGTTATTGGTCTGGATTTTCACACTGTCCGAGGCCTTTTTATCATCTGTTTATTTGTTTGTTTATGTATTTGGTGGTGCTGGGGATCAAACCCAGGATCTTGTGCATACAAGGCAATTGCTCCCCCGCCGAGCCACATCCTCAGCGCCCTTATTCTCTTTAAAAAAGAGAAAATTCTTTTAGCCAGTCTAAAATCTTTCCAGACTGTTACACGAAGTTCTGATAGGTATTTTTATTAGTAGTTTATTTTGGAAAATTTTCAGCATACTGTCATTAGATATATCATATTAGGCTCATTTGAAAGTATCTAGCTTTTTTAAATACCTAGGAAATTCATTTGTTAGCTTTTGGTTTTATGGATTTATCACAGCATATTTATATTCAGCCTCTTTAAATTTATAGTTTTGGTATAAGCTGAAATTGCCTAGATACTGAAATAAGTCTTCCTAATTCTGTGTCCTTTGTTTCTTCTAAGTTTTTTACTAAATTGTTTTTTGTTTCTTCCCTGAAAACTTTTTAAAGTGTTTTTCTCAAAAGAGTGAAGTTATTATAATTTGTGCTTTATGTGAAAGGCAAATCCTTTACTTATTTATTTTTATTTTTTCAATCCTGTGAGTTTTTCCACTTTGTATTTGGTTATCTTTTGAGTTTTAGAGCTGAAAGTGGTACAGTAGTAAAATAGTATTTAACAGCTGAAAAGGATCTTAAATCTTAGGTTCATTTGTTATCTTTTTGGTTTTGTAACTTCATCCTAGGATATCCTCTCCTCTTTAACTGCAGACTTTGAGAAGCTATGTGACCATCCCGGGATCACATGGCCGATTCTCATGATTTTATTCCTCATGTTCAGGCAAGCTGGCCTCCTTGCATGTTTTCTACCTTCTACCCCTTCAACTTTTCATGCTGACAATGTTCAGTATTAGAGAAAACATGAAGATAGGGAACAAGTAAAGGTAATGACTCACATTGCCTTTCATATTTGTTTATATTTAGGACTGCTGAAATTATATTAAAGATATGATAATTTAAAATTTTCAGCATATGTGTCCTTGAGAATACGACTACCTTTCTGCATAATTGTAATACTGATACCATACATAAGAAAATTTACTATTAATTTAAGAAAATGTTATCTTAGACCATTTATGCTGCTATAACAAAATACCACAGCCTGGATAACTTATAAACCACAGAAATTTCTTATAGTTTTGAAGGCTAGGAAATCCTAGATTGAGGTGCTAAGTGTGTGTGAAGCTGTCCCTCTCACGGGGTGCTGTCTGGATGTCCCCCTGGTCAAGGGATGGTGGTGGAGGCCGTTGTCCAAAGCATTTGTAATGAGAGCTTTAATCCCATCAGTGAAGTAGCCCTTGTGTGGCCTTATCTCCCCAGGGTTACATTGCTTAGCATACTGTGTTGGGGTAAATTCCAGCATATGAATTTGGGATGGATCTATACATTCAAACCATGGCAGTGCTGAATGGAAAGGTCCGCATTTACTCACCTACCAGTCCAATGGCTAAATTACAGGATGAGCAAAAATTGTATATTTTTTCATTAATTTTTGTAACATAGTATAATGGTAAATATAAAAATGACAATTTTATCATTTATTCAGTAATTTTGCTATGTATGGTATATTTTAAAACATTCAATACACAGTACAATGTTACATTCTGGACAGTAATATCTAATCTTTTTCCGAGTTCTTTTTGCATTATTGTCTTTCTTTGAACAACATACTTTACACTGTTGGGTTGGCCTTTCCTTTCTGTGGGTGCAGTAATTTCAATAAAATGTCTACCCATAATGGGGAAGTTGTTGATGATGGACGTCCTTGGTGTTTTGCCATTCCATATATCTCAATTATTTGATCTATTAGACCTAATATAAATTGTTTTGAATAATTAACAAATGAGTTTTATTGTTTGATCCAATATAAATATATTTTAATGATACTGTTTTCCTCTCTGATTACAAAATAGCTTGTTAGATATTGGTCAGCTTTATCAGCACCATCTATAGAATTATAATCATTGACCACTGTGGACCTTTTTTGGATTCATTTTTTTTTTTAAAGTTCTGTCATTTCTCTGTTATGAATAGTTGATGATAAGGAGACATCTTTTTTGTTTGTTTTTCCATTTTATAACAGACTTTTCCTCTCTGATATTCTAGTGTTTCTTTCTCAGTATTTTCTTTTGTATATCTTTTGGCACTTTCTATTCATCCTCAGTGTCCCAAACATATCCATTTTATATTGTAAAAGAATATCACTGAGTTCTGAAAAAGTATAAAATTTATATGTAATATACTTACAATAAGAGATTGATAAATAGCACAAAATTACAGGTTATTTTCACAAATAAACAAGAATTAGTAAAAGAAAATAACCAGAACTTACTATTACATTTCACTAGAAGCCAATATCAAAGGTGAGTATAACATTCTAAATAAAAAAGTCTGCAAAAATAGTTAGTATAATAGTTAGATATAGTATGACTATATCTCTTGTAAATAAGAATCGACTGGTTAAAATGACTCTTGCCTGAGCAACACCTAAGAGAGTTTGTATATAAACAAACATGCTGTCTGAGTGACGATCAGGATGCATTATTAAGTGATTAAGGTCTCTCCAACTGTCCCTAATTTTTTTTCCCTTTGATCTGGGATTCAGTCAGATTTCACACATTGTGTTTAGTTCCTAGGCTTTTTTTTGAGACAGGGTTACTGTGTAGTTCAGACTGACCTTAAACTCAGTATGTATCCCAACCTGGCCTCAGACTCACAGTGATTCTCCTGCCTCAGCCTCCTGAGTGCTGGCATTATAGGCATGTGCCACCTGGCAGTTCTTAGGCTTTTTTTTGTTTGTTTGCTTTCTTTTTGATTGCTCATGATATGTATTTTCTTTTAAGAAAATTGAATTTATGTATACATAATGTCTCTTTTGGGAATTGTTTTGGGTTTTAGAACATTATTCATCCAAACCTTGTTTGCAGTTTGCATTTTCTTTCAAATTCTCTGAGGTTCTGGAAATAAAAGTCATTTTCAGGGTTTTTTTTTTCATTCTTTTAAAATATCACTCCAACTTTAAACATACATTGGCTGAGTTTGTTTTTTCATTTGTTATATTAAGTTAAAGATAAGAAGAGTAGAAGACTTCTGTTACATTTCATTCACTGGTACTAGTCAGCACTGAACTCAAAAAGAGAAGTCTGCAGTGGTTGTGCCTTCATTGTATCTCTACCTTCTGTTCAGCTGGTTATATCTAGAAATGTGTATCTTGTCATTGTGAATATTACAAAGCACCAGTCTAAGGCTTTGTCTTTTGAAAAATACACAATTTTAAGTGAGAAATACATTAAAATACAAATAATGTGTAAGAAAGTTCATAGATATAAGCAGAGCTTGGCACAGTAGACAAGATTTAAGTACTTCCTGTCTCTGGTCCTTCTGTTATCTATCACTGAGTATTCTTCCTTCCTTCCTATTGAGCTGTACAGATTTGATTTTCTTCAACAATCATATATAGGAAGTAGTTTGCTTTTTACAAGGACTTTTCACTGAGGGGAGAATTGCATTGAGAGGAAAGAGAAAATTTCAGTGGGAAAGGGACTACTGTAAATGTTTTAGAGAATTTGTGAAGTTTTGTCCTCGTTTTTGCTCTAACGAGGCTTAGGTTATACATCTCATGTGCTTTTGCTATATTTTGTACCAATATCTTTTCTGTAATTATTGTTGTGCTTTAGAATGGCTTCTCTTCTGCTAAGCTCCCTGAGGTTGGGACTAGTATTTTCCCTCCCTCCACAATGGAGATGCAACTGAGGGCTTTGTGAGCACCAGGGGAGTGCTCTATCCAGTAGCGGCTACCTCAGCTCCAGGACCTGTGCTTCTCATCTCTGTGTGTTGAGGACATCACTTACTCAGTGTCTGGCATAGACATTTAATAAGTGCTTATCTGGTGAATAAATGGATAAATAAGTCTTTGACTAAGAGATAGTGCAAAAAAAAATATAAGGAAACCTTTGCTGGGCAACTCTGGTCATGGTTGGTCTTGCTTTTAGATTGATTTATGGCAGGGGTGCTCAGAAGTAGTTATTAGAAAGGGTCTGGAATAAAGAACAGAAAGGAGATTGCCAGTGGAGCTCAGAAGCATTCTCTGAGAGTAGTACAGATACTTGTTAGGGGTAACAGTTGGGAGATTTTTCAGAGAATCAGCTATCATAATATAGGTATTTTTGTCATTTTATGAATTAGAGTGAATATACTTAAATGAAATAATTTTAAGTGTTAAACAATAATTAGAAATCATATTTCAAAGTCATGAAAATGTTAATGTTGAAAGTCTGAGAGAATAGCATAATGAGTTCCCAAGACTTTTTTACCCACCAAACTTCAGCAGTTTTGTTTCATGTCTAAGGCTGGAGTATTTTTTCCTGGAATATTTTAAAGCATTCTATTATATTATTTTGCAAAGTATTAAAGTTTTTCAACTGCCTTTTTAAAAAATTGAGGTAAAATTAGCATAATATCAAAAAAAATCATTGAAAAGAAATACACAGTTCAGTGGCACTTAATACATTCCTAATGTACAACTCTGATTGTTGGCTGTCTCTGATTCTAAAACATTTTCATCACCCTGAAAAAAAGCCCTGTACATACTGGGCACTCATTGTCCATTGTCCTTTACGCCTAATCCATGCGGACTACCTGTGTGCTCTATGTATTTATTCTGGATGTTTTATATTAATGGAATCATACTGTAAGTGACCTTTGTGTCTGGTTTCTCTTACTTAGCATGTTTTCGAGTTTCATCCATGTGTAGGTTATGTCCATACCTCGTTATTTTCTGTGACTGAACAATATTGTGTTGCATGAGTGTTACACATTTTCTTTATTCATTCATTAATGGACCTGTGGGTTGTTTCTCCCTTTTGGCTATTGTTATTAGTGCTGTCATGAACATTTATGTGTAAGCTTTTATTTGAACACTTGTTTTTATTGCTTTGAGGAATGTATCTAGGAGTGAATTTGCTGGATTACATGGTAATTGTATGTTTAATTATTTGAGGAACTGCCAAACTCTTTTCCACTGTGGCTCAATCTGTTTATATTCCAGTATGAGGGTTCCAGTTTGTCCACATCTTCACCAATACACATTGTTTTCCAGTTTATGAGTGTAGCTGTTCTGGTGTCATGAAGTGGTATCTTATTGTGGGTTTAATGGGCATTTCCTTGATAACTAGTTGTTGTTCATCTTTTCAGGTGCTCATTTAGTATCCATTTTCTGTGCGGACATGTCTGTTCAAGTGACTGGCGCATTTTAAAATTGGGTTATATGAATGTTAGTTTTACATGTCAACTTGACTGAACTAAAGATGTCAGATAGCTAGTAATATATTTCTGGGTGTTGTCTGTAAGGGTCTCTCTAAAGAGATTAGCATTTAAGTTAGTGGACTGTAGAGATCTTCCTCACTAATGTTATGGTCATCCAATTTTCAACGGCTTGAGTAGAACAAAAAAGAGGGAGCGTAAATTTGCTCTTTGTGCTTATGGTAAGACATCTGTTTTCCCCAACCCTCAGACGTTGGTGCTCCCTGCTTTTGGTCTTTTGACCTCAGATCATGACTGTCCATCCCTCCCTCATTCTCAGACCTTTGCATTGTGACTGAATTATTGAACTTCTTGGCTTTCATCATTGCATGAGCCAATTCCTACAATAAATTTCCTCTTATATATGTCTTTATATCTCTGTTAGTTCTGTTTCTCTGGAGAACCCCAAGAAGTTTTTGTCTTATTGTTGAATTGTAAGAATTCTGTATATTCTGAATACTAAAATCTTAATGTACATCATAATAATAGATCTAAGATGTATAAATATTATTTCCACTTCTGCAAGTTGTCTTTTCAATAGATTCGTAGTATCCTTTGATGTACAAGTTTTGAAATTTGTTAAAACTCAGTTATTTTATTTCAAGTTACCATTGTTTTTACCGATTGTACCTTGGCTAGCTTGCCCTCAGAACCTACGTGGAACTTTAGAGGACTCTCAGATTTTATCACCATCAGTTTTTATCACCCCAGTTTTTATCGCCTCAGTTTTATCAAATTCCCATAAGAAAGTCCCCATCTTATGCAGACCGTGGTTTCTGTTCAGGAAAATTATTGGGGTTGTTTTCCTATATAATTCAAAGGGGAAATTTTATGTCATGTCATAGTGTTCAGTTGGACTCGGACTTTCTTAAAATATACTCATCACCAAATTAAAGCATTATAAAGGCAAAAATATACTTAAGTGTTTTATTTCCTCTAGTCACTAGAATATTTTATGCCAAGCTTTTTATATCTGTAATTTTTAACAAGTGCTGAATATTTCTAACTAAAAATGGTTGGTTCTGTCTCTAACCCACATTATTAGTAGCTGGAGACATTTGATCAGTCATTCCTGCCTTTCTCATGCCTAATAATTTCAAGTACTACTCACATATTTTCTTTTTCCTCATATTTTTTACCTGTATTGTAAAACTTTACTTTTTACTTTTCCTTATTAAAGAATTATTTAAAAAAAGAGTATATTAGTTGTAATTTGCATTTAATGTTAGCCAAGAATTGGCTAATAGGCCAAGAGTTGATTATTGATCTATAACTGTACTTGCATTTAAACTTATGATGTAATATAAAAACTGCAAGCTTAAAACTTACATAGCTAATTTTATATTAGTATATATTAGTTGTATGAAATGAGATTCACTTTATTATATTGTGATAACTTTTATTCTTATTATCTGCTGCTTCCTTTCTTCCTCCTTCCCTCTGATGCTCTTCACCATCTCTAAAAGTCTATCTTCTAGTTTTTAGTCATTTCTTTTAAAATTTTTATTTAGTCTTTTTATAAAAGATTGTTCATGTAAGAGAAAACATGTGAATTTCTGAGACTGGCATATTTTGCTTGAAATAATGGTCTCTAGTTTCATCCATTTTTTTTACAACTGATGTGATTTTGTTCTTTGTGGATGAATAATATTTCTTTATATGGATATACCAAATTTTCTTTATCCATTCCTCTGTTGGTGAGCATCTAAGATGTTTGCATGGTTTAGTTGTGAATTGTGCTGCTATAAACGTGGGCATGCATGTATCACTATAGTATTGTGTTTAGGTCCTTTGAGAATATATTACATGGTATAGCTGGATCAGGTAGTACTTCTGTGTTTAATGTTGTGAGGAATGTCCATATTGATTTCCATAGTATGTGTCATTCTACTAGTTTACATTTCCAGCAACAGTGTGAGTTGCTTTTTCCTCTGTATCCTTGCCAGATTTCGTTTTTTGTGTTTTGATGATAGCCATTCTGATTGGAATGAGGTGGAATCTCAGTGTATTTGAGATTTGCATTTTTCTAATACAATACACATATAGATCACAGAACAGAATAAATGGCACATAAACAAAACATTTGCATTTTTCTAATGACTAATGATATTGAACAGTTTTCATATACATATTGGCCATTTGTACTTCTTTTGAGACGTGTCTACTCAATTTATTTGCCTGTTTTTTTTTCTTTTTTTTATTTAAAGAAAAGGAAACAAAAAAATACATAGAGATTAAAAAAAAGGTAGAAATAATACAAAATTACAGAAAAACAAACGGTAAGAAATTGCTGGTTGATGAGTTATATATTGTCATGTTAGAAATAGCTGTTTAGGTTATAGAATTAAAGTATTTAGAATGACATTCAAAAAGTGACACTACAAACAGTTCTGCTCAATGATCGAACAAAAGCTCAGTAATATGGTTATCAGTCCTACACATTTGTTTTACATCTCAAAGAGGGTAAGATTAAACTTATCAAAACAGAAGAAAACAGTTAAAAAAACAATTTAAAGAAATACAGATTTCAAAGCAAGTCCACTGGAGATCTTCACTGTCTATTTAACTGTCTCTAGTTTCTTACAAATAGTTGTCCCCATCTTCACCCCCTTTATATACTTATTGCATATTATAGAACTAATCAAATTATTACAGGATGATGAAGGCTTTTTAGGTCTTCAAGATCTAACATTAGGGAAGACAATAATAACTACCATCGCATCTCTCATTCTCTTCGTGGTAGCCGTCCCCATCTCTACATATGCTGAAATTGAACTCAAGAAACCAGTCCAATGTCATTCTAATCAGCAAACAATAGTATTGCTAGAATTTATATCATAATGCTACAAAATTAGCCTCGGGTTTCTTAGCGTCTCTTCTTCAGAGTATCTGTTCATTACATCTTGCATTATATAATCTGTTCCCGTAAATAATTTGAAAAAAAAAACTCATGTGTGAATTTCTAAATATATATCTGTCCTCTCTATATTATAGGGAAAACCAAGTCGTAGCAAGACAGCAAAACAATTTCCTAGAAAAACATGCAATGGATAAGACATATAAGACCACAATATAGATGATCTTCCATAGTTACTATGTTTTCTCTTGTTATTTTCAATAGATTTGTCCACAACACTGGCTTAATATAGTTAAACATAGTATTACCTATTTTTATAAAAACTCAACTTTGAAAGCATTGTAGGATTTGAGAGCTGTTAATAGTTAATACCAGTATGGATATCCTTTACATCTTGTCATCTTCAGAGTAGTTGCCTCTACTTTTAGGGTTGATACTAACAAGCATACCAAATTCAAATAAAATCAGTCAAGGCCAACCCATAGTCTTATGATTCAGATTCAATTAAGATCAGTCATAGTAAGACAATGTAAGTAATACAGGATTTCAGTTTAAGTTAATAGGAAAGTAAGGATAGTTACCATGGTATAACCTGCTATTTTTGGGTCAAGATGTCTGTGCCCTCAAATCTGACATGAGTGGACAGACCAGAACAAATTAAATTCAAACTAAATATGGCGATAAGACTACTGTGTCTTTTAAATCCTTATATAACATTAACAATGACCTCTGCCTTTTTTTTATAGTGTTTCAGAGCTGTCTATACTAAAGACTATAGCTTACCGTCTCTGCCTCATGTCTGCTACTCCACTTTTCTGCTATAATTTGTCCACCTTATTCCCTCATTCCACTGTCTGCCCCGTTCATTGAGGTCTCTCTGCCACTGTTGCTGGAATCCCGGTATCCCTTCCTCTCTTTCTCTGTAATGTCCTTCATCACTCTCTGTAGGGTTGGATTGGTGGCCACGAACTCCCACAGTTCCTCCTTGTCTTGGAAGCATCTTATTTCTCCATTAATTTTGAGAGAGAGTTTTGACGGCTATATGAGCTTTGGTTGCATATTATTTTCTTTCAGGACTTGGAATATTTCTCCCCACTCCCTTCTTGACTTAACAGTTTGTGTTGATAAGTCTGCTGTTATTTTGATAATTTTCCCGTTGTAGGTAATCTGCATCTTTTCTCTGGCTGCTTTTAATATTCTGTTCTTTTGGTGGATTTCTGGACTCTTGATTATTATATGTCTAGGCGTAGATCTGTTTTGGTTGTAGGTAGCTGGTGTTCTGTATGCTTCTTTTATCTGGATATCATTTCTTTTTGCTATACATGGGAAATTTTGCTTTAATATATCTGTGAATATTCTTTGTATTTCATTTTTGGTTGCTCCTGCTTCCTCACTCACATTCTTTATTCTTAAGTTATGTATCTTTTTGTCATCTTCTAGTCTTAAATTGTTTCTTTCTGGTTCCTTGTTATTTTTAAGAGGCTTTTTCTTTCATGATCATATGCCATAAATCTCTCTTCAAGTTTCAGAAGGCTGTATTTAATTTCTGTCAAGGCATTTTGCCAGTGTTCAATGGAGTTTTTAGTTTCCTGGTAATCTCTTTGGATCTGTTTCATGTATTCTAAGTTACATTTAAATTCTTCTTCAGAAGTTTCTCTTTTCTGATTTCCTCAGTTCTTTCATCTGTGTTCTCTTGGGTGGGGCTTGTCATTTCTTTAATTAATCTCTTTATATCTTGCCTCACTTGGATCAGAAGTACAGCTTTAAATTCATCTATGAGGTCATGAAGGTATTTTTTAATTTCGGCTGGTGCTGTGTTGAGTATTGGATGGTTACTGTGCTTGTTCTCTTCAGTGTTTACTTCTCCTGGGCTTATTTTCTCATGTTGGGCAGCTGGAGATTTTTTTTTATTTTTATCTCTTGTCATGTTTCTGGTTTCTTTCAGACTGGAGTGTCCTGGGGGGTCTCTGGCCCTCTCCGTATTGCTTAGGGCCTTTTAGAAGCGTGTGGACTTGAGTTTTTGCTGTCCTCCCCAATTTGCTGTTATCTGGGGTAGGCTGGAATGCAGGGGCGGTACAGGCTAGCCTCCAGCCTCTGTGCCAATCAATCCATAAATTAGGCTGTACTTTCTGGATGTCACTGAGTTATGACTATTTTGTATCTGCTTATTGGACCCCAAGCAGAGGCTTGGTTTAGCCCCAGTAGCTCCTGCCAGTTCTCTCTGTACCAGAAGCAGCTGACTAATGTCACTATGGCACAGGGTTCTGCCCAAATCCCAGCTGTTCTCTTCCAGACCTCTCTGTGACAGGAGCACCAGGACAGCAGGTGTGCCCAAATCCAAGATGTCTTCCACTAGTTCTCTGTATGACGCTGAAGCCAGCACGGCGTCAGGCTCTGCCCAATTTCAAGATGTCCTCCACCAGACCTCCCTACAAGGGGACTCAGTGATGTCACTGAGCTGTAGGTTCTGCCCAACTCTAAGATGTCTGCCGCCAGACTCTCTGTGTTATTGATATCCCCGTGGTGGCGGGCACTGCCCAGTTCCAAGATGTTCTCTGGCCAACCCCAGCAGCATGGGGTCCCCAGTACTCACCAGGGTTTGGTGCAGGTCCTCTTCTTGGGTCTACTGCACACCACGCCACTTGCCCTCCCTGCGCTCTCGGCACAGCGTGGAATGGTCAGAAAACTGCACAGTGTTCGGCTTCAGAGCTCCAGAGCCTTTCACAATCTCCTCTGGTGCAGCGGGGCAGTCCTGGCTGCTTCTTGGGGTCCGAGGTCTCAGTTTCCAGCAGTCACCAAAAGCCAACACAGCTTTTCCTGTTGGGTCCACGGGTCAGTTTGCTGATTTAAAGGCGCGGGATTTGCAGCCTCCTGTTATCAGCCTTCACAGTCTCAGCACGACTTTAAATCCTCCAGCTGCACTGTCTTGGTTAATAAGAATCGTTATCCATTCATCTGGCCCTCTGCATGTTGTCATATTCTAGCTTCTAATATGATTTCTCCGGAGAGACTCTCCGCCCGATCCCCTAGCAAGCTGCCATTTTTTTCTCTCCCAAGTGATTGACTTCTAAATGTTGCCACTTTGGAGAACTTTGGAGCAATTGGTTATATAGCTGCACTGCAAAAGTAGAGGACTGATACCAGAGAGCAGACAGCAAACAGATCCAGACTCCTAAAGGCAAATAGGAACTTCCATTTTGATTGGCGAGTGTAACTTCAGTCAGAACAAATGCAAATTAGAGGATGCAGGATATTTTCCCCAAAGATGCTGAAGTCTGTCAGACGGTGGAGTCCTAGACGGGAGTTCTGGGAGCCCCACCGACACGCCACCAGCCCCGACAGTGAGCTCTGCTGTCTTCACTATTCAGCTGGGGGTGGACAAGCTGTTTGCACTCATCTGCATCACTGACCTGCACTCATTTCACAGCGGACGGATGGACAGACGACTGGCAAGTGTGAGGTCATGAGTTTGATCCCTGGTATCAAAAAAAAAAGAGAAAATATTTCTGACTTTGATTTTGGCAAAAATTTCTTAAACAGGAAATGAAAGTACAGTGTTAGAGTATTCGTGTACAAGAGAGAAGCAAAAAGTACAAAACGAACAGATTTACTGAGGACGTGGACAGGAGCACACGCCCCATGGCGGCTGGGCCATCTCCTTCCTATTTGCCTGTTTTTTGATTAGAGTGCTTTTTGGGTTTCTGAAGCTTTTATTATTTTCGAGATATTAGTCTTTTATCAGAAGGGTAGCTAGCAAAGATTTTTTTTTTCCATTCAGTGGGATGTCTGCATTTTGTTAATTATTTCTTTTGGTTTTGTAGAAGCTTTTTAATTTGCTGTGATGCTAATTTTGGTTCTTCTCTCTGTGTGTTGGGGTTTGTGTGTGTGTGTGTGTGTTTGTTCTTGTTGTTAGTTTTGTTTCTGTTTTTGTTTCTTTGGTCTTTTGAGACAGGATCTCCTTATGCAGTTCAGGCTGGCTTTGAACTCACTTTGTATCCCAGGTTGGCCTCAAACTCCAAGTAATCCTTCTGCCTCAGCCTCCCAAGTGCTGGGATTACAGGCACGCGCCACCATACCTGGCCTCCCATTCTGATTCTTGATAATATGTCCTGTGCTTTTGGAAACCTATTTGGGAGTTTTTGCTTGTGCCTGTGGCTTTAAGTGTTTCCCTTGTGTTTTCTTCCCAAAGTTTCTGGTTTTATCTTTCGGTTTTTGGACCATTTTCATGTGTTTAATACAGGAAGAGAGTTTCAGTCTTCTGCATGTGAACATCCAGTTTTTCTGGCACTAATTATTAGACTTTTTTTTCTCCAGCATAGGTTTTTGATTCCTTTATCAAAAATCATATGGCAGTAGGTGTTTAGGTTTGTTCATGTGCCATTTATTCTGTTTTGTGATTTACATGTCTGTTTTTGTGCCAATACTTTGTTGTTTTTGTGATTATGACTTTGTAGTATACCTTGAAATCTGGTATTCTAATGCTTCTTCCATTGCTCTTTTTGCTTAGGATTGCTTTCACTATTTTTTTCTTCATATGAATTGTAGAATTGTTTTTGCTAGTTCGGTGGAGTATGATGTTGATATTTTAATAGGAATTACATTGACTCTGTAGATGGTTTTGGTAGTATGGTTATTTTCACTGTTTGGGTCTTCTGATTCATGAACAATGGAAATGTTTACATTTTCTAATGTCTTCTTTAATTTCTTCAGTTTTTTAATGTTCATTACATTATAGAGATCTTTCATTACATTACAGAGCTCTTGATTGATTCCTAACTAAGCTGTTGTAGTTTTTAGAAGCTATTGTGAATAGAACTGACTTTCTGATTTGTTTCTCAGTGAATTCATTATTTGTGTAAGGGGATGATTTTTATGTTGATTTTATATCCTGACACTTTGCTGAATTTATCAGAGTCTTCTGGTGGAGTTTGTTTTTTTTTGGTCTTTTCCTTTTTATCGGTACCAGGGATCGAACTCACGACTGCCTGCTTGCAAGGCAGGTGCTTATGCCGCTGAGCTAAACCTTCAGCCCCATTCTGGTAGAGTTTTTATGGTGTTCTATGTAAAGAATCTGCAGATAGGGATGATCTGACTTCTGTTTTGTATTCTTTTTATTTTGCTTACCTAATTGCACTGGCTAAGTTTTGAAATGCTATACTCAACAGAAGTGTTAAGGATGGACACTCTAGTCTTATGCCAGACTTTAGAGGAAATTCTTTCGTGTTTTCACCATGAAGTATCATGTTGGCTATGAATTTATTGTATATGGCTTTTATTAGTTCAAGGTAGGCTCTGAGTACCTGTTCAGCTTTGTTAAACATCTTTTGAGATGACAACGTGATTTTTATCCTTGGTTCTCTTCAGTGGTGTGTTAAATTTATTGAGCAGCGTTTGTTGAACCATCCTTGTATCTGTGGGATGAAACCAATTTGGTAATGGTGTCTAATTCTTTTTAATGTGTTGTCAAATTCTATTTGCAAGGGCCTTAGTGAGAATTTTTGTATCTATGTTCATCAAGGATGTTGGTTGGTAGTTTTTGTTTTGTTTAATACTTAGCCAGTTTTGGTGTTAGGTTAATGCTTCTTCATAGAATGAGTGGAGGCATTCCTTTCTTATCTTTGGGATTTTTAAGAAAATTTTTATGAAACAACAGTGACTTGAAAAAAATAGGAGAATTTGTGAACAAAACTTGGTAATTTAGGATTTACTTTTGTAAAAACATGTTGACAAATATTATACGTTATATTTGCATTTTGAACATTGCATCATAAATAGAAAACACAAAATATCCTCATGCCTAAATTGGACTTAGAGATTATTTTGTATTTTATAGAAAGGAACTTTCAAAGTTTCATCAATGCTTATGAATAAGCATATTTTTCATTATTAGGAATATGTACTATTCTTCTTTACCAACGTATTTAGTGAAATTTTAAAAACTGATGTTAAAGTAATTTTTTTCTTGGATATTCTAAAACATAACGTTTTCATTTAACCTTAAATTTTTGGACATGAAAAATATACAAATAGAGTACCCAAGAATATTTTAAAGTAACTGGACTAATTTTGTTTATAGATATGACAAATACCTTTAATTTCAGCTGTTAAAAAACAGACAAAAAAAGTCCTAAGCAACATAAAACATAGTTTGGGTCAAGTTATTTCTTAGTAAAAAATTCTTTGTCCTATGTTTATTAACTTTAAATCAAGTTCATAAAAGCGTTAGAAAAATTTGCATTTTATAATTGTTAAACAGTGCATTTATGCAATGGAAGAAGATACAGGAACTATTCCAATTCCTAAAATAAGAAACTTGAAAATTAAAAGATTTCCAGTGTTGTTTGAAAAATGTGTCTTACTTGTATTTTAAGTTCATTTTAACTGCCTCACATATAATTTAATACTTTAAAAAACTGGAGTTAAATAATTTAATAATATTTATAGACTGTTTACCCAATAGTTTTCAACTAAGAAGAAGTAACTTGATAGTTTTAATCACAATTTCAGATTGATTGATTGATTGGCAGATTAATAATTTATTCAGTAATTTATAAATTTGCATAAAGACAAAAGGATAATCTGATAATTGGTCACTGTGCAATTCTGTCCTTTATTTATATTTTACATATAAAAGAAATCACGTGACAATGTGTATCTGATTTTTTTCACTTCCTACAGGACTTTTTGCAAAATATTAGAAGAACCTGATTAGGAAATCTCACTAGAGAATCTGCACCTAGTACTTTGCCCAGTCTTATGGATAGATATGGATGTCAGAATGTGGGGAAGGTGTGGTTTCTGCCTCAGAACAGTGTTTTTTGGAGCCAGGTTTCAGATATGTTAAAGTTGGAGGTTAGAGATTTGAAGTTTATTACAAATGGAAAGGAATTCTAGAGGAATAATGCAAATATAAATGGGTAGAGTGAAGATTAGGTCTTTCTTTTAGGAAAAAACTGAGCTACTGAAAAAGCCAAGAATGGAACTGACGTTCTTTCATGTTCTAAACAGTTCTAAAAGTTTGTCTAGGCTGGGGTGGTGGTGGGCTGGGTGAGTGGGGTCTGAGTGTGGAGGTGGTTTGCAATTGTAGCACTCAGGAGACAGGCAGGAGCATCACACTAGTTGCAGGCCAGTGTAGGTTACAAAGTTCAAAACATAGCAAAACCTTGTCTTAAAAGTTCAAAATACATAAATAAATTATAAGTTAATAAATAAACAGAAGGTTTGTCTGATCTGGGCTCTTTGAGGAGGTATCTCACTGCAGGGTAGTGGCTGGTTATGTTTTACTTTATTAGACTTATGACTGATGAAATCATGTTAATTGTCATTTTGTTAGTATGTCTAATTTAAAGTACAAATGGGATTTTGAAATTATTTTGACTCTTCTACACATTGTTATTCTCTTTGGCAGAAAAAATTTGACTTTAATTTGAAAACTGAACTTTTAAAATAATTGTTCATTTCTTTCGTTCTTTCATTGTAGGCTGAAAGATTTAGAATTTAGGGTTTATAATATGCTCACCCTTCCTTTTTTGGGGGGGTACTGGGGAATGAACTCACAACCTTGTGCTTACCAGGCAGGGGCTTATGCTACTGAGCTAAATCCTAGGCCCCATACTTAATCTTTTAAACGTTCTTCTGTTGTTTTTCTTTAAATTATCAGTGTATGTGTATGTGTTTTAGTAAATATTTTCTACCTTCCATCTCTGTACTTTGTTTCAGTTGAAACTTTTAAAAGTAGTTCTTCTCCATTCCCTGCTGCTCTGTCTTCTTTCTTTGTCATGCTTTCCCATACTAAGCATTAAAAGTCATCATTAACTTCTTTAATACAGTGCTAGACACATTCATTTCTTTTAACCTTCATAAGAAGGTCAAAGCATATGTTATTGTCTTCCTTTTACAGAGGAGAAGGCAGAGCCTCTGGAATGCTGATTAAAATGCACTCAGATGCTGTTAAATGGTGGAGTCAAGATTTGAACCCGACTTTTTCTCAAAACCATATGCCTTTGCAGATAAATATGTGCTTCTTTCCTCACTGTCCTCCAGGATGTATCTGAGAGCGTTAGTCCGTCCGAGCCCCGTTTCAGCTGTTCTCTTCCTTTTCACCATGTCTTTGTAGTACTTTCACATCGTATTTTTATATTCCATCAAACCTTTCCTTGTGGGCCTTAAGAATGTCAGTCTTCCTGAGTATTCTCAATGAGTTTATAACAATCTGTATTGTATCTTGTTGAATTATATGGCGTTTATTTACTTTTTTCCATGTTTGTCATTTATAATATGTTGTGAGCTTCTTGATACTTGGGACTGTAATGCTGTTCATCCTAGTATTTCTAGCATTAAGAAATATATGTGGCAAATAAGTGCATAGTGTTTATTTGTTGAGTAAATTAACTGTGTTATCATTACTCACAAATTTTTCTTACTGTACTGCAAATAGAAGACTGTAATTCAAATTTTACTTACTTTTAAGTTTCTTTTTTTTTTTTTTTCTGCGACAGGGTCTTGCGATGTAGGTCAGGCTGGCTTTGAATTCACTTAGTGGCCCAGGCTAGCCTTGAACTCACAAGGATCCTCCAGCCTCAGCTTCTAGAGTGCTGGGATTACAGGCTTGCATTACCATGCCTGGCCCTAAATTTCTTTTTTCATACTGAGTGATAAACCCAGGGGTTTACATATTCTAGGTAAGCACTCTAGAGTTAAGCTAATCGTCAGCAGATTTTATTTATCTTTATATTCCTAAATTATCTTTTATGGTTAGTCTAAACACTTGTTGATATATATCCATTCCTCATAGTAAAATTTCTGTTAATTCTAGTCTTCCTAAGTAATTTCAAATATCAATACTTCAAATGTATTTTAAAAATAAAAATATAATAGTTACATTGAAAGGAAATGTTTTTCAGTGGTTAATAGACTTTAAGATTTTTAGTCAGTGTTTTCTCAGTGGAAGATTATCATCCATTAATGTTATTCCACTATGCTGCTCAGTCCAGTGCTCTTTCCCTCACACTTAACTTTCATTTTGAATTGGGTTAGGAGCAACACTTACTTGCAAATAAGAAGTGCACAGGACGAATTTTCAATACAGTACTTTGTTTGAATGGTGCCAAGGTCAGTGTATATTAATTGGTAATGAATGCTACTGTCTTCATAGTTCTACTCTGAGCTCTGTTCATTCTTGCGTATTTAAAGTTCTTTTAAAAAAAGACCTCACTTTGTAATCAAGTGAAGTTGATTGTTTTTGGGTTGTAACTGTGGTGATTACTTCTTGTTCAGTGGCTTTTGTTACTGTTTTTGACTTGTTGCTGGCAGCTTAGTGTTTTGTTCAAATGAAATCACTGTTTCTGACTCTGGTTAGTATTGAAGCAGTGAAAGGTAAGATACCCTCAAATAATTTGTTTTGTACTTTGGCTACTTAATGATTTTATAATCCTTACTACTATACAAATACTCTGATAATGTAACTTGAAGCATAAACTGATTTTGGTAGGTTTTGTCAAACATTATAAATTTAAGTGCTAATGGATTACCTTCTAGCTTGTGAGTATCTTTTAGGGAAAGAATGATTTTCTATTTTTATTACACAGTTTTTACTCACTTATTTGCTATTTTCTTAATTAGCATGTCTTCAGTGGTACATTTGAATCTCTTTTTCTCAATGTTAATGTAAAGGAAACAAGTATATTTCTGACCATAACATATCTGTGTTTAATTGTGTTACTTGAAAGAAAATATTCAATACATATTAAAATTTATTTAAAAACAGCATTCGATTGTTGTACTTGGAGAATATAAAATTTGTTTAGTTGGGTGGTGGCATATGCCTGTAATTCCAGCACTCAGGAAGCTGAGGCAGGAGGATCACCACAGAGATCAAGGCCAGGAAAAAAACAGAAGATATTTTACAAACAGACACGTGTATATCCTTATATATACACAAGATATACTATGGGAATTCTGTAATTCTGCCAAGGAAACTCATTATCTGTTTTACATTTTGCAGTTTAGTAACTTCCATTTCTGTTTCCAAAGCATATATTTATAATTTATTTTATGCAAATAAAATGTATAATTTTAGGAAATATAGTGATTTTAATGGTTCTTTTAAAGTTTATTTTTCATCATTATTTGTGGGAAAACTCAACATGTAAGTTTTCATGTGTCCTAAATACCAAATCAAATACTATTGAACAAGATAGATTTGAAGAAATCTGTTTAGTAAGTTAGTAGGATTTTTACCAGTTTGACTTTTTAAAAATATGCTTTTAAAAATAGATATCTTTCATAATAATATGTGGCTACCATGTCTGTTTGGTTTATAATCAATATCTATTAAATTATAGAGATTTATTTTTTTAAATTATAGAGCTTTTTAAAGATCACTTTGTTTAAATCTTTTTAAAAAAATGTGTTTGCCCTTGAAAGAATCTATAATAAATGCACCGCCTATAATATTCTCTGTAGTACTCTATGCCTCAGTGATAGAAACATGAAAAATCTGCGACTTTTTTTTTTTTGTTTCTAGTGAAGGTTTGAGAGAAATCCATCAACGCAAATAGCTAATATATACAAGGAGTGTGTTATAGTAAACACAGAGACATACAGTACATAGTTCTTAGCAGCAGAGGAAAAAGTGGTGTGGAGAAAACTTCATAGAATACAACGGTCAAGTTAGGTGGTTGATGATAACTTGCATCAGAGATCAGTGCAGAAATATTTTCACTGAGTAAATGTCTGCAAAGGTAGGGAGATGTGAAGGATCAGGGGACACTTCACACACCCTGAGGCCTAAGATGTGTGACTGTCAGGAAGGGTGGGAAGCTGCTTTGCCTCAGCTTTGATTACCAAGCAAAGGGTTTTTAACCTGTACCTTATCATTGTAGAACTAATACCTAATATTGTAAGTAGGACTAAAGTTAATGCAGGGCAGTCTCAGAAGGAAGGAGGGGATCAAAGTAAAGACTTGAAGACCACTAGACATACATGTCCAGTTCTATGCCGCCTCAGCCAATTCATTTCATAGATTTTCATGGTCTACTATATGCAGGGACTGTTCTAAGCACTTGGGACATAGTAGGGGGAACAGAGCAGAGTGTTCCCTGCCTATGTGGAGTTTGCATTGCAAATAACGCTATAATTTAATACTTCCCTTCTATAAGTTTTGGCTACAATGTGGTTGTGTAATTTCATCTTCCTTGTGGTTAATAGAGGCATTTCCATCTATATGTCATGGTACCTAGCAAAGAATATGGCTGAATTTGTGAAACATAATCTGTGTTATTGTTTTTCCTTTAGGCTATACTTTTAGTTCTGGGCATTACTTTTTTTTGAAAATTGAAATTTTGAGCTGAGTGTAGTGGTATACACTTATAGTCCCAACATTTGGGAGGCTGAGGCAGGAGGATCACTATGAGTTTGAGCCTAGTCTACATAGTGAGTTCAGAGTTAGCCTAACTACATAGTGTGACTCTGTCTCAAAAAACAAAACAACGAGAAATAAATTTTTGAGGAGGTAATCACTGATCATTTTTCAATTGTAAGAGATAATACAGAGAGATCCCTTGTATATTTTGATGAATTTTTGGCTCACTTGTTCATACTAAGCTTTCAGAAGTTCATTTACAACTTAGGTTTCATACCCCCAAGCTAGTTTTGGTGGAAGTTTCTGCTCTTTATATGATGTGGCTCTTCATATTCACCTGTCTGTACCTTTAACTTGAAGAGAAGTGGTTTTCTCTGTGACCTCATTTCTTTGAGTGGTTTAACAAGAGTTCTTCATTTTGCAGAATGCTGAGTGTTTTACTTACTAGAATGTATTGATGACTTCTGAGCTTCTTGCCTGTCCATGAGAAACTGAAAGTCACAGCTTGTATTTTCATTCTTTCATGTGGGTTGTTAAACAGCAAGAGATTTTGTTTTTGATGTGGCTCATCTTTTCTTATCCTGGATTGTGGTTTTGATGACATCTGTAGGTACTTTGCTTACCCTTAGATTCTGAGGACTTCTTTCCATTTAAAAAAAATTTAATATTTAGCAATTTTATCCTTACATTTAAGACTGTGATCCTATAGAATTAATTTTTTTTTGAAGATGCTAGGGTTCTTTTATTTTAATTTGCAAGTGGATATCTAGTTGCTCCAGTACTAATTCTTTCTCCCTTGAGTTGCTTTTAGACCTTTGTCAAATATCTGCCAGCGTGTTTACTTGGGTCTGTTTTGCGATGCCCTGTTTTATTCCATTGATTTAATATTGTCTGTCCTCTATCAATACCTTACTGTCTTGTTTTCTGTAGAATCTTACTCAGCAGGATGAACCACATTTCTACTGTTTCATCTCCTTGGATTCTGACGATGGGGAAGCTGGATCTTTTGTTAATGTCTCATAGGTTCCTAAGACTTTCTGTGTTTTTTCTTTTCTGTATTGTTTTGATTGAGTAGATTTTGTTTTTTTATTCTTAAACTGATTGATTGTATTGATTGTATTATATTGTCTATCGCCTTCATTCTACTAGTCCATTTGGTGAGTTTTAAATTTTAACACATTTTTTTATTTCTATAATTTCTAACTGGTTAGTTTTATAACTTGTATTTCTTGCTCAAATCTTTTAATTTTACATTTGTTTTAGAAACACATTTTTATAATAGCTTTTAAAAAATTCTTGTCAGATAATTCTGCTATCTGTTTCATTTTAGTGTTGGCAGTAGCTTATTATCTCTTATTCGAGTTACGGTTTTTCTTGATTTTTAGAGTGACGTGTGAGTTCTGTTTGAATCTTGGATGCTTTTTATTAGGAGACTTGGGGCCTATTTTGGTGTTTCAAGTTCCATAATTACTCACCTTGTTTAGTTTTAGCATGCAGGTTTTAATATCTCTCTTTCTTCCTTTTTTGTGCCTGTTCATGCTACCTGAGGAAGTAGAAAACTATTTCTTAGGTTAAGTCATAGGATGTCTAGTGAAGAAGAAAGGCTATGTGGGGGTTTTCCTCATCATGCTCCAGTTCTCTGATGTCTCTGGGCTAGGGAATAGTCTTAATCCTATGACTTCCTGCATTGGACTTCTTCGAAAAGGCGGTCCCTTTTGTCAAGTTCTGCCTGCCTATTCTTACGTTTTCAGTTGTGTGTGAGGGGGAAGGAGATTCGCTGGCTTTTGGGTTGTCTGCTATAATTGTCTCTTGCTGATTGCCCCTACCTTCTTTGGTTTTTCCAGAAGGCACAAGGGAGTCTCAGGCTGGGCTCAAAACTTGTGATCCTCCTGCCTTGGCCTCCCAGAGTACTGTGATTATAGGTACAAACCATGACTATGGGTTATCCCCCGCTTATTTTCCCCATTAGGTTGTCTTTTTTTTTGGTCCTTTTGAGATAGGGTGCTATGCATTTCAGGCTGGCTTTGGGCTCACTTTGTAACCCAGGCTGGTCTTGAACTTGCCTCTATCCTATCTCAGCCCCGACTGCTGGGATTACAGCAGTACACCACCATGCTTGGTGGATTGTCTTTCTTTTGTTCTATAAACCATTCACCACACTAGTACTCTTCATCTTAATTCATACTGACGTTATCAATTCTAGAACCTCCTCAAACTGTATTGTTATAATACCTTCTTAATTTGCCTTATCACATCTTGTTTTATCTTTTTTCTCTATTCAAACTGTATTATCCCCAGCTGCCAGTTTAAGATCTGTTTTATATCTCTCTCTATATTTAACTATAATATACCCACAGAAACACGTACAAATGATCCATGTTCAGCTGGATGGATTTTTACAAACTGAGCATACTTATGTAACTAGAACTGACAAATGAATCTTTTAAAAATATTGTATTCTTGACCTTGGTAGCCCTTCTTAAAAGTCAGTTAATTCAAGGAGTTTGAGCTTATTAGTTCCCTGAGCAGAGGAGTAGCAGGAGATAAATTGTATGTTGCTTCTGATTGCTTGACACATAAAGGTTGATCTTAGAAACTGTCTTTGACCACATCTCATTTTTTTTTTTTTTTTGAGACAGGGTCTTGCTATGTCATCTAGGTGGCCTTGAAGTCACTGTGTGGCCCAGGTTGGCCTTGAACTCCTGATGATCCTCCGGTCTCAGCCACCTGACTGCTGGGATTACATGTACCACCCATACCTGGCTATACCTCATGTTCATTTTTGTCTTCTGATACTGACCCTGGTTCTTGAAATTTATTTCCCTCTTTGATTTTTGTGATATGAATCGTTCTTCTAGTTCACTTGTACCTTGTCATTTCTAGGAAATCTGATAATTCCAACTTGCATTTATTTATCTTTTTCACTTCAAAAAATTCTTTAATTTTTTTTTCTTTTTTTTTTTTTTTTTTTTTTTTTTTTGTCTTTTTCATTTTTATCGGTACTGGGGATTGAACTCACGACCGCCTGCTTGCAAGGCAGGTGCTTATGCCGCTGAACCAAATCCCCAGCCCCAATTCTTTAATTTTTGATAAGTAATATCAGTGTATTTACTTATTTATTTATTTTTGTCTTTTTGAGACACAGTCTCAAGGCTGGCCTTGAACTTACTTTGTAGCCCAGGCTGGTCTTGAATTTGTAAAGATCCTTTTGCCTCTGCCTCCCAAGTGCTGAGATTACAGGTGTGTGCCACCATGCCTGGCTTTAATGTATTTACTTCGACAAAAACCAGATGTGTAAAAGAATAAACAGTAACATATCTCTTGTCCACTCTTTTGCTCAAATACTGTGTGTTCTTCGAGAGACATGTTTTTGTACTTACCTGAAAAATGAGTATTTGTCTTTTATACAAAGTTAGTACACTAAGATTCAGATCTTTTTAAATTAATAGTTCCCAATTATAGTTCTATATCAATGTATAAAAATTTCTATAGTATTTATTAGGGCTGAATGATATGCCTTTGAATGAACATATAAATATGTCTATCACATATATGTGTGAATGTTGCATACCAAACAGATTCACACAGAATAGGATTTCAGTGGCACCTGTTGAATTACTCAGCTAAAACTAAATGCAGTTGTCTTGATGGTGATTTACTTAAGAAGTCCCTATTGGAAGATATTTCAGATATTTCTAGTTATGTTTGGTTTTGCAAACACTATTTCAGTGAATAGTCTTACACATAAATATGATAACATCTACAGGATAATTATATATAGCCTGTCATTCTGTTATTTCCTAAGGTATTTATATATTTAGGGGTTCAGACATAGTCTTTATTATGCAGTTGTTACAGAATTTTTATTCTTTTACTTAAAGACAGGTGCTGTGTATTAAATTATTTTATATAGACTTTGACCTAGAATAGTGTATAAGTTAAACCCTTTGGATAGGCTGGAGTGCCCAGACTCTACGAGATTCTATTTCTCTTTTATCCTTCTGAGATTTTTACAATCTTTTTGAAGTTCCTGATAATAGAAGAAAAAATTATCAAGATGCCTTCAAAGTCAGAGGTGTTATTTATGCCAGGTTGCAGAATAAAATGATCTTCAATCTCAGGTGAATTTTTAAAAATGTAAAATATGTTGCTTTTTTTTGTCCTACAAAACAAAAGATTTCTTTTTCTTCTTTCGAAAGCATGGGATGAGATGGGGTATATCTCTACCAATACTTAATTGAGCTGTAGGTAAAATAACAGAAAGACATTTTTTGACAATTTTGGTGCTCCATAGAAGATACAGTATGTCAAAGGAATTTTTTTTGTGTGGAAGCAGTGCTGGAGATCAAACCTAGGGCATTTTATATACCAGGCAAGTGTTCTAATACTGAGCTGAACCCTTGATCTCAGAGTTCTTTTTTGAAGATATTGCATGCAAAGAGAAAACATTGGAATCATCCTTTTAATACTAAAGTGGATAATTACTTTATATAAATTTATATATGTATTTATTCTTGAGATAGGGTCTCAGTATGCAGTTTAGGTTGACCTTGAATTCATTATGTAACCCAGGCTGTCTTCAAATTCCTGATGATCCTCCTGCCTCAGCCTCTCAAGTAATAAGATTACAGAGGCATGCCACTATGAATTTAAATATATTAAGGTACATTTAGGTTTTGGTTGGTACTTTGAAAACTTTAATGAAATGGAGCTTTTTTGTCACAACTTTAAAATTTTTCTCACTCACTTTTTGATTATAAAACTGGACAGTTTTCAGTCAGAAAAATTTTGTGTTTTATTTTGTATTTGGAAATTCCACCTTTTACCATGCATGCCATCACTGAGATTAGAGACTCATCCTTCTTGTTTTTCTTTGTAGCTTGCAGGATATCATGATTTTTGGTTTCTGATGTGGATGATCGGGAACTAGAAATAAAAGGCATGTTTCTGTTTCTTCTAACTGGTTCTGAAAAACTGACTCCTTGCAATTCTAGGAAACTGAAGAATAAAATAAATTCTACTAGGGTTTTCAGTATTGATACTAGAAAAAATGATTTTTTTTTTTGGTGGAAATAGGGATTGCACTCATGACCTTGCACTTGCTAAGCAGGCGCTTATACCGCTGAGCTAAATCCCCAGTGCCCCCTCCACCCCCATTTTTTTTTTTTTTTGGTACCAGGGATTGAACTCATGACCTCCTGTTTGCCAAGCAGGCCCTTAACGCCGCTGAGCTAAACCTCTGGCCTCTGTTGTAATTATTTTAAAATAGTTTTTAGAGTTATACTTCACTGTATTAATCTTTTCTGTTGCAAATAATATAATATCACAGACTGGGTGAGTTTGTATAGAAAAGAGGTTTTTTGCAGCTTAGGATTCCAGAGGTTCAAGGTCAAGGGGCCACATCTGGTGATAGCCTTCTTGGTGGCAGAGACTTGTAGTAGTGCAGGACATCACATTTTAAGGGTCTGCATGTATGTATATGTGTATGTGAGCGTGTGTGCACATTTGGTTTTTGGTCTTTCCCTTTTCTTACAAAGCCACTGGGATTCAGTCATAGGTGCTTCATTCTAGTGACTTATTTAATCCTGACTGCCTCCTAACGGTCCCACTTCAGTTAAATTAGTTAGATTAAGCCTCTGCCTTTTCATTTTGCCCATTTTTTGCCATCATTTTGCCATCCTGGTCATTGAACCCAGAGAGTGCTAAGTTATATCCCAGAACATTTTTATTACATTTTGAGACAGTGTCTTGCTAAATGGTGTAGGCTGACCTCAGACTTGTGGTCCTCCAGCCTTAGCTCTTGAAGTGGTAAGATTAAAAGCATGCACCACCAGTCTAGTTTCTACCCTGTGTCTTACAAGATGACTAGACTAAATTTGACATGTGAGGCCATGGGTGAGTACACACTCAAATCATAGCCAAACCTAATATTCATATGCTAAAGAATTCATCCATTGAAACTGCACATTTCATTTGCTGTAAGTACACTCACAGAGTTGTGAAGTTATCACTACAGTCGATTTTAGAACATTTTCACCATTACTAAAGGAGATATAGTTACCTTTTAATTTGCCACTCCCCATTTCTCCCCAGAGTCACCAGCCCCAGTCATACACTGATCTGTCTCTATCTCTAGATTTGCTTATTTTAGATATTTCATGTAAACAAGATGATGCACTATGTGGTCTTTTGTGTCTGGACTCTTTGGCTTAGCGAAGTATTTTTAAGGATAATCCATAGTATATCCTGTGTCAATGCTTCATTCCTTTACATTTCCAGATCATATCCCACTATATGAATATTATTATGTTTTATTTATCCATCTACTGATTGATGAATATTTGGGTTGTTTCCATTCTGCAACTGTTATAAATGGTTTTGCTTCAAACATTCATGAACATTTTTTGTGTAGATATTTTTTGCAAAGTGAGATAACTGAGAGTCAGACATTTCACTTTATTTATGTATACTAAGCATACTTTACCACAGAGTGCCATCTCCAGCTCCTGTAGACATAGGTTTTTATTTCACTTGAGTATAAACCCAGAAGTACACTCTCTGGGTCATGTGATAACTGTGTTTTAGCTTTCCAATAATGGCTGTAGCATTTTGCATTTGTACTAGCAAGGTATAAGCTATAATTTCTGCATAGTCTCCCCAACATTTGTTGTTATATCTTTTTTGATTATAAATTTTCCTACTAGTATAAATTACTATTGCATTGTAGTTTTGCATTTTCCTAATGATTAACAATATAGATTATCTTTTCACATGCTTTAATGGGCATTTGTGTTTCTTTGGAGAAATGTCTGTTCAAATCCTTTGCTCATTTTATTTTGTCTTTGTATTATTGAGGTATAAGAATTAGCCAGACATAGTGGTTCATGCGTATATCCTAACACAGTAGAAGGCTGAGGTAGGAGGATCACAAGTTTGAGCACAGCCTGAGCAACTTAGTGACTTAGCAAGACGCTGTCTGAAAAAAGAAAAAGAAAAAAAAAAAGAATTATAAGAATTCTTTGTACATTCCTGATAAAAGTTCTTATCAAAGTGTGATTTTCAAATGTTTTATCTCATTCTGTGTATTATCCTTTCACATTTTTAAATGTCATTTGAAGCACAGAAGTTTTAAATTTTGGTACAATTCAGTTTATATATATTTATTTTCTGCTTGCAGTTTTGTTAGAAACCATTGCTTAAGCCAGGGTTACAAACCGTATTCCTATGTTTTCTTCTGAGTGCTTTATAGTTTTAGTTCTGTGGTTTTAGATCAGGGATCCATGTAGAGTTGACTTTTTTTATATATTCTAAGGAAGGTATTCTGCTTCCTTTACTTTTGTGTGGAAATCCAGTTGTCCCAGAGCCACATATTTGCTGAGGAGCCTTCCTTTTTCCATTAAATAAATGAGGCACATTTGTGAAAAATCATTTTAACGTAATTATAAAAATTCATCAGAGCACTCATATATACTTCATTGATCTCTGTGTTTTCCTGTATGCCTGTGTCATCCTGTCTTGATTGCTGTAACTTTTTAGGTTTTGAGATCAGAAAGTATGAATTCTGCAATACTGTTTTTTAAGGTTTTTATTGGGAATTTTTTATATGGGGGACTAATGTACGGCCTTTGCACTGAGCTATATCTCAGCCCTTTTTTATTTTTAAGCTTTTTAGTACAAGAGATTGAACACACGACCTTGCGCTTGCCAGGCGGGCGCTTACACCACCGAGCTAAATCCCTGGCCCTTTTACTTTGTATTATAAGACAAGGGCTTGTGTTTGGGTGGAACTGGAACTTGTGATTCTCCTACCTCTGTCTCCCAGAGTGCTGGGATTACAGGTATGCACCATTGCTCCCAGCTTCGGAACTTTCTGTTATTATTCTGGCCCCTTTGCCTTACTGTGTATTTTAGAAATCACTTGTTAATTTCTGTATAAAAACAGAGGTGATACTATGGATTCTGTTAAATCTGTAGGTCAGATTGAGGGGTATTGCTATCTTTAATGACATTAACTTTTTTCTGTCTTTGAACAAGAGTCTTTCAATTTTTTACATTCAGAAAATCCTAGTGTTTTATAAAGAATAAAAAAATGTTTATTTTGTTCTGGAGATCGAATTCACAACCTTGTGCTTGCCAGGCAGCCGCCTATATAAAAAGTACAAAATTTGTATTTCCTTCAGTTTATTCCTCGGTGTTTTGTTCTTTTTTGATGTTGTAGGTAGAATTGTTTCTTAATTTCAATTTTGGATTGATGTAAATGTTTACAAATATGATTCAATTTTATATATTAAAATTCATATTTTTTAATATTACAAAATTATTTTAGTAGCTTTTTATTGCATTCCTTAAGATTCTCTGTATACAAGATAATGTCATCTACATATATAAATAGCTGTACTTCTTCCTTTTTCATTCAGATATCTTTTTTCATGTTGTAATGTTTAGAACATCTAGTGTACACTGAATAGAAGTTGGCAAAAGACATGACATCTGTCTTTTGGGGGAAGCTATTTAGTAATAATGATTTTTTTTTTTTTTTTACCCTCAGAAGAGTGAAACACTACTTTGTTTTGAGGACTGATTTTTTTCTTTTTGATTGACAACTATTTTTATATGTTTGCATACACAGATATGTGCTGATTAGAAGGCTCACTTGTGCAGTGCGGAGGATAAACAGTGCCTTACAAAAATGGGGTTTGGGAGTGACCTGAAGAATTCACATGAAGCTGTATTAAAATTGCAAGACTGGGAACTACGATTACTGGAAACAGTGAAGAAATTCATGGCTCTGAGAATAAAAAGTGATAAAGAGTATGCATCTACTTTACAGAATCTTTGTAATCAAGTTGATAAGGAAAGTACTCTCCAAATGAATTATGTCAGCAATGTATCCAAGGTAAGAAGCGTTAATTTAATAATTTCTTATGTATAACATCATAACTGTCCTTAAAATAGATCATACTATTGAATGAGCCTACCCAAGTGAGTTTGTAGAGTTCTAAGTTTTCTGAGTACAGTTTCAGCTGCATCTTTGACATTATCCTATGCTTTGCAGTTCAGAATACATTTTAATTTCCCTTTTGATTTCTTTTGGATTCATATGTTCTTTCAAAGTCTTGTATTCAATTTATAAATACTTTTTTTTCCAGAAACCTATTATCAATTGTGAGTTTAGTCCACTATTTTCCAAGAGCCTATTTTATATAATGAATGTTTTTAAATTTATGAATAGTTCCTTTATATCCCAGAGTATGGTTTTTCTTGGTAAATCTTTCATGTGGACTTGATAAGTATATGTATTCTTCGTTGTTGCTGAGAATACTAAGAATACTCTGTAGATGACAATAAGGATGAGATGGTTGATAGGGATGTTTAAGTCTTTTATTTTAAAGTATCATGATATTATGGGTAAGCAGAATGATAGATCATACATATGGATAGTATATATTCCTGTGTATAGTGTATAGCTCCCAGGATTTATTATGAAAGTGAAGAAGTTTCACAAGTTGGAGAATCAGAAAATCTGGTGAGACAGTTCAGTTTATTTGTAGGGGAACTGACACCATGATTCAGTCTGAGACCTAAAGCCTGAGAACGTGGGGAGTTGTTGATACAAGTCCCAGAGTACAGAACCTAAAAACTTGACGTGCTGGCATTGAGGGCAGAAGGAAACATTGAGAAGTGGAGAATTGGGTAGCTGACTTTGCTCTTCACCTCCTGGACCCTGTTTCTCTGTCATTCTCTGACAACTTGTAAAATTTTTGGCATAAGTGTTTCAGGCTTCTCTTGAATGTTCCTTTCTGTAGTTCTAGAATCGACTCTTTTTTCCGTAGAGTTCTAGTTCTTTTAATAGAAAATATTTTGAGTATCTAAACAATTTACTATGTGTGGAATCTTAGGGTTACTGTATTGTGCAATTATAAGTAATGCTGCAGTAAAAGGCACTGTACAGATATATTTTTGATCATTATGTATTTTCAGGATAAATTCCTGAAAGTGGGATTTCTGTATTAAAATGTAAATATGCATGTGGTTTTGTTGTATAGTGCCAATATAACTGTACATTTTTTGCAGAGATTTTACACCATTTGATACCATTTTCCATATTCATCAGAACTATACGATGTTACCAGCTTCTGCTTACTCTAGGCAGAAGTGTATGTTGTCAGGCTTTTGAATTTTTGTTTATCTGATAGATAAGAAATTATATATACCATGATTTTATTTTACATTTATGTAAAAGCACAAACATATTTTAATATTTCACGTTTAACAATTATTTCATTTTAAAGATTTGTTCTATGGTGCAGATAATTTTACTGTTTTTAAATTTTTTTTTTTTTTTGTACTAGGAACTGAACAGAAGACCTTCACACTGAAATACTTCCCTAGGCCTTTTTATTTTTTATTTTGAGACAGCACCTACTAGGTCCCTAAGTAACCTGAAGCGGGCTTGAATGTGGGGCCCTCCTGCCTCATCCTCGCAGAAAGTTGAGCTTGTAAATGAACAACACTGTCTTGGCTCTGCTTTTCATTTTTTGAAGCAGGGTCTCACTAGTTTCCCCAACAGTGATTAAATTTGTGATTCTTCTGCTCCAGCCTCTGGAGTAGCTGAGATATCAAGCATGTATCTCTATCCCCAGATTGCTGTGTTTTGTCTAGAATTATACCTGTGCAAATACTACTAATTCTATTTTGAAACAGTATAAAGGTACAGTTAATCCCAAATCACACAGTATTCAAAGGGAGTTGTTGGCTTACATTTTAAACACAAAGAGGATTTAATATAAGCAACACTTCAGATATGATGTGAGAATCAAAAGTAATTCACGATGCTTTTTGGTGAATCAGATTTATTATGTGGTACTAACATTGTATATATATTGTATATACAGTATAAAATGTTTTAATATTACATATATAATATATTATCATATATAAAATGTTTTATATATTATATATTGTTATATATATGGTAATACCAAGTACCAAAGTTTCTGCTGTATATACTATGGCATATTCACAAAATACAATGAATACAGCTACCTAATGCCATCAGGGGAAGGCAGGGATCTTTAATACAAGCAGCAGTGTGCCAGCCTAAATCAGGGCATGTGAGATTTCAGCTTGTTTGGTATGCTTATTTGGCTGTAAACTGTGGTTGAAAATAGGTGTGTTTTAAAGTGTGCTATGGAATCATGGGTTAGGAACAGCATTAACATGAAATTTCGTCAGTTTTATTGGAATTGTGAGATTATACATCTTTTTTTTTTTTTTTTAATTTTATTTAAGGAGAAAAGAAAAAAAAGCAGGGAAAGGGTACAAGTTATACAGATTTACAGAAAAAAAATGAACAGTAGGAAATTACTAGTTAATGGATTACATATTGTCATCTTAGAAATAATTGTTCAAGTCACAAAATTAAAGCTTGTAAAGTGGACATTCCATCAATGATACTGCAAACAGTTCTGTTCATTGATCCAATAAAACTCTGTGATATCATTTTCTATCTTATACACTTAAATATACATGCAGTTATATAGTTTGGAGCACTTTCTTTTCCTCTCTTTTGTACCATGACTATTACACATTTTGGGTTTCATTGCTCCCACGGTTCTTATTACTTTTTTGGAAGAGAGTAAAACCAAATGTGACATAACAGAACAGAATCGGTCAAGTCAAAAGGGTGGACATAATAGATAATGTAAAAACATAATACAAGGTGATCAACAATGGTTACCATAATGCCTCCCGCTATCTCTAATAGAATTGCCTATATCATTAGTTATAATACAATTGAACAAAACAGTAAAGAATAAAACCGACAAAACCAAAACATTGGAGACATTGTAGGTCTTCAAAAGTAGATAAAAGTCAACAAGAATGGGCGTCATAATGAATCTCATTATCTTCACAGCTGATGCCTAAACTTTCGAACCTGATACTATCCAGCAAAACAGAATAGGGGAACATCAGTTAAAAACCAGATGGTGAGAGTAATACAGGGCTTTAAATCAAGGTAATGAAAAGTCAAAGTGGGTTACTATAATATATCCTGCTATTTTTTTTCCTTTAATTAAAAGTATAAAGATAAAAAAGTAAATAATGGAGTGGAGATTGAGATAAAAGAGGGCATAACAACGAAACGGCGCAGATCAAAACATAACCATTTAAGCAGAATAGTGTTTCACCACCAGATAATCCTAACCTAAAAGTAGTTACCATATTGTTTCTTTCTTTGAAATCCTTGAGTACAACTTCGTATACTGTAGCATTAAGTATATCAAAACAATGTAAAACCATTCAAGAGAATGACAGCATTACAGAGTATTTAGAATCGACTAACAAAATGAACAATGGTTTCTGTATAATCTCCTTGTCTTTAAAAGGTTTTTGCTTATACTATCGTACATAATAATATCCAGTTTTTGCTTATACTATCGTACATAATAAAATCCAATAAGATACAGCCTATTTAGACCATTGGAGACAGAAGGACAAAAGCTAGATGAGACTTCAAAACAAGATGATACTAAATCTGTATTACCTATTAAGATGTCATTTTCTCCAAAATAGCTGTTCCTATCATCTAATCTTCTCTGCCTCATTTCTGTTAAGCTCTTTTTCTGTCCGTAGCTGTCAGTTTGTCTTCTTCATTTTGTTCTCTGCTCCATTCGTTGTGGCCTCTCTGCCATTATTTCTGGATTCTTTGTATTTTTCTTTTTTTAGAATATCCTGCAATACTCTCTGTAGAGTTGAATTGGTGGTTGCAAATTCCCCCAGTTCCTCTTTATCCTGGAAGCACCTTGTTTTTCCATCAATTTCCAGGGACAGTTGTGCAGGATATCTCAATCTTGGCTGGAGATTATTATCTTTCAATGCTTGAATTATTTCCCCCCACGCTCTTCGTGATTTGATGGTTTGTGCAGAGAAATCTGCTGTAATTCTGATGGGTGTTCCCTTGTAAGTGGTCTGTTTCTTGTCTCTTACAGCTTTTAATATTCTGTTCTTGTATTGAATTTCTGGAATTTTTATTATTATATGCCTGGGTGTTGCTCTGTTTGGGTTGTAGGTAGCTGGGGTCCTGTATGCCTCATACATCTGAGTATCTTTACCTTTTGCTAAATTAGGAAAATTCTCCTGGATTATTTCTGTGAGTAGCTTTTGTAGTTCACTTGTTTGTGTCCCTACTTCTTCTTTTATGTTCTTAATCCTTAAGTTATGGATCCTCTTATCATCTTCTTGTCTTTGTATTATTGCTGTTTGTTTCTTTGTTATTTTTAAGAAGTTTTTCATTTCATTCTCCCATATTACAAGTCTGCCCTCCAGTTCAGATAGTCTGTCCTTAGTTTCTTTCAAGCTGTTATGCCAGTCTTCTATAGACTTCTTAGTATCTTGGTAGTCCCTTTGAACCTGCTTCACGTATTCTATGCTTTCTCTGTTTTCTCCATCAAACAATTCTCCCCTTTTTTTCTGTTCTTCCATTCCACCACCTGTTTTTTCTTGGGTGGTACTTAGCATTTCTCTAACTATTCTGCATACTTCTAGCTTCAGGTCATTGATAACTTCATTCCTGAATTGGTCTATGAGGCTCTCTATATGGTGCCTTATGTGTATTGGTGTGGTGTCTGCTATTGCCTGTTTCTCAGAATTGGAGGCCGAGGAGCCTTTCTTGTTGCTGCCTCTTCCCATGCTGCCTCTTCTTCTCTGTTCCTTATATATGCAAGCTTATATAAGAGGCCCAGCTTCTCTCCCAGTTAGCCACAGCCTGATCGAATTGCGCCAGTTAGGTGTTCCCGCTCACCGCTGCGCACCAGGGAGTTACGGACCAGGCAGCCTACGTGTCTCCCCTCCCGGCCTCCGTCAGGCTCTGCGATCTGGGTTGGGACAGTCTACCAGGTCCGCCGGCAGCGTCACGCAGGCCAGGCACTTTTCACCAATCCTGCCCGAGAGGGGGATGTGTGACTGGAGTCGCCACCGCGCCCTGCTCCCGCAGGACTGCTCGGGCCCAGAAAGTCCTCTGCTGGAGTCAAACTGTGGTAGTGTGTCAGTTTCTCTCACTCACCTCACCACAAGTCAGTGCACGCCTCCCTGCCGTTCGCAGATTGCCGTTCTCAGAGCTTCCGCGCGTCTCTCTCCTTGCCGCGCCCTGTAGAGGCAGCCAGCCGCCGTGCGGCGGGAAACCCAAATCGCGGCTTACAATGGCGCGGTTCCAGCCTCCACACCGAGTCTTTTCTGTTCCTGTTTTAGCAGCAGGACTGCATTCCAAGTTGGCTTCTCTCAGCCCAGTTCGTTCCTGAGTCAGCAGAGCATATCTCCACCGACTTATGTCTCCTTAGTCCGCACCATTCCTGGCTTCTGAGCCGAGTCTTTCAGAGAGCCTCCGGTAGTTGCTGTTATCTGTCCGCCATGTTCTCCCGGAAGTCGAGATTATACATCTTCAGGGTCCACCTTTTTAAGGAATATAATCATGAGAGATGAAACTTGGGTCTGTGGTTTTGATTCTGAGGCCATGTTTAGAGTTCTTAGTAGAAGTTATCCAGTTTTGCTGGTATGAACAAAAACACATCAGTTAAGATCCAACATAATGATGTGTTTTTTTGATGGAGCTATATCAGCTAAGTTTATACCAGTAACACTATAGTGAATTCTGAATATTGTAAGGATTTATTAGAGTTTTTAAGAAATGATATGTCTAGAACATGGCCTGATAGGTGGGCAAATGGTTTCATCTTCTGTCGTGATAACACTTTGTATCATACATTGCTTCTGGTACAGCAGTTTCTGTCAGGTAAAAACATTAGTGTGTCCTCATCCATGTCACTCATCAGGTCTGGTGCTGTGTAACTCTGGTCCTTCTCCAAAGTCAAAATGATCACGAAAGGTAAACGTTTTGAATCGATTTCTGATCGTTGAGGCAGCCATGATAGTACAACTAAAGATAATGATGAGGAAAGACTCCCAGAACTGCTTCAAAAAGTGGTAAAAATGATGGGATAAATGTGTTCAAAGTGAGGGAGATTAATGATAATGTCTTTCATTGTAGCACATTAAGAATTCACTGTATATTTTGACCATACTGTGTATATTTAAGGCAAAATTCCTCATGTCTGGCTGTAGAGTCAATTCTGATATAACACTTGATTTGAAAACACAGATTAGTTTCAACACAACTGTTGTACTAGTGAATAATCTAAACTTTTTTTGTAAAGATTTTATTTGTAGAACTGGAGTAAACACAAAGTTGAGTGCAAAAAACCATACCTACCCAACTGAAGCAGGCTGTTAAGGAATATATTTCAGACGTCAGTCTTTTACTGGCTAGCATTGTTTACTCTTTTTGTTTTTAATAAGTCATAGTCATGCACATGTGGTATTGCAACTTTCTGTTAAATTCTAGATAATTTTTCTACCACTTTACAGTAACTCACAAGTTATAACCATTCTAAAAGCTACTTTGACAAGCAAACTTTGTGTCTTTTCAAGGTAAAGTTTCTTGTTTATTGTAATAGTTATTTATTTTTTAAGTCACTTAATATGTGTGAAATGTGCAAAGTTTTTGATTTCTTTTCCTTTTTATGTATCCTTGCTTAATTTTTGAGAGTTATACTACTAACTTTATTTGACCATATACTCTATGACTTTTATTATAGATTTTGCATAACCCAGTGATTATTATGGGTATAAATGTTTTGTTATGGTAGAACACTACCATTGTACACTAGAATTAGTTAGAGAGTTTTAAAATACTGATGCCTGAACCCCATTAAAAGTTATTAAATCAGAATCCCTGGTTATGGGGCTCAATAATTGGTATTTTTGAAATGCTCTCATTTGCTTTTTATGGCAGCCAAAATTGTGACTATTTGGAGTAGGGAAACCAGGAACCTTTGAAGAAGATAAAGAAAGAGAGGCTCTTATGAGAAGAGAGTATCTAAAGTTTTGCAGTAGAATCTTTGAAAACCTCATATTTAGGAAACTCTAATGAGTTGTTTTCTGCATTTCTATATCCCATAAGGACTGAGAGACTCCAACATTCTTCTTATGTATTAGGCAAAGTCAGAATAAGAATAACGGCTTCAGAGAACCATTTATTTTGAGTCATTGTGTAGTACAAAGCTATGTATTCTTCATGGAATTTTAATGCTGCATTTAAAAACATTCAGGCATGAAGAAAGAAAACAAGTAGTTGGAGTATACAGTCTGTGGCAAAATGCTGTTTATGACAACTATTATTAGGTATTTTTCAAGCTTGAGTCATCCTGTTGATTATTTTCAGTGCTTTACTATAATTACAGCTCCGGTAGTAGTTTGTTCTTTTACTGTGTGCCAGAATACATACTTTTTGGTGTAATGAACTCAGAGCATTTTAAAAAATATTTTATTTTTTTGAAGGTAGTAAAATACAACAGAACAAGATGGAATAAAGCCAGTTGAGACAGTGTAGTAAAATTGGTACAGAACTTCACAGCAGGTTACTGGGATAACAGTAATAGGTACCATAGTATATCTTGTTATCTTCACAATAGTAGTTCTTTCAATCAGGTACAGCAAAATCAAACAAAATACAGAACATTATAAAACTTATCAAAACAGAATATTGAATAGAGAAATACCATTCAACAGAACAAAGCAAAACAGTAATAAAAATATTCGCGTTCAAAGAGATGGTAGAAGGAAATCCCCTTTATTTGTTATATTGCATATGGTCAACCTCCCAAGAGATGCTCAGATCTCTGGCTCTCATTTGCTAACGGAATGGGGATGGGATGGGTATTTGATTTTCATCCCCGGCACCAGTAGACTTGCCACCATATACCAGGGAGGTGAGCTGGTTGCTTGGTTTCCCAGCACCCTAAGTTCCAACATAGCGCAGATCTTGGGAGACACTGGGTGGTTCTGGCCCTGAGGCAGCCGCAGCTTGCCCAAGCTGCAGAACTCAGAGCACTTAAATTACTACCTGTCTCCAGAAGACTGATTTACATCACTATACATCTGTTGGTTCAACGGTAGAAGGCAGAAAGGCTATGATGTACTTTCGTGGCTCTTCATTTTTAAAAACATTGAACAGTTTATTTTCTTTATATCATGTATTCATTCTTGTATACCCAGTACTACTGACCATTTTTGGTTTCCTAAAATAAAGTAGACATTTTAAAATTTAACTATTTTATAAAGCTGAGCTGCTATTTAGTAAAAGGTGAAAGATTTATACGATCTAAAGAGAAACCAGAGTATAAGATGCTTTTTAGTGTATATTCCTGATGTATTTTTTCTCTAATGTAAAATTTTTTTTTTCTCATGTAAAATTTCTCCTGAATAATTCTAAGTCAAATAAGTGTTGCATTTTAGTTTTGATTACAGTAGATGACATTAAAATCAAATTTAAAAACTAAAAACCATTTGAGATGATAAATTTCAGGTAAAAACAGTATTTTTATGATATAATATTATTATTTAATGTACAACTTTGAATTCTGAAAAGTCATTTAAAATCTCAAGCCAGTAATTTTTATTTTTCTAGGGCATAGGAAAATATGTGCTCTTGAGGTCTCTGTTTTAAAGTAGGTCTATTTATGATTATAGTATTTTTGATTGTGGTATTAGGGTTAGTTCACAAAGAAGGTTTATTTCTTAATTCTTCCAATTATGAAGATTCAAAAGAGGAACCATTATTTTAGTTAGAAAGCCAATTATGTTGAGAGAACTGTTGTGTGTCTGTAGCTTCTCATAAAGTATGGCATATGAGGAATGAATCTTGACCTAGAGGGACTTTTTTACTTAGATATACTCATGCTACAAAATAGGTGAGTAAAGGGAGCAGAGAATATTTCACTTTGACTTTTAGCCTCTAATTTATTGATAATGTGGTGAACAGAAGATTAAAGTTCGCTGTGTAATTTGTAACTGGCTTTAAGTTATTCTCATCAGTTTAGTGTAGATAATAGTTCTAAAAACTGCTTTTAGATATAAGGGCTTTTGTGTTCTGTTTCTTTCCTATTCCCTAAATATCAAGTTAGAACCAATTTAACTTATTTAAGTGAGATAAATTCGTATTTACAGGTGAGCTGTTCCATTTTAGCTATGTGACCTCAAACAGATTAATCTCTTAATACAGTTTCCACATAAATGAGACTAAAATACTTGTGTCATTATAGTGATGAAAGCATTTGTAAATAAGAGGAAGCCTATGAACTGGCAAAAAGTAGACAGTATTAGAGAGGAGGAGTAGAAAGTCATTTAGACACGTGAGATTAGCTGTAAAAAAAGGTGAGGTGAGAAAGGAGTAATGGAATTCATCAGCTCTACCAATTGGTTCTTTGTTACACAAGACCTGAGTGATAAAAGCAGTATTTATTTGTTAAATCTTAAGAGAAATGTTGTGTCCCCTGTGTATAACCTGGTTCATCTTTATCTAAAGCAGAGTTTTAATTTTTATTTCCCTAGAATTATTTGAGGGATTTAAAAACAAATTAGGGCAGTAGATAGAAGGGTTGTTGGATTGTGGGAATACAGAGAGAGAGGGCTTTGTTTCATAAAGAAATATTGAAGCTAGGAATGGTGGTGTGCTCCTGTAATCCAGGCTGCATAGGATGCTGAGGCAGGAGGATTGCAAGTTCAGCTCAGTTTGTATAACTTAGCAAGATCCTACCTCAAAAATAAAATATGAATCTGGAGGTGCAGCTCAATAGTTGCGATCTTACCTAGCAAGCGAAAGGTCCTAGATTCAATCCTCAGTACCTCAAAACAACACAAACAAATGTTGAGCCAAAGAAGCCAATCAAGGAGAAATTAAGGATACAGGAAAAGGGATAAAACCTAACAACTTCTGTGGGACATAAAGAGAGAATAGGAAATAGCAGGGTAAATAGCAAAACATCACAGGGAGCAAGACGGGAGGTAAATACCTCTTCTCACTCATTCTCTCCCTCATCTTTGCCCTCTCCTTTACAAAAAAAGCATCTCACAATTAAAAATGACCCTCATGTGTTCTCAAGACCTATTACCTATTTGTTTTATATAAATAGGTATTTATATATATTTATATAAATAGGTATTTATATAAGTATTATATATAATAAATATATATTTTTATATAAATAGGTATTTATATATTTATATAAAACATATATTATGGGATGTCAAAATAAGATTACCAAATTTGAATTTGATGAATCCAGGCTGTGACCAAGAATTTGCTTCTTTTAGGTTGTGATTCAGAGTCTTAAGCAATTATGGTTTATGATTCCATTGAAATGTTATAGAAAAAGAACAATTTTATTCATTTACATCAAAAGTAGTAAAATAGTAGTATGTTATTAGTAGTAGAATAGTAGTGTTTTTATAAATATTTGAAATTAACACGAATCCTTCCTGCTATGACAGTCTCTAGTAATTGTTTCTGCATAAAATTTTGAAGACCTATAGTGAAAAGCATTCCTCTATCACTTTTTTTTCATTAGGAATCTAATGAATAACAAATGATTTATTGTTCTAGTAATCTCTGTGTGCCCACTTTATCCCACCCAGCATTGTGGGTCTCTGCTATGGAGGCAATGTATAGAAATCCAGAGAATACCAGTATTTATGACACAGGCAGCTACAGAAGAGAAGGTACCAAAGACTGAGAAAGAAATTGGTGACATTGAGGCATTAAAATGTTGTAGGCAGAGCATGCTTTTAGTGTGTTGGAAAGCAAATGAGTAGTTTCAGTGTGGACTGCTAGAAAAGTCTTTAATCCTTTTCCTAGCATTTTGCATAGTCTCTATTGAATTTTGAAGCATTTGTAGTTGAAGTTGACAATATTAAATACAAATCACTCATAGTTTATTTCACAATTGTCAGAATCCTGCCATTTCATATTTATATTATTATTTCTATAAAGCTAAATATCTAAAGCTTTTGAAGTCTAAAATCACAGAAAAATGCGTACCTCTAATATAAATACTAATTTCCTTTTCCTTCTTTTCTTCCTCCCTTCCTTCTTTTTTCTTTTTTTTTGCCATGCATAGTGAATACATTCATCTTGGGGAATTTACATATATGCACATATGTACATATATAACATAACATTTTAATCATTTTTACTTCTCCTTTCCCTCCCCTCTCTATCTCTCACCATTCCTAGATCTCCTTTGCATCTTCACAAAGTCTGCCTTCCTATTTCCTATCATCTGTGTTTTCTTTTGCTCTTTATTTATACTTTGTATTTTTTATATAAGAGAAACTATATTTAATTTCCTGTATCTGATTTTTTTCACTTAGTGTTATGGTCTCCAGGTACATCCATTTTCTTACAAATGATTGAAATTTATCTTTTTTTATGATTTGTTTTTACATATTTTTTCCCCATGTAGTCGCTGTGCATTTGTAGTTTTTCTTTGGAGATGTGTCTAATTCAATTCAGTTGCCTGTGTTTTGGGCATCTTTAGTACAAATGCTAATTTTCCTTTTTCCTTTTTTTTTTTAGTCTTGGCTACTTATGATTCAGCAGACTGAACAACTTAGTAAGATAATGAAGGCACATGCAGAGGACCTAAACTCTGGACCCTTACATAGGCTTACCATGATGATCAAGGATAAGCAACAGGTGAAGAAGAGTTACATAGGTATTCATCAGCAGATAGAAGCAGAGATGATCAAGGTTTGTCTTTCCATATTGAATTTTTTAATTTGTTTAAATTCACTGAATATTTTATTTTGCATGACTTTAAAAGTATTGATCATTTCCTCACAAGAAATAGGTTTGGCGACATATATGGATTTGTGTGCGGGAGTGTGTGTGTACACTTGTGTGGGACCTTAAAAACTGAACTCAATGTGTTTATACTAACCCACATGCTAGCCCTTTTTTATTTTTTATATTGAGACAGTGGCTTGTTAAGTTCCCTGTGCTAGGCTGGAACCTACAGTCTTCCTGTCTCGGCCTTCCTGTCTCGGCCTTCTGAAGTGCTGAGATTACAGCTGTGACATATTATTACCATTTTATATACAAAATATTACTGATTGTAAGATATTTGTTACCTTTTATACATTTAAGAATAAATGTTTTCAACTATATGTTTGCACTATAATGTAGTTCTTTTAAAAATCATATAGAATATTTTACTTGTTTACTGAAATAACTTTTAGCCTTTTAAAAATTTAATATATAACACTAAGCATAAATAACAGAAAATAGAAGCAAAATAACTTAAGATATTTCTAAATAGTTTTTATACTTACAGCTTATTTCTTTTGATAGTTTCTTAAAGCTGTCTTTATTATGAAATTTTACCAGTACACAAAAGAAAAAAAAATAATAGCATGAACTTCTACCTACTCATCACTTAAAAATTCATTTTATTTTTTCCTATTGTCCCATTCACTTTTTCTTCTACACTGAATTACTTTAAAGAAAATCTCAAGTATGATTTTGTTAATAAATATTTTAGTATGTATTGCTAAAAAAATTCTTTAAAAGACACTATAGTATCCTTAATCTGCCTAAAATGCCAATATAATTCCCCAATGTTAATAAATATCCTATCTTTAATGATTGCCACTTAAATGTTTTTTTTACTATTGCTTTCTTTAAATCAGGGTTCAAATGTAGTCCATATTGCATTTGAATAATTCTCATTTAATCTTTAGGTTTTCCTTCGTGGCCTTTTAAAGAAAGTGCCATTTATTTATTGAAAAAAACTGAGTAATTTGTTTTATAGCAGTGAGTTTCATTCATTTTGGATTTGATGTTAATATCTTATTATATCTCATTTTCCTTCATCTTGTATTTTTCCTGTAAAGTAGAAATTAGATTTACAGGCTTGAGGAGATTATTGTGTTTTTTGGACAAGAATATACCTAAGTGGTCTTGTATACTTGCTGATGTTTTATGTCCAAAGTTGTACAGTGCCCACTTTATTTTTCTGTGATGTTAAACTTCACTAGTGAGTCTCTGTGCTATCAACTAGATAATTTTTCCTTTTTCAGTATCGAGGATTGAGTTACATCCCCAATACTGAATCTTGGGGACTTCATACTGAGCTGTCTCCCCAGCCCTTTTCATTTATTCATTTTTGAAGCTCAGTGACAGTGTGTTACTATGTTGCTGAGGCCGTGTTTGAAATTACCATCCAAGAAGCTTTCCATTAGACTTTCACCTAATAATTTTAGAAGATTAATGCTTATTGCTTAGATTATTACTTTATTTGAATTTGTGCAACACTTGCACAGTATTTTACTTTTATCATTTTCTACCCTTATCTACTTTTCAAAGCAAGTTAGCTAAAATTTTTGTGTAAAGAATATATTCCTGTATCAACTCTTTGGTTCTATAAACTATATTTCATTTAGGAAAACCTAGAGAAGTGCTTACTTTATCTAGTTAATTTGCCAATGTGCGGAATAATGAATTGGTTCTTCACCAATTCAGAATTAACCAGAATTTTGGATTTGATGTTAATAACTCTGGTTAATACAGAATTAACCAGAGTTTATCTTGAAAGAATGATTTGGCTTATTACGCAGTGTTTTTCTCTGTGCCATCAAGAACATTTGTGATTCAGAATCTTTCAGTATGTGGTCTCAGATTGTTTTCCAAGTTGCTGGTGCCTCTTCTGCTTGTTTTTAATGCTGTCTCTTTCTCAGTATTTAGAAGGCATACTGGAAGATGTACAAACTTCTGGGATTTATGTTTTTACTTAAATTGTTTAAGTAGCTTTTTTACTATCAGGTCAAAGAGTTACATTTGTTTATTTATCCACATAAACAGTAGTCAGATTCATACATGTTGTGTGTGACCCCTGGCTTGATTGCTGCCTGGTCAAAGTGCTTATCTCTGTGAATAGGATGCATCTTCTTTACAGAGATGTTAAAGTGTTTAAAAAAAGTGCATGTTAGAACTGGTGAAATAGGATTGTTAAGTTATTATTAAAGAACATGCATTACAATAAAAATACTTAGTTTTTAATGATAGAAAAGACTTATGTTGCAAATTACTTACCATAACATTTCATTTTTTGAGGCACTTAAAATATTCTTGACTAGTTTAAATTTAAACATTTAGCAAATTATGCATTTTGTTTCTTTGACAGGTTACAAAAACAGAATTGGAGAAATTAAAATCTAGTTATCGACAGTTAATCAGAGAAATGAATTCTGCCAAAGAGAAATACAAAGAAGCTTTAGCTAAAGGTATGACAAAATTATGAAAAATGTTTATGATTTTTATTTTTGTAAATTGAAAGTTGTCTTTATAAGCAGCAGAGTAATTCCATTTAGAGCAGTTAAATTATGAAGTATCAGAATGAACCAGACCGCTTGTCATTCTATTTTTTTTTTTTTTGTATTTTAAATGATTAGTAGTTTCTCTTTCTATCTCTCTTTCTCTCTCTTTTTTCTTTTCTGAGACAGGGTCTTTCTGTGTAGTCCAGGCTATTTATTTAAAAAAATTTTTAGTTTTTTTTGGTACTGGGAATTAAACTTACAACCTCTTGTTTGCTTAAGCTGCTGAGCTAAACCCCGGCTTTTTTTTTTTACTTTAAGTTTGGTATATGTCTTTGAAGGGATTTGTCCATTTCATTAAAGTTTTTGAATTTATTAAGCTGTCCATATTATTCCTTTACTTACTTTTACATTTATGGCAAAGTTTCCTTTTTCATCTTTGGTCTTAGTACTTTGTATTATTTTCCCCTAATAATCTGGCTAGAGGTATATCACATTTATTAGTCTTTTTAAAGATCAACTTTGGATTCTTTGAGTTTTACTAACATTTTCCTTTTCATTTTATTGATTAATGCTGTGCTGTTTGTTATTTCCTTCTTTAGGATGGTTTAGGCTTATTTGCACTACTATTTTGCAGTGCTGGGATTGAACCAAGGGCCTTGCTAGGCAAGTGTGCTACTACTGAGCTATAACTAAAGTCCTCAGAAATTTTTGTATGTGTTTTGTTTATTTTCAGTTCAGAATACTTGCTAATTTTCTTTTTTGACTTTTACTTTGATTCATAGATTATTTAGAAGTATATTGTTTAGTTCCTTAATGTTTCGACACTTTTCTAGAGTTTTTTTTTCTATTTTTTGGTTTTTAAATTAATTACATGGTGGTATAAGAATACCTTTTATGACTTTATTACTTTAACATTCATTCATACACTTCATTGTGGTTTATAATATAGTCTATTTTAGTAAATGGTTAACATTTGCTGGGTAAGAAAGTGTTTCCTGCAGTTTCCTGCACTTAATCTGTCTTGTCAGTTTGGTCTTGTTGGTTTAGTAGTGTTCAAATTTTTTATGTTCATAATGATTTTGGGGATACTTGTTTTATCAATTATTAAAAGAGGTTATTGAATTATCTCCAATTATAATTGTGAATTTATCTGTTTTATTTTTCACTTAAGTATAACTTTAAATATTGTTTCATTATTTTGTAAATAGTGTTAGGACCTTACAGTGATATAGTTCTGTTTCTTTTCACTTTTGTTGTGATGTATTTTACTTTTTCATATATAATAAACTTCTCATATGGTTAGTGTTTTTGCCTTTGCCTAATCAATTATCTTTAAAATAAATTGCAATACTATATAAACTATCATTCATCATCTTGCATTTTTATTCCTTCATCTACAGTATCATTTTAATTAGTCTATTTACCTAAATATTTCTTTTAATATAAATCTGTAACTGATTTTTTCAGCTTTTCTAGGTCTGAAAAAGTCTTCATTCCACTTTTATTTTTGGTACTGAGTAGAATTTGACAGGTTTTTTTTCTGTTTATGCTTTTAAAGATGTAGCTATATTGCCTTGTCAAGGAAAAAAATCTACTGTAATCTTATATTAGTTCTGCAGGTTTTATTTCCCTTTGCTAACTTTTAAGATTTTCTTATTACAGTTTTGAGTGATTGAAACATGATTTATTATATCATAGTTTAAATTTTAAAAATCTCTTGTATTTTTTTGAGCTTCTTATACCTGAGAGTTTATGGGTTTTTTTTATCAAATTTGAAAACATTTGGCCATTATTTCTTCACATACTTTTTTTGCCTCTCTCTTCAGACCCCAGTTACCCATATATTAGGCTGTTTGTACTTGTCCGACAGCCTCTGCTCTAGTCAGTTTTTCCCCTTGTTCTTTTTCTCTGAGTCCCATTTTGGTTAGTTTTGTGGTGTCAAGAAGCACACTGTCTTTTTTTTTCTGCAACGTCTAGTCTACCTTTAATCCTATTGAGTGTTTTTTAAAAATTGTTCTACCTGTGTATTTTGGCTTCATAAGTATGATTTGGGTCTTAAAGTTTCCACTTACCTACTTTTTGACAAAAGTATGACTAGGAATAACTGCTTTAATGTCATCCACTAACTGCAATGTGTATTGGCTACTTTCAGTTGATTTATTATTCCTTTATTGTGGTAGATTTTCCTGTGTCTTTGCATGCTTCTTACCTGTCGTAGTGAATTTTACTTTGTGTACACTGGGTCTCATTAACATTTATTTGCTTTTTTGCCTTTCAGTTATGTGGTTGGATCCCAGAACCTTGTATGTACAAGACTAGAGCTGTACCATTTTTAACAGCATCTGAGTCCTAACATTTTTAATGCTAGGAGACTTTTCATAGGAGAAAATGTAAAACGTACTCATTTACAATAGAGAAAGAGTGATAAATTTTTACTTATGAAATCATTGAACTTTGGAAATAATATTATTGGTACCTTTTTTGAGTTCAGGCTCACCCTAAGATTCATGTTCCTATTTTTTTCTGTATGACATGTATAAAAGTACTTTTCCATGTACAACATATATTTCCTTTGGTATAATGAACTGGGAATTCATATAAGGCTGTATCTAACTTTTCTTCAGTGTAAACTCAATAATTCAAGTCTTTGTTTTTGTTTGTTTGATTTTTTGAGCCAGGTCTTCCTGTGAGATTCAGGCTGGCCTTGAACTCATTTTGTACCACAGGCTGACATCAAACTTGTGGCAGTCCTCCTGGCTCAGCTTTCAGAGTACTAGGATTACGGGCGTGCACTCTTATGACTGGCTAATAACTCAAGTCTTTGTATACTATGTGTGATATATATATGTGTATGTATACACTGAAATATCATTTAGTTATATATTCTGACTACCTGATTGATTCTACATGACTAGAATTATCCTGTGATTTTGTATCTATTAAGCTTCAAAATACTCATGATAGTATTTGTGAGACTTTCTGTTACATGAATAGACATTGAGTGCTTTTGCTTTATTTATCATGCATCATATTTAAGAAAAAATACTATTTTACACTTGCTCATGACAGTCAAATTTGGAAAATACTGAACTCACACATCTCCTCTTATGTTGAGTTGGGGAACAAACTCTTCTTTTTATATGAGAAACAAAAAAGTGCTAAGGTATTGTTAAACTGGATACGTACAATTCCTGTACAATTTATACAAAGTAAAAGCTGCCTATTACTAGAACTGTGGGGAGTAGCTTTGAATCTCATTCAAAAGTAAATGTTTCTGCAATTGGGAAGTAGATTTTCTTAAATAACCTCTTCATGCATTATGAATAGTTTTGTGATATTTTATAGCCAATTAAAATTGATTAGATTTTTTTGAGTTGTCTCTTTAGTGTACCTTAATTATAAAAACCAGTTTGAAATGAGTTCAATTTGAGACAGATGGTTAAATTTATACAGTATTAAAATAAATCCAAATTTTAAAAAAGAAGACTTTTTAAGGAGTCACTCGTGCTGCTTTTTCCTTTTCTTTTCTTTTTTTTTTTTTGTCTTTTTCCTTTTTATCGATACCGAGGATTGAACTCATGACTGGCTGCTTGCAAAGCAGGCACTTATGCCACTGAGCTAAATCCTCAGCCCCTCACTCGTGCTTCTTAAGGGTTGATTTCTTCAGTATGAACTCAGTAAGAATGGTAACTATCCTTCTTTTTCAATAATTTAAACATTGGAATTATGTAATGTGGTGTTACAGCTTATATATAGATGTATCCCCACCCAAGGCTCATGTGGTCATGGGATGCAGTGCTGGGATTAAGACTGTCCCATTCTGGGTGTTAGTTTTACCTGCCCTAAAAGTGGGTAGCCTGGATAGATATAAGGGACAGAAAAAGGGTCCCTGCTTGTCACTTGTTGCTCTCTGCCTGCCATGAACTATTTCTCCTCTGTGATATGCCCACCCTGTCTTGGAGCCAGCCAACAAATCTCAACAAACTTTGAGACAAATAAACCTTTCTCCTTTAACTTGTGTCAGGTATTTTGTCTCAGCAATGAGTGACTAGGATGACAAGTGACTAGGATGTGGTAAGTGGAGGTTTTCTAAATATTCAGGCATTCAAATTTAATTGGTTCATATATGGAAGAAATACATTTTGGTACAGAGTTGCTAAAGTTTAAGGTAGCATTCCAGCTACAATTGTTAATTTTCAGTTTTATTGAAATTATCTGAAAGTGAGCCATTGTTTGTTTTTTTAAAAATTTGCTCATTTATATATATATATATATGAAAAACTAGATATATATATATCTAACTTATGGCATGAATGCTTTTCATTGCAGAGAGCTTAATATGACTTTACAAGGTCATTAAGAGTAATGACACTTTTAGTTACTAGTTTAACTTGCATTGGGATAAACCTGTGCAGAAACTCAAGTGACAATTAAAATATTGGCAATAGATGGTGAAATAATGTGGAACAGGATATGCTACATGATGCATTTATATTTTTTGTCTAACCTCTTCAAGATAAAGTACATACATTAATTTGTCCATACTTTGCTTAGTTTTGTTAAATAAGCAAATCTCAGTTTCAGAGAGAAAGATACTAAGACAGCTTGTATTCTTTTTGATTTTCTTTTATATTTTTTAGTCAAACTCCTTAGAAATACTAATTTTTAACGTAGCAGACTGTCAGCCTCCTGAGTCCTGGGATTTTAGGCGTGCACCACCGTGCCCAGCTCCTTTTTCCCTATCAAGGTTTCTCCCTAAAATTTTAAAACTTCTTTATAATTTTAAAGTAAAATTGTAACTCTAAAACTCTACCACTAATAGTCCATTCTCTTTTGTGGATGGTACAGATATTTTTGACTGGTTTGGTATTTGTCATTTGGCTTTACTTCAGAATGATGATAGTCTAGGTACTACTGTATTTGTAATAAATTGTTCTTTGAATCTTGTATCTTGTGCAAGCATCCATGAAACTATGGCAGGATACCTTGTTAGCAAGCAAATAGGGTACAATCTCATTGTTCTTGACAAAGATTTGTATATCTGTTCATTTGATTTTTTTCCCTTCATAATTTCCAAAGTTTCTTCCTTTTCGCCCTCCTCACTGTGTACACATTTCGTTTTAGTCGTTGCGCCATCTGAAGAGTCTGCTTCCTAGGGTGGCTTCCTTCATTTTTCACGTGTGCTTCCCAGTCCCCTTCTGCTGTTAGTGCTTTTATCTAGTTCACTTGTTAAGTATTTTCACAGATAGATCAACGTTCTTTTCCTAATGGTGGTTCTAGATCTGTTTTTTTCTCCCTCCTTATTGCATTTTTATTTCTTCTTTTCCTCCCCAGCAGGCCCCTCGTCTTCATGAGGGTCTGTAGTAATAGGAGGTCATCTGCAGAGATTTGGCATTATTTTTCTACAGAGAACCAACTTGAAATCTGGACTTTCCTGGCCTTTGACTATTATTATGCTGTATGTTTTATCTTTCTTGTTGTTATGATTTGGATGATAATGCAGGATCTTTTGAATTATGCTGCTGCCAGTCTCCCAGGTGCTAGAATCCACCATTCAGAGCTTTTGTACTTTATGGAATATAGATTTGGAAATGGCATGCCATTTAATTTTCAGGTTATTGAAAACTGTGGGCCAGCTGAATGAAGAAACCACTATATGCAAAGAAATGCTATTACCCAGAATTGGAGAGTTTGTTCTTTAAAGTATACTGGATTTTGAAATGAAATATGATTTTAGTCTCCTGAATAGTTTACAATATGTAATAAGTGTTCGATAAATATCTCTTGATTGATAAATCAATTCTTATAGAAGGAAATTTACTAAAAAGAGCAGAATATGGATGTATCAGTTGTACTTTTGGAGACTTTAATAACAACATATAATCATGAAATGTTTTAGTTCTCCACATTTTAGTCTTTATTTAGTCTTTGCTATACACTGAATTTTGATAATTTTCTGATGTTAGATCTCCATCTCAACTTAAGAATTAGGAAAGACAGAGAATTTAACTCCTACATTTTAAAATTAGGTGCTACAGTTTAGATTAAATAACTTGTATAGGGGTTGCACAGCTAATGAAAGAAGGAACTGAGACTAAAGTGGACTTCTTACTATTATTATTGTCTAGGTCATTCGTTGTTTCCACATTTCACACTTGAATTTAACTTTAACGTGAATAAACATATTTGTACAAGTCCTCATTTTCTTCTTGCTCAGTGTACCTAGGATACCAATTATAAAGTGATAAATAAAAATTGTGAACTTGAGTAATTTTTAGAAAAAAAGGAAAATGTAAGTTGGTAAAGTGTTTAGTTATTCAAATCAAAGCAGATTTTAGTTGGAAAAAATTTAGAAAGTAATAATTTTAGAGTGAGGAATCTTGTTTATTATCAGGAGGTTTTCTACATGATATTCAACAAATGAAGTTTATTACAAACTTCAGAAGTTTGTAATAAAAACACTTGACTTTCTAAACTAACTTAATGAGTAGTCTAGCTTGTCTCTTGTAAATGTCAAACTTACATAATTGAGTTTTGTGAGCTTCATAATGTTGTTTATGGGATAACATGTTGTATACACACTCTGTTATTATAAAACATTAGACAGATTTGTCAACAAGTGGTGGCAAAAGAATTATAATTCAGTCGTTTTATGAATTTCATTATGTGGAAAGGAAAAATTGGATGTCTTTCTTACTGTTAATTGACACAGAACAACACCATGCCCTGTGTCTGTGCCTCTTATCGTCTAAGAAAAAGGATATTACAGCAGAATGACAATGCCTTGTTGATAATGATTTATTCAGCATAGGTATTTTACATAACCTTTAATTTCTCATGTGGATATTTAAAAGTTAAGAAAGTATTCTAGTGTTCTAGAGTCTAGTGCTCTGAGTCAACAAGCTATATGGCAAGAATTATATCAGTTTCTGGAAATAATTTTAGCAACTGAATAGAATTAAAAAATTTATTGTAACTTTGGTCTTCATATAATATTAACATTTTTGGGTGTTATTTAGTCTTTACCTGACTTTCAATGTTTACTTTAAACAATTCAGGGACAAGTACAGTTAAATTCCTTTCCAAATCTTGAGAATCATACTTACAAGGAAGGAAGAGAGGGATAGACAGGTAGATAAATTGACAGGCAGTGTGCATGCCACAGGACACCTTACAAACGAATGCAGCGCATGTGGGAGCACTTGAGTGCGGTGGCCCACACATATAATCTGAGCACTCAAGGGACTGAGGCAAGAGGACTGCAAGTTTAAACCCATCCTGAATAATTTAGTGAGACTCTTATCTCAAAATGAAAAATAAAAGGACTGGAAATGTAGCTCAGTGTGGAGGCCTTGGGTGCAATCCTTTTAAAAAATGTATACGCTGTAGAGCACCCTTCTTCCGAAGAAACATACTAAAGCATAAGCTTAAATTCAATTTTAAAGTGCAGAGTGTTTTTGAAGAATTTATTAATGCTATTGTTGTAGTTATTATTTTAGTATAATGGATTCTGCATTGGGTATTTTCAGAGGCATTTAATGTTTTCTTAAGTATTATTAACTACTGATAAATGGTTGATAATTAGATTTTGGCTATGATAGTCTTTGTCAGGTTTGGTCATTCAGTGTACATATAAAGAGAAAAAGCATCTGTGAAATTCTTAACTTTCCTAATGTTGTTTGTAGCATAAAATCTTAGTGACTTGGGTGTTATGCATTTAGTGCATTCATTGTGCACCAGATAGAAAGACAGATGGGTAGTATGCAGTTTAAAAATCTGTGCAAATAGGAAGACAGATGGGTGATTTAAGTGGTTAAAATGACTATGAAAATATTTGTGTCAAGATCATGACGCCTAAAGTTAAGCTAAAAATTTTAAGAGTTAATTAGTAGTAGAATTCATACAAGAGTGAGTTTTTAAAAGCATAACATTAAATATGGAAGAAATTGAATTCATTAGTTGTATTTTTTTAGCTTCCAATAAAAGTTAATGGATTAGAGTGCAGTACTCAAATACTTTTGCCTGGTACCTGCTTATTTTCTTATTATGAACATGTAGACTATAGCTTATTACTTGTAATTGATTTATCTGGATAGTTGTACATGATCTTTTGAATTGTTGTCAAAAGTAATTTGTTCTGTTTAAAGTAACAGAAACAAATTAGTTTTTAAAATAGTGAATTAAAACACAGACAAAAGTTAAAAAAAATCATTAAAATGAACCTCATAAGGATAGTGGTTGTGCTGCTTCAGCAGTTTCGGTTGGAGCTGGTAAACTGTCAATTCATTTAGCCATAATGTCACCTAGCATGTTACCCAGAAGATGAGTTTCTGTATGGGCAGGTATGCATCTTGGATCTTGAGTGCTAGCTGAACGTGCAGGAGTTTCATCCTGACTTGTGTGGGTGAGGAGAAACAGGAGGCAGTTATTTGTAGAAGAAACCTTCAGGACTAGCTGCAGACATGTCGCTTGCAATGATTCTTGAGGACTTTTAATCAAATGTATTTCTGAAAGAAGGGTGTTAAGCATCAATATTCACATATAAAAATGTTATGTATTCTGTGAAGTAACAATATATTAAAGTCATTTATTAGTTGCTACACTTTTAAAATTATTGCATATACATATAGAATGAATTTGCACTCCTTGAGGGATTTATATTAACTGATGAAAAAAGCTTATTTGATTCAAATAAACATTTTTAAATATTAAAAATTCAAATAGAATAGAATTTTTAAAAGACCGCAGAGCAAACCAGATATAGTGGCACATGCCTGTAATCCCAGCACTCAAGAGGCTGAGGCAGGAGACTTGTCATAAGTTGAATGAAGGCCAGCCTATGCTACATAACAAGACCTTGTCTTAAAAAAACAAACAAACAATAACAACAAAATTACAAAGCATACCTCACTTTTTTGACAATTATTTGACACCTAATCAAAGCCCTAAATTTTTTCCCCAGTTTTTATTTTTATTTGTACATATTTGCATTACATAATGATTACATTTTTTGTGAGGAGTTGGTATACGTACATAACTCATCTCCATTCTTTTTCATCTCCTTTTCCTCCCTATTCCGTCCATGTCTTGATCCTATGAAAAAAAATCTTTGTCTCCTTCCTTATTATCTGTTTTTTATTCTGCTTTTTATTTATATTTTGAGTTTCTTATATAAGAACAGCCAGGTAATGTTTAAACTTATGTGTCTGATTTACTTTATGTAACATTTTAGTTGCAAAGTGCATTCCTTTTTACTACAAATGACTTATTTATCCTTCTATATAGATGTGGAAGAGTAGTGCTCCATTGTATAAATACCATAGTTTCTTTATCCATTCATTTGTTGATGGACATGTAGGCTACCTTGGAGACTTAGCTCTTGTGAATTGTGCTGCTGTAACCATGGAAATACATGTATGAGTGTAATATAATGTCTTTAATTCCTTGGGGAAGATACGTAGTAGGAAAGTAACTGGGTCAAATGGAATTTCTAGTTGTAGTATTTGAAGAAGAATCCCTGTATTGATCTCCATAGTAATTATACTAGTTTACATTCTCACTAGCAATGTGGAAGGGATTTTTTTTCCCCAGCAGCCTCACTAGCATTTGTTACTGTTTGATTTCTTAGTGATAGCCATTCTTTCTGGAATAAAATGGAATCTCAGTGTTGTTTTAATGTGCATTTCTCTAATGTTTCTTCATGTGTTTATTGATCATTTGTACTTCTTCTGGGAGGTATTATTCATTTTTGCTGCCTATTTTCAATTGTTTTTTTTTAATTGGGGAAGTCGAATTGTTTTGAATTCTTTATATATTCTAGATACTAGTTTGCTGAGGAATAGCTGGCAAATTTTTTTCCCTATTCCGTAGGTTGCCTCTTCACTCTATTGGTTGACTCTTTTTGCTCTACAGAAACTGTTTAATTTGATATATCCCATTTGTTGATTTATGGTACTGTTTCTTGTGTCATTCCAGTTCATTTGAGAAAGTCTTTGCCTACACCTACATCTTAAAGAGTTTTACCTATTTAATCTAATTATTTAGGTAACTGTGGTACTGGTACATGGAATAAGATATACCATGCTGTGGGTTGTAGTCAAAAAAGGGTAAAGAACTAATTCTTTGGTATTTTAAGTTTTTTTTTCCTCTGATTTCCTTCATATCAGAACTGAATTACAATATTTGATTCCTTTTTGCCAATGTAGTATTAGAATCTGTTAACCAACAATGAAAGAGAATAAAGTACTCTTATGAAAAAAAATACTTTTTTGTCATTGAGAAGTTCTTGATGTTATAAAGTAAAATAGATCTTCTGGGTCAACATTTTGTGAAATAACTTGGAGAGTTATTAATATCCCTGTGTGCAGAAGCCAGGTAATGATGGACTATAGCTAAAGAGTTATATTCTGTAAAATAATTGTGTATTTCCCTGAGGAAAGGTCAATGGTTCTAACAGTACTTGGAAACACTAGAATTTGTGTTAGTAGTAACATTTCAGTCTGTTGGAAGGTTTCTTTCCTTTTATGTGTGTAGTCCCAATGATTCAGAATTACAAAGGAAAAGAGAAATGCAAAGGATTTGTGTTTTTCATTTTGTTGTTCATTTACAAGTGGTTATTGAGCCTAAACAGAGGAAATTATCTGGCGTCAAAAATTCTCAATTTAAAGTTTGTTTCAGGGATAGCATTAATTAGTAGGATTTCCTTGGAAAAAAAAATAAATCCTTTTAAAAGTTTCTAAATCTCAGTTGATAAAAATAGTTTACTCTATTAATGCCAAAAATATTTGTTTAAAATTTTACTTTATTTATATATTCATTCTCTTGTTTTGGTAATCTGTCAATATTTTATAAATATAAAAAAGAACCACCAAACTTTTGATTAATTACATTGTGAACATCTCTTGTATTACTTGCACATAAGTCTGAATTCCTCTGCTTAGATTTCAGGTCATTCAATGCCTAGCATTGTCCTGTCTATACAGATGCTGTATTGCTTCATCCCTCCACCCCCAAGCTGCTTTCTCGTCTTACCTATGTCACATTGCTTTTTCTTTACATAGAGTCATTCAGTATTCCATTTACCAGGCTGTACATCAAGGACTCTGTTTTCATATTCTAAATTCTGAATGTTTAGTAGAATTCTGAATAATCTTCAGTTCATAATCATTGAATAGGAGGAATTATTGTCTAACTTACACATTTTTATATGTACCACATCCTTAAAAGTCCGCTTTCCCTACAAAGCTTCTTTTGATTGTATTTATCTTACCAATGTCTTAGACCTCAGAATTTAACCATTTTTTTTTGTACTGACGTGTGCTTGCCAGACAGGTACTTGTGCCACTGAGCTACATCCCTGGCTAAAATTTAACATTATTTTCAAGCTTTCTTGTTTATAGAGTTTCATGTGTATTGCTGTTCCGATTTGATATGAGCTCCTTGAATGTTTTGTATAACCACAGTTTTTGAGTAGTATATTTATTTTGAGTCACTACATATTTTACTATATATCATGCGCCTTTTTGTGGTAGTATCTGTTGAACTGTTAAATAGTTTTTCATAAAACTCCACATATAGTATATATTCAATAAAATTATGATTTTTACAAATTATGAAATAATATAAACTAATGCTAATCCATACTGTATATAGTGAAGATAAAACTTCCTTATCTTTTTGCTTCTGTGTTTTCTTCAGGGAAGGAAACAGAAAAGGCCAAGGAACGTTATGACAAAGCCACAATGAAACTTCATGTGTTGCATAATCAGTATGTGCTGGCATTGAAAGGGACTCAGCTTCATCAAAATCAGTATTATGATACCACGCTTCCTCTGCTTCTGGATTCTTTACAGAAAATGCAAGAAGAAATGATAAAAGCACTGTAAGATATAGTTTCTATTTATCATAAAATTTCTCCAAAAATAATTTCAAAATATTTTTCCTATAGTTAAGCTTTGCTTCCTGAACTACATTATTATCTGCTCTGGTGGGTTTCCAGAACCATTTTTTCTTCGTTCTTGACTTTCACTTCTGGTGCTCCTTCTGATGTACTCATCTCGTTCACTTTTTAGCAAGGTCCAAGAATGGTCCTTTTAGCATGTATTTCTACTTTATTCTTTTTAGCTACAATTTTAAGTGAAAAATAATGAATTAGTTGACAAGTATTAAGAAGTGAATAACTACTTTCAGACGGCTGGACTTCTAAATCTTGAACTGAGAAGTTTTAAGAATTTTTTAAAGGCTCATTTACCAGCTTGCTCTTTTTATTCCTGTATGAAATTAAAATCAATAAATGTTATTTGAGGTGGAAATGTGCACATTATAGTTCTTGCTTCCAAGGAGGTAACAGTGTGCTTTTATCAGTAAATTACTTGTATGTACTGATGTAAAACAACAGGGTAAAGATAAGAACCTTTTAGAATGGACTTCATATTTTTTATTAGCTGATTAAGCTCTTCCCAAATATTATATTCAATTTTCTTTCACACAGAATGTGCGTAGAATTCTTCAGTAGCAGAGTTGCTTTGCATTAGTAGGGTTGGGAAAGATTGAAATGGAAATGAGGTAGTAATGAAGGAAAGTCAGAGAAGAAATCGATGTTTACTTATCTCTCAGAGGTAAAGTTCACAAATTGTGGTGAATTATGACACAAAGAACTTGGGCCAGTTAAGTACAAGTTCTTGTGTTCTAGTGAATTTACCTATAATTCCATAAATTAACCTATGAACACTTACTATTTGTGCACTTTGGAATATAGCAGTAAATTAATATGAAAGATGATTGTGAACATTGTTTAGGTCCTAATGTAAAAGGAAGTCTGAGTATCATACAACTTGATAGGTGCCAGAGTAACTATAAAAGGTAAAATGGTAATTTCTACAACAAAGTATTGTACAATATATTGTGGTTTGTAAAGCACTTTCATGTGTGTTTACTTATTTGCTCCCTTGTTCTGTACAGTGTCCTGAAGAATTAGGAAGAGCAGGTTTTATTCAGGCTATATCTGTGACAGACAGATCTGTACTGGCCAAGATCACAAAGCTAAGAGGTAGGAGATTTCAGCTTTGCAGCCAGGTCTTCTGATTGATCCAGCTTTCTTTCTATGAGTAGGATATGGTGCGTTGACCAGCCCATTGTGCTCTTAAAAGTCCTGTGTGGCTAGAATCTCAATTGTGACCATATTTGGACATAGAATCTTTGCAGACCTGGTAATTAATTAAAGATTTCAAGATGAAATAGTCCTGGATTTAAAGTATTCCCTAAATCCAATAACTGGAATTTTTATAAGAGGGAAGGAGAGAGGAAAGATAGAATGCTATGTGAAGACTGAGACAGAGAATTTGGAGTTGGTCACTACTAGCCCAGCAACACCGGTGCTTTTAAGCTGGAGATAATTTTTCCAAGTTGCGAAGTCAACACATTTTCTGTTTTAATAATTATGTAGAAAGGGGAATGTTTTAAAATTTCCTAATACCTAATCAATAATTACCTTGATATTAATTAACCTCAGTAAATGACTTCATTGTTTCCTTTGAAGGACTCCCTAGTGCTTTAACAGATTTAGTATAACAACCTATCGTAGTTACATTATTCCACTGATATAGAATTATTTTACATAAGAGATTTAGGTTCTGAATATTTTTTGAGTAGTAATGACTTCTGGAACCTCTGAAATTAGGAGATCAAATTTGTCTTTGCTGCCTTTCAGACTCTGCCTGACTTACTTTTGCTTCTCTTTCTGTAAAATTATGAAGATAACTAGATACATACTTTGTTAGAGGTAAGACTAAATTTTAGATTATACCTATAGTCACAGTAAGTAGATAAGATAAAGTTTTTAGTCAGCTTGAATATAAAAAATTATTAATAAAATAGTTAATTGTCTATTTAAAATATTTAATTTATAAGTTTACTTTAAATTATATTGCAAAATTTAGAAACTTTCCTACTCTCACATTGTAATCAATATTTTTTAAACTGTTGACATGTATTTTCTTTTTTATTTAAGAGGAAAAAGAGAAAAACACAAAACAAACCAAAGCGGCGTAAGGGTACACGCAATACAGAACTACAAAAAACAAAACAAAACAAAACAAAACAAAACAAAACAAAACAAAACAAAAAAACATAACAGTAAGAAATCACCTGCTAGTAGATTACACACTATCTTCTTGAAAATAGTTCCTCAAATCACAGTATCAAAGAACACAAGGTGGACATTCAAACAGGGAGACTGCAAACAGCTGTGTTCAGTGTTCCAAAAACATTGATAAAGTCAGCTATTTAACACCCCCAAACACACTTGCTGTTATATCCGTTAGAGCTCTTTTTCTTTTTTTTTTTCCCCTCTCTTTTTTACAACAAAATTTACACATCTTGGATTTTATTACTCCTTAGTGCTTATTACTTTCTTTGGGGGGGGGGGGAAGAATACAGTCAAATATGGCAAAACAAAGCTGTCAGTCAATACCAAGGATAGACATAGCACATGGTGTAGAACAGAGTACAAGTTTATCAACAATGGTTATCAACGTTGTCCCTTGTTTCCTTAAAAAGAATTGTCTATCTTATTAGATATTATAAAGTTGGACAAAACAGTAGAGAACAAGACCAATAAAACTTAGGCATTGTAAACATTACAGGACTTCCAAAGAAGACAATAGTCAAACCAGAATGGGTATCTTAGTGAATCTTATTGTCTTCAAAGTAGTTGCCTATGTCTTCAAACTTGATACTATCATATAGAATGGAACAGAGTCTAATCAGTCAAAACAAGATCGTGGGAGTACTACAGGACTTCAAAACAAGTTAATAGGAAATCGAAAAGAGTTACTATTTATATATCCTAATTTTTTTGAATTTTTTCTTTAATTAAGACAAACATAAGAAATGACTAAATAATTTTTTTTGAAACAATAAGGGGGAGATTGAGATAAAACAGGACATAACAATATAACAATAGAGGTCACAGCATGACTGTTTCAACAACCTAGTACTTCACCACCTTATAACCTGACTTAATAGTAGTTACCATAGTGTCTTTTTCCTTGAAATATTTGGATAAAACTTCATATACTCTAGCTTCAAATATTTTCATAGCAAGAAGCCCAGAATAAAGCCTTTCTAATTAATGAGTGAAAACTTTATAAGGCTTCAAGGCCACCTAATGGGGAATCATGATTACCACATATTTTTATATATTTGAATCATTATTTACATTAGGGAAACTATTCGGTATTCACACATGCGAGATTGATTTATTTCACTAATGAGTATGGTCTCAAGCTGCGCCCATTTATTGATAAATATCTCAATGTGATCCTTCTTTATAGCTGAATAATACTCCATTGTATAGAAATACCACAACTTTTTTATCCATTCCTCAGTTGATGGGCACTTGGGTTGTTTCCAAGATCTGGCGATTACAAATTGTGCTGCTATAAACATAGGTGCACATATATCACTGTGGTATGATGCTTTCAGTTCTTCTGGGAATATGCCTAGAAGTGGAATAGCTGGAATAAATGGGATTTCCAGTCCCAACTTTTTGAGAAATCTCCAGACAGATCTCCACAAAGGCTGTACCAGTCTACACTCCCACCAGCAGTGCAGGAGAGTTCCTTTTTCCCCACAGCCTCTCCAGCATTTGTTGTCGGTTTTCTTGATCCTGGCCATTCTTTCAGGAGTGAGATGGTATCTCAGTGTGGTTTTAATTTGCATTTCTCTAATGACCAATGATGATGAGCATTTTTTCATGTATTTATTTGCCATTTGCATTTCTTCATCTGAGAATTGCATATTCATCTCAGATGCCCATTTTTGGATTGGATCTTTGAATTTCGGAGGTCTGAGTTTCTTTAATTCTTTATATGTTTTAGACAAGAGGCCCTTGTCTGAGAGAGAGTTCACTAAAATCTTTTCCCAGTTTGTGGGTTTTCTTTTCACTATGCTGGAGATTTCTTTTGACATGCAGAAACTTTTTAATAAGAAGTGGTCCCAGTTATTGATTCTGGGAAGTATTTCCCGTGCGGTTTGAGTCCTGTTCATGAATTCTTTACCTACTCCTATGTCTCCAAGGTTTCTACCTATTTTGTCTTCCAATAGATTTAGTGTTTCTGTTTTAATATTCAGATCTTTGACCCATTTACATTTTAATTTAGTACATGGTGATAGACATGGGTCTAGCTTTAGTTTTCGGCAAATGGAGAGCCAGTTTTTCCAGCACCATTTATTAAAGAGACTGTCGTTCTTCCAGTGAACCTGCTTGGCTTCTTTATCAAAAATAAGGTGGTTGAGTGTGTTCGTAGTTGTGGTTGTATCTTCTAATCTATTCCACTGATCTTCGGCTCTGTTTTGATTCCAATACCATGTTGATTTTACTACTGTTACTTTGTAGTATAACTTCAAGTCAGGGATTGTGATGCCTCCTGCTTTGTCTTTGCTGCTTAGAATTGCCTTTGCGATTCTAGGTCTCTTCTGGTTCCAGATGAAATTTAGGAGTGATTTCTCTAGATCTATAAGGTATGTTGATGGTATTTCTATTGGGATTGCATTGAATCTGTATAACAGTTTTGGGAGAATGGCCATTTTCACAATGTTTGTTCTTCCTATCCATGAGCAAGGGATGTCTTTCCATTTTCTGAGATCATCTTCAATTTCCTTTTTCAGTGTATTATAATTTTCACTGTATAAGTCTTTCACTTCTTTCGTAAGAGTAATTCCTAAATATTTCATTTTTTTGCTTGCTAATGTGAATAGTCCAGTTTCTCTTATTTCCCTCTCTGTAATTTTGTTGTTCGTGTATAGGAATGCTATTGATTTCTGAGTATTGATTTTGTATCCAGCCACATTACTGAATTTATTTATTGTATCTAAGAGTATTTCAATGGAGTTTAGGGGGTCTTCTATGTAGAGTATCATGTCATCTGCAAACAATGATAATTTAACTTCTTCTTTTCCTATCTTTACCCCTTTTATTTCTCTTTCTTGCCTAATTGCTCTGGCTAGTACTTCCAGTACTATATTAAATAGGAGTGGTGATAAAGGACATCCTTGTCTTGTACCCGATTTTAAAGTAAAGGCTTTCAATTTTTGGCCATTTAGTATGATGCTGGCTGTTGATTTGTCATAAATGGCCTTTATTATATTGAGGTAAAGACCATTTATTCCAATTTTCTGTAAAGTTCTTATCATGAATAAGTGTTGGACCTTATCGAAGGCTTTTTCTGCATCTATAGAGATGATCATGTGATTATTATTTTTGGCTTTATTGATATGGTGGATTACATTTATTGATTTGCGTATGTTGAACCATCCTTGCATTCCTGGGATGAATCCCACTTGGTCATGGTGTATAATCTTCTTGATGATTTGCTGGATCCTATTTGCCAATATTTTATTGAGGATTTTTGCATCTGTGTTCATTAGGGAGATCGGTCTATAGTTCTCTTTTATAGTTGGGTCTTTCTCAGGTTTTGGTACTAGAGTAATATTTGCTTCCAGGAATGACTTAGGAAGGATTGCTTCCCTTTCAATTTCATTGAATAGTTTGAGGAGTGTCGGCATTAGGTCTTCTTTATATTTCTTGTAGAATTCTGCAGTGAATCCATCTGGGCCTGGGCTCTTCTTGGTGGGCAAGGACCCAATTACATTCTCAATTTCCTTAGCAGAGATTGGGTTATTCAACAGTTTTATATCCTCTTGATCTAGCTTTGGTACTTCATATGCTTCTAAGAATCTGTCTATTTCTTCTGTGTTATCAAACTTTTGAGAGTAGAGGTTTTCGAAATAGGTGTTGATGATCCTCTGTATTTCTATTGGGTCTGTAGTGATTTCTCCTTTTTCATTTCTTATTGCATGAATTTGAGCTTTTTCTTTCCTTTTTTTAATAAGGTTGGCTAGGGGCTTATCGATTTTATTTATTCTTTCAAAGAACCAACTCTTTGATTCGTTGATTCTTTGGATTGTTTTCTTAGTCTCTATTGCATTGATTTCTGCTCTGATTTTTATAATTTCCTCTCTTCTTTTGGCTTTGGGCTTGACTTGCTCTTCTTTTTCTAGCTGTTTGAGGTGTAGCATCAAGTTATTTATTTGTATTCGTTCTGTTTTCCTGATGTGGGATCTCAGTGCAATAAATTTTCCTCTCAGAACGGCTTTCATTGCATCCCACAGATTCCGGTAAGTTGTATCTGCATTTTCATTTTCTTTTAGGTATTGTTTAATTTCTTCTTTAATTTCTTCTGTGACCCACTGATTACTCAAGAGTGTGTTATTTAGTTTCCATGTGTTTGCGGAATTTTTGCAGTATCCTTTGTCATTAATTTCTAATTTCAGAGCGCTATGATCCGATAATATGCAAGGGATGATTTCAACTCTTTTGCACTTGTTTAAATATGTTCTGTGAGCTAATATATGGTCTATTTTAGAAAATGATCCATGTACTGCTGAGAAGAATGTGTATTCTGATGTTGTTGGGTGGAACATTCTGTATATGTCTATCAAACCCATTTGTTCACAGGTGTGATTCAGTTCTGTTATTTCTTTGCTCATTTTCTGTCTGGTTGATCTGTCCCTTGGTGTCAGTGGTGTATTAAGGTCTCCTGTTACAATTGTGTTACTGATAATTTGAGTTTTCATTTCTGTTAATAATTGTTTTATATAACTGGGTGCTCTGGAGTTTGGTGCATATATATTTAAGATAGTTATCTCTTCCTCTTGGAGTTTTCCCCTTACGAGTATGTAGTGACCTTCTTTGTCCTTTATGGTCATTGTTGGTTTAAAGTTCACGTTGTCTGCAAACAGAATGGCTACTCCTGCCTTTTTTTGGATTACTGCTGCATGAAGAATTGTTTTCCATCCTTTGACTTTCAGTCTGTGAGTATCTTTCTGGGTTAGATGGGTTTCCTGTAAACAGCATATGGTTGGATTTTGTTTCTTGATCCATTCTGCTAGTCTGTTTCTTTTGATTGGTGCATTGAGACCATTTACATTAATGGTTATTACTGTTAAATGCTGGTTAATTGTAGGAATGTTATCTCTCTGCTGTTGCATCTTCATCTTTCTGTTCTGTTTAATTGTTTGCTTTGCTTAGTGCTTTTTTCCTTTGTGTATCTAAACTGTCTTTCAATATTTTTTGCAGGGTTGGTTTGGTGTTCATGAAGTTCTTCAGCTGTTCTTTGTCATGGAAGTATCGTATTGCATCATCTATTTTGAATGATAGTTTTGCAGGATATATCAGTCTTGGTTGGATATCATTTTGCTTTAGGATCTGGAATACTTCACTCCATGCTCTTCTTGACTTTATCGTTTGTGCTGAGAAGTCTGCTGTGATTCTGATAGGTTTTCCTTTATAAGTGATTTGTCTTTTCTCTCTGACAGCTTTTAATAATCTATTCTTGTGTTGGATTTCTGGGATGGTGACTATTATATGTCTGGGTGTAGTTTTATTTTGGTTATGACTGTTTGGAGTTCTATATGCTTCACTGATCCTGATGTCAGTTTCTGATCTCATGCTTGGGAAATTTTCAGCTATTAGTTCTCTAAATATCCTCCTGACATCCTTCATGTTGTTTCCCTCTCTTTCATTAATCCCTATCATTCTTATGTTATTCTTCTTTGCATCGTCTTGCAGTTGTTGAATTGTTGTTTCCTGGTTCCTTGTTATTTTCAAAAGATCTTTCCTTTCCTGTTCACTAGCTGCAATCCTGTCTTCAAGGTCTGAAATTCTATCTTCACTTTTCATTAAGGCGGTTTTTACAACTTTCAGTGGAGTTTTTTATTTCCTGTATATCTCTGTGCATGTGCATTATGTATTCTGTTTGTTTCTTATATTGCTCGTCTAGGGATTCTATCTTTTTGTTTAGTTCCTCCAATTTTTTATCTGCGTTTTCTTTAGATATATTTAGAATCTCTTTCATTTCTTTTATCATTTCTTCTTTTATCTGGGAGATTATTTCGAGTTTGAATTTCTTTAAAACTTCCTGGAGTTGCTTGTCAATTTCAGTGGCTATTGTGTCCGATATATGAGGTGGATGGGATATATTTTCTTCTATATACATCGCTCCTAGGGTTTCTTGAGATGGGCTGGAGGTTTGAGGTTGTAATTTGGTCTTTCGTTTTGTCATTTTCCTATATTTCTGTGTTTCAAGTGTTATTTGAAAGCTTCCTCAGGATCTGTTGAAAATCCCCTTCTATGTTTGGAGCTACTGAGACTCTGGCGCCGCGCTACCCCAAGCCTTTAGGCCTACAGAACTAGTGGTCCTCCTCTGCCTGCTCAGAACTCCGCAGTTCCAGATAAGCTGGGCCTCAGGGACACTGTGCGCCCACCTGCCCCTTGGAAGCTTCACAGTTCTTCAATCGCAGCCGGGTTAGGGTACTCACCACAGGCCGCAGTGCTTCAGGAACCTGTGGACCCTCCCTGGTTGCAGAGATATCCACAGTCCTCCAGACACATGGAGAGGCCGATGCAGGCACCCCAAATCTGCCCAGCTCCTCCTCTGCAGACCAATGGCCAGGCGCGGCAGCTAAACAGGCTGGGCTAGGCTGGTAGTGTGGGCCAGCCCACCTATGGGGAGCTCAGCAGGTCTCCAAGTGAAGCCGGAATGGGGAGGCTGATGTGGAAGCCTCAAACCCACCTCTCCCCTTCACTGCACCTGGAAGCCTGAGGGAACTCCAGCAGTCTGGGCGCAGATATCCAGAGTCCTCCAGACATGCAGAGAGGCCGGTGAGGGCACCCCAGATCTGCCCAGCTCCTCCTCTGCAGACCTATGGCCAGGCGCGGCAGCTAAACAGGCTGGGCTAGGCTGGTAGTGTGGGCCAGCCCACCTATGGGGAGCTCAGCAGGTCTCCAAATGAAGCCGGGAATGGGGAGGCTGATGTGGAAGCCTCAAACCCACCTCTCTCCTTCACTGCACCTGGAAGCCTGAGGGAACTCCAGCAGTCTGGGCGCAGATATCCAGAGTCCTCCAGACACGCAGAGAGGCCAGTGAGGGCACCCCAGATCTGCCCAGCTCCTCCTCTGCAGACCTCGACATGAATTTTCAATAACCAGAACATTTTTGAGACAAAATAGTTTCTCACAGCATATTATCTTCATTTTGTAATCTGTTATTTTAAGTCTAGCATTTTAATAACCCAAGCATTATATTATCACTGAAATTACATCCCATGTGATAGGTAGCCTGCCCTGCATTTTCTTAAGGGCAAATATTAATAATTTCCATGTCATAACCATTTTATGGTTTCCATGTCTTAACACCTTACCACCAGGAATATTGCTACATCTTTATTTACATTTTTCTTCCTTTTTCTTTTCTTTAAATTATGTCTGTCAGTTGATTTCAGTAATCATTTGAATGTAGCATTGCCTTAACCAGTTTAAATCCTATTTTCTTTAATCCAAACATTATTTTCCTTTTTACAATAAAGTAGTACTTGAGAGAACACTTTATAATAAGGGAACTTTAGGAAAAATGATTTTCATTCATGAATAATGGTTTTTAGAAAGAAAAGACATTCTTTTTATATGTTTGGCCATATGCAGGATAAACTTACTATCCACACTTAATGTTGAAGTTATTGATAACCAATGGCATATTTTTACAGCATAGCACTTATAAGCTTTAGTTTTATTAGTGTTGCAGTGTAGATTTTTGAGGAGAGGATTGATGTTTGTGGTAGACTTTTTTTTCACATTTACTGGACTATGCAAATGATGTTGGTGATGTTTTGCTATTGACTGGAGGTCAGAAAAAGAGATGTAGATTTCATTGAAGGAACAACTAGTAGAATTAAACAGGATATAGAAAAAGGAATAAAGGACCAAGAACAAGAGAAGAACCATGAGGCAGGTTGTGTGAGGAGTGCCAGGTAATGGAAGGGAACACTAAAATTGCAGGAAATAACCAGGGTTCCATGTTACAGAATCCAAAATTTCTATGAGAATATTTAGAAAAAATTACTGTCTTTATATATCGTGCATGTCATATATGAGCTTGAAAAGGTAGTGTATTTTTCTAGGTTATTTATAGTTATTGTAGTTATCAAATATAAAGTGCTAATCTGTACATTTATATAATCTCTTTTTCTCCAGGTAGATGAAATAAGATGGTACATGAAATGACTGTCTGTAAATACTGATATTGTTTCTTATGTCTGTTGTTCTGAGTCCTTTTTGGGCCTCTGTTTCCCTTGATAAAACTTTAAAATGTTATAAAATTTTATTTTTGTTTTCAGAAAAGGTATCTTTGATGAATACAGCCAGATAACCAGTCTTGTTACAGAGGAAATAGTAAATGTTCATCAAGAAATTCAAATGTCAGGGGCTGGGGATTTAGCTCAGCGGCATAAGTGCCTGCCTTGAAAGCAGGCAGTCGTGAGTTCGATCCCTGGTACCGATAAAAATGAAAAAAGCCAAAAAAAAAAAAAAGAAATTCAAATGTGAGTCGAACAGATAGATCCTAGCACAGAGTACAATAATTTCATAGACGTTCATCAGTATGATATTTTCATTTCTCTTTAAATAATTATGAAAATATTGTATTTTAAAAATTATCAAAATTAAAATAAGAAATATTTAAAAAATAGTTTATTGTAGATTAAATTGTCTCCTTTAACTTTTCAAAAATCCTGTTAATTTATATAATTATTCTTAAAATTTTTTACTTACCATATTACTGAGTTACAAGTTACTTCCCTATCTCTTCTTTTATACTTAGTAGAATTGAGACAAGTTAATATCTATATTTTATAAATGAGGAGACTTAAGATAGAAGTTGCATAATTAGATCTTCAGTGACTAGAATTTACTTCATACTATTTGTATCTACTTTGTTATATAATTTTGAATAAGAATAAATACTCTGTATTCAGTGTGTACTAATATGTGTATATGTTATGATAACTTACTAATATTGACCAGAATTATTTGACGTACTTCACTAGAACAACAGCTGCTAAAGAACAAGAAATTGTATTTGATACTTCCTTATTAGAAGAAAATGAAAACCTTCAGGCAAATGAGATCATGTGGAATAATTTAACAGCAGAAAGTTTACAAATAATGTAAGTATTGAGAAAATTTATAGTTTAAAATATGAATTATTGTTTTATAGTTGTATTTCATCACATTTAAAGTCTCCAAATTTTTTTAAATAATGAAAAGTAAGTTAAATTTGAATAATATTATATTTTGAGAAATGTTACTTTTGCTCAGCATCATCACTAATTTTGGTAATTATGAAAACCATTGTTTTGTGTGAAGTTACATTAATTTACCCAGTATCTTATATTGTAATAATGATTTATTTTTTCAGTTACATGTTTTATTCCATTTTATTGTCAGTACTAATTGGTAGGTCCATTTTGGGATCGCACAAAAATGTGTTTATCAGTGAACATATGTGCTTATCTTTGTATCAGAAGAATAGCTAGAAATATTTATTTACTCATGTCTTTTCAATATTAAGTTAAATTCATTATTTTATTTGTTTAAATTTTACCTCAAATAAGTCAGCCCGGATTCCTTACATAATGTAATTATACAGTCTGCTAATATTCAGTAACATTGTAGAGATACAGATATTTGTGAACGTAGTATTTTGGGATTAGTTCTTGGAAAGGGATTTTACATTTTCAAAGCTGGACATATAACATTAAAGGAACAATTGCCTTTTCATAAATCATCTTTCAAAATGAAGGTTGGACAATTAGGGACAACTGCTTCCAAAGGAGGTGTGGGAAAACCCTGCATTCCGCAATGTTTTCTACTGGGATTCTTGAAGTTGTTCCCTTAGTTTTTGATATCCTTCTGCACGGGGGTCTCTTGATTATTTATTGACTTTGACATTTACAGCAATAGGTATCTCTAAGCTAGTAATTCTCACCAGTGCTGATTTTGTCTTTCAAGGTATATTTGACAATGCCTGGAAACATGAGCTTGCGCTAAGTATCTGTAGTATATAGGACTGCCTCTCACAAGAAAGAATGATCTGGCACCAACATCACTAGCGCTGAGATTGAGAAACCCTTTTGTAAATAGTAGAATGGGAACCAGGGCGTAGGATGATTGGTGGAATTTCTCAGTTTCTATGCAGTGAATCAATTTGTATCTTAATTCATTGGCTGGATGGTAAAGAAACATAGCCTAAATTACCCCTGATTTTTTTTTTTTTGTTATCTCTGGGTTGCTCACAAATAACTTGCTTATTCATCAAAATCTCTAGTACATAGTTAAGGTTATATGGGTTAATGTCTTCATAAGGTTTATATTGATACTGACTATTTTCATAAATACCAAAATGAATGAACATGTAGACACTGGAGTAAAATATGGTAAAAGTAAAAATAGCCATCTATTACAGGCTTATGTACAAGCAGAGATTTTATAATCAAAGAAGAATTTGTTTTTTTGTATTTTAAGGTAGAATGGGAATAGAATTAGACTCATTAATCATTATTTTTAAGTTATGATGAGATGTGATGTGTGACTCACTCTTGGCCCATACAGATTTTTTCAAGTCATATTTTTGGTCAGTCCATCAAGAAAGGACCTTGTGCTTCCAGGCAGGTGCTTATGCCACTGAGCTAAGTCCCTGGTCCTTTTTATATATTTTTGATGTTAGTCCTATGTCTGTGGACTAGCTAAAATTTTTTTTTCCATTCTACCTCCTCATTCTGTTGTTTGTATCCTTTGTTGTGCCAAAACTTTTTAATTTGATATAGTCCCATGTTGATTCCAGTGTTACTTCTTGGGTCATTGGGGTTCTGTTCAGAAAGTCCTTGACTTATATGCCTTTGTCTTCGAGTTGTACTTTTTTTTTTAATCTTTCAGCTGATTGTTTTTGTTTTAATATTTAGATCTTTGATCTCCTTTATTTTAATTTAACATGTGGTGAGATGTATAGGTCTACACTTAATCTTCTGCATGTGGATATCTAGTTTTCCCAGCACTGTTCATTAAAGAGGCTGGATGTTGGCAGCAATGCCAGAGCTCTAACATCACTAAACTGTATGCCTTCTTCTTCTACTGATTACTGCCACTGGTGCTGGCCTCCCACAGTGAAAAGGCTGTCTTTCACCCAGTGACTATAGAAGGGTGTGACTTCAGTCCTGAGGGAAGGTCTCCTGGGTGTTGTCTTCTTCAGTCAGGTTGGTCTGTTGGTCTCCTTGGCAAAGGCTCTGTTGTCCTTTGCCATAGAGAACCCAGGAACAGAGGCAGGTCTTCCTGGCATCAGTGCAGGGCTGGCAGTGGTGCACAAGGTGTGTACTTTTCAGTTTCTTGTTGGTCCAGCATGGGGCTCAGGTGGCTGTCTCATTTTTTGCTATTTAAAATTAGACTATGTGAAATTTAGAATAGAATAGAAATAGGATCTCTTAATTGAAGCATAGTAGCTCTCTATATGAAAAAGTGATTCTCCGGCATCTTGCAGATAATGAGTCAGTAACCTGTTTATAGTCTGTGCACCAAGTCCATCTTGGTACCTATTTTAGTATAGCCCATGAACTAAGAATGCTGTTTATATTTTTAAATGGCTGAAAAAAAACAAAGGAAGGAATATACACGATGACACATGAAAGTTATATGAAATTTGAATATAAGAGTACATAAATAAAATTTTATTGGCATATAACCATATTCAATCATTTATCTGTGATCTATGGGTGATTTCTTGTTACATAGCAGTCAAGCAGTTATAGCATGACAGCAAACGTATGTTGCATGTTAATCATTTCATACTGCTGATTGACACAATACAAATCACAGTCACACCTGAGTAATTTAACATGATTTTGATTGCCACACATATTGGTGACTGCAACACTGCATTTATTTTTTATCATCAGTTCATGCCTTCTCTTAAAATAAGAAGTGAAAATGGATTTTGAACACTTCATTTTAGATGCAGAAGAGTGTGGATTATTTTGTTGTGAATTAAACACAAAAGCGTTGTGTTTATTATGCAGCAATGTTATGTCTACTGATATACTCAAATAACATTATATAGCTGGTTGTGGTGGCACGCACCTATAGTCCCAGTCCTCTGGGAAGCTGAGGCAGATTGACTGCAAGTTCAAGACCTTACTGCACAACTTAGAGACTTAGAACTTGTCTCAAAATGAAAAAGGACTAGGAACGTTGGTCAGTGTGAAGGCCCTAGGTTCACACTCTAGTACCGAAAAACAAATCGTATTCCCTTGGGTTAGACTGGTATTGCTATTTGGTCTTATCAGTTAGTGTGAAGAGACATTTCAAAGGTGACATACATAAAATCTCATTGTAAGTCTGCATTAACAGGTGAGCATTTAGAGTTGTTTTTGATGATAAGCACTAACTTTTAACTTCAAAGAGAAGAATTATCCTTAAAAGATTTCCCTATTTCTTATTCATAGGTGAATATTACAATAAATATTCCCATACATTTTGAAATTGCTAATAAAATATTTGTGAATATTTTTTAATATTAGTACTTATATAATATCCTTGATTTTACTTTTTTTCCCAATTAGATATTAGTGGTACATTTTAAATGCACATAATGATCACTTCCATCATACTTTGTACCCACCTGTACACGATATAACTTATTTCTTTTATTTTTCCTATTCCCCTACTCTTACATGAACCCCTCCCCCACTACCTATTTACAAAAACTGTGTTTTCTGGGCCAGGGATTTAGCTCAGCAGCATAAATGCCTGTCTGGCAAGCACCAGATTGTGAGTTCAATTCCTGGTTACCCGTCCCCCAAAAGAAAAAAAAGCTTTGTTTCCATTTTCTTCCTTTTCCATTTTTTTCTTTTCTTCCTCCCCTTCTTTGGTTCCCTTCTGCATTTAAACATTATTTTCCTGTTTCACAATATGTATTATGCATTTTGGCCCTTATTTATATTTTTGGTTTCTCACAACAGAGAAACAGTGCAGTATTTGAATGTGTGTTCAGTTTATTTCATTTAAGAGTATGATCTCAAGGTATATCCATTTACCTAGATATGCCTTGAGCTTATCATTCTTTATGGCAGAGTAGGACTCCATTGTACCAAAAACCCACATCTTTATCCATTCATCAGTTGATGGGCATTAGGGATGTTTACAAGATTTGGCTGTTATAAACTGTGACTCTGTAAATATGGGTGTGCATATATTGCTGTGATATTATGCTTTTAATTCTTTTGGGAAGATCCTGGAAGGGGAAAAGTTATGTCAAATGGAATCACTAGTCCTAGTTGTTTGAGGAATATCCACACTGATTTCCGCAGTGGTTTTATGAGTGTATATTCCCACCAACAGTAGAGAAGAGTTCGTTTTTCCCCACATCCCCACCAGAATTTTTTATTGGTTTGTTTCTTGATAATAACGATTCTTTCTGGGGTGAGATGGAATCTCAGTGTTGCTTTAATTTGCATCTCTTGAATGGCCAATGATGTTGAACATTTTTTCATATATTTATTTGCTGCTTGTACTTCTTCATATGAGAAGTGTGTGTTTATCTTATAAGCCTATTTTTGGATTGAGTGTTTAAATTTGGGGAAGAGTTGATATGATTTTTTTAGTGTGTGTGTTCTTTATATATTTTAGATAGTAGCCCTTTGTCCAAGGAATAGTTGCAAAAGATTTTTTTCGTACACTGTGGATTGTCTTTTCACCCTGTGGTGATTTCTTATGCCATACAAAGCAGTTTAATAAGATGAGATCTCAGTTGTTGATTCTTTGTGATATTTCCTATGCAATTGGGGTTTTGTTCATAAAAATCTTTGCTTATGGTGATGTCTTCAAGAGTTCTACCTATTCTTACAGGAGATTTAATGTTCCTGTTTTAATGTGTGCATCTTTGATCCATTTTGATTTTAATTTAGCACATAATGGAAGATAGGGGTTTAATTTTAATTTAACATGTGGAAAGCCAGTTTTCCTAGCACTGTTTATTAAAGAGGTTTTCTTCCAGTTAATGTGTTTGACACCTTTGACAAAGATAAGGTTGCTGAGTATGACTAAAATTATTTTTGCATCTTTTAATCTGTTCATTGATCTTCATTTTTTTATAAAGCCAGTACCATGCTGATTTTTATCACAGTAGTTTTCCAGTATAGCTTCAAGTCTAAGATTATGATACCTTTACTGCCCAGAATTTCCTTTGCTATTCTAGGTCTCTTTTGGTTCCAAATAAATTTTAGGATTGTTTTTTCTAATTCTGTGAGATATGCTATTGGAATTTTGATCAGGATTGTGTTAAATCTGTATAACACTTTTAGAGTTTGGCCATTTTCAGAATATTGATTCTTCCTACCTAAGAGTAAGGGATGTCTTTGCATTTTCTGATACCTTCTTTCATCATCTTTTCCAAAGTATTGTTTTCTATGTAGCAGTCTTTTACTTCCTTCCTTAGACTGATTTCTAGGTATTTCATTTTTGGGGGTTGCTATTGTGAAAGATACTGTTTCCCTAATTTTACTCTCAGAGAGTTTGTTATTTGTATACAGGAAAGGTATTGATTCTGAGTGTTAACTTTGTTATTCTAATGAATTTGGTTATTAAATCTTTAAGTCTTTTGGTGAATTTTTGGGGTCTTCTATGTATCGTATCATCTGTGAATAATGGTAATTTAACTTCTTTCTTTCCTATCATTATATCTTGTATTTCATCCTCTTGTCTAATTGCTTTGGCTAATGTTTCCAGAACTATGTTGAATAAGAGTGGTAACAGTGGACATCCTTGTCTTGTTCCTCATTTTACAGCAGAAGCTTTTTAGTATGACAGTATATTGTTTGGTGTCTTGTCAAGCTGTGTGCAGCAAATACATCTGAAATGAATGAATAGAAAGAATTGGGAAAATGTAAAAATCAGAATGAAGATCATGTTAGAGGGGCAGTTTGAGGAATATAGAGAAGCTAGAAGAATCTGATGGGTTTGTTTATTTGGAGTGGATTAGATTGGATATTTGAAGGTGAATATATCTATTAGAAACTTGTATGTTTACTTGATTAGGAACTACCTTCTGTTTAATCTTGAGAAAAGCCCATAAAGATTTGTATTGTATAGAAAGTCATTCATTGACTACTAGACTGCTGCAATTACAAGGAAGAGATGGTGGATGTAGTTTATTTCTAATTTATTTTATGGAAAAAAATCAGAAAAGTTATTTCAGGTACCTATGACTGAGTCTACTTTTCCTTTTTTTAAAAATTAACCAAACTGATAACTTCATATAAGCAATAACTGTTAAAATAATTTTTTGAGAAGTCATTTATAAATTTTAGGGAATTGTGTCTAATAGTGCTATATATTTTAGATAATAATAGCTGATAGTTTGGAGATTAAATAAAAGTGTTATATTCACTATGAAAATACATTATTATCCATAATAGTTATTTTACACTTTTGTATCTTTAAATATAATTAATTTTTTTTTTTTTTTAGTACCAGGCATTGAACTCATGACCTTGTACTTGCCAGACAGGTGCTTATGCCAATAAGCTAAATCCCCAGCCCTTAGATATAATAAATTTTAAAAAAAAATTATCCAACTGAACTAGGGATGCAATTTAATGGCACAGTGATCCTGTGTTTAATACCTGATACAGCATAAAGCTTATCACTGGAATGAGTCGTTTCATACACAGTGAGTGATATTTAGTGAGAGAGGGCTTTGTTTACATTCATCATATGCATAGGGTTTCTCTCCACTGTGGATGTTTGGATGCTGTGTTAGTATGTCTGGCTAAAAGCTGCTCCACATTGATTGCATTTAAAGGGTTTCATTCCAAAATGAATTTAATCACAGTCAATAAGACTGACTTACTGCTAAAATTTTCACATACTAATGTATGAAGGACTTCTCTCCCATGTGACTTCTCTGGTGTCTTATAAGGTTTGACTTCTGAATGATGAGCTTTCTTAAAATTCTTGCACTCACAAAGGTTCTCTCCAGTATGAATTTTCTGATGGATAAGGAAATTTTCTTTCTGAATAAATGATTTTCCATAACTATTACATTCAAAAAGCTTTTCTCCAGTGTGGGCATTCAGTGTTTAATGAGATCAGTGAGATTAATGTCTTTGACTAAAGGCTTTCCCACACTTATTACATTCAAAAGATTTTACTCTAGTTTGAAAATGCTCATGCTTGGTGAGACTGGATTTGTGGCTGAAGATTTTCCTACACACTTTACAGGCAAAGAGGTTTTTCATACTGCACTTTCTCTGCCGATTGAGGTATGACATCAGAATGGAAGCTTTCCTAAATTCACAAAGTTTACCTTTAGTGTGATTTTTTTTAATGAATGAGGGCTTACTTTTGAATGAAGATATTTCTGCACTTCTTACATTATACAGCTTTTTGTGTATGTCTTACATTATAAAGTAGTCTCTCAAATACAGATAAGGGATAAAGTTTGAGAGTTTTATCAGATGTAGTACAAAGCTTTCTCTCCAGTAAAAGATAGTTATACTGTACTCATTGGTTTCTCTACAGCATGAATTTTTGCTACTGAATGAGATCTGTCATGTAGCTAATGTCTTTTCAGTACTTCTTAGAAGCACCAGGTTTCTATCCATCATGACTTCTCAGCTCAATGAAATGTGACATGTGAATAAATGTTTGCCCACATTTATTGCCAGATGCAGTAAATTCATAGGGGTTTTCTCCAGTAGGTATATTCTGCTCAGATGGAGTACAATTTATTTATTTATTTATTTATTTATTTGTTTATTTTTGTCTTTTTCGTTTTTATTGGTATCAGGGGTCGAACCCACGACTGCCTGCTTGCAAGGCAGGCGCTTATGCCACTGAGCTAAATCCCCAGCCCCTGGAGTACAATTTATACTAATATCATTTTCATATTGATTTACATGGGCTGCTATCACAAGCAGTAAGTTCTGCTAGAGGATTTCCAAACTAATAAAATTGATAATTCTTTTCTACAGTTTCCCCCATAATTAAGTCTAACTTGTCTTTTGAACTCAAAATATCAAAAAGATGCTGCCTTAAGACAAATAAGATCTATGAGTAAAAGAAGATATTTTCCAATTTTCTTATATTCACTGCTTTTTCCTGAGTATGTATTTATTAGAGATGGATTCAACTTTCCTCCAAAGCCTTGCTGTCTGTTTCTAACCTTCTTAGGTTTCTTCTAGATAGATTCTTTCCACTTTTTTCCCCACCATACAGTTTGTCTTTTTGGACTCTTTAAACCTGCTGTTCAGCAGAATGACACAGCACCAGACTATTAATGCTGTAACCAAAATACCATTGTAGAATTCAGGATGGGTACTGGGCCTGTGGGTGTTCTGAAGGACAAAGGAGGTATATTTTCCAGGGCTGTACAAGGAAGTGGTTCTGCAGACAGAGACCAAAATGTCCACATAGCACACTGCTCGTGGACACTCTGAGGGAAAGTGAGCGCTCCCGGAAGTCTGTGTCACAGCTCAGCTCATTCACCTTGACCAGCCAGGTGTAGGCCAAGACATTGCTTACCCTTTATTACCAACGGCACCAGTTTTCTGGCTTTTCATTACATTTCCCTTGCAGTGCTGTGTACAGTTCTGTATCCCTTATACAAACTTGGCAGCCTCTTGTGAATTTGAGGGTCTTACCATGAGTGGTCCTTTCTTGGACTCAAATGGGCTTAGGCCTACTAGGATGTTTTGCATACTTTTTTGATCACCTTGTTTTCTCAACATGTATAAAGACTCCTTAATGTTGTGCAGTGTTTACTTGCGTGTAATATAATTGCTTAATTTAGCTTTTTATTGATGGACCTTTCTACTTGTGTCCTATTAAGTATAGATGCAAGTTTCATGAGATCCAAGACTTATTATAAAATTTAGGGGAGTAAGCATCATTAGCAATTATGATTCTAAGAAATACCTCAGTAAATACCTCTGTGCACTTGTTGAAGCATGTATAGAGGATACTTTCTATTAGAAGAATTACTTAAGGCAGAATATTAATTAAGAAAATAGACTCAGATTTTCACTGCTTTGGCTCTATTACCAGGCCTTCCATTTGACAAGCTCTGTGACCTTTCCCTAAATCTTTATGTTCTCTGCACCTTTTTTCCTCAAATGCAAATGGAGATAGTAGTAGTTTGTCACAAGAAGCACGTTTAAGTACCTGTTTATAAAGTGCTTTAAAACTGTATCTGGAACTCTGTAAGTGGCAATTATTATGTCATTTAGTAGACTTTTTCTTGCTATTACTTTATAATATTTAACTATTTTGTGTTACATTACCAAGATGTTTCATTTAAAAATATAAAGAACAAGCCATTAAACAATTGTTACAGCTGCACAGAAAATGTGTATTAACAGCATGATGTGGAATAATAGTTTGAAAATTGCAAACTATTATTACGGTGATTATGTCACCTGTAAATAAACTAAATTAATACAGACTTGCTTATTGTTGTAGCTATGGTGTCCAACAGAATGACACAGGGAATATCTTAAGTAAAGATTCACTTGTATGAATGATGCCTATGTTAAGAAGGTAGAAAATAAGTCAGAAAGACAGAATAAGAAATAGATCATACAGGAAAGAAGAAAAGTATAGAACAGAGGAGAAGAAAGTAGAAAAATGTAGGAAGCAGCTTTGTTTTGAACTCACAGTGATGTAATGTGGCTAAGACTGTGCTGACATCCTGGTTTAGATTGATAGTGGAAAGTGATAGTTTCCGAGACAGGTCCCTGTGTGTACTGTCTTCATTAAATGAGATCATGTATAAGGCAGGAGCTCTATAAACAGCATCATATATTGTATTATTTGTTTTCTAATTGTAATGTGATAAATATAATTTTATATGATTTTAATGTAATAATGATTTCTTTATATTGTACTTACAATATGAATTCTTCCATGCAAGTCAATTTCCAGATAACAAGATTTGTTTTACCATCATATTCAAAAGCATAGTTTTCCTAAATTTGTTGAAAATACCTTATTTATATTTAAAGGAAAAAATCATCACATTAATCTGACTCTGTTCTATTTGTTCTGGATTATTAGTATAAACATCACTGATTTTGTTTTACTGTATCCTCATACCCTCAGAAACCTATTGAGATTTGTATGTTTTTTTTATGTTTTTGTTAATTTAGTGTTTAATAATTAAAAATTAAATTCATTCTTACTGTGAGATTAAACCATTTTAGGTATGAGTCAACTATGAAAGGGTTTTTTTTTGGGTCAAAAGTCATATAATACTCCAATTCCATGCCTATCAGAGCACTGATTAAAAACTTTTTACTTGTGTAATCTTGTTTTTCTTTTATACATTCACATATAGATACATGCATACAAATATATGCTGATATATATTGCTTGGACTGCCATACAAATTACTAATAGAATTGGATGGCTTTAATAACAGAAATTTACTTCTCAAAATTGTGAAAGCTAAGAAATTATGTGGTCTGTGTATACATACTCATTTTGTGTATAATACTATTTTTAAATCTATATAGAATATTTTTCTACAGTGTTACTATAACATAGGGACTTAGAAATAGCTTACTGTCAAACTGCCACATAATTGAGTCTCACTTTTTTTTTAATTTTAAAGAGAGGAAAATCAAGGAACAGATTAAAATCAATCAAAATAAACCAGAATAAGTGACACAGGACTTCCAACCTTATGAAATCAACAATAGTTACTGTAATGCCTTTGTTGTTTTCAAAATACTTTAGACGTACTAAAAACTGAACAGAATAGAATAGAAACAATAAAAACAAAACAGTGAATGCAATAAAAGACATCAAAAAAAGCTAGTAGTAAATACTTCCATAACATGTCTTGCTAACTTTTAAATATCTGGTATGCCATCAGAGTTAACATAAACAAAACAAAAGAAAATAAAAACCCAACCCAACAAAACAAATGAAAATGTGGGGCCTGGTTCTCTCCCTCTGCAGTTGCAGTCTGCAAATGGTGTTGGCTCACAGAGAGAAGCTTGGGTCTGGCTCTCCCCAAGCTGGCAGCGTCCCACGTGTGGCACTGGCTTCCGGGTGGGGATCAATTTCCTTTAGGGCCTGATTCTTTCCCTCTGCAGTCTGCCTCACTCTGTTTCCTTTAAAATAAGTTTAATAGTATCTATCTCAGGATTGTGATGAAAGTTAAATGAGATAGCCTATGCAAATTTTAAGTTTGTATTAATTCAGTGCTTACCAAATGCCAGCCGTTAAATATATAGTATGTTGGTTCATTTGTTCCTTAAAACAGTGCTACAAGGCAGTCTTACTATACTGGTATTATCAGTGAGAAAATGGAATTAGCGAGTTTCGTAATTTGTACAAAGTCTCAGACAAAAAGTAGCAAAGCTGGAATATGAACATATGCTTGTCTGAAAACACAAAACATGGTTTTCCCATTGTATACTTTTGGGATATGACAGGTATATCATTTATTTTTGTTCTCTATTTTGTATTTAGTGCTTTGTTTCCATTTGTCTTTATCTGCTTGAAGAAGTAATACTCCACACCAATACTGACTCAGAGTACTTATTGTGAATATTGAAATGTTGTTTTCTGTGCCTACCAATAAAGCAACTACTTGAGATATGACTGTTGCAACCACGGAACTGAAATTTCAGTTTTAAGTTAATTGTATGTATCTCTTGTTTTGTTCTTAACCTTGTTTGTTCATAACCTTAGGTGTGTAAATTTTTTTGACATAAAGTTAACATAGTTGATGTATTGATTGATAATGTTGAAATTGTTCATTGTAGGTTGAAAAATTTAGCAGAAGAACTTATACAGACACAGCAGATGCTGTTAAATAAAGAAGAGGCTGTCCTGGAGCTAGAAAAGAGAATTGAAGAATCTTCTAAGTCCTGTATAAAGAAGTCTGAGTGAGCAAAAAAATAAAAAATGTTTTGAAGGTAGAAAGTTTAATTGATCCAGTTTTACGGAAATATGTCAGTTACATGATATTATAGGTGTAACATTTCTGAAAATGGAAAGTTTTTTTAAGTTTAAAACTTTATGTAGTTTATTTTCTAGTATTCTGTGAAAGTGTGTTTTTATAAATATACTACAGTGATTTTATGTTTAAAGCAGTTTGAAGTATTTTCTGAAGAATCTTTTGTTAAAAGCTGTCTTTATTTTCTCACATCTATTTTTACCAGAAGCACTGTAAATTTCTTTGCTTAAAAAGTACAGACCAATATTATGTTAGAAATGAGCTTTACTGTGTTAGAAGGGAACAGACAAACTAATTAGCAGATAGCAATCTGTTTTACCTATAAAAGTCTTTTTGAGGTTTCCTGTGATGATTTTTTCTACTGTTGTGTGTCTTACTGATCTTGCTGGGTCCTTTTACTTTATGTTACTAAACTTTTGTGTTTCAAGATGACATCTTTTTTGTTGCTTGAAAATAGAAAATTTCACCTAAATTTCAAACTGCTAATCTTACTGGTAGCAGCTTCAGTCTATAATAGTAGTAGTTGGTTTGGTGTCTGTAATCCAGACTCACCCATCTATATTTCTCACTATTATACTCACAAAACTTGTTTGATTTATCAAGGTTCTCAAAGGATTTGTAATGGTTTTTGCTGATCTATACTTGTTCTTACTTTCTGCACAAGTTTTCAAATATCCATTTACTGTATTTCCTTTGTTATATTCAGTGGGTGGATTTCTACATTGCAAAACTAGAAGCATTAATTAGCAGTTGCTTTATTTTTGGAAAATGGCATGCCTAAACCCACCAACTTTAGGACTCATTCTTCTCCTGTATTTTAATTGATGTTGCTTGTCCTCAATCCACTTTATTTATTTCTTGTGACTTTGCTTTTGATATGCTGATACTCCTTATTTTCTCAGAAAATTTACATTATTTACATTATGTATTATGTTTACTTTTTCTTCTCAACTGGTTCTTTGGACTTACTTTTAAATATACTTGTCTAGACTCCAAAAATGAAACAAAACTTAACAATCTTCACCTCCCTGTACTTCCCCAACATCTCCTCCCCATTTTAAAATTAATTTATTTAATTTTGCACTATTATGAATCTGACTTAGAGCCTCCTGCATGCTTGGCAAGTGTTCTATGTTGAACTATACCATCAACCCCCATAACTCTTTATTAATCTCCATATTCTACCGCTCGACAACTGCCTTAGCTTCTGTTGTCTTAAATTTGTTCTAACTGGCCAAAAACTGAAGACCTTTACCTTGAAATCAGGCACAAGACAAGGATGTCCCTTACCTCTGCTCCTATTTAATATAGTACTGGAAATACTAGCCAGAGCAATTAGACAAGAGAAAGAAATAAAACAAGTAAAGATAGGAAAACAAGAAGTTAAATTATCATTATTTGTGGATGACATGATACTCTACGTAGAAGACCCCCAAAACTCCATTGAAAGACTCCTAGATATAATAAATAAATTCAGCAATGTAGCTGGATACAAATTCAGTACTCAAAAATCAATAGTATTTCTGTACCCTAACAACAAGATCACAGAGAAATAAGAGAAGCCACACCCTTCACACTAGCAACCAAAAAAATGAAATATTTAGGAATTACCCGCACGAAAGAAATGAAAGATCTATATAGGGAAAATTATGATACACTGAAAAAAGAAATTGAAGAGGATCTCAGAAGGTGGAAAGACATCCCTTGCTCATGGATAGGAAGAATAAATATTGTGAAAATGGCCATTCTCCCAAAACTGTGATACATATTCAATGCAATCCCAATGAAAATACCTTCAACATACCTCATAGATCTAGAGAAATCACTCCTAAAATTCATCTGGAGCGAGAAGAGACATAGAATAGCAAAGACAGTTCTAAGCAGCAAAGGCAAGGCAGGAGGCATCACAATCCCTGACTTGAAGTTATACTACAAAGCAACTGTAGTAAAATCAACATGGTACTGGAACCAAAACAGAGCCGTGGATCAGTGGAATAGATTAGATCAATGGAACAGATTAGAAGATACAACCACAACTACAAACACACTCAACCACCTTATCTTTGATGAAGGATCCAAACAGGTTCACTGGAAGAACGACAGTCTCTTTAATAAATGGTGTTGGAAAAACTGGCTCTCCATATGCCAAAAACTAAAACTAGACCCATGTACTAAATTAAAATCTAAATGGATCAAAGATCTGAATATTAAAACAGAAACACTAAATCTATTGGAAGACAAATTTGGTAGAAACCTTGAAGACATAGGGGGGTAGGTAGAGAATTCATTAACAGGACTCAAACCACATGGGAAATACTTCCCAGAATCAATAACTGGGATAACCTCTTATTAAAAAGTTTCTGCATGTCAAAAGAAATCTCCAGCATAGTGAAAAGAAAACCCACAAACTGGGAAAAAAATCTTAGTGAACCTTAGTGTCCCTCAGACAAAGGACTTCTGTCTAAAACATATAAAGAATTAAAAAAAATCAGACCCCCAAAATCCAAGATCCAATCCAAAAATGGGCATCTGAGATGAATACACACTTCTCAGATGAAGAAATACAAATGGCAAATAAATACATGAAAACGTGTTATTTATCATTACTCATTAGAGAAATACAAATTAAAACTATACTGAGATTCCATCTCACTCCTGAAAGAATGGCCAGGATCAAGAAAGCCACCAACAACAAATGCTGGAGAGGCTGGTGGGGTAAAGGAACTCTCCGGCACTGTTGGATGGGAGTGAAGAATGGTGCAACCACTATGGAGGACAGTTTAGAAATACCTCAAAAAGCTGGGATTGCAAGTCCCATTCAACCCAGCTATTCCACTTCTGGGCATATTCCCAGAATAATTGAAAACATCATACCACAGTGATATATGTGCCCCCATGTTTATAGCAGCACAATTTGTAAATTAGGAAACAACCTAAGTGTCCATCAACTGAGGAATGGATAAAAAAAGTTGTGGTATTTTTATACAATGGAGTACTACTCAGCTATAAAAAAGGATCACATTGAGATATTTATAAATAAATGGGTGCAGCTTGAGACCATACTCATAAGTGAAATAAATCAAACTCATAGGTATAAATACTGAATAGTTTCCCTAGTGTAAGAAATGATAACAATGCATAAAAGTTTGTGGTAATTATGATTCCCCATTATATTGCTTTGAAGCCTTATAATGTTTTCATTGGAATCGTTTTATTTTGGGTTGTTTGATATTATTGTCTGTGATGGTATAAACAGCTATTTTGAAGAAAACAAGACATCATAAAACTAGTGCTGATTTAATATCATCTTGTTTTGAAGTCCCACCAAGCTTTTGTTCTTGTTTTCATTGGTTTCATCATGTTGTATCTTGCTGGATTTTAGTATATGTAGTAGTATAAACAAAACTTTCTATAGACAAGGAAATGATATAGAAACCATTGTTCATTTTCTGTTAGTTGGTTCTAAATAGCCTGTAATACTTTCATTCTCTTGAATGGTTTTACACTGTCCTGATAAGTTTGATGTTATAGTATACGAAGATATACTCAAATATTTAAAGGAAAGAGACACTATGGTAACTACTGTTATGTTGGGTTATCTTGTGGTAAAACACTATGTTGCTTAAATTTTTCTGTTCTGACCTGTGTTGTTATGCCCTCTTTTATTTTAATCTTCTTTTTCAATTTTTATTTTTTAATAAATAAAAAAATTTTTTCTACAAATAATTGTCTTCACTCATTTCACTTTCTAGTGAAATTTCTCTTTCTTTCTCTCTCTGTCTCTCTTTATCCTTGCCTTTCCCCTATCACTATAGAAATAGGTGTTTCTTAGATTACCAATGACTTCTACATTGGTATTTAAATGTAGCTACTAGCTTACTTGAACTCTAAAGATTTACTGATTTCATGCTTCTTTTCTTTTTTTGATCATTGGAACTCAGGATGTCAGCTACTCCTCTTTTTTACTCTCTCTCTCTCTCTCTCTCTCTCTCTCTCTCTCTCTGCAGACACAGATCTCTTGTACTCAGCCAATCCATGTTAGAGTTACTGAAGGCACACCTGAGGCTATGTAACTTTTCCCTAAGTCTTTCCTTAGATATGTTGGAAATGACCCACATTTACTGCTCTCACTCATATTTCTTCCCTGTTTTATATGTCTCTTTGAATGTTTTAGAAGTACCCTATATTACTCTTGAAATAAAAATCTCAACACAGTCTAAGCCAGCCTCACCTATTTCTGTCTTTATTATTACTTATTTTAGTGAATGACAACGCCATCTATCCAGTTAAACCACGTAAGGTATAAGGAATCCTACTTCTCTTGTTTATAATATAGTTCTTTATACCAATTTTTGTTAAATTTCTGTCATAATCAGCTTGAACTTCTATAAAAATATACCATAAACTAGATCGTTTATAACACCTAGAAACAGAATTTACTTCTCAAAGTTATGGAGGCTGGAGTCCCAAGATCAGGATGTCAACATAGTTGAGTTCTTTAAGATCCTTTTTCAGGGTGCAGACTGCTGTCTTCTCTTTGTATCCTCACATCTCAGAATGTGAGTTGAGAGTTATCCTGAGTATTTTTTAAGGGCATTAGTCCTTTTTATAAGGGCCCATGCTGATGACTTAGTTATCACCCAGAAACTCCATTTCCAGATGCCATCATACTGAGGATTAGGTTTCAGCATAGGAATTTTGGCAGCACATAATCATTCAGTTCATTGCAGTAGTGTATTAGAATCAGTGAAGTTTTAAAGGTAGGAACAGAAAAATTAAAATTACTCTGGACATTCCTTTAATAAATGTGAAAATTTTCAGTATTGCATAATAGGCAATGCAGTTTGAATTATAAACATAAAACAATATTGCACATATGTAATTAAAAGAATATTTTCTTTTCTCTATTTGACAGTGTATCTCTTTACTTGTTTAGAAATGACTAAGTGGCTGTAAGTTTTATAGTTTTGCAAACACACATATGGTAAATGACTTGTAAAGTTTATTGGATATAAAAAAAGGCAATGGGATATGGTGACTATCTGATTATATGTTGTTTGAGGAGGTAATCTCTAAGGCTTTTCATAATCTAGAAGTTATATGATTCTTTTGTCTTTTAAAATTTTTTATTGATTTTTGCTTCCTTTCATCTTTGTCTTCTTTCATCTATATAATTTGATCTTCCTTCCTCCACCTTTTTATATTTATCAGGAAATGAGAGAAAGAGTAAAGCAGAAGGGGTTAAAGTCCCCTTGGATGTATGAAAGGAGCATTTCATGAATTCTCACTCTGTACAACATACTATGTTAGATCTTATTATCTATATATTTTTATGTCTGTGTATGTATGTGTGTGTATTACTGAAAGTTATCTTATATTTTGTTCTTTACAGTGTTTATATTCAATGTGTAGGGCTTTGAGTTTACTAACTTGTCTTTCATGTGAGTCCCTGACTTGCGCACCTATTAGACTCCTCTGTGTTTCATGATAGGTTGGATAGGTGACTTTATATAACTTGTCCTTGATAATATACATAGTAAGTTTTAGAAAATGCATTAGTTCCTGACTTCAAAGCTTCCTTTTGATCATAGCATTTGCTCAGTCTTACGATTTTATTTTAACAAGAAATAAAACCTAGTAATACAGAACAGAATAAAGCCAATCAAAACAAAGCAGTGAAAGTGGTACATAACTTCAAAACAGGATAGTAGAGCATCAGCAGTAGGTACCACAGTATATCTTGTTATCCTCACAATAGCTGTCCACAATAAAATCAAATGAAACAAAACAGAATAAAACCATTCAAAACAGTGCATTGAGCAAAACAAAGCAGAATATTACTGGATTTCAAAAACAAGACAGGAGGAAATCCCCCATATTTGCTGTATTGCATACTGTCATCTTCCTAATAGATGCTTAGATTACCGGCCTTAGTTCTGCAAAGTCAATCAAACAATATAGGCGTTTAGTTGTTTTTGTACCTTGGTTGTTATTAACTCAGCATGTTCTCTGAACCAGCTGGTTGCTTACAGGGGAGGGAGAAGGGAATTTTGATTCTCAGCCTACTCATGTAAAGGCAGCCTGTCTTCTCTCTTCCTGGGCCCCACCTGGTTTGTGTGGCTTACTGGAAGATCAAACTAGCTTCTTAATGTGCTCTTCCCAGATCCAGTGTGGCTTCTGCAGACTCATGGGAACAGCAGACTGGTTTCTCTTTTCCTGGGCCCCACATGGTCTGCCAATCTTATGATTTTAATAGCAATTCTAGAAAAATATGTTAGAATGGATAAATATGTCAACCCTTTCAGGTTATGAGTCTTATTTAGTCCAATCTATTAGTTTTTGTTTTCAGGGATTTTTATTAGCCTGAAGGCATGATCTTGAAAGTATTAAGCATATTTATATAACTAAATAGTCATTACCGGATCTCATTAATTTAGACATATGCCAGTTGAAGTTTGCCTTTATATTATATGTTCAACTGGCTATCTTTGCAACTTGATTATTTTGCTGTTTTTTTTAAAACCAGAGGGCATATTTGTATAGGTCTATTTCTGCTTCTCTAAAATGTCCCTTTTCCAGTACTCAGGAGAAAAATAAGGAAAATTACATGTGTCAGGGTTTCCTAAGACAGCCTCATGTTTGGAAATATGTTAAAAGGACTCATGGAACCCAGTATATAATTGTACTCAAGACGACTTAACACAATGAAGTGAGATATGTCTGTACTATTAGAGAAAAGGACAAAAGGCAGAACTTAGAGGAATCTAATTTCAGATTTCCTTATACTGTCTACTTCTCAAGAAGGAGCATACGTAGTGCACTCATCTCCCAGCAATGAAAATGTGAAAGTTCTTGTGTGATGGGAAGTTAATTAAAGATTCATTTCTTAAGAACTTATCTAGCTCTTAAGAGCTTATCTAAGAACCTCTGCCTTAGCATATGCCAAAATTCCAGGCAGAATACAAATATATAAGTTTTCATCATTTTATTCTTCAGATTTACTGTTGCCAAACAAAGTGTCTGACACCAAGCAACTTAAAGGAAGAGAGGTTTATTTTGGCACATAGTTTCAGTGAGTTCAGTACATGATTGGCTAGCTCTAAGGCAGAAATGGCTCGGTAAAAGGGCCCGGCATGGTGGTTGGAAACAGAGAGAAGGGAGGAGCTAGGTACAAGAATTCACCCTTCCAGATCACCTCTCAGTGGACTCATCTCCACCCAGCCTCACCTCCTAAAGAAAGTCAGCTATGAATTTATCAGTAGACTCATGAATATAGCACTCTCATGATCCAGTCACCTTCCAATCACATGAGACTTTTTGGGAACATTGTAGAGCTAAACCTCTAGCTCCCAAATGGCTCTTGTCCGTATCCTTATGCAAAATGCATTTAGTCTTATCACTAAAGGTTGTAAAGGCTTAATAGTCTCAACAGTGTTAGAAGTCCAAGTCCAAAGTTCCCTCTGAGACTTAAGGCAAACTGTTAACTGTAAACCTCTGAAAAAAGTCAAAAATAAAGTTAAATATTTATAACACATAATAGTATGGGGTAAACATTCTCATTCAACAGAGGCAGGATAGGGGAAGAGGAGGAAATCTGACAAATGAAAGACCAAAATCCAGCAGGGCTAAATCTTCTAGCTCCACGTCTCTCTGAGGCAGGACCAGAGAACTTGGAAAGCCCTACCTCTATGGCCTTGCTGTTTGTAGTCTATGTGACTTCTCTTTTGGACTTGCTGTTCTCACTGAACATGGCTATCCTTGCAGAAATTCTGTGTTCTTGGCATCTACAACTTCTTGGGTTTCCACTATTCCTTTGGCTTCATTCTCACAGATTCATGTATTGCTCTTTCCAGGGCTTCTTTACTAGCCTATGAGGGCTTCAAAAATCTGGGTGGGAGTCTCTATGACACCATAATATTGTGACCTGCGTGTATGTCTAACCTTACATGCAGATGGATCATATGGATGGAAGATCATATGAATGATGCCAAGGTCTGCCACCAGGTTAATTAGTAGTTGCACCCCATGGACCACGTCTCCAGTGGCATCTTGAGTGCCTGGATGGGTGTATTCAGAGAAATCCTTAGGTTGCTGTAGATGAATAGGATTCTCTGCAACTCTTCTCAAAAGAGTCTTTCAAAGGAGTTTACCTTTTTCTAACCTTGAGCCTGTGATTGGTAAGATCTGGCAATTTCTGTGATGCCTTTAAGTTATCTTTCATATTGATCTTATGCAAAATATGCAGTTTATTTTTACTGTTAATATTTTCGGTAATCTCAGTCTTCTTTGTCTCAATGGTTTTTCCTGATTCTCACTATAGATCTAGCTGAAAGTGACCAGAAATATCCATGCCGGTTATGGTTTGTGTCTGGATGAGTCCCCAAAGCCGCCTGGGGGATGGGTTGTTCAGCGGTGACTGAATGTAGACTTTATGATTGGTGTACTGTTCAGTACTGAGATTGGGGGAGTGAGTGCTGCACCGCCCTGGGGCGGGTCACCTGTTTACAGTATAGGGGAGGGAAAAAGACTTGCGCTTCTCTTCTGCCCCCTTTTGCTCTTGTTGCTTTTGCTGTTGCCCTCTGTCATGTGCCACCCTACCTTCGAACCAGCTGATTATAGACTCAAACCTTTATGCACTATGAGCTAAATAAACTTTTCCTTTCTTAACTCTCAGCATTAGGTATTTTGTTCTAGCAATGGGAGAAAAGTAACTAAGACAATGCCATAGCCTGAATGTTGAAATCCCTTGAAATGTCCTTCACCAGTATAATTAGTCCTTCATTTTAAAATTCAGCCTCACACAATCTTTGGACATGAGTAAAAATGATGAAAAATTGTGCGCACCAAAATTCAGAAAATGTGCTTTCACATGAATGTGTTAAGTATGTTCATACAACATATCACATATATTAAATTATAAAGATTCATACACAGTCATGTCTATTCATTATCAAGTGTACACATTATACATTGTGTCTGTACGCCTATTGATCATTCAGCAATAAGTCTTGAATTTATCCATTTACATAGATATTTACTTCTTCAAAGGTGCCTGCTTGGGTGTTTCCAAATATTTAATTATAATTTATATTGTCATTTGTTTTAAATATTAATGTCAATAATAGTATTTATTTTTAATTAAAAGTTTATATTATTATATTATAATTCAGTGTGTCTTTTGTGTGTTCCATTGGATGTACTAAATGTCTGTCTGGTGGACAATTAGCAGTGGCTTAGTTTTGGGGTACAGCTTATATTAAGTGCATACTGAAAAATCATTTTAGGGTTTGCCCTCCAGTTAGGCCTTGTTTTCAGAGAAATATGGTAGTCATTACTGGGGTTGCAAACTGCTTAATTAGATTGGATATAGTTCTTAAAACATTAATTCACAGCTTATTTTTAAATAAATCTCTTAGTGACTAGCAATAATTATTTTGTTTTTGCTTTGGTATTTTTAAGTTTCAGTATCAGCAGGTAACATTTTTTACTATGTTTTCCAATTCTAAAGCTTTTCTAATCTATGATCCCTTACATATTAATAACTTATTTTCAGTAGTATCTGTCACTGTTCTTTTAAGATATAAACAAATTACATCGATAGAGTGTTTCTAGGAGCATTCTGACTACTATTTTATACAGTAGTCGGCACCTTTGAAGGAGAGGTAAATATCTACATAAATGGATAAACTCAAGACTTACTGCTGAATGGCCAGTAGGAGTACAGACACAATGTATAATGTGCGCACTTGATAAAATGCATTTTATGTTTTCTTGTGGCATTTGTTTGTGTAAATCTGTTTGAAATTCTCATAGGGGGCAGTCTTTAAGTGATAGTTTTCTAAGGGAAAGATAGGGGAATATATAATTGTCCTAATGTTAGTAATATTGGGAAGATTTATGGACTCCCACAGTGACACTCTCTTAACGACACTCAGCTCTCAGACTTTATCATAACAAACACATGTGCCTCCCTGACTCCAAACACGCTTCACAACCTACAAACAGCTTGGTGCCTGGGCTATTACCTTGATTTATTTTACCCTAGGCACAAATCTGACCCTGCATTTGTTACCTTTGAGATTTAAAATAAATCTAAGATTCTAATTCAGTCATTTTCATTCATTTTAGGCCCTATACATGTGGTCCTAAATTAGACATGTGGTCTGTGAATTAGATAGTTTATTTGTAAAAGAAAATGTATGCAATAGATCGTATTATATTTGACAGTATCTCAAATTTAGGTTGCTCCTTCGAGACACTTTCTTCATTTTCTTTTTTTTTTTTATTTTAAAGAGAATAAAACACAAAACAAAGCAAAACAGAACAGAAGAATGCAAGCAACATAGGACTTCAAAACAGGACAATGGGATATCAGCAGTGGCTATCATAATGTCTCGTTTTCTTTAAAATGGTTTATTATACCGTCACACATAGTAATATCTAATGTAACAAAATAGTATAAAACCAATCAAAAGAATGAAAGCATTATAGGACTTCAAAAGCAGACAGCAGGAAATGAACAGTGGTTACTCTTAACATCTCATTTGCTTCAAAAAAGTTGTCCATACTGTCACACATAATAAAATCAAATAAACCGCAATAGAATAGAAGCAATCAAAACAGAAGAATAAAAGCATGATAGGGGGCTGGGGATTTAGCTCAGTGGCATAAGTGCCTGCCTTGCAAGCAGGCGGTTGTGAGTTTGATCCCTGGTACTGATAAAAACTGAAAAAGACAAAAAAAAAAAAAATTAAAAGCATGATAGGACTTCAAAACAAGATGACAAGATGATAGGAAATCAGCAATGGCTACCATAATGTCTTATTTTCTTCAAAATAGCTGTTTATACCATTACTCATCATAAAATCAAACAAAACAAACCAATAAAACCAATTAAACAAATGGATGAAAGCATTATCAGACTTCAAAAGAAGATAGTAGGAAACCAACCATGATTACCATAATATTTTCTATTGTGTTCAGAATAGCTGCTCATACCATCAGACAAAATAAAATCTAACAAAGCAAAACAGAACAAAACCAAACCTAACAAAATTGTGAAAACAATACAACAGTTCAAGACAAGAAGAAATTAACAGTGATTACCACCTTTCCCTCCCAGGTGTTTCCTCCCCTATCATTCTCACAATAACCATTTTGCTTTTGGATCCTATTAACTCCTCCTGTTTCCTATGCTAGCATTCGCACATAGGAGTTCAAACTGTCTTACACATGAACATGATCTCCATTTGCATCCATTTACCTACAAGAGCCTCGAGATTATTCTACTTTATACCTGGATAGCTTTCCACTCTATGAACATAGCAAATCTTCTTATCTATTCTGCAGGTTGATGAGCAAGTTACCTTGCATTTTTTCTGGTCTCCTGTCACATGGAACAATTGTTTCCTCTCCTTTAATTTTCAGTCTATGAATTTCCTTTTGAGTTAAATGTGTTCCTTTTATACAGTATATTGATGGATCTTGTTTCTTGATCCATTCTTCCTGTGTTTCCTTTTATTGCTGAACTGAGGCCATCTACATTCATGGTTACAACCAGCATACATTGGTTTGTCTCTTCCTTGCTATCCTCCTGTTGTGGCCCTCCACTTTTCTTCTTCATTCAATTGCCTGTCTTGTGTGGTAATCCTCCCCTGCTGCTCTTCCTGGAACCATGGTCATCTTTATCTCTCTTTAGAATATACTTTTAACATTCTCTATAGGGTTGGTTTAGTGGTCATGAATTTCTACAGTTGTTCTTTATCATGGAAGTATCCTATTTTTCCATCAATTTTGAAAGATAGTTTTGCAGAGTACATTAATCTGTATTGGAATTTGTTTTCTTTCAGTATTTGAAACACTTCAGTCCAAACTCTTCTTGACTTAATGGTTTGTGTTGACAAGTCTGCCACCATTCTGAATGTTTTGCCTCTATAGGTGACTTGTTTCGTTTCTCTAATAGCTTTTAATAATCTGTTCTTGCGCTGAATTTCTGGGATCTTGATGATTATGTGTCTGGGTATAGATTTACTTTGGTTATGACTAAGTGGAGTTCTATATGCCTCATTTACCTGCATGCCAGATCCTTTTCCCATGTTTGGAAAGTTTTCTGCTATTACTTCTGCAAATAGCTTTTTAATTTCATTTGTATTGACTCCTGCTTCTTTCCTAATACCAATAACTGTTAAATTATGCTTCTTTGCATCATCTGAAGCCTTTGAATTGTTGTTTCCTGATTACATGTTATTTTGAAGAGATCTTTCCTTTCATGATAGCTAGCTGCAATCCTATCTTCAAGATTTGAAAGTCTATAGTCTCTTTCAAGCAGTTTTGCCAGGTTTCAGTGACTTTTTAATTTTCTGAATATCTCTTTGAGTCTGCTTCATGCATTATGATTCCTTTCTATATTGTTCATTCCAGGTTTCTATCATTTACCTATGCTCTTCTTTTTTTTTTTTTTTAATCTATGTCTTCTTTAGATACGCTGAGCATTTCTTTCATTATGTTTGTGATTTCTTCTTTTACCTGAGTTATTGTTTCTGATTTGACTGCTTTTACAATCTTGAGAAGTTGCTATCCTCTCAGAGATTTTGGGACTGTGACTTCCATTTTCATCCAGGACTGTATCTCCCAGACTTGTTCTGTGTGGGCTGGAGATCTGAGATTGCCTTTTACTCCTTCATCTTGAATTATCCTGGGTTCCTCACAACCAGGTTGTGGGGCCCCAAAAACTTCCTATGTTGGCTGCCCCTCTGTGGGGGGGTGGTGGTGGTGGTGGAATGCACAGGGCTTACCTGGCTGTGTGTCCCTGCTCCTATTAGATGCCTGCAGGAAGCAGCATTTTGGTAGAGTTGGCTGGAAGGTGGAGGCAGATCTGCTGGCTCTCTCTGTCTGCACTAGTTGCCTTCAAGAAGGAGCCTTCCAGTGACATCAGCCTCTTTTATTTTCTTATGCTGACACTTAATAACTATTGTGATAACTTAAAATATATTTATTTTGTATTATGATTTTGAAGGAGTCCTAAAAGAGGAAAATTAAAGGAAATAAAAGTATAATCCACAAATACATAGTGTCCATTAATATCTTTACTTCTTAGAGAAGTTGAAATAATTTAAATTTAATTTCTTCTCTTTCAGTATTGTGTTACTGCTAAGCCAAAAACAGACACTTGAAGAGCTGAAACAATCAGTTCAGCAGCTGAGATGCACTGAGGCAAAGTTTGCAGCCCAGAAAGAATTATTAGAGCAAAAAGTACAAGAAAATGATGGAAAAGAGCCACCTCCAGTAGTAAATTATGAAGAGGATGCACGATCAGTTCCATCCATGGTAAGCTAGAGAGTAATCTGATGAGAATCTTGAAAGAGTAGTGTCTAGGTTATTAGTGAATACAAAAATTGTGATTTGCTATAACAAATTATCACTCTTGTTAAATGCAGGTCCTATTAAACTTGTTTGTAAATGCAAAATAGACTTGTCAGTCACCTCTCACCTCAGGTCACCTGGTGGTTCTTTAAGGAACCACCCATAGAGTCAGAGGAAAAAAAGTTCTTCTCTTGCCTTCAAAACTGAAAAGAAAGACTGCAATTGTTTTTATTCCTGGGAAACAGCAGGAAGATAGGGTGTTATTCTTAAGATAGAAGTAAGACATAAGGAGAAAGCTATTTAATTTTTCTTTATTTTAAATAACAGTAGAATTTACCTTAGATTGATGGTGTGTTATTGTTTTCACCATGCAAACTATTGATTTAGTTATTTTTCTCATAAATAAGATCTTTATAGTACATTAAATATCACCAACTCAAAATTTAATTTTTTATAGTTTTAGTATCAGTTTAAGAATGCTTACTCGTATGGTCCTTTTTCCTTCTTCCCTTTCTCTCTTTCTATCTCTCTCTCTCTCCCTTTCTCATTCCTACCTTTCTTTCCATTTCTCTTTCTGTATGTGGATGATTCTTATTAAGGAGCAGTTTACCTGATCCAACAGGGACATTTGGCAGCTCCAGGTGCAACTAGTGGATGCGTCGGTATCCAGAGTCTGTGAAGCATTGTCCAGGGCACTGAACAGTTCCTCCATCACATCCCCAGTGAAAGATTATTAAAACCAAATGTCAGTAGCGCAAGGTCTGAGCTATTTTTTGTGGTTTGCTGGATTTTTCTATCTATTCTATAGATAGAAATATTATGGTTAATGAATTTATAGTTGATATTTTAGAAGATTTTAGTTATGTAGTTCTAAGTAGTACAGTTTGATTGTTAAGTAGATGTGGATGTCTCCTTGGGTGAAAAAGACTGATACGATATAAATCTTCAGTAAAAGTCGAAATGGCTATGAAATAGTAAATATTGTGGTTATTGCCTCTTTGAGCCATGATAATGAACACATCAATTTATGAATTATAATTACTTCTATAAGGATCATAGTAAATGTAAAATGTATCAAGGATTTTGTTAAATTTTCTTTGTTGCTTTACAATTTTATTTTAAATTTTGATAATATTGGGATTTAACCCAGGGCCATTGTACCACTGAGCTACATTGCCACCATTTTTATTTTTTTACTTTTAGTGGGGTCTCACAAAGTTGCCTGCACTGGCCTTGAACTTGTGATCCTCCTGCTTCAGTTTCCTAATTAGCCAGGGTGTTGAAGTGTGCCATCAGATCTGGCATTTTATGATTCTTCCTGTCTGGCATATGCATTCTTTTGTAGGAGTATCAGGTTTTCTTTTTCTACATGGCTTTTGAAAATCTCAAATGTTTGTCTTCTCAGGATGCCTTTTAAGATGTTCCCATGTTTTCAGGTTGGTGTAGAGTTAATTAATTAGTTAATGACTTGATTTAATAGCCAGATTGGTTAACACTGGGTAATTTGATTTTATATACAGATAACACCTGTGAACAATATGACAAAATAAAAGAGTTACTCAGTTTGTACATGTTTGAGATATTGTGTTCTCATTCCTTGTGTGGGGTTGGTGCATATGCATACTATATCTTAATTCCTCTTTTCTTTCCCTAACCTCCTTCCTGCCTCCATCCACCTCTTGATCTCCTTCCTTGTTTTGTAGATTTGCTGAACGTAGTGGTTACATTCCAGTAGTTAATTCTTATGAAGAATTTGTGATCATGTGAAGTTTACTGTTTCGTAATCATTGAGTAAACGCATTAATCATCACATGAATTGAGTAAACTATTTCAGGTATAATGTATAATAAAACTTAAAAGTAGTTTATTCCTCTTGAGACCGTCAACTCTTCTTAACAATTTATTAAGTGGTGATAAATACCTTGTTAATTTTACAAAGTAGTATTACATATTTAATTTTATCCAATTTATTTTAAATAACTACAATTTTTATTACATCTTATCTATTAGTTAAAACAATGCCCTTAGTAAGTCTTAAATGAAAAATTAAAATTTATTAAGTCTTCGTTAAATTTATCAATTTTATTATTTATTATGCATACTACTGAAATATAGCAGTTTATTTATAAATGAAAACAAATGAACAGTGAATATTGCTTCAGAAATTGGAAAAAAAAGAATACCAATAGTACTAAATAACCCAGCCTTTTATTTATTTTCTTCAGGTTCAGAGTTTCTGATTTAATTATATAAAGATGAAGGGTCAGTATGCAATCTAAAAATATTTATTACAATTATATCAATACTTTAATAAACTATACAAAAGGAACAACGAGACAAACATTTGCATTTAGAGAACTGCATATTAGTCAAGCCAGATCCCTGCTGAGGGAATTCCTGGCAAGACCTCTTTTATCTGTGAGAACACAGAGCAATCCTAGTTGAGACATATGCATTCATCTGCTTGCCCAGCATAGTCAGATCTTCACTTTGTGATGATTTCCTTTTACTGTGAATGTATATTGTCTAGTGTCTGCTTCTTACAGCAGACATTTACCTTCCTTATCCACCAACCACTGGAGGAGGACTGGGACCATGAAGAGATTGATTTGACCCATTCTTTGGGGAGGGTTTCCTGGTGGTCCTCTTCCATCATCGTATCTGGAATTAGATGAATTTTTGTAGCCTTTTCCTTTTTTTACATCTTGTTGAAACAGAGTTTTGAAAAATAAAACCACAAACTCAGCTATTCCCCAGAAGAAATCTGTTATTAATGATAGTCTCCATGGGAACTAACTGTGATTGTCTGACACTTACCCATTCGAGTTGTAAACCCATCTTTCCTTTCTTCTGGCTTCAGAGCTCAAATTTCTCAGTTTTATAAAAGAATGCTATACATTGTTTAAAGCAGTAGGTTAGTATTTTATAAATCAGATAGGGCATCCCTCAAATTATTACCAATAATGATATTTTATACTTACAAAGAAAGTAAGGTAAATAACATTCAGAAGGTAATGTCTGAACAACGTCTTGAAACAGGTTGCTACTATACTATTTTGATATCTAGAGAAAGAGCATTCTAGTACAGGGTGCATCCACAGCAGAAAACTGCAGGGAATATCTGGACTATGCCATTACTGCAAGAAAGATTGAGTGGAGGAAGAGGAAGTATAGGGAATGTGGTTAGGCCAGAAATAAAGAGCTTTTAAGGCTTTGTGGATCACAGTGAAAGATTGTGTCTGTTCTCTGAAATAGGGAGTTATTGCTTTGGAGTGTTATAACGGGAATAACATGCTAAGAGTTGGATTTAAATGGACCACTGTAGCAGTAGTTGAGTGTGTGATGAGAATGATGTATTTAAAGGGAGCAAAGATGGATGAATGAGACTATTGGAATTACATAATAGAAGATAGTGATTTGAGCAGGGATGGTAATACTAAATAGGTTCAGAAGTGTTTGATTTCTGGATTTATTTTGAAGGTTGAGCTCATGATATTTCCTCTGATTATAAAATATGAGAAGACTCCTAGATGACTTAAAGATTTTCAGTCAGTGTATTGGAGGAATGGAATTGATTTTGAGTGAAACAGAAAAACCATAGCTGAAGCAGTTTTGATAAGGAAGATCAAGACTTCAGTTAAACTTTTCAAAAAAGATAAGACAGTAGAAATTTGAATATTTGGGTGGGGAGCCCAGGAACATGATTTGGACTACAGATATAAATTGGAGAGTTACCGGTATCATTGTTATTTAAAATTGTGCAAGGTACAGTTGTTTGACTACAAAGTGACTGAATGAGAAAGACTGGAGAGGAAGAGAAGAACAAGGGCCGAAGTTTGAGCACTTTAGTTTGAGGTCTGCAAGAGGGGAAATATTAGAAGAGACCAAGGAAAACATAGTGCAGAAGAAAATGAAGACAATTAGGTGATCTTGAAGCCTCATGTAGAAAAGATTTCGAGTCAGAGGAAATAATCATATTAAATGTCATTGATGGATGTTATAAGGTGAGAAAAGGTGGTCGAGCACTGGAGTTAGCAACATGGAAATCACTAACAAGATTCAGTGGGATGTTGACGATAAAGCCCTATTTAAGCTGAGCCCAAGGGAAGGAAAAGAGAATTATATATAGTAGGTAAAGACAAAATTTTTAAGGATCTGTGCTGAAAAAGTGTTCAAAAATAGAGTAGTAAATTTGAGAATATTGAGTATTTAAAAAAAAAAAGAATTTTGTCATATCTGAATATTGAATGTATTCATCTAGAAGGAAGACAAAAATTAATCATTTTGGGAAATAAATTACCTGAGTAAATTCTTTAGGTAGATGGAAGATGTAGGCATTTAATAATCAGAAGATCAGATTCATATTGGCATAGTCATTGACAGGTAAGGTGGTAGTTCTTGAGAGCAGGTGTTTATGCTGGTGGGGTACTGGAGTATTCTCTTTTGATTTCTTTGTATCCTCAGTAAAGTAGAAGTCAAGGTCACTGGCTGAGAGTGAAGATGTATGAAGAGGTATTGGATGTTTGAAGAACAGGGGAGGATCTGAAATCATCTAGGAATGAGAGGATGAATAGATTCTGACAATATTGTGTGATTGCTGAGGAATGTCAAGGGCCATTTAAGATTGCGGTTGTGTACTGGATATGTGGTGGGCTGTACAGTATTAGAATAACAAATCTAAGGCAGAACTATTCAGCACGATTGTAGTTTTCTACCAGGGTATTTTGTCGGGTTACAAAGTTGATGGCCTAGAGAAGACAAAATCAGTGACCCCTGGGGATTTAGCTCAGCGGCATAAGCGCCTGCCTTGCAAGTGCGCGGTCGTGAATTCGATCCCCAGTACCAAAAAAAAAAAAAAAAAAAAAAAAAGAGAAGACAGAATCTACCTTCTGACAGCGCTGCATTTGTTTAAGGCTGCTATATATGCTTACTCAGTCAAGTCAGAGGGGCAAGTAGCGATGGTTCATGTGAGAGAGTGATTGTAATGATTGACTAGAGAATTTATGCTGTGTAAAGAAAAAACATCAAGGTAGTTTTAAGTGGAAGTATCAGTTTATAAGAGGCCCAGAATGGTCAAGAGACAAATACAAACATTTAAGTATAAAACTCTGAATGCCAATGTTTATCTTCTAGATGTTAGTTAGAATTTAAGAAAAATTGCTTTTGGAAGTTATATTGTTAAATCATTTGACCATAACATGATAACTTAGATAATTGAATCTCACATTTTTTGAATTCACTGTTACTTCTTTTTATCAGTGACTCAATAGGATCAATAAAATGAAACAACTCTAATGACACATCTCTACTGATACATAATGACTAATAATCACTTCACATTTACCATAACAATAAAAACTCGAAATTTTATAAATCTTAAAATTATTGAAAAACAGGTTTGGTTCATTTGAGAGTTTTTGTAATACTTATGAAAATACTGAGAAATTTTTTCTTTTCAATATGATGCTTCTAGACTACTGGAGAAATATGAATTCATTTGAACTTTGGCATTGTATATCTTTATTATAGAAGAAGAAATGAATGATAAAAATATATATCTTTAGTGTATTTAGAGAAAATATCTTTGAGGCCATTGAAATTTCTAAAAGTCAGCGAGTGTATGCCTATACTCCTGGCACTTGGGAGGCTGAGGCAGAAGGATTACCATGAGTTTGAGGCCTGCCTAAACTAAGATGGTGAGACCCTGTCTCAAATACCACCCCTCCACCAAATGAAATTTTGTTTTGTTTTGTTTTTATTACTGGAGATTGAACTCTGGATATTGTTACAGCTCTAGCTTTTTTTCTGTATTTTATTTTGAGACAGGGTCTTGCTAAGTTGCTAAATTGGTCCTGTCTCAGCCTTGCAGAGTTCTGGGATTCTGAGTGAGTGCCCCTATGCCCAGCTCAGTCATGATTCATGGAGGGCATTTCTAACTGTGCTAGTAATAGTCTACTGGGCTAAAAGTAGTACTGATGTTAGAGTTTTGTTATATTGACTTGATGAATTAAACTAGACAGTTTTATCTGTATGTAGGTTCTACTGGTTTGTGGGAATTTATGAAATGTTCCAAAGGGCCATGAGAATTTGGAGTATATTGGGTTAAACTAAAAGAAACCATAATAGTTTAGGAATTGTAAGGCTTTAAGATACTCAAGAAGAGAAGTAGCCTATGGAATGTAGTTGCTGAAAATACTGTCTTACCCTCCTTTCAGAGTGACTCCTGAATGATCACAGTGCAGTGGAATATACTTTGGGAAACGCTGACTTAGAAGATAAACGTTTTCTTGTAGAATTGGGATAGTGACAGATTAAATGTGATGATAATTCTGAAGGTATTTTAAGTTGCTTAAATGCTCTATAAACTCAGTGATTATTTTATATGATACTTCTGTTCTAGCTCATCAGGGAATAATCTGCCTTCTAAGGCAAGTTGAGAGCGTAAACTCTGTTTGCTTCCTTTGGATGATGATGATGATGTGGTGTGATGTAAATACCAGAATTCCTGAGTAAATACCAAATATATTGTGTGTGTGTGTGTGTGTGTGTGTGTGTGTGTGTATGTATGTGTATAGTCACTTTTCATGATTGCTTCTTTTGTTATTTAATTGTACGAACACAGTAAATTTTTATTCAGTATATGTTGAATTAAAAAGTTGAACTTCCTTTTCACTCCAAAATAATCTAATTATTTTACTTTATAACAGCATATGCTTTGGGACCCAATGTATTATAATAATTTTCATTGAAATAATCCCTTTTATATGTCAAATATATCTAGAATTGTTGGGACCATATAATAAATTCCTATTTTAATAATATGTATATTCTATAACTGCCTTTTATGATGTTTCTGGTTTTAGTGTATGTGCTGCTAAAGTGGAACCTGGTATTTGTTTGATTTCACATTTGGTTTAAGCCTTTTTGCCTAGGCTAACATGCAGCATATCTTTGTATAACTTATTGATCAGCAATAACAATAAAAAGCTTGTTTTGTTACATTTTCAACAAACTATCTCATTTATCAAAAATTGCCTATTATGTTTTAGTAATACATTTTATATTGGTGTCTGATTGTCTTGGTTGCTTTTCTCTCATTGATGGGACAAAATAATTGACACTCAAAATTAAGGAAGGAAGAGTTTATTTAGCTCCCAGTTTGTGGGGGTTTCAGTCCATAATCAGCTGGCTTCAATGCAGGGTGGCATGGCTCAGGGATAGCTGTTTATAAGGCAATAGGTACCAAAAATCAACAAGCACAAAGAGGGAAGAACATGCCTTCTTATCTCCTTTATATTGTATGCTAGCTACCTGTCCCTGGGCAGATGCAGCACTCATACTGCCAATCCCAGCACTAGACAATGAACCAATGACAAATGCTAGACTCAGCCACTTTTGAAAGGCCTGCCTCTGATGTCCACATGAGGCTTTGGGGAGACATCCAAACCCAAACCATAGCATTTTACCCTTGGTCTCCCAATGACTCATGTATATCTTTTATGCAAAAGACATTTAGTACATCGCCAAGACTTCCTTAGTCATAACAGTTTCAGCTTCACTAAAAAGTCCAAATCCCAAGTCTCTTCTGGGATCTAAGGCAAACTCTTAGCTGCATCCCCCTGTACAAAGAAAACAAAGCTAAAGACTTTCAGCATTCATTGGCATAAGATAAACATTACCATTCCAAAGGGTACAATTGAGGATACAAAGGAATGGGACCAAAGGAAGTCAAACATTAAGTACCGGAGTTCCATGTTCAGCATCTAAAGTAATCTGGTTGTGAACTCCAAAAGGCTTAAGTGACTCTATCCCCATGGCACTTCTGGTGGATGTGCCTCCCATGGCTTCTTCTTGTGCTGGCTTTGTCCCCTCTTTGCAGGTTTCCTTAGGTGATTCATGCTCTTGACTTTTCCAAACTTCTAGGTTCTCTATTGCACCTTTGGCTTCACACTCACAGATTCACATTCTGCTCTCTCACAGGCACACTGCTTGGCCTCCGAGGGCTACTGAAATCAAGATGGAAGCCTTCTTAACTTCCAAACTCTTGCATCCTGTATGGACCTAAATCCAGTGCCACACGGGTGATGCTGAGGTCTGCTGCCAGTTGTAGCAGTAGCCAGGCTTTCCTCTCTCGTGGTTGTAGGGGTTGACTGACTATGAGGAACAAATTGTCTATGTTGCTGCCATTCTGGAACCTGATGTGGCCATCACCATTTTGGAACTTCTTAAGGCTGTCACCTCCATTCTTGAACATAGTGTGGTTGCTTCCATTCTGGAACATGGTGCTCTGTGGCTTTCTCCTCAGAGCAAAGTCTTTCACTTTGCAGTTTTGAGGCTGCAAAGGGTAGATACCCACTGCTTCCCATGGTGCCTACAGGCCATCTTTTCTGTTCTACTGTTCCTTCTCAGCAATTGAGATTTTATCACTTGTATCTTTGCAGTCCATAGCTTTATTCCTTTCTAGCCAAACTCACAATGTTTTAAATCATCCTTTTGGGCTCTTTGCCATTGATTCTCAACATAGATCTGGCTAAAAGCCACCAATAATAGCCATGCCACTGCCTCAACATTAGACTGCCTTGAAGTTTCTTCTGCCAGATTAAATAGTCCATTGCCCTTAATAATCCTAGTCCCAGACAAAGTCTATAGACATGAGCAAAATATAGACAAACTTTGCCAAGCCATAACACATATCCAGCTGTTTTGTTTGTCTTACTGAATTTCTGTGACAGTGAAATAATATCTGTAAATATATTTTATATATTATAAGATACTGAAATATTCTATTTTAGTTTTTAAAAATAATACATCTTAGTTCACATATAAATTAATTAGTATGTAATCATTGAATTCATAAGTGTGAATTACAGGTTTTTATGTAGCCTTATGTTACGTGTTTCTTATTGATAAAGACAAAACTTCAACTAATTTCTTTGAGTCTGATGCAGATGTAGATGGATTTGAATGTTTCTTCCTTAGTCTCCTAGGTCTCTTCCTCTGAAGTAATTTGTGCAAATATTGTATGCAAATAAAATCACAATAGTGAGTTATATGCTCTTTGTATTCAAAAATCATATGGCATACAATACTGTTGTATTCCTTGATCTTGGGCATTACTTTATCCTTGTGTATATATCAGTACTCCTTTTTTCATTTGTTCATTCAGCAAATATTTAATGAGTGTCAGGTGTAAGGTACAATTTTAGGTTCTGGTAAAACAGTAATGAACAAAATAGGGTTAATTTTTTTCTGTTGTCATAGGCCTTTTACTTTAATTGGAGTAGACAATTGATAAGCAATTAAGTATATAATATGTCAGGTAGTGCTAAGTTCTTTGGGGAAAAAAAACAGTAATATGAGGATAAAGGAGTGCTGACTGATATGTTTCTATAAGGAGAGGTCAAGGAAATTTTCCCTTACAAGAGATTTGTGCAGAGATTTTTAAAAAATCTGAGCTAACAAATGATCAGACTGCTTGAGGTGAGACTATTCCAGGGAGTGGGAAAAACAGTTCTGAAGGTCAGAAATGGGAGCCTGCTGTGGTAGAGGAAAAACAAGGAAGCCAATGTGGCTGAGAGAGAGAGAGAGAGAGAGAGGAGATGTAGGGAACACTTAGGTCATGTTGTCAGTAGAGCACTGTGAGGAATTTGTTACTAATTCTTATTGACTAGGTAATTTTTAAAAAATAATTTTAGCGATGTCATTTTAATTACTGGAAGTTTGTTTTCCTTCTCACACATTCATTAAAATTTATGTTTAAAATCGCACATGAAACAGTTTTTATAAAAATAGCATTTATACTTTCATTTTAATGCCAGTTTTCTTTTATAGTTTAATTTGAAAGAAATAAAAATTCTTAAATACTATTATACGATTATTTTTTCATTCCTAAAATACAATTTTTCATGTAAATTGAAATTAGGAAAAATTTTAAAAATCACATTTCAGTAGGTAGAAGGTTCCAGTGTTTAAAGCTGCATAATGTAGAAACAAGATCATTTAGTAAGAGTATTGGAGAATATGTAGGCCCTAGAAGCTTGTTTGTATGTAGGATTTAATATAAGAATATTTTCAGAAACGCAAAATATTATTCTGTATGTTGGGTGAATATTAATTTAAATCTTAAGCTCATGGTACATAAATAATAAACTTCATATATATTACTCAAATATAAGAAAATAGAGCTACCTACTGCCTGAAAAAATAGACATTTTTCTGTCAGAAAGTAAATTAAATTGCACTAAAGAGTAAAAGCTGAGAATAACATGTGTTACAAATGTAATAAACAATGTTGGCCAGGGGAATCATGCAAAGTGGTATATAAAAATGTAATGTGCTAGTTAAAAGTAGGCAAAGATCGGGAATAAGCAATTCATAGTGTAGTAAGTAGAAACTTTAGACAAAATGTAAAAAATTTCTGTCCCTATTAGTAATGAGAATGATTAAGAAATGCGGTTGGAATATAATGAACTATTAACTTTTCCATTACTGTCCACAGTGGCTTCCTTCCAATCTTTTCTTCACTGTGGCCCAAATAAGTAATCTTTAAAATTTCAACTTAGAGCATATCTTGTTGTATTGAGGCCCAGATGAAAGATTACACTTTTTCTTTTTGTACTGGTGATCGAACTCACAACCTTATACTTGCCAGGCAAGTGCTTGTGCCGCTGAGCTAAATCCCTAGCTACAATGTTTTTTTATGACTTTCATTCAGTGCCAGTTTCTTTAAATGACCTCCTTAAAGCCCTTACCATAGAATGTGGCCAAACAATGGCTATTGGTCTTAACCACAGGTATAAACCTGTGAAAGAATAGAGGGAAGGAAGCTATGAAAAGTAAAGAATTAGAAGAAACATTTTGGGGCAATTTATTAGTTCAGTTTTTTTGAACACGTATACATTTGTAAGAAATATAGTGTGACTCTCAGTGCTGAATAATTTGCATTTCTCGAGTAGTTAGTGCTTTGAACATTTTTTCATGTATCATTGACTGTTTAAACTTCATCTGAGAAATGTCTATTTGAAGTGCCCATTTTTTAATTGCTCTTTGCTTTGCATTCTTTCTATATTCTAGATATTAGTCCTTTAAGGAGTATCTGGAAGACATTTGTTTTTCATTCTATAGATTGTCTCTTCACTCTTTTGATGGTTTCCTTTGCTGTGCAGAAGAAACTTGAATTTGATGTGATCCCGTTTATTGTTTCTTGGTATTATTTCTTGTGCAACTAAGGTTCTATTAAAAAATCTTTATACCTGTACTTTCAAAAGTTTTACCTGTTTTGTTTTCAACATGTTCTTTGTTTAATATTCAGATATTTTGATCCATTTTGATTTTAGCATAGTGCGTGGTGAGAGATCTGAGTCTGGGTTCAATCTTTAGGCATATGGAGAGCCAGTTTTCCCAGCATCCTTTATTAAAGAGACTGTCTTTCCTTCAGCAAAAGGATTTGGTGTCTTACTCAAAAATAAGCTTGCTGACTGTGCTTCGAGTTCTTTCTCTATCTTATGTTTTGTTCAATGGATCTACAAGATTTTTTTAAATTGCCAATATCATGCATCATAACATTGTACTGTAAGTTCAAGTCCAGGATTGTGATGCCCTATCCCTTTCCCTTGTTATCTAGGATTGCTCTTGCTATTCTAGGTCTCTTGTGGTTCCATATGAATTTTAGGATTGCTTTCTCTAGTTCTGTGAGGAACTAGAGACCTGTTGGTAATTTGATTGGGATTGTGTTAAGTCTGGATAATGATTTTGGAAGGTTAGTCTGTGACTATTTTGAGTTACTTAGAAGGCAGTGGCAGCTTTCCGAATCTCACTGTCATACTTTTCTTTTTACCCATTTCCTTCTCCATAATTTTTTCCACAGACCTGGTATCTCTCTTTTTTCTCTTTTATTAATGAGACATTATAAATGTTGTATTAGTGTGTTTGATGAGAATGTGCTGTAATCTTCTGGATCTTTTGAAGTTGAAGAAATTCGAGGGCTAGTGGGTAAAGTATTTTAGAGTCCTATTAAATTCTGAATGCCTTTGGCAGATACAGTGCATTTAGCATTGTTAGAGATTAATTAATACATCTCAAATCAGAGCCGTGTGGGGATCAAGATGAGTGGGAATGGCACTGTGAATTGATGGTGCAAACATTTGAAAATACTTTAAATGGAAGTCCTGATCTGAGAGACAGGGAAGTGAAGATTGGTACTGGGGAGAAAAATGAGAAGCTGAAGGTGAATTTAGCTCATTTTGTGTTAGCCTAGCTTTTGTCTTTTAAAAGTAATTTGACAGACTTATACAGAAAAATGCATAATTAGAATAGAGAAGGCTGAGGAAATGATCTTCAAATTTTTAAAAATTTATTTTAAAAGAATAAAACAAAACAATAAAATGGAACAAAACAAAATAGAATAATATTTGATTTCAAAAACAAGACAATGAAATCCCCCATAGCTGTTGTATTGTTATTCTCTAAATACATGCTCAGACTACCAGGTTTAAGTCTGCAAAGTCAATCAAACAATTTAAGCTTTAAGTTGTGTTTTTACTTCATTTGCTAGCATCTCAGCCTTTGTTCTTCTGAATCAGCCAGTTGGTTATGGGGTCAAGCAGGATATAGGTTTTAAGGAAAAACTTTATTTATCTTTTGAGAAATTTAGTATAGTGTCACCAGAATTTTGGTCTTCCCAGATCATCACTTTGTGAAGCTGGTAATTAAATGGCTCTTGTTCCTTTGCTTATTTATTTTGCAAAAATTAGGCAGGTGCTGTGGTTCACACAATCCCATTTATCTGGCTGATTGAGGCAAGAAGTTGTCAAATTTGGGGCCAATTTAATGAAATACCATCTCAAAAAAAAAAAAAAAAAGGTAGCCACAATCTTTATGGAGTCAGAACTTTGGTTTTATTCTCCAATGGATATTTGAACATTTTAGGAGAGAAATTGGGTTGCTTTAAATAATGTTTCGTTTGGGGAGAAATTCTTGCTTTCTATTCATTCTTTTGTAGTAGTGCCCAGGTAAAAGTGAGAATAAAAAGGGACTAGGGAAAAGGAGATGAAAGAAGAGAGCATGTGGCATAGCACACATTTTTTATTTCCTCTTCTCTCCCCTGTCCTCCTCATGGCCTTGCCAGACCTGGCGTGCTGTGTTGTGACCCACTTCCCTCTCCTCTGCTCTGCAGGCTTCCAGCTTCTCTGACTACTGACTTGACAACTTTCCTGTTTCTTTACTAAAGAGGAACTGTACACAGTAAGACTTTTTAGGCAAGAGGCATCAATTATGTTGACAATTTCAGTTACAATTAGTTTATATTTTAAAAATAATTATTCAACCAAACTTACTTGAAAGTGTCACATTTTTGCTGTCAAATTTAAGAAAATCTAATGTATGGTAACATTTTGTGGACTGATAGGAAAATCCATTCTTATGTTTGGTTCAAGTTATAGATCAAAAACCAAATTATAATATTTTAAGAAAATTTGTTTCTGTGAAATTGTTTGATAAACAACAAGTGAAGTCGATTCCCAAAAGTTTTCTTTAGGAAGTATTAATTAAGATAGAATAAAATGGAAAAATTTGACATTTACTAAAATAATTTAGCACCTCTCTCAACAAAAATCTGAAATGTCACAATTTATTGTAGCATTTATTGTACCATAAATGAGTGTGAATTTGAATTGTCCATCTAGTTGCTTCAATTTGTTATTAACTATGTCTTGGATATTTAGACATAGCTAGTGTTAGCAGTGTTAAAATAGCATATACAAAATATCTGTATATTTTGATTTGTAATCTTTTCCAATTTGTTATATATAATACATTCATATAGTTTACCATTTATTAGGCCCTAGTATAGGTGTATTATTAGTAAAGGAAATTTCTGCATAACTCTGTTATGTTCACTTATGGTTGTGTGGTATAAGACAAAATTCAAAAATTGTGAATGCCCTTACTGAGATCCAATTTTTTCTTTCTTTTGAGAATTATTGAGACTTATTTTTTTCTAAATCCATTTTATTTCAAGGATAAAAATTTAAAAAGAAGAAGAAAAAAACCTACAACGTAATTTCAAAACACATTAGAGGGTAATAGTGGTACATACATTGCTCATTGTCATCCCAAAATCCTTCACCCAGAGCACAAGACATCAGCATTCAATTGTCTGAATAATACTAACACAAATCTTTCTCTTCAGTAAACTCAGAGTAATCAGTAGTATAACTATTTTAACTGTCATTTTTATGTACATATACATACACATACACATGTTTTTTTCTTTCAGCTTGTCATACTAAAGAAACAATACAATATTTACACTTGTGTGTTTTATTTATCTCACTGAGTATGTTCTCAAGATGCACCCATTTATCTATATTTCTCCAGTTTATCCTTCTTTATGGCTGAGTAGTACACCATTGTATAAAAGTACCATATCATTTTTATCTGTTCCTCAGTGGATGAACATTTAGGCTGTTTCCAAGGTCTGACTATTTTAAACTGTGCTGCTATAAACATGGGTGCACATACATCACTGTGGCATGATGTTTTGAATTCTTTTGGGAAAATACCCAGAAGGGGAATAGCTGGATTGGATGGGACTTGTAGTGCTAGTTTTTTGAGGAATCTCTACACTGATTTCCATAGTGGTTGCACCAGTCTACATTCTCCACATCCCCTCCAGTGTTTGTTACTGCTTGATTTCTTGATGATAGCCATTCTTTCCGGGGTGGGGTGGAATGTTAGTGTTGTTCTAATTTGCATCTCTCAAATGACAAGTGATATTGAAAGACTTTTATAACTGCAGTCAACTTCATATTATATTTGATCATATTTCCAGAGGATTTAATTCTTTCATTAAATCTAATAACATTACTATATTTTGATCAAGTAGCATTATCTTGTATGATAGTATTTGATACCATCTTTCATTTGTATTTAATTAATTGTATTAAATTATATAACTTCTTTGCCAATCCATTTGTTAATAATGAAAGTCCATTATGTTTTTATCAAAAGAAATGTAAAATGATTAAGTTATGCTGTACACATATGGTGATTATACTTTTTTCACTATTTACCTTAACTGACAAAATTAATTCCTGTGTACTTTCCAGTATTCGATAGCTATATACAATTTAGAGGTCTCATTTGAATTTAAGTGTTGCTCATTATACTTTTGGAAGTTTGCTATGAAATTAAATCACAATTGTTTCTATTTTGTAAGATATACTGTACTTTTAAGGTGATGGAATAATTAGTGCAAATACTTAAGATATTTGGTAGATGGGGAATAAAACAAGAAAGGACTAACCATACTGTGGAAAAAAAAGTTTACTTATTCTTGGCCCCATAGGACTATGAAGCACTAATTTAATTTTGTTTGTCATTCCTTATAGGCTTCTTGGGTGATGTGGGGAGATGATGCTTCTTTCTCAGTTCTCTAAATTTGAGTTAGCTTTGACTATGTGCCAGGCAGCTGTACAATTTGATTTGGGATTAGAATATAAGGGAATGTCCCTATGTTTTTCTAATTTTCCTTAGATCCCATCAGCTGATTAGTTGCAAATGCAAAAACTTTTGCTTTATCACTTCTAAGAAAGGCAGTCCAGTGACATACCATGTCTGGTGTCTGAATATGGTGAGGAAGATGTCACCAATGTTAGATAATCAGGCTTTTGTTTTAACTCGTTGGTAGAAAAGACTGTGGTAGCTTTGAGCTTGTGTAAACTTTACCTTGGAAGGCTTTTTATAGCGGTTTATTGTTTCCCACTTTACTTATATTCATTCCCTCCTTCATTTGAGTATTTGAGATAGCTAATGAAGTAAAATTTAGCAAAGTATGAAATTAGAACCAGCAAAAAATAGATTGTAATAAAAGGGTCAAGACTAGGGAAAAACTAGATAGATCATAGCATGTATGTGTAGTTTCTACTCTAGAGCTGTTATTTTGTCTTTAGATTTCCCAAAGTCTAAGATCAAAAGGGCGATGAAGTAATGTAACAGTCTTAAAGCAGGTCACATTGCAAGGGAAGCAAAGTGTTTTATTGTATTTGGCTTTAATAAAATATATTACAGGAGGCTTTAATACTGACTTTTGTGGTGATGATGCTCTTGACACCAACACTGAAGCTGATGAAAAAGGATATTTGTAGGGTCATCTCTTGCAGAATTGAGAATCCCTTAAAGAAAACAGAGGCCTTAATTCCAAAATTAAGTCTCTTTGGGCCTAAGAATGCAGCTGTCTATGAAGTGCTTTTATTTAAAACTTTAATGTAGACTTAAAATAATGGATACACTGGGTGTGTTTTTAAAGTCTTTCTTTTTAGTACCACGTATCTTAGTTTAAGATTGAATATATAATGGAGAACTCTATTCTTTAGGACTAGTTCTCAATTGCAGATATCCTATACTTGTTTAAGAATGTATCTGTAGGATTAGGAGCATTTACTAGTCAGTTTATTATGTAATTTCTAAAAACATTGAAGATCTACAATTTCTTTGAAAATAGTTGGATATAGTTTCTATTTTACAAATAATTTTTATGTTCATGGAAATATAACCTCCATAAACTTATTTAAATTTTGTCCCATTAAGATTACAAATACTATTTTTGATGATTGAATAGACATTTCCAATCTTTAACTTTCACTTAAAATTTTCATGATATATTTACTTATTGATGTCTCATTATTTCTGCTTAGTTATTCTTTTTGGGGGGTTAAGACAGTGTCTCACTATATAGTTCAGGCTGGCCTTGAACTCATGATGTTCCTCCTGCCTCAGCCTCCTAAGTGTTGGGATTATGGGTGTCTGCCACCATGCTTGGCAACTACTTGTTTTTTCTTAATTTTACTTTGTGGGTTTTTTGGTTAGATTTATGTACAGCCAGTCGCTCTGGGTAGATTTTAAAGATAAGTAATGGTAGAGCTGACAAGTTACAATTGAATGGAACATCTTTCATTTTGGAAGGTTTTAAAGTAATTTTTAATGCCTATTAAGTATATAAATTAATGAGTTTCATTGTGACATTCCCATACATGCATACATTATATTTTATCATGTCCACAGAGAGGTTTTTCTAATTGAATTTATTTGTTAGCTGTTGCAATTCAAAATTCTACATTTCCCAATAGATTATTTTGCTGAGTCACTTTAATTTATTAGCATTTGCAAGTGCAAAGCCTTTTATGTTAGGTTTTGCTACTGTGTCATTTAAGAAAAATTACTAGAAAGAGAAGTTAATCTTTAATTACTATTTCTTGTGTGCTGGACTGTAGATTAGCTATATAACATGATACTTATTACTGTCAGTCTTGTGAAGGCATACATTTCGGGCAACAATATCTAAACATGAGAGAAGATTAAGGATTTTGATCAGAATCAGAATGACAGATTCAGATGTAAATTAAAGTTTACATTTTATCCAGCCAGCATTGCCAACCAACAGACTTGTAGTCAGAGAGACCTTAGTTTAAATATTCTTTGCTACCAATGTGTGACCTTGAGGAAAGTCAGATAAGCTCTCTGAGATAAAGTTCCATAGTGATAGGAAGTGGCAAGTCCTATAAATCTTAGAATTATTTTGAAAAGTAGGTAATGTTTGCAGTAATATTTAAGACATGGCCTAGCACATAGCTAAACACAATAAATAGTAACTAAAAAGAAAGAAAACGTTATAATGGCCCCTAAACGTAATTTTTCAGCAGTTTTTATGTAGCTGCATCCCACTGTAAAATATTTAATTCCTTTTAATAGTGTTAATACCTAAAGGTAGGAAATTACCAGCAGGTGGAGCTCAGTATTAGATAAACCAAAGTTTTGCAAGTTAGTATTTTATTAACCTACATTTTAAAAATAAAATTAAATAAATATGTATAATTTTTGAAGTTTATATGTGATATTCTATTTTTATGTTATCCTATAATATAGTTCTAAATATGTAGAAATCATGTTTTATTCTTATTTAAAATTATTTATCCTATCTACTGTCATGTAAAGTATGACAGTTCATTTACATGAATAAAGCATTGTTAGTGAAGCATTGTTAGTACATTTAGTCTTTTTTTAAAGTTTCATATCTATCCCAGCAGTAGGTTTTCTTGATATTCCCTCCAAAATATATCCTGATTGTCTCTTGCTGCCATCTCCTTTGTAATGGTCCTGGTAAAACCCACCATTTGTGGTACTCTGAGTTACTTAGGGAAGTCTATGTGCTTGCTCCCTTGCCTTGCTACATTTTACTTTCCATATAATTAAAGCTATCTCATGTAAATGATCTCGTCTTTATCCTGCCATGACTCCACTCCAGGTGGTACCCTTGTATAGGAGATAGAATTAAAAAGTACACTGAATGTTTAAATTAAAATACTCACAGTGAAAGACTCATTGCCATTGGTTCCCTCTAAGATACCACCAACTTATTCCATCATTCTTGTTGCTTTTTGAAACAGTTTTGTAAGTTTTCTTTATATGAGTGTTTTTAGTTGTCTTGTTTTGGCTGCTTTGATGCCATGAACCAATTTAAAACATTTACTTTTCATGGTTGTTTTGACTCTGGAAGAGCCAGAAGTGGCACAGCACCAGATCATGAATGATCCAGAATGTGGTAGACTGGGACACAGGATTTTTACAAATCTGCCATTCTGTTGAATGGCACTCAGCACCAGCATTCACTGGCATTAACTGCATCTCGTAAAGACACTCAGTTGAGTAGACTTCTGAACTGCTTCAGAAAGTGTCAAGAATGATGGGAGAAGTGTGTTCAAAACAAGGGAAAGTACGTTAGGGATGATTGATGGCAGTGTATCTTTTACTTAATTTTTTTTTTAAAATTTAAACATTCCATTTATATTTCAGTCACACTTGTAACTAGAAAAATATTTATACTTCTTACCATAGCCTAAACTAGTTCCTATCAAACTTCACCATCTTCTACCACTCTTTCTTATTGCTCATACATTAATCATTGTGTTCTTTGATTACATCAAGCTGCTTTTTATCTCTGGGGCTCTTTCCTTCCTTTTTATACTTACGCACAATTCTTACCATCTTCTTTCATCATTCTAGGTAAAACATGTTATTTTGAGCGTTCTCTCATGACTACTGTAGCTAGAATTGGCTCTCATGTGACCTTCCAGACCCTACTATCATTATTAGGTTTCTTGACTCTTTTCTTTCCTTATATAGCACATGTGGTGTCTTTGCTGTTACTATCATCATGACTCCAAGTAGTACTGTTTTGTTTACTATGTGTTTAGGTTAGTTCTAAGCATTTCTATGCATTAAATACTGATACGTATATTTCTATATGTATATGCATAATTTATTTTATTATGGTATTTGTTTAGATATATATATATGTGTGTGTTTTTGTTACATTTCTGTCTCTCATAATCCCTGCTTACTTCTCAAACTAACTTCGAGAATACTAAACTTTCATTATGTTTATTCCTATTTTCCCTACCTCAATAGTGCTTGCTACACAGAGGAAATGGAGGAAATAAATATTTTTTTAATATTGGATAAGCTCTTAGAATTTATAACAAACAGTCATTGAATATTTATAAAAAGAATTTCCTAAGGGAAAGAGGACATTTTCAGTAGACAAAAATCATGCCTGACTGAGTATTTTTAGAATTTCTTCATATAAAGATAATCAGATACACAAAAATAATCTACTTAGGTTTCAGAAAAGATTTTGACAGGTTTTTTTTTTTTTTTTATTAAAGGCAATTGCTACATGGTAAGTTACCATTGAAATAGCAAAAAAGATTTCAAATGGCCCAAGAATAGGTTTAAGATCAGAAATAAAGGGGTAGGAACAGGTGTTTGTTTAATTGCACATGTAGAGATCAAGATTCCTCAGGAATTAATGATCATGTCTTGGCCTGGAGATGTAGTTTAGTGTTAGAGCTTTTGCCTAGCATTTTCAAGGTCCAGGGTTTGACCCTAGAAATGAAAAAAAAAAAAATGTGTTATAGTTTGAATTGTACCTCTCTACCAAGATGTCTTTGTTGCAATGCTTGGTTCTTGTGAATGTGACCTTGTTTGGAAATAAAGTATGTGGATGTAATCAAGCTAATGTGAGATTGGTAGGGTGAGCTGTAATTCAGTATGACTTATATTCATATAAGATAAATGAGACTGACTTACAGGCAACAGCCACATAAAGATAAAGGTTAAGTACAAGGTTAAGACTGGAGTTAAGTCCAAGTAAGGATAAGGCTCTGAGAATCTATATGAGGTAAGGAAATATGCTTTCCTAGAGGTGAGAAGACAGCATAGTTTTCTAACACTTTCAATCCACAGTTCTAGCCTCTACAGCTGTGTGAAAGTAAATTTCTAAGCCACGCAATTTGTGGTACTTTTTTATAGCAGAAACTATAAAAAAAGGGAACTAATAACAGTATCTGTTATGATTATTATTTTATACATAACCTGGTGTGTACTGCCTGGTACAGTATCTAAATGACATTAAAATTTTCTAATTGTGGAGTTTAAAACAGTGGGTGTAGATGAAGAAAGGAAACTCCAAAATTACCATTTCTCTACTTTAGACTAAGAAGCAAGAAATCAAATTGTTTAGGGTTTATGTTCTTTGTAAACATTAGTTTTTATTTAGTATGTCTTCAAGATTGCTTCCAAATTTGAAAAAGTTTGTGGACCTGCGGAAGTACCTGGCACCCAGTAAATACTGAGTTAATATTGAAAGGATAAATGAGTAAACCCAACTCTAAGTAGGAGGTAATGGTAAGAAAATGTAACATTTATTCTGGTATAAAATCTAAAGTATATATTTAAAATGAGCTAGAATAAAATGAGACAACAAAGAATATTGAAAAATAGTTATCACTGAGTTTATTAGTACCCAAGCAGTAAAACAAAGTTAATAAATTATTGCAGCATCTTTGGAGAGTCTTTTTTGGTAACAGAATACTTCTGGTGAGATATAGCAGGGACCTAACCCAAGAAGCATAGTTTTATAGTTAGTTAATTGAATAGAGCTAGAGCAAAGTTGCTTGGATCTGAATCTTCCAACAGCTACTTACTGACTGTGTAACCTTGGGCAAGTTAGATAACTTTTCTGTGCTTTAGTTTTCTTACTTGTAGTTCTAGGGCTTACATCAGAATTGATCTCATGTTGTTATTGTGAAGAATTAAATGAGATAATCCACCTAAAATGCTGACAACAAAGCCTGGTTTATGAGCAACTGTGCATCCCATATTGCCTGTTGTTTCTTAAATTTAAAATTTTAGAAAATTATTCTTGGAATAAAAAATGGAATATGTATTGATTGAAATGATATAAAGATAAAATTTTTGAGCAACAAAATAAAAAGTGTCTACACAAAGGGACAATAATAGATATTGTACAAATGTACAATATTATACAATAGTAGAGATTTTTACAAAAAAAGCAACATTTGTTTTTTTCAGTGAGCCAGGAATGATGCTACATTCCTATAACTGAAGCACTCTGAAAGTCTAAGGCAGGCGACTCAAAAGTTGGAGTCCAGTGTTGGCAGCTTACTGATTTAGTGAGACCCTGTCTCAAAATAAAAATTGAAAAAAGGACTGGGGATGTAGTTCAGTGTGAAGTCCTGGGTATAATCCCCAACACCGCAAAAGAAAAATAGATATTTAAAGGCATTTGATTGGGAAGGGAGCCAAAGGGTTTAAAGAAAGAAATATTTATGTTGAAATTGTGATCCAGGGTTGTTTTATTGAGTGAGATTAGTCTGGAAGTGTCTTACTGCATTTTTCTTGTTTTCACAAAATTCCTTGAACTTTGGTCCATTTGAACAGTGACTGAACATCTGATATCTGATCATTGTATAATACATTGTTTCTTTTTTTAAGAATGAATTTATATAACAGATGTTTACACAACAGTTAACAAGTTGTTGTGTAATAGATTATCAAAATAGGGTCTTTTTTTTAAAAAAATATTTTATTTAAAAGGAAAAAGAGGGAAAAAAAAAGCAGAACAAAACAAAACAGTGTAAGGGTACAAGTAATTCAGAACTACAGAAAAGCAAAAAAACAAAAAACAGTGTGCTATCACCAGTTAGTAGATTACTCGCTATCATCTTAGAAAGGGTGTTTCAGGTCACAGGATCAAAGCACACAAAGCGAACATTCAAACAGTGAGATTGCAAGCAGTTGTGTTCAGTAATCCAGTCCAAACTATTAATATGGTCTTTTATGCAACACACCTAAACACCCTTGCTGTTGTATCCTTCAGGGCACTTTTCTTTCCCTCTCTTTAGTACAACAAAATTTACACATTTTGGGCTTTATTGCTCCAAAATAGGGTCTTTCTTTTACAGATAAATATTTGTGACTTTCACTTTGCCGAATACTCTTATCTCTTCTCCAGACCAGCCATCTCATTGAATGTTAAGTTCAGGGAAATTGGCTTTGGGAAGAAATTTTAAATCTTTATTCTGTTGAGCCCTTACAGATCATTTGCACATAATTTAGACCCTTTTCCTTGGAATTAGAATTGTAAAACATTGGAGAGTTATACCCCATTAGAAATAATAAAGGTTTAAAAAATTTGGTTAATAAAACACTTGCTGTCACAGTTATGTGCAAACTTTTGTTTCAAGAATGCTTGAAAGTTTGGTCTGTTCTCAGAGAACCTAGGATCTAAAGACATTAAAGAGGAAGATTTCTATATGTTGTATATAAAGAAAAGAATTATTTTATTTTAAGAAATCAGTCAGAAAAAAGGATTCATTTCTTAGGTAATGGGTCTTCACTTACCTCCTGAAGATTTTTTCTTTTTGCTCAAATAAACTAGCAGTTTTTGAACATGTCAGTTCTTTTAATCCAAAACTAACCAGTATACTTCCACACCAACAGGGGGAGATGTTATGAAACAGGACAGCCAAGTCTGTACTTTTCTTTCTTTCTTTTTTTTTTTTTTTTAATTTAAAGAGAAAGAACCAACAACAACAAAAAAATACATGGAGATAAAAAAAGGGTAAAAATAATACAGAATTACAGAAAAATAAACAGTGAGAAATTGCCAGTTGATAAGTTACATATTGTCATCTTAGAAATAGCTGTTCAGGTTACAAAATTAGAGTATGTAAAATGACATTCAAATAGTGACACTGCCAACAGTTCTGCTCAATGATCCAACAAAAACTTAGTAATATGGTTATCAGTCCTACATACTTGTTTTATATCTTAAAGAGGTTAAGATTAAATATATCAAAATAGAACAAAACAGTTAAAAAAACAATTTAAAGAAATACAGATTTCAAAGCAAGTCCACTGGAGATACTTTTCTATCTTGCTTTTTTTCTCAGAGGGCAAGGTGTATGGAGAAATTGGCTTCTGTGGATACCATCAGTAGCTCTAGCTAAGTTTTGAGATGCAGCGTGAAGTGAGATGTTTCCATTGTAAGCGTCCACTGGAATCTGATTCTTACTCCCTGTTCTGTGGAGAGTGTACTTTAGTGTTTGACCGTCAGCCTTCCACATCAGAACTCCACAAATTCCAGGTAAGGAGGAAGGGTCTCAGGCTTACTTACCCAGCCCATAGTTACTGTCGTAGACCTGGTCTTGTAGATCACCTCTTGTATGATGTTCCTTCAAGAGGGAAAAACGGTTTGTCTTGACTCTAGACCCTGATAGTAGACAAAATTCTTTCTAATGGTGTTGCCATTCACATGACAAGCCAGGGCTCTTTAAAAAAAAGGCAGGGGCTTCATTTTTTTCTTTTTATTTCATTGCTTTTTTATTCACCTCTCAGATGTCACAAAATGAATGCTTTTCAATTCACTAAAAGGTTTATGAGCATGCGTATTCAAAGAAAAACATTGTTCACTTTAAAATCTGTAATGATGTAAAGATTTCTGTTTCTAAATTTTAGTTTTTTTACTCACTAGTGAGCTCATTGGTAACCTTGACTTCAATTTCTGTCATTGAAGGAAAGTAATATTTTTCTTGAACATGGGTGTTAAGTAGTTACAATAACTGATGAAACTTTTCATTATAATACATAGTTGAATAATTTAGTACCAACTTCATGATCAAATCTTATGGTTTAACTTAGTAGCCCAGAATATACTAATACTTATGTTTTTTAATATAAGTTATATAATTCTATGAATATGAAAAGAGCCCTATTTTAAATCTGCTGTTAATAAATAATTATATGTACATGTTTAGTTTAAACTTAATTGCCTGTATTCTTTGAGTCTCTTAGTGCCACTATATTTTGGGCTATCTTTTTCCAGATTTATTGTATTAGGAAAAAAAATGTGGCCTTCAAATAAGAATGGCAATGTAAAAAAAAAAAAAATCAGTGATTATATAACTGCATGTATTTGTTCATATCTTTGAAGAAAGCTGAACTTGATATATAATTCCAAGTTATCAAAAGGAATGTTGGGGTTAAAGTATGTTATATAAATCACTATGTGAATCACTAATTATCTTGGGCTTCAGAGACATTGTTATATATAAAGTGATAAATGGACAAGATGATTCATGTGGATTCTGTATCTCCTAATACTTTTATGAATCTATAGTACACAATAACACAAAACCTATGCATACAAGTAACTATCCTTAGATTTATGAATAGTTCCTGCCCAGTCCAGGACATTATTATATATGAAGTGATAAATTAGACAAAATTATATAATGATTTCTATGTCTCCTAATACTTTCTACTTTCTTTTGGATTCACTATATTAGGAAAAACAAATTCTGGCTTTCAAATAAGAATTGAAATGCCAAAAAAGCTTAATTATATAACTGCATATATTTTCCTATTTTTTTCTTCTTTTGGACACAGGATCTTGTTATGTAGTCCAGGATGACCTTGAGCTCACTATATAGCCCAGGGTGGCCTCAGACTTGTGGTGATCTTCCTGCCTCAGTCTCCTGAGTCCTGAAATTATAGGCATATGCTACTATGCCCAGCTTTTCCCCATTTTTAAAGAGAATTGATTCATATAATTTCTACTTTAATGTTACTCAGTTAAATATTTAGCTTTTAAAATACCTTGCTTTCTTTCTATTTTTAAAAGTTTTATACTCCTACTTTGGTTTTTTTTAACTGATATTTTTGTTCTGTGTCTACATCATTATTTTTCAAGGTAATTTTTTTATTTTCTGAAATTATTCAAGTTTTGTTTGAGTTCTACTCTGTGTTTAGAAAAAGTAGAAAATATTTTAAGTTTCATTGTTTTACTCATGTTAATTTTGTTTAAAGAAAATAGGATAAAAGTTTTTGTGTTCATGATTGTCAACCACAATTCTTAGGAGACATTAAATAAAGAAATACACACTGATTTAAAATTTTAAAACAATTCAGGAAGTAAATGCTTACTGAACTTTCATACCTGTGAACTTCTATCTATACTCTAATGCTTACCTAAATCAATTTTGGCTTTGAATAAAACTTCAAATCCATTTAACATTCATCATCAGCGTATTCAGTCACATGTTATTACTTTCACTTAGAGACACACATGCTCAGACACACAGTTCATGCCAGCTTGTGGTGGCTCTGCTTCTGAGGTAATAAGAGGAAGGATTTATATTATTAGTGAGTTATTATCCTTTTATATAAATGTTCTGACTTTGGTCTTTACTCTTGATATTATTTTTGTGATGTTTCCAGGCAATCTTAAAATACCATAAAATACATACTGACTTATGAGAGATCCTTGTAGGTAGAGTTGTGTCTTTTATCAGAAACTTGGATTCCCTTGGAAATAGAGCCAGTTTACGCCTTGTTCTCCTCTGTTGAGACTTAAACAGACCTTTCCCCCATGCTACCATTGCTGGCCATGTGATTTCTCTTTCTATTAGGATGTCATACTGATGCTGTATTAATGTGGCGGGTCAGTCTTTAACTGGGTTTTTATTTTCCTCATTTATTTCTCGTTTATTGCTCTTTTAAAGATTTTTTTTTTACTGTGGCTTCTGAAATCTCATTCTGATAAGCAACTTTCCTTTTCAGAAGATTGTTTATTCTCCTGCAGGTGGTTCTTACTCTTTCCTTTGTTATTACTTAACCCTTATGTGAAAATATATTAGTTTTCAAAACTTGGGGAGTTTGGTTGTAGTACATTCTCACTGATTAAATCTTTTAAACCTCCATCCATTTCTCTTCACTCTTTGAAGAGTATGCTGTTTCATGTTCTCTTTCTTTGTCCTTAACCATTTAGAATACTTGTGTCCACTTTCGCATTCACACTGAACACCCATCCACAATCTTATTTTTTATGTTCACCGATCAAAAAATGATACCAACTAAGGGATGGTAGCTAATAAACAAATTTTGAAAATTTTTGTTTAAATGTGGAAGAAAAATTTTAGGCTCTTCTTGTTCCTTTTAAATAACCAACTCTGCTCTGCTTATTTTACAAATGTCATGCTTCATTAGAAAGATAACTTAATTGGATAAATTATATATACATATATAACTGAAAATAATCTGACCACCAAAATAGTATTTTTGTGAAAATAAAAAAATGTGATGCAGCATAGTAATGCTGTTCTCATTGGTTTCTCTGTTTCAGAAAGTGCTTATACTCAAACATAGATATTACCTAACATATAATTTCCTAGAATTCAAGAAGTCTGAGGTTAATTGGTTTATTTCTTAATTTTACTTAAAGTGTAGTTGGTGTTTTCTTTATATGTGAGTAAACAGAAATAAAGTACTTGATATGGGATTGGTCTTTCAAAAAGATGAGGGACGTGGTACTTAAAGTTAGTGTTATTAAGAAGTGAAGACATGCAAGTGCTAAGCTCTGTCTCTTTCAAAGAGGAGTAGTAGAGTGAAGAAGGATAAGTGATTAAAAAAATCATTCCATGAACACTTTGTGTTCTTTTGAACTATTTGAAAAGACAGAAATGTACAGGTTGTCTTATTAGGACAACCTTTTAAAATGTATAGCCAAGTAAGGAGTCTCATTAGTATCTAAATCCCAGATAAGTTATTCTTTCAAAAATTCTAAATTTCTGCTTATTTTAAGTTCCCTAAATTTAAATTATAGATTTGATTTTTAGTAGTAATATTTCAAATTAGATGTTATTCTTGTCCATGGAAAAATTATTTATCCATTCTAAGCATTCATTTTCTAATCTTTAAGGACATTACCAGGAGCTAATACAGTGTTATTGAAGGATGAAACCTATAAAACAATGCATGTACCAGGTATGGTTGGTACATAGTAAGTGCTCACAAATGCTTATTGTTATAGCACTTCCCTTTCCTTCCCTTCCCTTCCCTTCCCTTCCCTTTCCCCTTCCCCTTCCCCTTCCCCTTCCCCTCCCCTCCCCTTCTTTTTCCTTCATTTTCCTTTTTTTTGCTTCCCCCTACCCCTTCATTTTCCACTTGTCTTCCCTTCCTTTTTTCAAACAGACTCTCATTATGTAGTTCAGGCTGGCCTTGGACTTACTATAGCTTGGGTAGGACTTGAAATCATGGCAATCCTCCAACCTCAGCCTCCCCAGTGCTAGAACTTCAACTGCACACCATCACACCTTGCGGTGGTCATTTTCTAAGTAGGGATCAATATTCTTTTTGCAATAGAGATCTCAAGTGATATATTAAAGTTGTGCTTTGATATGACCCTTAACCTTTTTGTAACAAAGATTGACAGTTTTTGAATTTTTGCATGAAATTAATATAATTCATGCTACCTAGAAAAATTCAAGAGACAAATATTTAAAGAGAATACATTTTATTATGTTCCATTGTTATGAGTATTACTAAAATGAATCAAAGCTTGGCAACAGCAATGTTACTTTTGGTTTTGTTCATTTTATAGTAGTTAAAATCATTTGATATTTCACTGAGTTTTTTTGATATTTCATGATTTTATAAGTTACTAAATGATCTGAGCTCTTGGATGTTCAGAGGCCTTTTTCCTATCTTAATATTTTATCTTTAATGAAAAAAATTGTGATCACCTTATTTTGTCATTAATATTTTATATTTTTCAGTCATATCTAATCTCTTATTGTTTCAGGCAAAAAAATTTTGTGTGCATGCACTTGCATGCCTGTGTGTGTGTCTTCCTATTAGCAGCATCATTCTGTCTTATGATTATACTTCATTGAACTCACCAACTTATTTTTGTTTATAGCACATTCTTGAATTCAAAATAGTACAATATTTCTAGGCCTAAATTAACCGTACTTTTACATATAATGTTATGAAATTGAATGTAATAATTGTTTCAAAACTTGAGCCCCCTTTCCCATGCCCTCAGCTTTTTGGATTGACTGATGCACAGCATTTGGTTGATTTTCTGGCCGTAATGTAGGCAACATGGTGTAGTACGAAGGAAGATGAATTTGTCACATGTGTTTTGAGACAAATCATTTAATCTCCATTTGCTCTTCCTCTGTGAGGTAGAAAATTATTTAACATAGCAGGTTCTTTCTGCTGCTGATTTTATGTAAAGAACTTTCATTATATGAGTGCTTTTAAAAAATTATAAAAATCATGGCTTTGGTAAATTTGCATATTTCCTGTTATGTGTGTAAACATATATTGACCGAATTGTTTTTGGCTTGGAATTTGTTCTGTTATGTCTTGTATCTAGATTTCTACCCCAAAGCCTCATGTAGTCATAGATGGAGCTTTTTCAGAAGTGACTGGATCTAGAATGTGTGACACTGGGATTGATTTGTGGTACAATGCTAGGGTAAAGGACACGAGGACTAAGGGTGTGAGTGCTACCTGCCCTAAGCAGCCTGGATAAAATTTAAGGGATGGAAAAAGCTGTAGGTTTCTTCCTTGTCAAGGTGTTGGCAGGATTATTTCTGGAGGCTTTGAGTAAGAGTTATTCCAATCATCTATGCTGGCTTCTGGTGGCTGCTGGCAATTCTTTACTTACCGACAAACCTCTGTGATCTCTTCCTTTTTCATATCACTTTCTCATCTGTTCTCTTCCTCATATTTTTAAGTCATCTTTTGAGGATAATAATCACTTGATTAGGACACACTCATATAATCCTGAATGATTTCACTTTGAGATCTTTAGTTTTATATCTACCAAACCCCTTTTTGCAACTAAGGTTGTACTGAGGTTCTTGGATATATCTGTAAGAGAAAACTCTGCAACCTTCTTCAGTGTGTACCACCCATCCACCCTGCCACACAGTCTGGAGATTGAACCAAGGTATACTCGACTACTGAACTACAGTCTCAGCAATTTTCGTTTTGAGAAGAGGGCCTGGATGAATTGCTTAGACTGGCCTTGAATTTGTATCCTTTTTTGGCTTCTCAAGTAGCAGCTGGAATTACAAACATGTGTCACTGTATATATTCTTTAATTATCAAGAAAGTTCTTAGAACTTGAGACTTTATGGGTGAAATCCTTAACTTGGAGAGGAACTGGTTCTTCTCTTTCTTTAAGAGTTTTTTGAGTTTTTACTCTGTGATCTTTGGAAATACTGTTTTGGCAAAGGCTGTGTGTCCAAGTACCTGGAATTTAAATTCAGCCATCATATTTGATACCAAAGTTTTGGTTTTCATTTTTCTTCTATTTTTCCTGCCTTAAATATTTTTTCCAGGTTCTACCTATAATGTGAGTTCTCTTTCCCAGAAAGGATTTTGTTTAAAATAAATAAATAATTAATTTGGTCAATAAATACTTAATTTGCTCCAATGATGTAATATATAGGATTTTCTAGGCTGTAGATTTAGACATTTATTCAGAACTTGAGTTCTGGTGCTGAGTTTGATTCTAAGTTGGAGTTGTACAACTGTACACTGAGGGGGAAGGCATTTTTCTTTTCAGAAGAAAGGAATATGTGCTTTTCAGTATGTTTGCTTCACAATATTGTAATACATTTTTTAGAAATTAATTACATAATAACTATATATACCATGCTCCCCACTGTTTCTTTTTTTGTAACCTGGCTGTATTTTTTAACAGTTGTTTTTTAATTCTGGGAAATTTCTGAAGCACCAGAAATAGATTTTTAAAAAGCAAGTAATAATAAACATAGAAAAACGAAAACTCCATGTACATTGAAGAAGGTGAATGGTTCCTGATGCTCCTTGTGTACATCAAGGTTGTTTCTGTAGCCCTTCTTGTGGCTTAGTTATGGTGATTTTTATTAGAAACTAGGACTAGGATTACAAATTGGACTAAGGGCATGGACTATTGATTGTCTTTTGTAATGGGATGATTATTTGTACGATAGTGAAGGATTATTTTCTTAAAAAATCTATTAAATATGTACCTGCTTTTCAAGTGCTAATTTTAGTCATTTCTAATACTGTATGTAGCTGTCCTTTGAGGAAGATTTGTGTGGTTTTTTTAAAATTTTGTACATGATAAAATGGATGTATAGGTAGTCATTTACAAGGCTTTATAAGCTAGTTAGTAATGTGAAGATGAAAAAGAAATGAAAATCAACTATTCTGTTAGAAGATTGTCCTAAAATTGCCAAATCATTAATATGTTATGGTGTTCTCAAGAAATTTATCCAAATGACACTGAGTTCCAGAAACAATGAGGTTTATTTTAAACTGCAGTGGTCAGTCAGCTTTCACCAGTGAAACTCCTGGCTACTGGCTGGCACTGACTCCTTTGTTCCCTTTCTATTATAAATCCCTGTATGAGCTCACAAAGGGAGTTTCTGTGGATACTAACTTCTTAAAGGTGTCATTGCTTTGGAATGTTATAAGACCTTCTTACACATCTGGTTAATTGACATGCAGATTGTGGGCTCCAGGCAGTTTGGTGCCTTGAGATAGACTCATTTGTTTCTCTTTCCGTAGTTTTTATGGCAAATAAGGGAGAAGAGGACATTTGGGTTATTTGGCCAAAGTTGACTCACTGTTTGAGGTCACTAAGCATCCAAACTATAATTTATAAGCCATAAAATAAGTGAAGTTTCCAAAACTAGGGTTTGGGAAGTTTCAGAAAGAAAAAGTCAGAGGAAAGGGAGGAAATAATGCCCTCAAATCCCCCACTTGAGGGCATATTTTTCTCTCTAGGAGATATATATGTATATATATATATAATACAGTCCTTCATAAGGTGGTGGTGCATAGTTTGGTTGACTGTTAGCGTTGGCCAATACCATTGTGTCTACCTGATTTATGTTGTTTTGAACCTTACCTCTTACCCAGTTAATTAGGCACAGCTCAAAACTGAGGACTAATATGATTATTGACCCTGTGATTCCTGCAAGGGTGCGTTCCTAGGTTCCATTTGAACAATTTATCATACCATCTTAAGTGTTCTAATACAATTTTTTCATTCCTTTGCTCCTTGTTTTAATTTGTCTAGAGTTATTATTATCACCCCTGAGTCATTCGCATAGAAGCAACATTCTTTTCCTAGTGCTGCACAAAGTCCTCCCTATTTCATGAAAGGTAGGTTAGGTCCTCTTTGTTCTGTAAAACTACTTCTGTCAGGGAGTTCCCCTGGTTATCAAGCTGTTTAGTTGCTGCACTCCTGTTATACTCTGTTTTATGCTGTGGGTTATTTGGTGAAGCCTCTGAAGACCTGTTTCAGAATGGGCTGTTGCTCTTGCACTCATTCTGAGCACCATGCCTATGCTTACCCTGACCAGTACTGGTAAGACAGCAGTCTGCTTGTGTCGTGTCTGGTGATTGACCAACGGGTGCTGGTCCTCCCTGGATAGTTGTCACTCCGAGGATAAGCATTGTCAGGAGACAAGGGCCCATCTGAACACATTTTTGTTTGAGGTCTAGACATTTAAACAGTACTTTAAACGGTCCATTAGTACAGGAACCCCGAGGCACCTGGTAGGTGGAATCCTGTGACCTAGTCTGGTTGCATGCAACCTGGTTGTTACCCTGTGCCACACAAAATCCATATCTATAAACAGTCTCTATCATGAGTAAAGTTAAGGGTTCTTTTGAGGAGCAGAGTGTTTGACTGGGTATAGCTATGGCTCAGAAAGGTAGACTTGGTTTTATTCACATCTAACAGCTCTTTGTTATAGTGGGGTCTGACATGTTTAGAATTTGGTGAGTCTCATTAAGCATCTGGCAAGTCCTGGATTTTGTGCTTACCTTGTCTAGACCAACTTGAGTATCTACCAGGGATAAGACATTACCTTTGGTGGGGGGCATTAGGCAAAACCTTTGGTCTTGGGCCTTTAGGACCATGCAGCTTGTGGGAGAGTGCAGGAAAAAGGCAGCAGGTTTCCAGGGCATTACTTGTGTCCTTGGTAATGAGGATATCTTTGGATCCCTGGGTCATGTTCTTAGCATGTGTGTGTAAGTGCTCCAATTGAGCCCTTTTGCCCAAACTGGATTATTAATATCCTTGAGGATTCTAGCCTGCAACAGAACTTGTCCGAGTACCCAGTTCTGCAGCTTTCTCACTTTTCTCTACATACGTGAAGTTTTCATTCTGGGTCTACCAATGTGTCAAAGGATTTGGGTCTTTTGTTCCAGTTACTATGTCCAACCCATCATACTGTCCCCCACTAGAGTCCAGTGGCCTCACAATGCCGGCATGGACAGCATACTTTTCGTTTATTACAATGTCTGTTTTTCACCTTTGGACACAGACCTAATCCATGGGCCACCAGCTCCATGTCACCATTTGGGTTATCCCTTTTCTTGTACCTTACATGCAGGGAAGCCATCCATCAACCTTCAGTCTTGCAACCAATGGGGTTTTTAGAAATAGCATATCGGGACAACAAATACAATAGATTGTTAGTTGTAAGGGAGACATTCACCTACTATTATAGCCTGTTTAAGTCCAATAGAGTTTGCTTGTGGACACACAATGGTATAATTACAAAGATCTCCCCAAGTTTATCAGGGGCAACTGATGTCATGAAACTTCATCAGCAAGATGAGGAGCAGGAAAGATGAAACCTGGGCCATCATTCTTTACTGCAGTCTCAGGAGGTTTGAACAGGTTAACCATAGGAAAGTCATTTTAAACAGTTAAGAGTACTTTGTCCAATATCTATGCTAACCTTCTGTGGAATTCCCCATTCCTGTGGGGCTGCAATCCAGAGTGCAACAGCAAACACCAGGACCACTGGGAGGAAAAGGACCAAGAATGCAATGAGATAGCAGTACATTGAAGTTACTGATAGTCTGGTGTACCGTGTCTGCTCAATCTTTAGTTGTGCATTTACTACTCAGCTTCTGGGGTGACGGGGGCAGGACTTTGGGTGTTTTCTTCTCAGCAGGGACTTTAGAGGAGCTGTCTTTCAGGGTGATCTTTGTTGGGACCTGCCTGTTATTGTGCTGTGGTCTGAGAGTACCTCTGCAGAGAGGGTTCAAGTTGGGGTGAGGTTCTGGGTGGCAGTGGTGAGTCAGTATTTGTCTGCTCCCCAGACGTCTACTTCTTAACCCACAAGATGGATCCATGATGTGCAGTCTGAAAGTCTGAAAGCAGAGGTTGTGGCTCTTATGACCACATGAGAGTCCTCCCACAGTGGTTGGAGGGAATTCTCTTTCTAAGATTTAACTGAGACCTTGTCACTAGCTTTGAACCCATGGACAGAAGAATGTATAGGAAGAGGATGTCACAGCAGCATGGTTTGTTGAAGTCATTTAGAATTTGATATGGTGCTTTCATTTGTTGATGCAAGCCCAAGGTTCCAACCTCCTGTAGTCCTTCCAGCACTGGCCCAAGTTGGAGAGGCTTCCCCAACAATACCTTGAAGGCAGTGAGCCCATCCTGGTATGGCTGTGCACCATGATCTTAGTATAATCGGAAGCATTATGACCCAGTTAGCTCCTATTTCCTGGCAGAGTTTGCCAAGGTGTTCTTTGGAGTCCAGTTTTATCTCTCCATGTAGCCTGATCTCTGAGATTGATAGGCCATATGTAGCTTCCAGACAAGCCCTAAGGCTTTTGATAGATCTTGGGTCACTTGACCTACAAAAGTTAGTTCATTATCTAAATGCACTGTTACAAGGAACCTGTACTGGGGTATAATCAAGTCTATCGGGGCTCTAACCACTTATCTAGAAATTTCAGTCCTCATGAGAAGTGCCTACACCCAACCTGAGTAGGTACCTTTTGTTTCTACTCATGAGTTTTAGTTCAGTAAAATTCATCTCAACATCTTCAAATGGCAAAGTCCTTTGTCTTCAGATGCCTGGCTGATGTTGAGGCCACACAACTGGATTGTCATATATGCATGCTTCACAATGAGCAGCCACTAAGATATACGGAGTCCAAAGTCTTGGTACAAAGAAATAATGAGCAAGAAAATTCGACATGGCTGTCTTTCCCAGGTGGATGCAGCTATGTAGGTCTTGTGTTACATAAAGCCTCAGAGCCTCAAGGAGAAAAATCTTTCCTCCTGGCAAAATTTGCTATGCATTTTCCTCAGTGACTCCCTCTGTCTTTGTCCATTTAAGTTCCTCCTTTGAACAGTGGAGTGGTTTAAGTGAGGGGGCTATTAGAAAAAAATTAGGCTGCTAGCCCAAGGCAGCTTGTTTAGCTGTATGAGATGCCTAGTTTCCTTGAGCCTCCATTGATTTGTCCTTTTACTGTCCTGGACAATGCATCGCTGCCACCTGAGAAGGCAACCACACAGCTTGTGTCAGGTTCAGAATCTCTTGGGGGTTTTTAATGTCTTTTCCTCCCACTGTCAAAAGGTGTCTCTCCCTGTATATGGTGCCATTCATGGGTAGAGTAGCAAACATGTAATGAGAGTCACTATAAATATTCACCTTTTTGTCTCACCCTTCCTCCAGAGCCCATGCAATTAACTCGGCCTATTGTGTTGAGGTCCTGGGAGGCAGTGGCTCTGCCTGGACCATTTGATCCAAGGTGACAACTGCTACTCCTGTCCTTCAGACCCTATTAATTACAGTGCTGCTACCATCAGAGAATAAAGTCAAGTCAGGGACTAGAGAGGGGTGTTTTGTGGAACTGACTAAGCTGAATATGCCATCTTAACTTCAGCACAGTCATGCTCAGGTGACTGCCAGGAGCAGCAGGACTGCCAAGAGAAGCAGGATTAATGGTTTGACTCATCCTAATGGTGAGTCTAGGGTCCTCTAACAAGGCCCTCTGATACTGGGCTAATCTGGTTTCTGAGAGCCACTTACCGGCAGGTCCTCTTAGCAGTTTCTACTGCATGTGGTACAAACACATTCAGATTCTGCCCCAGAGTCAATTTGTCTGCCTCCTTTACTAATTAGCCGTGGCAGCAGTGGAGTGTAGGCAGGAGGGCCATGCTGCTGACACAGGGTCCAACCTTTTGGACAAATATGCCACAGGTCTCTTTCAAGGTCCCAAAGTTTGTGTTAGGATACCCTAACACAATCCCTTTTTCCCCATGAACAAATAACCGGAAAGGTTTTTGTGATGTCAGGCAGTGCTGGTGCAGGGGTGCTTACCAGTTTTTCTTTCAAGTTCTTGAAAGCTGCCTGCTATTCAGGATTCCATGCCAATGAGAAAGTATTCCCTCCTCTTAAGGCATCATTAAGTGGCTTGGTAATAGAGTTAGGGACCCAAAGCCAATAGAGTTAGGGACCCAAAGCCAGTAGAGTTAGAGCCAATAGTATCCTATAGTCCCCAGGAAATCCCTCAACTTTTTCTTGGTAATGAGGCCCTCTGGCCCTGGATGGCCTGAATCTGAATTTGAAAGGGACCATAATCCATTATTCAACACAAAACCCAGAAATTTAACAGTTTGCATACAATTTGAGCCTTTTTCTTTTCAAAGTTTTTCTTTGAAACTCAATACCCCTTTACCAGGAGCAATCCCAGCGACTTCTTTGTCCCTTGTAGGCATAGTTCATACAATTCTGCAGCCTAAAACAAGACATCTCCGTTCTGTAATAGGGAGATTTCATGACTTTCTCAGAAAGAGATAGGTTTATGGAGAAGGCCTCCACAAATATCATGGGAGAGTTCTTGAATTCCTGGAGAAACTTTGTCCAGGTTAACTGACATTTTTTGTCCCCTGTCGAGTTTCTCCCATTCAGATGCAAATATTTCTTGGGAACTTGCTGACAAAAGAACACAAAAGAAGGCATCTTTCAAGTCTAATAGAGTATACCAAGTTTGACTAGGTGGGAGTAGGATAAGCAGGGTATAGGGATTCAGAGGTATAAGGTGAAAGTGGTGACTGTATTATTCACAGCCTGAAGAACCTGGACTGGTCTGTATTCATTGGTTCCAGATTTTTGCACAAGTAGGAATGGTATATTCCAAGGGGGTTGGCATTCTTTTAATATTCCTGCATCAAGTAACTTCTCTATGTGGTATTTAATCCCCTTCCATGCCTCCATTGTCATAGGATATTGTCTTAAGCATACTTGCTTAGTATGCCCCACCAATTCTACCACTATAGGAGGTATGTGGACTGCCAAACCCAGGGAGTTGTCTTTCTCCAAAACTAGAGGAAATTGCTGAGTCCACTAAGGGAGTTCATGGTCACCCAACAAGAGTCCACTCTTGTCTAGCTCGCTGAGGCAGTATTACTCCTTTAAGGAAAGGTTACAACCAAAACATCAGCTTCAGCAGAAGGAAACACTTCTCTGGTAGTCAGGATGATTCCTGAGGGAGAGAAAGAAATTTGAGCTCGTAGCTTGTCAAGTAAGTCTAGGCCCAGAAAGGGGAAAAGATAGGCATAAGCATAAAAGTGACTAACCATTTGTTATTCAAGGTGGACCTGCTGAGGTGTGCAAAAAGAATAAGATGTTTGGCCAGTTGCCCCCGTACACTTATTTTCTTGCTTAGAAGTGGAGCCCCTGGCTGAGTGACTATGGATATATGGCTCCCATATCCACAAGGAAATGAACAGACTTTCCTCCAAAAGTCATGGATAACTTGGGTTCCTTGGGGGCCAGAGACAGGGACCCATGACCCTGTCAATCTGAAACTTCCCCTGCATTCACCCTAAGCACTTCATTTTTCTTTTTCTGTAGCAACTTTGGGCACTCCTGCTTACAGTATACCATCTCTTTGCAGTAGACATACTGGTTTGACTTCAATAGGACACGTCTCCCTCCTTGTTGGGATCGCTTCCCATCTTGTTTCTTACTTCTGCCCCTGCCTATGCCTCCTTCTTATGAGTTGCTTACATCATCTTTATCTGTTCCTCCTGAGCTTTCCACTTTCTGTCCTTTCTACTGTTGTAAACCCGTGGAGCTACCTCTATTAACTGAGCTATAGTCATTTCAGCAAATCTGCCCCATCTCTGCAGTTTGTGGTGATATAATAAAAGACATGTTCATCACACGAGCATTTCTAGCCTGTAGGGGATTATATGGTGTGAACATGCAGTAAGCTTCCCATAGGTACTTGAGGAAAGCAGAAGGGCTCCTGTTGGCCGCCTGGCATACCTCTCCCACCCTTGTCAAATTTGTGGGTTGCTGGGCTGCTGAATGAAGGCCTTTCAGTAAAGCCACATGGTAATCATTCAAACTCTTAATCCCATCGTCTGTGTTGGGATTTCAGTTTGGCATTTCCTGGGGCAGCACACATCTCAGCCTGTCTGTAACTTCCTGTGGTGTTCTTGGCCCTTCTACTTCTACAGAGTCTTCTTTCTCCTTCCATATTCTGTCTCTTCCTTCTGAGGTGAATATGGTATAAAGCACTTGTTGACAGTCAATCCAATTGGGGCACTAAGTCTTAGACACTGATTTCACTAAATTAATCAGAGTGTGTGGCTGCTCAGTGAATGGGGGATTTTGAATTTTCCAGTTACACAATTCACTAGAGCTGAAAGAGGTGTAAATGAAAGTGGTCTGAACTGCCCCTTCAGGTCCTGGCACTGCCCTATTCCAGAGAGACAAAACAGAAACTGGCAAGGAGGATGACACTTCCTCTAGAGTGGGTGGTGCCCTTTCATCTGTGTACCACATAGTCCCTCCCAAATCAGAACTTGCCCGGAACTTGGTGTCTCAGAACTCAGGTTCCACATTCTGCACAGTCCCTCTCATATTTGGACCCCTTGAGCGGAACTCAGTTTGCCAGAAGTCAGGCTCCATATGCTGTGCACTCCCTCTTGTCTTTGGACCCATTGAGTGGAACTCGGTGTCTTGGGAATCTGGTTCTGCCCACTCCACTGTGAGTCCCCGGAGATGTCAGATAAGTTGGAGGCTGAGATGGAGCGAAAGGAGTCAACAGCTTCATCTCTGTTGATGAAGTCACTACAGGTAGCTTCACATTAAACAGTCTCCTGAATTACCAGCACCCATTTAGGAAGACTCCAAACACATATTTTAAGACAGGGAGAGGACATGTGAACTACTTTTATCCGGGAATTGATATGTGGAAACTGATCTGGATGCCCTGAGTTTCTGCTAACGACATTCCGCACCCTATTGACTATGTGAAGGTCGAGTGTTCACTCTGCAGGCCAACCTACCTCAAAGGCAGGCCATTGAAATTTGCGAAATGCCCAGAGTTTCCTTTTCCTCATCTTAACCCCATAATCACTATCACATTTGAATTTATCAAAATTGCTGAGTATGTATCGCAGTACAGTTGGTTTATTCCCAGCAGATCCTGTTGTTACCACAACTAACAAACACATGAATCTTGCAGTCTGTTTCAGTGAGTCCCATCTCCCTTCCTTTTTCTCAACCTGCCAGATTAGAAATAAAAGGGAAAGTCCAAGGTGAGTAAAGCTTGAAAGGATGATGACAGTGACCTCTGCTGGCAGTGGTCTGGAAACCCATGTGCTTGATGTGGAGACAGACACATAAAAGACAGATGACTGGGAGAAACTCTTCTCCACCATGATCTCGAAATTTGGAGCAAACTTGGGGAAGTTCCCTGACAAACACGCAAATTGTGTAGTATCCTACGCTCTTCTCAGGTTCAACAAACAACCAAATCTTGGCACAAAACAAAACAAATTCCTGAGTGAGCCATATGCCAGTTGCCTAATTAGAAAAACAAAACCAAATTACAAGTGCATACCTTGGTCTGGGGGTAGGCACTCAGTTGTTTCCATCTCATGGCTGTAGGCATCCATTCCCTCAGCCATTTCCGGAAGCTGGCTGAAACCAGCCAGGGCACCTGCTACACAGGTATTGGCTGCCTGACACTGCTGTCCCCTTCAAAGGAGAGTGGCCTTGTGGGCAATCTCGCTGGGGCCCCCAGCATGTTATGGTATTCTCAAGAAATATATCCACATGACACCGAGTTCCAGAAACAAATGAGGTTTATTTCAAACTGCAGTGGTCATTCAGTTTTCACCAGTGGAACTCCTGGCTACTGACTGGCTGGTGTTGACTAACTTTGTTCCCTTCTATTATAAATCCCTGTATGAGTTTACAAGGTCAGGGAGTTTCCATGGATACCACCTTCTTTTAGCACTGTCATTGCTTTGGAATGTTACAAGACCTTCTTAAACATCTCGTTAATTGACACACAGAATGTGGGCTCCAGGCAGTTTGGTGCCTTGAAATAAACTCATTTGTTTCTCTTTCCTTAGTTTTTATGGCCAATTAAGGGAGAAGAGGAGACTTTTTGGGGATTTGGCCAAAGTTCACTCACGGAGATCTAACTGCTAACTAGGCATCTAAAATATTATCTAGGGGCCGGGAGTTTAGCTCAGCAGAATAAGCACCTGCCTGTTGAGTGCATGGTAGTGAGTTTGATCCCCAATACCAAAAACAAAAACAAAAAGTGTGGCTAAAGTATAATCTATAAAAAGTAAAGTTTTAAAAACTGGGGTTTAGGGGGTTTCAAAAAAAAACAGAAAAGAAAACAAATGTGTTACGAACACTCTCACAAATATGAAATAATCAGAACCATTAGTATTGCAAATGTTAGAAAAATTGATGAAGTGGCGGTAGAGAGGTTAAAATTGAATCTCAGAAACTACACTGTAAAATGTGGTCAAGAAGGTTTGTATTTACTACTTAAGAGACACCCTAGGAATTGGAGACAAAGGAAACAAAGGGTGTTATTTATGTCCTACTGCTTTTCTTTTACCTTAAAGTTGAGCATCACTCCTGATGAAACATGGAGATGCTGCAGTTGACAGTAGAATGTCATGCTCTTTTGTCAGCTACTGATTTAACCATTGAAGTATAGTTCTTGGCAAATTGACAGTGCTTCCATTAGATACTCCCACACATGTTTTCTGTTCTTCTTCTTACCACCTAATCCTCATTTTTTTCCTTTTGTCTTGTTTTCTTCCCTCTTACATGCTCCATTCACTTAGGATTTTAAAATGGATCTGAAGATTTGAAATTTTAAGGAAAATTTGTGTTTTTCTTTCATTGTGATATGATATTCAAAACTATACATCCTGAAACAAATGGCAATCTAGATTGACTTTTCTTAGTGGCAGTTGTGCCCTTATTTCCTTATTATTGCCCCTTTCCCCCTACTAACATCAGCATTTTGATTATCATATTGTCATCATCATCATGTGAATCTTTGGAAAACGTATCAAGTACTTAAGTGTAATTTACTTATAAAAAGTGTGTCCCATATAAATTCCTTCTTCCTAGTTTTATTATTTGAAAATTTCTCATAACTAGTATTATCTGAAATATTCTATATTGTGCTAGTTCTTTATAGCTTATGTCTCTCTCTTTTTTTTTTTTTTTGGTATGGTGTTTTAAGTACTTGGTTTTTCTGGAATTTTCTTTGCATTTCTTGTTTTCTCTCATCTTTATGAATTTCTTTGTTTTACCCAAATTTCAAGAAAGTAAAATGCTAAAGAGTTCATATGTATTTGGTTATATGTTTTCCTTAAAGTCAAGAAGTGTGACAGGATAGATACCTAAGTACTGTTACTTAAGGCTTATTTCTTAATCTCTCCAGGAAAAAAAAGAGAGACTATCCAAACTTGAGTCTATTCGTCATTCAATTGCTGGGACAATTAGGTCTCCAGAATCTGCATCAATCTCTGCATCAGTAAGTAGGACTCACTCTAAGTGCTACTGGATATAAATACATATTTCAATGAATGAAAAAATAAAACTTTAACTTTTTATATGCATTTGAATTTGTTAATACATGTACATAGTAAAACCTTATGTAGCAGAGATGTAAGGAGGATGAAAATAATCTAGTACCATAGATCTTCCTTATCTGCAAGGTATGTATCTGACACCCTTATTGGTGCCTGAATCTGTGGGTAGTATCAAACCTTTTAATATTCTGTAGTTTTTAATGGACATATTTAACTATTTTAAAGTTAATGTATAAATTAACTGCAGTAACAAGTTATAATAAAATAAAGCAATTACAGCAATATGTTGTGGTAAATGCTACATAAATGATGATTTTCTCTTTCAAAATACTGTACTCACATTCTTTTTACGATACTGTGAGGTAATATAATGTTATGATTGGCTGCAGGAAACTAAAACATCAGGAAGTAAACCATGGATAAGGTTAACTACTATGTTACAGACTTTGTATATTACATATGAATAATCTTAGGAACTTGGTATGTACTTGGAGCCTTATTAGAATAGTGCAAAAATTTTTTTCTTCAGTGAAATGTAACATTTTTAAAAATGACATTACTGCATATGTGTTTTAAAATGTGTCAGTTTTTTATATGTTCATATTTTAGAGAACATTCTGGTTATAAAATGAAAATTTGTTTGATAGATTAATTATTGAAATTTGGGTTTGGCATGTCACAGTGGTACATAGAATATTAGTTAATTCCAGTAGCAGAAATTTGGTCAAAGAGAATATATGATGAACAGGAGCATGAAGCATTTGTGTAAGGCATTGGATACCACCCCCCCTTTTTTTTTTGGAAAAGGAGGTTTTCTCTCAAATAACTCAGGTAACTGAGCTCTTTAGTCTTAATTTAAATGTAAATATTTTATGTTAAGCATGATAATCCAGATTGCATAACAGTTGAACTCTAAAACATTTTCTGAGTTTATATTTTTCAAGGTGTGCTAATTTGTTAAAGGTAAAATAGAAGAAAAAATATTTGAACTACCTTAAGTAAGTCATTTTTTCCTAATAAAAAGGCCTTAAATGTAAAACATGCCAAATTAGCCTAATTCAGTTGTTTAAATTATTTCATTATGATGTACTTTGTGTAAAATTCACATTTTAAAATTATTTTATTATAACTTTACATATATACCTAGTGGTTTTTAGTGTATTTACTATGTTCAACCTCAATACAAGTTTTAATCCTTTCAGAAACTATTAAGAGTTAATACCTCCAACCTCTCACTCCATCTCTGATAACTGTTACCTACTTTCAATCGTATGGATTTATATATTCTAGTATTTTGCAGATATAAGATAATAAAACACCATTTTTGCTATATGGTTTCTTGTATTTGATATCCTATTTTCTAGGTTCATCCATTGAGTAGAATTTGATAATACTTCATTCCTTTTATGACTGAGTAATATTCCATTGTATGGATATTCTTTCATAAACTGATAGAAGTTTGTATTATTTTTACTTTTTGGCTATTATAAGTAATTTTTCTATGAACATTGATATATGTGTATTTAAATGAACATGAAAGTTCTTTTGGTAACATACCTAGAAATAGACTTACAGGGTCATATGATAATAGTATATTTAAATTTTTGAGGAACTGACAGTTATTTTTCACTGTCTACCATTTTATATCTTCATTAGCAGTGTATACAGTTTTAACTTTTCCACATTTTTGCCAACCATCACTTTGATTTTCCTTTTTTAAAAAAATTATGGGCAATCTAGTGGATGTGAAGTAATGTGTTAATTTATTTGCATTTTTCGGATAGCTAATGATGTTGAATGTATTTTTCATGTGCTTATTATCCAATTATGTGTGTTCTTTTTGGATATGTCTATTCATATCCTTTACATGTTTTAAAATTGTTTGTATGTATTTGTTGTGCTGAGATCAAAACCCATAGCCTTCTACATGCTAGGCAAGCACTGTAGCACTAAGCTATATGTCCAGACTTGAAGTGTTTTTAATCAGTTGTTGAATTATCGAAGTGCCTTAGTTACTTTCTCCTTGCTGACTGAGACACAATACCCAATATTCACAATGTAAGGTGGAAATTATTTTGGCTTACAATTCGTAGAGGTTTCAGTCCATAGTTGGCTAGCTCCTCAACAGGATGGCATGAGCAGAAGAGAAAGAGCTCATGGTGTGAGAGCAGGAAGCAGAGAGAGACTGGGGAGGAGGGTGGGAGATGGTATCCTTCTGGGCCACGCCCCCGTGGCTCACCTTCTCCCAGCATCACATTTAGCTATGAACTCATCAGTGGAGAATCCATTGATGAATATCATGCCTCCATGATCTAGTCACCTCCCCAAAGCCCCACTTACCAGTGCGTGAGGCTTTGGGGATTACAGCTAGAAATAACCTATAAGGTTTTTTTCAATGAATTCTGGAAATAAGCCTTTTGTCATACATACAGATTGCTAGTGCCTTTTCTCTTTCTATAAGTAGTGCTTTTTCTGTCTTGAGAGTATCTTTGGCACAGCAACAGTTTGCAATTTTGGTGAAGAATAGTTTTTTTTATGTTTGATTGTGCTTTTGGAGTCATATCTGAAAAATTCAAGGTTATTTAGGTCACTTTTTTTTTCCTGAGAATGTTATAATTTTGGTTCTTATATTTACATTTTTGAAACTTCATGAATTACTTTTGTCCATGGAGTGAGGTAGTGTCCATATTCTTCCTTTTGCATAAGAAAGCATATTTATTTAAAAGATAAAAAGCCATAATTATAAACCATTCTTTATTCAAATGAACATATTAAAAATTGGAACTTTATAATGTAATCTTTGATAAAAGTGTCATACATAGGAAAATAAAATCAGAATTAATCATAATAGTATTCCTAGCTGCCATACCTATGTTTCTAACAGTGTGATTAGAATGTAGTGTCTACAGTGAGATACTTATATCTTTATAGAAGAGAAATTAACTGATAAATCAATTTGCATTTAGCTGTATATCATGTTTGATATGTCAGATAATTGATGTTTTCTATTATTAGGGTAGCATTTAATATGTTTTATCAGCTTTAAGCATGGGCCTCTTTTTTTATTATACTAAAAGAGCTAAATAACTTATTAAAATCTCAGAGCACTGAGGTAAACTCCATATCTAGCATCTTCTCATCTCCCAATGTTATAATTTTTCATTGAGAACTCTTTCTTAGGGGCTGCTTTTAATTTTAGTTGCAGGAGAACTAAAGGTAATTCTCAGTGATGTCTGTTGTTAATCACTGTAGAATTGAATCCATTCACTGTTTTTTTTTTTTTTTTTTTTAATTTTTTTATTCTGGAACTGAACTCATGACCTTGTTAAGTACAAGGCATGTACTGCTGCCTTATCTTAGGGGCTGTTTTTAAAGTCAAAGACAGAGGTGTTGAACATTATTGATTATACCTTTTGAAAGTCTACTGGCAATCATGATGATCCATTTGAGTTGGAAGTCTTTTAATCGTACATTGAATGAAATCAGTTCTAGTGATGTCCAAGAATGCTGCCTTTTCTCCAGGGGCATCTCTTTACTGTAGAATTTTATCATGAGTGTCTGAAAAAACCCCTATTTCTATTTTATACCCACTGGTGAATATTAGTTGTTTCACTGGTATGCAGAAGTATACTGCTTCTCTGATAGAAGCACATTCTGAAAAATATGTTTTAAAATAAAAAAGCATATCCAAATAATTTGTTATTTGTTCTTTAAACTTCAAAAAAGCCTATTATTCAACTCTTTCTCCTTAAATTCATTTTTTTTCTATTGGCATGTTAATTTTGGAGTTATAGTACTTTGAGCTAGAATTTAGAATATTTAAATATTGTTAACATTTGCTTTTTATATGTAATAATATCATGAGTAGAATGTTTGCTAGCTTTTTAGAAAATTTTTGTTCCACTATGTTTAAGTTGTGTAACAGTTACAATGTCAGTATTATTATAGCTATATCCCCATTCAGCATAGGGCAGTGCAATTAGTTATTTTCATATGCAACAAGCTACTTGCATTTTTCAGTATTCGCTTTGAGTTCAGCAGAGCAACCTAAATTAATTTCCTCTAATAAAACATGCTGAGGTTAAGTTAAACGTGGTATATTTTAAGCCTTAGTTCTTGTGAAATAAGGTCTTAATTTACTCGTCATTAAAATGTAGAAACAAGAAAAAAATGAAGTTTTTTAAACATTATATCACAGCCATACACTGAATTCTCCTGTATAGTTATATTTAATAAAGTTAAATATTCTCTGAGTTGCATGTTTTGAGTCACTTGCTTTTTACTACATAATTTCTAAGAAGGGCAAGTAGGATTTATTTTCTGTGACTTTTCCTGTGAGAGACCAAATCCGTTTGCTCAAATGCTTAACAAAATTGCACAGTTCATAATAGTCTGATACTATGTTTTATGGGGCAATCCCAAACTAATGTTGAAGTGTTTAAATTTACAGACATATGATTGTATGCTGATTCATTGTGATGATCTGGAATAATTTCAGTTGAAATATGTGATGTGAAATTAACTCTGACTGTAGTTTATTGATGAAAATGTATTATTTTTATATTGTGATACATTTTAAGCATAAAATATATGACTTTAAAGGAAGAATATGTGATAGAAAAAAAATGAGACTAACAAAAACAATATGGAATGATGAGAGCAGATGAATGAGAGAAGCACAACTGGAAAAAGTAAATGTATAAAAATAATATAATAAAGAATGTAATTATTAAACAAGGAAAAATGAGTAGAGGAACTATAGTAGTTGGTAATAAAAGAAAGAAGTCAGAGTAAACCAGAATATATTAAAAGAAAGCAGATGTGTTAGAAACAAAACAAAAGTTTAGAAAAATATATTTTCTATTGAAATATTGTCTCTTTTCATAAAAGTACACAAAAGGGCAATCTAGGAAATCAGAAATTGTAGATGTAAGTAATGTTCAAGTTTGGCTTTTTTGTCTATCTTTGTTTAATAAAGTTATGAATTCTAATTTGATGGGCATCATCATTTTTTATAATCATCATTTTAGAGAACAGCTTTATCATTAGTTAAAAACCAAACAATCTCAAAAGAAATACAAGAAATAAAAATTTATGAGTGATAGTCTTGTTAATTTCATTGTGCAAAGTAAACATTAGATAGAGTATCTTTGTTTTGGTTAATAAGATCAGCAATTAATAATATCAGTAGTTAAGAGATTACTAATTATATTTTATTGTAAAATGTGTAGAAGTACAGATAATCCTTTGCTAATCAAAACTAAACTACTATTGTACTAATTAATTTACATTCTGTTTATCTAGCCTGGTTGTGATTGATCCTGGAGACCAAATATCCAAAATAGTTTTTTTTTTTTAATTTGTTAACTAGTAACTCATTCTTTAAATTTAAACTTAGAGATTTGGAAAAAACTAGCAAGAAGAACATTTTTAGGTTTTCATTTTATATTAAGCATTTGTGTTCAAACTCTAAATGATATATAATGTACCTTTTTCTGTCTAGGGTTACACTTCTCTTTTACTGAAAATAGTTTTTACTACCATCAAACACATTTTTATTCAGTTGAGCAGGTATTTTCCACTTTCTGTCAACATTTGATGACTTTACTTTTTATTATGTGACATACAAACCTCATCTTCTCCTAGACTTTTCAAATGATATAAAGCTTTAAAATTAAAGGGCTCTTATGAAATCTTTTCAGAAATATTTAGAATCCTATAAATTGTAGTTAACCTCATGTATTACTTAGGTAGACTTGGAATAGTATATTACTTTTTTATAATTAATAATGAAATTGATACAAGAAATGACAAATACTATTTGTATACTTACATTCTTAAAGTTTTCAAATCTGTTTAAATTTTATTTGGTTGTTTGGTATCAGTAAGAAGTTTACTTATTTATGTGTTTTCCATGATGTTTTATTGTAATTTTCTTGTGTTTGTTTTGTTATTTGATTGCTTTAAATTTTAATAGTGTATAGAATTTGGAGGTTTTTTTCTCTTAACATTTTTGTTTCTGCTTCTCCAAGAGAAATTTGTCTTGTTACTCACACACTCACAGGTTTTTGATAAAGATATGAAATCTTCATGTACATATTTTAAAATTTTAAGAAACGAAAATGAATTTATTTTGCTATGGAAAAAATTTTCATTTTCTAGTAATTTGTTTCTACCTGTTCATGTAAATAATTTTTTTTTCGTCATTAGACCTGGTATGTTTTTGCTAGAATAGTTATTAAGAACAAGACTCGACAGAAAAAACTGTTAATTAGGAGCGTTTCTTAACTATATTAGATTAACTGTAACTTTAAAAATGAAGGCTTGCCAATCCCCTATATGGTTGGTAGAAATCTTAGATGTCTTACCTGCTCAGGAAAAAAATCTTTCCACACTGGAAAAATGAACCCATCTACACTGTTGATGGAAATGTATATTAATGTAACCACTCTGGAAATCAGAATGGAGATTCCTTAAGAAACTAAAAATAGAAATTTCATGTGAGCCAGCTATACTTTTTCTGGATAGCTTCCCTAAACAATTAAAGTCATCATACTATAGTGATACATGCATACTCATGTTTAGTGGCACAGTTCATAACTAAATTGTGGAGCAGCATATAAAAGAAAATGTGGTATGAGTACAGAATGAACTAATAATACCCAGCCAAGAAGAAAGTTAAATTTGAGTCATTTGGCCTCTGCCTCTGAGCCACTTGGAGTGTAGATTGGAGAAAGCAAGGAAGAAGGCAAAGCTCCTGCCTGTTAGCCATTTGGAGTATGGATTGGGAAGCCAAGATGGAAGGAAAGACCCAGTCTGTGAGCCATTTGGAGTGTGGATCAGCAGAACCAATATGCAAGCAAAGCCTCTGCCTGTGAGCCATTTGGAATGCAGAGGAGGAAAAGCAAGGAAGGAAGCAAAGCCCCCACCTGTGAGCCATTCAGAGCATGGATGGGGAGAATAAGGAAGGAAGCTAAGACCCTGCCAGTGAGCCATTCAGAGCATGGATGGGGAGAATAAGGAAGGAAGCTAAGACCCTGCCAGTGAGCCATTTGGAGTGTGGTTCATGGAGAGCCAAGATAGAAGGAAAGAAGCCCCTTTCTGTGAGCATTCAAAGGGTGGATCAGGGAGAGCCAAGATGAAAGCAAAGCCCCTGCCTGTGAGCCATTCAGAGCATTGATGGGGAGAAGAAGGAAGGAAGCTAAGCTCCTGTCTATGAGCCATTCAGAGTGCAGATTGGATTCCAAATGGACACAAAGCCCCACAAGGTAGCGGTGCGCAGGCTGGAGTGAGGAGAACAACATGCGCCCTCTAAGCAACCAGCTGATTTGGAGGTACTCCATTGTTTGATTGACTTTGCAAGCCTAAAGCCAAGCAACTATTTTGGAGCACAACAATATATAATGTAGTAACTGCAGTGGATTTCCTCCTGTCTTATCACTGTTTAGATTTATTTTATTGCTCTGTTTTGTTCCCTTTAAAATTAAAGAGAAAAAAAATGAAGGACTTAGTGTGGTCCAAAATGTACAGTAGATATTGTGATGGTGAAAGGGGAAGAAATGTCTAAAAAGGGAAGGTGGTAGCCATTGTTAATTTCCTATTACCTTGTTTTAAAGTCTGGTATCATTTTCATTGTTTTGTTTCATTTGGTTTTATTCTGTTTTGTTTTGTTAGATTCAATTGTGTCTGAAGGTATGGGAAACTATTTCAAAGGTAACAAGATATATTATGGTAGCCACTGTTGACCTATTGTTTTGAAGTCCTGTATCACTTTCATTATTTTGTATTGATTGGTTTTATTCTGTTTGATTTTATTATATCTTATGGTATGGACAGCTGTTTTAAAGATAACATGGGGCATTATGGTAGCCATTGTTGATATTCTATTGTCTTGTTTTGAAGTCTGTATTGCTCTCATTGTTTTGATTGGTTTTATTGTTTCATTGTTTCGTTTGCTTTGTTCTCTTTAAAATAAAATTTTTAAAAAATTGAGTCATTTGTTGGAAAAGAACAGACTTTGAGACCATAATATAAAGTAAAATAAATCAAGACATAGAAAGTGAAGTATCTCATAGTTTCTTTAATGTGGGAAACTCAACATAGAAATGAGCAATAGAAAAGGGAGATAGTAGAAACCTGTTAAGACTCTGCAGATGGAAGGGGATCTGAGGAAGGAGGAAGCGGGGAGAGCAGTGGAGAAGATAAAAATGATCAAGATGTGTTACATATATGTACTAAATCCCCAAAATGACTGTAGTTTTTACTGCATTTTGGAAATATATAGTAATAAAAATCTTTCCCCAATGAGGCTCATAAAGATGGAATATTTGAGGTGGAAACCCTTTTATTTTTGATACCATTCTAAGTTCTTAATATTGGATTTAGTTGTTGATGCATTCTACATCATTTTACTATTAACCACATAAAATTTTATTAGAATTTCAAATAAATCATATTAAAAATGTCCCTTTCATTGCTTCCAAAGAAGTATTTTAAAAATGTGTAGACCTAAGCTGGAGATATACCTGACTTTTCCACATTTGTGTATGTTACAAAAAGTGTGTACAGGCATATATTCATAATAAATTCAAATTAAATTTCATAAGTGCCCCCCAAGTAATAAACTATAGATCTGCAGTTAATCTCAATGACACAGCAATAGAGTTTCCTGTCCACTTACCTTTTTAAGAACAAAAATCAAAACACAAAACTTAGATTTTTTTCCCCTAAATACATTTATTATCTTAAGTCTTTGTTTCTTAAGTGTTAGCTGAATTTTTTTGCTTTCTACCATCTTTTAGACTTAATGAATTCTCCAGATTCTATATTTTCCCAGTTCTAAATAACTGCAAGTTTGGAAGGATAAGTTGACTTTGATAAGAAGTCATGCACATGACATCCTTGCTTGTGATGTTTTATTCTTACGTAGTTCTTTTTGACATAATGTTAATATCTTTGCAAAAATGTCATCATGAATTTTTATGATACCTTTGCCATTGAAAGGCCTGGACATATTTCTATTACAGTAAAGAGTTTTATATTTACTATGAATTGGTGTCCTATGATAAATTTTAGAGAAGAAATATTTGATTATTTTGACTACCTTCTTTAGGAATTATAAACTAGTAGTTTCAGTATAAGAGTTAATTTTGAATGAATTGTGCTTTTTTTTTTTTTTTTTTTTTGGCTTTTAGAGACAGGTCTCAGTGTGCAGTTCAGGGAGGCCTTCAGCTCACTCAGTAGCTCAGGCTGGTCTAAAACTTTCAATGATCTACTTGCCTCGGCCTCTAAGTGCTGGGATTATAGGTATACACTACCATTCCTGGCTGTTGTGCATTTGCTTTTAAAAGCAATATTCTTTTGTCTTTTGTAGTTATTGCTACTTTATTATGCAATTTGTTCTTTAAAATCATTTTGAGAGTGTGTTAAAATTTATTGAATATTTATCATAATGAGTACTGAGAGAAAGGCTTATCTTATAAAATATTCCACGTGCATTTATATAGTGTATATATTTTTTAAAAGTGAGAAAATGTCAGAAGTGGAAGAAGTAAAAATCAACATGTACCCTTTTCTTAAGGTTTTTGTGGGACTTTGAATTATTTTTAACCATAGAACAAATTTTTCATAACATGTAATGGGCCTTGGGGCAGTAAGTTTTGAGTCTCTTTAGTGGCACAATGCAATGAAGGCCATGTTCAAAACTAATTTTCATTTACTACAAATAAATATCTATATTGTCCTACATAGAGTTCTACATACAGTTGTATTTTTGTTCCACATGGAGTTCATACCATTAGCCTATAATATCTCTTTTGTGACTACCTGGCTTTTGTTTATTTTATTGGTTGGCTTTCTGTTACTGTGATGAAATAAGTGAGATGAACAATTTATAAGGAGAAAAAGGTTTTACTCTCATTGTTTCACAGTGTTTATGGTTAGGTGGCTCCATTCCTTTTGGGCTTGTGATAACATAGTAGGTCATGATGGAAGCACATACTAGTAGGTCATGATGGATCACCTCCAAAGACATATCCCAGTGAACTAACTTCCTACTACTGTGTCCCACCTATTAAAGTTTTACTATCTCCAAATATTGCCACACACTCAAGACTGTCAACATTTAGGCCATTTGGTGACATTTAACATTTCAACAACGGTATTTGTCAGTAATCCTGACTTCTTAATTTATAAATTATCTTCTTGTAAGGCATTATGCATATTATAGCTTGAGAACCTTAAGAGATAATGCATAGTTTTATAATTTAATTATATTCTTACCATCTGGATTAGTTTAGTTCCTGTGGACAAATAAAATACAACAATAAAATTTTTCACTCATGATCAGAAAATATATGATTACATCTAGTATCAGGAAGTTTTTGAAGAATTATACTCAATCTTAATTATCTCTGCTATTTGGTGTTAGCATTTGACTTCCTAAAATAATGGTAATTCCCTTTTATCCTGTGTTCATCATTTATAATTATCCTGTAGTTTTGCCATGTGTTTTTAATTGCTAGTGCTTTTCAGTGATGCATTTCTCCAAGGCTTTACCTACTATTGCTGTGTAGGAGCAGGAGCAGCTGTGTGGCAGAGGGATGGTTAAGGAAGTCAGATGAGTGAGAAAAGATTCAGCAAAGCATAAAACAAACCTGAGATGATGCTCATGGAGCATATGAAACTGGACTGTTCATGGCTTATGTAATCAAATGTTTATTCTAGAAAAAATAACTTTTTAAAAAATTATTTTTATAATAAATGTCCCCAGTAGTACTCCTTTTTCTTCATTATTCCTTTGGTAATAAATTTTAATATATAGATTATTTTTGTGATATGTTAAATTATAATATTAACTCTAAATATTGTATGTACCATTATATGATAGAAGAAGTAACAGAATATTGAAGAACATGTATTTTGCAATTCTAGGTGCTCTAGAAGTTACTTTCTTTAAAAATCATGGAACTTTTAGATGTTTATATAGTTTTTAAGTCATCAAAGACAGGAACTTCTGTAAGAAGTATTTTTAATTGCTGTGACTTTTACCTGGAAAAACCCATTATATTCTCTAACTCACTTTCTAACAACTATTTGTTCAGTACTCTGAGGTGATCGTCGTGAGTCAGAAGTCCCTGGCAGAGCATGACTGGTACCATGGTGCGATTCCCAGGATAGAAGCCCAAGAACTATTAAAACAGCAAGGAGACTTCTTGGTGCGAGAGAGACATGGGAAACCTGGTGAATATGTCCTTTCTGTATATTCTGATGGACAAAGGAGACACTTTATCATGCAATATGTTGATGTACGTTTCCAGTTTAGTTTTTATGTATATTTTAATATAGTTAATTGTGGTTTTAATTGTAATGTCATGATGAATGATTTAAGGTTTCAAAATTAACTAGTATCTTAAGCCCAATAAGGAAATATGCATTTTAAATATTTTACATTAAAATAGCTTTTATACTTTATAAAATACCAGTATATTACTTAATATACTTAAATATGAGTTTTTAAAATATATTGAACAGTAAAGGTATTATAGATGAAAAACGAAAATGTAAATATATATATACTTTTTCTTTTTCTAGGGAAATTTAAAGTTATACAATGTCCCTTGAAATGTTTTCAAAATGGTGCCATGAGACATTTTTTTTAATTTTTTATTATTTATTTATTTATTTATTTATTTATTTATTTTTGTCTTTTCCTTTTTTATCGGTACCAGGGACCGAACTCACGACCGCCTGCTTGCAAGGCAGGTGCTTATGCCGCTGAGCTAAATCCCCAGCCTCCGCCATGAGACATTTTTAACAAATATTTTCTTGAATAATGATAATGAAATTCCTTAATATGTGAAACAGCACTTGAATTAGTCTTATGATTTATTAAGGACTTTTTTCCTCTTTAGTGAAAAATTTTATAAATTTATTCATATTGCTTTTTCTAATGCTAAATTATTTTAAAAGTTGATAACCTCTATTTGCTGTGCTTTCTTTATTGAACATTAACAAGATGAAGAATAATTTCAAAAATTTTGCTTTTACTAATTCAGATGTTTTTTATGGGAATTTTTGGCATTCAAAAGAATTGATAATTTTCTTTGTCACTGTTCTATTTCCTTCATTTCACACAGTATGCATTTTCAGGATGGCTGTCTATAGGATTTTAGTTTGTGTCCAGAGATGAGGGTGATACTAATTTTCTTAGGGAAAGCTTGAGCCCAAGGTCACTAGATAAAATGCATAGAGTTTTGGTAACTTAGTATCATACATGTGTATTATTGGTAACAAATATAAATATATGTATATATTTTTTGAGGTGATATTCATATATTGTAAAATTAACTATTTGAAAGTGTGTGGCTAAGTAGTATTCAGTAGTCACATCTGGTAATTATAGCTAAATAAAAATGAATGCCATTTAAATGGATTAAAAAACATTAATTAAAATGTGTTATAATTTTGACACTTTTTAACTATGCACTGTATTCGGCACCTCCACTTGATAATCATATTTGCCAAGTTTCATACATGTAATCTATTGTTTGAGAAACTCTCCTGTTTCTATTGCAGTGTTGGTTATTATTTCCTTGACAAGCTGTTATATATATGTGCCTTTAAATTATGCCTATCGATAACCCACCACTTTGATCTTGTTAGCAGAACAGAAGGAAAGATTGTAAAGTGTAAACTAATTATTATTTATATAAATTTTTTCCCATTTTTAAAGCTCTAAATGTTACTATTTTTGCAGCACATCACAAATTAAGTCTAAAATATTTCCCTTACCATTGGCAGTTTAAAATATAGCTATAGAAATCTAAATTAAAATTCTTGGAGACAGAAAGAAGAGAGTAAACTTGGAAATCATCACTTATTGTTGTTATTGGAATTTGAAAAAAAGAGTGTTAAAAAGAAAATAAGAGTATTTTAAGTTCACAGTTGAGGATTATGACATCTATCAATAAAATTTTACAAATATATCTGTTAAAGATAAAAGCATTTGTGTATCAGTTAATCTCTCACGTTTCCTACTGCTTAATTTTATTCTAGTGACTTTCACAGTATAGTGTTGAGCTCTTCAGTAGAGTTTAAGGTAGATGGCTTAGAGAAGTTTTTAATTCCTGTTCAGTCTTTTTTTCAAATGAATCATCTATGAGCTAAAATTATTCTATTGCTTTCTTCATGTATCTGTCACCTATAAGGGTTCAATGAATGGAGGCATTTATTGGTAGATGTTTATTGAGTGCCTATAATATTTTAAAGAAGGGGTTTATAATCCAGTCTTAGATTATAATCTAACAGCTGTATAAATGAAGTGTCAGGTGTCCTAAGGAAAGAGAACATACAGTAGTAATGGATTTTAAAGGGCAGGAAGAAAGAGTAAAATTATACAACAATGAAAAGAACATTGAACTTGGAGTCTGAAAAATTGTGTTTTGTTTTCAACTCTATAAAGTTTTATATGTTTTGTGGTTTAGGAAGTAGTAAGTATAATAATCTGCTATAGAATTTTTATGGGAATCAAATCAGTGAATATATGCTTTGTAATATGTGAAGTGCTATGCAACTATTAAGCATTTTTATATTTGATGACTTTGAGAAAAGTACAAATGTATTTTATAAGAAGTAAAATGTAATTAGAAGGTATAAGTTCCTTTTTGGTTCCTATGGGATTTGTGAAATTTAAATAGTGATTAAACAGTGTTTTAGAATTTTGTGTTTAGGTTCAGGATGCTGCTTTACTCACAATGGTGTTTTGCCAACATTGCTGTTGTCAGAGTCTAAGTGGTAGTTATTTCAGAGCTTTACTTTTATATGGGTATAAAAAATTTTTTTCATGGTATAAAACTGTTTGCATTCTGTGAACATTGTAATTGACAAAGATGGACACAGATACTTTGAAGTTTTGTATTTTTACCACTCTAATAGAGAATATCTGTTTTAGCTAGTTCAAGCAATAAAAGCTATACTTTTTACTGAACAACAAATATATTACTTTTACAAAGCATAGCTAAGAGTTTCTGAATCTAGTCTATTTCTAGTGTTATTATACCAGCCTGTTCCAATTACTCCCCTGTTTATTGTGTTTGATATAAAACCATGTTCAGAATTTATATCTAAAGCTGCGTATTTTTGTCATAAATATTAATAGATTTTTATAGAGATTGAAAACCTTTCCATCCATATGATAAAAAATATATATTCACATTCTTGCTTTTATGAATGAGAAAAAATTTGTATGATATGACAATATGTAGCCAGAAAAATTGATAGTGTTATTAATAGGATCTATTAATAGGAAGTACAAATTCATATTTCTCTAATTTATTTATCTAACATTTTTCCTGAAGACTCATTTTTAGAAAGTATCATGTTTTGCAACATAAGGATGTGGAACTGAAAAATGTATGCCTTGTCTTCTGAGTAAGCTTAAAACCTAGTTACATATTACTAGAAAACGTGAAAAAAAATAGCAAAGGTACATAATTAAAGTTGATTGAATCAACCAGAAAATCTAGATGAACATATGGTGTTGATATAAAATGACAAAATAATTTGTATTTTAAAATAAAACTTTGGACAAAAAAATCCTCCATGTAATAGAATTGTTAATTCATTCAGGAAGTTAGTTTTGCATATTACGTTGTGTTATACCTTCCTAAGGATATGGAACAGTAAATAGCGTAACACAAATGCAGAAGTGGTAATTAATATATGAAGTTCACTAGCTTTATACATGTGTAAAACAAAAAGTTTACAGCAAAATAAATGGTCGGAGAATATACCATCCTATTTTAATAATTGATAGATCATTCAACTAGAGAATGAACAAACAAACATGGGATTTAAACCGTATACTAGACCAGATGGACTTAATAAGCATTTACAGAATGTTTCATCTAACAGCTATATAACACACATTCTTCTCATCTGCACATGAACATTGTGCAGAGCAGTTCATATAGCAGACCACCAAGTCATAACAAATTCAAAGAGAAACATCAAAATAATTCAAGTACTTTTTCTGATTACAATGGAATGAAACTGGAAATTAATAAAAGAAGGAAATCTTGAAATAGGGTAAGAATATGGGAATTAAAAAATATGTTTCTGAGCAATCAATAGAATATTAAAGAACCCGAGAACAAATTTAACTTCCTTGAGATGAACTAAAATAGAAATAGAACATATTAAAACTTATGGAATACAGAAAAAGCAGTTCTAAGAGCAAAGTTCATAGCAATAAATGTCTCCACCAAATAAGTAGAAAAATCTGAAGTGAGAAAATGACAATGTGTCTCAAAGAACTAGAAAAATAAGAAAAAATTAGTAGAAGAAGAAATGGACAAATTCCTGGACACAAAAAAACTGCCAAAATTGAATCATGAAAGAGTAGAAAACTTGATCAAAAATGAGCAATGAAATTGAATCAGTAATAAATGATTACTTTTGGTAAAACACTATTAATAAAGTATTTTATTAATAAAAATGGTTATTTACTTTTTCTTTTTTCGACCAAAGAAGAGCCCATTGCCTGATGGTTTTACAACAGAATTCTACCAGATAATTAAAGCAGAACTAATATAATTTTTTTCTGAAACTACTAAAAAAATTGAAAAGGACAGAACTCTTCTAAATGCATTCTAGAAAGCTAGTATTATGCTGATCCAATACCAGACAAGAATATGCTCAGAAAGTAGATTATCATAATACCTTGCTTCACAAATGCTAGTTTATGAATAAATTGGCTTGTGAACAATTTGGTTCTTTTGTATTGTTATTTTTTGGGCTACCAAGACCTTGCACTTGTCAGGAAGACACTGTGCCACTGAGCTAAATCCCCAGCCCAACAATTTTGATCTTGAACAGAAGCATTCAGAAAAGCATTACTTCCATTTATCAACTCCATATTCAAGAAAGATCATGGCTGCAGCTATCTTCTCCCACAAACATGAATATGAATCCCCAGAATCGTGAAATGAATCAAGTTCTTGACCAAAGTACCACTTGTATAAGCCACCATCCCTGATGAATATGGATGCAAAATTTTTTTAACAAAATATTAGCAAACTGAATTTAATAGCACATTTAAAAGGTCATTTACTATGATCATTTGGGGCCCTTTCCTGGAATATATGGCTCAACAATACACAAATCAACAAATATGATACACCTAAGACATTAACAAAATAAAGCACCAAACCCATCCAGTCATTTCAATAGATGCATAAAAATCATTTGATAGAGTTAGTCTCACTTTTTGTAAAAAAATGAACAGATTATATTTGAAAGTCATATCTCAGCATAATAAAGGCTGTACATCACAAATCTATAGCTAATGCAGTGTTGAATAGGGAAGCTTTTAAAGGAAGTTTTTCTTTAGTATCTATTCCCAAGACAAGGATGTTCACTTTTACCACTTTTATTCATTATTGTAACAGAAGTCCTAGCCAAAGTAGTTAAATATGAGGAAGAATTAAAAGGCAGCCTAATTGGGAAGGAGAAAGTCATATTGTCCCTTGTTTGAAGATGACATTGTTTTGTTTATAGAAAATCCAAAAGGCAGCTAAAAACAAGTTGGCACTATTGAATTGAGTAATGTTCCAGGATACAAAATCAGTATCCCTAAATTATTTGCATTTCTCTATATTAATAATGAGGTATTTGCAAAATGAATCAATAGTTCTACTTAACAATAGCTACAGACAAGTCTAGACAAATTGAAGAAAGAGGTAGAAGAGCTCCATAATGAAAACACAAAACATTGATGAAAGAAATTTTAAAAACCATACAAATAAATGGAGAGATCTCATGTTTATGACCTGGAAGAGTCATTATTACTAGTTTGAAGTACCAAAAATGATCTACGGCTTCAAAAGAATCCCCATCAAAATACCAGTATCCCTTCTTTACATAGTCAAAAAATAGTAATTTTGAAAATTGTATGGAAGCATAAAAGCCTTGAAGCCAAAGGAATCTTAAGCAAAATGAACAAAAGCTGGAAGTATGTCACAACCAGACCTAAAGATGCACTACAAAGCTACCATACAGTAATCAAAACAATATGGCTTCATGACCTTTTAAAAGGTACATAGACCAATGCAATTGGTAGGAGCCCAGATTATAGGGTGCCCAGAAATAACCCTATGTCTTGCAGCTAGATGATTTTTGACACATGAGTGTCATTAAGAATACACAATGGAGAAAGGAAATTTTCTTTAGTAAATGCAGTTGGAAAATTGTATATCCACATTCAGAAGAACTGAAACTAGAGTCCTGTTTCTCACTAGTTACAAATATCAACAAAATTTAAGGCCTGAAATATAAAACTGCTAGAGGGAAGCAGGAGAAAATACTTTAGACCTATGTTTGGGTTTTGGATATGACTCACAAGGCACAGGAAAACAAAAACAAATGTGAAATTAGAAGCTCAGAGCAAAAAAATAAAAACAGCAAGTAGATAACCTAATGAATCTGAAAAAATATTTACCAAAAATTATATATATGTGTATATAAAATGCATCATAGATATAAAAAATGACATCACTAATCAGAGAACTGCAGATAAAAGCCAAAATGAAGTACCAACTCACCCCAATAAGAATGATTGTTATCAAGAAGAAATAAAGAAAGAAGAATACTTATAAACTGTTGGAAGGAATGTAGTTAGTACAGTTATTATAGATAATAATATGGAGGTTCATTAGGATATGAAAAATAGAATTACTATGTGATCCAGCAAAGCCAGTGCTATATATGCAATCAAGAAAATGAAATCAATATTCTGAGAATACACCTGCATTTCCATTGCTATACTGTTCATAATTGCCATCATATAATGTCCATTGTTAGGTGCACATGTAAAGCAGATGTGGTATGTGTAAATTGTGGAGTACTATTCAACTATAACAAAGCAGAAAATACTGCCCTTTGTGACAACATGGGTTATCTGAAAGGTATTACATTAAATGAAATAAATAGGACAAAGAAGCTCAAGTACTGATCTCACTCTTAAATGGAATCTAAAAGAAAGTTGATGTTATAGAAGTTGAGAGAAAAATACTGGTTCCTAGAGGCCAGGGGTAATAGGGAAGAGGAGGAGAGGTATATCAATTACCACAATGTTAATATTTTGATTGAAGGAATAGTTTTATGTTCTGTGCCCAGAAGGGTGAATATAATTAACAGTAATGAATTATATATTTAAAAATATTTAGAAAAGAGACGTTTAAAAATACTATTACAAAAAATAAAACTTTAGGTAACAGGTCTGATAATTGCTGAGTTGAGTACTCAATGTATTTATTTGTGAATCAAAGCATCACATTAAAATTCATAAATGTGAGGGTTATGAGGCAGTCAAAAAATAAATAATAAAAAATTGCCTAGCTCAGTTATTTAGCAGTTTATTCAGTGAATACTTGTTGGTTATCTGTCATGTGTTGTGTTCATTTTGAAGTGATAGATTTAGTTTACAAATATAACAGATTTACTTTATTTTGTTGCCATAACATTAGGCTCTTCAAGTAAATTGATGCTAATGGTTTTAAGGAAGTTATTAATACTCTAATATTGCCAACATTTTGTAAACACAGTATTTTATTAACAACCCTTCCTAGAACAAGTTTTGTAGTGATTTTGTGTGTCATACTCTATAAATTGTATTATAAAGGGTATTATAGACTATTCCAGCTAAAACAGTATTATCAAAAAAGTATGCCAACTTTAATTCACTTGGAAACTATTAGCATAAATATGAAAAGTTATGCAACAAAAAGCAAAAGTTATTGTTTTGTTAGCATTTACAAACCATACAGACATATGGTTTATATAGATTTAGTTCTGACCGAAGATTAAACTGCAAAGCTAGTCTTCCATCTACTGTACCATCCTTATGGTATTTCATTGCAGGTAACCAGGCAGTTTGTCACGTAGCCACAAGTATAAACCTGGCTAATACCCTTTTAGCGGGCTGGGCATTAGATGCACACCTGAAGTCCTAGCATTGTGAGAGGCTGAGGCAGGAACTATTTTTCTAACCAGTGCATGTTTGCAATACATCTGATTGTATTTATCAAGAGGAATTGGCACATGTACATAATCTATCTTAATTCTTTTAATTCTCTTAATTCTTTTTTCCCTTTGCCCTTCCCTTTTGTGTCCCTCCACGTCTTGGTCCTCTTCTCATTTGCAAAAGATCTATGTCCAGCATATTTTTACATGAAAATTCATCCCAAATTTGTGGCCCTATCTTCACATACTTAGAATTATTTTATTCCATTCCACAACTACTGTTCAAATACTGAAGGGAATTCAATAACTACTTGAAATCAAAATGAAACTGTTGGATTATTTTCTATACCCTTGGCATGTAAGTTGAGACTTGAAATATTTCCTTTGTCACAATAATACGAAGCTACCCTCAAAATACATTTATATTATTTTTTAGGAATTGCTAATCGTGTGAGTACTATTTAAGGCCCAGGGATATAATAGTGGTGTTTATGCTCTATGAAGAAGGCTCAGAGACATTCATAAATCACATGTTTTATATAATTGTAAACTGTAGTAATACAGGTAAAACACAATTATTAATAAATCTTTTAACAAAGAAGCTTAGGGCAGTTAAACCTGAGGCAGTTAAATCTGAAAACTTATTGATACTATTTTCCAAATGTCTTAGCACTCCTTGTGTACTGATTTAGTTACTTATAATTTATTTAGTTATTTATAATTATCAACATTCTATTTGTATTTGTTTTGTTTTTAATTTTAGATATTTACCAAAAAAAGAATGCTTTAGTCTTATTTTTTTGATATTAGGAATCTAACCAAGACCTTGTGCTTGCCAGACAGGTGCTGTACCTGAGCTACATCTTTGGCTCTAGCCTTTTAAAATTTCATAATATTTCAGCCTTTTTCAGAAATAGGTTTTCTTTTCTTTGTTTTTAAATTTAAAAAATTTTTCTTCTTGCGTTTTTTTCTTAAGCCAGCTTATTATCCTGAACTGTGGGTATTGATTTTTTCTTTCTCCTGGAGCTCTGCTCAGGCATATTATTTCAAATTGTACACTCATTGAATCTACCTCCTATTTTGTGTACTTATTCTGGTTTGTCTGGCTTCCTTACACAATAGTTTCTCCAGAAATGTGAAGAGCTTTAAAATCTGATTCTGACTTTTATGTTTTCAATTTGTTTGCATGACTGATTTGTAAGTAGTGCAAGAATAACTGAGCAACAAGTTCTAGATGTAGTAAATGTTTTGAAAACAGAGTAATACATGCTTTTGGCAAAAATTCAAAGATTATGTATTGTAGGATCTGATTTTTGATAATCTCTTGAAGGATTCAGTGTAAGGGGTTTCAGATTTCGGGATATATTTTAGTCATGGATTTATGCAGTTTCTCTTTTCTAAACATCCTGTTGTATTTATATTTTTTACTTTGTATTTTATATATTTTTGTATTTTATATTTTGTATTTATAATTTTTACTTACTAATGTTTTATGAGGTTTTAAAATGTAATACAGTCAAGAACAAAATGATCTGTGTAGAAATTTGTGGAAATTTATAATTTTTTATACCAATCTATATTTATAAAAGAAGTCTCTTAATTAAAATTAGTCTGTAAATTTAAACTTAGCCTGAAGATACTGAGTAGGATTGTGTGAGCCTGGGACTTCTAGGCCAGCCCAGATAACTTAGAACTTGTTTCAAAAGCAAAAAAAAAAGTCTTGAGTTTTTTGTATTATTTTTAAAGCAATATAGAATACTTAAAAATTATTTATATGTCACTCCTGCTTCCTGATCAGCTGAGTTAGAAGAAATTTACAGAGATTTCGGCAAGATCAAATGTAAAATTTGGAATGTTTCATGTACAAAGAAATAAGTCCTTAATAGTTTAGGAGCATGTTCTATTCTTGATCTTTCAGTTGCTTAGATAAACTTTATAACTTTTGTGGGTTCATTATTGTAGCTCCCTCTTTAACAAAATGAGTTACTCAGTTTCGGACAGTGTTAGGACTCTTAGAACTTCATTGGTCAGAGAGATTGTTCATTTTATTTTATTTTACTTTATTTTATTTGCAGAACAGAACAATTTAAGCAACACAGTATTTCACCACAAGACAACACGATATATCGGTAGCTACCATAATGTCTCTTTCCTTGAAATAGTTGAGTATACCTTCATACACAATAGTATCAAACATAACAAAATAGTATAAAATCATTAAAGAGAATGAAAGTATTACAGGGCATTCAGAACAAAATAACAGAAAATGCAAAATGGTTACTATATTATCCCTTTGTCCATAAAAGATTTGTTTATACTATCACATAATAAAATCCAGTAAGATATAACAGGATAGAACCAGTGGAAACAGAAGAACAAAACTACGTAGGACTTCAAAACAAAATGATATTAAATCAGCACTGGCTATTATAATGTCTTGTTTTCTTCAGAATAGCTGTTCATACCATCACAAATAATAGAATCAAACAACCCAGGATAAAACCATTCCAACTAATGAATGGTAACATTATAAGGCTCCAAAGCAATGTAATGGGGAATCATGATTACCATAAACTCTTATGTACTCTTACCATTTCTTACACTAGTGAGACTATATGGTATTTATACATGTGAGTTTGGTTTATTTTGCTTATGAGTATGGTCTCAAGTTGCATCCATTTATTTATAAATATCTCAATGTGATCATTCTTTATAGCTGAGTAGTACTCCATTGTATAAAAAAATGCCACCACTTTTTTATCCATTCCTCAGTTGATGGACACTTAGGTTGTTTCCAAGATCTGGCTATTACAAATTGTGCTGCTATAAACATGAGTGCACATATATCACTGTGGTATGATATTTTCAGTTCTTCTGGGTATATGCCTAGAAGCGGAATAACTGAATCAAATGGGACTTCCAATCCCAGCTTTTTGAGAATTCTCCAGACTAACCTCCACAATGGTTGCACCAGTCTACACTCCCACCAACAGTGCAGGAGAGTTCCTTTTTCCCTACAGCCTCTCCAGCATTTGTTGTTGGTAGTTTTCTTGATCCTGGCCATTCTTTCTGGAGTGAGATGGAATCTTGGTGTGGTTTTAATTTGCATTTCTCTAATGAGTAATGATGGTGAACATTATTTCATGTGTTTATTTGCCATTTGTATTTATTCATTTGAGAACTGTGTATTCATCTCAGATGCCCATTTTTGGATTGGATCTTTGAATTTTGGGGGTCTGATTTTTTTTAATTCTTTATATGTTTTAGACAGAAGTCCTTTGTCTGAGGGACAGTAGACTAAGATTTTTTCCCAGTTTGTGGGTTTTCTTTTCACTATGCTGGAGATTTCTTTTAACGTGCAGAAACTTTTTAATAAGATGTTATCCCAGATTGTTTAAAAATAAATTCAAAATTGGTTATGTTCATACAGTAAGAAAGAGAAACTGAAAATCTTCACTTTTATTCAGTAGTTCTATAGTCGTGGAAGTATTTTAGAATTTTACATAGGGCATGGCATCAGAAGTTGATTTAAAATTTCATTATGTGTGAACTTAATCTTTTTATTAAATATTATAGGTCAGTGTTTTGATTGAACTAGTGTCTGTTTCTAATTATGTTGTCTAAATTCACAGCCACATTTTTGTACTGTGTTTCATTCATTCATATATGTATATTGACACACGCAGTATGTACCACACAAATTTTGAGCCATGGGGATACTTTGCTGAACAAAACCAATGAATAAACTGATCACCTAGGGAGCCTACATTCTGGCAGAAGCAGGGGGAGAAGACAATGAGAAAAGATACGTAAGATATATGGTGACAGAGGTAAACAGATAAATTACACATGATGATAGTGATATGTTGTAAAGAGAAGATTCATTGAAGTAAAAAAATTTAGTTGGGATGAGAAGACAGATATTGGGCATTGTGTTGGATGACCATAATAAATCTCACTGAAAAGTTAACTTTGATAAAAGACTGGAAGGCAGTAAGCGAGCTATAATTCATAGCTTCTAAGGAATCAAGTGGCAAAACAGCAGATCCTGAAGAGGGAGTAAAAGGTGATCTGAAAATGCAGTGAATATCTAAAAATTTTGTTACAATAAGAGACATATTGCTATTAATCCCCTCTCAAAATACTTTCCCTCCTTTTAGGCACACTAATTCCTTAGATCTTGACACTTTCTTAAGCAGTTTTGGAAGTCCTTTTTCTGAAAATTTTAGTTGTGCCATCATGATTGCCTTGGTGATGTGAATTGATTCAGAACATTTACCTTTTATATCATTTTGAGTTTGAGGAAGTGTCAGAAGTTATACAGTACCAGATTTGGTCAGTGAGGTAGATAAGGGCATGCTGTGTGTTTTTATGTTCCTACCTTTCTGTTAGATGGACTCCTCAGTAGCATTCACTATTTTTTTATCATGTTTCTTAAATATATTCCTGAATGATGATATAACTGCTGTTAGACTTAAGGACAGATAAGGGAAGAAGGAAAATATTGGACTAAAATACGATTTTTTTCTGGTCTTTTTGAGACAAGGTCTCACTATGAATTTCAGGCTGGCCTTGGGCTGACTTTGTGGTGCAGGCTGGTCTCAAACTTGCAAAGATGCTCCTGCCTCAGCCTCTTGCATTCTGGGATTGCAAGTATGTGCCACCACACCTGGCATGTGGTTGTGTTTATTACTTATTACATGTTACACTTCTGTCTTGTATATATTTTTGTATGTCATTTCTTAATCAGTTTCGTGTAAGAATGCCTTTCAGGATAAATGTGCTATTCACAAATAAATATTAGATTTTGAGAAAATGAAACTTACATTTGCATTCTTGAAAATGCTTGTTTTTGTATATCCTGATTTGGAATAATTTTGAAGGATTTGTTGTTTGTGTGGTAATTGAGAGTGTATGATGTGCCATATTCTAGGAAAAAGTGGCTTGAAAATTAATGCCTAGTGATCATACTTACTCATGAGGAGGCCCCAAGATCATCTCTGTTTCACTAGTGAATAAACTGAGAGTGAGAACTTACTTAGAAATACATTAATATTTCCATGTGCAATATTTTTAAACATCAGAGCTGATGTATCACAGCTGGCCTAGTGACTTTGAAAAAAGTTCTGTAGGAACTTGTTAACAATTATCTTGAATTTTCTGTAACCATATCTAATTAATATTGCCTTGTGTTAATTGTATATTCATAAATGGTGAAGTAAGCATAATCTCCTTACTGCATCTTAGACTGTCTCTTTAATTGCATCTTTGTTTCTCAAATGATAAAAAGGAAATTTTTTTTAAAAAGTTGTATGTAAATTAAGTTCTGGTAAACTGAGCCTTATTTTATATTATAATAAAAGAACTTTCAGTCTTTAACCATTTACTCAGAAAATAATCTCCTAGTTATTGAAAATTGTGTCAAATATAAACAGGTTTGAAAGTTCCAAGTTTACAAAATTTTTAATTGATGCAGCATAGTTGTGCAGTATAATTCAGTGATTATATCAGTGTAATTACCCTTTTTATCTCTCTAAATATCTCTCTCTCTCTCTCTCTGTCTCTGTGTCTGTCTGTCTGTCTGTCTGTCTCTCTCTCTCTGTGATGGGAGCCTTGTAACTCATTTCTTCTGGTTCAAAATTTATAGTAAGTTGTGGTGAAGTATAATCATCTTACTGTGCTACAGTACTTTTTCCTCTTAGGTAAAACTATTTTGGTACCTGTTAGCCAATGTCCCATTTTCCATCCTTCTCTCCTTCCTACCGTGTTCTATTCTTTCTAGATGTCTAGTCTGCCTTCTAGTTCTATGAGATAAGAAGTTCTATTTTTAAATTTTCTTAAAATGATACGTATCCATATCTGTACCCACATATTTCCTGTGGTAGGTACAGGTGAAATCTTCGTGAATAATCAGTTGGAAATTTTTATTACATTGCATTGCAATGCTTCTTGCATTGAAAAGTTTTTCCAATGAAGTATTTTTTTTATTTTTCTATTTATTGATACCAATTCATTACATGATAACCTACCCACTGTCATATCTTAATATGAAGACAGAGGAAAGGTGTCTTGACTGCATCCAGGGAATGTTGCTTTCATACCTGGTGATAAGAAAAATGCTAAGATTTGAGCATGGAGTATTTTAAGATTTGTCACTGGGGCATTTTATTTCTTTATCAGAAGTATATGAATGAATTTTTTGGTAACATTAATGAAAATTTCAGTATATAAGAGCAACTAATACTATATTAATATGTGTCTTGATTACTTTTCTCTCCTTTTTGGGACAAAATACCTGACACCCAAAATTAAGGAAGGAAAACTTTTTTTGGTTCACAGTTTATAGAGCTTTCAGTTCATGCGTAATCAGCTGGCTCCAAGGCAGGGTGGCATGGCACAGGGCTAACACTTAAAGGCAGCAGAAAAGGGCAAAAGCAGGAAGAGCAAATGGGGGCGGAGAACAAGCCTCTTTTCCTCCCTTATATTGTAAGAAGTCTACTACGCCCTAAGGCCTGTGTAGCACTCACAGGATCTCCCTGCCCTCTTTTTGCATAAGATGAAGATATTTACAAAATGGCCCCCTGCCAAGTTGCTTCATTAAACTTCTAAACTTAAGTTGAAACAATGTATCTAATATTACAATATATAAGATAAATCATCAGAAGTATTCAAATATTGTATTAGACTACACACTTGTAATATTTTTGATACTGAAAATTTTGTCTAATAGAACATACAGTATATGTAGTTAAATGTAAACACATTTCTTCTTCCCTACCATCAATATGTCCCATGCTTTGTTTTTGACATGCTTATAATTTTAACTCAAGGCCTTTGAGTTTCTTTTTTCTTTTTACTCTCTTAACAGTTTGAATTATGTTTACTTTTATGCAAATTATTTTTTGCCAAAAGGTAGATTTTAGTATTTATATATTTCTCTCTATATATTTCTTTTTTGCCCCTTAGTTATTTTTAAGTGTATAGTTCAGTACTGTTGAGCATGTTGTCCAATGATAGTTTTCATTAAGTAGAACTTACTTTATAATGAATGTAGTCTTTCTAAAGCAGTCTCTTCATATTTATGTTCCTTTTATTTTCATCTTTTCAGAATCTGTATCGATTTGAGGGCCCTGGATTTTCAAGCATCCCTCAACTGATAGATCATCACTATACAACAAAACAAGTCATCACTAAGAAATCAGGTGTAGTTCTCCTGAATCCTGTTCCTAAGGTAGGTGCATAAATATGTAAGTTTTTACTTATTTGAATTAATATTTCCCACTTTAAATAGAGTTTTTAGATCATATGCTACAAAGTCAGAAACAAAAAGATTTTGTGAATGCTACTACTACCAATACAAATGAAGTGTGCATCTTTAGTTTTATTAAGATCGCCTTTCAATTCATTATTTACAAGGATATAAACAATCTGATTTTTGTCTTTGTTTTCCAGTTTTTCTTAAAAGATTTGAAGCCTTTCTTTACTTTCAGTGGGTTCCTAATAAAATATAGAAGTAAAAGAGTATAGCAATTAGGAGTAAAGTAGAATTTTAATTTTGAAAACTACAATTTTCTTTTTTTTTTTTAATTTTATTTAAGGAGAAAAAAAAGCAGAGAAAGGGTACAAGTTATACAGATTTACAGAAAAAATAAACAGTAGGAAATCACTAGTTAATGGATTACATATTGTCATCTTAGAAATAATTGTTCAAGTCACAAAATTAAAGCTTGTAAAGTGGACATTCCAACAGTGAGACTGCAAACAGTTCTGTTCAATGATCCAACAAAACTCAGTGATATCATTATCTATCTTATACACTTATATATACATGCAGTTATATAGTTTAGAGCACTTTCTTTTCCTCTCTTTTGTACAATGACAATTACCCATTTTGGGTTTTTTTGCTCCCACAGTTCTTATTACTTTTTGGGAAGGGAGTAGAACCAATTGTGACATAACAGAACAGAGTCAATCAAATCAAAAGGGTGGACATAATAGATAATGTAAAAGCATAATACAAGGTGATCAACAATGGTTACTATAATGCCTCCCGCTATCTCTAATAGAATTACCTATATCATCAGTTATAATAAAATTGAACAAAACAGTAAAGAACAAAACCGACAAAACCAAAACATTGGAGACATAGGTCTTCAAAAGTAGATAATAGTCAACGAGAATGGGCGTTATAATGAATCTCACTATCTTCACAGCTGTTGCTTAAACTTTCGAACCTGGTACTATCAAGCAAAACAGAATAGGGGAACATCAGTAAAAAACAAGATGGTGAGAGTAATACAGGGCTTTAAATCAAGATAATGGAAAGTCAGAGTGGGTTACTATAATATATCCTGCTACTTTTTATTTATTTTTCCCTTAACTAAAAGGATAACAATAAAAAAGTAAATAATGAAGTAGAGATTGAGATAAAAGAGGGCATAACAGCAAAACAGCGCAGATCAAAACATAACCATTTAAACAGAATAGTGTTTCACCACAAGATAATCCTGACATAAAAGTAGTTACCATATTGTCTCTTTCCTTGAAATCTTTGAGTATAACTTCGTATACTGTAGCATCAAATATATCAAAACAATGTAAAACCATTTAAGAGAATGACAGCATTACAGGGTATTTAGAATCAACCAACAGAAAATGAACAATGGTTTCTGTATAATCTCCTTGTCTTTAAAAGTTTTTGCTTATACTATCATACATAATAAAATCCAATGAGATACAACCTGTTTAGACCAATGGAGACAGAAGAACAAAAGCTTGATAAGACTTCAAAACCAGATGATACTAAATCAGTATTACCTATTAAGACGTCATTTTCTCCAAAATAGCTGTTCCTATCATCCAATCTTCTCTGCCTCATTTCTGTTGAGCTCTTTCTCTGTCATTAGTTGTCAGTTTGTCTTCTTCATTTTGTTTTCTGCTCCATTCATTGTGGCCTCTTTGCCACTATTTCTGGATTCTTTGTATTTTTCTTTTTTAGAATATCCTGTAGTATTCTCTGTAGAGTTGAATTTGTGGTTGCATATTCCCCTAGTTCCTCTTTATCCTGGAAGCACCTACAATTTTCAATGTATTGCAAGATATTTCAACTTTAAAAACTGTATTACTTTTTTCAAATCGTAACTTCTCTATGTGGGGCCAAGTATCTAGATGAGAGATAATTTTCAAGTAATTTTTATTTCCAAACTCTAGCACAGAATACATTATTTCCTGTGCTTTATGGGATAAGGTATGGCTATGAGAAAAGTTTATGTTTTAAAGACAAGACCTGTGGGGTCTAAAGCAAAGTAAAACAGTCGAGCTGCCTGAGTATCTGAGCATTTTCGCTGTTTGAGGAATTGAGTTGGGGTGAACAGGGTTTTTCCTTAGATAGCTGTCTTGATGTGAAGAGCAGAGAAAAAACAAGGCAGTCATAGAATTGGATAGGTAATATTTATTGATTTGATGTTTGATCCACAAATGACTGTTAATTTGAAATGTTAATCTTGAGAATGCTGGTGTATAATCTAGATATAGGTAACTGAATGTTAAGAAATTATTGTTTGCCTTGTGACTAGAAATGGATGTCCTTATTTGTATGAGTCTTCACTCAGGGGCTGAAGTGAATAGTCCTCTCACTGAAGATTTTGACAGACAGGCAGTTGCTCAACATTTTAATTCTGTAGCTAAGGATTTGGCCTTCTTGTATTACCTTTTATGTTATAAAATTGGTTCATTTTTTGTTAAGATTTCTCCATTCATTTTTCTATTTTAGTTATAGAAAATTACACAAAATTTTTCTGTTTTTAGTGGTTGTCATTGTTTTTCTCTCATAAAATAAGTCTTCAAATATTTCCTGTTATCTGTGAATATATGATACTGTTATACACAATTCAACATCTTTATCCTTTTTTATTCAAAGTTATTCTCATGATTTCATTTACTACTTATACACCAAAACTTGCAAATGTATATGTTAAAGTCAGATTTATGTTTTCCCAAACTCAGAATTTTTTCTATTTTTTAAATGAGAGTGAGTTTATTACCTGAATTTATGCCAAAATTTGTCTCATCAGATTTCCAGTTTTTCCAAAATAATAAACCCAGGTGTCACCTTTCAGATCTCCTTTATCACTGTTGCCTCCCTTTCTAAGGCACAAGAGTTTCATATACTTAATTGTACATTTTAAAGTATAATCTTCAATTCTGTTATATTCTTGTATGAATCAAATTCAGTGAAGGAAGATACTTTTATGCATTTTAGGGTAACACATTGTACATCTAGGTTTTCACAGATACTGATGTCCCTTTTTACAAGCCAGCCAGATATTTCCACTGTCTTTACATTTAGTCAGATCTAAGTTGACATGCCAAAACCCTTACAGAGAGAAATATCATGTAGACCTGGACATGAATAGGAATATATGATATCAAGTAAAAGTATAGCCTTCACAATATAAAATTATCTATGAAATGAACCTAGATAATTGATTTGATTCTCTGACTATAATATAGTCAATTATTATCTTTCTCTACGTCTAACACTGTGGAGTTTATTATCTTGTTCTTTTATGGCAGTAACTATGAAAATAAATGTATGCAGGAAGGTATCGAAGATTAAAGGGCTATATATAATGGTTTTATGAGGTAGGAACTCCTGACTATTAATCTGATCTTAAGTACTGGTATTTGAAATATGCAAATCATCCTCTTACTTTGATGTACATTTTGTTATGTACTTTTCACATTACTCATAAGAGGTAATCACAATCCCAAGGTTGTAAAAGTTAGCTAATTTTCTATTATGAGTGAAGAACAAATTGACATGGATTTTATTATGGTGCTGTTATCTGTTAAATATCTTCCTTGAAAATTTACTTGTACTTGTATTACTGAATCCATTTATTGATTTAATTTATGTAAGAAGTTAATGTGTTTGACCATATAAGGTGCTATAAAATATGTTTCATTTCATGCTAGACTTCATTTTTCGCTTACATAAAGAAGGTTATTTTGCTCTCAGGATATTTTTCCCCATTTGTTTCTCTTTTCATTTATTTTTTCTCTAACTATAAAAATGTAAGTGTATTGTCATAGTGCCTATGGTAGTCAAAATAGTTTTTTTCTTTTATGCATATCATTATTTACTCAGAGATAGAGAAAACAGGACCATTTTCATAGTAATAAAACTTAGGTAGATGACCAAGCCATCTAGTCTTCACCTTCCACTGACTGATTTTTCTGTGCTGCCTACCAAATGCTATGCAAATATATGGAAGGTGGAAACTACTTTTTGATAAGCAGGGGTTATTCATCAGCTGATTTCATCATCTACAAGTTAACAAATACAATAGACATGTGTATAGTCTGTTCTTTATTTAGTTCAGTTTCTGCTCAGTCATTAGTTTATCAGAGTCCTTCGATTCCATATCTAAAATAATCTATCCTTACTTTGTGAATATCTCTGAATGATGGCTATGTTTATCTGTGATTATATCATAGGATATATTTTTAACTTGTTTATTTCCTCCAAGTGGAATACAAGCTTCTTAAGGCAGAATTATATTGGCCAATTAATGCAACTGGATCCCTAGTACCTAGAAGAGTGATGGACCAGAGTATATATATTCAATAAACTTTTGTTGAAAGATGGAATTCATTGAGGAAATACTAGCACTTTTGAGTTCCCCTTAAGTTATCTGTTGGTGATATGCAAGGATAATATTAAAGTGTTAGCAGTTAGTATAGAATGGATACTGTCCTATTAGAACATATGCCAACCATAAACAATTAGGAGAGCCATATATGTGTTTGCTGGCTGGCTACCTTCCATGAGTGTCTGGGGAAAGAAAGTTCGTTGGTGGACTGAGGAAGCACAGAGACTAACACGCTAAAACCATGGTCACTGGAGAGAGCGATGGGAGACGAGCATAGATTTAGTTTAACTTAATAAAGAAATATGTATTATCTTCAAAAGTCTCTTGTATAATTTAGGAAATTGACTTAATTTGTGTAGGAGCAACATTAAATTTTACAAGTTTTCATAGTGCGCCTCTATATATTTAAGATTTATATTTAAAAATGATAGTGAATTTCAAGGAAGTTTTTACTGGTAATATTGCTATTCAGATAAGATACATAATGCTATAATTTTAATTTCTAAGAACTTTTTTCCAGTAATATTATTTTTGGAGGCATTAAGGTAGCTGTACTTCTGCAATTAATTCTCTTAGGCTGTCATTTGTGTGGGAAATTTTTAAAGTGCTGTGTGTTTAAAATGTGACAAATAGAAGAGTAATCCTTTCTTTTAGCTATTGAAAATGAGATAATTAAATATCTTGTCATATTAAATTTATAATTGTGAAAACCCAGAGTTTTGAAAAAAGTTTTTAATTAGAATATTCACTATTCTGTTTATTTGACTCTTTTAGATCAATTAATTAGGTCTATTGACAGAGGAAAGACACAAAATTTGCCAGTCTTTTCATAAGGAAATTTATCAGAATATGCTTTAATTCTCTATGTGGGCCTTGAATTTGAAGGAGGAGAAACTCCAAATTGTCTTATCAGGATCAGCGATACCATTTTAGGCCAGTTAGCTTCCTGCTGCATCATGCAATAGCCCTATTTGTAATTTTCCACATTTATAATGAGGAAACATTTTGTAGTTGTGAGGAACTATTCAGTATCATATCTTTCAGATACCTTTTCCATAGGACAGTTAAATCAGAACAGAAGGCAAATTTGGAAAAATTTAAATTGTGAAATAAAAAATAGCTTAGTCTGCTGAAAACCTTTTACATCATTTTATTACATCTTTTCAACAACTGAAATTATTAATATCCTCATTGTTAGGTGAGGAAATGCAGAGATTATAATTTATCCTAAATCATATTTTTGGCAAATTTCAGAATTTTTATCTGAAACTGATTTTTTTGTTTACTATTTTTATTACAATCCCGGGTAGCATAAATTATAACCTGTACTATATCAGTAACATTAGTAATTCAAAATGATTTTTTCTGTAATCCAGTATTGCCGTATCAGGATATAGCCCTAAATTCTACACTACTGGTCTCATTACCAAGACACTCTTGTAGAAACTATGGCATGTATGCAAGGTAGAATACAGGATAATGGTTACTCTGTATTTTAAAATAGTCCGGGAAGCCAAATTAAACTTGGATTTAGATTTGAACTATTATATACATAAAATGAAAAAAAGAATGCAATCATAGCCTATATAAATTATTGTTTGACTTTTTAAAAAAAATATATCCTTAATCTCAAAATGTAGACCAGGGGTAGAATGCTTCCTAGAATGTGTGAGGCCCTGAGTTCAGTCCCCAGCACAGCACAAATGAAACCAAAAGCCTAGTCCTTTACCAGAGGAAAAAACAGTGATGTCTCAAGAAACTGAATAAGGGCTTGGAGGCTGCTGATTTTCTGTAACTGATTTCCTCAGTGGGTGTTACATCCTTAAGACTGCCTAAGACTGCCTTTATTTTTGGTTTGAAGAACCAGGTTCTTCAGTAGTGAGTTCTGTACATTTCTGCCTACTCTGTTAATATTTGAGGGATGTTTGGAATGGCAGAAAAAGCATGAATTTAAAGTTTAAAAGTAATTGGAATTTTTATTGCAAGATGAAAGTCATAAATTTGATAGTATAATACAAATATTACCTGATGTCTTATCATCTTTTGAAGTTGAATCACAAAGAAAATGTGTAAGAAGAGTTTTTATATGAATACAGTTGCTTTTACTTTTTCTCTATCCTGTTTTCCATTCAATACCATAGGAAAAAAACCAAACAGAACCACAAAAATCTAAAAATCCAAAGTGCATTTTTCATGAAAGTAGAAGCTGTGTATAATCCACAAACTTTAAAGTACATCTTAAGGTAGTCAAAAGCACCTCAGATTATGTAGAAGTCTTATCGAAAAAGCACACTGTTGGTGAAAATGTAAACCAGTATAGCCAATATGGAAAATAGTTTCGATGTTCCTCAACTAATTAGAATGGAACTACCTGTATAAGCCAGCAGTCTCACTAGTAGGTATGTAACCTAAAGAAATGAAATAAGTACATCAGGAGACTTGTGCATTCCCATTTTTTATTACAACATTGTTTATAATTTCCAAGAAATGTAAATAAACTATATGCATCCATTGATGAATGAATCAAGAAAATGTGGTACATATACATAGTGAAATACTATTCAGTCATATAATAGTTGGAGATTATTTCATTATTATATTAACTGAAATAAGCTAGATACAGAAGGACAAACGTCATAGAACTTTATTCATATGTGGAAGCTAAACAAAGTTGATCTCATAGAAATTGAGAGTAGAATGGTAACTACTAGAGATTCTGGATAGTAGGAGGGAGAAAAGAATGGGGAAAGATTGACAAAAGGTGTTAAGTTTCAGGGGGTCAAGTAGTTCTGGTATAGCATTCCATAGTGCGATGGACAAGAGTAATATATCATATATTTCAGAAAGCTAGAAAAATATTTGAAAACTTTTCACCAGTGGTAAATGTTAGAGGAGAGAGATATATTTGGCCTGACGTCAGCATTATACAATGTCTACATGTATTAAAACCATGCTATTTCATTGTAGAATTTTTATGTCTTTTATGCATCATTTAAAAATAAATTAAGAAAAGAGGAAGAGAAGACAGGATTAAAGAACCAAAGCAAATTCATACAACAAAAAGGCAAATCTCTTTTTTTTTACAGAGAGCTACAAGAAATTGATAAAATAAAGACAAATATCCAAATAATTGGCAATGTACATGCGTAGATAGTTCAGCAAAAGAAATACAAATGACCTATGAAGATGTTGGAGATGATTCACCAGTCTCAATAAAGGAAAATTAAAACTTAACAAAATATTATTTTTACATAAAATGTTAGCCTAAATTCATAATTCAATAACTCACTTTCTTGACAAAGATGTAGAGAAAAATCACTAAGATTTGCATTAAAACTGTAAGTTGGAAAACCTCTAAAAACTTATAAAATGTGTGCAGCATTGAGCAATAACACTTCTATCAGTTTGGTTTGTATATATATGGAATTGTGTCAGTCATGGTCTCCTTAGTAATTATGGTCCACTATTCGGTGGAGTATTGTTAATGAGGGAGGTTTTTATATGTCGATTGGGGAGTTCCAAGATCCACTGATAGTAAAAGAAACTAAAATAAATTACAAAGTTTGTGCTATGCTATCTTTTGTGTGAATCTGAGAGTATAAGCTCATTTGCCTGAATTTGAATTTATATGATAAGGAAACTTAGAAAATATACACAAGGCTGAAGTGTGGCTCAATGGGTAGTGCTTGTCTGTCTTGCATGAGGACTTGTAGTACCAACCAACCCAATAAAAAAACAAAGAGGACGATATCCGCAAGAAATTAATAACAGAGGTTATATGTTTGGGAATGGGGTTGAAATTGGTTGCAGAGAAAAAAGGAAAACTCATTATGTTTGATATTTTAATAATTATATTACTCATTCAAAAATAAATTTAAACTACATTGAAAATGTGGAGCTTTCCTCAAGCATTACAACTTTTCAAGGAGATGCTTTATTGGATTGGTAAGTGACAAAATATTTATATTTCATATTTTTAAAGTAGAAAAGGTAATTTATAAAGCTGTTGCAGTACTAACTCATTTTCATATGATAAAACATACGGTATATATATATATACATACATACATACATACATACATACTCTGGAGTACTAGTTGAAAGACTGTACTCCAGAGTACTAGTTAGGATTATTTTGGGTAGGAGAAATTATTGGGTTATTTTTGGTAGTTTAAGTCTAGGTTTTAATTAATGTCTGTTGAATGTATTATTTATATAATGTGTAAATTTTTCAGAAACTATATAATAACGTTTAGTAGAAAACTTTATAAAGCAGTATTTTACAATCATGTTCCTCACAATGTGTAGGAAGAAGTTGTACTTTATATTGAGACACAGGTCACACTAATTTAGTAGTATTGCTGTGTGTGTATAGAACTGAAATCTCACAAAATTTTTTATCTTTTCTTCATGTGATGCATGTTACTTTTTATGATATCTATACCCAGTAAATTGATTTTGTGAACACTAATTTGACAGAAGCTTTTAAAAAGTAATAAAAGCTTATTTTAAAAATAAAAGTGTGTGTTGTACCATTCAGAAGGGGAACAAATGTTCTGCAAATCTTTCATAGAGAAAGATGGAGTAGGGGACTCACTTGATAAAGAAAACCAAAAATGCAGGATGTTCTGAAACCTGTTTTAAGGAAGGAAAGATGAATTTGACAGAAGCATATCATTTAGAGGTGAATAATCTAAAAGTTTTAGGCAAAACAGATTTTAGAGACCCTTGACTACCACATTTAGGGTTTAGGGTTCAGATGGAAAACACCATTCTGTTGAAGGTTGGATAGGCTAAGTGTTGCATGTGAGCTAGCCACCTCTGCATATAGTGATGGTCCCATCGGACTCACTAATCTGCTAGACACTGTCTGTTCTTTTAATCACTCAAAGAATGTAAGGCATTTACTGGCACATTTAAAAAGCAGAAAAAATTTATTTTTACTTTACCTTGTTTCAAAATGAACTTGTATAGAGCTATGATCAAATTATATTACAATAATGTTAAAATAATACCATGTTATCAGTATCATAAAAAATAAGTAATGATGAAAATTTAAGAACAGGTAATAAAATGCAAAGTAAAAGCTCTTAAAGACCTATGTAAATTCTGTGTTGAGCTTCAAATTTATCTGTGAACTTGAAAATTGTTATAGAGATCGTTAACTAATTTTATGATTAGAAAGGGAGAAGAATTTTAATTTGTTTAAAGCAAATTTTTATGCCAACAAGTTCTAAAGAAAATTTTCTCTTGGAATTTTAAATTAGAGTGTCCTCAACAATGTGTCTATAAGAGTTTAGGAATAGTTTCACAGGTTGTGCGTTTAGTGCCCTTTAATAATAGAAAAGAGCATAATATTAAAATATTATGTATATTAGTATAAAATATTCTGTATCAGCATTTTTCTCTGTGTTCATTTTTTGTTGAACAAAATTCAGAATTCTAAGACTCTATATTTATGCCCAAAATATTAATAAGTTAGCATTAAGTATGTTAAAAAGATTACACAATTATCAGTATAACAAAAGATCACAGTTGTGACATTTACATTATATCTAAACAGCTTAATATTTAGTAATATTGTTAGAAGATCAAATGGAGTGGGTTACTGCTATTATGTTTTTTTATTCATTCTTTGCCCTTGTGGGAAAAATTTACACTCTTTCTGATTATTTTATCTTATAAATGGTAAGTTCTAACTTTTTATGGAGGGTCAGCATCTTTTTTTTTTTTTTTCCTTATTGGTACCAGGGATTGAACTCATGACCTAGCACTTGCTAGGCAGGTGCTTATGCCACTGAGCTAAATCCCAAGCCCAGAGGTCAGTATCTTTGTATGATGTGTTATTTTTCAAACCTTGTACTTAGCCATTGAGAATGTATTTGGTATTCTAAAAATTCCACAGTACTATGTATTAAGACAGGGAGATGTATAAAGAAGAAAAGTATTCGCCACAAAAAGAACATAGGGATTCTGATGCAAAATGTTCCTTTTCCAATTAAAAAATATCTTTATTAGTGTATGTTTGTGGTACATATGAATCCATTCATCCTGGGGTATTAGTACATATACATACTTCCCCTTCCCTCCCTCTTCTTCTCTCCATCCCTGAATCCCCTCCCCATCTTCATAAAATCTACCTCCCTGTTTCTTCCTATCTATCTTTCATTTTGCTCTTTAATTATTCTTTGGATTTCTCATATAAGAGAAACCATGCAATATTGAACCTTCTGTGTCTGATTTATTTAGCACTATGGTCTTAAGATGAATTCATTTTCCTACAAATGACTCATTTAATTCTTCTGTATGGCCTAATATTATGGCGAATTTATACCTTTTTTCTTTATCCATTCATCATGTGTTGATGGACTTATACACCATTTAGAATATTTTGCTATTAGAAGTAAGGGTATGTATGTATATTATTATTGGTATTTCTGTCCTTCAGTAAGGAGAGAAGTGGTCAGTAAATCAAAGCACATAGGAGACTGCAGAGAATGCATAGGGCCTGACAAGAGAGAAGAGGATACCTTTCCTGCTTCTGTCAGGGACTGCTCTCTTCAGTCACGTAACTTCTTTTGCTCAGTACATTCTCTTCCCTCTGCTCTTGCAAAGTGCAGCTAAACAAAATCTTTGTTATGGTTTATGTCTGGATATCCCTGCAAAGCCTCATGTGCTCATAGGTGAGGCTGTTAGGAATGACTGGATCATGGGTATTTGATACTGCATCATGGATGTGATCAGGATACTTACTGGTTAGCATAGTTCCGGATGTGGACAGTGGATTTACTGAAGAGAAAAGACCTATTCTGGGGAGAAAGACCCACCAAAAATAGATTCACATCCTGAGTGGAATAAAAAGTGGAGGAAGAAGGAGGCCTTGTTCTTTCCTATCTGCCTCGCCATGAGTTCTTTCTCATAGCCCTCTGCCATGCTGCTCTACCTTGGAGCCAGGTAATTTATGATCTGAAACTTCTATATACTATGTAAAATTTCTCCCTTCAACTTATGGGAGGTGGGTATTGCATCTCAGTAGTGAGAAAGTGAGACAATTTCTGAGATGAAAAACCTCTGATGATGTGGTATCCGTTTTCATTGGAAGTCCATTTGTTTGGTACACGAGTCATACACCATTCCATAGAAATGTTTCTCTCTCAGTTTACGTGGAGACCTATAATAATTATAGCCCTTACTTTATTTGGTCTTGTATTATTGTTATATTTATGTGTCTGACATTCCTATCAGGCAGTGAACTATTCAAGCAACAAAGACATTTGTATTCATTTGTATCTGACAGAGTCTAACACATACTAGTTAGTAAATATTTGAAATTGTTTTTGAAATATGTAGACATTTTGTGAAGTTAAAATATTTGAAAAATATAAACAAAAACATAAACAGCCCCCCCAAATATAAACAAAATGTTCGTAGAAATTTCGTGTTCATAGAATAATGTAGAAATTTTAGCGTTTAGAGATTCCAAATTGGAACACTGAAGCTTTCCAAAGTCTTTTATGAATGAAATCCCTTTTTGAATAGGATATATTTAGTTTAATTCTATTTGTATAATAATGTATTTTCTATAATATTATTGTCTTTTATGCTTTTTACTAGAAGTTATATGGGACTGGGAATGTCCTTTCATGGTAGAGTGCTTCCCTAGCATGTGCATGGCTCTGAGTTTAGTCTCCAGTGCTAAAAATAAAGTTACTTTTTCATTGCAGTAGAGTTAGTTGCTCTTAGCAAATTTTATAGGTGTTTTTAAGTACAGATAGAAAATATTCCTGGTATAGTCTCTGTATGTGTCTGTGTGCCTGTGTGCACCCAAGGATTTTACCAACACTTGGCATCTGCTGTACGTCTGAGGTACATATCTACCCTGCTAGTGCATTCTTGCTCAATTTATTTGTATTTTAGACTAATGGAAACTCGATTTAATTGGTTTCAAAATTGTGTTTGACACCTTGTTTAGATTTTTCTCTGATAGCAAAATTATGAGGTAGTCATATGATATTTAATATTTCTTATTTGTGAAAATCTTCTTGTATGAAACTATTTCAAAGCAAAAATGATATACAAGAGCAACTGCTCTTGCTTTCACTTTTTAAAAGAACTGTTGATCTTTTTTATCATATTAACTAAATTAGTGTTCACCTTCTGCTACTTAGTCCTTGAAAATAGCAATTTAATTATACCACAAAAGATTTGTCCCATATTCTATTACCAGAGACTGAATTTGCATGCTAAGATTTTTAATGACATTGAAATAATAGGATTTAAGTAAGAAAGACCAAGGACATTAAAAAGATATCTTTAAGTGGTTTTTAAATTGGAAAACCTCATTCATATGTATTTGTAAGTTTTAGAAAAAGCTAAACTTTATATTCTTCCTTCTGTCATTTATATACAGGTTATATACATTAAAACTTCCTCCAGAAGAAAATTTTAACACAGATACTATTTTAGGCAGCTTTCTATCACTGATAAAATGCCTAGGGAAAAACGCATCAAGGAAGAAATATCTGAAATGACCCACAGTGTCAGAGGTTTCACTTCATGGTCAGTAGGATCTATTGCTTTTAGGCTGTGGTATGGCAGAAACTTCATGTTAAACGGGTATGGTGGAAAACTGCATACCTCATAACAGCCAGGAGAGGAGTAGGCAATAGGAACAAAGTATACCCTTCCAGGACATGCCTCCAGTTACCTGCTTCTGCTGATATTTCCACCACTTACCAGTAAGTGCCATCAATAGCTTCATCAAGGTTAAGATATGATGTCAAGGTTAGAGCTCCCACAATCCAGGTGCTTCCTGAGAGTCTTCTTTCTGAATATTATTTCTTTGAGGGCAAATTGGGCATTCGAGATCCAAACATAGAAAATATACACAGAGGGAAATTACAATCTTCTGTATCTCATCCATTCTTCATTGATGGCTAACGGAAAATAAAATTAGAATCAGCCAGTGTCAGGGTTTTTTTTTTTTTCCTAGTGTATCTCTCCCATCCAAGCACTAATGAGGCCTGACCCTGCTTAGCTTCCATGATCAGAGGAGTTTGAATGTATTTGGTGTAGTATCATCATAGACTGTAGCATAACTCTTGGTAATAAAACTATGTCATATTCAAACCATAGGACTCATTGTTTTATGGTTTTACCATTAGGAATGTTTCTTAATGATGTGTTTAAGAGGTATGATTTCCCCAATACTTTCTAGTAATGCTTCATCATCTTTTAAATAATAAACTTCTGTTCTCTTTTTAAACCCTATAGTCACTTCAGTTGGTGGTCATAGAATCATTTTTAAAATACCCGCAATATTGGGCCATGAGGTATTCAATATTTTCTGAATCTCTCAAAATAACTTTCAAAAGACTCCTCAAGTTCTATTTAAACCTTAAGTGTAGATGTCTGGAGTGTCATCAATGTTCCTATGAAATAAAAAGGTGAAAATTTTGTAAAAATCCAGGGGGTGTTTAGCATGTCTGTATCTCTTTAGTTAGCATCCAAAAAATACATAATTATGTCTCTTGTATAAAAGAAAGTATATGAGTTATTTGAGATATATTGGTGACTGTGACAGACCATGGCCCAAAGGAGATTAGAGTCCGGTTTGGAAGACACATAGGTAAATAAGAATTATGGTTGAGGTGACAAGCTTCATTCTAGAGGATTATATGGTAGTTTAGAGAATATGAGAATTGTATATTACTTTGACAGTTTAAGGATGGCTTCCAAGAGGAGATGTTAGTGGGTTAAATTGTACACATAGACGAGGTGTGTCACTACTGAACAGCTGGACAGAACATACTGTTTTAGGCAGAGAAGCTACATTTGATCCTGGGATGAAAAATTCCTTTTCACATTTGAACAGCTATCAGGATTCCAGGTTTATGTACCAGGATGCAGACATACACTGGTAATGAGGAGGAGATGGAAGAGAGGTGTGGTTGGCATAGTAGTACCCCCAATAAATCTACACCCTAATTCCCAAAACTTGTGAATATGTTTTATTACATAGTAGAAGGAACTTGGCAGATGTAATTATGTAGATGGGGAGATTAACCTGGGTTACGTAAAGTGGACCCATCATCATATCTTTATGTGGGAAAGAAAGAAAACGGAGAGTGAGATTCACACAAGAAGAAACTACAGAAGTAGGAGTAGAAGCTATGTGACCAAGAAGATTCAAGAAATGAAGGCAGCCTCTAGAAGCTGGGAAAGGAAAGGAATAGACTCTTCCCCTAGGACCTCCAAAAGGAACAGAGCTGTGGTGACTCCTTAATTTTAGATCCAGGAGACTTATTTTGATTCTCTGATCTCCAGTATTGTAAGACAATAAATATGTGCTGCTTTCAGCCACTGCATTTATGATAATTTGTTATAGCAGCAGTAGAAATCTGATGCAGGAAGTAAAATTGGAAATATTAAAAGGTGCTGTTATTTAATTCTAACAGATTTGATCCTCGTCTTCGAGCACTAAGGATCTTCAGATTTGGGGCATGTCTAGTTTGGATGTATGAAACACTTTTCAGTAGATGTGTTCTGTAAGCAGATGTGCTCTGGACACTTACCTGGAATGTAGGAGCAATTTCAGGGTCCGAGTTACAGACCTGAGCCAACCATACATGGAAGCCATGACTGAGAGCTTGGAGTTGATAGGAAACATGTATCACAGAAGAGTGCCTTAGCCTGAGGATGGAGGGGTAGGTCCCAGTGATCTGTCCCCTAGTTCTTTTTCCCCACTCAGGTCAGTTTGTTCATTTGAGATCTTACCACTTTACACTTGTCTTCCTGGCAACTCATTTGCCTTTTTTTTTTAGGGTTTTAGATTAAACCTTCTGCATTTTATCATGTTAGGTTACTGTTTAATGAACTTGTGATAATTCCTTTGCTTTTTGAATCACTGCAAGTTTCTTCATCTATTCAGGATTTCCATGATTTAATATTTGCTACTTTACCCAACTTGGTTCCTCCTTTCTTGCCTCTTTTTTTTCTTTTTCCTGCTAACTGTCTTGTATGAATTCATGTTTAAGAATATAGAACCTATAATTCAACATGTCCGATTGTGAGCTTATTGTGTTGAAGCAGTCCTCTATTTTCCCCATGACTCTGTTTCTCCATTTTGGTCTTTATTCACACCATCCATTTCACCAGCTATAAAATATATTTGGAACATTCATGTATTTCTTATTTTCCTTTAACTTTCTCACTGAATGAGTCCTGAATTCCTGCAACTTGTACCTCATATATTACTTTCAAGGCTATTCCTTTATATCCTTTCTGCTGCTACCTTAGCAGAGATCTTCATTGATATGTAAAGAATCACCTGTTTTTGTAAGCTGTCCAGTCTTTGCCCCCTGCCAGATTTAGATGTTTGAAACATCTAAAGTGATAGCTGATTGTATTTAAATGCTGAAAATACTGTAATGAATCTATATTTCCAACTGTTTAGATTGAAACATTCTAACTTACAAGGGCCTTTTGTGATGCAGCTCCTTTTAGCTTTTCCGGTTGACTCACTTCTTAATCCTTTACCTGTCTGAAGTTTGCAATTTACCAAAGTCCCTTTTACTTCTCAGGATGTGGCTATTTTGTACTTTTCTGTCTTTATAATGTTGGTCTGTTTTCCTGAAGTATATTTTGAGCGTCGGTGCTTGTTTAAATTCTCTTTCTCTCTTAACTCTACCTTTCAAATTAGGTTGTCTTTTCGTAGAACTCTGCACAAGCATGATTCTATCACCTATTGTGTAACTTTGAAATTATATTATATTTTATATACTTCTAGTTGCAGATCTGAAGTCAGGGACAAAGCACATCTTTGTCTTTCTTGAGCTTGGCTTAATGATAGTACACAAAAGATAATAAATGTAATTTGAAAAATAGTTTAAAAAACATTAAGTACTATTAGTATTCACATATGCTATTGTGTATAAGAAGTAAAAATATCAAATCATGAATAGGAATGTATAATTAATAAGACAGATATGATAGCCTGGTACTTACTCAGTGGAACGAGTAGTACCTACATTGTAGTAGCCATCAAGAAAGAGCCAGTAAAACTAGAAAAGATCCAGATGGGGAAGTTATTGAGATCACTAGTTCTGAAGTATTATGCAACTACCAGTAGCTAGGGAGACAATTACTTATCTGTAATTCACTGATTTCTGGTATGTCATCCCTTCAGGGCTTCTTCATATTATTTCCAATTAACATAGTAGATCTTGCAAATCAAATAATTTTTCTAGGTATTTGGATTATCGTAAGTCAAGTCCAAATTGATTAATGGCAAGTGACATTTTTTTTTTAACCCTTGGAAATCTTAGCTTGAGGTTGTAGACAATTAAAGCAATTTTCTTCCCTGTAAGCTTGATGTAAGTACATGGACTAACATATAATTCATCATTTTGTCAATGGTAATAAAAATACTAAAAGTCATTTTTAGTTCATAATTGAATATTAGTAAAGTGTTTTAGTTTATTTTCATTACATAATAATTATAGAATTTAAACATAGAAAAAATTAGTAATATGAATTTACTGGATAATTGATTTGTACATACTTTGCTTCATTGCAACAAAGAATTTGGAGAAGCTTCAAAGATATGTTTAATAAAATAGGCTAAAAATGAGAGGATGATGAAATAGTAGTGAAGAATAAAAAGCATAATTACAACTTTAATGAGGATTTAAGCATTTATTATTGAGAAATGTTTGTCAGAGGTTTCTCTACAGTGGATGGAGGCCAGAAGTTAAGTTCTGAGTAGATAAAAGCCACAAAAAATGGAGCACAGTGGTGGGGAGAAGAGTGTCTCAGAACAGCTGTGCATAGGTTGAGATCTAAGAAAAAGGTTATATGGGTTTTTATTCAGGAGCCCAGCCTTTATTTGTAAATATTTGTATAAAATACAGGTCACACATTATTCTAAATACTTCATTAGTTAATTCTTATAAAAACCCCATGAAGTAGATATTATTATATTCCCAGTTTTATAAATAAGGAAACTGAAACACAGAGAAGTTCAGTGTTTTGCTCATGACTGCAAAGGTATTAGATGGCAGAGCTTGTATTCTAACCAGAGAAATTTGCATCTTTGGTTTTAAACACTATTTGATGTGGCATCTCCAAGTGACATGGTGCTTGCAGTTCATCCTATCGCCCTTTTCTTTGTGTAGGTATCAATGATGCTAGCCTATTAAATTGTATTAATTTAGGAAATATTAAGTACTTTTTCACTTTGTTTAATAGTGCATCTCAGTATGATGTACCTTCTGGAGTAGTGATTTTGAAATTTTAAGTTCTGAGGAGTAAGGTCCACATCATGTAGGGGCATTGTAAGAAATGCATGTTTGGGGGGGCCAAGGATTTAGCTCAGTGGCACAAGTGCCTACCTGGCAATTGTAAGGTCATGAGTTTGATCCCTGGTTTAAAAAAAAGGCACGATTTCTGGCTCCACTCCTGACATAAAGAATCAGAAACTGTGGGAATGGAGCTTAGCTCTCTGTGTTTTAACAAGTCCATTTCCCCTGAGTGATTCTGATGCTTCCTAAAGTTTGAGAAACAATAATGTAGACTAATATAGGTAGAGAGGAAAAAGCTAACCTGAACTTGTTTTCGTTACCTTATCTCTGTAATTTGAGCTGAGATAGTTTAGTAGGAATTTGATTAAAAATACATACATCTGTTAGGTAAACAGTGACATCCCAGGATAAAAGAACACAGTATCAATCCGAACATAGGGTTCTAGGCCAGACCTCCTGGAGCAAACAACTCTGAAAGAGAGTTCCAGTCAAGTTTATTGAGTTGGGTTTTTTTATGGATCAAGATAGCAGGTTAGTGGGATGGGCTTAGGTAGCATGAGGTAAAGGGATATATGAGATTAGGGGATCCAGAATGGCTGAATACTGCCCATAGCAAGGCACATGTTCTATGTGGGCATTGAGAGCTAGCAGTTGGGGAAGGTGTGCAATGTCCTAGCAGAGCAGGTATTGTTCCCCCAGGCTCCGGTGGCTAGAAAAAGGAACTCATGCAGCTGGGGGTGGGGAGCAGATGAGGGTCAGAGCTATCATGCTCTGCTCAGAAAAAAGAGAAAGAAAATCACATCATCAGGGAATACACTAGTAATGATTTGAGGTATAAACAATGGCCTTTTAAAACTTGAATCATCTCAAAATCTTCTAGTAATCAAGAATCAGTGAAGCAGAGATAACCTATTTTATGACTTTTTAGAGAAAGTGATGTTCCAAATTGATTTTCACCATCTCATCAGAATTTGAAGGATTCTATCTAAAGTAGTATTCTGCATGAACTTTTTTGTATTGCCTTTATGAGCTGTATATTTGCTGTAATCATTCTGAGGTGATTATGAGATAGGAAATGGTGAAGTTTATATAACTAAAATTTTAAAAACTTAGCCAATGTTTGGTGTGTCATTAGATTGATGCAAAAGTTGAACTGTAAATATTATATCTTCAGAAACATGTCCTTGACTCCTGAGCAATATCAGATATCCCATCACATGTTAACTTTCTTTTTCAAAATTTCAGTTTCTATAATTACACATTTACTGATACAAGCCTCTTTAAGCCTCATCTCCTCATTCATAAAATGGTGATAACCTTAACCTCATTAGTCCTGTTGTCTTAAATGAAGTAACACTTGCATAGCATAGATGTTTGTTGTTTCTGTGGTTATTTAAAACTTCTACTAATATATCAGTACACTAATACTACTATAGAGTACACCTCATAATGGCAAGGAGGTGCAGATTTGGTGTCAGTATGTTCCTTAGCACTTAGTAAGTGTCCAGTAAATATTTCTTGAATGAGTGAATTAATGAGCTTAATGATTCGTATCTTCCTCAGTTACTGTGATGATGTGGAAATGTGTATGAGGCCAAGAATAATTTTAGGGATAATCGAACATTACAAGTAGCATTTCTGAGGAAGAACTTACTAGCACAGATTTGCAAAACTGATAGCATCTCTGGCCAAGATTTTTACTTAGATCATAACAAATTACTTATCCTTTACTTGCTTCCTTAAAACCCCTCCCCTTTTCTCTTACTTTACTGTTTAACACCTAAAAATGGTGCTTTGGTTTAAACTAAATTGAAATTATGTTTCAAAATTGGATTGATTTTTGCAAAAACCTAGATAGGTGATTTATACTGGTCCTCTAGGTCTATACATTAGTGCTTAACTATTATCATCTTATGACAGTGACATTTTTACATGGCAGTCATTCTCAGCAGTTTCATCAACATATCAAGCAGATGAGTGGTGTTTCTTAGCCATATGGAGCTCCTAAATTGAGAGCAAAGGGAATACTGGAATTACTCATCTGAAATGTGTCACTAAAATTTGCCTTTAGGCACTTTAGAATTTTAATAGAAGAGTCAAGTTTACAAGAGCAGGAGACAAATGGTGATTTAAAAGGCTCCTGTTTTCAAGTGCTTCTAAGTCAGCTAAAACGGGCTATTTCTTTCTTTGAAAAGAGGGTTGAACTGTGAGAGAACTTTAAAAATCTGCTTACAATAAATTAAATTACATACATATATTCCTGTACTCACTTGTTGATTTCTCCTTTGCTCTAACACCTCTTGCCAGGCCTTTCCCTGTTTTTCCCTCCCCTCTTTTGCTCCTTTCCTCCCTCCTTCCCTCCCTCCCTCCTTCCCTCCTTCCCTCCTTCCCTCCTTCCCTCCTTCCCTCCTTCCCTCCTTCCCTCCTTCCTTCCTTCCTTCCTTCCTTCCTTCCTTCCTTCCTTCCTTCCTTCCTTCCTTCTTTCCTTCCTTCCTTCCTCTTTCTCTTTCTCTCTCTCTGTCTCTTTTATGCAAGCAACAAGTATTTGTTGAAAAGCTACAGTACCACGCAGTGTGGCAATGCATTGAAAGACAAAACAGACATGGTGTCTGTTGTCGAACTGTGTATAAGGGACACAACTTTTCAGATTCTGCTGGGCCAAAGACACATACCAGTACTTTTCTGTCCTCTTGTTTCTTGCATTACTTTCTAAATGCTTTTCCATGTGTAAGATCTCCAGAAGGCTTTTTAGAACCACGTATCATATACTTTTCTTTGTTACTAGTTAAAATTGTAAAGGCAAAAAGAAATATAGAAAATAGAATTGAGAATATACTGACCAAATTTATATAAACTGCTCAATCAAATTAGTAATTTAGAAGATAGAAGTATAAAAGTTGGATATGATGTTCCACTAAAACAAGATCATTACATATACAATTGTGTATATTCTTACAGACTGAATCTAAAAAATGAAAACTCTGAATTACTTGATAATATAGAAGAAAATTACCTAGAGGCTGAAATCATTCTTATCCTCAGACATGAATAAATGCCATATGGTAGTTATTTCTGTAAACTCTACATAGTTGGATTTCATTATTATTCTCATATCTTTTTATTATGCTTATAAAAAGCAAACATGACAAATTATTATTATTCTGCTCTATCAGTGGTATAAAGCAACAATTTAGTCTCCCTCTTTCCTTTCCCCTCTCCTTCTGAAGCCTCTGCAGCCTCTGCAGATATTTCTAAAATTTTGTTAGCAAAATATGTTTTGAAAAGTTCTGGCCAAGGTGTGAGCAGAACTGGTCATCACTGAATAAGGTACAGTTTCTTTCAGCTGGGCTGAGGGTGTAGTTTGATAGAAAAGGACTCAGTGTGCTTATGGTGTTGGACTGGATCTTCAACACTGATCAGAAGAAAAATAAACAACCATTAATCACCCCTACAATAAAAGCAAACCAGATCTAGCAATACAGCAAAAATTAAATCAAAAAACCATAAGCAGAACACGACTAATAATGCAAAAAAGAGACAAAGATACTGTGTAATACAGTAAGAAGTTAAAAATTAATAAAACAAAACAAAAGATAGCAGAAATAAAGTGAAGGGAAAAAGAAGAAAGATTTTATAGAAAATTGGGAAAGAACAGAAAGGAAAGTACTCCGTGCTGCGCAGACCACTCAGGATGCCCTTGTCTCACAGTCCCCTCAGCCTGTCTCAGATGCCCTTCTCCTATCACTCAGCCCAGCATTCCCAGGGCCCCTAACTGGGAGCACTCTAAAACTTCTCAAGGAGCTCAATTTCTAATAATAGGCCTCATATCAAGGTGGTATCTGATTATAGCCCTCTGAGAGTTTACTGAATGATAGAATGCATTTTTTCTCCAGTATCAGATGGAGTCATTCTCAGACAAAGTTTGTTTGGACTATGGATTTCCTCCCTTTCTCTGACTAGGATATATTTTCACCTTCGTTGGGCTGACTTCTCATTCTCAAAGTTGTATGAAGGATATTTCTATTCTTCCATCTTATCACACCTCTATTCAAGGAAATGTTGGCATCTGTGAACTTACAGAACACACAGAATTCTAAATCACTTAGCATATTCTTTTCTCTCTGGCATTTTTTCCATTTGATTTTTAAAGATGAGCTAACTTATGGGGCTGGGAATTTAGCTCAGCGGCATAAGCGCCTGCCTCGCAATCAGGCAGTTATGAGTTCGATCCCTGGTACCAATAAAAAAGAAAAAGAAAAAAAAAAAAAAAAGATGAGCTAACTTACTACATATATTTTTCTTTATTTGATCACATTAAATTTTTTTCTTTTTTATATCATATATTTGACTATTTCTCTCACATTGCACTTAAATAGTTAAGATAAACCTTTGAAATATGTCCAAGAAAGCAATTATGTAAATATAGATATTTAGTTGTATTTCTATTGTGAAAATTGCATGTGGAGTGAGCATGAGAATACATAACTGTTTAATATGAAGGAGATTAAAATCATATAGCTAGGCATGTAATACATTTCTGTTGATTTGAAGATCATTTGTACTTCATTCACCATGATGTTAGTTATTTGTAAGCATTCATATTGCCCCTGTAATTAGTGTAAGGTGAAAGAATGCATCATAATTTTTGTGTTCCTAATGAGCCTTATGCTTCTTGTATATGCAATAAATTTTTAAAGACTCGATTATGTGATTTGAACCATACTCCAGATACAGAGTATTAAATCTTTTTTTGATGAAAGAGAATTCAGAATTTCAATGATAAATTGTGCCACTAGAAGCTTTTCAGAGGCAATAATATATCAATAAATAATTGAGTTCCTAAGAACCTGCCACATGAAAGTATGTCAGACTGCTGTAAATAATGTGGCATTACTATTCTATAAAATAGTAAAAATAGTGTGAGTCAGGATACCATAGTAGAGCAGACTTTAGAATATGCCATTCCTACAAGTGTAGATCAGCACACGTATTTTTAGACATTGATAAACTTGTGTTGTTGTCTAGATATAAATATGCTAAAATGTACAGAAAAATAGTGAAAGCAGAATGCATCAGATCTTTTAAAAAGCATAAAAGAATTTTTTACTGAATATGTAATATATAATGTTAATATGTATTGCTTATTTTTATTCCAATGTCATTCTGAAAAATCTTTTTTAGAAAAATTATTGCTTAAACCGTTAAGATTTGATACTTCAAAGCACACTAAAGACAATATCAAAGAACCATAGTTTATTTAAGTCAGCATGCCAACATCTCAGCTAAGGAAATAGGAGGAATGATGTCCAATAAAGTTTTCAGTGTGGGTGGTCTTTCAGTAAAAGCTCTAAGTTGTGGGGTATTAGCTATTGAATTCCTCATACCAGCTACATCATGAGTTAGAGAGTAGACTGATTAGAAACACAGACATAGATCTACAGTTAACTTAAATATCTTGGCATAGCCAAATTAATTCTTTTTGGTATGAAGTATATTGTATGAAAAATGTTTATATTTATCCCCAAATAAATCCAGTCCCAAGACACACACACACACACACACACACACACACACACACACGCACGCACACACGCACACACGCACACACACACATGCACACACACGTACCCACCCATTTCTCAATTACACATCTGTATGTCTTCAACAAAATAATAAGGGATACAATCATAGTGAAGATCATCACCCACATGATATGTTATCAACGCACTGTCTAGAATCCCTTATTTAAAAATGGTAGGTAAGAACATTCACAGAACCTGCTATGAACAGCAGTAATGATTTTATAACAGAAAAACCATTTTCATGTAGTACTTTCTATACATCAGACATCTGAAATCACACCCATACCAATACTTTGCTCACACTATTATATTATTTTATGCAACAAGCAAAAAAAAAGCAGCTTTGAACATACTATAATTGTGAAATGCAGGGAAAAATGCAAAATCAAAAACCATTGTGTGGATAAAATAGTCTATGACATCTTAGTAAAACATTACCTTTTTAAAAATATTGTAGAGATTTTCTATTACAAGTTCTTCAATTTTTAAGTCTTTTCCTAAACGTGAGTGCTATGGATAAAACACAAATGTAGAAAATAACAGCAGCATGATTTGTCAGAGTTAATCCCTATAGTTTAGTAAGAAAATATATATTAATGGAATAAATGCCTTCTAAACTGTACTAAAATTTTAAAAATACTGTTTTAATGCATAAAGGTGCCTAAATGTCAATTCAAACTCATATCCCCATCCCCACATCCTTGCTACCCTTCAGCAGAATGTAGAAATGATCATCTACCAGACTTGAGACCTTTTAAAAAGAAGTTTCTTTTTGTTTTTGAGTTTTCTTGGTAAAGAGCAGAATTTCAAGTGATGTAGTCAACCCACTAATTGAAAATAAGGCCCCTGGGCTTCCCTGTCAGATGGTTTAAGAACAGCTGCAGCCCCTACCCTCTGAAAATGCAGTTGCAGGGCCCATGGCCATCACTTCTGTGTATACCAGCTGGTAGCCTTCAGTCTCTTCCACTAGATCAGAACTTCTAGATCCGAGTTCTCAAATTGTGAAGCTTCTGTTCTCGAAGACCTTGGGCACCTTAAAGGTCATCACAGAAACTCTGGAAAGTGAACTCCTAAAATAAATGTTCAGGGGTACTGGGCTTGTCCCAGGTTTTGGTGCAGTTTTCACTGGCCTTATTTTTGAAGCTCTTTTCATCCACAGCATCAAAATCTGAAGTGTGGGGGTGGGTGGCTGATGATGGGAATGCAGGGGCTTGCTGCTTGTGGATGTCACTGCAGAAATTGATGGCACTGAAGAACTGGTAGACTTTCAGGTTGTGTGCCCCATCCCTTACTAAGTAACAGTAGGCAGAGCAACACATTTTGGTGGTGAGGCCCTGATCTCAGTGCTCACCTTTACCTAGTGTTGGCCCACTTGGGAGGCTCAAGAGAGATTTTTTGCAGATGAGGTCCCTAGATTAAAGAATGTGTGTGTGCATGACATCAATAACAACAGTAGCACAGAGCAGAGCACAGTGCAAGAGCCACCTGTGTCTTTTTTCTATAACTTTTATGCAGGTTGTTATCACCTGTTTACATTCTTACATGCTGGATTCATGGTGCATGTGTAGTTGTCCACTGTTAAGTCATGGTTATGTAGTTAGGTCCCACTGTGCACCTGTGCTGACAACAGGGCCGTATCCTCAGGGATGTTTGGAAATGTCCTTACGCGCTCTGAACTTTGACTCAGTCTGAGTGGTTCCCTATGCCTGGGCCACAATGTGGAGTGTGTGTTCCTAGTTTCCTACTTTCAGTTGGGTTTCTGTGGGGGTAGGGGCCTAAAAGGGTAGCTGCCCCACTTGTATCTGAAAGAGAATCATGTGAAAGATACACCAGTCAAGAACTGGGCATACTCTTCCTGCAGGAGCACCTCCAGCATGATACAATTTGGAGTTCCAGCCACAAAATTCCAGGCACCTCTGGTCCTTTCTGTGCTCTCTTCTCCAAGGTTTTTTCCCTGCTCCCACACCTATGGTTAGACAGATCATCCCAGGTATCATCAGACTCCATACTGTCTTCATTGATGTGGTTCCCAACACCTTCCTGAAGGATTTAGAATTGTGAGTCACAGGGCATGGTAGTGTATGCCTGTAATCCCAGCACTCCAGAGGCCGAGGCGGGAGGATTGTTGTGAGTTTAAGACCACACTGAGCTGCAAAGTGACCTCAAGGCCAGCCTAAACTACATAGCAATACCCTGTCTCAAAAAGACAAACTCAGGGGCCAGGAAGCCGGGAATTTAGCTCAGTGGCCTAAACACTTGCCTGGCAAGCACAAGGTTGTGAGTTTGATCCCCCTTATCAAAAAAAAAAAAAAAAAAAAAAAAAAAAAAAAAAAGAGAGAGAGAGAGAGAGACAACAAACAAACACTACCGGTTTGATATGAGTATCCAGTATCCAGATCAGGCTTGCTGTCTCATTAGATGAAACCTATCTTGGAGACACTCTCTGTGGCCAGAGTCAACTCAGTGTTGTGGAGTTGGGCCAAGTGCTTGTGGATCATTGGGATCAACAGGCTGCCATCCCTCCCCTTTCTCCCATCTAGTTAGAAGCAGTGTTCCATTTTGAAGGAGTAGTGGGTTTTGTCCAGTCTTTGCCTGTCTCCACCAGGATGTCTCTTAGCCTTGACATGGCTTTCTGGCTCTGGCTTAGCACATCTATTTTCTCAGGGGTTTTTTTGGTGTACAGTCCCTGTTAGGCTAGGCAGTGGCATAGCTAGCAGAAGAGGGAGGGGTTGTCTGCCTCAGGCAACACAATTTTGGGCCAAAAAGATTATATTGTAACAGTTTACTCCATTGTAACATGGGAAGATAGGTTGCAGATAGCAAATAGAAGGACTAGCCCACATGGCACGAATTCTGGCTATGTCACTGAGGCCAGGCACACTGCTTGATTCCCAGGGGTTTGATTTTCACAGCCACAGCTATGTCCATCTACCCTCTTGAGCCTGTTGTGGTTAACCCCTTCTTGGTAGATGATCTTCCTCATCTCTTGCTCAGGCTGAGTCCGGACTTGACCATTTCTTACTCCAGGTACAACCTCTGACTGTTCTTTTGCTGGTATCTTTTGATGTCATTTTCCACATGCACTCCATGAAGAATTGAAAGTACCTCCAATCCTGGGTTCTCGCTCATTCTTGTTGTGCTTGGGACAGGAACCAGAGAGGTCTGGATAGGCTTTCTATCCTTGCTGCCCTTTGTTGCTATTGGCATTCTTGCTGCGCTTGTCAGTGGGTTCTGCTGCATGTTGCACGCAGGCTGACCTGGTCATACCGCTTTGGCTTCTGGTGCAACAGCAGGTGTTTTGGGTAGGCCCATGGGCCCCTACACTCTGGGCCACCATGCTCCATGTCTCTTGGGTTAGGCCCAGGGTGGGCTCATTCTTGGCAGCCAGGGCAGGTGAGGCATCTGCATGTTCTTTACCAGGTGCAGAATGTGGAAGTGACAATGGCCATAACTGTGTAGAGCCAGCTTGGCCTGGCATGGTACATATACCTGGGGTTGCTGCCATTGTAGGAGCTGGACTTGCCAGGGCTGGAGCTGTTGAGCCGGGAAGCCACCTGCGAGAGTGGTGCTTCCCTGGCTTCTGAGAGGTGTGGTGGCCACTGTGACCAGTGACTACATCCAGCTCTAGCAGATCTTTGTGGAGGCTGCTTTTGGGAGGGTCATCAGGCTGTTTGGTGGCTGCTGCTAACAAACACCCATTTAATTGTTTTTAAAACAAACACAAAAGTAAATAGCCTCTTTACATTACCTGGGTTGTTTTTGAGAAATTAGCATGAACACTGAAATAAAACATTGGTGAAACTGAAAATAAGTGGAATCCATTTAGTGGGAATAATATCAACTCAGGTAATACCATAAGGAAACATGATTTTGCTAACTCATGTAAACTTCATGTTTCTGGTTTGTGTTTTTATATACATTGATATGCATTGTATAGTTGTATATATGCCATATTTATGTAATATATACACACTATACATTGTAGAATTAAGAGATAGAATAGAAACGACATTTTTGGTTGAAAGAGATAAGATATAGTTAATGGTCCCAAAAGATAGACATAGGTAATGTGTATTTATAAGACCAAAAAAAAAAAAAAAAAAAAAAAAGGAGAGAGAGAATGTTGTATAATTAGTCAGTGAAAGAGAGAATTGAGTCATCTTCATTAGCATTTTTAAGATGAAGCTTAAATGAAATCAAGCAATACAGGGCTTGTGTATCCTGGCATATTGTACAATGTGTTTCTACACAACATCTATAGTTTTTCACACTGATATTATTAGTCTTACTGTTTTACTCTTAGCATTAAAATATGTACATAATTTATCTGGCACAAAATACGGCTTTGTTGAGAATTGGAATGAGTATGTGTTTTCACATTGTGCATACTCATTTGCTATAAATATTTGTTTTTGCACACAAACACACACACACGCATATATATAATATAATATATATATATATATATATATATATATATATATATATATACCAATATACAGTATATGTTGTACAGAGGTACTCTCATTTGTAATAGGATAGTGTAACAGCAAGAAAATTATAGTAAGCTAAAATATGGAGAATAGATATAAAGATTGATACAGCATAGCAACCTCTTTTTATGTATATACACGTATCTGTATAGGGAGTATGTATTTTAGGTAGCTTCTATTTTATCACTAAAGCAAATGATTAGAATATTAAATAGTTTATTCTAGTTCTCATTAAGGGAACAATATAGAAATATGTAGTAATCCTGATTGATTAAAGACCATGAGAGATCATGGTCTCTCTAAAATAGAATAATATTTAAAACACAACTTACCAAAAGTATCCAGTTATATATTTGTAAAGTTTTAAAGTTTAATAAAAAGATAAAAAGATAAAAAATAAGCTTTTCAAAAAGATGGATTGATTGTTTTAGTTAACTACACATATATTTCAGGATTCCCACTTGATTTGTGCAAAGTTTGTAAGCCCAAACAAATTAATATTTTATCTGTACTTGAAAGATCTTTGTTTTTATTCATTCATTAAATAAACGTATAGTAAATACTTTTTCTAGCACTTGCTATTTTAGTCAGGAAAAAGTTTCTCTAAGCAGTTTTAAAGCCCTCAGGGTATAATTTAGCCACAGAATCTATTAAATCAGCTCAAAACTTTCTTTTTCTTTGGTGGAATAATTGTAGTTTTTTCCTTTTCATATACTTTTGAAACTGTTCTTCCATTATTAAATAACTGAGTGAAATACAGTGTCTGCAAATCCAACCCCATCTGTCTTTATAATGAAAGTTTAATGTCAAACTTGAGATAGTTTCAAAGGTGAAAGAAAGGACATGACCTTTGAGCTTGATATTTGGCATTTAAACAATAATGAGCATTAAGCAATGGTGACAATAAATAAGATGAATAGTATGAATTGAAGTAAAGATATAATCAGTAAGTCTTGTGGAACTCCAGCAGATATCAAAAGAGTAAAATATAGTCTGCCTGAAAATAAAAAATAGTAAAAGAGTAAGTGGAAGATTAAGATAAAAAAATACAAAACAGGACAAGAGATCCAGTTTATATAAGGGAAATACAGAGGGAATCCATGGTAGTGTTTTTTTCCTCCTGTATTTAACACCTGAAAAGGAAAACAGAAACAATACAAAAATGCTTTTCATCTTTTTATGACCTTCTGTTGTGAAAACAGGAAAGTAATAAGTAGCAAAAACACTGCGTATATGTAACCTGGTGTAGTGTTACAGGCCTCTAATCCTGGCACTTCGGAAGGTTGAGCCTGGAGGGGATCTCCGGTTTGAGCCTAAACCTGGTACAAGTTAGGGACTTACTGAGATCCTGTCTTGAAATAAAATACCAAAAAGGCTAGGGAAGTAGTGCAGTGTAAAGGAGGTTCAACCCTTATTACAAAAAATAAAATAAGATACCTACTATGTAAAATTTTTATATTCTGTAATTACCAACATTTATTAATATTTAAATAATAGTCCTATATTAGTCTGTGAAGTATATCATTTATAGAAGAATGTTTAAATTTTCAGTGAATATGTACTTTCAAATTAATTTTTGGAGTTTATTTTATGGAATAAGGTAAAACAAATTCATAACAAGATAATAGAAGATAGTAATAGTTAATACATTACATGTTGTTATCTTTAAAATAGTTACTCAGAGTACAAGATAGGGGAATAAAAAAATTCTCCAATCTATACTAGCACAAGCCTTCCTTTTTTATGAACTAAGAGACACAAATAGTATAACTAGCATTTTTATCTTCCTTTTCCATTCCTTCCTTTTGCCATCTTCATTCCTTTTTCCTTTTAGACAATTTCTTCCCATTTCACAATATCTGTTGTACATTTTACACATTATTTATTCTTTCAGTTTCTCGCATGAGGGAGACAATATGCTGAATCTGATTTATTTCACTTATGAGTATGGTCTCAAGTTGCATGCATTTACCTAAAAAGTCCCAAGTTTAGCCTTTATAAGAAGACTGAGTAATACTGCATTGTATAAAAAGACCACATCTTTTCTATTCATTCTTCAGTTGATGGACATTCGAGTTGTTTCTAAGATTTAAATAGCTATTATAAGTTGTGCTATGTAGGCAGACTTCATGAGCACAAACCCATACTGCACAGGCAATACTTCAAAGAGTCAACAACTGGGATCTCATCTTACTAAAAAGCTTTTGCATATCAAAACAAATCACCAGTACAGTGGAAAGACAACCCACAGGTGGAAAAATTGTCTGTCAGACAGAGGAGTTCGATCTAGAACATATAAAGAAATTGAAAAAACTCAGACCTCCCCCCCCCAATTCAAAGTCTCAATCCAAAAAATGGACATCTGCAAGGAATACATGCTTCACAGAGAAAGAAATACAAATGGCAAATAAATAAATGAAAAAATGTTCAACATCATTGGTCATTCAAGGGATGCAAAGTAAGACAACACTGTGATATTTCATTCCAGAAAGAATGACTATCATCAAATTATCAACTAATAACAAATGCTGGTGGAGCTGGGAGGAAAAAGCAAATCTTCTCCACTGTTGGTGGGATGTAGACTCGTGTAGCCACTGGAAATCAGTACAGAGATTCCTCAAAAAGCTAGGATTAGAGGTCCCATTTGACCCAGCTATTCTCCTTCTGGTATCTTCCCAGAAGAATTAAAAGCATCATACCACAGCAATATATGTGCACCCATCTTTATAGCAGCACAATTTTTCAGTAGTTTTTTGGAATTTAAAAATCTGAATTTAAAATTAATGTTACTATTTTCAAAGTTGTGTGTAGTAAAATGTATTCATTTTGATGTACAGCTATGAGAATTGACAAATACTTTGAGTTATGTAATCATGTGGCAATGGTTTCTTTAACCCAAATATTCCCTCAAGCTATGTAAGACTGACTTCCTCCCTTAACATCTAATAACTACTGGCCTGGGCTTTTATCTCATATTATGTTTCCTTTGCCAAAATGTCATATACATACTCTCACATTTGTGCAGTACATGCAATTGCAATTTGAAGGTTGGTTTAGGACTTCTGTTTCAGTTGGTCAAACAGTTCCACAGAACAGCATGGTGTTGCTGCTAGTTTGCCGTAGCTTTCATAAACTTGACTGGTAAAGAATCAGCTAGCCCAGTTAGATTTAGTTTGGTATGGCCATGGTGTGAACTTTGTGTGAGTTCCCTTTCCAAAATGATATTCCTGCAGACGTTTTGAGACTAGCAGATTATTATTTCGCTTTGGTGTTTAGGTGCTTGCCCTCAGTACAGATCTGTAACTGCACTTTCTTCAGGGGAAAAGGTATGAGGAAAGAAAAAGGAAAAATGGGGGATACCCTCTGCATTGTCTACCCTATAGCCCTGCCTTTCTTTTCTTGGTTCTCTGGCTGGACAGGCAGAGTTGCCCTCTGAGCCAGCCTGACTGCCTTCCTGTTACTTTTTTCCATTCCTATTTTCTGTCTGGATTCCCTTTGGGTCACCAGGAGATAAAGAGGAGGAAGAATGTGGGAACTCTTTCTTGCTGAGATTTGTTTTTCATTTTCTCCCCATCTACCTGCCTTTTCTCCAGCTGTGTTAAGATCTGTGTAAGTACAGTAACAATTACATGTTTAGAATGCCTGGCATGATGTTTTGGTATACATAGCCAGTGTGAAATGATTAAATCAAGCTAATTAATGTATATATCACCTTACATTTATCTTTTTGTGGTGAAAAAATTTAAGTTCTATTCCTACAGATTTTTCTAGAATATAACACATCATTATTATTAACCATAATCATCATAATATACAATAGACCTCTAAACATTATTCATTTTGCCTTAAGAAACTATTTTTTATTGGTGCATGTTTGTAGTACATAATGATTACATTTATCAGGGAGAGTTGGTACATTTACATAATCCATTTTAATTATTCTTCTTTTTCTTTTTTTTTGGTCCTTTATACCTCCTCCCATTCCTCTCTATTCTCATTCTTGGTTCCCTTACTATTTACAAAGACTCTGTTCTCATTTTTTCCAATTGTTTTTTCCATATCCTTTCCTTCCATTCTCTTCATCTGTTACTTTCTTTCCCATTTGAGAAAGGTCTCTCTACTTCCTATTACCTATCTTTTATTTTGCTCTTTGTTTATGTTTCGAGTTTCTGTATTATGTCTCATCCTTCCACCTTCAAGGCATTGCCCATTGCCTTTCACTGGATCCTGAAAGCCACCACTTTATCTCTTGTATTCAACTTTATTCCACTTATACTGTAATTGTATAGAATGTGCCTGCCTGGCTTACTTCACTTAGCATAGTGTCCTCCATTTCATTCAAATGATTGCAAATGATAAGATTTCCTTGTTAAGTCTGTATTATATACACTCGGATTATTTGCTTCTTGGAATTTGTATTTTTTAATTTTTATAATGTTACTATGCTATGCTGTCTGTACTGGCCATAAAAATATTTGTTTGGATGTTTAGCATTTATTTCAAGTTTCAAGATTTTCTATAAGTTTATGATTCTGCAACTTGTTTTTCATACTCATAATTTTTAAACTTATGTTTTCTCATTGACAGTATAACTCTGATTCATTTACTTTTGTTGGTTTTAATTTTTAATCAATTTTAAAATTTATGCTGTAGCAGTTCATAAACTTTCCTTTTGGTGAATGGTTTGGTTTTAACAATTTAAATAATACATATTTAGCAATACTGTGTGATATTTTGGTACATGTATATAATGTGTAATGATCAGACTGGGTAATTGGCATGTAAGCTTTGACATTTATCATTTCTTTGTGTGATCTTAAAATCTTCTTCATGAGACTAGCTGTAGATACTGTTTGAAATACACTTCTTGTTGTCAACCATAGTTTCTTTTTAATGTTTTATAAGTTAGAAGTTGTTTCTCCTACTGAGCAGCACCTCTGTAGTGTTTAACCATCTTTCCTCCACTTCCCAATCCCTTTTTTCTCTACTCCCCGACCCTTTTCTCGGCCTCTGGTACCTACCTTTTTACTCTCTTGTGTGAAATCAACTTGCTTAGGTTTTACATTAGAGCAAGAACACACAGTGCAGCATTTGTCGTTCTGTGCCTGACTTACTTCATCTAACATCATTTTCTCCATTTTCTCCAGCCTCGTCTATGGGGCCACAATGATAGAGATTCATTCTTATTTTTGACTAAATAGTATGTTTCTCTTTATTCCTCCTTGTTAGGACTTTGTACTTGCCAGGCAGGAACTTACGCCCTTGAGCTATACCAGCCCCCTGCATCTTTATGATACTTAATATTTTTGCCATTTTGAAGATAAGGTTTTAATTATATTATATTGCCCTGAATACTAGAGAGGTTGAATATCTTTTCCTATATAAGTGGTATCTTCTGCTATTCACTTTTTTTTCTTTTCACTTTTGTGAATTATGTATTTGTAGCTTCAAGCTGTGATTATGGATATATTTTTAGTCCCTTTTACTAAGGAAAAGAAAAGCCCTTTTCTCTAATTGTCTAATTCTACCCACACAGAACCAAGAAGTACAGCTGTTTTTTAGTATCTACTGCTCGTCTCTCTTTTCTTTGAAGGCATTTATTTTATTTCTGAATCCAACACAGTATTTTTAGATAGTATTTTTAGCTTTTCCTCTCTATATTTTGTCTTTCATGGTATGAGGTAAGGGGAGTTTTAAAAATTATAATTATTTAATCTTTGTTCTTTGTTTTCATGAAGGTGATGAATAAATTATATTTCGGCTAACTTGAGACCATACAAGTTGGCTTGGGAAAAGAACAAAAATAAAGATCAATAAGTTTATGTTAAAATATAAAGCTTTTCTTCATGAAGAAACTTTATAAACAGAATTAAGAAGTAATTTGCCACAGAAGTGGCAGACATTAGTTTCTCTAATAGAATGCATTTATTCTAAGAAAATTGTCATCTAATAGAAAAATGGACAATGAAAAATAAAAATTTATGAAAACAAATAGAAAACATATGAAAATATATTTATTCCAAGCATTCAAAAAAATACAAATTTTAAAAAATGACACTTCATTTTTTCCTGACAAGTTGATATTTATATTAGAAACAGTGCTATTACTAATGATGATATAAAGAAATGAACACTTTTCTACTTTGCAGATGAAAATATAAATTGCTTTTTTTAAAGTAGATATCCAGAGCTATGCTATGCAATAGTAAATAGCCACTAGCTACACTGGATATTTAAATTAAATATTTATTTCCTTCATCTGTCTCTCTGATCACCTTTTAAGTGCTCACTACCACATATGGCTAATGGCTACATACTGCAAACAGAAAATGTAAATCTTTCCATAATCACAGAATGTTTTATTGTATATCATTTATTACTTATTTAAAATACTCATGTTTTTCTAATAATTCTAATTCTAGGAAAATATTATAAAGACATATTAAAAATTTGAGTTTTACAAAAGCATTGAAAATAGTAATAAAATAATTGACATAACCCAAATGTCCATAAAAGGAATACATAAATGATTATAAATGCTTAACCAAGCATATTGTATAGCCAATTAAAATACCTTTTTGTGTTAATGCCATGTAATATGCATATGTAGTATGCCTCTAACCAGACAAGTCACAGAAAAATATGATTACAAATATGCAACATGATTACAAGTTAGTTTTAAAATATTTCAAATTATATGTTGTAAAGCATTGTAGTTTCTGGCAATATTTCCTGTCAGGGACATATGTATTATTTTTATAGTCACAAAAATAAAAAATCAAAAGTATGTTCTTTCAGGATCTGTTTAGTTTTGAGTCCCATGAAATGATTATAATTGAATCTGTTTTAAGTTGCTTGTCTCATTTGACATTTAATGGTCTTTGGCATATTCAGTATGGTGCTGCATATGTAAGGGTGATAAAATCTCTATGTGCATAAGCAAAGACCAAGTGGAATACAGAATTCAATATAAATAGTTCAGCTAAAAGAGAAAGTTTTTAATGTAAATTAAGGATAAAAGTACTAGCAAGACTAAAGGAACTAGCAAGATTAAAGGAATAAAGTTTCCTAGAAACCACTGACAGTGGAAGTTCACAAGATGCAGAAATAGTTATGGGAGCCCAGGTAGGCTGCCCCTTTAGAATCTCCAGTCATGAAGACATGTAGTGACTGATGAAAACAGTGCCAAGCAGGAAGGGAGTGGGATTGAAAACAGATCTTTTCTTCCACCCTTGGTTGTCATACTGGAATCCAAGTGGAGGTCTATCCACAACAGTGTCAGAGTGTAGTCTGAGGGATCAACTTCAAATACAGGATAGGCTGAGCCAGGCAGAGAATAGAAGGGTTGGAGGAGGAAGCAGGTTGGAAATGCAGCATAACCAGCTTAAGTATTGTTGTGTGCATGTGTGCATTCATTCAGATATAAGTTATGTGCATGTGAGGTAAGTTAGTAGTCAGAATTCTATTTAGATGAGCTGATATATATATATATATATATATATATGCACATTTCTGTTTATGGAAGATTTCAACACTTGTTTATGCTTACATAGACATGAAAACATGCACATGATATTTAAATTCTAATAATGACAGACCGCTAAACTGTTTGGCAAAGAATTCTAATCTAGACAGAGGATCTCAAAAAATACTTGAACCTTTAGGAAATATTATATATACATGTTCTTACAGGCAAATGAAAGCATATCAGACACATAGATTAAATTGAAAATTCTTAAGAGCAAGTGCTGTGCCTTCTTTGCTTTTAAACTTTTAAATAGTGCAGCATACACAGGGAATGTCCAATCATTATAAGAATGAGTAAATTAGTTATTACACTTTAAACATTGTTTCTATTCAGTGTGTAACTTATTTAATATGAAGTGACATATAAAGATCATTATTACTCATTGAATAAAAAACAACCATAAATACTTTTTATTATTGTTTTTAATGAGTATTGATTAGTTTGGAACACTCATAGTTTTGCTTATAACAAACATTTAACAAAGCTACTTACATGCTTATAGAAAATTAATCACTTTATAAATGAAAGATTGAATCTTGCAGTTAAACACTTTTCCTTCTTTATTGTTATGTAATGAGAGTGAAATGCAGGTAACTGTGAAGAATTTTCATTGAGCAGTAAGTAATTTTACTTTTTATATTTAACATTTACCTATGGTGAAAAACAACTCTCTTAGATTTTTGTGTGTTTGTTTGTTTATTTTGGTAGGAGAGCTCTGATTTACAAAGATGAGGAAAAATCTAAGCCACTATCTGAACAAACCTACTTTTATTTCACTTTTGATTGCAAATGTCTTCTGAAAGTAGCCTAAAGTGACGGTAATGGTTATATGGTTATCTAAGTCACTCTTCCTTAAAATTAAAGCAATATGTTGGTTCTAAGAACAGAATTATAGATGAAAAGCTTTGGCAAAGTTCTGTTTAGTTAAAAGTTTGTTTAACTTTGGTTTTGAAAAAAATTAAAATACCATGGTTCTTTGTATTTTCTCATGTGCTTGGCAGTTGTCATGTTTTGGATTAGATTGCATTCAGAGAACTTTATAGATGGTTTATTCAGCAAACTGAGAAATAATCTTTAACTTTAGGGTTTAAAAGATAGTTGTAATTACATGGCTTATTGATACTGGTTCAGTAATATTTTTGGTAATAGCATTTATTTTGAAATACATACTAACATTGCATTAATATATTGGTCCTGTTGTGTTTGGGCCAAAAATAGTAGAAGATATGAGTCTTTGCAGTTTCATTTCATTTTAAAAAGATACATTATATGGTTTCATGGACTTTAAGGAGGAATAATTTTTATACAGAGTAATTGAAATGAGCAATATTTTGGATACAACTCTAGTATGTTTAGACAAGTGGATATACCTGTAACCACCATCAGAAATTATGGAAAAATTAGTCACACTTGAAACTCAGCACTTTGAAACTGATAAGAGTGTCATATAAAAGGAATCATATTATGTATGTGGCCTTTTAACTTTGTTTTCTCTTATTTAGCAAAGCCCGAGTTAAATGTATTATATATTGCTGCATACATTAGTAATTTTTTTTGTTTCAGCATGTGGATTATGCCAGATTTTTATTCATTTGTCAGTTGAAAGATATTTTTGGTATTTAATAATGATGAATAAAACCACTATAAATATTCATTAGTATAGACTGTAACTTTTCATTTCTTGAGCACATATTTAGGTACAGGAGTAGTGTTTTGTTTTGGAAATATATGTCTAACTATAAGAGGCTGTTAAACTGTTTTCCAAAATGAGTGTGTCACTTTTACATTTTTGTAGACAGTGCATAAAAATTCTGTTAACCTTATATTTCTTGCCAGCTGTTGGTTTTGTAAGTTTAAAGGAAAAATAGGTAATTATTTTCAATCGTGCTCATAGGTGTTAAAGGGTGTATGTCATTGTGGCTTTAATTTCCCTAATGATTAGTAATGTTGAACATTTGTAATCATCTAATTTGTCAGTGTTTTACTTCTGACCATACAAACAAATAAAAAAACCAACGAATTATTGGTTCCCTATCATAGAGATGAAGTGTCTGTTTATTACTACAATTCCCACAGATATTTCCAGTTTTATCATTTTTCTCAAACCCTTAAATTGTCTTCTGTCCTTTGGGCTTGATGGGTGACTTTGCTTCTCTCTCTTAAAAGCAACTGGAGAAAAAATTCCTGTATGCGCCACCAACAATTATATTCAGCTGTCACGACCTCCATCATTCTCATTTAACCTGGGTCTTTCACTTTCCTCTGTTTAACTCACCTCCTTTACCTTTCTTAGGCCCCTTTGGACCTTTGACCCATCAGTGTCTGTATTTGTAAAAGGTGTGTGTGTGCATGTGTGTGTGCTTGCATGCGTGTGTGTGTGTGTGCATGTGTGTGTGCTTGCATGCGTGTGTGTGTGTGTGCATGTGTGTGTGCTTGCATGCGTGTGTGTGTGTGTGTGTGTGCATGTGTGTATTTAAATCCTTATCCTTATGCTAAACAATACTGGTCAGTTTTCATTTTTGAATTTTTCTCTTCAGTCATTTAAGAAATAGCTCTTTTCTTTTTTTCAAATAGCTGTGTGTATCTTAGAATACTAATAAGTGTTTATTTATAAGAAAATAAACATTATTTGAAGCTCAGCAAAAAATGGACTCTACTTTCTCCACCTTATTGAAATTGATCCTTCATGTCTCAGACAACTTCTTATTACTAGCTGCAGTGACCTCAGCCCCTGCTGTATTGGAAACCTGTGCCGCTTTTTAAAAATTACTTATCTTTTTGAAAATTAATTTTCATTACTCTTCATTCGTAAGTCTTTTCCTGAGTATAATGCTCAGTTGGTTCTTGTGTCAGTTATTTATTCCTGTATACCGTACTACCCAGAAACATAGTGTTTGAAAAGAATAGCTGTATAATTTTTCTCTTGCTTCTGTGGGTTGGCTGGGTGATTATTCTGTTGGGTTAGTCTAGGCTTACTCCAGTTTGCATGTCACTAACAGCTGGAACAAGGGGAGGGCTCAGCTATGATGTTTAATTGGCTAGTCTTTCCAGCCCAGGCTTTTGAACAGTGTTGTGCTCTCAGAGGTGTGTCCCTAGATGGTGAAGATGGCAGCTTCAGCCACTCATGCAGCCTCACTTCTGTCACAATGAATTGATCAAAGTAAGTAACAAGACTAGTTCAGGCTCTAGGTGAGAGACTCTGTGTCTTCACAGTTCTTAATCACAGTTATCACAGTTCTTAATCACAGGTATCACAGTTCTTAATTTTTGACTCTTCTAATTTTCCTTGTTTTTTTTTTTTAATCTGTAAATGTTTTGTGTTCTCTTTTATCTCAAAAGGAAGTTTATAGCCAATATTTGTAATTATTTCTAAGGAACAACACCTGAGTTTCTTTTGGGTGCCCCCCCCCAACATAAAATACACTAAAAAGGAGGCTGTACTTCCACTTCTTTTAATTTCATGTCTTAATTCCTGGCCTATGGCTTCTCATCTGTGTATGCTAGATTACCTTATATATCTGTCCTTACCTTTCATATCCAAGTGTGTATAAATGACTGTTGACTATAAATCATGAACACATACCCCGTCTTATTATCTATCTCAATGTCATTTAAATTCCCAGTATTCTCTTTATTTGACTATGAGTTGTGAATTTGACTAGTTTTGAGTTGTGAATATTTTTTGGTACAAATAAAATGAGTTTATTTTGAGAAAATGGGAAAAAAAAGATGTGCAAAAATATGAAAGAAACTAAAACTTATCTTTGAGCTCCACTCTGTTTTAAGGTTTTCGTGTGTATTTTAGACTTTATATTATACACATACAGTGTACAAATATATTTAAATATTATTTAAAACATTTAAGTTTGTTTTTAAAAAGTTATATACATATTGTTTTAAATCCATTGTTTCAAATTATAATTAAACAATTAGCTTCTTTTGATACAGATATTAGAAATTCCCTTAAGATTTAGAGTTGGGTAAAAATAGAATTCAGAGATATAGATGTCAGTATACATAGGTTAAAAATTAGAGTTGGATACAGCAAAATGCATGCCCAGTAAAAGCAGGACCTCTAATGTTAGTAGTATCAGAGTAAAGAACAGGAAAACAATGATACAAGGTAGTTTCTAGTATTTTGTGTTTTTTAATGCATTAACTCAAAACTTGTTTCTTGTTTCACTTTTCTGCCTTATGCTTTATCATCCCCCCACCCTTTTTTTTTTGTTGGAATGTTGCTTAAGGTGTTTTCTTTTGCTCTTTGTATGCACTGAGCCACCCGTCTCTAAATTCCTCAAGCCCCTTGGTTTCTTGCTCTCCTGTAGTGTTCTTCCTCCCCTTCTTGTATATCATTCGTCCTCTTCATATTGTAAGGGGGGGCTTTACCTTCATTTCTTTCTTTGAACATAATTACATGTGCATACATTCATACCAATTGAATATTTTCTCCTCATTTCAAATTAGATGAAACCTGTAAATGTATGGACTTGTGTAGATTCAGGACTGTTTCCCCTTTTATCTCCTTGTGGATGAACATCCTATCTATCTTCAGAACAATAAGGAGTTTTGTGTTGACTCTGGAGATCTGTTATGACTTGTATCTCTAATTTCAGTTGCTGTCTTCAACCTGTCCTCCTAACAGCCACTGCAAACATTCATGCTTCCATTATTTGCTTATGCTTCACATGGGCCGCTGGCTGACCTCTTATACTTCCCTTTTCTGGCCAGCAAAGCCTGCTTTTCTACTGTGTAGCCAACTTTCGTCCCAGGGCCTGATCATGTTCATAATGTAATATTTATTTTTATTGAATTTGCTTATTGTGAAGATGTTTGTCATTATGAGATTCTTGAAGGTAAAGACCATGAATTAATGTCAGCCACTATAAAATGGTTAGCAAAGCAAGTTAATAAAGATAATGATTCATATAGCTTAACACTACTCAGCTGGCTTAGTGATTAAATGTATGGTTGTGAAGAATTGGGGAATTATTTAGTTTGCTTTCTGAGCAAGGCTGGCAGCATTGCCTTCAGCTGACTGGCAAGTTTTGTGTGGTTATTAAAGTCATGCCTATTTTGAGGCTAAATCTGGACTCTCACTGCTAATGTAGTCTTTTTTTTTTTTTTTTTTTGTCTTTTTTCCTTTTTATCGGTACCTGGGATCGAACTCACGACTGCCTGCTTGCAAGGCAGGTGCTTATGCCGCTGAGCTAAATCCCCAGCCCCCACTAATGTAGTTTTTTTCAGAAGATTCTTATCTTCCCTCCTCCTCTACCTTTTTATTTGTTTCAAAATAAAAGCTAGTTTTTCTAAACTAATGAGTTTTATTCATGAAATGTCATCTCAAAAAGTCTTTCCCAAAGTTTGAGACCTGGTAGTGTTCCCTGTACTACAACAGCATACATAGAATATGCTACTGGGGAGATTTGTTAAAAAAGATGTGTTTTGTCTTCATAGGACTTCATTTGAATGTGGAGCTGTGGCTGAGAATAATTGCTAATTATACTTTCCTTTAAATTGTTGTTTTTTCCTTTTTCTTTTGACTTTTTCAAGATGGAAAAGGAAAAATAAATTAACAGGCATAAATATTGAGCAAGTCAGTGAGAATGTGATGAAAGTCAATATGTCTTACGTGATAGATTTGCTTAATACATGGAGTGGATGATCTGTTAATTAAAAGAGTGATGGAATGCAAAGTGCACTTTCTTCTTTCAGTGTTACCTTTGTTTTTAGTTATTTTTTCACTTTTTTTTTACTGTTTCATGTAACAGTATGTTTAGTGTAACAACACTTATTAGTGCATATTAGTTATGCAGAATGATGGGTTTCATTGTGTTTTTATTCATGCATTTATATAGTTACCTTTTTAATTGTTGATTTTAAAGAATATTTTATTAAAAATACCTTTATAGGTATTAATGTGAAAGTATGATATTTTTGTACAGAAATAATGTCAGATTTTCTGTAAAGAAAAAAGTTACTTTTGCATTGGACAGTTATATAAATCTTAAATTCTTTAAATGTATGATTTTATAAGCTTTTTGCTTCTAAAACATAGCAATACAGCATTTTTATCAAAGCAACATCTGCTAGCCCCTTTGCTATCATCATAGTGGAATCATTTCCATTTATAAGATTTTGCTGTTTAGTGCTTTTTAGAACTGTGCTATATCAATTTCTTTTGTAGTAAAACTTAAAATATCAGTTCTTGGCATCAAATAATTTTATCATATATATATATGTATGTATTGACTTTCAGAAAACTGGTTAAGAGGTAGAAGGCAAAGGATTTTTTCCCTCTAAATAGTACTTGAAGGGTTATATATTTACGCTTTCATTTGTGCCCTGTCAATGCCATGCCTATTCTGTGGGAGCTCCTTGTTGAATTCTGGGGCTGTGATGATGACTAAGACAGTCTCTGCCCTCAAGTACCTCTCAGTCTGGCCAAGGAGCTGACAGGTAAACAGGGTGATGTGAGCATGAGCAGAACTGGAAACAATAGGGCAGGATCAGCACTCCTACATGGGGGAAACAGTATCATATTAGCATAATTCCGAATGAATCAGGATCATGAACTACACTGTTTTGAAGGAGAAATGTAGCTTTATTACTGTAAACTAAGCCTTTTTGCTTTCACTTTCATTTTGAATGAACTGTCATTTACAAATGAGTTTTTTCCTTCATTGTGAACATAAGGTGCCATTTTCTTCCTGCCAGTTCTCCTCTGTACTACTGATGCCCGCTCTCACCTGCAAAATACCTTTATTGTTTGAATCATTTTACATCCATGATCTACTTTATGTGGCTCTGGGTGCTTCTGAATGGGAGAACTAGATAACATTCAGTTTAAGGATTGCTGTTAATGAGTAAAAGGAAAATCAAGTCACCAGGATGTGAGAATGTTCTTTGCCAGGAGCCCAACCTGGTCTCAGTTGTCACTTCTTTAGTGGCCAAAGAATCTGTTTTATGCTATATTGTTGCTGTGCGTATTTGTTGCTTGAGATCTTTGTGCACACCTGGGCAGCTTGTCTAGGGAAGCATACAGGGAATATCCAAAATAGTTTATTGTTTAATTTGGCCTGCTTTATCCCTCCCAGTATTGTAGGCTAGTAATAAACTGGAAGATGGTATGGTTAGGTGACAGTGTGATGGAGCAATAGTTTCTGAGTAGTTTAATTATCTTTGCTCATTAAAACTTCATTGTGCATTGGCTGCTCTGATGTGGACTTGGGTCAAGAATGAAGCGCAGCAAAATAATTGAGCAAGTACTTTAAGGACAAGATGAAGTTTCAGGCAACATGTAAAACCTGGTTTTACTTTAACCAAGGACACTTTTAATTCATATACCTATGTCCATTTTTTTGGTATCAGGGATTGAACTCACGACTGTGCTCTTGCAAAGCAGGCGTTTATGCTGCTGAGCTAAATCCCCAGGCCCGTATATCCTTTTTGATGTTTAAAATCACTTATAAAAATGACTAAGAATATGAATCAAATGACTTAATTGTGGGTCATTTCTTTTTAGATAAAAAAGTATGTCTTGCAAAACAATATTTAAAATAATGTATCTGTACACTTGGTTAATATTGCAAACCTAATTATTCCTTCAAAATTATTCTAGATTTTCACCATGTCCCCACTCTTTAATATTTTGAAGCCCTAACCCTCCCATGTTACCACATTTAGAGGGCTTTAGGAGACAGTTAAGGAAAAATGACATTATAGCAGTCGGTTCCTAATCTGAAAGAGAGAAGGGGAGGGAATGAGAGTGGGAGGAGGAGGAGAAAGCCATCTTTTTCCTGTGAATGCACCTGAGAAAGGCTGTGTGAAAGACACTGGGGAGGCAGCAGTTTGTACTTAGTAAGAGGCCTTCACCTGTACTAAATGGGTTGTCTTCTTGATCTTGGATTTATCAGCCTCAAAAAATGTGAGAAAATTGCCAACCCTGATGGCACATGCCTGTAATCCCTGACCCTGGAAGCTGAGGTAGAAGGATTGCTCTGAGTGTGAGGCCATCTGTACTGCATAGTGAAGACTTTCTCTCAAAAAAGAAAAAAACCATATGCACAGAAAGACAAAAAAAGAAACATGAGAAAATAAATCTCTGTTTAAGCCACACAGTCTTTGGTATATTGTTATGTATATATGTCATGTTAGTCCAGAACAGACTAACATGATATAATGTAATGCTGTTTTCCTATTTGGCTTATGTAGAATTAGGAATTTCTTGCATTGCATGCTTTCACTGACATTAGATTGTTATTCTTTGTTGCCCTTCAAAGTGTGAATTTGAGATTACAAGATTACAGAAGAGAGATGGAGAGAAGTCTGTCCTAAATTTGTTCGTTTGTCAAAAAGATGTTATACACATTTTGCAAGTCAAAAATTATTAGTGAAGGTTATTGTAGAAGATAAGGTACCATGTTTCACAAATTTGAAGTACAGAATTTATTTTAGGATTTGTTGTGGATTGGTTTGAAGGAAATACTGAGCATGTCTTCCTTTCATAAATTGCTGAGGGAACACACAATACTGAGTATAGTCACATATTTGTCACTTATTTCTTAATTTTTTTTGTTTTTAAACAATATAATTTATAAGAAAAGATGAATCTTGATCTGCACATGTTGATAAATTTTAATTCTTTTAGTGAGTCCAAAACAAAACTTATTTAGGTTTTATTTTGTTGATCAATTCTGGAAGATCTGTGTTGCTGACCTCTACTATAATTATTCTACTCATTTCATTATTTTTCTTGATATAAATATTTCTGGCCAAAAGTAAGAATAACTTGCGGTCTTTTTCGGGAGAACTTGTTGAACACCTTCAAAGCAGTTATAGGCCCCAAATTAGCGTTTCCTATTACATTTTTCACTAGGGAATGGGCAAAATAGTGACTTAGAGACCAAATAGGTAACCCTGTGTTTCTTCCTGTGTCCTCTGGGCTTAGGGAGCATTTTATGTTACCAGAGAGCCAAGTGAAACTATTCAGTGCCAAATTATGAACTGATTTGTGAATGTGGCTCCAAGTTCAGGGAGAACAGTTAGACTGGAGTTAGCTGGCTTTTTCTACCTTTTCACTACTTTCAAAAGACTAGTTTTTTAAAACTCATAGTATTCTTCAAGTACTGTGTGAACTTTTAAAATAAAATTATGTTCAGCAGGACCCCAAGTTGGTGAAATTCAGAGTATCTGGGTTAAGCTTTCTAGAGCTTCAGCCAGAAAACAAGTGATTGATTGTCATCCTGGGGCTACCTCAGTGATAATTTAGAAATGTGGGTGCCTTATTACATTGCTCAGTGGGACTCTGCGCTGAGTGGAAAAGAACTGACATTTATTGGGCAGTACTATTTGACAGGCTTTGGATTGAAGAGTTTTCACAGATGGATGAGATAACAAGCCAAAGATTCTTCTGATAGAAGGCATTAAATAGTACATTGGGGGCAAAGCAGAGATTTTTAAAGTGGACAGATTGGTTTCTACTTGAAATGGCTGAATAGTTGGTAAGAGTCAGAGGAATGAGAAACAGGGGTCAATACATTATAGGAACAGGTGGCAATAAGTGCAAGTGGGTCAGCCAAGTCGAGGAAAGTCTTCAGAAGACAGTTTGTTCTCTGTAACGTCAGTCATACTCAGCTGGAGCAAGAGGGATGCCTTTCAATAGCCGAATCAGGCTGGCAACTATCCTTTTCCTGGGGCAGAACCCACACCTTTCTGTCCTTCCAGGTCGGGGGATTTCATAGGATTTTCTTAGAAGGCCTCAGTGACTAGTTGTTATGAAATCAGAGGGCTGGATTGGACACCAAGTTCCAGGTCCACTGCGTCTACGCATAACTGTTTCATCAGTATGAGCATACAGAAGGTGTTGGGGGTGTTTTTACTTTCTGATCATGTTCTGTGAGGCAGTTTGGAGTAAGAGGGAAAACAGTGAATACATGTCCTGTGGAGTTCCATCATGGCTCTGGCACACACTGCTGCTTGATCTTGGGCAAGGCTTTTTACCCTGTTCATATAAAGGTTCTTATCTAGTAGATAGGAATAATAATTCATTTCCTAGATTACTGTTAATTTTAATGATATGTTAAGCTTTGCTTTATTAATAAGCACTCAATATGATAACTATCATTACTGAGGTGGGGTAGATGGATTCGTCATCCAAGGTACCAATAAAACACACGGTGAAAATTGTAAGGTAAGTGGGTGGTGCAGCTTGTCCTTCAGGTTGTTTCTGCACTGTATGGTACAAATGTGTCCAGAAACACAGTCATGTATCCAAATAGGGTCTGTGTATATGTATACAGTGTAATAGTTCTCAAATGGGGAGTGATTTGCCATTCAGGGGACAGTTGCAATGTCTGAGACAGTTTTGATTGTCACAAATATAGGAGCAAAGTTGTTGGCACGGTGCTGAACATCCTGAAAAGGCATGGGTTACCCCCTACCATGCACAAGAATGAATTACTCAGGCTAACATGTCCATAGCAGTCAGGCTTAAAAACCTAGTATAATGTCTAGTATGACTATCCTTTATCCCATTATGGGCAGGATACTGCAGATATTACTGCTGGTTAACCCCCACAATACTTGTACAAAGTCAAGAGAAATTCACAGGTGTTATAAGATGGGGAGTAGAGGGAAGACAAGGCCAATAACTAGAGACACTGAAAGACATCTTTTGGTTGGAATAAGGAAGAGAGCATTTCTTGATAAAATACTACATGCAATTTAGCTGACTCCAAGATTTTGTAGTGGCAGATGGCATAGTATATAACCACTCTGCTTAACAGAGCTTTGTAATCTAAATAGGCACTCCAAAAGTGGACCTTCCTTTGCTGCCTAGGTATTGAGATGATGTAGATAGGTAGGCTGTAGAGTTGGATATACACTTTACATATAAATACCAACACAGGATTTAAGGCTGGGTGCAGTCCTAGAAGGAAACAAAGTAGATTAGCTTGGTCACCATGTTCAGCAGGATGAAGATTGCATCATGGCCCCTGAAAGAGAGGTAACAAAAGGTGAGGGGCCCCAAGTGCATTCCCAGACTAGGACAGACCCAGCATGCAGCAGCCATCTGATATCTGGACTTTTGAGCTTACATGTTAGTGAGCCCTGTACACATTTGTGGCTCCTGTAACTCTGGGCACACCAGTGTTTAGAAGGGGTTGTTATCACAGCTAGCCTGACTTCTCAGGATATAAATTATCTGTCCACATTTATTTTTGTTTCTATTAATTGTAAGATTAATATATAGTTAGTGTAAAAAGTTTGGAAAATGCAGAGTTTATTTTTTAAGAATCCTGAAAATCCCATTCCTCATGGATATACATTGTTAATGTGTTAGGATATACTATTTCAGACTTTTTTCTTACCCATGTTGTGCTTTACATAGTTGGAATCTTGCTACACATAATTTTGTGACATTGGGTATATCTACCTGAAGTTAGTATTACGCTTAGCATTAAAGATTTGTCATGTTGTCTAACAAAATAGAAACTTTCCTTTAGAAAGGACTTACATTATAAAATTGCATTTCTACCACACTGTTCTTGGGCTGAATTGTTAAAGCTGATCATAGAAATTATCTCATATTAAAATGTTCTAATAATTCAAAAAGTACAAGCAGAAACCATGCGTAAGTATATATCTTTTTTTTTTAAATTTTATTGAAGGAGAAAAAGAAAAAAAACAGAAAAAGGGTACAAGTTATACAGAATTTCAGAAAAAATAAACAGTAGGAAATTACTAGTTAATAGATTACATATTGTTATCTTAGAAATAGTTGTTCAAGTTACAAAATTAAAGCACATAAAGTGGACTTTCAAACAGTGAGACTGCAAATAGTTCTGTTCAGTGATCCAACAAAACTCAGTAATATGGTTATCTGTCTTATATACTTAAATATTCATGCAGTTATATCCTTTAGAGCACTTCCTTTTCCTTTCTTTTGTACAATGACAATTACACATTTTGGGTTTTATTACTCCCACAGTTCTTACTACTTTTTTTTTTGGAGAGAGTAAAACCAAATGTGACATAACAGAGTCAATCGAATCAAAAGGATGGACATAATACATAATGTAAAAACAAAATACAAGGTGATCAACAATGGTTACTACACTGCCTCTTGCTATCTTAAAAAGAATTGCCTATATCATCATTTATAATAAAATTGAACAAAACAGTAAAGAATAAAACCAAAACATTGGAGATATTACAGGACTTTAAAAGAAGATAATAGTCAACCAGAATGGATGTCAATCTTATTGTCTTCACAGTTGTTGCCTATACTTTCGAACTTGGTACTATCAAGCAAAGCAGAATTGGGGAAAATCAGGCAAAACAAGATGGTGAGGGCAATACAGGGTTTCAAATCAAGTTAATAGGAAATCAAAGTGGGTTACTATAATGTATCCTGCTATTTTTTATTTATTTTTCCCTTGATTAAAAAGATAAAAATAAAAAAGTAAATAATTAAAAAAGGAGATTGAGATAAAAGAGGGCATAACAACAAAACAGCACAGGTCAAAACATAACCATTTAAGCAAAATAAGTGTTTCACCACAAGATATCCTGACATAAAATTAGTTACCATAGTGTCTCTTTCCTTGAAATTTTTGAGTATAACTTCGTATACTGTAGCATCAAACATATCAAGACAATGTAAAACCATTCAAGAGAATGACAGTATTACAGGGTATTTAGAACCAACTATCAGAAAATGAACAGTGGTTTCTGTATAATCTCCTTGTCTATAAAAGTTTTTGTTTATATTATCACATATAATAAAATCCAATAAGATACAACCTGTTAAGACCGATGGAGACAGAAGAATAAAAGCTTGATGGGACTTCAAAACAAGATGATACTAAATTGGCACTAGCTATTACGATGTCTTGTTTTCTCCAAAATAGCTGTTCCTACCATCCAACCTTCTCTACCTCATTTCTTTTGAGCTCTTTTTCTGTCGTTAGTTGTCAGTTTGTCTTCTTCATTTCGCTTTCTGCTCCATTCATTGTGGCCTCTCTGCCACTATTTCTGGAATCTTGGTATTTTCCTTTTTTTAGAATATCCTGCCGTATTCTCTGTAGAGTTGAATTGGTGGTTGCAAATTCCCCTAGTTCCTCTTTATCCTGGAAGCATCTTGTTTTTCCATCAATTTCTAGGGGCAGTTATGCAGGATATATCAATCTTGGCTGGAGGTTATTGTCTTTCAGAGCTCGAATTATTTCTCCCCATGCTCTTCGTGATTTGATGGTTTGTGCCAAGGAGTCTGCTGTAATTCTGATGGGTGTTCCCTTGTAAGTGATCTGTTTCTTGTTTCTGATGGCTTTTAATATTCTGTTCTTATATTGTGTTTCTGGAATTTTGATTATTATATGCCTGAGTGTAGCTCTGTTTGTGTTGTAGGTGGCTGGGGTCCTGTATGCCTTATACGTCTGAGTATCTTTACCTTTTGCTAAATAAGGGAAATTCTCTTGGATTATTTCTGTGAGTAGCTTTTTTTATGTTCTTAATTCTTAAGTTATAGATCCTCTTATCATCTTCTATCCTTTGTATTATTGCTGCTTGTTTTCTTGTTATTTTTAAGAAGTTTTTCATTTGATGCTCCTATATTACAAATCTGCCCTCCAGTTCGGATAATCTATCCTTAATTTCTTTCAAACTGTAATGCCAGCTTTCAATAGAGTTTTTAGTTTCCTGGTAATCTCTTTGAACCTGCTTCACGTATTCTATGTTTCCTCTGTTTTCTCCATTGAACAATTCTCCTCTTTTTTTCTGTTCTTCCATTCCACCATCTGTTTTTTCTTGAGCGGTGCTTAGCATTTCTCTAACTATTCTACTTATATCTTGCTTTATTTCGTTAAATACTTCACTTTTGAACTCATCTATGAGGCTCCGGAGATACCACTTTATGTCTATTGGTGTGGTTTCTGATATTGCATGTTTTCTGTCTTCCTTTGCATTTACCTTTCCTGGATCAGTGTTCTCAAGATTGGGGACTGAGGACCCTTTCTTGTTGCTCCCTCTTCCCATACTTTTTGTTCCTTCCATACAAGCATATATAGGAGGCCCAGTTTTTTTCTTTGTCAGTTACAGTTTGTTTGAATCCACCAGCTAGGTGTTCCCGCCCACTGCAGTATACTAGGGAGACACAGACCTGGGCAGCCTCTACTGGGCTCACCCCTCCGGGTCAACCTACCAGAGGCTTCACTGCTAGGGTGCACCGCCAGGCGCTGGGACCTCGTGTGGGCTAGCCAGATCTTAGTCAGCGGCGTCACCCAGGCCAAGCGTTCCATACCAATCCCGCTTGAGAGGGAAATATGCAACTAAAGTTACTGCAGCGTCCTGTTCTGGCTAGTCTGCCCAGTCCCAGAATGTCCTTTGCTGGAGTCTCCTACTCTATGGAAGCATCCCCATTCCACTCACTCACCGCAGGTCGATGCAAGGCTCCCTGCCAGTCCCGCTCTCAACTCCGTTTGCTGATTCCCACTCTCAGAGCTTTTGCGCGTCTTTCTCCCTGCCTTGTGGATTTGGACACAGAAGCAGCAGCAGGAAATTCAAATCGCGGCTTCCAGTGGCGCGAGTTCCAGCTTCTGCGCTGAGATTTTATCTGTTCCTGGTATAGCACCAGGATTGCATTTCCAGTTGGTTTCTCTCTGCTTAGTTTGTTCCGGGTCAGCAGGGTATATCTCCCCTTGCTTAGGACTCCAGGCACCGCACCATTCCTGGATTCTAAGCAGGGTATCTCAGAGAGCCTCCATAGCTGCTCTTATCTATCCGCCATGTTCTCCCAGAAGTCCACAAGTATATATCTTTGCAGCCATTATATATAGCTTCAAAAATAATCCCTTTCTCCATATTTGGGTACTTTTTGGTTTAGAACAATGCATGACATTTTGATTTCAGAGTGCTTTAGTCTGATATTTTTATATATCAATTTTGAAGCAAGAAAAAAATTTCATTTGACTAATTCATATTCTCCAGCAAGGTATGCCTACATGAATTCTCAGGTTAGAAAATCAGGTATTTCTTTCTAGAAACATTTTACAGGTAAATGTTCCCAGGTAATTTTCTCCTACCCAAATACCAAAGTAGCAGTGTTAGATTGTCAAATGATGATTTCCATCAACATCAGTTTAAAATGCAAAATTCTTGGTCCCTTTTCTAGATTTACTGAGCCAGAAATTTAGGGTGTAAGACCATCATTTTCATTTTGCTAAGCCCTCCCAGTATTTTTGATGCAGGCTAAAATCTGAAAAGCACTGTATTCATAACTCCAAAGGAGATACAATAGAGGTCATTTATTCCTTCTGACATCCTTCTCTGTAGCTGCAAGAAAGAATTGAATCACATGCCTGACAGTAGCCCTTTACTTATACAATTTAGTCTTTTCCTTATACATATAGGTAGAAATCCATGTATAAACATAGGTAGAAATGCAGTATAGCTACAAAGAGAAATCCAACTATATCTATGAAGGTTTAATACTAGTTTTAAAATTAATGATAATACAAACATTAAGAGTGTATGGGAGAAAATCCTAAACTATTGCCTTTGTATAGTTTTCCTCATTGACTTCAAAGTTCAATTAACATAAAACAAATATTATTACTTTGCAGTCAAACTGTGTTCACCAGTTTTGACTGTGTCATAGGCTACCAAGTTTTGAGTCTTAACATTTGACTTTCTGAAAATTAATTCTATAGGAACAGATTGACAGTCTTCTGACAAGGGAAGCATTTGTAAATCACCCACGGGACTTTTTAAAATGAACTTCCAAAGCTGTTTTAAGTAAGACTATCATTTGTAAAATAAGCTTACTTCAAATTTAAAAAATAGTATTTTTTACTTTAAAAATAGTATGTTTTTATAATTATATACAGTGTAGCATAAATCTGGCCGTGTCGCTGGTCTTCATCCCAGTTCTGGAATGAGAGTAATACTTATAAATCTCCCAAATGTTAATTTAAGATATTAACAAATAACAACCTTGTTTTCTTTGCTATTTAGTGAAGAGAGAAATAATCACATAATTTGTTAGGTCAGGTGAGAAAAAATTACTATTCTTGTAATTATGCTTAATTTTATTCATAAATTGGAGGTATTTTTCACTTCGTAATATTGGTTTTCTGGAAGTTTTTCCTGCTGAAGAACTTGAGGTATGAGAAAGATTATGTTTTATCTACCTATGATGTCCCCTTGTCAGTTTTTGACTCAGACTTTGATTCCTAGTTGTGCTTTACGATTTTGTTTTTTGCAACCAGAAACTCAAAATTAGAAATTTCATTTTGACTTTCATGAAAATTCTAAGAAATCTTGAAGTTGGTTCTGTCCTTTTCCCAAACTAAAAGCCTTCTTACTGATGATGCTTTTAGTTTAATTGCTTACAAGCTGTGGTGCATTAATCTTCTTAATAGTTTTGACATTTTCTCTCTTTCCTAGGGACCTGTAATCTAGTACCAGAATAGGTTGACATGGCCCTTTTTTATTTTTTAATTTCTAATCTGAATGAAATGAGAGTTTGTCTATTTATTTTTTTATAAATTTTTTTAAAACATAGTATCATATCATTCATACACTAATAACTGGGAATGGAGGAATCATTTTTATCTTTATTCTCTTTTAAGTTCAATTATTTAAAATATGCCTTACTCTTTCTATGTCTTAGAGTACCTATGACACACATGCTGCAGAGGCTGTTTGTATCATTGAAAGCTCTAAAAGATTTGTCATCATTGTCTTAGTTTTTATTCTAGAAATATCTTCTGTCTGGAATATTTTTCCCCCTGTGAATCTGTCTATATTATTTACTTTACCTCCATTTTCTTCTCTACCTTATTATAGTTTGTGAGATTCAAAATTTTTAATTTGTAAACTTATTTTCACTTTTTTCAAGAGCAGGGACTTTGATTCACTTACTGATAATAGCTAATGCCTCACACAATACCTTTTACTTAATAAGTATTCATTAATGAATTGAATGAACAGGATAATGATTTGCTTAAAAGGTGGATGGGATGGATGAGTTTAGATGAGGATTCTGTGCTTCTAAGGGATTTGAGAGATCTTGAATAAGAAGGATGATTCTGTATATTAGTTGCTGTGCTGCTTCAATTTGCAGATAAGGAAACTGAGACTGAAAGTTACATGCTAGTATAGCATATCCATATTTAAAGCCCAAGGAGTTTTGATTCCTATAACCTACTCTGAGCAGTTATGTAGTGCAGGCAGCCTGTTATGCCATGGCATAGATCATTTGGTTTTCTAACCCTTCAGTGCTGTTGATGAAGGTTCCAATAAGTCTCCTGGAATTCTCCGTAGTATCACACAAAAAGCTCTTGCCAATGTCATATTCCATAGATAACTCCAAAGGCCCAAGTGCATCATCCTACCATGTATTCCTTGACATTAAAAAAGGTGATTCCTTATACATGTTTCTTTCATGAAGCTGCCATCCTGCACAAAATAGAGTGAAAAGAGCCAGAAAGAAATCAGTGAGACACACTGAGGAGAAAGGCAAACCCATCTGATATAGAGGCCCCATCTCCTTAATGGCCAGTTTGTGTGTGTGGGTAGAAGATGGGGAAGGTGAGCTAAATGATAAAACTAAAAGGAAGAAGGTGGTAGCCTCATCTTTTTTTTTTTTTCTTTCCAACCTCAGGGTACTGTCTGATCCTTTTTTTTTTTTCTGTTCTTACTTAGATAATAAACTTCTGAGAGCAAAAACTATACTTTGCTCTTGCTTTAATGAACTCTTTGTCATTTCACATTGTATTATTAAACTGAATGTATCAGCAAAAAGAATAAATCTATGATACAGTATTTATAGCAACATAGTAAGATGTTTCTCTCAGTAATTTGATATACCAAATTGAAGCTGCACATTTCTCTAGCTGGTTATTTTTAGTCACTCAGTTGCCAAAACCTGCAGGGTCTGTATCAGCATTTTTCACTTATATAAGATGTACATCTTTCTTTGGAGGGTATAGTTATCAGCTCTGAAGTTTTAAACAAGAAAAAACGAGATATTCTCAAGTTGAAATAAATGAATATTAGTATATATAAAGTTATATAACTGTTGATCTAATTATATAATGTTAATAGAAACAAATTTATCATATAAGTAGAGAAATCAGTCATTATTTAAAAATGGGAATAATTAAAATTTTTAGAAAGAATGTAAAAGTAAGTAAAAGCAATATACATACGAGAACCGTTTTATGAAGCTTGCAAATGTACTAAGTTATTTTCTAAGGTGGTAACATAAGTCTTTACTAATTAAGAACCATGTGTGAAGAAAGTACTTTGAGATTACTTAAATTTAATTTGTAAAGCATTTAAACAAGTATTAAATTATTAACAGCATCTGAAATGAATTCTAGATCAGCAGACTACTTTGCATACTTTTCAATATGGATTTTTCTCCTCTAAACAACCCTGATAACTTTAATGTCAAAGCTGATCAAATTCTAAATAATCCTTGGACTCTAAAAATACTCTGTAGCTGAGAGTTTGAGTGGAACAGATATGCTAAGTGGCTAGGCAGGTAATGAAGCAAGCCAACTGAAAACTTGTGTGTAAAAGTAGAGATAGCAATTATTTCTCAGTATGAATAGTAGAAAAATTATAGTCTGACAATAATTTATATTATGTATTGTGGTGTTTTGTTAATTATTCCCTCTAAGGATCATGCATTAAATTTGTGCCATCAAAATAAAAGCTCTATAATATTGTTTCCATACTTATATCTTAAAATTATCTGCTTTAAGTATTAAATCTTTTGTGAGATAATTTTTTAAAAACCTGGTTTTTTGTACTTTTAAAATTCTTACTTGAGGTAATCACTACCACTCATTTAGATAAAGCTTCTATTTTCCGTGTTTTTAGTAACTAAATTCTCAAGTTGGCTCTATAATACATTAGCTGTTGCTTGGAAATAAGTTTTATTATTGCACTGGTGAGTTATTCTGTATTTAAGATGAAATTATCAAAACAGTGGTTTCAAAATGGAAATGTTCATTAAAAATATAACTCTTCACCTATGTGGAAGAAATGACTGTACAATAGTGGAATTTTCAACACTGGGAAAATTTATAAAGATAGCATAAGATCATTCTTTAGTATTATTAGATCTTTAGGCAGGCTTTCTTCTCCTCGGAGCACTGAATGTGGATGCAAGTGAAATATTAATTGAAAAGCATTCCAATCAGTCTGATTTAGTTTCTTGAGTTCTGATTTCAAAAATACCCTCTACTCTGTGGTGCCTTTTAATAACATAACTTTAGGAAGAACTATACAGCAACCCAAAGAAGTTTGGCAGTGGTTGATTGACATAATAAATAATGACCATCTGCACCCTGTGGCAATCCACCAAGAAGCACGATTAGTCCCCTGTAGCCTGGGCAGACCATGGGTAGCTGTCTTAAACAGATCAACAGAGATGTTGCTGTTATTTGCTGCTTGACTCATTTATTTTAAATGACTTTTTGTAAAACAAAATTAATTCTAAGGTTTTGGTTTTTAACATATTAAATCCATAACTAGGTTTTATTTACATATGCTCTCATAGTATATGCCTACTATGACACCTGTAGTACTTATGTGTAGAGATGAATGGTTTTCAAAAAATAATGTTTTCACAAAAGTGAAAAATAAAATAATGGCTTAATTTTGGTAGTAGCTTGTTTTTAAATAATTTCCTCATATTTTATAGAAAAATAGACAGATTAACTGTGTGAAATGGAATATTTGCCATATGGAGACTTTAAGCATGAGTCTTTTTTTTAGGTTGTAGACTTAAATTTTTACAAAATTGGTTCACAATCCTGCAAGCTATGTAAAGGTGTTTTACTTGATTCTAAGTTGAAAGTTTTATTGTGATTTATTTTTTGACACAAAAGCTGAATGTGTAAAATGTAGAGTATTAAATTAGGTTAGAATCCAGTAAACCCAGAGAATGAAGAACAGTCTATAATTGGGCTCAAATGTACATTTGAAACAAAGTATATAAGCCATTAGAAATAAAAATAATCTTTTAGGACTAGAATTTGAAACTTGAAGGAAAACTTACAACACACTGTATTTCAGTAAAAGTTGGTGATTGCATAACAGTTTTTGAATTTGAAAGAATCACATGTATTGCTTTAAATAAACTATTTTGAGAAGAAGCAAATTTAGAAAGGAGACACACTTTTGAATTAGCCAAGTTTAGACATTATCTGTGTCATTTTTAACTACCTCGCAGAGTGTCATGACAGCCCCATTATCACCTGATTGACTTACATAGTTTAATATAAATATACTTAAACCTAAGCTTTATTATAGCTAACGATTCATACACTAACAGTAGCAAAAGCTAGGCCAAATACAGACTTTCCCTTGTCCTATTTATGTAGAAATTGCATGGGCATGTCTTTCTGACTACAAACTACAGGGACATAGGTCATTGCTCAGAAAATTTCATTTGACTCTTAGAGTCTAAAGATCTTACAGGCAGCTGATTACATACTCTCTGTGTGATCAACATAATGAGGACCCAGCTGAGCAGTAGGCAGACAGTATGAAACCTGGTTCTTCTTGACTCACTGCTTCAGGCATACGGACTGACATTTCTTAGGAAATTTTGCATATTCCAGTAATTTTCAGTTTGACCACTAGTTGTCAGCCTGACTAAGGAGACAGGAATCAAGTAGAAACAGATATGGTATGTTAACTCTTGTTGCACAGTTATTGTGAGTGTTAATCAAGGTACAGTTGTCCTAGAAACCACATGGATTATGCTACTTCTGTCCTAATTAGCCTTCTGCCTCCTGCAGTAGGGTCCACAGAACAGTTCACTGGCACCTAGAAAGAAAATGCTAGAACTCTGTTGGGATTTGATTTTTGCCCATATTCTTTTAGGTTTATGTCACTTGAGAATGACTTTATTTTCCTTCCATTCTTTATAAAAGTAGCTTTGCAGTGTGTGGTATTTGTAGTTGGCGATGTTTTCTTTAAACGATGTGACACTTCCTGCTGAACTCATGTTTTTAGAAGGAAAGTCTGCTGTCACTTGGATTGATGTTGTGATATACGTAGTATGTCATTTTTTCAGGTTGCTTACAAGACTTCTTCGATTTTTAAGACGTGTAATTATGTTGTGTCTTGGCTTAAATTTATTTGGGCTTACTCTATTTATGATTCTACTAAATTCATGAATTTGTGTCTTTGCCAAATTTGGGGAGTTTCAGTCATTATTTCTTTAGCTACTTACTTGTTCATCTCTACTTTTCTCTCCTATTGGAGCTCTGATGATGTAGATACTGGGTCTTTTGCCATTACACCATAGATTATTCATTTTCTTTTCTCTCAGTTTTTTTTTTTTGTTGTTGTTGTTGTTTTGCAGAGTGAGTAAATTTTATTAATCTGTCTTCAGGTTTAGAAGTTCTACCTTCTGTTACTTTCAATTTACTATTGATCCTATTCATTGAGTTTTTAAATTTTTTTAGGTGAATGTATAATTTATATCATGTGCTTTTAAAGAACTTCTATTGCTATTGTTGAGGTAATTTTTTTTCATGTTTTGAAGAAAATTAATCATTGTGAATTTTTGTGGTTTTAAAATCCTCATCAGACAGCTCTAACATGCAACCCATCTTCCTGTTTCTGTCAGTTGTATATCTTTTCTCATATAAATTATGATTTTCTTGACTCTTGATAATTTTAAACAACTTGTACCCTACACATTTTAATGCACTATTAGTATACTCTGGGTCCTGTTTATTTGTTTATTTATTTGTACCTGGGGATTGGACTCACCACCTAGCGCCTGCCAGGCAGGCACTGTACCACTGAGCTATATACCCAACTTTCTGAGTCCTATTTAAATCTTTTATGTTCTCAAGACAGTCACCTTGTTTGGTTTGTCTTAGATCCTGGCCTACTTCAGTGAGCTATGATTTCATTGCCAGGTTAATTATCAGAAACTTTGTGGCATTACTTTTTTTGTTTCGTTCATTGGTGCTACTGGGCTTCCACCTTGTTCTTGTAGTCAGTGAAGAGCACTTGCTGGGCTGGTACTTGTTGCAGTTTGATTTCTCTAGCAATGCCTTCTGGCTCCTCTGTTGTCTCTGGTCCATGGGCATAAGACCCTTTCCACACTGCAGTGAATTTTGTAGCACTGTTTCCCTTGTCAACATAGCCTCATTTCATTGTTATTTCTTGGTCAAGTTATGCATCAGTTTATAGGGAAAAAGAGGCGTCTTGGCCTGGATTGCGTCATGTGGTACTTTTGAGTTACCACAGAGTTTGTTATGAAGCAAAAGGAGTATCAATCCCAGTCAAGAAAGAGTTGGTACTTACTGTTTGCTGTTTCTCTGTTCTGTTTCTCTGGTTACTGTTTGCTGGACTTTTAGGTCATGTTGAGTTCAACTGGTATTCAGGACTCTTAAACCTAGGTGAGGGACAGACCAAACTGAATGATTTGCCTTCTGTTGCTTAGGAGTCAATGTTTCATGATATAAGACATCTTGCTGCTGTGTTCTGTTCCTGGGGTCTCAAACAAGGTTGCCTTTCTCGTAAGTATTTTCAGAATTCTTAATAGTTGTAATTTTTTTCCCATGGAAGAAACAGGGAAGATTGTATGTATACAAGTTGTTCCATGACCACATCACTTTAATTTCTGTTTTTGAGCATGTTGGATAATATACATTATATATTGGTATGTTTGAACAAATATTCACATTTTAAAAAATTAAAATATCACACAATGAAATATTTGGAGACCCCCCTGGTCTATAAGATTGAATTAGTAGTACTTGAGTGCTGAGTTCTACACGGTCAGGTTAGGATCTGTGTTTCAAATTTTTTACTCAATACTCTCCCTCTTTAAGAACTCATGGATTCTACTACAGAGGTGTATTAACTCTATCTAGAGGATTCATACTGATTTTTGTGACTTTGCCAGAATCCTACCTCTTCTAAGAGACTTTTTTTGGCTCACCTAGCATAGTGTAGCTTTTATCCCCCTGTGAACCCTTTATTAATTGTTAAATTACTCATGCAGCACTTTCATATTGAAGAGAGTGTGTTCTAGAAATTTATCTTGAGCTCCTTTGTTTGAAGATTTCCCTTGTTAAAGAGTATTAGCAATGATGTTTGAGTTCATAAGCTTATCTATAATGTATTGAGTATACATACCATAACCATCATTTTGCAAGGCTTGCAAACTCTAGTTTGAGGAGACATTGGAAGAGAAAGCTAGTATTGATGAATGGTAACTGTTACCACATACGGGTAAAAGAAATATGGATACTCTCATCCTTTCTCTGCCCTTGTCCAGGTATGTATACTCTGGTGCTGATTCCCATGGTTTCTACTTCCTGCTTTTCTTTTACTTTCATGAACCCCATAACCAGAAAGTGGCATAAATCTTTTTCACAGATTCTAGATAGTGTTTCTGACCACCTGAGCAAGAGTGTTTAAGGTGTGGTCTGCTTTTTTTTGTTGTTGTTGTTTTCTCTTTAAATGTTCTAATAAAATATTAAAGAAGTTGGTTTGTTACTTCTATACATTGATTATATATTTTATATGTGGCCCAAGATAGTTCCTCTATCTTGGGAGAGAGAGAGAGAGACAGAGAGACAAAGAGAAAGAAACAAAGACAGAAAGAGAGAGATCAGTCTGCAGGTTGGACATAGCTGACTGAAGTAGGAACTTTGTTGTATTTTTAGTTTAGTGTAGCTTTTAGTAACCAGTGGGAAACTTGTTCTAACAAATTTCAGATACTTTTCAACTTCCATGAAGCCTTTTAAAACATATTGAAAATTAAACATTTGTACTTAGCATCCCAACTCTATTCTGTACATAATTCTTTTTTAATCTCATTATTCTTAATGTGCTTTTTAAAGCCCTCAAGTATAAGGACCATGTTTAACTTATCTTTGAATTCTCATATCTTTGAACTTTTAGTACAGCTGAGTACATTCAGATGTACAGTCAGATGGATTTGGATCTAATTCTGAACTTTCTCTCATTTTTTCCCTCAACATTATATTACTGTTTGACTTTTAGTCAAACAAGTTGACTGCTTGGTATCTTCTTGTCTACTTTTGTGCTTCAAGACAGGTCCTGGAAAAAATCGTCTCATAGTTTCTTTGTCCAGAGAGAGCCCATTTGTGCATTTCGTATGGATAAGACACAACCTCTTGACTCCTGTCTTTAGGGATTGCCTTCCTCCTAGAATGTGTAATTATCCCTATTGTCTTATAGCTGTACCAGGATCACATGAGTTAGACAGTAACTCAAATGTATGTTTCTAGTTTTTTACTCCTCTGTTCACCACTTAATCATAGCATTTATTCTTTTCAAAAAAGAAAAAAAAGGCAATTTCTATTGTTAAACCTGTTCTTTCAATGATAGTACTCGTAATTTGTGTGTGTGACTAAGGAAGATTGATATTTAAAAATTCATTCTAATATATGAATTAATTTAGAAATAATGTGAAACTGCTTTATTGTCAGTTATGTTTGAGAAATACTTTGCCTATCTTTCCTTTGCCCCAGCATCTTCTTTTGTTTATATTAACTAGTTATTTTCTAAAAGCTAAGAATATTTCTAAGGCATACTAAGTAGGATTCAACTTAATTAATTTGAATCTTCAGTATTAGGCTATAGAAAGTTGTGTTAAGACTAGATTAACTATTTAGGAACCTTCTCTGTGTTGCTTTATTTAGACTTTATTCTTTTTTTACTTTGAAATTAAAACTTGAAAAATAATCTTAATTGAATTATCTTGGAATTTCTGTAAAAATATTCATACTTTCTTATAATTATTACTTTTCCTATAAGTACATGATTTATAAAGATTGTCACACTTGTAAGTGTAATTTTGTCTTGAAGCTAAATTTCACAATTTCCAGGGAAATAAAATTTCACTTTATAGCAGCTTTTTTTTTTAATTTTAAAGAGAATAAAATCAAAACAAAACAGAACAAAGCATATCAGAACAGTACAGTGCAAGAAACACAGGACTCTACAAGACAACAGGAAATCAACAGTGGCTACTATGTCTCTTGTTTTCTTCAAAATAGTTGTCCATAACTTCACACACAATAAAATCAAACAAAAAAATAGTATAAAACCAGTCAAAACAAAAGAATGAAGGCATTACAGCACTTCAAAACAAACAATAGGAAATCAACAATGGCTATCGTAATGTATCTTTTTTTCCTCAAAACAGCTGTCCATATCTTCACACATAATGAAATCAAGTAATAGAAAATAGACTAAACTCAATCAAAACAAAAGTATGAAGTATTACAGGACTTCAAAACAAGAAAATAGGAAATGAAAAATGGTTACTATAATATCTCATTTCCTTCTAAATAGCCATCCATACTATCACACATAATAATAGAATAAGAAAAATAAAAAATAAAACAAAACCATAAAAAGCAATGAGAAAAGAATAAAAGCATTATAGAACTTCAAAACCGGATGATAGGAAATCAATAGTGGCTACCATAATGCCTCATTTTCTTCTAAATAGCTGTTAATTCACATAATAAAGTATAACAAAACAAAATACAACAAAATCCATTGAACAAACGAATGAAAGCATTATAGGACTTCAAAACAAGAAACAGTGGTTACCATAACACATACCAAAATAGCTACCCATAGCATCAGACACAGTAAATACTAACAAAACAGGATAGGATAAAACCTAACCTAACAAAATTATGAAAATGATTCAAGACAGGATAAGAAGAAATTAACAGTGATTACCACCTGCCCCTCTTAGGTGTTTCCTCCCCTATCACTTTCATAATATCTGTTGTGCTTTTTGGATCCCGCTAACTTATTCTGTTTATTATGCTGGGATTCACCTGTGTGAGTTCCAGCCATTTCACCCATGAACATGATCTCCAGTTGCATCTACTTACCTACAAGAGACGTAGGATAATCTTGCTTCATAGCTGGGTAGCTTTCCATTGGATGAATTTACCATATCTTTCTTACTCATTTTGTGGTTGCAAGTTACCCTTGCTTCTTTCTGGTCTCCTGTCATGTGGAACAATATTTTTCTCTCTTTTGATTTTCAGTCTGTGTCTTTCCTTTTAAGTTAAATATATTTCTTGTATACAGTATATTGATGGATCTTATTTCTTGATCCACTCTCTCTGTGTTTCTTTTTATTGCTCAACTGAGGCCATCTGTATTTATAGTTACAATCAGCACACATTGGTTTGTCTCTGCCATGCTATCCTCCTGCTACTGGCCCTCCACTTTTCCCTTCATTCAATTGCTTGTCCTGTTTGGTGATCCTCTGTGCTGTACCTGAAGCCATGGTCATCTTTATCTCTCTCTAGAATATTCTTCAGCACTCTCTGTAGATTTTGCTTGCTGGTCATGAATTCCTTCAGTTGTTCTTTATCATAGAAATATCTTATTTTTCCATCAATTTTGAAAGATAGTTTTACAGGGTACATCAATCTGGGTTGGAAGTTGTTTTCTTTCAAGATCTGAAACACATCAAACTCTTCTTGACTTGATGGTATGTGTTGACAAGTCTGCCATGATTCTGATTGGCTTTCCTCTACAAGTGATCTGTTTCTTTTCTCTAACAGCTTTTAATAGTCTGTTCTTGTGCTAAATTTCTAGAATCTTGATTATTATATGGGTGGGTATAGATTTATTTTGATTATGGCTAGCTAGAGTTTTATATGCCTTGCTTATCTTTATGCCAGATCCTTTTCTATGTATGAAAAGTTTTCTGCTATTCTGTAAATAATCTTTTATTTCATTTGTGTTGACCCCTGCTTCTTCACTGACACCTATCACCCTTAAAGTGTTTTCTTGCAGCTGTTGAATTATTTCATGGCTCCTTATTATTTTTAAGAGACCTTTCCTCTCATGATTATTAGCTGTGATCCTTTCTTCAAGATATGAAAGTCTATCTTGAGTCTCTTTCAAGTGATTTTGCCAGTTTTCATTTGACTTTTTAATTTCCTGGATCCCTCTTTGAATCTGCTTCATGCATTCCTTTCTATATTGTTCATTTAAGGTTTCCATCATTTTCCTATGCTTCTCTTTTTTATCTATTTTTTAGATATGCTCAGCAATTCTTCCATTATGTCTGTGATTCCTTGTTTTTTTTTTTTTTAATTTTATTTAAGGAGAAAAGAAAAAAAAAGCAGGGAAAGGGTACAAGTTATACAGATTTACAGAAAAAAAATGAACAGTAGGAAATCACTAGTTAATGGATTACATATTGTCATCTTAGAAATAATTGTTCAAGTCACAAAATTAAAGCTTGTAAAGTGGACATTCCATCAATGATACTGCAAACAGTTCTGTTCATTGATCCAATAAAACTCTGTGATATCATTTTCTATCTTATACACTTAAATATACATGCAGTTATATAGTTTGGAGCACTTTCTTTTCCTCTCTTTTGTACCATGACTATTACACATTTTGGGTTTCATTGCTCTCACTTTTTTGGAAGAGAGTAAAACCAAATGTGACATAACAGAACAGAATCAGTCAAGTCAAAAGGGTGGACATAATAGATAATGTAAAAACATAATACAAGGTGATCAACAATGGTTACCATAACGCCTCCCGCTATCTCTAATAGAATTGCCTATATCATTAGTTATAATACAATTGAACAAAACAGTAAAGAATAAAACCAACAAAACCAAAACATTGGAGACATTGTAGGTCTTCAAAAGTAGATAAAAGTCAACAAGAATGGGCGTCATAATGAATCTCATTATCTTCACAGCTGATGCCTAAACTTTCGAACCTGATACTATCCAGCAAAACAGAATAGGGGAACATCAGTTAAAAACCAGATGGTGAGAGTAATACAGGCTTTAAATCAAGGTAATGAAAAGTCAAAGTGGGTTACTATAATATATCCTGCTATTTTTTTTCCTTTAATTAAAAGGATAAAGATAAAAAAGTAAATAATGGAGTGGAGATTGAGATAAAAGAGGGCATAACAACGAAACAGCGCAGATCAAAACATAACCATTTAAGCAGAATAGTGTTTCACCACCAGATAATCCTAACCTAAAAGTAGTTACCATATTGTTTCTTTCTTTGAAATCCTTGAGTACAACTTCGTATACTGTAGCATTAAGTATATCAAAACAATGTAAAACCATTCAAGAGAATGACAGCATTACAGAGTATTTAGAATCGACTAACAAAATGAACAATGGTTTCTGTATAATCTCCTTGTCTTTAAAAGGTTTTTGCTTATACTATCGTACATAATAAAATCCAATAAGATACAGCCTATTTAGACCATTGGAGACAGAAGGACAAAAGCTAGATGAGACTTCAAAACAAGATGATACTAAATCTGTATTACCTATTAAGATGTCATTTTCTCCAAAATAGCTGTTCCTATCATCCAATCTTCTCTGCCTCATTTCTGTTAAGCTCTTTTTCTGTCCGTAGCTGTCAGTTTGTCTTCTTCATTTTGTTCTCTGCTCCATTTGTTGTGGCCTCTCTGCCATTATTTCTGGATTCTTTGTATTTTTCTTTTTTTAGAATATCCTGCAATACTCTCTGTAGAGTTGAATTGGTGGTTGCAAATTCCCCCAGTTCCTCTTTATCCTGGAAGCACCTTGTTTTTCCATCAATTTCCAGGGACAGTTGTGCAGGATATCTCAATCTTGGCTGGAGATTATTATCTTTCAATGCTTGAATTATTTCCCCCCACGCTCTTCGTGATTTGATGGTTTGTGCAGAGAAATCTGCTGTGATTCTGATGGGTGTTCCCTTGTAAGTGGTCCTTGTTTTACTTGAGACATTATTTCTGAGCTGATTATTTTTACAGTCTCATGAAGTTGTTTCTTTAATTCAGTTGCTATGCTCTTGGAGACTTCAGGTATGTGACTTCCATTTTTTCCCATGACTTTATCTTCCAGACTTGTTCTCTGTGGGCTGGAGGTCCAAGATTGTCTTTTGCTCCTTTCTCTTGACTTTCTTCTGGGTTCTTCTCAACAAGACAGTTGTGGGGTTCCAGACACTTTCTATGTTGGTTGCCCCTTCATGGTGCAGGGAAATGGAACAGGCCCCTAGGTTTCTCTGACCCCAGGTTCACAGGGAGGTGCCAGACCTGTGCAGCTACACTGGGTCTTCTCCAATGGACAGGGGTGCATTGTGGTGGGGCTCCTTCTCTCTGTCTGAGTGTCTACACTGGGATTCCTGCAGTGGTGGCAGGCATACAGGGATATGTTTGTCTGATTATCCCTGGTGGGCAAAGGCTGCCCAAAGGAAGCAAGAATATCCAGTGGTGACCTGTAGGGACACAGGACTACCTGTCTGGGTCCTCTTGCTCGCACTGGCTGCCTTTTGATGGCAACAGCCGGGAGGCAGAGGTGGATCTGGCTGGATCTCTCTGCTTGCTTTTATAGAAAACTTTTAAGTGTTTTAGGTATTTAAATAATTCATTGTTAAAAATATATTATCTTTGTATCATATTTTACGAAATATTGAAATAGTTTTCTAGCATTATTTGTAGTTGTGATTTTCATTTCATATATGTGCTAAGATTTCAGTCATCCAGTTTGAAAAATTATTAAGTGCATTTTAATGGATTTTTGGAAAAAATTAAAGGTCATTTTGTGCTGGTAATGTTAAATTTAATTAAAGAATATAGACGTGGTAAAAATAATATTCCTACTAGAGTACAGTGGAGTTTTTGCATCTTCCAATGATGGATCTTTGTTTATAATGAGGGTAAATTCCAAGTATATTCTTTCATGCCAGAAATTTCAGAATAAAAGGTAGTAGAAGCATAGTGCAAAAACAATACATAAGAAGTTCAGGGTGAGGTCAGCAGGAAGAAATGCCACTAGGATTAAAGTTTTTAAAACTCAAGTATTAATAACTATAAATTACATCAAAAGTTGGTTAGCTTACCTAGTAAATTAGAATTGTTCACTGCTTTTTTAAATTCAAGTAGCTACAACTGGTGTTATCTTTGAAATTTAAAGTGTTCCCTACATTCAGTAAGTAGTTTGTACTCTAAATACACATATGGACTGCCTCTGCTGCTTGGTAGAAGGCGCCGCACTAAGGAAGCTGCCAAGCTCCCCCCACCCTCCAGCTCGCACTGCTGGGAGTACCTGAGTGCCTCAATGCTCCCAGCTGCAGCAGGCCACCCCGCCACATGGAGGAAATACACCAAGCTCCGCCCCTGCTCAGGCTGCTGGGTGTGCCTCCGACTCAGTGCCTCACCACCACTGTCGTGTGGAGGAGGAACACTGAGCTCTGCCCTGGCTCAGGAAACTGAGCCAGACCTGCCTGCGTCAGTGCCCTCCCACTGCCTCCACAGAAAGGATGACCACCCTGCTCCTTCCTGGCTTAGGCTGCTGAGCCGTGCCTGGGACCTAGCACATTCCTCCCGGGTGCTGACCCACAGGACACCACATCCATCCTGGCTCCACTATCTGCCCTTGACAACCCTCCCCATCTCTTAGACCAAGCACTGCTCTGAACCTTTGGGTCCCACCCTCCCTCCCCAAACCTTGAACCATGGTGGACTGGCAGGGCTTGTTTGATAGGAGACTTGGTGGCACTTCACCCAGACAGAGGACCCCAGTAGGTTCTGGTCAATATGTACCCAACAGTCGGGCAGACATCAGCCACACAGTAGGACCCTGGGACATTCATTGTTGACAGTTGTGACTATTGAGATTAAATAACCAGATTCTGGTCAAGAAGGTAAAATGACAAAACAAAAAATCAGAATGCAGTCTCAAACGTCTAGTCCATCAGGTGCAAGAACAAGTGACAGTGAAATGGAGGACTTTAAAAGTCATACACCAAAATCTCTGGAAAGATAGCAAATGAAGTAAAGAAACAAATACATGAGGCTATAGAGGAAATCAAATTAGAAGTAATGTCTTATGTAAAGACAGAAATAACCTTAGTAAAGGATTTGTTCAACATAGCTAGGGAAGAAATAGATTAAAAAATTCAGGAGGAAAATTGATTGAAACTTTGAAAAATGTAGAAAACAAGCAGAATCCATGAAACAAATTCAAAGAAATATCCATGTAAGCTGGCAAAACCATTTAAATGAAGCTGAGGATAGAATTTCAGACCTTGAGGACAGGATCACAGATAACGACCATGAAATGATAGAACTTATAAAAACAACAAAGCAGCATGAAATGACAATATAGCAGCTTCAGGATGATGCCAAGAGAAACAATGTAAGACTAATTAGGCATCAGTGAGGATGCAAGAGACAATGCAAAGGACTTAACTAAGCTTTTCACAGAAGTAATAGAAGAAAATTTCCCAAACATGGGGGGAAAAATCTGACATACAAATAAGTGAGGCATATAGAATGCCAAAGTCATAACCAACATAGAGCTACACCCAGACATATAATAATTAAGATCCTAGACATACAGCATAAAAACAATACTAAAAGCTGTTAGAGAAAAGACACAACTCACCTATCAAGGAAAACCTATTAGAATCATGGCAAACTTCTCAGCACAAACCTTCATGTTAAGATGAACTTGGAGTGAAGTATTTCAAGCCCTAAAAGAAAACAACTTTCAACCTAGACTGATGTACCCAGAAAAACAATCTTTCAAATTTAATGGAGAAACAAGATACTTCCATGACAAAGAACAAGTGAAGTTCATATCTACCAAACCAACCCTAGAAAGAGTATTTAAAGACATACTAGAAAGAGATAAAAATGACCACAATCTCCACAACAACAGCAGAAAGAAACCCGCCAGGCTGGACAAGCAATTAAACAAGGGAAGAAAGCAGGAAACCAACAACAGGAACGTAATATGACAAAATCAAGCAAGTATATATCAGTGATACTCATAAATGTAAATGGGCTCAATTCACCTGTCAAAAGAAGCAAGTTGACAGAATGGATCAAGAAACAGGACCCCACTATATGCTGTATACAAGAAACACATCTGACTCAAAAGGAAACTCATAGGCTAAAAGTTAAAGGATGAAAAACAGTATTCCATGCAACAGGAACCCAGAAAAAAGCAGGGGGAGCTATTCTGTTTGCAGACAAAGTGAACTTCAAACCTAAAATGATTAAAAGAGATAAAGAAGGCCATTGCATACTCATAAGTGGAAAGCAATCCTAAGAGGAAAATATATAGCAATAAATAGTCACATCAAGAAAACAAAACAAGCACAAATAAATAAACTAATGATACATCTCAAGCTCCTAGAAAAGAAAGAGCAAGTCAAACCCAAAAAGAGAGGAAACTGTAAAGATTAGAGCAGAAATTAATGCAGTTGAAACAAAAAAATACAAAGAATTAACAAATCAAAGAGCTGGTTTTTAGAGGATAAAGAAAATTGATAAACCTCTAGCCAACTTTATCAAGAAAAAGAAAAAAAAAACTCAAATCCTTGCAGTAATGACTGAAAAGAGAGAAATTACTACAGATCCCATGGAAATTCAAAAGATCTTGAACACTTACTTTGAAAATCTCTACTCACATAGGGTGGAAAACACAGAGGAAATGGACAGATTTCTAGACACATATGATCTACCAAAACTCAAGAAGTTATAACAATCTTGAATAACCCAATATCAGCTACTGAAATTGAAAACATGAATAAAAACTTACCAACAAAGAAAAGCCCAAGTCCTGGTGGATTCACAACTGAATTCTACAAGAAGTTTAGAGAATATTTAATGCCATCACTCCTTAAACTCTTCAATGAAATTAAAAGTAAAGCAGTCCTCCCTAAATCATTCTTGGAGGCAAGTGTTACCCTGATACCAAAACCAAAGAAAGACACTACCAAAAGAACTACAGACCAATCTCACTCATGAACATTGATACAAAAATTCCCAGTAAAATACTGGTAAAGAGAATGCAGCGAATGGTCAAGAAGATAATACACCATGACAAGTGGGATTTAGATCAGGAATGCAGGGATGGTTCAACATACCAAATCAATAAATGTAACACAACACATCAACAGAGATAAAAATAAAAATCACATGATCATCTCAATAGGCACAGAAAAAGCTTTTGATAAAGTCCAACACCTGCTCATGATAAAAACCCTACAGAAACACAGAATAGATGATATGTGCCTAAGTCTCATAAAAGGCCATTTATGACAATCCAACAGCCAACATTATACTACTAAATGGACAAAAACTGAAAGCCTTTACTCTAAAATGAGGAACAAGACAAGGATGCCCACTATCACCACTCCTATTCAATGTAGTTCTAGAAATATTAGAGCAATCAGACAAGAGGGAGAAATAAAAGGAATAATAATAGGAAAAGAAAAGGTTAAATTATCATTATTTGCAGACGCATGATACTTTACATAGAAGACCTCAAAAACTCCATTAAAAGGCTACTAGAGGTAATAAACAAAGTCAGCACTCAAAAGTCAACAACAGTCCTGTACACAAACAAAAAACTCACTGAGAGAGAAATTATGGAAATACCACCTTTTACAATAGCATCTAAAAAATTGAGATACTTAGAAATCAACTGAACCAAGAATGTAAAAGATCTGTATGCTGAAAGTTATTCTACTCTTAAAAAGGAGATTAAAGAGGATATTAGAAAATGGAAGGATATTCCTTGCTCTTGGTTAGGAAGAGCCAACATTGTGAAAATGGCCATACTCCCAAAACTTATACAGATTCAGTGTAATCCCAATCAAAATACCACCAATATACCTTACAGATCTAGAAAAAATATTCCTAAAATTCATCTGGAAACAGAAGAAACCTGAAATAGCAATGGTGATTCTGGGAAACAAAGGTAAGAGAGGAGGCATCTCAATTCCTGACTTGAATCTATACTACAAAGCCACAGTAATAAAATCAGCATGGTACTGGCAAAAAAAAGTAGACCTGAGTATCAATGGAACAGTTTAGACAATGCAAACACTACTACAAAGACACTCAGCCACCTTATATTTGACAAAGGGGCTAAACATGTTCACTGGAAAAAAAGCCTCTTTAATAAATGGTGTTGGAAACATTGGCATTCCACATACTGAAGTCTGAAAATAGACCCATACCTATCACCATACACTAAAGTCAAAGTGGATCAAGGATCTAAATATTAAAACAGAAGCACTAAATCTACTAGAAGATAAAGTAGGTTAAAAACCTTGAAGATACAGGGGTAGGGAAGAATTCATGAATAAAATACAAACCGCACAGGAAATACTTCAAAGTATCAACAACTGGGATATCATATTACTATAAAGTTTCTGCACTTCAAAAGGAATCACCAACAAAGTGAAAAGAAAACCTTCAGAATGGGAAAGAATTTTAGCCAACAATTTCTCAGATAAAGAATTTATATCCGGGACATATAAAGAACTGAAAAACATCAAGCCCCAAATTGAAAGACTCCCTCCAAAATGAGCATCTGAGATGAACATACAGTTCTCAGATGAAGACATACAAATGGCAAATAAATACATGAAGAAATGTTCACCATCACTGGTGATTTGAGAAATGCAAATTAAAACAGCATTGAGATTTCATCTCACCCTGGAAAGAATGGCTGCCATCAAGAAAACAATAGATAACAAATGTTGGTGAGGATGCGAGGTAAAAGAAACACTTCTCCACTGTTGTGGAAGTGCAGACTGGTGCAACCACTGTGGAAATCAGTATAGAGATTCCTCAAAACTAGGATTGGAAGTTCCATTCAATCCAGCTATTTCCCCTCCTGAGTATTTTCACAGAGCAATTGAAAATGTCATGTCACAGAGATATATGTATACCATTGTTTATAGCAGCACAATTTGTAATAGCTAAATCTTGGAAACAACCAAAATGCCCATCAACTGCAGAGTGGATGAAAAAAATGTATTTTTATACAGTGGAATACTTCTCAGCTATAAAAAGGATGATCTTGAGGCCTTTATAGGTAATTGGAGGCAACTTGAAAATATCCTCATTAGTGAAATAAACAATACTTACTTACATGAGTAAACATCACATTGTCTCTCTAGTTTAAAAAAAAAAAACTGAAAGAATAATGGGATCCAAAAAATATAAAAGATACTGTGAAAGCAAAAGAGAAGGAAAGTGCTCTAAAAAGTATAATGGTGTGTTTAGTGTGTAAGATAGATGACCATATTATTGAATTTCTGTTGGAACACTGAACAGAAGGTTTTGCATGTCAATGTTTGAGTGTCTAGCCACTATTTCTGCTTTGATTTTATGACTTTGGCAACTATTTTTTAAGATGAAAATGAGAAATGTAACAACTAGCAATTGTATGATGATAATTTTTTTTGAGTTTGGAATTGTTCTGCTCTTCTGTTTTTCTATTTTCTTTAATTTTATTTTCTTTATTTAAAAAAGAGAACAATATGCAATATAACTACTATTGTTGAATTTCTTTCATTCTGTTTTGAAGTCCTGTATTGTTATTGTTTTGAATCTACTGTTGTTGTTTATGCCTTTTGCTTTTTACTTTCTTTTCTGACTTTTCTGTTTTTTAAATAAAAAATAAACATTTACATCAAAAATAAAATTAAATTATAAATTTGTATTCATGATATTTTTTCTATAATTCTAGCATTAAGTTAATTCTGTTTTCATAAATTGAACTTGGTTGGGGGACCAGGAATAAGCTCAACAGAACACTTGCCTGGCAAATGAAAAGTCTTGATTTTGATTCCTGTTACCTAAATAAATAAATGAATAAAATGAGTTTGGTAAACAATCTCAAAAAAATAAATACACATATGTACTTTTGTGTACTCTGGCAAATTTCCAGTTGCCAGTATCCTTAGCTATTGATATGCTGTACTTCCTATAAAAACACCTGCTGGGTGTGCTAATTCTTAAGCATATGGTCCATTTTCTAGAATTTGTCCCATTCAGGTTGCTGACTTAATGGCTTACCTTTTATTTATATTTTATTTATTTTGTATATACAAAGTTTAGTCTAGAAATATTGTGACTGTTTACTTTTACTTTTTTTACAGTAAATGAAAGGTAGCTTTCTGTAATTATTTCTCTGTACAGTATAGCATCAAATATTTGATCTAACATGAAGCATAAAAAGATTTCAGCAATCTTATTACTAGGTATTTAAGGTTTCATGAATTCCCCATTTTTCGCACCCTTGAACAGAGCTAACTAAATTGACTAAAACAGCAAGTTATAATGATGTAATAATCTAAGACAACATTTATAAAAATACCTAGGAATTGATTTTAGAGATATTCAATGGTGTAGGAAGTGTCATTGAAATATACCAAATATTACTGCCCAGCGCCATCCAATGGAAATACGGCCTACCAACAACATTGCAGTGTTTCCAGTTCTACTTGATCTGGCACTTTTACTTCTGGTCAGTCCCCAAGGTCTAACTGACCATGAAAAAGAAATATTTTGAATCAATTCAGGACACTGAGGCAGCCATGATAACACAACTAAAGACACTCCCAAAAGGGAGTTCCACAACTGCTTCAGAAAATGGCAAGAAAGCATAAATGTGTTCAAGGCAAGGATAGTATACTGAGGTAGATTAGTGGTAATGTGTCTTTTACTAGTGGAGCTTTTTCTGAGACAGTACCAACATGTATGCATGTTAAAAACGTGTTCCCAGATGAATGTCATAAAAGTGTGGACTTCAGACCAGGAAAATACTTACCTTTGTCTGGCTGTAGGCTCACCTTCAATCTGTTTTAAGCAATTCTAAAAATTATTTTTATTAGGAGCATAGTTTTATAAAAATATACTCAGATCTTAAGAGTTGTTCTCTGTTTCCTATTTTTAAAATAAAATCTCCAATTTAGATCAAAAATCTGATGGCTTAAAATATCTTTATTTTTGATGTTGAGAGAATTGAGAAATTGATAAATAGACAAATAAAGCAGATGTTCATGCCTTATAATAATGATACATTAATATTCATGAACTAGTAATAATATCCTAATATATAACATGAAAGGAATCTAAGCCAATTCTGTTATAGTATCACTAGCAGGCAGGTTGTATCATTCAAATTTTGTGTATAGGTCTGAATATTTGTTTGGTCACAAATCACTCCAAGCAGATAAAACATCAACATGATCAGTTCTGTTCATTCATATCATAATGTATCATTTATTTTTATGTCCCCACTTAGGCTCTTTTTTTTTTATCATGAATGGGTATTGAAATTTGTCAAGTGCTTTTTGTCTTTGCTTTTTCTGAGTCTATTGAGATGATCCTGTTGATTTTGTCCTTGGCTCTGTTGATGTGGTACATTACATTTATCGATTTACATATGGTGAACCATCCCTGCATTTCTGGGGTGAATCCTACATGATCATGGTATAATCTTCTTGATGATTTTCTGCAATCTGTTTGGCAGTACCTTATTAATGATATTTACATCTATATTTATTAAGGAGATTGGCTTGTAGTTAGAATAAGAGTTAGATTTAGCATGTAGGGTGTTAAAGAGAATGAATGGGTGGGTTAGGGGAGAGAATAGCTCCCTGGTCACTCACCCTGTTGTGTCCCTGGGAAAAACATTTCTAGGCTGTCTTATCTTCTGTTTGGAGAGAGGCCAGTAAGTCAAGGCCCAAGTCTATCCTCTGTGGCATGACTCTGCCATGCTATTCTGATCCTGTTAGCTGAGAATTTCTCAAAATGGCACTTCCTGTGTAGGATGTAAGATGAAGCCCTATCAGACTTTTCTGCCTGTTTTAACCTTCTATGCATGTGTTGTTTGATTTACAAGTCTCATCTTTGAAATTAATTAATTTATTTATTTGCATCACGATGTACATCCCTCCCCTTCTTCTTTTGGTTAACTGTGTTTTAAGTTGATCTTCTTTGATTCTCTCCATTGTATTTCTCTGCTATTTTACAGTGTTGCTCTTTTTGTCTCTGTCTTTGTCTTTGTCTCTGTCTCTGTCTCTGTCTCTGTCTCTGTCTCTGTCTCTGTCTTTGTCTTTGTGTGACCATGTCCTATGTGTTCATCAGTGTCTATAGGATTTTTCTTCTTGAATTAGGTTCATTTTCTGGTATCAGTAAATCTGTGTCTTCACAGATCAGTAAATCTGTGTTCAAAATTAGGAATTTTGAACTGTAGTTTTTCAAATAATTTTCATTAATTGTACTCATTCTCCTTCCTTTCTACCACTTTGGAGGTGCATGTTAGAGCTTGTGGTATTGTCTCACAGTTCTATGCAAGTTGTTGGATTTTCCCCTTATTTCTCTGAATTCAAGTTGCATTATTTTTGTTGAGCTGTTGAACTATTGATCTATCACCCATGAATGCTGAAATTTGATTTTATATAATTTTCATGTGTTAAAATTTATTTTCATTTTTTAAAACCATTTAGTAAATTTAATAATTCAAAACCATTTTGACCATGACAGGCAGGGAGTCTAAGTCTACCAGTCTCTAACTTAATCAGATATATAATAGGGATAATTAGAAGGTAGGCCCTTTCTTTCCTTTCAACATTACTTTTGTATGATGTGGTATTTTGGAGAGAATCCTAGTTAAAAACCTAGAAAGAGTCCACAAAATTTTAAATTGCTTCTTTTTAATTTTTGTTTAATTTCCAAGTTCTTTACTATTTTATTACATATCCTGTGTATAAACAGATATTTGAACCTCTGTGTTTGTATAGGTTTTTACATTTTTCCTGGCTTTTTCAGTGGTTTATAGTGTAAATCTTGGTCTAAAGTACCTCGTTTCCCTTGTCTAAAGCGTAAAAATCTCTCAAAAATATCAAAATGACAACTCTTGCTTGTCAGACTATATTTTTGATGAATAGCATTTGACAGTATGTTGGGGGCAGTGGAATTCAGTATAAAGTAGTATTCAAATGAAAATCTTGTTTTAAAAATCATCTCTATGGATATATAACTTATGTACAGTACATTTGGCAAAGGTTTTAGGTATATAGTTTAATGGAGGATTGGAGATATAACTCAGTGGTGGTGTCTACTTAGCTTGTGCTAGGCTCTACATTCAATTCATAGCAAACAAAGAAATGAAGAGATGGAAGGAGGCTGTATAGAAGGCTAGGAGCAAAGAATTAAACATTTCCATAACTCAAAGAGTTGCTTCTTTTTTCCTTTGCAGTCAGTCGTCAACAACTATGATTCAGGCAAATATTGGTTTGCTTTCCAGAATTATAGAGTAGCTCTCCTTTCCTAGAACTTCACATAAATGCAATCATTTTCTATATATATACTGGATATACAGAGTAACCTGACTTTATGAGCTCACCAAAACATTTTGCAAGCACCAAGTTCCTTTGTTGTAAGTTGCTTTTTGTTGCCATTATTCACTTTTCTGAATATGTAAAAAAAATTACTCATTATCTTATGATAGACATTAGGGTTGCTTTAGTTGAGTACTTTAAGTAGATATGCTTCAAAAATTTTATGATGAATCTTTCTTCTATGTTTTTATGTCTGTTAACACCTAAAAGTGTAATTATTGAGTAATAAGGTAGGAGTATGTTAAGTTTAGAAGAAACATCCAAAATGGGTGCATTTCTTTGAATTTTTGCCAGCAACATAAAAGGACTCTAGTTGTTCCACATTCTTATTGTATTAATAATCTTTTAACTTTAACATTCTGATCCAGGTGTTTACCTTAGTAGGAGAGCACTTGCTTCATGTGTGCAAGGGCCTGAGTTCAATACACAGCAACACACACATATATACATGTGTATATATTCTAATAATTTTAGTATTCTGATGGGTATGAAGTACTATCACATTGTTGTGATATTAATTAGCTCTTTGCTAATTAGTGACAATACTTTTGGATTTTTATGCACTTTTGGATTTTCTTATTGACTATATTTTGTTAAGTTTATAAAATAATCTCTTAAGATCGATTTTAAAATATGAATTTTCTATATGTTCTACATACAAATAATATTGTTGCATATAAATATTGTAAAAATGTTTTCCCAGATTGTAGTTTACTTTTGTACTTTTTAAATGATGCCTTTGAAAGAACATATGTTTGTAATTTTATTGAGTCCAGTTTTTATTTCTCATATAGCAAGTGCTTTTTGTAGCTAATCTTTGTTTACAATGGCTGTGAAGATATTCTCACATGCTTTCTTTTAATGTATTTGTAACATTAATATTTAGAATTAAAGATCATGCTCTTGCATTTTAAAATTCAGTGTCCCTTGATTAATCTGTCAGAGAGTGATTGTCGACTGTTTGCCACATGGTATTTCAGAAGATAAAATAGATCAGTGGCTCTCTAGTGTATTTTAAATCATACTTATGATGAATTTTTATTTTAGGAGTTTTACTTGTTATATCTTTTACTGTACCACAGTTAGGTTTCAATCTGTATTTCTAGTGAAGAAAACTACACTAACATATAAAATAAATCATGAATAAAACATTTCAATCTAGCCTTTCTCTTTCTCTTCCTTCTTTCTACCTCTTTCCTTTTTTAAGTTATCTTTCTTCCTTTCTTTTCACTCTATTTCGTTTGTCCTTGTTTCACTTCTCTTTTCTTTTTCTTTCAAAATAATACTTGAACCTATTTATTATGGTGTTGTGTAGTTTCCTGAGATTTTTTTACATACTGACTTATTCCCTAAGTAGTAATCAGTTCTCCAGAGAGTTAATAAGATGCTCTTTTATAATAGCATACTTGCCTCACTAGTGTTGTGCATCTTAGCAATACTGTGTTTGATGTTTGTTGTTTTATTATGCTACAGGAAATTACTTGAGAAAGATTTGGAACTCATAGAAATCTGTAACTCGTGGCTAATTTACATGATTAGCTCTCGGTAGTATGATTTATGTAGAAAGTAATTCTCTAAATTCAAGAGAGAATTGGAAATTTTGCACTGTAAAATGAAACTCCTTCATGCACTTATGACAAAAAATGTTTGAAAGGACAATAGCATAGCCAAAGTTTTATGGTAAATGAAAATACATCCTATTTTCCAGTTATAGGGATACTATCATTTTGGAGTCTAAGATTTCTGAAAGAAGCTTGCTATAATGTAGACTTTAATATCCTATAAACAGTAACATTGCTGAAATTTGTTTTCTAGCATCTTGAGGTTATAGCTTCTTAGTATGCTATTGATTAAATGGTCTGAATGAAATGTCCCTTATGTCTGTTTTATCACAGTCTCAGATGCATCTTAAAGGACATGTACTCAGTATATTCTTGTTTAGACTAAACAACTGCCTCTTCCTCATTTCTTTTTTGTTTTTGTTTTTTGTTTGTGCTGTAGGATAAGAAATGGATTCTCAACCATGAAGATATTGCATTGGGAGAATTACTGGGCAAGGTACATGAAAACTGACCTAAATGACTGAAGTTTCTTGTATTTACTATGAACACTTTCTTTACTTATATTCCAGCACACAGTAAGGCACCTTATAAGTAACCTAGGAACACAGTATCATTTCTCTTACAAACTGTCATGTCCACTGAAATAAATGTCTTTAAAAGGCATATGGAGAACTCTTGTTTTCTAAAAATAGTATGTTTTCCCCAAAAGAACCAAAACCAGTATAATAAAACCAAAACTATTGAACTGAGATTTGTATAGAAACTGAGATAAAGTTTAAATAAATACCTAAGAGTTCTGTTTTGTTTCTGGTTAAATATAATAGTTCAGAAAAGTGAGGTATAACTCCTTGAGAATTCAGAATTGTTCATAGAATTACAGTATATAACAACACTGGGCTTATTATATTAGCCTAAAACATAAGGACAAGCCACATGTTTCAATATCAGTATCTGTTTTGTAACTCTATTAGTGGTCAGAGAAGACAGCTTTATATAAAGGATGTTTCTTTTCTTTCAGTTGAGTTAGAAACTTATTTCACAGGCCTTATTGAATTGTATTATATCAAACATAGAGACATTTGATATTTAAAATAAATTATTTTCAAATTTATTAGTAATATTTTACTTATACTTGAGGTCTAGTAAAACTTTGTCATTGACTTACTTAGTGATACTTTCATGTGAAAGTTTGAGTTGAGTTTAGCTTTATGATGTACTGTGAAAAATACTGTAAAATACACTTATTTTGGGAAAGGTATCACCTATCAGGGACAAATAATCATTACTGAGTTTAACTCAAGCTCAACGTTTCGCACGAATCAATGAGTGACTATTTTTGACTGAAATGTAAATTCAGTGAATTGACTTTTTTCCATTTTAAAAAGATCTCTAATATATGTTGAAGAAAATAAATCCTTGTTGAAATAATCTACTTTGGGAAAATCTTAACACTAATTATTTTAAAATATGGTGTCCAAATGAAAGGATTAAGTTTTTTGGAGACTGCTAATACATTTAATTAGTCACTTATAAAAAACCTCAAGCTAAAAGCAGCAGCTGATATGTATATTTACTGTGATGTTCCCCTACTTCTTAAGGTAATATTTCTTCTTTCTATTGCTAGAGGTAATGCAGTGGCAGTAATAGGGTAAAAAATTATTACAAAGGAATGAATTTTCATGAAAATACAATTTAAGAAATTATAAAACAATTTATTGAAATAAAGAGAAAATATTAAGGACACAATTTAGTATGAAGAAAAATTTTCAATTAAAGAAAAATATTTCAATTATGATGTCAAGTTTATTCTGTAAACTATGGCTTATTAGTTAAATTTAGGTTTTTAGTAAGGTTGCTTTAAGAATAATTATTTTCTCAGAGACTAGGCAATAACATGTCCGTCTCAATAAATTTAATAATTTTTAATAAAATACTGATATTTTAGGAAAGTGTTGCTTAACTTCATCTAATATTTTTAAATACTACAACAACATGATTTGTCACTTAATATTTTAATACCTTTTCTAAAAGAATATTTATAGTGTACTGGCTGAAAGTGCCTAGATAATTGAAAAGAATCAACCATAATTCATATCTTTATGGGGTTTGGAGTTAACTGTATTAAAGTAATGGCAGAAACTCTGATTTTTTATTCTGCACTATAGTCTCAGTAGACTGTGGTTGCTATATAGTTGATAGTCAATAAATATCTTATTCAGTCAGCCAGTATTTGCTGAATGCCTATTATATGCCAAGTACTCGTTTTCCCACTTGGGATAGATCAGTGAACAAGCATACAGAAATCATTTCCTTTCTGGAATGTGTGTTCTGTTAATAGGGAAGATAGAAAAATGTGATATGGATAAATAGTAAATTGTACAATATTAGAGAGTGCTAAGTCCTATAAGAAATGGTTTGGAAGTGCTAGTAGTTGAAATTTCAGTTTTTAAATAGTCATTTTGGACATTGTGTTAAAAATGGGCTGATGAGTTGAAAGGTTGGAGGCCTTTGCACTTAAGTTACTAAAAAATGAACTAGAACAGGGTGGTGACATGGAGACAGTAAAAAATGCTGAGTTCTAGATATATTGTTTAGTTGAATCAGTTAATATCCTGATGGAATCTACATAGGGATTGAGAGAGAGTAAAGTGGGCTGTAAGTATAGCATGTTTCGGGGAACAAAATTAGGTGTTCAGTTTTGAATATATTGAATTTATCTGTTCGCCTTCTCTGTGGAGATGGCAAAGAACAGTTGGTTATTAAGTGTGCCTTTTGAAGAGATTTCTGTGTAAGAAGGATAGAGTTGGTCATTTGGGGTAATGTAGGTGACATTTAAAGCCATAAGATTAGAATAGGGAAGTAGTTTAGGATAGAGTGCTTGCCTAGTACATGTGAACTCTGAGTTCAATTCCCAATACTAAAAAATACATAAAACCATAGGATGAGATGAATTCAGGAATAGAGTGTGAGTCTCAGGGAGGGCACTCAGACCCAGAATTCAGCCCTGGTCACTCCAACATTAGGGGATGGGTAAAAGACAAGCAATCCTCAAATGAGGTTAGGAAAGAACAGCCAAATAAGAAGACTTGGAAGACAAGAATACAAATTATGCCAGGGAGAAGAGAGAGAGATCAGTAGTGGCAAATGCAGAGAAGTCAAATGAGATAATGATCAAGAATTAACCTATGGATTGGCAGTGAAGAAGTCACTGGTTATTTCACTGAGCAGTTTCCTTTTGAAGTACATTAGGTGACAAGTTGGAATGGATTTAAGAAAATAGGAGGAGAGTAATGAGAGATAGCAAGGATGTAACTCTTTAAAATTTTGTTGCAAAAGGAAGCTGAGTCATGCAAAAGAGTGATTTTTGTGCTATTGTTTAACCTGAGAGAAATAATAACATGTTAGTTTGCAGTAGTGAATTTTATAGTGAAAATTTTATGATACAGGAGACAGAAATGAGAATTGCAAGGACAGTATATTTGAGTAGGTAAGAAGAGATGGGTTTCAGTCCACAGTTGAGGCCTGACTTTAATGGAAATACAGTGGTTCATTTTTATCATAGCCAGGAAGATTTGTAGGTGAATAAATTTGTGACCAAGAATCCAGAAGTTCTATTGAGATCACTTTTGGGTACTTTACCCCCAATAAAGTTAGAAGCAACATCATAAGCTCAGAATGATTGTCAGAGACAGGAGAGACAGTAGGAGGAAACCAGCCATTTGGGAGCATGGGAGTGTGAGTGGGGCTAGAAAAACAAGTGGTCTTGAGTGCTCTGAAGTACTTATTTTCATGAAGTAAGGGCTTCCTAACATTTTATATTCATGCATATTAAAGATAAATCAGTTAACAATATTTTTCAGCCGTGTTTAGCTTTGTAGGTGCAGAGTAGGCAGAGTCTGAGAGAAATTTTATTAGGATTAGACTTACTTCGGGCAGTGTTAGTGACCATTTTAGTTTTCTATGATACAAGCAGCCCACTATCGCACCCATGCCATAGGTTCACCACAATTGGCCAAGAGAGTCCTACAGCTAAAGAAAATAAAGATGTAGAGTGAAGATGGTTTGTCAGTTATAATTACTGACCATGAGATTTAAGGTGAATACAAAAGGAGGAAAGAATATTAAGGGGATTGTACAAAAAGTAATAAAAGGAGTAATGTAAAATGTGTTAGGCTACAAAGATTCCTACAAGGTGAAAGGAATTTTGAAGTTTGGTATAAGAAGAAATAAGTTAGAAAAATGGAAGCCGGCACTGTAGTTTCCATTTGACCCAACTGTTCCCCCTGTTAGTATCTTTCTGAAACAGTCATCATACCATAGTGATACATTCACAGTATATAGCCACACAATTTATAATAGCTAAGTTTGGGAAGCAGCCCATATGCCTATCAAGAGATGAATGCATTAAAGTAAATGGGTTTTTTTTTATGTAGACTACTACTGTGCCATAAGGATAAAGTGCAACATTTTCAGGTAAATGGATGTCTCTCAGACTGTGATTTTAAATGAAATAAATTAGACACATAAGTTTAAGTATAAATATCACATTGTTTCTCTTGTGTGAGAAAGTCAAAGAATAAATAAGGAGCAACATCAATGATAGATATTAAGGAGTAAGAAGAACTTTTTCAAATGGGAAGGGGAAGAAAGAGAAAAAGATTTAAAGAGCAAAAATAATTGAAGAGAAAATAAAAATAGAGCTTTTATGAGGAGAGAAAGATTTGGAGGGAGGGGAGAATAAGGGGACAGAAAAAAGGAAACACAGGTTTTAAAGGTTAAAAAATCTTCATGAAGGAGGAAGTGTCAGAAATAGAACTAAAGGTTAGGTAGCATTTTCTCTGGCAGGAGGGGAGGCTTTTCCATAGAGCTAAAACATATAGATTACATAGATAGATAGATAGATAGATAGATAGATAGATAGATAGATAGATAGGAAAGGCAAGGCAAGGCATGACACGGCACATATTTTGTGATCACATTTGAGTTTTGAATGCATATATATTTGGGGACTATGCTATGAAACTACACAGAGTAGAAAGTAGACGTAATTAAAGAATGGATGCTGAGCAAGGCAGTAATATAATGTGTTTTTTTCTTAGCAAAATTAACCTGGCATTGGTGAAATAGTGTGTTAGAGAGGTAAACAACCAAAGATGAGAACAGTTTAGGTGAGAAACTGGGATCCTAATGAAGCAAGCTTTGCTGAGATGCAAGGAGCAAGGCAAAAAGGGTCATGGAGGGAGTGACTGGAAACTTACGTGGAGAATGATGCTGTAGTTCTCGTAGCTTAGCCATGAAAAGCTTAAACGAGTAAGGTAATATTTTAAAATACATTGAATAATAAGTGCCTGAGAACCTTTCAGATAAAGGCATACCATGTATATACTAATATCTTCTATTTCTGTTATAATTAATAAACTGACAATTATGGGAGAAAACATTCTAAGAATAACAGGAAGTAAATGTACCAGAATGCAGGGTGCTTTACGTAGTATAAAACACTTCATTACATGTATGTGTGTCTGTGTGTGTGACAAAGATTTACATGCTGTCATGCATCCCAAACAATGAATGTATTGTAATTTCAGGGAAATTTTGGTGAAGTATATAAGGGCACATTAAAGGATAAAACTGCTGTTGCTGTTAAAATGTGTAAAGAAGATCTTCCTCAGGAATTGAAAATAAAATTTTTACAAGAAGCCAAGTGAGTTCTCTAAAGTAATACATTTAGATATATGATTATATACATCCTATCTCCTTTGAGTATTATTGCTTTGATTCTCTAAATATTTCTTTAATGAGAATCAAATTTCTTCTTCAGTTTAGTGTCTGGCATTTCTTCAACAGTCTCCTCCTTATTTCTTTTCTAATGTGTCTTCTAAGATGTTATTTTCTATTTTTAGCTAGAATTTAATGTCCTACTTTTCTATTCCTATATTATAGATATTAAAACAATTCTGGTAGTGGTGAAAATATAATATATTTTTAAAAACACAAAACAAATACAAAAGTGCTTTGGACAGGGTAAGATGGATGGGCATAATAGATTTGAGAGGATAAAAGAATGGATGAGAAGAAGAATACAGGGACCCATAGGTATTGTAGTGTCCAGAGAAAGTGCTGTGAAGAACAGAAGTGATGACTGAAAAACCTGAGGCCCGATGTATGGATCAGTTTAATGTTTATTTCTTTATTCATCATCTAAAATAAATATTGATGGCAATGGTAGTTGGATGCATTCATTAAAACTGTATGCTCTTTTCATGTACATTATAGGAAATTCAGAAAAATTCTGATAAATTTTAAGTCCTGTCACAATTAAAACAGTTTCATTTTATGATTTTTCACAGGTATTCTTAAGACACAATGCTATGTCTAACATTATTTTCAAAAATACTTAAATTGTTGCTTTCTAACTTATGTATTTTATTGCAAAGTACGGAGTTTAATTTTCTCCTTCAAAGTGAAATGATACATTTTATCTCAAAGATGAACAGTTTATGCGAATTTATGCGTGTCTTTTGGTAGACTCCACAAAGATATATTTAGACATTTCATATTATCAAAGTTTGTTTAGCTTTGTGAAATTTCTTTACTATCCATCTTGCCACCTAAGAAATGGCTTTTTTGGTTAAAGTCAAATATTTCAAAAATCTTGTTTTTAATCTCTCTTAGAAATTAGATGCTCAGAGTTATTGACAGATATTTTCTCTATTTTGAGAATTTTTCCTAGTCTTTCATTCATAAATAATTACAAAGTTTTAAATCCAAAAATGAGTTTCTTAGGGCTTTTTCTGTTTTAGCTATGCATGTAAAAATGTTTTGTCTTTATCCAAAATTATTTTTTCATTCTTTAGGAAAGAATACTGTAGGAGCAGATTTATAACTGTATCAGTAGGGTTAAACTTTGCCAATAGAAATAAGCAGGACAGGTATCTAAGGGAATCTAATCTACTTTTGGCTTATGTGTGGAGTCCTATCGATTAGTCTGTCATACATTTATAACTTCTGATAGCCTTTATTCAAACTAAATCTTCTGTTTCAACGTCAGCCTGTGTTGCTACTCTGTTACTCAATTATTTTTTAAATTTGTTGCCAACTTTTTCAAAATTTTTGTGTTTCCACTTTTGAAATTGAGTGTATTCTTCAAGAAAATATTTAATTGTTACAGAATCTAGTGAAGTACACTCTACAGTATTCAGCAGTATGATATAATTTTTTTCTGGTGGTGGATCAAACCAAATACTTTGAAGGGAGTTTACATATTTGTACGTTCTAGGTTAACACATTATTATTAATCACTCAGAGTGGAAAACTTTAAATGAATATTTAATTGAATTAAGTAGCACAAACTCATTTGTACCTATCTTATGTTTCCAATATTTATTAATAATTTTATAATTCATCCCACTTATCATAATTGCAGCTATGCTAATGTTTTAAAAATTGAATTATGACTATAGTATACTCTTCGTATACATTATTCATTGTTATAATTTAATGCTTTTTTCATTTTTATTCATATGATAAGAATTCTTGTATTTTTCTCTCATCCAGAATTCTCAAGCAATATGATCATCCTAATATTGTCAAACTTATAGGAGTTTGCACACAAAGACAGCCTGTGTATATCGTTATGGAACTGGTTCCAGGTAATGTGATTTAAGAGGTTTTCATGATAACATTTTAATGTCATGTTTTATGGATTTCTTTTTAATTTTCAATCTCTAATTTCTCTGTGTAAATTCTCCAAGGATTTTGTTTAAAATTTACCTGATAACAAAGAGCTTGTATATATACCCAGTATTTTTATAGGCTATGACACCTTGTTGTTTTCTTGAAAATGTCAGCTAGCATTCTTTGGAGACAGATTTATTTGAGTGTAGTTGCACATGAAATTCAATTATATATAATGTGAAAGCTTTTTAGAAAAGTCTACTTAGTGTGACTTTATAACACTGATAGTTTTGATATTTACTACTTCATAACATTTTAAAATACCTTTCCACACATTTTCTTAAATATATGTGTTTAATATAATAGTGCTTTGGGTCACTGACAGACTTTTCATACGTGGACAAACAAGGTGATCAGTCTAGGAATTTCTCCTGGTATTTGTTTCTGGTGACTTTCAGTGTCTTCAGATATTTTGGCTAGCAACTTGTGACAACACAGAAAGCTGTCAAACTCTCTGGGATGTTTTTGGCTTTTCTCATTGTCCATCTTCCTGTTGTAGAAAATAGGTATAGTTGGATCTCAATATGCTTTACAAATATAGTATTTAGTAATTGAAAAATTTTGCTTTACTTTTTGTTTTCACCACTAATAATATCCACTTTAAAAGAAAAAATTTAAAGAAAAGTGAAAAAATTATTTTAACTTTAAAATTTGTGAAGTAAACATAGTATTATAGATTACCCATTATTTATTATCTATATAGTTGTTCTACTATGTCCTAGTCTCTTTTCTCATTGATGAGGTACTATATGAAATACGTGCAACTTAAAAGAAGGAAGTTTTATTATGCCTCACAGTTTGTACAGTTTCAGTCCATAGGCCGTGGACTCCAAGGCAGAACAGCATAGCATGTTCAAGGTCATGGCTGAGGTGAAACTGCTTACGGCATGTTGCACAGAAGGGTGAGGGCGAGAGGGGAAAGAGGGAGAGACATACTGATCAAGGGAAGGAGATAAAGCTTCCCAGGCCATGCTTACTCTAACTTGCTTCTTCAGATCATAATCCGGTAACTCCCATAATCCAGTCACCCAAACCCGCACCTATAAACTCATGAAGTTTTGGGATATAAACCTTATCCCAAGGTATAAACCATAACATACTATTTAGGATTATTAATCCATTTCATCCTATTACTTTTATTCCTACTGGAATATTGCCAGTATTAACATCATTTAATCATCTTTTTAATGATCTTCATTTTCTTTAGACAGTATTGCCTGTTAGGTAAGGTATTGTTGCAGTGGTTTGCAAAGTTTATGATGTGCATCTTCATGGCTTGCATTATTATTAGAAAAAGATGAGAGAATATAGTCCAAAATTTTTATAACAATTGAATATTAAAATCAGATATGCAAAACCTATAAAAACATTAATATTCACATAGGTGCAGATGAAACCCCTTATTAGTAAGAAATGGCACTGAGAAACTTAGATCAGGGAGGTATAGCTAGCTTGATAAGGAAAGGTGACTTGTTTTATCACAGATGGTTAAAGGAGCATACATGTAAATTCCACATTGCAAATCTAAATTGAATAAGACAAAAGAGAAGTTTGCTTTGTATGAAAGCCAGGAAAATGTTTATCTAGATAATAACAAGTAACTTTTACTGATATTTTTGAATGAATAAAACTCCATTAGAAATACAATGAAAAGTAGAAAATTATAAGTGAAAGTTTTTGACTCAGCATTCTAATTATATCCCAAAGCTGATTGCTTTTTCTTTACTTGTTTTTAGCTGTGGTCTCTCTCTCTCTCTCTCTCTCTCTCTCTCTCTCTCTCTCTCTCTCTCTCTCTCAATGTTAAGATATTTAATGTAGGTACCTTAATTTACACCAGTGTTTTTAATTACAGGAAAAATCATTTTAATGTCAGATCCTTTTTTCTCAATATTACTTGGGGTGGTTTTATTGTCATAATCATTCATATACTTCTACCTTTTCCTTGTAATGGTTATAGAGTATTCTATTTTTTAGAGTTACATATTTGTCCAGTAAGTCTTTTATCTCTGAATACTTCATTTCTTTTTTCTTTTGTAAACATTACTGAATAAATTTGGACTCATTATAAGAATCTTTTGGAAGTAAATTGGACACTTAATGGGATTGTGTATTTTGATTTATGGTAAATATCTTAGCTTCTTATTTGATGCATAGCATATTATCATGATAAAGAAACTTTTTTAAAAATTCATTATTTAAAAGTTATGTAATTTAGAAGTTGAGACATATTTGACTGCCTCAACTCAGCTCAGTTTATCATGAAGCCAAATAAAAATGTCAAACTGAGCTCTTATTTGGAGACTCTGGAAAAAGAATCTACTACCATGCTCATTCAGCTGTTGGTAGAATTCTGTTCCTTGCAGCTATTAGTCTGAGATTCTCATTTCTTTCCTTGCTGTCAAGGAAATCTTCTAGTTCCTTAAGGTTGCCTGCATTCCTTCTCATATAATCTCTGCACCTTAAAAGCCATCACTAGCATATCACATCTTTCAAATGTTTTTGACTTCTATTTCTGTTACCTACCAGAGAAAACTCTGGTTTTAAAGTGGTTTAAATGATTATATCAGGCCACCTAGATAATCTCCCTATTTTAAGAGCTGTAGAATATAATTATCAAAGTGATATTTAAACATTCACAGATCCAGGCATTAGGTGGGACTTGGAAGGCCATCTTCGTGTTCTGTCTGCTACAGTAGATTTGGGTAAATTTTCTTAAAGATTAATTGCATTATGGAATCAGAAGCCGCATCATACATAGTTATTTAAGTCCATTGTTTGATCTTGCAATTTAAATGCATCTTTTACCCATTCATGATTTTGTACCACTGTACTTTGGCCATTTGGAAAGTATCAGGACATGAAGTCATACAGATAATCTGAATAGTGACACATTCATTCTACAATAATAAATGATCATATGCATTAGAGTCACAAATAATTTGATCAGAAAAGTAATAAGAGACTGTCTAGCTCATAATGGCAGATGTTTTCCAAAATTTTAATTTTTCATTTGAAGGCTTGGGTTTTATCCCTGGGAACAAAGATTCATTTTTTTCTCTTTAAATAGACTTCATTCATTTTCAAAAACTTACCTGCCAAACCTCTTTCTGTTACCCATAATTTGTTACTGTTTATCCATTTTCTTTAAACTTTATTGATGTGTAGCTGTACAATGAAATTTAATATTTACAACTTATGTGAATATGGAAATTCGCATGTAGCTTCAAAACTACTACCACAGCCAAGGTAATGAACACATCTATCACTAACAGATTTTCTTATGCTTCTTTGTAGTCCCTTTCTCTGGCACTGTCTGTGCCTACACTAATCAATCACTAAGCTTTGGGAGCTGGCACATGAACATATCACATCTTAGTCTTTTTTCTTCATCTTCCCATTAACTTACTATCCCTTTCCTTCTATGCCTAGATTCCCTTACCATCTGTAAAAGGCCTACGTCTGTCTCCTGTAATCTACCATTTGTTTTGTTCTTTAAATTACTTATACTTTGGATTTCTCATAGAAAAAAAATTATAATAGTTAACCTTCTGTATTTGCTTTATTACCCTTATCGTTATGGTCTCATGGTGCATCCTTTTTCCTATAAATGGCGCAAGTTTATCCTTCTTTGTCGCTAAATAATATGCAATTGTGTACTTGTACCTTACTTTCTTGTGTCTGTTTTCTGTCACTCTAAATTAGCTAGGACTTCATAGAATCTTGTATAAATTGAATAATATAATAAGTCCTCTTTCTTGTGTATATTCTTCCACTTACCAATCATTTTGAGATTAGTCTATGTTGTACTGCATATCAATAGTTCAGTTCTTCCTTTAGACTGCTAAGTAGTATTTTATCTATTTAGCTATCAATAGACATTTGGATTATTTTCACTTTGGGGCTATTACAGTGAAGTTGATATGAGCATTCTTGTACAAGTTTTTATATGAATGTGTGCCTTTTTTTCCTTGGATAATACCTCGGAGTAGAATGAATGTGTCATAGTGAATTTATGTCTAAATCTTTAAGACTATCAAATTGGTTTCTAAAATGATCACACTCATTTACCTTAACAACTGTAGTCTGAGTTCTAGTCCTTCCACATCATCATCAATACATGTTCTGATCATTGCTTAACCTTTCTATACTCATGTAAAGGGATTTTAATTTGCCTTTCTCCATTACTAATGACGTTGAGGGGTTTTGGTTGATTAGTGATGTTTTATTTGTTTTTCTTTACTATCACTGGTATATTTTCTTTGGTCAAGTGTCTTCAAATCCTTTGCCCATTAAAAAAGAATTTTTTGTTTCCTTTTAATTGAGTCTTGGTTCTTTATGTATGCCAGATACAAGTCCTTTTTCATCTCAGTCTCTTTCCTACTTTTCCATTTTCTTATATGTCTTCTCAAGAGAAATTGTTTTTAATTTTGATGAGCTTTACTCTATTATTTTATGGATCAAGCTTTCACTGTTCTAAAAAAAACTTGTTGAATCCAATGCCATACAAATTTTTTCTTATGCTTACTACAAGTTTCAAAACATTAAAGTGTATATTAAAGTTTAGGATCAATTTCAAGTTAACTTTTGTACATATTCTGAGGAATGGTTTCAAGCTGGTGTTTTTGACATATGGACATCCAGTTGTTCTAGTACCACTTGTTTCTTTTCTTTTTAGTTTTTGTAAATGTTTGGAGTGCTTACTGATTACCTTCATTGTGGAAGTCAGTGCATGTACATAACACATCTTATTGTTTTTTATTTTCATTCCCACCCCCCCAACTCCATCCATCTCTTGACCCTCTTCCTTTATGCAAAATAGCTGTCTCCTTATTTCCTGTTATCTTTTATTTTATGCCATAATTTACTTACATTTTGTTTCACATAAAAAGAAATCATGTAATATTTAAATTTCTGTGTCTGATTTATTTCACTTAATATTATGGTTTCAATATGCATCCATTTTTCTAAAAATGACTCATCCTTTTTAGCAGACTAGTTCTGCATTGTATGTAAATAATACCACATTTTCTTTGTTCATTTATCTGTTGATGGATATATATGCCACTTAAAAATTTAGCTATTATGAATTGTAGCACATTTGTTTCAATGACGATTCTTTGTTTCCTTACTTACCTTTTATATCAAGCCAAAATCCATTGTTTATGTTCTTATGTGTGGTGCTGTATAAAGACTCAGGTTTTTTCTCAGTCCTTTAAGCTTCCTCCAAATAGCATGTTCTTAATGGCTGTAACTTTGTAACAAGTCTTTACTCTCAAAATAAACCGAAACATAGACCAACTAATTTTTGACAGTCATATAACAGAGAAAGGATAGTTTCTTTAATAACTATTACTGGGGAAATTGACCTTCAATATGAAGAAAAATGGACTTTGATCCTTGACTTATATCCTATAAAAATGAACTCAAAAAAGGCCTAACTATGAGACCCAAATTTATAAAACTCCTAGAAGAGAACCTAGTGGAAAAACTGCTGGACTTTGGTTTTGGGAATTTTTTTTTTAATATCTTACTAAATGCTTAAACTATAAAGTAAAAGTATATAAATGAGACTTTACTCATATGTTTTCTGCCCAGCAAAATAAATAACAAAATAAATGGTAGCCTGTATAGTGAAAAGAAATATATCCAAACTTACTACCTGACAGGGAATTACTGAAAATTTATAAAGAACACAGGTAATCCAATAATAGAAGAACTAGATTACAAATGGAGAGGACACCTCAAGACATTTTTCTGAAGAGTATGTTAAAGAAACCAAATAATGAAAAGGAGCTCAGTATCCTTAATCATCTGGGAAATACAAATCAAAAGTACTATAAGGTACTACCTTACACCCATGATGATGGCTCTAATTAAAAAGTCACAAGAGGACAGGCTGTTTAGATTTCCTCAATGTAGCCTGCCCGGTGTTTGCCAAGGTTTACTTTTATCTCGCTCTTTGCTCTTTTACTCAGCCTCAGCTTGCCCAGCAGAGCCAAATGCTCCCTTGTTCCTCACTTTTATTTTTTAAATAAATTCTGTCACCATCAAAAAAAAGTCAAAAGAACTTTGTTGATGAGAATGTAGAAAAAGGGATATATTTGGTTAGTGGGAATGTAAATTGATACAGATATTATTGAAAACAGTATTTAAAGAAATTAAAATTGAAGTTATCATTTGACCTAGCAATCTCTTTTGGAATATATCCAAAGGAAACAAATTCACCATGTAGTGAAGTATGTGTACATTCTTAGGGTTACTGCAGCATGATTCACTATAGCAAAATAAAGAAGCAATCTGACTGCCCTTGATGGACAGATGGATAAAATTTTATTATTCAGCTCTAAAAAGAAAAAGAATGTCTCATTTGCTGTAATAAGGCTGGGGGATAGTATGCTTAAGTGAAAGACACAGAAAAAATAACATAATCTCACTTATATGTAGAATGAATAAAATACACAGAAAAAACAGTGGTTACAAGGAATGTACAGGTGAGATGTAAGTCAGAGGATGCAAAATAACAGACGTGGGGAGAACAAGTCTAGAGATTTAATAAAGACTGTACATTTTAAAAATTGTATTGCATGTGAAATGTATGTTAAATGAGATTTTAGTTGCCATTGCAGAAGGAAACAACAACAAATAATGAGTGACTGTGTTGAAATGATGAATATACTAATTTGCTTTGCTATATATAAAAATGTTTTACAATTTTTTTGTCTGTTAGAGGTTTTTTGCATTTCCATGCCAGTTTCAGTATTGGTTTCTCAGTTTCAGTGTAAGTGCTTGCTGGAATCTAGACTAGAATTATATTTAATCCATAGGTCAACTTGAGGAAAACGCACTCTTACCAGTAATGGATTTTCTGATCGGTGGACATGGTGTGTCTGTATAGTTACACAGAATTTAAATTGCAAAGGACCTCGGCAAATTCTGCCAAGTTTAGTTTGCAGGAGTTTCCTTGTCATCTTTGTTTTTTAGTGTTTATAATTGTATAACTGATTTTAAAAAATACATAAATTTGCTATGTAAAATATAGGATATACATATCTTAAATTTATATAATATTGTACAGTTAGCACAACACATCATTTAGCATTGTCATTTGTTCTACCAGATATCTCTATTTACAAGTAAGCTAAATGAAGTTCAGGGAGAGAGCTGATGGTGACTTGTCAACATCAGTTAAATATAAAGTGGAAAAAATAGTACTCCTTTTATATCTACTATTGTCATTAAATATGTAATTCAAAATTTGTAAGCCTTTTATGAAATGAGAATATAAATGAAAATTTAAGCAAAATGCCTATACAAGATACTCTTGTAAGCATACAGATTTCCATTCCATAATTTCTTAACCTTGTGCACAGATAAGTAAATAGCTTTTTCACTAAAAAGAAAATTTTTTGTTTGAGTTGGTCTTCTCTACACTGGGAATCAAGCTGTAGAGGGAAGATTGAGAAAACTGGTAGGTTTAAAGTAAGATTTAATAACTAACTAGTGTCTAGTATGCAAACCAATTCTAAAATGTATTATGCATACATTTAATATACTCCTGTTCTTGTCAGATAACTGAGCTCTTTGGAATAATAAGTCCAAAATACATTTAACCAGACTAATGTTTGAGGAGATTATAAGCATTTGAGAATTCAAGTTGAGAATGAATACTCCAGGATGATCCTGTCTTAATTTGCATCATCTCTTGAATTATAAATACTGTGAATATTTGATTGTTTATTTGCTTACTGTTTGCTTGGTAAGTACAAATCAAACAAAAGTCAGTTCCAAATGACATTGGGAAATTCTAAAACTAAACGGAAAATGTCACATATGCTATAGATGATCCTTTATTTTTCACACAAATTGTTCATTACTGAAGAATTCAAATGAAGAGAGCATATATTTTTAATTGGAAAGTTACAATTTAAAGGAATATTTGTGATCTAGAAAACTCATTTGTTTTCATGTGCATGGCTAAATTAGGGCTGCCACTGACATTTAAATAGATAGAGTAAGGACTTTACATGCCAAATATGTCAGTGTCTGTGCAAATCTTGGATAGAAAGAGTGAATTTACCAAGAGATTTGTAACTTTTCCTTCTTTTTCACTTGGATGCTTGCTTTGAGTTCATAATTTACTGGATCTTTGAGAATGTTATATTGTGTGGTACATTTTCCACTCACACAGATGCATGGTTGTTGAGAATCTGCATACCAAATTCATAGACCATTCTTTTATGAATATAGTGCAAAAGTCTTCACAGGATACTAACAGAATGCAATGAATACAAGATACAGAGTGCAACGAATCATCGAAAATATCACACATCCTGACCAAGTAGGCTTCATCTCAGAGATGCAAAGTTGATTCAATATACACAAATCAATAAAGGTGATACATAAACAGGAGCAAGGACAAAAGTCACATCATCACTCAATAATGCAGAAAAAGTCTTTAACAAAATCCAGCATCCTTTTATGATTAAAAACTCTGAAGAACATAGGTACAGAAGGACCTTATCTCAATCGTGTAAAAGCTATTTGTGATAAAACTCTCATCCTACTGAATGGGGAAAACTGAAAGCTTTTCTAAAATCAGGAATAAGACAAGGATATCTGCTGCTACCACTCCTGTGCAACGTAGTATTTGGAACATTGGCAAGAGCAATTAGGCAAGAAAGCAAGTTACATATAGGAAAAAAAGAAATCAAAATACTGTTATTTGCAGGCAACATGGTCCTCTACATAGAAGAACCAAGAAAATAGATTCAGTAATGTAACAAGATACAATATCAACACAAAAATCATAGCATTCCTGTACACTGATGAACTGACTGAAAGAGAAATTAGAAGAGAAAGTACCATTCACAATATCTCCAAGAAAAAGTAAGTATTCAGGAATTAATAACGCTTAGGAATTTAAGACCTCTATAAGAGAACTGTAATGGCCCAAAAAAAAAAAAGCCAAATAGAACATCAGACAATGGAAATGTATCCTGTGTTCCTGGGTATGTAGAATCAATAAATTCTACATGGCCATACTTCCAAAATTGATATATAGATTTAACATAGTCTCAATCAAATTACCAACAATATTCTTTACAGAACTGGAGGAAACAATCTAAAAATTCATATGGAACCAGAAGAGACCCAGAATAGCTAAAATAATTCTAAGCAACAAGGAAATTGGGAGCCATCACAATCCCAAACATGAAGTTAATTACAGAGCTACAGTGATAGAAGCAGGCATGAGAATCAGCAGAACAGAATAGAGAATTCATTTCTCTGACTATTAGAGAATTGCAGATTAAAACAACACCTATATTCCTTGTTACTCCAGAAAGAGTGGCCATCAACAACAAAGACAAGTAAGAGCAAATACTGGCAAGGCTATGAGGAAAGGAACACATTTGTTGGGAGTGTAAACTACTATAACTACTATGGAGATCAGTATGGCTATTCCTCAAAAAACTAAAGCTGGAGATTCCATTTGACCCCACTACCGGCCTTCTGGGTATCTTCCTGAAAGCATTAAATATATCAGACTACCAGTATATTTGCACACCCATGTTTGTAGTAGCACAATTCATAATAGCAGAATTTTGGCAGCAGCCTGTATGTCCAGTAACAGATGAATTAATAAAAAAAAAAAGTATACACAATAAAATACTATGCTCCCATAAAGAAAAATAAAATTTTAGGCATTTGTGGAAATTGAATGCATGTTGAGGCTGCAATAACTGAAATATATTAGACACAATACCTTGAATATTGCATGGATTCTCTTATATGAGAAACTCAATAAATAAAGAGCAAAATAAAATATAGGAGGAGGAAGATAGATCTCTCTTAAATGGGAAGGGAATAAACAGGTGGAGACAGGGGTAAGGGAAATGAGGGAAAGGGCTAAAAATGGAATTAAGATGTGTTATATACATGTACTGTTACGATTTGTGTCTGAATGTCCCCCAAAGCCTTACACAGTCGTGGGGAAGTGGGCTTTTCAGAGGTGGCTGAATCTAGAGTTTGTGGTTATTCATGGTCCAGTGCTAGGTTAAGGGTGTGAGTCCTATCCTCATCCTGGGCCAGAAAGAGGCTTGTTCTTTTCCCTTCGGTTATTGATTTTGCTGTCTTTTGCCACCATGAATGGTTTCCCCTCTGCCATGAGCCGTCCTGCTTGAAGCCAACCAGTTACGGACTGAAACCTCTACAAACTGTGACCTAAATAAACCTTTCCTCCTTTTAACTTTGAATGTTGGGTATTTTGTCTCAACAATAAGAGAGAAAAGTAACTAAGAGAACTCCATAGAAGGAGTATAAACATTATTTACACCTAACATGTGCTAATAAGATAAAGCGAGCTACTGGTTTGAAACTTAGCATTATACAGTTTTCTAATTTAGACAGTGTCAAAATATCTCACCTCTATTATGTGACATCTTTATGATTGAAGAAAAGAAATTGTGCTCACTCAGTTTGTGCCATATAAAGATTTTGGGCTTGGAAATAAATATGTTATTGATATTGATTAAATTATTTTGAAGAGTAAAGGGCTACGGATATAGTTCAGTGGCACAGTGTCTGCTTAGCAAGCTCATGGTCCCAAGTTTCATTTCTTAGTCAACATTTTGCCTCTCTTATTCATTAAGAAGTTTTTTATGTTTACATGATTTTAATAGGATCAAATTCACTTATATGACATCTCAGCTGCAGATTTTTGTGGCAGTCACTGGAAATGATAGTTTCAGATCCTTTGGAAACATGGTCCCAGCATTTTGGCTCTGATACTTGTATGCCATTTGTTTCTTTTACTTCTCATAAATGTAAAAAGGATAAGTCAAGCCACCAAAGGATTAAGGAACGTGGCTTCTGGCACTTGCTAAAAGAATTGGCAGTTTTATAATAATTCACACTAGTAAATTTCAAAGTCAAAAAAAAAGACAACAAAGTAATGCTCAAATTAATGTTTCACAAAATTTTATTTGACAACTGTGAAATTTTTAATGTAACATTTACATTACTAGAGAAAGCTCTAATTCTGTGGGATTTCTTAATTACTTTGATTTTCAAAGATAATGAAGAATATTCCTTTAGAACAACTCAGACATGATGCAAATGGGTGAAATTATAAATTGGTACACTAGAAATTTAAATTGGGAAGAATTAAGTACTTTTTCCTTTTGTATGTTAGCTGGTATGATGATCTCTAAATTGTTTTTGTCTATGTTACACTGATGAAAATAAAAACACATGTCCACTTACCATCTATGTTATAGTTAATACTGTTACTATAATGTAAAATATTTTCAAAACAACATTGGAAAGATAAAATTTTTAAATTTGTGTCTTTTCAAAGCCCCATTCCTGCTTATTATCTTAGAGCATTTATAATTAAAATAGTTTAATCTGACTACCTTTCCAGATACAAAGGAAAGTACTAATTTCCTTTGAAGTTATATTTAATTTAAATTTCATGTGATGTAAGTTGATAACCATGATATTCTATCAGGTTGTATTGGCACTCTCCTTATTCTTTTTTCAGGTAGAACTCTCTATTTTAGCAGGCCTCTCTCATCTCTTAGGGCAAATTCTTTGCCCAGTAGAAAAATAAACAAAATTAAAAGTGTAACTATGACTGTGTCACCTCTCTGAGAAGAGTTTTTAAAAATTTCCTAGGGTTTTATTTTACCTCTCAATGAGTAAATGTTGTTATGTTATAATGAACATTAACTTTTCATGGTACATTTGAACCATACACGTATTGTGCAATTTGAGTAGTACTACTCATCTGCTTTTTGTGTTCTGAGTCTCTGATGGCATTTGTACTATGAGTAATAACCTCCTGCGAAGAGGCAGATGGCCTGGTTAGGAGGACAAAACATTCTCTGAATCATATTATTGCTCTTAGGTCTGTTCTTAAAATGATGTGGTATTTTTGAATATCTTTAATGATTTAAAGTGTGGGAGTTATGAACACATAGGCATCCTTTTCATATGGATGAGTGTTTCTTTAAAGTAGTGATGATTCTATAATTGCTCTGTTGGTTGTACTTTTCAGTTTTTATTAGCATACGTAGAAAAATCTTAAAACTGCCAGAGATACTTTAAGTGATGAGAAAGTTGCTTGATTGCTGCTAGACTGCTTATGTTTGGCACAAATGTTAGAGACGTGAGCAGGACTAGTAAAACTGGTAAACTGAAATAATCAAATTTAGACAAAACAACTTGTTTTTACAAACTCATTCTTCCTAGTAATATATAAAATATATGTGAATCTAAGAGCTCCTTGCTAGTATAAGATTTTCATTTTATCAGAATTATAAAGAAAAGTTATTTCATTAAAATAATTGGTAACCTGTACAATTTTTCCATGATCAAAATATGATGAAAGTGGAAATGAATACATAGATATGTTTGGTATTGTATATTTTTGTTTTATATTTTCTACTTAAGTTTTTCTTCATATTCTACTATGTAGAAAACAAACAAAATCCTCTTACGTGTTAGCCAAAGATACTGCAATGCTATTTTTTTAAAAATTAGTAGACTCATTTTCATCCAAAAGTAAATAAACTGAGACACACACAGGAAGGATTTGGAGATATGAAGGAGGAGTCATCCAGTCTGTCCCTGCTCACAACCAAAAAAGATAATGGGGCATTGGCCCCTAAAACAAAAACGGCACATGTGTGTGCGGGAAAGAGGAGAAACAAAAGCTATTGGGAGTAATAACAGATAATGTCAGCAGGGGACAAGTTGCAGGTGGAAGGCCAATTTTTTTTAACATTTCTTCTTGATCAAACCACTACGTGTACTTCCCCTGCCTGTCAGCAGGACCAGCATCCTGTCAGTCATAGGATAGTGACTTTGAAGAATGGACTACTCTGGGTACAAAAATTCATGGTAAGTCTCCATACTGTAGCAGTGAGTCCCAGATCCCGGCGCATTCTTGATCACCAAATGTCAGTCATTCACATACACACAAAAAGCTGACTAATCTTTGTCAGCTCTGACATCAGCCTCAGCTGGCGTGATGGATGACCAAGATTTTACCAGAAACAGCAGCCCAGACAGTCAGTAAATCTTCATAGCCCATGATGGCTGCATGCTGGCAGGTAAACGTTCTTCCTGGCTGTGGTGTTACTGTTGGGGCTGTAAACTGCGCTCAGACTGCCGGAGGCTGGTGGACAGAGAAGCGGAGAGTATTTACTTTTTTCTTTTACTTTAAAATTTTATCCCATTCTAATTGTAAGTTAGCCTCTGTGTTGAGAAATGATGACCAAAGTCTAAATGAACTTTATGCATTTATATTTAAGGTGATAAATTATTCTACTTTTAGGTACCAATATTGTTTTAGTAGAATTTTACTTAAACATAAGAAGTACGGATTCTGTTGAGCTATTCATTTTTTCAACAAATATAATAGCTATTGAGAGCCTGCGAGATAGTAGGGATATGAAAGCAGTAAAGAAAATTGACCAAGAAGACGTCCACAAATAGGTAAAATATAACCTTTTCTCATGGAGCTTATGTACTGTGGGAGAAAGAATATGTTAAATAGGCAAAACACGTAGTCGATTGAATAGTGTGAAAAACAAAGTATTGATGGAGGAATACAGCAATTATTAAGCTAGAGGCTGAAACGGTAGATTCAGGAAGGCCTCATGGAATAGGAAAAATGGCTGGATAAAAAGAGGAGGGAGTATTAGAAAGGTTAGGGGAAAAGGGTTTTCTTATATAAAGCCTCCTAGATCATGATGACTATTTATTTAAGTTTGAGTTCACGTGTGGTGACACTGAACTTACTGTACTAAATTTCTGATGTCTTACCAGCTTCCAAAGGGTAACAAATATCGAGACTTACAAGAAATTTACTGTAAAATACTGAGTATCTCTTAGACCCTCTAAGCCTTCAAGTCTCTATTTTGTGTTAAGTAGACGGGAATGTGTATGTATTTGCCTTTCCTTCCTTCCCTGTCATAAATTTGAATAAACCTTTGAGGATAAAATCAATCTTCTGCTTGCTACATGTTCATTTTTATGACCTGCAAAACTATTTACTTCTGAAAATCCATTATGCATTTTTCTTTTTTTCATTTCTTCACTAGTTTTATGGTCACATTTAATATCTCTTTCCTCATTTAGGTATTCCTTTTTCCCTTTACAGGCTTTGAGATGCTATATAACATAAAACATCTTCACAAATTCATCTTGAAGCATTGTACTTTCTATGAAGCATTGTATAGCCTCTTGTCACCAAAAATATGAAAATAATATTAGAAACTGTCATTATATTAAGGTTTTGTGTTTGGGGAACTTTGCTTTTCTTTATTGGCCTTCATTTGCCTTTTCTATTAACCTGAAGTTGACTGTCATTGGCATTATTTATAGATATGCATTTCAATTCCAGAGAGAATATGATTCAATACCCAATACAGCTGTGCCTGAGACTGAGTCTAATAAGTATGCCTATAAAATGTAACCTTTGCTTGAAAAAATAAATTTTCTTAAATTCTTCTGTCAAACAAGAAAACAACATCTACATTCAATTGAAAAGCATTGTATAGCAAGAGAGTGATAAACTAAATTCTTAAATTTAGTAGAATTTCTAAACTAAAAGTGCCGTACTTTGATGGAGCTTTGTTATTCTTTTTACAATATGCCAAACCAGTTTTAAATTAGAAAAAGGAAATTCAATGATTATTTTTATTGGAAATATCACTCCATATTTAAGTGACTTTGAAATTCAGAAATGCATTTTCTTAAAAATGTTTTATTCTTTATAAATCTTCTATTGTAAGATTTGTATTACTTATTTCATAAATACAGAAGGCCAGCCATGTTCTGTATAAAATATATTGGTGAAAATTACATCTTTGGTCCTTTCCTACAAAGAATTATGTGCAGTAGGAGACATATATTTAACAGTAATCACAAATGAGTTTAGTATTCAGATTTTACTGTAAAAAGAGTATTTCTCAGAGGAACTGTAACAGGTGGTGCCTTGTTAATGTTAGGGGCTTTCAAAACATCTATGAGAGAAAGTAATATCTGCACTAATATCTGAAACATAAAAATAATCCACCTTTCAAAAGGCGGAGAGTAGCACATAGAAGGGAAATGAGAGGTTCTTGGGTGGGGAAGTCTTGTGTCTATGAAGCAGGAAAATAAGTAGAGTGGACATGGTAACCCTGGGCGAGACTGGCCTAAGATAAGGTTGGAAAGATGAGGCCAGAGTAATACTGTGTGTATCGGAGGGTAAGAAATTGGGTTTTCCTTCCCATGCAGATGTGTTTTAGGTGGTGAAATGACTCCCTGGAAAGAGTATACTGCAAAACATAATGAAAAGCTGTCGTTCTAAATCCGACTCCATTCTCCTTAGTTGGTCTTCTTGCAGGCAACTGTTCCTACTAACTGCTTGTGAGATACATACCAATTTGTCCTTTGTATTTTCGTGTTTTGTTTTTACTTTACAAAAATATCCTCTAGATCTTTTTTTACTTTACAAAAATATCCTCTAGATCTATCAAAATAGATAGATCTAATGTATTGTCTTTAACAGTTGCATTGGCTGGTAATTGTGTTTTTGTGGTCATCAGAATAGAGTTAGAAAATTTTGTGTGTGGGATAGTTTTTTGTTGTTATTGTGTGTGTTTGTTTGTTTTGGCAGTACCCAAGATTGAACCCATGGCTTTTACAATGAACTACATCCCCAGTCCTTTTGCTATTTTTTTATCTTGTGATGAGATCTTGCTAAATTACTAAGTTTCCCTTGCAGGGCTTGAACTTGGGATTCCGTTATCTCAAATATTCCCAGGATGATGGAATTATACATGGTGTGACAATATACTCAGCTGTAATTTTTTTTTACAGTTGTATTTCCCCTCATGTAGAGATAACATATTGGGTTGAAGACTGTTGTCTAAGTATTTAAATAGAAGCAATAGAAGAAAAGATTCATCACTATTCCCCAGATTTTTATACCTGTAGAGCAATAATTCAGGCAGTATTAGATCCTAACTCAGTCTTTAAGACCCTCAGAAAGTATTTCTTATCTCTGTAATTTACTCTTGGTCAAATTTCTTTCATCCCATAATATCTAATTATGAACTAAAGATTTCTTTAGAGAATTAGAAAGTTCAGTGGGAAAAAATGGCACATTACAAAGAATGAGTGAACTCAGTTATAATTTGTAATGCTCTGTTGTATTTTACACTTCTGAAAGCAATGCTCAAAGAAATTAATAATGTATTAAAACTCATTTAGGAGGTAGTATACCTGTGTGTGACTTTGGCTACTGTAAACATGACCACACAATGACTTTGGAATCATATATGTATTATGTATTTAAGTACTCACTGTATTACTTGTACTTTCTACATGACTTTAGGTACATTATTTGAGCTCTTTAGTTTTCAGTATCTTTATAAAATGAGGAAATAAAAAATTCAAAGGGTCAGATAAAATAATACATGTAAACAACATGGCACCTTTTTTTTTTTTTTTTTGGTACCAGGGATCAAACTTACCACCTGACACTTATCAGACAGGCACTAGTACTGCAGAGCTAAATCCCTGGCCATGGCACCATTCTTAATAGTGTAAATGTTTTTTTAGTAAATTATAACTAGCTAAATCTGAACTGAAGAGTAGCAGTAAGTATAAATTGTATTTTCAGTTCGGTGACCTCTTAGATCCCTGTAGCATTTAGATTATTCAGAGTAAATAATATCCATTTTCACAGTTGTCAGTACTTTCAAAGAACTAGTTGGTTTAGATTTAGTCAAAATGTTAAATAACTAAAAATAAATATGAAGACTTTTTTTCCTAAACAAATAAATAATAATTTGACAGGAAGGGTACTATTAGTGTGTAAATCAGTAAAATTTTGATACTTGCAAATATAAAGCCTTTAGATTCTAGGGAAAAAATAACACAAACTCAGGAGATTTTAATGGGCCAAATATTTTAATGAAAACCAGCCCTAAATATAGATGAGAACATCTTTATGAGCCAAGATACAACAGATTAGTCATTGTGATATATATATATATTTTTTTTTTTTTGTCTTTTTCTTTTTTATCGGTACCGAGGATCGAGCTCATGACTGCCTGCTTGCAAGGCAGGCGTTTATGCCACTGAGCTAAATCCCCAGCCCCCAGATTAGTCGTTGTAATAGAAGTGAGATTGGAAGGCAGTTAGTCCAAGCAAAATCACTGCTCTTAAACAAAGGGATCCATAGCAAGAAATAGACAAATCAAGGTTGGAAGACAAATGAATAAATAGATGGTTTTGAAGCTTAAAATATCTTTGAGAGATCACAAACTATCAGAGGTGGATAGGAATAAATTGAATAACTTGATTTAGCTACAATTTTGGAGGCCAAGTTAGGATGCATTCTGACAGTATTCTAGGGAAAAAATTAAGGTTATAGCCAAAAGGAGGAAAGATACTGATGTCAATGATTAAGAATGTCTTTATATTTCCAAGACAATGTTACCTATTTGAAAAAGATGAGCTATAGGGTTATTTTGTTGTTGTTGTTTTTGTCTATTTGAGTACTGCCTAAATAGCTAAGAGAATTTAAAATATGGTAATAGGTGAAAGATTAGAAAGGATTTTATTTGCTTTACTTGTTTCCAGACATAAATAATTACAGAATGAACATAAAGTTGCTTTTATCACATGTACTAGCATGCCTATATTTAGGATACTCTATAATTCTTTTTTTTAAATTTTATTTAAAGAGAAAAAAACAGAAAAAGCGTACAAGTAGTACAGAATTTCAAAAAATAAACAATAAGAAATCACTAGTTAATAGATTACATATTGTCATCTTAGAAATAGTTGTTCAAGTTACAAAATTAAAGCATACAAAGTGGACATTCAAACAGTGAGACTGCAAACAGTTCTGTTCAGTGATCCAACAAAACCTTAGTAATATGATCATCTGTTTTACACACCTAAACAGTTGTATCCTTTAGAACACTTTCTTATCCCCTCTTTTTTACAATAACAATTACACATTTTGGGTTTTGCTACTCCCACAGTTATTACTTTTTTTTTGGAAGAGAATAAAACCAAATATGACTAAACAAAGCAGAGTCAGTCAAAACAAAGGATGGACATAGTACTTGATGGATACTCTATAATTCTAAGAACATGCTTCTATATTTTATTTATTTGTTTGTTCATTTATTTGTTTACAGTAGCCAATCTTAAACCTTGGAATTTGCATGTTTCCCTCTTTAGTGTAAATTTGATTCCTTGGAAATCAATTTACATACTTTTCTTTGTAAATGTTAGGGGTTGCTTTTTTAATGATAAAAGTAGAGTCTTCATGTCTCCAAACATGTACCCACTCAAACAAAAATAGCTATAAGTAAAGTAAAAAAAAAATACTCAAAAACTGAGAGAAAATACAGAAAATATATTTTACTTGGTCATATAAATGTAAGAGCAAAAGACCTGCCTCATTTTTTCAGAATTAAGAGCTGTCCAATTCAGTACAGTTTGTTGGGAGTTTCATCAAAGGTGTTTGATAATTAATAATTAGTTTTTGGAAATACTGATAGTCCCATAGGATAAACAAAAATAATAATTAGCTGTGTAGTAATATAGTGCTTCAATTGCCATATATTTAAATGATAAAGAAAAACTTGGTGAGTTGTTAAAAAAGGAATTGACTCTAGATTCTTAGTTACTATGATTTGTTTTTTTTGTCTTTTTCGTTTTTATCGGTACCAAGGATCGAACTCACGACTACTTGCTTGCAAGGCAGGCACTTATACCTGCTGAGCTAAATCCCCAGCCCCAGTTACTATGATTTAAATTTAATGTTTGGAAAATACATACAGTAGAAAAAAAGTAAATTAGTTTAAGGAAAATCACACTACAGATACGGCTTTCTGTATTCAGAGGAAAAAGCAAATTTAGTAATAGAAGGAGCAAATAATTATAAAACTATTTCAGGATTACTTATAGTAGAGGAGAGATTGTATCTTGATTATAACTGATGGGGTTCTTTTGAAATACACTCAGGATTATTAGGTTCCCTCAGTGTTCATGAGTGATTGATTCCAGGACATCCTGTGAAATCAAACCTGAGAATACTCAACTCCATTGGGTAAAAATAGTATAATATTTCCAAATAACCTATGTACATCCTCTTATTTGGTTTAAATCTGTCGTGAGTGTCTAGGGCACTCTGAACTCCGGGAAAGGTAAACACGCAAACACGCCTGATCGGGACACGGGGGGTACAGTGCTCGGAAAAGAAAGACAGGAGAGACACGGCACCTTTGCTGTCTGCACCGCGTTACACTGCACTGCACGCACAATCTTTATTTTAAGATTCATATATAGTAAACCCGATCAGTTCACAGAGCCCAGATAATTAAGTGGTGAAAAGGCATTCTTTGTGGCAAGCTACAACGTGACAGACTACAATGTTTATTCTAAACTATCTAAGTGAAGTAAATAATCACAACCAGTTCTCATAACTTCTCTAGCCCAGGAAGAAATTCATTAGCTCAAGAATGTTGTTAATTTGTCTGCTGTTAGTGTCACAAAGGGTGGCCAGCCACTTCCTCAAGACTTCTGCAAAACAAAGCCAGCTCACAGTATGGATTCCAGAGGGTGAGGGATCTCACTGAGAACAGGCATTCCTATTCTACCTCGGTCTCGCATACCAGGGGGGCTATTGTAAATTGCAGGTTAGAGGGGGTTGGGCCTACAAAGTGACACCTCATCCCCCACATAAATCATGTCTAAATTTCTTATAATCTAATGTAAATACAAATAGTTACTGCATTGTACTGTTTAAGGAAAAATGACGTGGAAAAAACGTTTGTACGTGTTCTATGTAGATGTAATTTTAAAAGTATTTTCAGTCTATACTTGGTTGATTCTGTGAATAGGAAAATGTAGATAAGATGCTAAGTGTACTTTATTTCATGTAACTGTAGTGGAACAGAATAGACATTAGATTTTTTATGCTATTTAACTTTTGTCCATTCATTGATCCAGAAATATGTGTGAAATGGTAATACATATGAGCTTTGCTCTAAAAATAAATAAATTCTAAATTGTATTTCCTATAAATATGATTGTATCAAATTTATATGTCTATATTCTATTAAAATACCAGTAAATCACTTTTAAATCAAACTTCATATTTTAATTGAAAATTTTTTTATTAATGTCCTCGTTCGGTTCCAAGTCATAAGACTTGATACTGCGTGTAGTTTTCCAGTTTTCACAGTCTCTAAAAGTTTCTTAGTCTTTTCTTGTTTTTCCTGGTCTTGACAGACTTAAAAATTAGCTAGATATCATTTCCCCCAGAACGGGGGGGAAAGCAGTGTCTTCCTCACGTCTTAGACTGAACTTGTCTTTCCTCACATCATTAGACTGAACTTCCAGATTTTCACATTTTATGGAGTACCTGAAAGCCACATGATATCACAGGTGATGTTAAGTGTCTTCACTTGAATAAACCATTTCTAGTGATAGATGCCACTATGATTTCATTTCTGTCATTTATATGATTTCATATATTGTTCCTATTGTGGTTTCGAATGTATAAAGACCCAGAATTCCTTTAAACTAAATATGCACTTAGATCACCATCCCTAACTGTATACAAATTTATCTGTAAAATGGTATTGTTTTAGTTCTTTCAATTAAATAATTTCTGATGAAAATAAATTTTTATTATGTTCCTTTAGTAATAATGCAAGGTGTTTCTAGTAAGCATATATAACTGAAAATCTGGACTTAAGTTCTTCCAATGTTTAACAAATTCTTTAACAATATTATCATTAACTGAGAACATTTTTATAGTACTATTTGTATGATTCTGTCCTCATAAAGGAATTTGCCATTCTGAGTATTTGCTACTGATTCGACATGATTTTGAGTATCTATGCTCTAAGTGGAAATTTACTTGTAGAGTTTCAGTGTATGAGTTACGTTGTGAACCTAGTTCTTCATATAATGATATAAATAAGAAATATGACAGAAATTGACATTTTTATCAAAGACCAAGATTTTCTTAAGATCAAGATGATATATACATCATAGTAATATTTGTTATAAATAATTCATTGTTGATGAGGATGTAAATTAGTACAGCATTGTTGAAAGTAGTATGGAGGTTCCTTAAAAATTTGAAAATAAGAACATATAACCCAGAAGTTCCATTATTGGATATACAAGCGAAGATGATCATAAAATAGAGTAGATGTTTAATTTAAATATCTTTTGATACTACAATACACATTCCAAGATGAGATGATTGTGTTACAAGGGAGAGTATTTTGAGGAGGATTAATGACATTGTATCTTTATGTAATAAATTTTTAAATTTGAAAATTCACCATAGTTTTTATCAGCCTAGGTTGATCAAATACTTATGAAATTTCATTAAATAACAATAGAGAGACAGAGTGTACGTGTGCGCGCGCGTGCGTGCGTGTTCACATGTGTGTGTGTATGTGCATGCATGCATATTTTCATCCAGGTTATTGCCTAGACCTGACACCATGCAATTTCTGACCCTTTTGCAAAGTCAAAATGACCACGAAAGGTAAATGTTTTGGATTGATTCAAGACATTAAAACAGCCATAATAGTGCAAATGAAATCTTCCATTTGCATTTTCCACTTTTGGGGATGTCCTTTACATAGCTGTTTGAGAAGGTAGCAGTAACAATGGGATAAGTGTGTTCAAGATGAGTGGACGTATTTTGAGGAGATTAATAGCAATGTGTCTTTTACTGCAATAAATTTTTAAAAATTTAGATATTCACAATATGTTTTGATCACACTTCTCATACATCCAAGTAAATGAAATCTATATCAAGAAGACTGTTGAGCTCCCATGTTTATTGCAGTACTGTTCACAACAGCCAAGATATGGACTAGACTTCCATTAATTGATGACTGGATAATGTATGGGTGTTTGTGTGTGTGTGTACATATATATAATTTGACCATAAGAGAAGAAATCCTGTCATTTGTAGCAAAATAGATAGACCTCAAGTAAAATGTGTCAGACACAGAAGAGAAATACCACACATTTTCATTCATGTGTTGTAGTTAAAGAAGTTGATTTTAGCTAAAAATAGAGTCAAATATTGGTTATTAGAGGCTCAGGAGTAGAGTTATTATATAGGTTATTAGAGGTTCAAGGAATAGAAAAGGACAAGGTTGCACAATACCAAAACAGAATTGGAGAGGAAGAATAGATTCTGGTGTTCCACAGGAGAGTGAACATGGTTTACAATAATTCATTATGCATTTTATAAAAAAACCAGAAGACAGAAGTTCAAAGGTTCTCAGCTCAAAAAATGAAAACTGTTTAAAGAGATGGAAATATTAAGTACTCTGATTTGATCATCACACATTATACATTGTATTTAATTGTTGTGTATCAATTTCAAAACAAAGCACATACCACTGGAAAAAAGAATATAAGCTGAGACCCTGGTTTAGTATATAAATTATTTACAAAATAACTGAGCCTAAGCTAAGTGGCCAGTGTTTATGGCATAGCAAGTCTTCATTTTGCTCTGTCTACATTTCACTATTATGTAATACTTAGAATGTTATGTATAGTAAGAAACTGGTGGACAAGCTTCCAGCAAATAGCCTTCAGGAATATAACAATTTTATATATAAATAATGGTTACCACACTTAGCCGGGGGAAAGTAACAAATTATTAAATTTTTAGACATAGGAATGTATTATTAAATTGTGCTTATTTGCATAAATCATTAAGTATTGAGTAAAAGGATCACTTTATAAAAGTCAAACACTTAATTTTACAGTGTTTTCTAAAAATTTATTTTCTCTTATTCAAAACTATTCAAAATGTGAAGATAGCTAAAATAAATCTTGCAGTGTGGAAAAATTATAATATTTAATATCTAGAGTGTGTTATATATTAAAAACTGTTTTAACCTTAATATGTAGATCTCTTTTGATGATACTAAAACTGTATTTCTGTAAAATCTTCATTTTATAAACAGAAACTAAAGCATACAAAGGCTAAGCAGTTTTCTGAGGGCCAACATTTTATAATTGCTACAGGTTAGCATTTAACTCTAGCCAGAATCCAATGCAAATTTTCTTAATCACACCACTAAAACTGAGAATGGACTTGGCCTATCAGAAGACAGTTACATCCCACAGCACTGCCAGCATTGGGCCACAAATGAATTTCTGAAATGCCTAGAAGAAAGAACTGCAGTCAATTCTGGGATTACAAAATTTAAAACATATCCATTGCCCGAGATTATAGCCATAATTAAAAGCCTACAATACCAGTACTGTACGTGGAGTTACACTGTAGGGTGTGGTTAATGCAGTGATGTAGTTAAATATAAAGCTACCTCAGGAAGCTTGGGTTATACTAGGAAGAACTGCATCAGTAGTCCTTTGGAACCAAGGTTTGATCCACAGCTGGAAAGCTGAGTTTAAAGTCATATTCCTTGGCACAAACTATTTTTCAGATAAAATGTATTATAAATTAGATGTTACAAAATGTGAATAGATTTCAGTTTACTGCGATAAGTATTCACTAACATCAACATAGACAACTTCAATTAAAAAATTTCTGACAGCCTAGCAGAAATAAGATTAATGAATCAGTAATTTTTATTATGTAGATATTTATATATATTTTTAGATATATTTATTATGTATAAAGATACCTATGGTATACTTAATATACTTTTAATGCATATTTCTTTTACATCAAATTTAAATTATATCAGAGCCAGTTATGGCTAATATAGCTAAAATAAGTTTTGAGATACCAAAATTTTATATAGTTTTTTAAATCTCATGTCTCTTTTGTATGTACACCTCTTAAATTCTTGTCTTTTTTCATCTATCTGTCCTCATCTGTTTTTTCATAGTTTCTCTTAAAAAATTATTTGATATTCTGCATAGTTAAATTAAAACTTAGAAAATTGTAAGAAAATAAACCTGGAGTAGTACCATTGCATGCTACAAAACTGAATCACAAAGCTTACAAGATTTTTCTCTTTTAAAATTTTTGTTAGTACATGTGTGCAGTACGTCCTGTTTACATTCATTGTATAGAGCTGGTCCGTGTACACAGCACATCTCAATTCCTTTTTTCACCTTCTATCTCCCCTCAATCTTTTGACCCCTTCCCATTTGAGAAAGACCTATATCTCAGCTTCATATTATTTTCTTTTATTTTGCTGTTTATTTATAATTTGAGTTTCTGATACAAGGGAAACTGTGTGATGTTTAAGCTTGTGCATCTGATTTATTTCATTACTGTCTCAAGGTGTGCATGTTTTTGCCAAAATTTTTACCTTGTTTCTAAAATGGAAAGAGAACCATAAAAGATTGTCTCTCTCCCCTCGCCCGCTCTTCCCATCCCCTCCCTGTGTCTGCATGCCTTGTTTGAGATCCATAAACATACTTGCCTAGTTGAAATGTTAGACTGAGTGAGTGATGGGGGACTTCTAAAGATAAATTTGTACAAATTATTTTCATCCATCTTTTCCCCAGTTGTAATTTTCTGAGACTAAGAACAATATTTGCCAGGGATATTTTGAATAGCAAAGACCGGTCAAGTTCATAAGACAATGTGGTAATGGAATTATTCTAAGGTACTGCCACACCTGGGGAAAATGTAGAAAAAAAATGCTGTCTAAAAAGGAGATTTTTGTTTAAAAAAAAAATCTCTATCTCTGTCTAGGGAAGTGGAAAGAAATTGAAATGTTTCTGGAAGGCTTTTCTGACATAACTCCAGATTAGTGCTCTACAGTGTGGAAATATTTTTTTTTACCCTACATCTGAATGTCTCACTGCATAATATATTATAACATTTATTGAATTAATGAATAAATGGATGAACTACAAAACACAGCATTAAGCAATCGTAGTTTTCTAAGTTTTCCTAGTATTTAACAATATCTTTATGCATAGTTAGAAGTCATATAAATATTGTTTCTAGTTGTAGAAATAAGACATATCAGTATAGATGCCAGACCCCTGGGCAAAATTCTGGCTTAAAGGCATTGTAGCCAGTTAGAGAATGATAACAAGAAAAGTTGTAGTTTCCTATCCTATTTTTTAGGATAAATCTTCACACTGTGGTGTGGCTATCAGAGATCATACCTAAGCCACCCACAACCCCATAGCTCTTCTAATCTCAATCCCATTTCTAAATTCCTTGTTAATGTGTGCTGTTAGAGCCATTGCTGGCAATTTAGTTAGGAGAACTATTTCCTTTCACCAGCCTTTCCACAGTGTTTGAGTGGATCGTGACCTTATCATGTTCTACATTTAGAGTTGTAAGTCTGATAGTTTAATAAAATTGCTACCTTTTTGTTTGTATAAATACAGTTGCTTTTCCCTTAGGCTAAAATACATCCAAAGTGGAAAGTAAAACCCCACTTATACATGCCATTTTTATCTACTTGCTTATTAAATTTGTATTAATATCATTAATCAATTAAATGACCTACAATAACTTGAAAGGAATACCTGTATAGCCTAAACTTTTTTGGAGGTCTTTCTGTAACATTTAAACTATTACTTTAGTGAGAACAACTAATCTTATTGGTATATTTAGATATACGTAATGATAATGTTTATCACAGGGAATTTATACCTGAACATAGTATATCTTTGTTTGTTTGTTTTATTTTGTTTTGTTTTGGTACCAGGGATCAAACCCATAGCCTCATGCTTGACGGGCAGGTGCTTATGCTGCTGAGCTAAATCCTGGGCCCTACATGATATATCTTGATCCTTCTTTTTACGCATTCCCTTCCCCTTCCTTCAACCAATCTGTCTTCCTGTCTTTATTTATAAAAGCTTTGCTCCCATTTTTTCTTTCTTTTCATTTTCTTTTAAAACACTGCTTTTGCTTGTCTGCAGATGGTATTATATGAAGTAATTTACTAGCCTGAGTTTTCTGGGAATTCTGATGCAAGATCAGGGATGGAATACTCCATGTGAGTCAATGTGAAAAGGTCACAAATTAATAAAATATTTACTATTAGTAAAAATAAGTTGATACAGGTTGTGAAGGGATGAGTGATGCATTACTCATTTAGAATTGAGAGTATTAGCATTATCTTTTGTTGAATGCTTAATTTGAAGTCTGAATATTGAGAACAAGTAAACTGGCAATTTGTAAGGGAATATGACTGTATTGATCTGCTAAAGATGAGTCCTAAAAAGAAAGCTCTTATCCAAAAATAAATAGATGTTATCCTAGGCCAGTATTTAGAGACCAGTGCTAAAACTGCAACCCAAAACCCAGTTATTTATTGCAAAGTGCCAACACTGCAATTAAACCTGAATATTAAGGTTTTATTTTAGAGAAAACAACATCTACATTAACATTTTTTTGCCTTAAAAACAAATAACATCTGTGCCATAGGTTTGCCACCACTGGCTTAGGCTACAGCAATGATAATAAACTCTTAATGATAGGGACAAGAAAGAAGATTGTAATTTGGATATACATAATAAAATCTATTAATCAACAGCACCTTGTTCTCAGAGTTTTGGAATCAGATATCAGAAATGATAGCCTAGGATTACTGTATAGTGAGAGTTTAGAATGAAGGAGAATTTCAGAGGAACTCTGACTTCATCAGTAAATAATACATAAACACAAAACTGTTATAGTCCTGATATAAAATGAAAAAATGCTGTCTAGTTAGGATGGAAGACTTACAGAGTGAACAAAATACGCATTCATGCAAAGTGCTTAAAGGAGAGTATATTGAAAGCAGAAACCCAGAGATTATGACTAAAATGACCACATTCCCACTGTCTATCATTGGACAGTTTGTGGATCTAATTGTGCCTTAGAGGTCATGTAATGAATGAAATCCAGAGAAACTGAGCAGCTTGTCCAAGCTCCCAGAACCAATTACTGATAAAGTCAAGAAGAAAAGAACTTGCATTCTGTAAGTTTATGTAATAAAGTGCTGTTGAAATTAATTTTAAAGACATAGATATGTTTTTTCCGTATAAATAAGGTTATACTGGATGCATGAGTCTCACCTCTTTTATGACAGTACTTATAAGAAAGTCATTTGAATAAATTACAATACTTTAATGTATCTTTGCACGGTGCTCAGGTATGGCGTTAGTCAATCTAGGTACTGTTTATAATGGCAGTTCCCCTGGAAAGTAAGGACAGTAAACCTTGATGATGACCATGTTTTGCTAATTGTTCAGGCAGAATAATATGCTGAGGAGGTATGGTAGCCTTAACCTAGATTTCAAAGGATACCTTGGAGAGCCTTGGTATCTAGGGTAGACAGCTATCACAGGAAGAGAACCATCTAAGAAAGACCCCACTAGAGAAGTATCCATCAGAGACATGAAATCAGGGCTTCCCCTTAAATTTAGAACTGTAGCACCACAACTGTGCAACACACAGTTGGGAACGGGGCTTTGGGAGCCAACTTGCACCCCAGTGTGTCCCAGAGGAAGAACATAGTCAAAGAAGTTTATTCTAAATCTTCAATATTTAAGTTATTTGCATTATTAAATATTACTTGGGGGCCTGTTACCCCTTTCTTCTTGGTTCTTTGTTCCTTTTGGAATGGGATTGTATATCATATCCTTTTCCCACAACTGTATTTTGGAACCGTGTCGTTTGTGTTCAGTGTTACAGCTTGAGAAAAATTTGCCATAGTATGAATCATACCTTAATTCTCACCTTTGTATGATATATTATATTTAGATGTGATTTTGGACTTACAATTTGTGATGGTTAATATTAATTGCCAACATGATTGGCATAAGTGCCCACTTGATTGGCTAGAAGCTTATTAAAGCACATTCATGAATGTAAGTTCTTGGCTTATGTCTTTGAAACTCTGTTACTTGTCCCCTTCCTCTTGGGCTCTTCCCCTATTCTCTACTTACCAGATATCATGAGAAAAGCAGCATTCCTCTGCCATTTCCCTCTGCCATGATATTTCTGCCTTTGAGCCAGCTAACCATGGACTGAAACATCAGGAATTGTAAGTCAAAATAAAGCATTTCTTCCTTTAGTATATGTCTGGCATTTTTTCCCAGAAATAAAAGCTGATCAGTATGAATTTTAAGGTTGGCACTAGAATAAGTAAAGACTTTGAAGAATATTGGGATGGAATGAGTGTATTTTGTAAGAAAGGTAAGTTTTGGAAGGGGACCAGAATGCTAAGGTTTGGGTCTGTGTGATCCCCTGAGTTTGTATGTTGTATCCTAAGACCCAATGTGAGTAGTATTAAGAAGTAGAGCCTTGGGAGATAAATACACAGTGAGAGTAGATCCCTCATGATTAGGATTAATCCTAATTATAGCATTAGGATTTAAAAATGAATCATACGAGGGAGGCCCATGGATACCCTTTTCCTTCCATCATGTGAGGACAGAGTTTTCATCCTCTTTGACAAATATGGCATTTAAAGCACTGTTTTTGAAATGGAATTTAGGCCCTTCATGTAATGATTTCAAACTTCCAGCCTCCGGAACTGTGCGAAATACATTTATGTTCTATGTAAATTACCTTTCTTTGCTATATTTTAATAGTAGTACAAATCTAACTGAAAGACCTGAAACTAGAAAACTTTTTTTGAAAAGTTTCATGACATTTGAATGCACAGTAGTTCCTCAGTATAACACCTAAATCATAGGCAGTGAAAACAAAATAATCAAATAGCACCATGTTAAACTTTGACCCAGCAATGAAAACAACAAAGTGAAAAAGCCACCAGTGAAATAGGTGACATTTGAAAACCATATCTCTGATAAGGGTTAATATTCACAATCAACAAAGTACTCCTTCAACCTAACAGTAGAAAAGAAAACATGATATATACATACAATGAAATATCACTCAGCCTTAAAACTGAAGAAAATCCTGTCATATGTTACAATATGGATGAGCCTTGAGGATATACTCAGTGGAATAAACCAGTCATGATAAGGCAAGTAGCTCATGATTTCATTTGTGTGAAATAGCTAAAATATGCAAAGTCATAGAAACAGAAAATAGGATGGGAGCTATCAGGGATTGGAAGGAGGGGTTGTGAGAGTCAGGGAGTTATTTAAATTGAGTATAAAATTTCAGTCTTGATACTGAGAAGTTACATATATCAGTGCATAGAATTAACAATATTGAACGTATCCTTAAAAATTAAGAGAAAAATGTATGTGTTTTCTACTACAATAATAAAAAATGAGAAAGGAAATTTGTTTTGACTTTGCCCTAGTACGACATACCCATCTCTGTAGAATGTGTGTTTTTAGAAGCATTTCAAAGTAATATTTTGGGAAAAACTCAATTTATATGTCTAAGCATATAAATTTGCAATAAAATTGCATATATATGAAGATGTAACGGTATATTTCTAGGTATATAATAAATTTAATTAATAACTGAAAATATTGTTATATTTTATTACTGTTTTGTCAGTATGAGTCTAAATTACTCTGGATGACTTTTTGTCCCATATCTGTTTAAAAAACAATCAAAGTAACCTTGCATTAATACCTTTTTTCCTCTGTAAGTTTTCCTGTAGTAGACAGATACCAAAATGAATATCTATTGATTTTTTATTTCAAATTTCATTGATTTTTTATTTCAAAAAATGGCATTGTATCTAAATATATGAAACAAGTCCTAGAGGGTTAAGAAGCAGTATCTTGTATATCTGATATTACTGTCCATTTTGTCTGTATGCTTTATATTAAAGAAGATTTTGAGAAGAGATAAGAAACAACAGATTATAAAAGTGCATAGTTTTGCATTAAAGTAGGAACAGAGGCACTTCTTGGCCTATGTGGTAAATGTTAGGTTACGGGTAGGAAGAGAACCATGGAATTTCTGACCTCAATGTAATGTGGTTGTTCATAAAAATGTGTGTCAAGACATTAAAACATGAACTGGTTATTCTGCCTTGCCAAACTTCCTTTTCGAAAATTGAAAAGCACTATTGAGTTCTAGTACAAAAAACACAGTTAAAAGTGAAATATTGATTGAAAATAGAGAAAGCAATCACATGAATCATTTCAGTTAAACGGTATACTGAGAAATACCCTTTGATGATGGTCAACAAGTGTTCCCACAAAGAGATACTTAGTAAAGTGCTTAGACTCTGTAGGCCATGCAGTCTATTGTAACTCTGCCACTATAGCATGTAAGTAGCAATAGATAACGTGTAAAGTCATGAATCTAACAGTTTTCTGATAAAACTTTATTAGGAAAACTAGGCAAGGAGCCACATTTGGCTCCAGACCTTAGTTTGCAGGTACCCACTGTAGTATTTCAGTTTTGCTAATCATTATTTAAAATCATCCTACCACAGTGATATTTGAATACCCATATTGATAGTAGCACAGATACAGTAACTGAATCTAATAGTCCACATGCCCAGCAACAGATAAACAGATAAAGGAAATGTGGTACTCAAATACAGTGGAGTACTACTCTGCTGTAAAGAAAGATAAACTTAAGACATTTTTAGGTAAATGGATGTACCTTGATGCCATAATCCTGAATGAAATAGATGAGACACATGTTTTAATATTGTATTTTTTTCTTTGAGAAACCCAAAGTATAAATAATGAGCAATACAGAGGATACATATTAGGAAGTAGGGAGAACTTTTTGAAATGGGTAGGAGAGCAAGAAATGTGGGGGGAGGATTTAAAGGAGAAAAAGAATTGAAAGAAAAGTTTAGCTTTTCTAAATGTGGTGGGTATTGGAAGGAGAACCTTGGAAGGAGAACCTTCCAAACACCCCCCTTTTAGAAAAAGGATTTAAAAAAGAATTGAGATGTGTCATGTACCTGAACATATTCCCCATGATGAGTGTGTTCATTATGTACTGCAAACATATACTAATGAAAAATAGGTCATGTAAATTCAGTTCCCTTGTCTATATGAAAAGGCTGGGATAGATGATCTCTAAAGTTCTTTCTAGTCCCAACCTTCTAGAGTTTTCTCTGGAAGTTTATGTCATGTCTAGCAAAATTATAGCTATTGTCCTTTGAGCTAAGAATACTAGGAAGTGCACTGTTCTATTTTGTGTGAACTTGTATCTTACCTACTCTCAGATTATGTTCTCAGATAGCACCTGCAACGAAGAAACCCAAAAATCTCTTGCCATTTGGCAGTGTTGGTGGAACACGGCCATTAAGGAACCTTATCTGAAAAGATCTCTACCACACTTGGGATACCCACACACTCAGCCCTGCATTTTGACTGAGTTCTGCTTCTTAGGTAGCAAGCTGAGCTGTAAGTGCTTCCTTAGAGAGTGAAAAATAGATTTGGGGATACAAGTATAGTATATTCTTGTAGTGATTTTCACTTTTACATCATTTATCTTCCTTATCTTTCCCCCATAAACTAACACATTTCTGCCTTATCACTGAGTCTTTGAAGACCTAAACTTTTAGAGTTACATCTCTAATGTAAAATCCATTGTTTCTTAGAATACAGTTTGAGTTAGCATTCACTGTTTATGCTTGTCATGTATATATTTTTTCATCCTGATTTTTGATGGGATGGCAAGTGACCATAATTCTGATCATTGGTGGTTACAGAATAAAAAAAAAAATGTTTTTCAAAAATAAAGGAGAATTCTGAACAGTTACTTAAATGGAGCCCCCAAAATAGCTCTCTTTAATTTAATGTTTACTGTAAGTACTAGTTTATTTTTAAATAAATAATTGAGCATAATTAAGCAAAATAGAATTCTGAGGAAACAAATTAATATCTTAAAAACAAGAGTAAAGAATTACATATTTTACATATCACTAGAGACTAGTATCTCTTAATTTAATAAACTTTAAAGTTGTTTCAAGCTAAATGAAGATCCCTTTGATTCAACAGTAAGTCATTAGAGGTATTACTCTTAGGATCCCTTTTTCTCATTTATAAATTGATACATTAATATTCTTGTTTACATAACAATCTCTGAGTTGTGTTAAGTATGATTAGTTCCTCAGAGCCCCATTAATGATGAGTTGTATTAATTATGACCAGTTCCTCAGAGAACCATTAATAAATAAGATCAAGTCTTTATAGCATGGAGTAACAAGAATTTTAAGGAACTATTGAAAATAGTAAGCTTAGCTCTCTTATTTGAAATTGGCTGCAAATAATGACTTTTTATTGAAATTCCTGATTGTTGTAAAGATTTAATTTTTTAATTCTCAAAATAACTTCAAAGTAAATATTATTGTGTTCATTAAGTATCTTTGTTTTGGTAGTATATAAGATATATTTCATAATGCTAGTAATTTTTATTAAGTTCACTTAAATCTCTATATACAGTATATAATCCAGTGACTCCAGTGTGTCAGCAAAGCTACTATTTTAACACTGTCTTCTGCTTGCCATAAAAACATCTTATGATGCCTTTCAGATACTTTCATCCTAACACTGCCAGTCTTTGCAGTATTATGTATTGTCTCTTCCAGTGCACTTCGTTCCTATTCTCTCAAAAGTACAAAGTTTGGGGGCTGGGGATTTAGCTCAGCGGCATAAGCGCCTGCCTTGCAAGCAGGCAGTCGTGAGTTCGATCCCTGGTACCGATAAAAGGAAAAAGACCAAAAAAAAAAAAAAAAAAAAAAAGTACAAAGTTTGTTTCACCTTTCCAGCATCTCTTTGCTTCAGGGGCCTGAATTAAGCCATGTGCCTGTCCCTGGACCAATCACTTGGAAAGGAAGATGGACTTCATTGGTTTAGTTAAGCCACCCTCAACTAATACAAGCTTGGGGATGAAGTTAATACGAAGTAGAGAGACACAGTCTTCCAAAGGACACTGTGGTGACTCTTTTTTAAATGTAAAATAATTTTGATAGTAGTGAGTATTACATGCTAGACAAATGCTTAGAGCCGTAGATTCTTTTAGTTTTCAAAACTATCTGATAAGTGATACTAAATTCTTGTTGTACAGAAGTTTAAAAACATTAGAGAATTACCAAGGCCTAGGTCAGTGTGTTTATACTATTTTCACCATTATTAGGACATGTCCATAGTAAACCAAAACTTAGCTGTTAAAAATATATTATCTTAGAAAATCATCATTGCTGTAGAATTTTAGAAAATTTTATGTTCTATTCTCTCTTGGTTTAATGTGCAGCACTCCTACACAGAAATAAGTTTTGTTAAGGTAGAATTATAAAGGAAAGTTATTTGTCTCCTTGCATCCCCTTTGAGCATAAGATCCTTTCTGCAGTGGTTAAGTAGGTAATCTACACCATATGCATCAGCTACATGTGTAGCTGACACATGTATAGTATGTGCTACATATTTGATATAGTATATATGACAAATTCTGAGAGGGTTTCAAGTTGGCTACTGAGAAAATGACAAAAGAACTGGTTGAAAGACACAGGACTTGCCTTCTAAACTAACCTTTCAGTAATTTGAAATGCATGCATCATTTACTAGTCTCTGGTTCATCAGTTAAGGTTTATAATCAAGTATTGTGTTTTAAGGACTATTTCTAACTAGTCTAAATTGTTTTCTGCATATCTTTAGTTCTTAGCTTTAGGCCTCTGCCCTTGGGGAGTTTACATCTTTCTTTGGGGTTCTTACTGGTTATATTTGCACAAAGTTCAGACTTTCATGCCTGAATCATAATTAGCTAAGATTTACCAGACACCTCTGTTTAGCTAGTTTTCTGCAGCTGGGTTGGCTTAGGGAAATAGGCAGCTCTGCTCCTTCACTTAAGATCACTATCTTGTGCCTCCAATAACTAAAAATTGGTAACAAATTTAAAAATTGTGCCCCTAGATTTAAATATTTTAAGGAAGAATTTTTTTCTAAAGCAGAATTTTCACTGGATTTTTAAAATAACTAGAAATCTCTTCTGTGTCTCACGCTATTTTGAAATAGGTCCTTGTCTTTAAATTGCTGGTGCTTCCTTTACCTTATTGAGAGAACATCATTTTTACCCAACTCTAAATGCTGCTTAAATGTTTTTTATGAATATATTGTTAATCAGAGATATTTAATAATTTGCTAAAGAACTTCTTTGTTAAACAGTAATTTAGATACTAAGCAGAATTTATTAACAAAATATTGAACAACAGAGAGGACAGTTTGCAGAGGTACTGTTTGCGATTCAGAGAGGCAGGTAGTAGTACAAATTGAAGATGTAAATTTTGAAAGGGCATTAGCCTCATGAAAGTTCTAAGTATAAGCTAACTTTAAAAAGAAATACTATCAGGGTTCCATCGAAGTTACATGTTCATTTTAAACAAATTGCAGAACAAATCTTTTCATCTGAAAGTAATTTTATCACTTAAAAACAGTGCTGTGTAGTTTGAAAACCAGAATGTTGAAGTTTTTCTAAAACAGGCAAACATTTATCTAACAAAAGAATTGATATGTAACTATTGATCCAAAGGGGTATCTTGAACTACATATTGCTTATAAATCCATTTTAGTGAACATTTTTGATAGTTATTAAAGTTGCAAAGTTTATGATTACTTATTTTAATATGATATGTTTTGTTCAGATCTTTAAGCTTGATAGAAACTTTTAGTAAATCATCCAGTAATTTAATACGCTTGGTATTCTTATAAAATGAATAGAAAAAATGGTCTAACATCATTAAGCTTATTCTTTAGGCAAAAGCATATTGATTTTATAAGTGGGCCAGCCAAATTTGTATAACACTTGGTTTGTAAGATAAGATGTTAGAAAAATGAATATTTTGAAAGATAAGAAGATATTTATTATACAAGTATTCTCATTTAAGAAAGCTAGTAAGTCTTCACCTCCAGAGTTTTCTATATAAAAAAACACAGATCCTTGCTAAAGAGGGTAAATAAGTTTAGAAAATGACAGTTAAAATGCTTATCTCCCTTACACAACTCCTGTTTAACATCTGGGAGTCTAACAGAGAAAATGTAAAAGGTTGTTATTAAATAAAATGTATTCCATTCTAACATTTAACTTCCGGGTACTGCAAGAAACTATACTTAACAGGAAACATAGTAAACCACATAGTAAACCACAGCTTTTAATGGTATTAAGAATGAATGTAAATTTTAAGGCTGAACTATTTAATATGGTAGTCACTGGCTGTAGATGGGTCTCAAGCTATAGAAATGTGGTTAGTATTTCTAAATTTTAAATTTTATTGGTTTAAATTTTAAAACTGACCCTTGATTTTGTTAGTGGAAAGTTTTAAGTGTGTTTAGAACAACTTGAGGTATATCAATCTGTTCAATTGTTTTATAAAATTTAAATATGTATCAAATATTTCAGAAGAAGATTTATATTTAAATTAAGATATAGTTATAATAATAAATCAGTATACTCCAGAGGGTTAGTATGATAAAGAAGTAAAATATCTCAGGTATAATTTTTAAGTTGATGCATGTCAATACAAAATATTTCGACTATATTGGGGTAAAGAAAATATAATTTTAAAATCAGTTTTGCTTTTTTAACATTATAAAATGTGGCTAGCGATACATTTTAAATTACTATCTAGATTGTATTGTATTCGTTTTGGACCATGGTGTCTTAAGTTTTTCTATGATATAGCTAGAGTCTGTTAAATATACAGAAATGCAGTTATAACCAATGACTAAACCTTATCAAAATGGTAACAGGTTTTTTTTGTCTAGTATTACAGAGATGGTGGTGTCAATACTTGCAAGTTTTAATTAATCACTGAATCTAGTAACTAAGAATATCATTTACTTTTTAACTCAGAATGTTTGTTGTCTTTATTTAGTGTTAGGGAAAATCAAATCCTTTAGATGATTTTAGTTGAACATATTGGTGAAAATCATGGCTTGGGAGCAAGTATGGCTTTGATTGGATATTATTATGCCTTGGGTAATGTGCAGTGTAAGGCACTTAAAGTACCTTTGCAGAATCTAGAAAAGTTTATGGTGTCTGCTTTCTATCCAGACATATTCTTTTCACGCTTCATTTTGTCCCCAGCTGAAACAAATGGAGGCAAAAGGCATGGCTTTTTGTAACACCTTTTATTTTGTCAGATATTCCTAACAGGCAGTAATGGCAAGTTTCATCATAAATTTCTCTCATTGTTTTGTTGATTCCTCTAGGAGGTGATTTCCTCACCTTTTTGAGAAAGAAGAAAGATGAACTAAAACTTCAGCAGTTAGTGACTTTTTGCTTAGACGTTGCTGCTGGTATGTTTTATCTCGAGAGTAAAAACTGTATTCACAGGTAAGGAGAATATTTATAAACATTTTTCACCTTCTTTAGTAGAGTGCTAGAAAATGGTTTATTTGCTATAATGTAGCAGTAAATATGTATTATACAACATATTTTCATGGTGGTTTTTACATTTTGTGTGAAAATATTCTTTACTAGTTGCCAGAAACATACACTTTCTTCTTACTTGAGATAAGTACCTAATTATACTATATCTTACCTCTTAAGATTTTTCTTGTAATCATGAATAATAATAACTGGACATTGAATGTTAAGAAACTACAGCCTTATAATAAGCTGTTCCTGTGTTGCTTATTCTAACTCTTCAAAATCATGTAACAGTGTAATAAAACAATAATGAATGACAGTGCATGTGGCCCAGGGTAAGAGTTTTTAGCATACTAATTAGACTATTTCAAAGGAGATTTGAGAAAACATTCTGTGATTATGTATAGTGTCTTATGTTTTACAGGTTTTTGGTTTTTAGTTGGTTGTAGTCATTTTCTCCTGACTGTCACTGCAACTAGAAATCTGTAAGAAAATTAATGTTACACCTAAATATGACTAAGGTGCAGTTTGCATTCACTGGAAACAGTGCATTGTACTGATAATACTAGAGCAGGGTGTATGTCAGATTAAGCTATTGTAGACTACTCAAACTGGTTTAATTACTGAAGTACGCTTTTTGTGAGGTTTTTCATTATGTGACCTTTGACCTGACATTCTTGTAACACTGCATAATACCTGGTTATAGCAAAACAAAGTTATTTTCACCTTTACTATATGCTTGTTTGACCTCAATGGATATTCTTTCCCAAAACAATTTGCTTACTCTTTAGTTCTGCAAATGAAACTGTGACCTACTTTTCAAATGCAGTTCAACATTTACATATATCTTAAAATGCATTTCAGTGAAGTTATTGTTTTCCTGGAAGTTAAGACAACTAAAACAGCCATCGTCATTGTATTTCAGTTTCATTTTCAATAAATATAAACTATATCACCTTGTAAGAGCTTTATTTTTGAATACTTAAAAAAGCATTTTAATTCATATACAAATTGTATTTAATTTTATAAGGGATAAACTTTGTTTTAAATTGCATTAACGTAAAGAGTTTGTTGAGATATTAAGGTCTTTTTTTCTATCAAATACTGCATCAAATGCTTTGGTTACTCATTTTGTCTTATTATTTATTAGGTAATCTCTGATTTTAAGCCTTAACAAATGTGCATTAGCGAGAGTATTGCATTCATCAGTTATCAATAATATTCTTTAATTTTTAGTGCATTGCCTTTGAGGGAACCTTCGTTTCAGTTCCTTGCTATTTGTAATGATCCCTTTTTTTTTTTTTTAAACAAATGGATGATTTGTTTTTTAATCATTAGTGTTAAAACCATTTTCGGTTACAAATGGTAGTTTTAAAAAATTTATTCTTTGCACTAAATCATAGCATCATCTGCTGTAATGTTTTCCATTTGACTTTTTAAGATTTTTCAAAGGTTTTTGTAAGTCAACCTTTGCTTGACCACAAATGCCCGTGGGTTATGCATAGACCTGGAACTTTTGCCTACTGTGAAGGTTTTCTGACTGAACATCATGAACATGTCACTGAGAGCTGGTTTGATGCATAGGTTTCAGGTGTAGCTCTCATGCTGAGGATTCCAGAATCAGCTACAGAGAATCAGTAACTGATTATTCATATGTGAGAAGCAGTAACACACAAGCCCAAATCTGTTGTACTTGGCAGAGTAGCTTTTTTTAATCTTCATTCCTATAAAAATATATTTCTAGTTTTTAAAACGTTTGATACGATTTTTCCTCACTAACCACTTTATAATAATAACAGTCTAATATTTTTCTATTACCACCCCCATTGAATTTTTCTAAACTATCTTTTATTTCTCTTGTTAAACATGAGAAACAGATGAATCTTCAGCTATTGATCTTTTTCTTTAAACCTCTGTAAATTCTCTTTTAGATCAATTTGTTGTTTTCTTTTCACTGTAGTGCCTCACCAATACATAGTATTATACTGAGAAAATAAATCATTCTTTGTGTTGTGTTATAGGACCTGTTGCTATGGCCAGCCTGTAGAACTGTTTCTCTGACAGTAGTAGTAATTGCAATGGAAGAAAATTCTGCTTATTTATAGTTAAAAGAAACATTCAAGTCATATTATCAAATAAAAATATATAGTAATTACTATAGTCAAAAGTTACTTTCCTATTTGGAAGAATTTTTTATAAAGTATTTCTGAAATTAATTAAAATATAAAACATAATCAAAACTTTCTTTTCAGATAATGAGCAAAAAAAAGCACTAAACCCCATTTTTGACATTCCAAAATATTACTAAAATAAATGCATGTCTCTGAATTATAGTTTGTTCAATAAATTCAAGTAAAACCTTTTAAGAACTTACATATCTGTTCTGTTACTGATTAGAGGGCACTAGAGTTCAGTACTTGAAAATATTTATAATTGTCTCGCCCAAATATTGTGTATCTCAAATATAGTCTCTCTAACTTTGGGGAAACATAACTTTTCTAACTTTCCTATTTCTATTACTGTGAGAACATAGCAGTGTTTTGTTATAGAAAAACAAATATGACGAGTATGACAATTATAAAGTAAAAATGTATAATTACGTTAAGAAATAACTGCATTTGTTGTTCTTGTGAGTTTCACTTTCAGGAAATACTCTTAAATTGATATAATTCTTAGTTGCAACAATTTCCCTTTCCCTTTATAGTTTGAGGATTCCTGGATGACTTGTATTTTCATTTAGTTTTAATCAGCTTCATTTTCTTTATAATTATTCTATAAACCAATGTGCAGTTTTGTATTGTACTTGTATTTTATATGACTATTTCAAATACACTGATCAATTTTTACCCTTATGACACTTATGACAGTTTTACAAATTTGACATTCATGGTTTATCACTGATAAACTGTTTTGTAAAAATTATTTTATTTGGGGCTATGCCTTTGATGTTTGTCTGATACCTATAGATATTTAAAAAGAAATGATAAACTATTGACATGTGTTCTAATTAAAGATTATAATCAATAGGATAATGTGGGAACATTTCTTTGTTTCATACTATTCTAAGTCACTGTCATCTTCAGAAAAGGTATTTTTAGAGGTGTGAAGTATGATATGATTTCTTTGCCCTTTTCAAATTTTATACTGATTGTACAGTTCAATCAGCATTTGATTTTTTTTTTATTGTGTTGTACTTGTTACGGGGTAAGAACAAATTAAAGTCTTCTCAGACCACATTTTATTACTTACTCAGGGTTTTGCATATTCATTGAGAAATGGAGTTTCCAATACATGTTGAACCTTCCTAATCTGAAATACTCTAAAATCTGAAAAATTTTGAGCACCAACATAATGTCACAAGTAGAAAATTGCATACTGTGTGGATATGAATAGTTGGTTATCTACGTCAAAGGATTTTCAACAAGGAAATCATAGTTCCTGGTTTAGATGGCTAAAACACAGAGAGATAATCAATCACAAGAGATAATTAACACAAAGAGATAATCAATTTTATGCTAATATATATAAAATTATTTGGGAATAATACTTAGACTATCTAGTATGACCTGTTGGTAGAGGGGCAGGAACTGTCAGGGGAACCTTTGAAAAGTGTATGGGTGGGTGTGTTGCTGAAAAGAAGGAGAAAAAATATTTCAGCTAACTGAAAGTTGAAAATAGTTAAAATGTTATGCATGAGAAGGCATCACTTAGTCAAGGAACTTCAAAGAATTCTTATTACCAGGATGGGAAATTCAAAGAAGACAGGCCTGGATCAGGTAAACAGGAGTATTCTCACTAAAAGCCATGTATTTCATCTAATTTGCCTAAGCTGGAGGAAAGAATATACATTCTTCTACTTTAAGAAAGTAGAAATGCTATGATGTTTAACTGGGAAAGTACTTGGAACTTCTGGAAAAGTGATTTAAACAAAATTTATAAAACCCTGAAAATATATAATATCATGAAAATATGTAAGTATGAGACCAATTTTATTTTTAAATTTCACTAGAAAAACTAATTTAGGAAAGTTCAGATTTCCCAGAAAAGGATAACATCTCATTTCCCTCGTGTGCTCTACAAGTCGATTGCCTTATCCAGTGATTTGTGATAAAACTTATGCATATGTACTTTTTAAGATAAGTGAAATATGTTCTTTCTACCTTAGTTTTTGAGATGTATGAGGTAGAAAGCAGCAGGGAACCAGCACATCTCTCTCTGTCCTTCCCTCTGTGTTCACTTGGACTTTTACTTCTCCTTGCTGCTTTATTTCTCTATTGCTCTAAAGACTGTATTCTTCTGCCTATTTACAAAGGCTCTCACTTGGCCTATAATTCAGTACTCAATGACTATCTGGACACAATCTCTGTAGCATTTTTTCCCAATAATCTTTGAGGATTTATTTTCTCTATTTCTTAACTGCACCTGATCATGTGCATCTGAGCTCTTCCTAAACTGTGAATGTACTAAATTATACCTAATCTGTTTAAGTGGAAGGATAAAAACAAAATAAAGAAGTAGAAAAATTATACATATAAAAATTAAATTGTTTTTGGTCTTTCTGAACTGATCATTTCTGTTTCATGACCTACCATGTACTCAATAGAAGGCACTTGCAGATTGCTTTAAGTAACTGAAACCAAGAAGCTTAAGTGAAGGTCACCCAGATAATTAATGGCAGTGTCACTGACTAATCTTGGATTTGCTGACCCCATTCTGACATGGTCTCTCTCATTGCAGTGCCAGGCTTTTCTCCCTCATTCTAGTACATTTTGGAGTTTCCTTATCTGAAATGCTTGGGGCAGATATGTTTTAGATTGCAAGGGGTTTTCATTTTTTGGTTCTTTTACATATATGATATAATGAGAAATGTTGGAGATGGGACCTAAGTCTAAACATAACTTTATTGTGTTTCATATACCCCTTATACACATAGTCTGAAAGTAATTTTGTAAAATATTTTTAGCATCACTGCTTTTACTGCAACACATTACATGAAGTTGAATGTGGAATTTTTCCACTCTGTCATCGTGTTGGCACCTAGGAATTTTCAGATTTTGGATTTTAGACTAGCTATACTCAACCAGGAATCGTTAACAGCTAATACTTCCAGAGGCTATGTTGAGCCCCAGACATTGTAATTAGACCTTTAAATGTAAAGTTGAAGACGTGGGTTTTCATGAAGTTAGCTATTTTTACATGTGTTGTTCACCATTGATCAAAAGTTTATAAATGCACCTGGCACTTAAAGTAAATAAATGAATTTTCAAAATGAAAGTTATTATTGTTAAATTGATTTCACATATACGGAAGTTTCGAGTTAAGGGGAGTTTTGTATCTTGCCTAAGATCATGTTTAAAAACAATGGCAGAGTCAGCATGCGAATCTTAGTACATTAGTTTTAGTCGAGAGTCTATATACCCCGAATCACTGTATAGACTCCTCTGCCTTTCATGACTCCCTCAGACCCATAAGACTCATGGCAGAAGTCCACAGGCACTTGGTGTGATGGTTTGGGTTATATTCAACTTCTGGGCTTAAAACAGAAAAAGATGCCAAAGCTTGTGAAATATAGTTTTAGAAAGACATATCAAGATGTACTTGTTTTCTAATGAAGTTACTAAAATGCAGCAGTATTTTACTATTGCGTCTCAATTTAATTAGAGCTTGAAATTTACTTTTTTCGTTTTTAGACACTATCATTTATCCCCTCCTGCTCTACCTGTTAATTAAAAACAGTTGGCCTAGAGGATGCAATCATCTCAGTTAGTTGACTAAGCATTTATGATTAATTTCTTCTTCTAATATTTGATTATGATTCAATGTACCTGTATTTTTACTTTTATGTGATAGGCCAATTTTATTACAATTCAAAGAGGATTCCTCAGTAATTTTAATGTGTCAAAAATATATGGTTTATATCTGTTTTAACCTTTTTTTAAAGCACAATTTGCCGTTTGTATGTTTAGCAAGATTATCATACAAAAGATATCACAAGAACATTTTCCAAAAACTTAATCACTCAATTATAATAATTATATTTTATAGAGTGCCCAAACTATTCTTTTATATTAAACAATTGCAAATAGCTAGGATTACTATTTTTCTCTTATGACATACTTAATTACAGGGAACAGAAACTGCCTATACAATAGATTTATTATAAGAAAACTGGAGTTATTTTATAAAACTGAAGGACAGAAAGTTCAGCAGCTTTGAGAGTTCCCAAAACTAGGAAGGGCAGCAGGGGAGGAACAGGCAGCATCTCTGTGTTTTCCTCTGTTTACTTTTATTATTTCTTCTCCTTGTCTTGCTGCTTCATTTCCTTCTAGTTCCAAAGACTGCTTTCCTGTCTCATTTGCAAAGGGATTCCTTGATATTTGAATCAATAAAACTTTCTAGGCCCACCATCTAAAGCTAGTTGGACTTTTGAGCTCAGATTTCTTGGCAAAAAGACTTAATTGGCCCACCCTGTATTAAGCATCTACCCTGTTTTGATCCATAACTTGCTAGACAGGGAAATGTGGGCAGGGTCACTGCTACAGAGGAACAATAAGGCGTGGAAGTTCCTACAACTTGCCACTTGACAAGAAACACAAGAGACAGTATTTGGTATAAAGAAAGAGTGTATTCAAAAATAACTCCAAAGGAGATGGAGGAGTCTTTTATTGCCCTAAGTTTGCATTTCACTGGGCTTTGTAAGTAAGGACAAAAGGGAAATCTGCATATTCCTTTCAGACAATCCTGTACTGAACTGATGGCAAAGCAAAGCAGAAATTTACACTGCGTTTAGATACATTTCCCAGTTTCTTCTCCCTTGTAAATATGATCAGCTACATGGATTTCCCTTATGAAGGAAAATATAAAACACTTTGAGAAAGGCCTTGTTGTTAGGGATAAAGAATCCTTGTCAGGTTTTCATGTTTTCTTAGGATGATTCATTCCCATATGGTTCCATGATGCAGGGACTGCAGTGAGTCCCAACAGTCTCTGCGAATCCTAGCTTGTACTCAGGAGTCTGTGTAGCTTCAAGAGATTAAGCTCAAAATGCTGGAGTGGGTTCATGATACCCCAGAGATGTGATTCACCACTGGTTGAATTCAGATTCTCAAGTCTCTGGTGGCCTTTGGGCTAGAAGTAGCATCCAAACAGGGACAATGTAGGTCTTTCAGCTCACAGATTGTTTGCTGGGCTAGCCTCCACATAGAATCAGAGCACTCAGCATAAGGAAACTAAAGAATTCCAGTCTGTGCCATTTGCTAAGCATTGACTCATTTCAATAATTTCAGGAATTACTGGTGTGGTTTTCTTTGGTGCCAAATTATTGTTTATAAATATTATTCATTGTTTTATAAAATAAAGCAGCATTCTGAGAAGACTTCTTCATTCCCAGGCCCTAGAGACTTTACCCTACGTTATTTTCAGCATACTTTTAACTTACTTTAACAATCCCCAGCCAAATTTCAACTTAGAACTTTTAGGCTTCAGTGGTATGGGAGTGATAATCATTTAGTAGAAACTGTACTCTGAATTTTGATCTTTACCTTACCTGGCAGTATGTAGTTAGGTTAGTTTGTTGAGTTACAGCTTCCAGTCAGCTATTCAGTCACAAGGGTATAAAACCTATATCAGTGATGTAAACCCATGGCACATATGTTGGTTTTCCTTTACAACAAAAGATGTTAATGTCTGAGGTTTTTTTTTTTTTTTTTTTAAAAACTAAAATGTAAAATTCAGCTTTAATTGCAATGTTGGCACTTTGTGATAAGCAAATGGGTGTTGGGTTGTAATTTGGGCACTCATCTCTAAAAGACTTACCATCTCTGACCTATTTGTAGTAAAGCGTACTGTGTTACTAAGATACAGTGTCCAGTAGGTTAAATATATTAAATGCATTTTCAATTTGATATTTTCAATGTGATGGATTTATTAGTATATAACTGGCATAAACCAATGAACATCTGTGATGCAAACCTGAATTTTGTGTATGTATACATATAAATGCATGTGTGTGTATACATACATGTATAAATGAAATGCTGTCTTATTTTTATAGCCTATTTTCCCCAACTAGAATGTAAACCCTGTAGAGATACTGATTTTATTTTATAACTTGATATTCAGTATAGAAAATACATCTCATCAGCGCTGGATAAAAACTTGCTGAATGAATGAAATTATGTACTGTGGTTCTGTTTCTCTTGACATAAAATAATATTCCCTCTAGCACACTGATTTAGGTTAAAACTAAGTAGGAAGGGAGTGTTTCCAGGTTCTTACCTGGTACACATCTACAGCATTTTAAGAAGACAACTTAGTGAGAAGAGACCACCTTTTTTTAGATTTTTTAGATTAGATCACCTTTTTTAGATTACCTTTTTCAGATTAGATTATCTATTAATAGATAGTACAGAAACTCTGCAAGAAAACCTGACCACATGAAACAAGAAGAAATGCAGGCTATCTTAGCTCATTTTACCATAGTGTCTAGAGTTTCTAATGATGATGCTATCGGAACTGGAGCCTTATTCAATCATTTTCCTGCCTTATACAATGGAAGTTATAACACCATTCAGGGAGTATATAATATGTCTGCTAGTTTTGTTGAAACAGTGCTGTATGTTAAACATAGTGCTTTACTAATTCTTATATCAAATTCTGTCAACAAGACCACATCTTCACTCTGGGGAAAAAGAAAAATTAAAATCTCAGTGGCCCTAGGCAGTTTACCTGACCCCCACCCCTTACCTGTCTTACTCGCATTACCCTTTCGGTTAAGTGTTTTCAATACTGAGTGTGCTTGAGCCAAGCACTTCCTAGGCAAATGTGAATGTAGTGGAAAATGAAAGTTCTGTCTCTGCAAAACTTATAGAAGGGGAGGGAGGTAGATAATGCATTTTTAAAATAATAAGCAAACAATTTAAAATGTATAATACATATGAGGTAAAGAATAATAAGACAAAATAGAATGATGGAGGTGCATATTATTTTATGTACAGTATTGCAGAAGACCCTAAAAAGGTAAAGGAGTGAGCCAGATGAATATCGGTGAGAAAGCCTTTCTGGACATGAGTGTATCAAGTGCAAAAACATCCTGACCCAGCACCATGCTGTCTGTGTCCAAAGCAAGTCAACAAGGGAGACATAAAATAAAGTTATCAGGGCCGGGGATTTAACTCAGCAGCATAAGCACCTGCCTTGGAAGTGTGCGGTCACAAATTCAACCCGCGGTACAAAAAAAAAAAAAAAAAAAAAAAAAAAAAAAGACATTATCAGGTGACCAGATCGCAGAGCTCATAAACCTTTGGAAGGGCTATGGCTTTTAGTCTGTAATGAGTGGGTCATTGAAGACTGACTTGGTCTATCCCAGGATTTTGAAAGATCAATTGTAACTCTTTTTTGAAATTATATTTCAAAATATAGAGCAAGAAGACCAAGTACTATGCTGTTATCTAAACAAGGTGTAATGGGAGATGGTGCAAGTGGTAGTTGTGGAGATGAGATGTGGTATGAGAAAAGTGGCATGAAAGATTCTCACGGGGTTTCGGATCATCATCCTCCCCCGCTGCTTTCCTCATAATTCAGGTGGATGTCACTTTCCAGTGTTTCATTTCTTTTTATTCTGATAGTTTTGTCATTACTCCTTCAAAATAGAAAAGCATATTTTGTAGCTCCCTTTTCCTGGGAGTCTACTATATGCTGAGTGCTGTGGTAGTTACCACTGTGATACAACCGTGAGCAAGATGGACGTACAACACTCCCAACACTTTTGTTGTTAACTAACTTTATAAATTCTTGTACTGCAATACACTTTGAAATGGGTCATACTTTCCCCGGGGGTGTTGTGTTTTATGATTCACATGTGTACACAGTTACCACTTACCTAGGTGAATAGCTCTGGTATTGCTAGATAATAGTTTTACAGATCACATCTAATCCTAAAATCAATGTCATTTAAAGAATTAAAATAACATGAAAGAAGTCATTTACTTGCTGTGTTCATTAGTATGTAAGAAACCATTCTCATCCAAAGTAAGATTTTGTGGTATGAAATAAAATGATCTCTAATGTAATAAATGTTATAAAATAGCTAAAAGAGTAGTTTGTGGCCTGGTGTTATAATAGTACTACTATTAAGGACAAATATTTTTATCATGGTAGGAAAAAACTGCCTATTTTAAGTTGACCTTTTAATACTGAACTTTTTTGCACAGTTTAATTTGCATTTCATTGGCAAGAATTAGTGCAAATTTTGTGAACATTTTTTATTGAGTACTTTTCATATAAGTAGGAGTTAATGTGCAGTGTGATGGAAAACTACTGTGAATATAAATAGAAAAAATATTTTTGGAGTAAAAGACTCATTTCCAGTATCAGCCTCATAATACTCCTCCCTTTGTACCTGCCCATTCCTTGGTTCTTGCCACTTTCTGAAGAACTTCTTTATTTGTGTCTTTAGTTGTGTGCTGTTGTGGCTGCCTTAAGAGCCTGAATAATTCAAAATGTTTATCTTTCATGGTAATTTTGACTCTAGGGAAAAGCAAGAAATTACAGAATGCCAGATCCCATGAATAAGGTGGATAAAAAATACATTAAGTTTTTTTTACCAGCCTGTCTTTCCATTGGATGGCACTGTCTGTCCCATGATTTGTAAATAGGCAGTGATGGGTGCTCACTTCCTTACCCACTACATTAATGTTCTTCCCTCTCATATACTTACTGTGGAATTATTTTGGGATTAAAGACTCATCATGGAATTAATTTCATTTATAAATCATGTGTTTTATAACTTAACATTGAAAGACAATGGTGATGATGTCACACAGGATGAAGGTTAACGTAACTATTATATGTCTGGTAAGACTCTCAGTAACTCATTTATTTTGCATTTATCACTTCTGAATTGTGCAACACTGCACGTGTTTAAGTAGTTAACTTCATTAAAATGATAGAAGATATTAAATGGTATAGTTTTCCTTATTTTTCATTTATTAATATCATCTTCATTGGTTTATTCTCATTTTATTAGTATATGTGTAGTACATGTTTACATTCATCTTGGAGAGTGGGTCCATGTACATAATACAGCTTTTTAAATTTCCCATCCTTTTCCCCCATACCTCCCTCCCTGCACCTCTAAATCCTCAGAATCCCCTTTTCTCCTTATCATTCTTATTATAATTATTTTCTTAGCTTATGTGTATGACAGTGTTTACATTCACTGAGGTTACTAGGCTCCTGTACATGGCACATCATGCCTCTCAGTGCTCCTTCCCTCTTCTCCCCATCTGCTGGACCCCTTTCTAGTTGCACAAGATCTATCACCTTTTTTCTTCTATCTGTCCTTTATTGTTCTCTTTGTTTGTGCTTTGCCTTATCCCAACGAGAAATACTGTAATAATATCTAAGCTTGTATGACTGGTTTATTTGACTCAATCTTATATTTTCCAGATGCTCCATTTTCTTAAAAAATGTCTTGACTTTGTCCTTCTTTATAGCCAGTATATTCCATATATCACATTTTCTTTATTGTCTATTGATAGAAATACTGCCTCCTTCCAAGATTTAGCTGTTATGAATTGTGCTGATGTAAACACTGGTATGCATGTATCACTATAGTATGATATCGTCAGTTCTTTAGGGAAGATACCTAGTTGGGAAATTAGCTGAGTGATATGGAATTTCTAATTTTAGTTCTTTGAGAACTCTCCATACTGATTTCCACACTGGTTGTAATCATTTGTATTCCTATCAACAGTGAAAAAGTTTTGGTTTGGTTTGGTTTGGTTTTTTACCACAGCCTCACCACCATTTGTTATTCTTTGATTTCTTAGCAGTCACCACTCTTGCTGGCATCAGATGAAATGTTTTGTTTTGTTTTATTTTGTGTTTAATGGCCAAAGATGTTGAATTTTTTTCATATATTTGTTGATCATTTGTACTTCTGAGAAGTGTCTGTTCATTTCATTTGCCCATTTCATGATTGGGTCTCTTATCTTAGGTGGTCTTAATTTTTTTGTTGTTGTTATTCTTTGTATATTCTAAAATATGTTCCTTTGAGGAGTAACTGGAAAATGTTTTCCCATTCTTTAGGTTCTCTTCACTTTCTAAATGATTCCTTTGCTGGGAGAAGCTTTTTAATTTGATGTAACCATACTTGTTACTATTTCTTGTGTAGTTTGGGTTGTGTTTAAAAAATAAACCTTTTTTAATCTCAACATAAATGAAAATATGGATAAATGCGTGCATGTTAAATATATAGGATTGATAGACATATTACTAAGTTTTTATTAGATAGTTGAACAGAACTGTTTGCAGTCTCCCTGTTTGAATTCCCATTTATATGTTCCACTTTTGTATCTTGAACAATTATTTGTAAAAGGACAATATGTAAACATCAACAAGTGATTTATTACTGTTTATTTTTTCTTTGAAAGTATGTACTATTTCTGTTTTCCGTTTTATCTTTCTTTAAATTAAAAAAAAAAACCTTTCCTACACCTGTAGCTTCAGGTTTTTTACCCATTTTGACTTTCAGTAGCTCCAGAGTTTCTGTTTTAATGTTGAATCTTTGATCTATTTTAGTTTAGCACCTGATTAGATATATGAGTCCTGCTTCAATCTTCTGCAGATAGATAATTTCCCAGCACCACTTGTTGAATAGTCTGTCTTTCTTCCTGAATGTGTCTGGGGATGTTTCTGTACCCTCTATTCTGTTCCAGTGGTCCACATCTGTTTTTTGTGCCAGCACTGTTGCTTTGTAGTGTAGCTTGAAGTCTGGTATCGTGATGCCTCGTGCTTTGCTCCTGTTGCCCAAGATTTCTTTTGCTATGTGAATCTCTTCTAGTGCCATATGAATTTTAGGATTGTTTTCTCTAGTGAAGTTTTCTTTGTGAGGTATGCTATTAGTATTTTGATTGAAATTTCATTGCATCTGTATGACAGTTGTGGGAGTATGATCATTTTGACCATATTGGTTCTGCCTATCCAAGAGCAGAGGACATCCTTCCATTTCCTGGATGTCCTTTGCAATCTCCTTTCCAGAGTACTGTAGTTTTCCTTGTAGAGGTCTTTCACTTTCTTTGTAAGTTAGTACTTAGATATTTGATATATAAATGGTATTGCTTTCATAATGTCCTTGTATTTGAGCGCATTATTGATGCCATTTCCCTTTTTCTTCTTCAACTCTTAATACATGAACCAAGAGATGCTCATTGCCAGTGATGAGTTTGTTTTCCCTGTTATTATAGGGGATTGTTATGAATTGTCTTAATTTTCAGACATAACATAGCAATCGTTAAATGATCATTATTAATATTTTACGTGTTTTCTACCATTCTGTCATGAGATTTTAAAAACATAGAAGACTGATGAGATCTTCAGCATGAGAAAAATATTAGCAAAGACAGAAAATAGATGTAAAATTAAAGTAAGTAAAATCGGCATGATTTATTGATAGAGTGGTGGTGGATGAAGATGACTCCCAGGTTCTGCAAATCCAAATTGGAATCAGGAGTATTCAGATGATACCACCAGCCTATTTTAACCATTCTAGATAGTTATAAGTGGAAAAGAGCTTGCATGAGCATAACAAAGTAAGTGGAATATTAACAGATTACCTCTACATCTGTGAGATTTTTGACATTTGTTGTAGTAATGGTTTTCTTGAAGTTATTTTTAGACATTTCTGTGTCAATAGCTTTATAGTAGTAGTACACGACCAGACAGATTTTGTAGTGCTTTATTATTCAGAATGACTTCTCTGGGGGTTTTTTTTTGGGGGGGGTCATAATTTTCAGCTTCCAGTGACTTTGTGCTGTGTGATATTTTTATTCTTATACTTTGTAGTAGGTGTTCTGTAAGCACTCAAAGTAATAAGGATGTACCTTACAAAACATTACTGTAAACTGCCTTCTTCCTACTCCCTTTCCCTCTCTTAAACCCATGTCGGTCGACTTTGTGCTAGACAGATGTGACTACTGGTAGAAAATTCTATAAGTGAAAAAGTCTTTCATCAAGAGTGTTCCAATAAAAATACAAGACATATTCCTCCATAGAGAATATAACATTAAAAACAACAAACCTAAGAAGTCAGAGTGGTTTGGATTTGAGAAATAATTCCTTTTAATGTGTAGATAAATGAGCAGGTGGGAGCCTGTCTCTTAGAGCCCTGTGAGTGTTATAGTACCTGCACTCCATCAACTACCTTAGTCTGATGATAAAGATGTCCTGAAGAGGTCACCACCCTTCCAAAAATGTTTAAAGTACACTAGGGAAATGGAAACCTGTGAAAATATGTTTGCCATTTTTCTTTACTGATAAATATTGACAAACTATGTCATACTACCTATTCCAGCTATGTTATAATACAATTATTTTATCTATAGCTTTGATTTAAAAGCTTTGACTGATTCTGTTGTTTTATGGATTTTGTCTTTTCCCTTTGTAAGGAAAACACTGTCAGATAATCAAAAATTTTATTTGGATTGCTTTATTTGTTTGCAAGTATAATTTGACAGTGTGTCATCTAAAATGTTAAAAAATGAATCAGTGTTTCAGTTCTAAAACAAACCTGATAAATTAAACCAAATCTGCATCAAGGTGTTTAAAACATTGCTGTTTCATTTTATTCAGAGGGGAAAAAAATGGATCTGTACATGCAGCTAAACTGATTGTTGGCTGCCACTGTATTTCAAGATAATTATTACTGTTGTTGCCATCTTCATACACATGAAACACTTGCATTGCATTTTGCCTTTGGGATTGCACTCTGTAAGTAATGGCAAACAGTTTGAGTGAAAACTGCATTGAAAACTGAAAAATGGCATTTTTAAGCATAACGTTATTTTCCATTTCATGTACGAAAAATTATTCAGGAGTTTGGAGCAAAAGCTAAGTGAATAAAAAAATCTATACTGATTATACTTTTTAAAAAAAAGATACAGAAGGTGAATGGAATTTTTAGGTTTATAATAAAAGATTTTGCTATTTTCTGTCATAAATGTCAGAGCTCTTAGAAGGGACCCTATTGTGAGACAATTTGCCCAAGCTTTAGCTTTCCATTTCACCTTTCCTTCGGGATTTTGCCCTTATTTGAAAAGATTTTTGTTGGCTTTGCTTATCCCTCAGTAATTCTATTATACTCACAATGTTAGAATTCAGAAAGTTTCTTTTTTTCCAGGATTATATTCTTGAATGATAAACCAGAATGTTCTAATGATCTTTAACGTTACACATTGAACCCATTTCTGAATACACTGGATAACTGTATGTAATTCCATGGGTCAGAAGTATCTCTACCTTACAAAATGTGTTTTTAATACTGTATACCTTACAGTTCTCCTTGTCATGCCAAATGAAACATCAACCTCGTACACACTACAATATCCACGTAGTTTATATCCATTTTGTGGTATAGTATATTCATGTAAGTCTTATGTAAAATGAGGCTCCTAGGAGTAAAATGTTAGATTCCTGAATTTTTTTATGATTAATTGTATATTATTGTGTCTTCCCTAAATCATGAATTTAGACAAAATCTCTGCCTCTCAGTCATTAGCATGTCATTTTTCATAAAATAATACTCTGCCAAATGTTTAATAACTAAATTATGTGATGCTGCAAATGGAAATAATGTACAAATGGTGAATTATATAAATATTATGTTTAATTGTATAGGATCAGACCAAGAAGCTAATTGGTTAAAATAAAAATAGAAAATCATAACATTATGTACTCCTGAGGTATGCATTCATACACCTATGTGTATTAACATAATTCTTATACCTGTGAAAAACATGTTTTGAATATTCCTTATTTTCATCGCTTGCTAGTGTTGCATTCACATTTGCTTTTCATAATAAAAGAGTAATCATTTTGTTCCAGGGTAAGGACTAAAATTGAATTGTAAGACCAGTGAATGCTAGAAAAAAGGGTGAATTTACATTTCTACCACTACTGCTCTTTGCTAAGGAACAATTTAACCTATTTAATAAACATCTCAGTGAGTATCTAGTTGTGCTTGTGAGCTTATGTTAACAGTGATTCACCAGAGACCTTTCAAATGAACAAAAACCTAAGTGTTGTTCACTATAATAGTCGATTGGAAGGTTTTAAGGATCAAAATGCAGGGAAATTATTCGCAGTGTTTTTTCCAGTCTGTGCTTTGAGTTTAGGTGAGTCATTCATGGAGAGTATCAATACTTTTTGCACTGGAAAGATGTGAAAAGTGTTTTCATTAAGCCTCTGTATTTTCTCAAATCATTTTTTGAATCATCTCTTTCCCCTGTACTCAGAAAGACATTTCTTAGAGATGGTGAGAGGGGAATGGCAGAAGGAAAAAGAATTAAAATGTGTTTTGTATATGTACCATCTCCCTTTAGTGAATGTAATCTTGGGTTGCAAACATGTAGTAACAAAACTTTTTAATTAAATTGAAAAACAATACTTTTTAGCTAGAAGAAAACGTTTTAGTTAATGGTCACATTTCTTGACAGACAGCAACCTTAAATTCAGATCTCAGACTTCCGGGAGAACATGGCGGACAGATAACAGCAACTACCGGAGGCTCTCTGAAAAACTAGGCTCAGAAGCCAGGTATGGTGCGGACTAAAGAGACATAAGCAGGTGGAGTTATGCTCTGCTGACTCAGGAACGAACTCGGCTGAGAGAAACCAACTTGGAATGCAGTCCTGGTGCTAAAACAGGAACAGAAAAGTCTCGCTGCTGAGGCTGGACCCTGCGCCATTGGAAGCCGCGATTTGGGTTTCCCGCCGCGCGGTGGCTGGCTGCCTCTACATCGGCTCGGCAAGGAGAGAGACGCGCAGAAGCTCTGAGAACGGCAATCTGCGAACGGCAGGGAGGCGTGCACTGATGACACTCCACCACAGCTTGACTCCAGCAGAGGACTTTCTGGGCCCGAGCAGTCCTGCCGGAGCAGGGCGCGGTGGTGACTCCAGCCACACATCCCCCTCTCGGGCGGGATTGGTGAAAAGTGCCTGGCCTGCGTGATGCTGCCGGCGGACCCTGTAGGCTGGCCCAACCCAGATCCCAGAGCCCGACGGAGGCCGGGAGGGGCGGGCCCCCGCGTAGGCTGCCTGGTGCGCAACGGTGAGTGGGAACACCTAACCGGCGCAATTCGATCAGGCTGTGGCTGACAGGGAGAGAAGCTGGGCCTCTCATATAAGCTTGCATATATAAGGAACAGAGAAGAAGAGGCAGCATGGGAAGAGGCAGCAACAAGAAAGGCTCCTCGGCCCCCAATTCTGAGAAACAGGCAATAGCGGACACCGCACCGATACACGTAAAGCACCATATAGAGAGCCTCATAGACCAATTCAGGAATGAATTTATCAATGACCTGAAGCTAGAAGTATGCAAAATAGTTAGAGAAATGCTAAGCCCCACCCAAGAAAAAACAGATGGTGGAATGGAAGAACAGAAAAAGAGGGGAGAATTGTTTGATGGAGAAAACGGGGAAAGCATAGAATACGTGAAGCAGGTTCAAAGGGACTACCAAGAAACTAAGAAGTCTATCGAAGACTGGCATAACAGCTTGAAAGAAACTAAGGACAGACTATCTGAACTGGAGGGCAGAATTGTAATATGGGAGAATGAAATGAAAAACTTCTTAAAAATAACAAAGAAACAAACAGCAATAATACAAAGACAAGAAGATGATAAGAGGATCCATAACTTAAGGATTAAGAACATAAAAGAAGAAGTAGGGACACAAACAAATGAACTACAAAAGCTACTCACAGAAATAATCCAGGAGAATTTTCCTAATTTAGCAAAAGGTAAAGATACTCAGATGTATGAGGCATACAGGACCCCAGCTACCTACAACCCAAACAGCAACACCCAGGCATATAATAATAAAAATTCCAGAAATTCAATACAAGAACAGAATATTAAAAGCTGTCAGAGACAAGAAACAGACCACTTACAAGGGAGCACCCATCAGAATTACAGCAGATTTCTCTGCACAAACCATCAAATCACGAAGAGCGTGGGGGGAAATAATTCAAGCTTTGAGAGATAATAATCTCCAGCCAAGATTGAGATATCCTGCACAACTGTCCATGGAAATTGATGGGAAAACAAGGTGCTTCCAGGATAAAGAGGAACTGGGGGAATTTGCAACCACCAATTCAACTCTACAGAGAGTATTGCAGGATATTCTAAAAAAAGAAAAATACAAAGAATCCAGAAATAGTGGAGGCCACAACTAATGGAGCAGAGAACAAAGTGAAGAAGACAAACTGACAGCTACTGACAGAATAAGAGCTCAACAGAAATGAGGCAGAGAAGATTGGATGATAGGAACAGCTATTTTGGAGAAAATGACATCTTAATAGGTAATACTGATTTAGTATCATCTTGTTTTGAAGTCTCATCTAGCCTTTGTCCTTCTGTCTCCAATGGTCTAAATAGGTTGTATCTTACTGGATTTTATTATGTACGATAGTATAAGCAAAAACCTTTTAAAGACAAGGAGATTATACAGAAACCATTATTCATTTTCTGTTAGTCGATTCTAAATACTCTGTAATGCTGTCATTCTCTTAAATGGTTTTACATTGTTTTGATATACTTAATACTACAGTATACGAAGTAGTACTCAAGGATTTCAAGGAAAGAGACAATATGGTAACTACTTTTAGGTCAGGATTATCTGGTGGTGAAACACTATTCTGCTTAAATGGTTATGTTTTGATCTGTGCTGTATCGTTGTTATGCCCTCTTTTATCTCAATCTCCACTCCATTATTTACTTTTTTAATACTTTTTTAAAATTTTTATCCTTTTAATTAAAGGAAAAAAAATAGCAGGATATATTATAGTAACCCACTTTGACTTTCCATTACCTCGATTTAAAGTCCTGTATTACTCTCACCATCTGGTTTTTAACTGATGTTCCCCTATTCTGTTTTGCTGTATAGTATCAGGTTCGAACCATTACCTCGATTCAAAGCCCTGTATTACTCTCACCATCTGGTTTTTAACTGATGTTCCCCTATTCTGTTTTGCTGGATAGTATCAGGTTCGAAAATTTAGGCATCAGCTGTGAAGATAATGAGATTCATTATAACGCCCATTCTCGTTGACTTTTATCTACTTTTGAAGACCTACAATGTCTCCAATGTTTTGGTTTTGTCGGTTTTGTTCTTTACCGTTTTGTTCAATTGTATTATAACTAATGGTATAGGCAATTCTATTAGAGATAGCGGGAGGCATTATGGTAACCATTGTTGATCACCTTGTATTATGTTTTCACATTATCTATTATGTCCACCCTTTTGACTTGACCGATTCTGTTCTGTCACATTTGGTTTTACTCTCTTCCAAAAAAGTAATAAGAACCGTGAGAGCAATGAAACCCAAAATGTGTAATAGTCATTGTACAAAAGAGAGGAAAAGAAAGTGCTCTAAACTATATAACTGCATGTATATTTAAGTGTATAAGATAGAATATGATATCACAGAGTTTTATTGGATCATTGAACAGAACTGTTTGCAGTATCATTGATGGAATGTCCACTTTACAAGCTTTAATTTTGTGACTTGAACAATTATTTCTAAGATGACAATATGTAATCCATTAACTAGTGATTTCCTACTGTTCATTTTTTTTCTGCAAATCTGTATAACTTGTACCCTTTCTCTGCTTTTTTTTTCTTTTCTCCTTAAATAAAATTAAAAAAAAAATTCAGATCTCAGAACTGTGACATTAAGCCCATTACTATATTGTAGAAGAAAAATATTTAATATGAAATATGATACTAGAAAGTTTTTTATTAGTACATGTGTCTAGTCCATAACATTTGCATTGTTTGTGGGGAGTTGTACATCCACATAATACATCTTAATTCCTTTGTTCACCACTTTTTCTTCCCCTTTATCTCTTAATTCCACCCCCTCCACTTCATACATATTTGCAGTAGTACATAATATTGACATTCCTTGTGTGGAGTTGTTGAATACACTTGGCACATCTTAATCCCTCTTTTTTTAATCCTTCCCCTACTTGTCCTTCTTCTATATTGATTCATTCTCCCTTTCAGAAAAATCTATCTCCCTGCTTCCTATTATCTTTTATTTGGTGCTTTATTTATACTTTGGGTTTCTCATATAAGAGAAACTACACAATAAGCTTGTATGCCTGATTTCCTTCACTTAACATGGTCTAAAGGTATATCCATTTTCCTATAAATATCTCATTTATATTTTTAGCACAGTAGTACTCCATTGTGTGTAAATACATTTTCTTTATCCATTTATCTGTTGATGGACATGCTAGTCTTTCTAAGATTCAGCTATTATGAACTGTGCTGCTATAAATATGGCTATGGATATATCATTGTAATATGATGCCTTTCACTCTTTCTGGAAGATACCCAAAAGAAAAATCCCTGGCTCAAAAGGAATTTCTAGTTGTGGATGTTTGAGACACTCCGCACTGATACCTATAGTGGTTGTCCTTGTTTACATCCCAGCAGTGTTGAAGTGTTCCTTTTTCTTCTTAACTTCTCCAACTTTTGTTATAGTAATACTTTTGTTATTAAACTCGGTTCATTCTAGTTTTGTGTTGGTACACTGAAAAGTTTAAGAACTGAACATGTTTCCCTGCAACAAATAATGGAAAACGAAATAACTGGTTCTAAGCCCCCAAATTACACTTGTAAATTCATTTTTCTGGGACTTTAACAAATTTTTAAATGATTTCTTTAATTCTATTGTCCTCACAGTTTTCCCCTTCACTTTACTGCTGGCATTACTAACTTTCTTTGGAGCCATAGTTATATTTAATGCAAATAAAGCACAGACAAAAGCACAGTGATAGATCTTTTAATGCTGTATGTTGTCTGTCAGGAGCTGCTTAAAGTGTCACTCTTTGTGGCCATGATGAGATGGGACTCATGAATCACCCTCAGACCATACAGATTTTTCTAAGTCAGATTTTCAGTTCAAGTATTGAACAAAGCTATAAACACCAAGAAAAGTTTATCGAATTCTGCTGTTCAAGTGGTGGAAAAGTTCAATCTTGGAGTTGTTAAATATCGGAGCAATCACTTTTTGGTTTCTCACTGATGGCCATTCTTTCTGGTGGAAGATGGAATCTCACTGTGGTTTTAATTTGCATTTGTCTAATGGCTAACAATATTGAGCATTTCTTCATGTATTTTTCTGCTTATTTGCACTTCTGTGAAGTGTGTATTCATTTCACATGCCCATTTTTTTGACTAGGTCTTTTATTTGGGGATCTAATTTTTTTTTAGTTCTTTACATATTCTAAATACTAGTGTTCTGAGGAATCACTACCAAAACTTTTTCCATTTCTATAGGTTTTCTTAGAAACAGGGTTCCCCCCACCCACTTTGGTTCTTCTGTTTGTTTTTGAGACAGGGTTTCATTATGTAGTTTAGGCTAACTGGCCTTGAACTCGCTTACCAGCTCACTCGCTGACTTTGAACTCATGGTCATCCTCCTGCCTGAGCTTCCCAAGCGCTAGGATAGTAGGTGTGTGCAACCTCATTTTGGCTAGAAAAGTTCTTTGAAGAGAGTTGACTGCTAATCAACAGAGAAAGTCCTAAAGCCAGTAATGATTTTCACTGAACTTATTTTCAAGGTCCTTATAACTCAGGAATTAAAATTTTAGAATTAAAGATTTAGAATTTATTGCCTAGACTTTTATCTTATATATTTTAAACTCTTTATATAATATAATGGATTCAAACGTATTGTGAGTCATTGTCTGGATAGTTATATAACCATACGGTAATAATCACTGGAAGTTGTGATTTAAATATTTTTATCAGCGTATATAAATTATTTTACATGAATACCATCACTAAATCATTCTTATGGGTACCTTATATTCAAAGAGCATCGGAAACATCTGTAAGTTTACTCTCTTTCAACTACACACACTCCCACAAAACTCATGCAAAACAGCCTGTAAAACCAAGATAATAGCACTTACGGAATATTTGGTGAAGATTAAAATGGGCGACATATTACCTAGAACATTTTAATCACTGTAATTATCACTTCATAAATGTAAGCTAGTCTTATTAATACTATTGTTGTTTCTGAAATATTCAACTCAAAGACTAAATTTTTCCTTAAACTCTTCTTAAAAACCTGATACTCCCATATGCTTTATATTGTGAATCATCTCTTGAAACACCTTGTTTCAGAGGTGGGAGTTTTAGAGTAACAACATTTTCACGTTGTGCTTTGTATCTTTGTTCCTAAATTGGAAATTCTCCTCAAGCATTACCTGACTTCTCTAGGACTCCTTGTGCTTCTAACTTGTCACAAAAGATAAACATTGGGGGCTGAGATGGCTGGGCGGCGTCAGGGGTGGCTCATTCTTTCCTTAGTGCTCACGCTGCTGTGTCTACAGCGCCACTGCCCCCACCCCAGCTTTCTTTTCTGCGGCAGCCAGTAATTGGCTTGGTTCCAGAAACCATACTTTCAGTCAGACTCCCTGACCTTTATTGAATTCTCTGTGGATAACTGTAGTTATGTGCTTGGCAATAATTGCACTTGCTGTTTTTAAACTATGGGAAAATACCCGTAAACACTCATATTGTGGTCTCAGACTGCTGCTTAGAGTCACGGCGTACTTCCCTTCCTCCTGCCTTTCACTGTTCAGCTAGTCGCCTACCCCATCTTCTGTGTGCATGGAGGTGAGGACCTCAGTTTGTCTTTAAGAACTGTAGTTCCCATCTCTCTTGGAAGTCATGAAGCAATAGGAGCAATACCCCCGGCTTCATCTTCTGTTTATTTTTTCTCCTTATGCACTGTACATGGAGCTACTACACAGAAGGTGTATGAAAAAAAAGGGGTTTGAAATCTTCATTTTGGGGTTCCTTCCTTTAAGGTGAATTGGTAGTTTTTAATTTTCTAGGAAGGCGTTGATTAATGAATAACTAATTATTCCCTATATTCTCTCTGAGATCTGAGCCTACAGGAAATAAAGGCAAACACTGTCAGACCTAATGTCTACTTTCATTCGTTTACCAGATACTTACTGAATTATCTTATATAACCTAGGACTAGGTACTGGCTTTATTGCTTTTCACTAGGTACTGCCTGTATCCCTCCTTATCATTATATAGCTGTCAGCAGGTAGAGGAAGCAGACAAAAAGCAGATAAAGAAACAAATAATTACATATTCACTAGGTGTGATTAGTGACCTGGTGGAAGCAAACCAAATAGTGTGACAAGAATAAATTAGATGCAAATGGGACAGGAAAGTCTACTTACATGAAGGCAAAACTCCCATGGAATCTACATTTTGGTAAGAATTGAAGGAGGAATTAGCAGTCTAAAGATTGGAGAGAACAAGTTTCTCGATTCTGTTTGCAAGATCATGGGGGGATTCACCCACACGCAGAAGATTGTGACAGCCTGTTCCTGAGCCTTTGGGGAAATCACAGATTTACAACACACACAAATTATTAATGACTGCTATATTCTTGATTGAGACAGTTCTAGGGTCATTTTTCAGTTTGTTAAATATTCATTGTCATTTATCAAATGTATTTTTATCAAGTGGATTACTTTTGAATGCAGAATTATTTTAGGGAAACAAAAGGATATTGTCACTTATCTTTAGTGAAAAACAATACAAAAATGCAAATATAAATTATGTTAAAACTATCCAGCTTTAGAGATTATCTACACACTGGTTAATTAGAATAGATAAGAGTTTATATATGTGCAATATGTCTGTACTACCTAAAGTAAAAAGAAATTACCAATGTTAATCTGTAAGAATCCAAAGAATGTTTCTACTCTGTTCACTTATGTTTTCAAATGCTGCGATTGAACCCTTTGCATTGAATTACATCTCCAACCACTCCCCTTCTCTATTTTTTATTTTGTTAAGTTTCTATGTTGTACAGACTAGGCTCAAATTTATAATCTGCTTCAACCTCCCAGAGTTCTGGAATTTTAGGCTTGTATGCCATGCCTACCTTATTTTTATTTTAAAAGATTACCAGATTATTATCTTAAAGTTATTCTTAATTTGCTCTATTTAGAATCATAAAATATCACTGACATTTTTAATGTGTGCCTTTAGTAAGAACCTAGAATTGGCCTATACTTTCAAAAATAAGACCCTGAAATCAATGCATATGTTCTATAATTATCAATTGTTATCTTTCATAATAATTTGAAAATCTAATTTTTATTGTTGACAACTTTTCTTTCATTTTCAACTTTTGGTCTTTACAGTATACATAAATTAATAAATATATTAGTCATTACTCATTAAATGTATGTTTGTACAGTGTACAAGGAGCTATTCCAAACCAGAGATCCAAATACTGCAAATAGATGCGTGTTACCATCTATTGTTTTTTTATATATGCTAGTGTCAGGTAGCTGTAAAACAAGCAGGTAGTTCATACATTTGCTATTGCCATGAATTACTATCAGTCTATGTGTTACTCTGTTGGGTAAGATACTGCCAACAGAAAGGAACAGCAGTTTATGCAGACCAACCACCTCATCTTGTTTTTCTTTTTCCAGCAGTACTACTTCATCTGCGTTTGACTTTAACTTTCTCTGATTCTAATGAAACTGTGAATCAGAAGATTTACAAAGTCTCTTATTTAGCATTTAAATCGATGAGTTGAATATAAAAGTATCTGTAGTGTTGAAAGTTAAATTTAGGTTACCATGGATTATTTTCTTTATCCTGTCTTTCACTGTCAAATTATTGACCACTCAAAACCTGAACATAACTTTGTGTGACAGACAAGGCTTTTTAAAAATGAGAGTTACTATGAATATTTGCTTAATCATGAAATAGTGTTCTTTAAATGTTGGGATTCTCAAAGTACATTTTTCCATGTCATCATGATTTTTGTGTATTACAAATATCTGTAACTATTTACAGTTCCCAGTTTTGAGGGCATAAAATGTCTTCATCTAAATAAATATCTACAACACTTTTAGTATCAATCCATGATTTTAGTCTTTTCCTTTAGTCTCATTAAATGTGATATTGTTCTCATTAATATTTGGGAGTTAATGAAAATCAAGAAAAATGCAATTAAGGTAGTTTATCACCATCTTGCTGTTTGCTGACTAGAGCATGCCCTTTCTCAGGTGTCAAAGCTCCAGTGGAACAATGCAAGGAGAGATTAGAACTGTTAAAATGCCCACACTGATACTGAGTGGTTCCTATTGGTTAACGAAACAAAAATTTCTACGGTATGTGGGTGCCAGTGTACTTAAAATAATAAATTCATGTCTTCTACAATTAAGTGGGTTGTAATTTTTAATATATGGAGTATACATTTAATATATTTTCAAATGAAATTTTGGTTTAACATTCTCAAAATGACTATAAAATATATATGGAAAAATACATATATACCACAAAAAGAAAGAAAACATCACAAAACAAAGATAGTAAGTTAAACATCTTAAAGGTATAGTAATTAAAGCAATAATGTATAGGCATATAAATTTGCCAAACTATTGTTGGAAATAGAATATAATGTCAAGAAATAGACATGTTATTAAACATTTGAAATAATAGAAATGGTATTTTTAATAAGCAGGGAAATATTTTAATGTATCATAATTGGGCAATTAACTTACTATTAATAGAAAGGCTAGACTAGGGACAGAGGAATAAAGTCACACAGCAAGATGGAGACAATAAATCACTCTACTTTTTAAATAGTTATTAGTTTGCGTAGGATGAAAATAATTATTTCTTTCTAATCCTAAAATGATTTAGAAAAACCTCTAAATGTACAGTAATTTTATGAAGACTTCCTTGAATTTTTAAGACCCTTTTATTTATTATAAAGCCTTTTATTTCAAAGCAATATTATACTTTCAAATAATAATCATTAACTGACAAGCTAGAAACCTAGAGAAAAAGGATTGAAATATATATGATAAACTAAATTTTAATATTCTAAGACATATACAAAGAGCTTTCACAAAAAAATCAATTTAAAAATAAGCAAAAGAGGTGAGCAAGCAGTTAATTTAGAATATGAGCAGGTTACTTTCGTTAAACACATGAAAATGATGACAGAAAATTACAAACAATGACCTACCATTTTATGTTGTTGAAAACTTTTAAATCTTCTTCCGATTATTAATTTGTAATACATTCATATGTTTTTGGTCAAAGGTCTAAATTAGTACAGGTCTTTAAAATGTCTACCACTGAGACAACAATTCAGTTCTTAGAGCATTATCTCAAGGCATCAAATATATATTTTTAATTCATCATTATTTATAATAACAAATTAAGGGGAACACAATTCAAAATGTAATATCTTACTTTTGAGAGAAATAGAATACTTAACATATATAGTATGATTTGATTTTTTATGACAATCAGTTTTGTATTTCCATATTCATAAATTTTAGGATATACAACAATGTATTTAGACAATATTTTCAGAATTCAGAGTAAATATACATTTATAATAAAAATCTTATTATAAAAACAAATGAGTAAAGACTTTATATGATAGTAAATATTACAATTAAAATATACCTGTTTAACAAAAAAGTAGATATTTAATGTGAGACTTACATAATATTTTCTCATCTTGATATTTTCACATTTTGGTGCATAAAAGAAATCATTGTTTACCTTACTAAGCTATTTTATTGCTCTTTATGTATAATCCTATTAGACAACCTAAAGATAACATAGCACATTTTTATGTTAATTTTGTTAGCTTTGGCTACTAGGTGTGCAATATGTGTCAGAAATGTAAGTTGGAATTTTCTGGTAGCAATATTTAAAATATGCAAAAATATATCAAATTAAGTTGAATATTAGTACATATGTGAAAAACTATCATTTTAACAGTAGTGTGAAATTCACTAATCATACAAAACCTTTTGTGTTCTTTATACTTAAGTATACATTTTTCAGCTTGAGTTAGGATGTTTGAGATGCTTGGTAATCATGTGTGGCTAATAACTATATGCTGAGTACCAGAAGACCTTACTTAATGCCCCAGGCCTAACACAGTGCCTGAAACTTAATCACTTTAAAACATTACAAACTGCTTCTCCCAGTAGTCTACCTATTAACCTTAACTAGTCTCACTTTCTCTGTCATACTTTTCATTTACAGGTCTACCTGCTGCATTAAATTCTGTGCTTCTCAGGACAATCATTCTATTCAGTTTTACATCCCTAATGGCTTAGACATTTAATATATGTTTGTTAGAAAGAAGTTAGGAAGACAGAAGTTATTTAGATGTTTTACTTAGAGAACTGTTTTCTAGTAAACAAGTCTCTTGAAATATTATGTTAAACCTCACAAAGTCAAATTTATAGACTTTATCATATTTGGAAATAGAAATTGGATACCTCAACTCTTCATTTATTTGGGCTTTACATGAAGCCATCTAAAATGCTTGTTTACTGATTTTCTTCTTAAAGATCTCTAAGTGTTAAAGACTGGGCAACCTTACTTAACACAACCTTATCCCATTTTACAACTAAAGAGTCTTTCCCTGTCAGTCTTAATAATCTCTTGCTGCATGTAAGATATTTCCTCTGTGATCTTCAGTGAAGACAGCAATATTTGGTCTGTATTAATCACATCATGAGCTTTAGCATCACTTACTATGTTTCTCTTCAACTTTATCCAAATTACATAAACTAATTTTATAAAAATTATGAGATTTATGCAGTTGTTTTCAAGTAGAAGAGATCAATACTGTATATGTATATATGTATTGTGTTTGTAAAATACATTTCTTCACATAAATGTTATAAATAACACTACTGAGTGCTTTTAGTTTGTGATAATAACCTGAGAAGCCATCATATGCCAATATGGTATTGGTTGCTATAAAAGCATAAAATAATGTGTACTATTTATTTTCTGATGTGTTTCTGGTTAATAGTTTTACTTTGGATCAAGATCTTAGAAATCATTGTTGAATCATGTTACCACCATGCATACTGCTTGTTAGAGTAGTCAGGAACATAAATTCAAAGAGCTTTCTTGTCAGATCTAATTCAGATTTAGTTTGACTTATTTGTCCTGCATCTTCAAATCTTCAGTGTCTTACCAGCTTTATAAAATTGTTAGAACAATTGCCTAAGGTGTAAATGTGTCTAAGTTTGTGTCCATAGTAAATATGCAAGAATTGTTATCCTCATGTTTTCTCTGAAAAGTCAACCAAACATGCTATTATTAACATTAGAAACCAAGTTCTGCCTGTCTTCAGAAACTTAAAAATTACCAAACAAACCAAAAATCAAAATTGGCAACTGGTACTAAGCCAAATGCTACATCTCGTATTATAGGCTGTGACCTCTCATCTGTCTTCAAAGAAAAATGTAAAAACTAAGTAATTTCTGGGGAAAGGTGACAAATAAATAAACAGATAAATTGTTATTTCTGGAAGACATTCATTCCTTTATTCATTTCATACATCAATCACTCACCATGAGGCAGTAGCTATTCTATGAGTTTAGAATGAAGCAATAACCAAAACTCTTCCTTCCTACAAGTCTCTTTTCTTTTTAAAGACAGGGTCTTGCTGTGTGGTTCCACTGTTAGCCCAGGCTAACTCTTAGTTATCCTCTTGCCTCAGCCTCCCAAATGCTGGGATTATAAGCGTGCGCCACCATGCTTATAATCTTTACAGTGAAGTCATATTTCCAGTCATAACCCCAATGGGCTCTGCTATGAAGATTAGATGAAAAAAGCCAGAAACAAGTGGAGCCTGGGAAATTAAGTCAGCTATACTTTGCCTCTTCCGAAGTCCTCTAGAAAAGAGATCACCAGGCCAAAGTCTAGGCCCAACATCTGAGATAGACAGGAATCTTACAAGTCTAATTCAAGTTGATTTTAATACGTAAGATGCTTGGACTGGTACCTGGAGAAAGCCAGTAAAGATCAGTAGATAGGGGTTGGAGGTGGGTAGGAAGGGACTATGTTATGCTTACTGAAATACAAGAGTATCAAGTTGTAGTATAACCCAGGTGACGGCACCTGAAGAAAGGGACTGTCAGTCATTTCCCATTGCTGTTGAGGCTAAAGACTCCAGGATCCTGTTTGCAGGGAACTGAAAGAACCAACCAGCACCAGAGTGAATATGCAGTAGCTGAAAGAAGGACTGCAGTTAGACAGAACTAAACATTGTATTTCAGAGGGAAGCCTGTTGTTGAATAGCTAAAGCATGTGTACACATATAATCTAAAAGTATTTCCATAAAACATAGATGACTTGTTTCATAAGTTGTTTACCGTATTTAAATTGGAGTTTTATACTCTCAGTTTTACCAGAAAGGAAGTTATCAGGGTATTCTTGATAAATGTTTCTCTACCTTGATCAAGTATATATTATATATTGATAAGATTAGAATTGACTATTAAAAAATTGGTAATTTCATGGCTTTCATTTGAGAGAATGTTCCTCTTAGAGGAGAAAAGCATTATGATTAAGATATGCAAACAATAGTAGAAAATGTGATATTGTGATTCACATACAAATGAAAAAGTTTTTGTCTTACTTATTCAAATACATCCTGCAGCAATAGCAAAACTAAGGGAAGTCAAAGGCCAATATTATTCTGCTGACAATTTCAATCCTTATTTCTAAATATTTATAAATGATAATAGTAAGATGAATTTGACTGGTTTATTAGAAGGTTTAACAAAGACTTAAGCCAAGCATTTGTTTATTATTTTAAATACAAATTTTATCAAAATTAAATAGGTAAAATAGAAATGTATCAAGGAAAAAAGTTTAATAATGTTAATGTTTTCCTTATGTCATTTATTACATTATTTCACGTATAAACACATGCTGATGTGATTATAGTTTTCCCATCACAGCAGTTTTAAGGCCTGTCCCAACCAAGTAACTCAAAAATTAGAGAATTGACTTCCACGGAAATCAGTTAGCCAATAGAACTAGCGACTGACAGTGTTTTCATTAAGAGCAATTTAGCTTCAGTGACCCTGCTCAGTGCTAAGCTACTGAGAAAAGACATATATTCTTTGTCGTAGAGAAATCCACAACCTACTGTAGGAGGAGGTACAGTGTGTAAATGCATTGTTGGAACAAGTAAAATTGCATTATAAAGGCATGTTCCTAGAAACAGGATGAATACGTGGAATTAGTCACTCTGTTTGGGGACATCAAGAAGAGCTTGATAGGAGATGTGTCTCAGGAATAGAATCTTGGTGTCCAAATAGGTGGTCAGTCTTTAAATAGTGACTTCCTCCCCTTACATGGTAAATTTCATACGGGCAGAAATCACATGTACACTTTGTTTGCCACTGTTTCTTCAGAGCCTATCATTAATTGTCAGTGCAGGAAAGGCATTGCTGCATGAACCCAGTGAAGACTGGAAATGAGGGCTGGGGATTTAGCTCAGCGGCATAAGCACCTGCCTTGCAAGCAGGCAGTCGTGAGTTCGATCTCTGGTACCGATAAAAACGAAAAAGACAAAAAAAAAAAAAAGGACTGGAAATGAAATACCAGGCAGAAAGATAATCTACATTACATGTTTGTCCAGAAACAATAAATTTTTTATACCATTTGGAGTTCATTCTTTAAAGCATTGCTGTTACCTCAAAAATTCTTTGTTTCTCCAGTTCCTCCGGCTCTATTTCAGTCAGCAGTCAGATGCCCCTAAATTTGTGTCTGCTATTTCACAGATTGGCAAAATTAATCATTTACCCTTCTTTAGCAGTTAGGAGACTATTGTGACTCTCCAAGAAAGAGATAATAAAGGTTGAGTGCCAATACCAAGGCTGAACTCAGGAGCTTGAATAGGTGAATGAATACAAAGTGTTGATGAGATAGGATGGAGAGGGAAGAGTCAGTGGAGGTAACTGACGGTAGACTTCTAATGGACAGGGAACCCACACAGCAGTCTGTGAACTAAGAGTCAGCAGCACGCTTTCTTTTTAGGGGGGAGCCGGGTTTGAAATATTTGATACTTTTTTTTTTTTTTTCTTTTTTGGAGCTGTGGAATTGAAGTATCTGTTAGAGCACCTAGAAAATCTAGAAGAATGGTGCAGGAATATTGGGGTGGAAGACTAAAAAAATGGCATCTGTTGATGTCTGTGTGATCATTGAAGCTATGGAGGCGAAAAGGTCAGCTAAAGAGAGTGAAGAGAAGTTGGCCAAAGGCAGAAAAACAGTCGTGGACTAAGAAGGAGAGCCACGGATGCTCAAAGGCAGAAGAATCAAATGAGTCATGAGAGGCGCAGCTGAGCCTGAGGGTTTCCTTTACTACTGTCGGTCACAATCCCTTCCTCACCTCCCATCTGTTCCTTCCTGAATCAGTGTCTTGCTCCAGACCCCAAGGAGATCCGCATCCTTACCCCGCATCCCTAAAGGACAGGCCTGTGACTTTTCATTCTTTGTTACCTAGAGACCTTGTTAAAAGCCAGGAAAACTTTTGAACATTACCCGAGGATCATTTTTAAGGAAATAGTTTCAGTACTGCTTCATTTTCATGTCAGAACTGATTTTTATTTCACTTTTTCCCCCATTAAAATTTAGAGATTTTTCTGGTAAGTCAGCATAAAACTTGTAGTAAGTGTAAACCCTGCTATGAACACAAACTCCCAGATTTCCTCTGGACCTGATGGGAACACATATTTTGCTGACACATTCTGAAGCTTAGTATTTTGATGAATTGACCTGGGAATAAGAATCGATTGGAAACTTCTATGTTTTACAATGGCTAAGGTAAGTATCAGTTAGGAAGATGGGCAGCCAGTTCACTGACAGGATCTTCATAATGCTAGATGGGTTGCAATACAAAAATTGAATTAAAGAGGATACTGCTATCAATTACTAGCTGACTGGTGAGTGTATAATTGAATCATATCAGAAGTAAAGGCCAAATCATTTTTCTGACTCAAAACTCCAGTTGCAAATACTTTTGTGCCTAGTAAGCAAAACAGTGCTACCTTACATAAACTGATGTATTATATAGACAATGAAAGTTTTTTTGTATTTTTGGTTTGTCACTAACATATTGAGCCTGAGTGAGTGTGTTGGTGTATTGTTTGATGAGCCACAGAGCATTTGTGGGAATTACACAAACAAGCAGGCTTCAATCTGGACAGTTTTTACAAAAAGAAATAGGATATTAGGGACTGCAAAGCTTATTTTAAAAATTAAAATGGAAGCGCCATGGTCAAAGGAGATAAAAAAGAATGATTTGCCTTTGTAGAGCATTTTTAATCAACTGCTGTATAAACAGACTCTATATGAGAAGCCAAGGAGCCAGAGTGAGAACTGATCTTCCCTTGAAAGAATTACACAAGAACTTACACTCTATTATGGTTCATTGGCAGTTTTGGAGAAATATTTAGCTAAAGGTATCAAAAGGCAAATTAAAAAAAAAAAGAGGACAGGCTAGAGACCAAGAGGCCTCTAAGTAACAAATCACTGTTTGACCTCCTTTTAAGATTCCTACTTGTCCTATTCTGTGAAATGTAGTATTTTGTATTAAAATAGGTAAAGGCATAGAATATTTATTAAAACTGTAGAATAAATTCCAGTAGCAGATACTAAAGAAGCCTAAAAATTTCACCTCTTTGATATTAGGGAGATGAACACAGTGACTAATGGGTCTTTTTCTTCTGTTCTGTTCTGGTCCTGTTATTAAAGATGGGATGTGATTACTGTCTTATGACAAAAGCAGCAACCTTGCATCACTCTAGTTTAAGTAGAAACTCATCTCTGTTGAGTGATATGCTCCTGTTTCATTAAGAAGGAATTCAGGGTCACTGAAAAGTGCCAGCAGCTTTGTCATTCCATTAAGTAATTTGGGCAGTCAGAGTCAGCATTGTGGCATCTTGGGAGCATCAGGAAGAGTTATAGTGGGGAATAAGATACTGAGCTACTCTAGCAAAATTCACTTCCAGTGTGCACACACAAAAAAACTTAATTGTATACAATAAATTTTGTCTTCTTGCCAACCTAAGATACAGATTGTCTAATCAGTGTATGAGTATTGAGTATTGAGTTAGAGAAAGCACTAGTAAAAACCCTGGTAAGTTTCCAGGGTGAATATTTTTTCTTCAACCTGACCAACATTTCATCTCAGACTTTTCTATTAGTCAGCAGCTCACAATTCAGTGGTCTCCTTTAAAACATCACTGGCTCATCTGCCCACTCATTAAAATAGTCTCAACATGCCTCCTCTATTTTTCCACTGTGATTATCAGAAACTGTATTACTTAGTTAGTTATTGTTTATGCCTCTTACCAACTTGTAAGGTCTCTGAAGAAAGAAATTTATTTTTATTGTATTTCAATAAATATGTCACATTGAGTGTCAAAGTCATAATCCACAATATAAGCATAATTAAAGAGTGTTTTTCCTAGAAGAGTTGTTTCATATAGCTGAAAGCAGAGAGCTCCCTGGACTCTGAATCCTATTGTCTCTGTTCTCTCCCTCATCCCACCCTCACCCCATCTCTTTTGGGTCCTAGTGGACTTCCTCTTGCCATTTTTATGAATGAGTGCTTTTATTCAAGTCAACAGTATCAACATGTTGATAATTGTGTGAGTCAAACATTAAAGTAGCTCTTTGTATCTCAGAGGTTGTGTGGGGGCTCTTCAACTAGTACCCCCGTTGAATCAGCAAATGGGATTCTGGGGCAAATGGCAGTGCTCTGACCAGGCACTGGCTTCTAGCTTCCTTGGATATTTCAATCCTTTTATGAAAAATAAGGAATTTAGAATGTGTTCTCTTAGAGCTTTGTACTCAATAGTGTCTAATTCTGACTGTCTACTTATACCTTCTTGGTCTTTCTCATCCTTATTCAGATCCTTAAAAGTGGTAATGTCTGAAATGTGGAATATATTTTAGGGGAGTTTTTGTGGTTTGATTTTCTTGCTGCTCCATTAACCAGAATAATAGCCTCTTTTCATTCACTATTGTAATTGTACAAATTTGAGGTATAGTGTGATAATTTGATATATGTATATCATGTAATTTTTTGTTAAAATGCATGTGTAACAATACATATATACAACATGACTGATTAAATCAAAGTGACTACTATTTACATCCCTTTATCATTACTTTATGTTTGGGACCTTCAAGCTCCTCTCTTCTAGTAGTAGATTATTGTGAATGATGGTCTCCTCTCTTCTAGTAGTAGATTATTGTGAATGATAGTCACCCTCCTGTGGTATAAATCACTAGAATTTATCCTTTATCTAACTGTGTTTTGGTACTCATTATCCACCCTCTTTGTATTTCCCTTCTACCTATCATTCTCTGCCTCTGGCAATCACTATTCTAAATTTATAACTACTTTTTAAAAACACCCATATGTAAGAGAGAGATTATGTGATATTTGTCTATGTCTAATTTGTTTTACTTAAACCATCGAATCCCATTATTTACTCAGTATGACAGAATATTCACTTTTATGGTTGAATATTATTTCCATTGTATATATATATATATACTTTTTAAATCATATGTCCACTTATATGTATTTAAGTTAATTACACATCTTAGCTATTAATGCCACAATAATGGGTTTATATTAAACTAAGAAGCTTCCATACAACAAAAGAAGCAATCAACAAAGAGAAAAAAATTGCAAATTATTCATCTAACATAAGAGTAATCTCCACCATATCAAGAGAGCTTTGAAAACACAGCAACCCCCAAGTAATCTAATGTAAAAATGGTCAAAATAATATGAATAGATACATCTCGAACAAATTCAAGTGGCCAACAAATTTATGAGAAATGCTTAATTTTATTAGATCAGGAAAATACAAGTAAAAACATATAATCTCACTCAAGTAAAAATGACTTACCAAAAATACAAGGAATAATAGACTCTGCAGAGTCTTGAAGGCAATTTGTTATCATTTTTGTGAATGCTAAAGAGAGATGCTACCAAATGATATTTGTACCTCAGACATAACAGCATTTCTTTCAAGCAGTTTCTGGTTTTGTAGTAAAGAAAAGAGGCCTAATAGATATGAGAACAAATGCAAATAACTGTTGTATTGATTCTAATTCCAAATCAAGAACTTTGGAGAATATAAAGTACATATAGTATTTAACTGTAATAGCTTCTCAGTTAATTCTTCCCTCAATGAGTGATCTTCAGATTGTGATAAGTACCTCTCCATTTTTCTTTTTAATCTCCTTTCTCTGTTTTTAAAGTGCTTAAAAAATCTGACTAGAATTGTTTCAAATCTTTAATTTTTTTGAAAACATAATTAAACTTCATGTTTCTTTTAATAATGTTAGCAAGGTCAGTTGTGAAAGCTTTGCCTACAATGTTCCATCTGTCCTTTGCTTATAAACTTTCTGATAGCTCCAGGGTTGCACGTGCAAATTACTCAGCATGTGCTGACGAGCAAGGTGACCCTCACTAGAGCCTGTCTAGCCAAAACTGAGGAGAGCAGCTCTCCCAGCTAAGCTTAGAAATAGCAACATGCTTTCCCTCTGCACAGCTTTACAGTGATGATATGAAGAAAATATGATATTTAAAAGAAACATTATTGTATTTTCTGAAGTTAAATTTACCATCAAATGATGTGCTTCAATGCTTGTGTTTTCATTACAGTTTTTTTCCTTGCCTAAGTTACAAAGAATTTACTTCCCTCTGCTCTCCCCTCATTGTCTCCAACCTCCTGTTTAAATCACTCATCTGTGCTTTGTATTGCTTGGCATCCACCAGTATCTTTCCGAGGAAACAGACAGAGAGGCATCTTGATTGTTAGCAACATCCAGCATTGGAAAACAAATGATGTTTTGAGGTATTTAGTCAGTGAGGTAAAACATTTTCTGAGGTTACTCAGGAGGGTTTAGATTTGTGGGAGACTGTACTTCTACAAAATGTTATTGCTGGAACTTTGTTATTGTCACAGTGATATTGCATTTCTCAGGAAGTACATGCTAATGTGTTTCCACTTGCTTTTTAAAGGCTTTGAGTAAATGGACTGAATATTGAAGCAGTTTGGCTGCTTAGAAAATAGTCCTTGCAGTTTACAAACAGCATGCTGTTGTTTTTTTTTAATCAGTCTCACACTAAACCATCTTATCTTCGACAAAGGAACCAAACGTATTTATTGGAAGAAAGAAAACCTCCTTAATAAATGGTGCTGGAAAAATAGATTTTCCACATGCCGATGACTAAAACTAGATCTGTGTCCATCACAATGCATTAAACTAAAGTACAGATGGATCAAAGGTCTAAATATTAAAACAGAAACACTAAATATACTGGAAGAGAAAATAGATATCTTGAAGACATATGTGTAGGCAGACTTCATGAACAAAACCCACGCCACATGGAAAATATTACAAATAATAAATGGGATTCCACCTTATTATAAAGCTTCTGCACAACAAAAGAAATTACCAACAAAGGGAAAAAAAACCCACAGAGTTGGAAAAATTATAGCCAGACAAAGGACTTACAGTAAGAACATACAAAGAATTGAAAGAAATCAGGCCCCAAAATTCAAAGACCCTATTCAGAAATAGGCATCTGAGATGAATACATACTTCTCAGATAAAGAAATACAGGTGACAAATAAATATATGAAAAAATGTGCAACATCCCTTGTCATTCAGGAGGTATAAATTAAAACAACACTGACGTTCCATCTCACCCCAGAAAGAATAGCTAGCATCAAAAATCAACCAGTAACGCATGCTTGCAGCGCTGTGGAGAAAAATAAACCCTTCTCCACTGTTGGTTGGACTGTAGACTGGTACAACTACTGTGGAAATCACTGTGGAGATTCCACAAAAACTAGGATTAGAAGTCCAATTCGATCCAGCTATTTCCCTTTCTGGATGTCTTTCCGGAAGAATTAAAAACATACCACAGGTCGGTGTGTGGAGGAGGAGCTGCGCGGATCCGGAGCCGCCTGCAGAGGCCCCTTCCTTTGTCTGGAGAAGGAGGGGTCCCGGGTTCCTGGGGCACCTCGGCCCGTACCCAGCCGCGCCTGGCCGTCGGTGTGCGGAGGAGGAGCTGCGCGGATCCGGAGCCGCCTGCAGAGGCCCCTTCCTTTGTCTGGAGAAGGAGGGGTCCCGGGTTCCTGGGGCACCTCGGCCCGTACCCAGCCGCGCCTGGCCGTCGGTGTGCGGAGGAGGAGCTGCGCGGATCCGGAGCGCCTGCAGAGGCCCCTTCCTTTGTCTGGAGAAGGAGGGGTCCCGGGTTCCTGGGGCACCTCGGCCCGTACCCAGCCGCGCCTGGCCGTCGGTGTGCGGAGGAGGAGCTGCGCGGATCCCGAGCCGCCTGCAGAGGCCCCTTCCTTTGTCTGGAGGAGGAGGGGTCCCGGGTTCCTGAGGCACCTCGGCCCGTACCCAGCCGCGCCTGGCCGTCGGTGTGCGGAGGAGGAGCTGCGCGGATCCGGAGCCGCCTGCAGAGGCTCCTTCCTTTGTCTGGGGAAGGAGGGGTCCCGGGTTCCTGGGGCACCTCAGCCCGTACCCAGCCGCGCCTGGCCGTCGGTGTGCGGAGGAGGAGCTGCGCGGATCCGGAGAGCCTGCAGAGGCCCCTTCCTTTGTCTGGAGGAGGAGGGGTCCCGGGTTCCTGAGGCACCTCGGCCTGAGCCCAGCCACGCATAGCCATCTGCGTGCAGAGGAGGAGCGGGGTAGATCCGGAGTGCCCGCAGGAGGCCCTTCCTTTGTCTGGAGGTTTGTGGATATCTCTGCAAGCAGGGAGGGATCACAGGCTCCTGAGGCACTGCGGTCTGTGGTGAGTACCCTAACCCGGCTGCGATCCAAGAGCTGTGGATCTACCAAGGGGCAGGTGGGCGCACAGTGTCCCTGAGGCCCAGCTTGTCTGGAACCACGGAGTTCTGAACAAGCAGAGGAGGGCCATTGGTTCTGCAGGCCCAATGGCCTGGGGTAGAGTGGTGCCAGAGTCTCAGTAGCTGCAAACATAGAAGGGGATTTTCAACAGATCCTGAGGAGGCTTTCAAATAACACTTGAAACACAGAAATATAGGAAAATGACAAAACGAAAGACCAAATTACAACCTCAAACCTCCAGCCCATATTAGGAAACCCTAGGAGAAGTGTATTTAGAAGAAAATATATCCCATCCTCCTCATATATTAGACACAATAGCTACTGAAGTTGACAAGCAACTCCAGGAAGCTTTAAAGAAATTCAAACTCGAAATAATTTCCCAGATAAAAGAAGAAATGATAAAAGAAATGAAAGAGATTCTAAATATATCTAAAGAAAACACAGATAAAAAATTGGAGGAATTAAACAAAAAGATAGAATCCCTAGACGAGCAATATAAGAAACAAACAGAATACATAATGCAGATGCACAGAGATATACAGGAAATAAAAAACTCCACTGAAAGTTGTAAAAACCGCCTTAATGAAAGTGAAGATAGAATTTCAGACCTTGAAGACAGGATTGCAGCAAGTGAACAGGAAAGGAAAGATCTTTTAAAAATAACAAGGAATCAGGAAACAACAATTCAACAACTGCAAGATGATGCAAAGAAGAATAACATAAGAATGATAGGGATTAATGAAAAAGAAGGAGACAACATAAAGGATATCAAGAGGATATTTAGAGAAGCAATAGCTGAAAACTTCCCAAGCATGAGATCAGAAACTGACATCAGGATCAGTGAAGCATATAGAACTCCAAATAGTCATAACCAAAATAAAACTACACCCAGACATATAATAATCACCATCCCAGAAATCCAACACAAGAATAGATTATTAAAAGCTGTCAGAGAGAAAAGACAGATCACTTATAAAGGAAAACCTATCAGAATCACAGCAGACTTCTCATCACAAACAATAAAGTCAAGAAGAGCATGGAGTGAAGTATTCCAGATCCTAAAGCAAAATGATTTCCAACCTAGACTGATATATCCTGCAAAACTATCATTTAAAATAGATGGTGAAATACGATACTTCCATGACAAAGAACAGCTGAAAAACTTCATGAACACCAAACCAACCCTGCAAAAAATATTGAAAGACAGTTTAGATACACAAAGGAAAAAACCACTAAGCAAAGCAAATAATTAAACAGAACAGAAAGATAAAGATGCAACAGCAGAGAGATAAGAATCCTACAATTAAACAACATTTAACAGTAATAACCATTAATGTAAATGGTCTCAATGCACCAATCAAAAGAAACAGACTAGCAGAATGGATCAAGAAACAAAATCCAACCATATGCTGTTTACAGGAAACCCATCTAACCCAGAAGGATACTCACAGACTGGAAGTCAAAGGATGGAAAACAATTCTTCATGCAGCAGGAATCCAAAAAAAGGCAGGAGTAGCCATTCTGTTTGCAGACAACGTGAACTTTAAACCAACAATGACCATAAAGGACAAAGAAGGTCACTACATACTCGTAAGGGGAAAACTCCAAGAGGAAGAGATAACTATCTTAAATATATACGCACCAAACTCCAGAGCGCCCAGTTATATAAAACAATTATTAACAGAAATGAAAACTCAAATTATCAGTAACACAATTGTAACGGGAGACCTTAATACGCCATTGACACCAAGGGACAGATCGACCAGACAGAAAATGAGTAAAGAAATAACAGAACTGAATCATACCTGTGAACAAATGGGTTTGATAGACATATACAGAATGTTCCACCCAACAACATCAGAATACACATTCTTCTCAGCAGTACATGGATCATTTTCTAAAATAGACCATATATTAGCTCATAGAACATATTTAAACAAGTGCAAAAGAGCTGAAATCATCCCTTGCATGTTATCGGATCACAGCGCTCTGAAATTAGAAATTAATGATAAAAGATACTGCAAAAATCCCACAAACACATGGAAACTGAATAACACACTCTTGAGTAATCAGTGGGTCACAGAAGAAATTAAAGAAGAAATCAAACAATACCTAAAAGAAAATGAAAATGCAGATACAACTTACCGGAATCTGTGGGATACAATGAAAGCCGTTCTGAGAGGAAAATTTATTGCACTGAGTTCCCACATCAGGAAAACAGAACGAATACAAATAAATAACTTGATGCTACACCACAAACAGCTAGAAAAGGAAGAGCAAGTCAAGCCCAAAGCCAAAAGAAGAGAGGAAATTATAAAAATCAGAGCAGAAATCAATGCAATAGAGACTAAGAAAACAATCCAAAGGATCAACAAATCAAAGAGTTGGTTCTTTGAAAGAATAAATAAAATCGATAAGCCCCTAGCCAACCTTATTAAAAAAAGGGAAGAAAAAGCTCAAATTCATGCAATAAGAAATGAAAAAGGAGAAGTCACTACAGACCCAATAGAAATACAGAAGATCATCAACACCTATTTTGAAAACCTCTACTCTCAAAAGTTTGATAACACAGAAGAAATAGACAGTTTCTTAGAAGCATATGAAGTGCCAAAGCTAGATCAAGAGGATGTAAAACTGTTGAATAACCCAATCTCGGTTACTGAAATTGAAAATGTAATTAAGTCCTTACCCACCAAGAAGAGCCCAGGCCCAGATGGATTCACTGCAGAATTCTACAAGAAATACAAAGAAGACCTAATGCCGACACTCCTCAAACTATTCAATGAAATTGAAAGGGAAGCAATCCTGCCTAAGTCATTCCTGGAAGCAAATATCACTCTAGTACCAAAACCTGAGAAAGACCCAACTAAAAAAGAGAACTATAGACCGATCTCCCTAATGAACACAGATGCAAAAATCCTCAATAAAATATTGGCAAATAGGATCCAGCAAATCATCAAGAAGATTATACACCATGACCAAGTGGGATTCATCCCAGGAATGCAAGGATGGTTCAATATACGCAAATCAATAAATGTAATTCACCATATCAATAAAGCCAAAAATAAGAATCACATGATCATTTCTATAGATGCAGAAAAAGCCTTCGATAAGGTCCAACATTTATTCATGATAAAAACTCTACAGAAAATTGGAATAGATGGTCTTTACCTCAATATAATAAAGGCCATCTATGACAAACCAACAGCCAGCATCATACTAAATGGCCAAAAATTGAAAGCCTTTACTTTAAAATCAGGCACAAGACAAGGATGTCCTTTATCACCACTCCTATTTAATATAGTACTGGAAGTACTAGCCAGAGCAATTAGGCAAGAAAGAGAAATAAAAGGGGTAAAGATAGGAAAAGAAGAAGTTAAGTTGTCATTGTTTGCAGATGACATGATACTCTACATAGAAGACCCCCTAAGCTCCATTGAAAGACTCTTAGATACAATAAATAAATTCAGTAATGTGGCTGGATACAAAATCAATACTCAGAAATCAATAGCATTCCTATACACGAACAACAAAACCACAGAGAGGGAAATAAGGGAAACTGGACTATTCACATTAGCAAGCAAAAAAATGAAATATTTAGGAATTACTCTTACGAAAGAAGTGAAAGACTTATACAGTGAAAACTATATTACACTGAAAAAGGAAATTGAAGATGATCTCAGAAAATGGAAAGACATCCCTTGCTCATGGATAGGAAGAACAAACATTGTGAAGATGGCCATTCTCCCAAAACTCTTATACAGATTCAATGCAATCCCAATAGAAATACCATCAACATACCTTATAGATCTAGAGAAATCACTCCTAAATTTCATCTGGAACCAGAAGAGACCTAGAATCGCAAAAGCAATTCTAAGCAGCAAAGACAAAGCAGGAGGCATCACAATCCCTGACTTGAAATTATACTACAAAGCAACAGTAGTAAAATCAACATGGTATTGGAATCAAAACAGAGCTGAAGATCAATGGAATAGATTAGAAGATACAACCACAACTACAAACACACTCAACCACCTTATCTTCGATAAAGGAGCCAAGCAGGTTCACTGGAAGAACGACAGTCTCTTTAATAAATGGTGCTGGAAAAACTGGCTCTCCATTTGCCAAAAACTAAAGCTAGACCCATGTCTATCACCATGTACTAAATTAAAATCTAAATGGGTCAAAGATCTGAATATTAAAACAGAAACGCTAAATCTATTGGAAGACAAATTGGGTAGAAACCTTGGAGACATAGGAGTAGGTAGAGAATTCATGAATAGGACTCAAACTGCACGGGAAATACTTCCCAGAATCAATAACTGGGACCACTTCTTATTAAAAAGTTTTTGCATGTCAAAAGAAATCTCCAGCATAGTGAAAAGAAAACCCACAAACTGGGAAAAGATTTTAGTGAACTCTCTCTCAGACAAGGGACTCTTGTCTAAAACATATAAAGAATTAAAAAAACTCAGACCTTCAAAATTCAAAGATCCAATCCAAAAATGGGCATCTGAGATGAATACGCAATTCTCAGATGAAGAAATGCAAATGGCAAATAAATACATGAAAAAATGCTCATCATCATTGGTCATTAGAGAAATGCAAATTAAAACCACACTGAGATACCATCTCACTCCTGAAAGAATGGCCAGGATCAAGAAAACCAACAACAACAAATGCTGGAGAGGCTGTGGGGAAAAAGGAACTCTCCTGCACTGTTGGTGGGAGTGTAGACTGGTACAGCCTTTGTGGAGATCTGTCTGGAGGTTTCTCAAAAAGTTGGGATTGGAAATCCCATTTATTCCAGCTATTCCACTTCTAGGCATATTCCCAGAAGAACTGAAAGCATCATACCACAGGGATATATGTGCACCTATGTTTATAGCAGCACAATTTGTAATCGCCAGATCTTGGAAACAACCCAAGTGTCCATCAACTGAGGAATGGATAAAAAAGTTGTGGTATTTCTATACAATGGAGTATTATTCAGCTATAAAGAAGGATCGCATTGAGATATTTATCAATAAATGGGCGCAGCTTGAGACCATACTCATAAGTGAAATAAATCAATCTCGCATGTATGAATACCGAATAGTTTCCCTAATGTAAGTAATGATTCAAATATATAAAAATATGTGATAATCATGATTCCCCATTATGTGGCCTTGAAGCCTTATAAAATTTTCACTTATTAATTAGAAAGGCTTTACTCTGGGCTTTTTGATATGGAAATATTTGAAGCTATAGTATATGAAGTTTTATCCAAATATTTTAAGGAAAAAGACAGACACTATGGTAACTACTATTCTTTAAAAAAAATTATTTAGCTATTTCTTATGTTTATTTTAATTAAGGGAAAAACTTAAAAAATTAGGATATATAGTAGTAACTCTTTTTGATCTCCTATTAACTTGTTTTGAAGTCCTGTAATACTCCCAAGATCTTGTTTTGACTGATTAGACTCTGTTCCATTCTGTGCGATAGTAGCAAGTTTGAAGGTATAGGCAACTAATTTGAAGGCAATAAGATTCACAAAGATGCCCATTCTGGTTTGACTATTGTCTCCTTTGGAAGTCCTGTAATGTTCACAATGCCTAAGTTTTATTGGTCTTGTTCTCCACTGTTTTGTCCGGCTTTATAATATCTAATGAGATGGACAATTCCTTTTAAGGAAACAAGAGACAATGTTGATAACCATTGTTGATGACCTTGTACTCTGTTCTACATCATGTGCTATGTCTATCCTTGGTTTGGACTTACAGCTTTGTTTTGTCATATTTGACTTTATTCTCTCCCCCCCAAGAGAGTAATGAGAACTGAGGAGTAATAAAATCCAAAATGTATAAATTTTGTTATAAAAAAGAGAGGGAGGGGAAAAAAAAAAGAGCTCTAACGGATATAACAACAAGTGTGTTTAGGGATGTTAAATAGCTGACTATATTAATGTTTTTGGATCATTGAACACAGCTGTTTGCAGTCTCTCCGTTTGAATGTCTACTTTGTATTCTTTGATACTGTGATTTGAGCAACTATTTCCAAGATGATATTATGTAATCTATTAACAGGTGATTTCTTACTGTTATGTTTTTTTTTTGTAGTTATGTATTATGTGTAACCTTACACTGCTTTGTTCTGTTTTGTGTTTTTCTCTTTTTCCTCTTAAATAAAAAAAAAAAAAAAAAAAAAAAAAAAAACATACCACAGTGATATATGTGCATCCATGTTTACAGCAGCACAATTTGAGTTGTTGCTAAGATTTAGTTATTACAAACATCCATTAACTGAGAAATGAATAAAAAGATGTGATTTTTTTATATAATGGAGTATTACTTAGACATAAGGATAAATTTGAGACTTTTATTGGTAAATGGATACAGCTCAAAATCATTCCTCTCACATAGAAACACTCTAATAAGTTAGTATTTAAAAGGTTACATATCTATATTTCAAGGTTAATGACTAATAATTTTTTTATTTTAAAGAAAGAAAAAAAAACAAAAAACAGTGAAAGGGTACAAGTAAAACAGAATTTTGAAAAAATAAATAGAAATCACTAGTAAATAGATTACATATTGTCATCTTAGAAATAGTTGTTCAAGTTACAAAATTAAAGCATACAAAGTAGACATTCAAACAGACTGCAAAAAATTGTGTTCAATGATCCAACAAAAGCTTAGTAATATGGTCATCTATCTTACACACCTGAACACATTTGCAGTTGTATCCTTTACAGCACTTTCTTTTCCTCTCTTTTTAACAAAAACAGTTACACATTTTAGGTTTTATTATTCCCACAGTTCTTATTACTTTTTTTTGGAAGAGAATAAAACCAAATGTGACAAAACAAAGCAGAGTCAGTCAAAACAAAGGATGGACATAGTACATGATGTAAAAACAGAATACAAGGTAATCAACAATGGTTACCATAATGCCTCTTGCTACCTTAAAAAGAATTGCCTATATCATCAGGCATAATAAAATTGAACAAAACAGTACAGAACAAGACCAATAAAACCTAAACATTGGAGACATTACAGGACTTCAAAAGATGATAGCTGTATCTCTTAGCTGTATTTTTTTTTATTTAGCTGGAATCAGTGTTTTTCTATTTAACTGGAAATATATGTGATGCCTAGAAAACTACCTGTGGCTTGTTCCATATGTAAATGTTCTTGTGGATGATTTTTACATATGACAGAGAAGCTGGGAAGGACTGGTAAATCAGAAGCATTAACAATCACAATTCTTAACCTCATTATAAATACATTGCAAATGTAAAAATGCAAAATGTGGAAGCCATAAATGTGAAAGCTACTTTCAATTTGTTTTAATAGGTATTTTCTGTGTCTTATTATAACCCAGGGACCTTGCTGCAAGAAACTGCCTAGTAGGTGAAAATAATGTTCTGAAAATCAGTGACTTTGGAATGTCTCGTCAAGAGGAAGGTGGCGTGTATTCATCGTCTGGCTTGAAGCAGATTCCTATTAAATGGACAGCACCCGAAGCTCTTAATTATGGTAAGAACGGATGCCTTTTCCTTTTTATTGGTAAAAATGAACTGTATCAGCGTGAAACAGTCACAAGCAATATTACAGTGTTAAGACTCCAAGTAAGGATGAGTGGAGGATGAACACAAATAATATATAAATGCTCGTCCTTTGATTAGATGTGAACACAAACTTAATTCATTGAAATTATTGGTCCAATTTTGGTACGTGGGATTGCTAGATGAAAAATGCAGACATAAGCACTTTTAAGTATGATATAGATTGCAGAGCTTCTTTTATCCAAAAATAATTATTTTAAGAGATGCCATATAAGTGAAAGTGTTGCTGCATCTCTTTGAATGTCATAATTGATCCAATAACCTTATCTAATGTTGGACTTCTCCTTGATGTTGGACATCAAGTCAATCGATTCCTTAGTTTCTCATTCCAAAATCAAGTTTCTTAGCCTCGCAGTTTCTAGAATTTACATAAATCTTTAAGAAAGCAGAGTTGAGAGTTAAATTTTAAAACAGCAGGGATTCTTTTCACTTGAACTTTGTGTGTCCTTGGAGGTGGAAGTAAGTATAGCTTGCATTATCTGTAGTTAGGATGAAATGGACACAGAGCTGGGTAGCAGCTTACGAATTCAGAAAAAAAAACACTGGAATGTGCTTTAAATGAAATTATAAGTTACACTTTCATTAGCAGCAACAGCATATAAACCTAGGAGTTAATAAAAATATTATAAAAATGATACTTTGTGGGCTAAAAGTGAAAAATTACCCCATCAAACTTACAAGGAATTTATAAATGCCTTAATTTAAGTGAAAGCCAAAGCTATTGAGGAATTGAGATAAAATCCACACAGGATGAAATTAACCATTTTAAAGTGAATAATTCAATGGCATTCAGTAACTTGTTAATCACAAGTTGGGCAACCAGTATCTACAACTAGTTTCAGGGTTTTTTTTTCCCAGCATTCCAAAATAAAATTACCCGGTTAAACATTTTCTCTTCACTTGCCCACCAGCTACTGACAGCTACTAGTCTGCTTTTCGTTTTTTTGTGGATTTACCTCTTCTGGATGTTTCATGTACATAGGATTCTATATGTGGATTTTTTGTGTGTGGCTTCTCTCATTTACTATACTGTTTTCAAGGCTCATTCATATTGAGCATTATCAGTACTTGTTTCCCTTTTAAGACTAAATAATATTTCATTCTGTGGGTGTACCACAGTTTGTTTATTCATGTATCCGTTTTGTGTGTATTTGAGCAGTTTTCACATTTTGGCTGTTGTGAATAGTGCTACGTTGTGTTCAAGGGTTCACTGAGTGCCTGTATTCAATTATTTTTAGGTATATACTCAGACCCATATGGTGATTTTATCTTTGACTTTTTGAGTAATCACCAAATGTTTTCCAGATAAGGCTTCTGAATGTAATTGGTTTAGAAGGTGGTTAGGGTTAATTCACATGCCATAGGAATACTAGTTCACCCTTTGTCTTCCATGTACCACCAAAAGAGACTTCTGTGCATTTCCTACTAACTAAACCAATGTACATTCTAATCTGAAGACAGTGGCAGTCCTACTAATTTCCATGGTGGTTCTTTTGTGGTATGGTTATTATTCTAGGGTTATATTACTGAAGGGAACAATCACAGGATAAACGATGACAAAACATTTTTAAATGGAAAGGAAGCTGTAACTGGACTTGAAAGAGTCCCTAAAAATTTACCAGTAAAATACAGCTCTCTGGAATTTGTTAACCAGATTCACTACCTTGTACAGGTAGAAAAATCCTTTTGCTATTTTAAAGCAGTTTTACCTCTTGACTGCAGTATATTTTAGTTTAACTGAACCTGGCTAAAGTATTTACAAATTAAAGTTCTAACTTCAGATGCCTCTAACAGTCAGACCTAAATGCTTTTTAATAAAAACAAGGATGAAGTTTTCAATTTACAATGAGACATTGTTTAGCCATCTTTAATACTAATTTTATAAGATGCAAAATAATTCAGATGAAAAAGAGGCAGATGAGGAACGGATTTGTAGTATTTATTATACAATCCAATGGAGAAATTCCTGAGTCTACAAGCCATAGGCTACCGTGAGAAATTTGTTAGTTCTTACAAACATTAACATGCTAAAGACTGGATCTAAATCCTTTCATTTTTTTAAGTAAGAAAAAATATACATGTCTTTGAAAGTCCAGTTTCTTACTGTACTCTTTCATGTTTGATGGACACGTTTAACCTCATGTCCAAGAACCTTTTCCTCCCCAGTGATTCTTTTTTTCACTCTTACCTCCAGCTGTTCAAACACTGCCCAGATCTCCCATGCAGTGTGGTTTTAGGGTAGATAGGAAAAGCCTCCCAACAAAGGAGCCTCTCTGCACTGTGGATTAGGGGTATAGAATAAACTTCATTTGGTTAATGTTGTTAATTTTTGAAAATATAATACATATTCTTAAGAAAATTGGGCAATCCTAAAGGTCCTACAATGTACCTCAGCTCTAGCCACATAATTTTCCTTCCCAGAGGCAAATATTCTTATCATATTCATCTTGTTTTCAAAGATTTTCCAGTTGTTTATGTGTGTGTATTTTCCCAACAATTGCTTTTTAATTCAGAATGCAAGCAGACTGACAAGTGTCACTAGCATCCTCAATCACAGCTTTCTCCAGTGGTGCTGTTTGTCCAGGGCAAAAATGATTCTCATCTCCACCTAAGAAATAAAATTGTATTTGTCAGTTGTTGAAATCTTTGCACTTGCAACCTAGTTGTCTGAACCACTGTAATCTCTGCTTTAAGTAGTGGAATATAACAGGTTTACACTGAAATGCAAGTGAGGCAGGACTTTAGTCGACAGTCCAGAATCAGGTATGTCCTTAGCTGCAGGCCATGGGAAGTCATCTCCACATTCTCTGCCTGTCCCCTCTAACTTGTAAGATGATGGTGATAATACCTTCTATCTGCAAGAGTATTATGAGAGTGAAACAAGAGAGAGAAGAACCACAAAATCCTATACTCTACATTATGACTTGTCTTGGCTTGCTAAAATTATTCAGCAAAGTCAAGTTCACAAGTCAGAATTAGAGTTGTTATAAATTTCACTTCTGGAGTGTGATTTTGATTTACATACAATGTTCCTTTCTTCTTCTCTGCCTAGATATTATCTACAAAATAAGATATTAACTCTAGATAGCTTTAAAAAGAAATTAGTCTTCACTTGTAGCCACTGAATGACTTTCATCTAAAGTATTAAATTATTAGATGCCAAACATGAAAAGCACTGATACACAAAGAAGGAAACTAATCTTCCATGAAGCAGCACAGTGAATGTCCTTAATTACTCTCTACTAAGAAGGGAGCTGCTTCACACAGCCGGATCTGATCATCAGTAAATACACGGCAGACTTAGAATAGTTACCACAGCACGGACACACTCTCCTTTTCATTCTACTTTCTTGAAAACAAAAATGCTATTCTATTTTAAAGCAGCATGGTGTTCGAGGAGGGACATTTTTAAATGCTGAAATGACAGAGTTAAGGCAAGAAGCTACAAGAGGCATAGAAATTGAAATCATTTAAGAAAACTTTATGATTACAAATGAAATGTAGTTGTGTGTGTCCTGTACATCAATTAAATAAAAACAAATTGGAAGAATTTTGGAAATCCTTCTTCTGGGAACTGGAAAGAATTTTTCTATTACCCCTCCTTGATATCACATTATCTCCTAAAGACATTTGATTTTTATCTCTTTTCTTCTGAAGGCTATCAAAAACAATGAATTTTAAGAGTTTAGCTCATATAGCTCAATAAAACAGGTGCACCAAGATATTTTGACAAAACAAGACACCATGTAATTTGAAGAAATTGTTTCGTCAGCTAGCTATGTTAATTTCTACTTTATTCAAAGCACAAAGAAAAATGTATGTTCCATAAATGAAACTATCAATGGAGAAAATGAAACCTTTAAGCATGTAAGAATATCTGTAAACACTGAAATGCAAAAAAAAAAAATTGAAGTTAAGAAACTTTCCTATTGCTGTAAGTTTGTTTGTAAATTTAGTGGAAAGAAAATGATGCAGGCAGAAAACAGTTGCAGGAATTCAATCTATTTAATCTTCTAAGCATTGATATATACAAGTTTGTTTTCTATAATAAAATCACTCATCTCATTCAGATACCATAGGGAGGTAAGGTGGTATGCTTGCTGAATATCTGTTCTTTTGGTAGGGTTGAGGGTGATTTCATAGCTGGCTTGATTAAACCAACAGCCTGGTGATTGTTCACTTAATTGGTAACATTTCTAGTCCTAAATTTAAAACCAGTAAAGAAAATAGGACAATTGGCCATTGGCTTCCTAGGAAATCCTTGAAAACAAGATAATGTGTGCTCGTGTGATAAACAGAAACAGTCACTGCTATGTCTCACGTAGTTCCGGCTGTTGTTCCCCTTGCAGGGAGATACAGTTCTGAAAGTGACGTGTGGAGCTTTGGCATCTTCCTCTGGGAGACCTTCAGCTTAGGGGTCTGTCCATACCCTGGAATGACAAACCAGCAAGCGCGAGAGCAAGTGGAGAGAGGTGAGCAAAGACGTGGGTGGGCATCCACTGGCTAGGTTGGCAGGGCATCAGATGCTACCGATGCTGTGAGGGTACAGAAGGAGAGCAGAGATGTGAGATGCATCCAGTCTGCTTTTGAATCCCTTGGGTGGTGTGGCTGTTACTCTGTTGCAATGTGAGACTTGCCAGCCTCCAGAATGAATCATTACTCAAAGATGAAACAGCCTCTCTGGGCCCTGTGTGGTTGACTATCTCAACTGAGAGTGCTCAGCATTAAGGAGAATCGCAGAAGCAGCCCTAAAGCCAAGAGCTCTACAGATTTTACTTAGAATACCAGTCAGTGTAAGAGGAAAAGCAGAACAAAACCAATTTGAGCAAGGACCTGTCTCAAGGCTGGGCAGTTTTTGTTGGGGAAGGGAAAGAACAATGGCCAGACACAGTATGCCTCTCAAGTTAAACTTCTTGTAGTCTAACATGTCCCCCATGTACAGTGAAGAGAAGCACTTTAAAGGATCACAACACACTGGAAATGGAGAGAGCCAGGCTTTCCTTGCATCTCTTCCCTGCCTAGCAGGATAGCTGCAGTGTCGTGCCACTCACTGTCTTCAAGGGCAACAGGATAGTGTTCCACAACCTCCTCCTGCTTCTTCCAAACCAAATCAACCCTTAGCAGTACTGCTGACCGAAATGCTCTTAGTCTCAGGAATAACACTTCTGAAGAAACCCTGTGTCACCCTCCACCCAGGGCCACCCCTCCATTCTGTTGTTCTAAGAGAAGCAGAAATAAAAGAACAGAGGTCCAAAAAATGTCTTATAGCATCAGGCCAGGGAACATACTTACTAGAGTACTCCCAGATCCGAGATGGGAATAAATAGGTAATGATCACATTGTTTCATTGGTCCACAGATTGAGCCAAAAGATGGCTCTTGATAAATAGTGGAGCCCTAGCTGGTATCCAAGGGAGCCAGGGTTATGATGGTAGAATTAGCTGAGTGTAGGACAATGCTTTTCTAACCTCCTTCCTACCTCTCCTATATAACCTCTTCCTAACCAGATGTACACACCACCCAGCACATGACTGGGACCCTGCCAGACAGCCGCTTATAAAAAAATATGACTCATACTCATTTTCATCTCACTATTGAATGAGTGTTTATAAAATCCTCATCTGTCTTTATCCTCAAAAACATAAGTTGTAGAGACGGTTTTTTAAGACTGCCCACAAATTATAATTCTAGAAGCGAATACAGCAACTAAAATTCATTTGTATATGCATATCATACTTCAGTCTTTCTGACGAATGAAAAATATGTTTTTTGAATTAGGTGATGGCTCTAATATTAAATTCCAAAGCACCTACAGGAAAGAGTTTTGAGCCTTAAAATCTATTTTTATTTGTATTATACCTACAACATAAGGCACTAAATTTTATCAACTGCAAACATTTATAGCTTATCTGCATTCTAAAGCCTCTGTTATTCTCTTGGGTCTTCAGGATACCGGTTGGCAGCCCCTCAGCACTGTCCAAAAGATATCGCTAAAATTATGATGAAGTGTTGGGATTATAAGCCTGAAAATCGCCCTAAATTCAATGAGCTTCTGAGAGAGCTTGATATCATCAAGAGGAAAATCACATAGTCACAGAAGCATGCCACGCTTGCCTTCAGGACCCTGTCCAGCAAAACAATATTGTTGTTCTCATTAACAATGAGCTTATACCACATTACCTGCAGCCATCTTCTAAGGTTATTTTTTTATTAACTGGGGTTTTTAAAAATATGTTCCACTTTAAAATATGTCAATCAAATTTATTCAAGAAATAGTCCTACCAAGGGCTTTATGAATAATACCGCCATTTCAGGCCATTGTAAATAAGAAAGCACAGGCTCTAAATGTGTGAAAGAATTTTTAAAAATCCATCTTTGTAACATGTAGGGCCATTGTTGTTTCTCAAAGGTTTTCTACTTCAGGCACAGTTCACAGGCTGCTGTCTTTGCCATAGACCTACTCAGCTGGTGCTATAAACTGCATTGGTAATATATGTTTGCAGGATACATTCCAACCACAGGGCTTTCTACTCTGCCAAGGGATCATACCTTTGAATATAACCTTATTATAATCTTGTGTTGGGAATTACGTGGATCTCCCGAGGTTTTTCTTTTCTTTTTTAACCAGAAAAAAACTCAGTAAGAGCTATCTTGCTCTTGCATTATTAAAGTTGTTGTTTTCCTCCTCCTCAGTCTGAGCATCAGAAAATAATGCATGCAGTATCCCCAAAGAACACATGGTTAGTGTTTAGGCAGCTGCTTTTAAAGGATGTTACAGAGAGCTGGACAGCAAGAACCAGATGTGACCAGGAGGGCCATCTGGGAGAAAAAAGGCAGCTAGCGTGCTCATCAGAGTAGAGAACAGAGACGTAAAATCTGCCTTCTTATCAGACGTGTTCCTTTGTAAACACATACACATCCACCTATCCCTTTTATGTTTTCTACATTCATCCAAAAGGTCTGAAGGGATGTTCCATGATTTCATGGATCCCTTTTAATGGCAACAACAACGAAAAATTCTTTCAGAAACACTACAATATACAATTCACAGAAATAACGATGTATTTCTAGTTGAGTATCTTCATTTTAGAGGAAGTACCCTAGAGTGTAATTCCCTTCATTTGTACCAGTTTTCAGAGCTGTCATTCCTGACTTTTGTTCATAAACACATTCATGTGCGCCGGCACACACACACACCTGAAGAGCAAGGCAGGAGCCTATGAAATATAAGGTTCAGAAGTCAAGTAAATGTTAACGAGAACAAGACCTGGGGGTGGCCCTCCTGCTTCCACATTTCCTCTTCATTTGCCCTTACACTGCTCCCTGGAAGTCTTTATCAATAGCTGACAGGTCTTCAGGCACAGTGCTTATGATGTTTTATATAGATAAAATATAACACAGAGTTGAAACTAGGATTCTGTTGTGCTAAATCTTAGTTGCATGCAAGGAGTTCCCATGACCATATACAGTCGCCTCTCAGGATAAATGCATGTGCAGGACATGGTCATGCTCAGGGGTAAATGTGGCCTGAAAGCCTTTTTTAAGTGCTCAGGCCTGTGCCCACGTAAGCATCACTTTGGGGATGATTTGTCTGTGTCACTGGAAAAGCTTAAGGGACAGAAAATTCCTCTGCCTTCTCCAGGTATTTGCTGCATGTGAATATCATTGTGCAGAACTCGCACCACTCATTAAGGGTATAGATGGGGATACCGAAGAGAAAAATGGCTTGTGTTTCTCATTTCAATCTCTGCAAATTTTGTACACATTTACTGATTAATGCATTCAGACTAAAATGAAAACATAATAAATTTGTCATCAAAAGTATATTACAACATATAAAGCAACTTCTTTTTAATCAGCATGGTTCTCTCTCAGGTCAAATATTGTAAAGAAGAGGAAGTATTTTGATGGCATGCACCATCGTAAATCAAAGCACAGACTCATGAATTAAGATTAAGTGTCAGCTTTCAAATGTAAAAGTAGAAGAGTTCTGTTTCTTTCAGTGTTTCCAGGTGAATCTGTTTGTAATGTTCCTTATTTGCTAAAAAGATAAAAAAGAAAGCGTCTCATCACTCAGCAGCCTTGGCACTAAGCTCTTATCGTGGAAAGAGAATGATGGTTTGGGCTTTAATTTTGTGAACAAGACCTGAAGCTTAATCCTTGCATTCTGGTATAAAGAGTGAACGTGGCATTGATATTTCACTCATCCAGGCTATTAGAATTTGCAATTCACATCATAACTCTGTGCTTAAATTTAAAAAGCTTTTCAAAAACATCATGACATCTGCAGCATTTAAATTCTATTTTATTCTTTGTCCCAAAGCAAGCAGTGGTACAGTTCAAGATTAATAACTCATTGGGAGTCTTTTGGGATCGTATCAGTTTTATGGAATATTAAATTTAATATAGGCACATGCATTAAGAAAGGCTTATGCAAGCCATTTTTAGTGTTAATTTTGTCATGCTTGAAGCATAATTTATTCATCCCTTCTGTCACTGATAATTATTGGAATTATGTACTTTAGGAAGCTAATCCATGCCCAAAAAGCACACATGTAAATACTAATTTGAATTTGCAATTGATGTAGGGAAAGGAGGCTTCAGAACTGCACAAAATCCTGTGACTTGTTTGGTAAGAAAACAATTGCAACCAACCAAATTGCCACCAATCTGGATGTAATTAAGTCCAGTCACAAATCTTTGTGTTATTAATGGATTATCCAAGAGTTGCATGTATCACTAAGGCACAGCTCCACTCATAATTCCTTGAATTAATGGCAGGGGAACTAAGGCAGTCTGACTTCCTCCTGCATTTTTCTACCTTGACTCACCAAGGAGCCTTTATGAAATATACTTAGGTAGTGCATCATTTTTTTCAGGGAAATAACTTTTTAAATCAATTTTTTATTCTATGTAATCTAAGGTAACTTATCAAAGTCAACATACTCTTTTCCCAGAAATGTAATAAAAAACATTTCAGGTCTTGTTTAAATTTTCAGAAACTGAGGCTGTATTTCAGCCCATCCTGCTACAAGGTCCCCCTGGAAAGTCTCATGTAATTATCTCTCTTATCTCCCAAATTTGACATGGGTAGTAAAGTTCCCCATCCATGTTTGACCATTTTCTCATAAATACAGTGTCGGTGAAATATTTACTAGCAGATCAGTGTAGCCCAAAGCCTAATTGTTTTAAGTATCAGTAAGCACATTTCACAGTTGTTTTTTACCATAGGGTTATTTTGGAAAGAAACCAAAATGCCTTGTCGTTGAAATAGTTTTAATTTTAAGTCACAGTATGATTTTCCTGTCTGCTTCTATTTTATCATACAATTTTAGGAAATTTAGTTAGTGCCACTCAAATATCTTTTATAATGCTGATGTGAAGATGTGTCAAGAACAAAATGCTTTAGTTATAAAATGTGCCACACACTGAGGAACTTGTAGCGGGATAAACAAAACTCAGGATGGACAAATACATCTCTGAATTGTACATCAATGTTGTTCAGAGTTATCTCAGCTGGACCACTTCATAATTTTTGTGAGTCATTAGATATTTTAGAAGTGTTACCTGGTATTCTATTTTGTATACTGTTTTGTGGCCATCTGTCATTTGAAGTGAAATTAATTGGTGTCTTCTGAAAAGTTCTTGTTTGCCTCAGCGCCTTACCTTTTACACACACTTCTTTTATGTACTGCTAACATTTCAGATGTTTCCTAACAGAACTGGCTGCCTACTAGTAGTGTTCTGGGTTACAGAAAGACTTTCATGTTTGGAGGTCAGGACCCTCACATAAAACATGGTTCTGCAAACTAAAAAGAACAACAAAGAGAAGAGATTGAAAGACATGTTTTCTTTATGTATTAATATCTTAAATGGAATCAAAGATTTTATATGAATGTAAGTTTATGTTTCCACTTTATTAAGTTAGCATGAAAGTTTACCATTAAAGTGTTACCTCTTCTATTACTGATTTGCTTACACATACTAGAATTGTTTTATTAAATATTTTAATTTATTTTTCTCTGACTGGATTAGTTTCATATCAGCTCTGAACACTACATTTGAGAAAATTCAGAACTACATATTTATTTTGCAAAGGAAGACAACTAGTTTAAAAAGTCAAGATTTCTTGTACCAAGATTACCTACTTGAAGGAATTATTGGTACAAATTTAAAGTCTCATAAAATTCTCATTTAAAAAATGATGCTTTTACAGAAAGTGTAAACTCTATAGCATAGCCATAATTCAACTTTAAACATTTAGTACCTTCTGAAAATCATCCTGCTGCCTCATACTGATTCAGAGATTAAATTCTGAGTTGTTAGAAGTGTAAATGCCTACACAAGAATCATTTAGCTGCCTAATAAGGACTGAGATTCCTCAACAGTAGAGATGTCCTGCTATGCTAAACTCTTAGTCACTTTAAACTGCACAAGAGGAATGCACCTGGGCCTCAGTGTACGTGTTAATGAGATACTGAGGCAAGCTTGCACATGGCAAAAGAGGGAAGAACTAGTTATTCTAAGCAAGATGGGGCAGCCTACAGAGAAGGTGGGAAGATTAAAGTGGAACAAAGATTTGGACAGTGTCACTTTGAAGCCAGAGGAAAACAGTGCCATGAGGCCACATCCTTTCCTACAGAAAATAAGATCCCTGGAGCCAAAAGAGGCAAAATGTCACCTGCCAGTCAGTGTGTAGCCCTTTTCTTGCACTGACCAAAACCCTGTTCCTTGCATCAGGAGCAGCTCAGAGATACTGCTGCTCTGGGGGACATTTCACTCATCATCCTCCACTTACATGTTCAAACTTTTCAAACTCTTTACACTTGCATTAATTATATTTACTAGTTCTTAAACCAAGATACCTGGTTATTCATACTTTACTAGAAATCTTTGTTTAGAGTGAACTTAATGTGGACTAAAGTCTTCTGTTTGAAAAGTCGCACTTTGCATTTTGACTGTTGACCAAATGGTTCCTCCTAGTTACTCACAGGGGGACTTTACAGTGTGGAGGTCTACTCTAATAAAACAGAATTCAGCAGGGAATAGGAAAATACAAATTAAGTGTACCTAATTGAGGTTACATTTGAGGGAAAGAAATCTTAGAAACATCCTACAGCCAATTGGAAGATAGCACAGCTAGGTAAGACCCAGGACAGAAGAAGGATGGGAGATGAAAGCCTAACAGCACCAGGGCAGAATGGCGCAGGGCTGACCTGCCCACAGAAGCATGCAGTACTTACTAACGGGAGCTGCTTCTCAGAAGGGCATTTGAGGAGCTTCGTGCGTGCTATTAAGGATTGCACGCCTCTCAGTTCTCTGCAGTACTTTCCCAAAGGGCACTACACTGGATATGGGTTTGGTTTTCTTATGCTCCCTCTCATCTCTGTAAGCAGCCACTGTTGCAAGAGTGGCCTTTGCTCTGTTTTTCTGTAAGGTTGCAGTGATGGTGATGCAGCCCTTCCTCAGTTAAATGGTAGCTGAGTACACATTATGTGTAGGGTGGCCAGTGCTGCAAGAAAACTGTGAATATTCTTATTTTTCATTTTATTACTGGTATATCTTGTAGTATAACACATTTAGTTACTCTCTTGCCAGCAAACTTGTAAGGACCCCAAATGAAAATATTTGAGATTCATTCTAAATTCAGTCTTAAGTTTCTAAACTAGCTTTCCAATCATGATCATTGGGACCAGCAAGATGCAAAGTAATAAAGTTTTAGGTGATAAAAATGACTCTGGTAGCAGAATTTTATATTTTCCTTCAGTTTTATTTATTCATGTCAGGTGCACAGAACACTGGAAGAGCTCATTTTTCTGGTATTTGTTTTTTACTTCTGGTTATTATTTCCTTCCTTCATCTTCAGTTTCCTGATCTTTTGTTTTAAACAAACAAAACATTTATCAGCAGCTTGTATTGAATAACATCATAAGTAGCCCTAACTAAAGTTTCCTCCCCTTAGGCGCTCAGGGCCCCCCCCCCCCGCCTTACAGGACCACTCAGGCACCCACTCACCGAGGCTGCCTGTGCACTCAGTAAGTGACCACCTTCGTGTTTTACACAGCTGAGCATGCAAAGATCTGGTTGTAGCCCTTGCTGCAGAGATAGCATGAGTGGGTGGCAGGTTTGTTACATGTTAGTGGAGGCTTTGAGAAATGCAAGGCTACTCTGAAGATGTGCCAGGGGAAGCAGCCTGTTGTCCTGTTAAACTGGTCAGGTGACTTTCTACCCATCCCAAAGCAGTCCTGAAACACTAATTACCTTCACCCCCTGGACAGATTCAGTTTTTTCCATTTCATTATTTTATGCCAATTTTTTTATTATTTCCTTCACTTTCCTATAAGCAAATGTCTGAAAGTATTTCATTTATGCAGTATTCATAGCTTCAATAAAAACAGCAAATACAAAATCTTAAATCTCAGACAAGCCAATTTACCATAATCTGAAGACCCCAGAGCAATACTGCATTACTTCATCAACTCTACAGTTCCCTAAAACAGAGCCTTCCTAAAAAACCAAACATCACATTTTTTACTTATGTGTAGGGAATGTTTTTAGTACTGGAATAAGGGCCTTCTAAATGCCCCCCAAAGCAGATTGTCAAATAACAGTGAGAAGCCAGATTTCAAACTATAAGCATCAAAGCAGACAGCAGAAACACCACTTTCCCCTTTCTGTCAGTTAAAATGCCCCTGCAGAAACTACCACTTAAGCAGCTCACCCAGGCATACGACATCAGACTGTATTTTAAAAGCGCAGGTCAGATACCAATGGGCTGCATCAGACAGGATAGATATAAAATGGCACTAAGAAGGAAATCCCCATACCACATTGGAGCAACAAAAATCTGAATACAAAAAAAAAAAATTACGTGATTCCAAACTCACTAGTATTTTCTTCATGTAGCACTTGTCAAATAATACAACCTCGAAGTCTCATGTGAGTAGTCTGAACCATCTTCAAAGGGAAAAAAGCTTCATCCCCCACCTCCAGGTGAGGCCCACGTGTTTAAATGCCCTGAATACAAAATCTTAAGAGTCTGAGAGGAAATTTGGGATGTATATTCTACGTGAAAAAATTACCCTGGCAGTCTTTGCCAGATTACCAGTCCATGCTGTTTTTGTAAATCCTGAAAGGGGAAAAAAAGTCAGACATCTTCTTACATAGGAATTTTCCTCTTACAAATTACTTAACTTTTGTAGAAATAGATTTACCTTCCTGCTCTTAAGAAATGCCAGACTAGTGTACAAAAACAGAGGGTCAGGTCCCAGAACCATGGTTGACATACCTATGAATGTTTTCTCCTAACCCAGAGTGCAGCAGGTTTTGTATTTAGGGTATTGGGTGCGGTGGAGACCCCATCCCTGCCAGGCAGAATCGCTCTCCAGCTGCAGTTAGAAGACTGAATCCACCAAAGGTCTCATCCCAACAACAGGGATTGTCATAATTCCTCCTGAGATTCTAGACCTTTCACATCTGCAGCATACAGGATAGATACACATTCCAAAGGAATTCACTAGTTTTGTCTTTAGTTTCAAAAAGATTGAGTCCATGAAGATTCACTGCATTTCCTTCAAGAATATTTTATAGAGTCTAAATTCAATCCTAAATACAGATTCTGTGAGAATCAAATAAAAACCAAAGATACAGGGAAACTTCATTCTCATAACTAAAATGGCCAAAGAAGAAAAACTCCTATTATTCTGTGTTCACTTGAACATTTCACTTTGCTAAACAACATGTTAGCTATCCAATTTCATCCTGTCAAGGTGGAATGATGACAGGAACATAGAACCAATGGGCCATTTCTAGTACTTATTCTCCTTCATAAACCATTGAGATTTCTCATAAGAAATGGCTTCTTTAGTAAGACACCTGTAGGTTTTATGTTTATGTCTAAACATAACAATTTAGATGGCCTCACTGAGCAGCTGAGTAAAGCGGGGGTTGGTGGTGCGTACTCTGCTGACTTTATGTTACCATTTGTACTTTTTGGTTTGGTTTGGTCTGGCTTCTGGTAAGGGCCCTAAAAGAGTAGAAGTCTCTCAGGTCATTTTTTTTGTGTGTGTGATTACAAATGGTTAAGAAAAGCAAAGTCTGATAAATACAAGAGAAGTTAATGAAGTTGTCCAAGTCCCATGAACAGCTCGAACTTGTTTAGGAGCCTTGGCAAATTGAAAGCAAAGTCAAGACATACAAATGGTGCCTATCGTGTGACTGTGGGAAGGCACTACCGTTTTCCTAGTACAGGCCCACAGCACGTGGCTATGAAATACGACTTTTCCAATTTCTGACTCTTCCCTTTCCTAGAAGGTGAACTTAGGGTGATGAGGAGGGAGGGGGGCCTGTTCCCGGGTATGTCCCGTCTGCAGGCAGCCTGTGAGCAAAGCACTCCTGTGACCAACAAAGTTTTCTTTTAGTGCCAGTGTGTGGTCATTTAATGTCATGTTGAAGCACCTTTAATCTTTTTTTGTTGTTTTAAAATAATATATTTGTTAAGTAGATAAAAGAAACACTGGAAAATTGGGTGCTTCTTCTGGAAAGTTCAAGTATAAAACATACAAACATCATCTGAGTTTATCTGGCTTTGTAAACAAGTCTGAAAGTGAAAGCTAACTATGTAAAGCAGGTATCTGTCTTTTATCAGTTTTTAACTGAGACCTGTATTTAACATTTATTTATTAGTTTTTACATTGAGAAAAATTCCACTTTGGATTTTGGCTAACATTGTAGGATGTTTAATTGCTTCCCCCATTTTTAAAATATGACTTCATCACTTTTGTAAACTTAGACCATTTTTGAATAGCCTCCTTTTCCAATAGACCGATCACCACTCATGAGTCTGCAAAACCTCTTTTTTTGTATTCTTATAATAAATGTAAAATATTTGTAGCAAATTGTGCCTTGTCTTGTTTAATCTTTCTGTCGTGTTTATACTCCTCTTCCTTTTCTGTATAAATATGCTCTAAGAAGACAAAAGGGAAAGTGAGATTTCCATGGTAACTAGCCTCTTAGGGATAAAACATAGAAATTATTAGCTTTCAGTTTCACTGTAATTAAGCTTATGAATTCTGATGAAAATGGTGTGTGTTGCTTATAGCCCAATCATTAATTTCTCTGTTTAAACATCAAAACTGAAATGGAGTTCAAGTTTCAGTTCTCAGTTTGAGTTGGCTATTTGCCAGGATTTTTATACTTTTTTGTTTGGTTAGTTTTGTTTTTCATAACAGGATTTGTTTAGCTGTAGCACAATGATTTGGGGGAGAAAGGTGCCTGAGAGGGATGTTTGGAAAGGAGCTGAAACCTGCCACTGTGAAGCAGTTCAGCTGTGCAGCCCTGCCTGCCTTGAGTACAGGCTGAAGTGGTCACAGAGCCAGGATGCTTAACTTCCACGTACGCTTCACTCAGCAAATCGGAACCCTTCCAAACTACAACCTGCTACTTATACAGGTTCTGAAAAAAGTGCACCAGATTTTGCCCATTCCTGTGCTTTCCCTGTCCTAACCAAATCTTCTCAGCCCTAGTCTTGGCTTAGAGCAGTCCACCCTCATGGCTTCTCAAAGACGTGTGTAGTGTTTGTGTGGCAGCCCACAAGCTTCTCAAGATATGAGAGATGAACCTGTTCACTCCTCCTTGAGCTTCCTGCTTCCTAAACGCCCTGCCCAGAGTTGTGTGTTTCTGGGCTCTTGGTGAAAAGTCTCACCATTGCTCTTACCTGTCGAGGTTGCATCCTTTTCAGCAGGTTTGATTACTGACCCAGCATCCTTGACCACCTGTGCTTTTATTGAACTTAAGTTAATTAGACCAGATGCATGCATTATCAAGGAAGTTTCACTGTCTGACTGAAATCCTATTCCCTAGAATGAATGAACAGCATTCTTGAAATACCCTGGAGCTCCTGTGGTAAGTCTGCTCTTCACTGTAATTTCCCCCTCTAGCGATAACTAACCAGGCATATGGGGGTGACATTGCTGTAGAAAACAGAGATAGGAATTAGTTTGTTTTAGAAGCATCAGTGGTTACTCTTTAATTGAAAGCTGAGTCTAATGAAGTGCTTCTCAAACTCCCCAAATCTGTTACAGCTGGACTGGCCAACACACCTAGGTCAAACTCTTGTTATCACACAAGGTTCCAGAGACATCTGGTGTTGAAACAAGCACTGAGAGGCTGGGAAACTCCGCCCTCATCTCTGGTTGACTCTCACTAGTTTATAGATTCAAGCTGTGTCATTATCCTGGCCACAATTTCCTTACTAGCAATAAATGTTTTCCGGGGTAGGGGTCGCTCCCCATCCTCCTTAAAAGCATCCTGATTTTAGGGAGATTTCCACTAAAGTGCTGATGGAAAAGTAATTCCAGTTGCCCACCTGCCATTACAGAGGCCAAAGAATCCATAATTTTTTTTTATCTAAATGGATCCTTTCTCCCAAGACCAAGTCTTGAAGGACAGAGTATGGCTAAGGCATTCATCAAACAGAGTCCATTGCTTCTCTGAGAGTGCTGCTCTAACTCCTGCTTCCAGCTCTCTGAAGAACCTGGGTTTCTTTGTATTCCCAGGCCATGTTATTTAGTCTTCCATTAACTTTAGGAACCTCTCCTTTTGGCCTTGTAGATAATTCCTCTTTTTGCTGAGTCATCCATGGTCTATTTCTGTTGCCTGCACCCAATTATGATGTCTAATGACCCTTCCAGTTCTGAGATTTTGTGATTGCCCTTCTCAGGTCATTTTGGAATACCTGGACCAGTGCTCTGCAGGCTGGGTTCTGTTCCTTCCCTTACTATAGTGGTGTATTAGTCAACTTTTTATTACTGTGACAAAATAGCTGAGATAATCAACTTAAAAGGAAAAAAAAGGTTTATTTTGGCTCACAGTTTCAGAAGTTATAGTCTGTGCTCTCTTGGCCCCACTGCTTTGGCGTGCGGTAGCACAATACATCATGGTGACAGCATGTGATCGTGGATCCCTGTTCTCATGGTGACCAGAAAGCAGAAACAGAAGAGGGGCTGGGGTCCTGATACCTCCTTCAAAGGCATGACCCAGTGAGTTGACATCCTTCCGGGATGTCCTGTCTTCTAAAGGTTCCACCACCTCCAAACAGCACCACAAGCTGGGAACCAAACCTTCAAGATGGACCTTGGGGGACATTTAAGACCTAAACTATAGCAATTGGGCTTTTGAAATTCAAGAGTGATGAGAAAAAGGAAGGCTCCCTAAAGGTTCCATCATCTAATGTGCTGCTGAGTATCTGCACCAAGCCTTTTAATGTTTCCCCAGCTCAGGGCTTGAGTAATTCAAAATTATAAATGTTTCTTTTGCAGTCTCTCTGTGGTGATCCATGGCACTATAGGATAGTTACGTGATAAGGTCAATGGACTACTATTATGAGAGGCTAATTGATCTAGCACAGCAATATAAATACCAAAATTAATAGAAAAATAAATGTCACGGGAAGCTGAAGTATATTGACAGCCTTAAAAGCTACTCTCCTCTAGACTTCTCCTCCTCCTCCTCCCAGTTTTCAGTAGTGTTTAGTCTCACCACATTCAGCAGGGCCTTCCCCTTTCTTGAAAAAAAGCACACCAAATATTCCCATCTAGACTTGAGAACAAGCCGATAAATAATTCCAGCCAGTTGGATCTTTATCCCAGGCTAATTTTCTTTTTTTTTTTTTTTTTTTTTTTTTTGGTAATTTGTATCTTCTACTTCTCCTCTATTTTTTTTTTATTTAAGGAGAAAAGAAAAAAAACAGTGAAAGGGTACAAGTTATACAGATTTACAGAAGAAAAAAGAAATCACTAGTTAATGGATTACATATTGCCATCTTAGAAATAATTGTTCAAGTCACAAAATTAAAGCTTGTAGAGTGGACATCCCAACAATGATACTGCAAACAGTTCTGTTCAATGATCCAATAAAACTCTGTGATATCATTTTCTATCTTATACACTTAAATATACATGCAGTTATATAGTTTAGAGCACTTTCTTTTCCTCTCTTTTGTACAATGACTATTACACATTTTGGGTTTCATTGCTCCCACGGTTCTTATTGCTTTTTTGGAAGAGAGTAAAACCAAATGAGACATAACAGAACAGAATCGGTCAAGTCAAAAGGGTGGACATAATAGATAATATAAAAACATAATACAAGGTGATCAACAATGGTAATTTTCCAAGCAGCCGTTGGAAGCCCATCTATCTGCCTCCCCTTCTCCACCTGTCTTCCTGCCAGGTGCTGAGCTGTCATTACACAGTGCTGTGACACAAAGTTGTGGCACGGTGGGACCCTGAGGGACACCAGCCAGCCCTACTCCAGGAACCAGGTTTCTCCACCCCCAGGCATGCACAGCTCTTTACTCCAAGGAAAAGCAAAGAGGGCTCCACACTTTACTGCTATAGTTGAGCTTTCACTTCTCAGTCCAACAAGGAGGGGGAGCTCCAGCCAGCTTAGCCCTTAAGTTGTGTAATGGTTTTGTTTCAATAGAAGTCTAGCCTTGCCTGTTTGTATTGCCAATGCATGCAGAAACTTAGAAAAGGGAAGACATAGAGATTTATACTTATAATTCTGTAAGACCACTTATAATATTAAGTATCATGGTCTAGATCTGAAATGTACCCCTAAAGTGTCACATGTTGGGGAGGGGGTCACGGGGGCACTACACTCATTGATGAGTTCATAGCTGAATGTGCTGTTAGGAGGTGGGGCCCAGTTGGAGGGTGTGGGGCATTGAGGGCCTGCTGTTACAGGGTCCCCTTCCTCCCCCTCCCACTCTTTCCTCCTATCCGTCCTCTCCTGCCTGGCTGCCATCGATTGAGCATCTTTTCCCTACTAGGACTTTACACCATACTGTTTCTGCCTTAGCGCCAATTAACTGTGGATTGAACCCTCTCAAACAGTGTGGCAAAATAAACCTCTTAAAAAAATTACGCTGTGTTACATATATTTATCAAGTGCCCTGTGATAAATGTAATCATTCTATAATGCAAATATACACAAATAATATAAATTTTTAAAATAAGCTTTTACCGTGATAGAAAACTTAATAAGCATATAGTAAAAGAGTAAAATTAGAAATAAAATCCAGTTATAAAGGGCAGGAGCAAGAAAGGAAACCAGATACCTGAAACTTGGTTCATTATTACAATCAGGCAATAAATTCCCTTAATTTCTTGACAACCAAGCTATAAAACATTAAAGACTAAAAATTCATGAACTAAGCCTTCAACCTAATTGAGTAAAAAAAAAAAAAATGTGACTGTGAGGGCAAACCATGGCCCGGAAAATGGCAGACAGAAAGATCTCGGGGAGAGGAGAACCCGGGAAGCCAGGGTGAGCTGGAGCCACAGAGGACCTGAAGCAGCAACAGAAAAACCTGTGAAAACAAAGCACTACGTCTTCCAGAAATGGAGGGGAAATTCCTGTCACAGCACTGAGACACCATCAGCCAAAGAAGGCACTGAAGATCCCCCAACAAAGCCTACAAAGATCTCCAAGTCTGAATTTTCCATAGGCAACCTCTAAATCTCGCCCCAGGGGCAGTGTAAAAGTTTCCTCCTGGACAAATTTTAAAGGAACAGTGGAGTGTTTTATTTCCAATAAGCTGGTAAATCTGACATATAACTCACACAGAGAAATAATCTGAAAGATCAATAAAGCCAAGAACTGGTTCTCTAAAATCCTCTAATTAGACTCAGCAAGAGAATAAAACATATTACATTGAAAAAGTAGATATAAATACAGAAAAGCAGTGACTGAAAAGGTGACTACTGTGAGCTCTACACTAATATGAAAAACTAAAAAAATTCACAAATTCTGAGACAAATACTAATGTACCAAGCAAACTCAAGAAGAAAGAAACATTAATAAGTCTATAACCATTAAAGAATTAAAATTGGAAATTTCAAATCTTCCCACATATTTATATCAATGACTTAGAGGCTTATTTCATGCATAAAACTGTGCACAAATGTTCATAGCAGCCTTTTTCACTGTAACCCCAAACTGAAAACTACCTAAACATTCTTCAGCAGGTCAATCATTCAGCAAACCATGATACATCCACACCCATCCATACCATGAACTCATCAACTCAAAGGAGTAAACTACTGATAGCAGAATTTGAGTTAACATCAAGAAAATTGTCCTCAATGAAAAAGTAAATCTCAAAGAGATACATACAGTTGATTTCACTTGGGTGACATTCATGAAATAACAGGCATTGAGAATAGGTCAGTGACTCTCAGGATCTAGGGATGGAAAGAAGGGGTTGGTGAGGTGACACAAGCGTAACACAGGAGCCTTGTAGCAATGGTATGTTTTAGGATCATAATTATGATGGTTCCACAGAGTTGCACACATGGTAAAATTGCACAGAACACACACACACACAAATACATGACTGAATGTACATATAACTGAAGAAATCTGAATAAACTCAATGGATTCTACCAGTGTCAAATTCTGAGGAGAGGCAAGGCAGAATGAGGATTTTCCCTTTTATTAGCCTCTTATAAATATGTAGCTGTTTCAAAGATATTTGCTTTTAAATGAGAAAATCAATATATTTTTACAAAAATAATAACAGGTATTTGGAGTAAGGATGATCTACACAGTTTTCAAAGATCAGATAATTCCTTCTTGCAATCTTTCCCAGAAAGAAGAAAAAATGAGGAGAAAGAAAACTTTCCAACCAATTCAATGAGACAATTTAATTTTGAAACAAAGGGCAAGGAAAGTATAAGAAAATCACAAGTTAATCTTAACAATAATGCACCTTATTCAAATAACTACAAACCAAATCCAGAAATAAATAAAACAGAAAAAAAGAAAGCTTAAATGTTCACCAACAGGAGGATGGAAAAATGAATTTATATAGTCATAATGAGATAATTTATAGTAAAACATAGATATGTTCACTAGCATTAATATGAATGAATCTCCAAAATAAGATTTTGGAGGCTTCTAACTTCTGCTTAGGATACAGAAAGTCATATAGAAATATTATTTGTACACTAAACTAAGAGAAAAAGCAAAATAAGGGCCAGTCTGATCTGCTTCACCACAGTACACTGCACCCTCTCCAGCTACTAAAGCTGTAGTCCTCCCCTATTTTTCCCACTGTCCTCTGTTCAGGGGCAGCCTGATCTTCGTTAACTCCTCAAACTTAAGTTTCTCACTATTTTTCTCTTACTTTATAATGAAATCTTTTTCCTGTAATTTTTTTTTTTTGCTGTAGTTTTAACTTTATTAAAAGCTATGAGCCATGTTAGCCAGTGATAGCTTTTTGGCAATCATAGAGCTATTTCAACCTGTTAAGGGATTCTCTCAGGTCCTGAAATTGACTGAGGGCTCACAGTACTGGACACTGTGGACAGTGCTATACAGCTTGTTAGAGGATTCTAAATTTACCCCAAAGGAATATGATTTCTGAGACTATCTGAACAGTGTTTTAAGATGATAAGCCATCCAGTATAAGACAGAGATGACATGACACCAATTCCCAGCATCCAGAGGAAATTATAGTAGTTAAAGTTAAGACCTACTGCTCCCATCTCAAGACTGGCATAACTAGCTTCTAGATGTGCAAGGGATAGGAAAGATAACACGGCTAAGAGAACAGATAATATTTAGGATCTTTCCTCCAAGGTCAGCTGGAAGTCAAGACATGATGGAACTCCTCTAAAAGCAACTCCAGCCGAGGACACCAAGATAAGGATTAGAAGGACATTCAACTATGGCCAGAAGTGTCTAGCTGTTGAGTCTGTGGTCACCTGGATTCCAGGGAATGTGAGCTCTACATGACTGAAACAGCACAGAGACAATCATGTCATGGAAATGGAGCTGCACCTCATGCTTTGAGGACTACAGAGCTATAAAACTAAGACTGAAGTAATGATCAAGCAGGGCCCAGCTCACCTCAGCTAACTCTTGTAAGCTGACCTCCGGCAGTCTGATCCCCTCTCATCAAAGCTGGCGAATGTGTACCCTCCAGCTGCTCAGTTATACAACTTGCTTTCTTTCTTAAGGACTTGCCTAACCTTTATCTGTTCTTCAAACTCAAGTCCCTTACCATTTTCTCTTAAGATCTAATACAAGCTTTTTCCTGTTCAAAAGGGAGGGAGGATAATCTAAAAAATCATAATTTTCTTAGACCATTAAAGAGCTCTCTTCATAAGACAGCCAAGCAGTTTGACCTGTAAAAGGTGGCAAGCTCTTTGAGAAGACACGAAGCATGAAGGCGTAGTGCAGGAAGAGATAACAACTACCATAAATGTGGTTAAGTAGGAAACAACTGAAATTGTAAAGACATTTACAAGCAAAGTGTGAAATAGTGGGGCAGTCTTGGAACTCCAAGCACAGTGGCCATCTAAACTCGCTGGCTGTCATTCCCCCTGGGGTTCTGGTGAGTGCTCCTGACGACGGGAGGATGGGAGTACTCATGAAAGAGCTCTTCCTGGAGACATGCCAAGCTTTGTTACTAGAGCAAGTATAGAGCTTTTTTTATGAAGCCCACACAGTCAACCAGGAGGAAGCATAGGTCATGACTGATTGCTGCTGGAGAACAGACAACCAACTGCTTATGTCCTAGATCTTAAACATTTCTAAAATACAAAATCTATTTGCTTCTGAATCAGGAGCCCCCTAAACCCTACATGATCTAGGCCCATACTGAGTATCTAACAAGGAGGATAGATACAGGATGCTGAAAAACTCATCTTTTTGTTGAAAGAAAAGAGAAACATAAAAAAAAAAAAAACTTTTGCAAGATGCTGCTAAAATGGTGCCTAGAAGTAAACTTGTAGCATTCCATGCTTATATTAAAAAGAAGAAACTCATCAAATCAGTGCCTGAAAGAAACTCAAAAACAAAAAACCCCAAACTGTATAAGCACAAATGAGTAAATAACACACAGCAAAATTTGATGAAAGATATAAGAAATCAAAAGAAAAATAAAATGAAATATTAATTGCTTGGAGATATCAATATAAACAAGTAGTGTCTTCTAAATCAATGAAAAAATTAAAAAGACAAAGATTACTAATATCAGAAATGAAATAGGACATAATACCACTCAGTTATGTGTTAAAATGAAAATAAGAAAATATTACTAACTTCATGCCAGTAAGTTCACCAACTTGCATAAAATCTACAAATTTCTTGAAAGACACAAACTACAAAAACTCAGGAAGAAATAAATGTCAAAGAGCTTCATATTAATTAAAATGAATTTATAGTTTAAAAATCTTCCTACAAAAAGCTCTAGGCCCAGTGGTTTCACTGATTAATTTTACCAGACACTGATAGAAGGAATAGGTTTTATAAAAGAACTGCAAAATTAATTGGGTAATCAAAAAGAAAAGAAAAAGAAAATCAACTATGTCTGATTTGAAAAAATCCATATGATAATCGGATTAGATAAAGAAAAATATTTTTTGCAGCACTTAATATTCCCTGATGAAAGAAAATTCTCAACTAGGAATAGAAAGCAACATTCTCAACTGCAAAAGTGGGAGGATGGCAGCGTGGAGAACAGCACAGAAACAGCATTTCCAAGATTTGGTACCCAGATGATGGACCATGTGAGGAAAAGGAGGGAAGTGGGCCTCCAGGTCCCAGCAAGGATCTGAACTGAGAATCAAAGCCTGTGAGGAGACAGAAGAGAGAGACCTCGACACCGAAGAAGGAAGTGGCAAGTGACACTTTCTCCCGGAGTCCTGACTCACTGTGTGGGGAGACTGCTGGACCCTGCAAACACACACTGACTGCTGGCAACTCCAGTTATATAACCACAAGTACGGTTAAAGGTGGCAAAATAAGTTACCATAGTTTGTCATTTTCTAGGCTCTGTTTGATGCTGTTGTTATTGTGACTATTAATTTAGCCAAGGTGATATAATTGTTCTAATCAGTTGTTCTTCTGGTATGCCAAAAATGGGATTGCCTAAGGAACTTAAACAGTACTATAGGTCAGTTCCAAAGAAGCAGGGGCTGGGCCAAACAGGCAGCAACTTCTCAAACCCAATAAATGGAAGAGGTAGGATCTTGCAACAGATTTAAAACTCAAAAGCCAGCCACACATGGAGGATACCTTTGAGAATTAGTCACTTAAAATTTTCTAAATACTAGCAATAAAACTACCTGTCAACTACAAAAGTTTATTTATAAATAATGTATGGCTAGTATGATATTTGATATTTGAATAATAAATATATCTCCCCTAAGATCAGGATAAAAATAAAAATATCTACTCACAAAATGTTTATTCTCCTTTGCACCAGAAGCCACAAATGGTAAAATAAAGTAAGAAATAAAAGCATAAAATCTGACCAGAAAAAACTAAAATGATTTTTTTATCTGTAGCCATATAACTAATAATGTAAAATAAAATCCAGGAATTCCAAAAATCTACTAAAACTAATTAGTGAGATAAGCAAGGTCACAGGGAAAAAGGTCACCTCCCAAATTAACTAGATTCTACATACCAGCAAATAATTGGAAGCTGAAATTGAAAAAATACAATAGCATCAAAAATGAAATTTTTAGAATTAAATTAAGTGTATGTAAAAAAAAACTAACCTGAAAATTATGATCCTGTTAAGAGAAATTAATGGAGAGAGACATAAGAATGGGTTGAAACACTTGACATGATATCAGTTTTACACTTATGATCTATAAAGTTGATGCAATCTAATCCAAATATACCTTCGATATTGTCCAGCTGATCGTTTTTTATTTTAAAGAGAATAAAATCAAACTAAATAAAACAGAATAAAGCCAATCAGAACAGAACAATGAGAGTGATACAGGATTTCAAAACAAGATAATAGGAAATCAACAATGGCTACCATGGTGTCTCTTGTTTTCTTCAAAATAGTTGTCCATACCATGAAAGATAATAAAATCAAATAAAACAAAACAGAGCTAATCAAAATAAAACAATGAAGGCATTACAGGATTCAAAACCAGGTAATAGGAAATCAACAATGGCTACCATAATATTCTTGTTATCTTTAAAATAGCCATCCAACAGACATATAAGGCTGGCAGAATCATCAGCCTCAACCCCCTCCTTGCCCCACAGACCTAGGGGCCAGTGGGATCATCAGCCTTGCCCTCCTCCTCGCCCCATGGATCTAGAGGCTGGTGGGATCACTTTGCAAACCTCATTGGTGGGATCATCGGCCTCACCCCTCCTCCTCCTCTGACAGACCTAGGGGTTGGTGGAATTATCAGCCTCACACTTCCTCCTTGTTCTACAGACCTAAAGGCTGGTGGGATCATTGGCCTCACCCCTCCTCCTTGCCCCATGGACTTAGAGGCCAGTGGAATCATCAGTCGCACCTCCTCCTCACCCCACTGATAGAGGGGACTAGCAGAATTGCTGGTCTCCCCTCCTCCTTGCTCCACAACCTCAGAGACTAGTGGGATCATCAGTCACGCCCCCCCCACACACCAGAAGACCACAGCAGCCCACAGACAATTAGCAATCCCTTTCACCACCTGCAGAACTTTGGTGGGCTGTTGGGACCCTCACCCACACAGAGGACCCCAGCAGGCTTGTGCCAGTGTGGTGAAATTCCCCCTCAAATAGAGGGCCTCAATGGGTAAACAGGAACAGCAGTGAACTCCCTGCAAGCTATAAGATCTTGGTGACTCTGGCAAGAGTGTGAGTGAGTCTTCCTTCCATACAAAGAATACCAGGTGGAACACCAGAGGAAATCAAAAGGGCCTATAAAGATACCCAGTGACACAGTAGGGTCTCAGCTGAGGTATACACTACAGCCAGGTAGATCTGGCTGCCTGGAACAGCCTAAAGCTGTAGTAACAATAGGAACTAAGGATTGACTTCCATCAATACTCCTAGGCTAGTCAGCCTAGGAAGAATATAGGACTCACCCAACAGGCCCTACAGGAGGAATTCAGGTAACTGGCCCCTTCCCTTCATTGTGGGATCCAGCAGTTGAACAAACATTCACCACATAGTAGGACTCTAGGACACACATGATGCACAAGTGAGACTAGTGGGATTGAAAAGACCAAAATATTAACCCAAGAGGGGAAAATGACAAAACAAAAAAGCAAAATACAATCTCAAAGGTCCAGTCTGTTAGAAACAAACACAGGAGACATTGAAATAGAGGACATTAGAAGTCATACACCTGAAATTTCTGAAAAGATAGCAAGTAACATAAAGAAACAAATGCATGAAGCTATAGAGGAAACCAGATTAGAAATAATCTCTTATGTAAAGAAAGAAATGACAACCTTAATAAAGGAACTGCTCAGCATAACTAGAGAAGACATAGATTTAAAAAAATGTACAGGAGCATGGGAAAATGATGGAAACCTTGAATGAACAATATAGAAAAGAAACAGAATGGATGAAACAAATTCAAAGACATGCTAAGGAAATAAAAAATCCTACTGAAAGCTGGTGAAACCATTTAAATGAAGCTTCAGGACAGAATTTTGGACCTCGAGGACAGGATCACAGCTAGTGACCATAAAAGGAAAGAACTTTTAAAAATAACAGGACAGCTTCAAGACAAAGCAAAGAGAAATAATAAAAGACTAATAGAAATCAATGAAGATGCAGGAATCAAGGCAAATGACATCAGTAAACTATCTGCAGATGTAACAGCAAAAAATTTCTCAAACATGGGAAAAGAATCAGATATACATACAAATGAGGCATATAGAATGCCAAACAGTCATAACCAAAGTAAATATACACCCAGACACATAAAATAATTAAGATCTCAGAAATCCAGCATAAAAACAGAATACTAAAAGCTGGTAGGGAAAAGACACAAATCACCTATTAAGGAAAACTTATTAGAGTTATGGAAGACTTCTTAGCACAAACCCTCAAGTCAAGATGAAGAGTAAAGCATTTCAAGTTCTAAAAGAAAACAACTTTCTAACCAGATTGATGTACCCTGCAAAACTTTTTTTTTTGAAAATTAATGAAAGAATAAGATACTTCCATGACAAAGAACAACTGAAGATATTCATGTCCACCAAACCAACCCTAGAAAGAGTTCTGAAAGACATACTAGATAGAGATAAAAATGACTACAACTTTCAGAACAACAACAGAAAGAAATCACCAGACAGGTCAGGCAATTAAACAAGGGCGGAAAGCAGAAAACCAACCACAGAAAAATAACATGACAAAGTAGACCCAGTACATATCAGTTATATCCATCAATGTAAATGGTCTCAATTCACCAATTAAAAGAGTTAGGTTGACAGAATGGGTCAAGAAACAGGATCCAACAATACGCTGTACACAGGAAACACATCTGACTCAAAAGGAAACTCATAGACTAAACTTCAAAAGATGGAAAACAATATTCCATGTAATAGGAACCCAGAAAAAATCAAGGGTAGCTATTCTGTTTGCAGACACTCTGAACTTCAACCCAAAAATGATCAAAAGAGATAAAGAGGGTCACTACATACTTGTTAGTGGAAAAATTCAAGAGGAAGAGCTAACAATCATAAACATATATGCACCAAATATAGGAGCACTCAACTATATAAGACAAATACTAATATACATGAAAAACCAAATAGATAACAACACAATTGTAATAGGGAACCTTAATACCCCACTGTCAAAAAGAGATAGATAAACTAGACAAAAAGTTGGCAAAGAAATAACATAACAGAATAAAACCTCTGAGCAAATGGACTTAGTAGAAGTTTACCGACTGTTCCACTAAACCACACGAGAATATACATTCTTCTCAACTGCACATGGGACATTATCTAAAGTAGACCATATATAGCCCATTCTTAAGTAAATGCAAAGGGACTGAAATTATCCCGTGCATATTATGTGACCATAGTGCATTGAAATTGGAAATTAATGGCAATAGAAACTGTAAAATCTACATAAACACATGGAAATTAAATAAAAACCTCATGACCAACCAATGGGTTACAAATGAAATTAAAGAAGATATTAAACAATACCTATAATTCAATGAAAATGCAGATACAACATACTGAAACCTGTGGGACTCAATGAAAATTGTCCTAAAAGGGAAATACATAGCAATGAACTGTCACACCAGGAAAACAGAATGACCCCAAATAAACAACCTACTGCTACACATCAAGCTTTTAGAAGAAGAGCAAGTCAAGCCCAAAGCTAATAGAAGGAAGGGAATTATAAATATCAGAACAGAAATTAATGCAATTGAGACAAAGAAAACAATACAAAAAAATTAATGAATCAAAGAGCTGGCTCTTTGAGAGAATAAACAAAATTGATAAATCTCTAGCCAACTTTATCAGGAAAAAGGAATAGAAAGCTCAAATTCATGCAATAAGGAATGAAAAGGTATTGGGTCCTGACCTAGATCCCTGATCTCCCAAATGAGTGTATAGCAGAGGTTTAAATAAAATGAGACAACTGGTATGATTTTAGGGCTCTAGAAGGGTCAAAACCCTTTACCTGAGCTCAAGAGTCTGAGGGCTAAGACCAAGACTTCTCTGGACCACTCATTTTATTAGGTCCAACAACAAATGGTGGGGAAACTGAGGAAAGCACAGGCAAGGGGCCTGGGAGTCACTTCAAGGATGTTTTCAAGTAATAAATCATGTCAACTCAGTAACCCTGTCTTATCATGAAGCCATGGTAGGGGTGAGACTGTAGGAATAATTCCTGCAGCTTCAGTTTTTATCTACTTAATTGGGGTGTCCACACCCCATAGCAAGTGTCCACAGCTGTGGCTTTATCTTGCCCTTTGAGGTATCTCTGGCCTTACAGGCCACTACAGGCCTCAGCCAAGACCAGTGACTCATAGAGGTTCACTTACTATGAATCAGCTCCCATCACTAGGCAAGGGGCCAAGACCTAGGACAGACTCACAGATAAACATAGAAAGCCAATTGGTTAATTTTAAATCCTGCTTAGAGCCACTTTGTAGTGATCTCCCACAAAAAGGGTGAAATTACTACAGATCACATGGAAACTGAGAAGATCATGAACACCTACTTTGAAAATCTTTACTCATATATGGTGGAAAACACAAAGGAAATGGACAGATTTGTAGAAATATGAATTACCAAAGCTGAGTCAAGAAGATATAACAATTTTGAAAAACCCAATATCAGCTACTGAAATTGAAAACGTGATTAAAAACTTACCAACAAATAAAAGCAAAGGTCCCAATAGATTCACAGCTGAATGCTATAAGAAACTTGGAGAAGATTTAATGTCAATACTCCTCAAACTTTTCAATGAAATTGAAAGGGAAGCAATAATTCCTAACTCATTCCTGAAGACAAATATTATTCTGATACCAAAGCCAGACAAAGAACCAACCATAAAGGAGAACTATAGGATAATCTCTATCATGAACACTGATGCAAAAATTCTCAATAAAATATTGGCAAATAGAATGCAGCAAGTCATCAAGATTATACATCGTGACCAACTGGGATTTATTCCAGGAATGCAGGGATGGTTTAACATACACAAATCAATAAATGTAATATACCAACTCAACAGAGCCAAAGTCAAAAATCACAGGATCATCTCAATAGACACAGAAAAAAGCTTTTGATAAAGTCCAACACTTGTTCATGATAAACCCTACAGAAACTTGGAATAGATAGTATCTACCTCAATCTGATAAAAGCTATATATGACAATCCAACAGCCAACATTATACTAAATGGACAAAAACTGAAAGCTTCTACTCTAAAATCAGGAACAAGACAAGGATGTCTGCTATAACCACTCCTATTCAGTATAGTTCTGGAAACATTAGCCACAGAAATCAGACAAGAAAAAGAAATAAAAGGAATAAAAATAGGAAAAGAAGTTAAATTATCATTATTTACAGATGACATGATATTTTGCATAGAAGACTCAAAAAACTCGATTAAAAGACTACTAGAGGTAGTAAATGCAGCAGCACGGCTGGATACAAAGTCAACACTCAAAAATCAATAGCATTCTTGTATACAAGCAACAATCTCACTGAGAGAGAAATTACAGAAATGATACCTTTCATAATAGTATCCAAAATAGTGAAATATTTAGGAATCAACCTAACAAAGGATGTAAAAGACCTATACTATAATACTTTAATATTATAATACTTTTAAAAAGGAGATTGAAGAGGACATCAGAAAATGGAATGATATTCCTTGCTCTTGGTTAGAAGAACTAACATTGTAAAAATGGCCCTACTCCCAAAACTGTTATACAGATTTAATGCAATCCTGATCAAAATGCCATTATTGTACCTCATAGATCTAGAGAAAACAATACTAAAATTCACCTGGAATAGCAAAGGCAATTCTGGGCAACAAAGGCAAGGCAGGAGGCATCACAATTCCTGACTTGAAATTACATTACAAAGCTATAGTGATAAAATTAGTATGTTACTGGCAAAAAAAAAAAAAAACCTGAGGATCAATGGCACAGATTAGAAGATGCAGACACAACTATAAAGACACTCAATCACCTTATCTTTAATAAAGGGGCTAAACGTGTTCACTGGAAGAAAGATACCCTCTTTAATAAACATTGCTGGAAAAATTGGCTTTCCACATGCCAAAGACTGAAACTAGACTCATGCCAATCACCATGCACTAAACTAGAGTCAGAATGGATCAAAGATTAAATATTAAAGCAGAAACATTCAGTCTACTGGAAGAGAGAGTAGGTAGAAATCTTGAAGACATAGGGATAGGCAAAGAGTTCATGAACAAAATACATGGGAAATACTTCAAAGAATCAACAACTGGGATCTCATCTTTCGGTACTTCAAAAGAAATCACCAACAGAGTGAAGAGAAAACCCACAGAATGGGAAAAAATTTTAAACAGCTGTTCTTCAGACAAAGGACTTCTATCTAGAACACATAACGAATTGAAAAACACCAGGCCTCCCAAATTCAAGACCCAATCCAAAAATGTGCATCTGAAATGAACATGCACTTCTCAGAAGAAATACAAATGGCAAATAAATACGTGAAAATGCTCAGCATCACTAGTCATTCAAGAAATGCAAATTAAAACAACACTGCGACGGGCTAGAGATTTGCCTGGCAAATGCAAGGTCCTGAGTTCAGTCCCCAGTACCAAAAACAAAACAAAACACTGAGATTTCACCTCACTCCAGAAAGAATGGCTGCCATCAGGAAATCAACTGATAACAAATATTGGTGGGCCTGTGGGGGAAAAAGGAACACTTTTCCACTGCTGGTTGAAGTATAGACAGATGCAATCATTGTGGAAATTAGTGTGGAGACTCCTCAAAAAACTAGGATCGGGGGCCTGGGGATTTAGCTCAGCGGCATAAGCGCCTGCCTTGCAAGCAGGTAGTCGTGAGTTCGATCCCTGGTACCGATAAAAACAAAAAAGACAAAAAAAAAAAAAAAAAAAAACTAGGATCGGAAGTCCCATTTAATCCAGATATTCCTCTTCTTGGTATTTTCCCAGAAAAACTGAAAATTTCATGCCACAGAGATATATTTGTATCCATGTTTATAACAGCACAATTTGTAATTGTTAAATCTTGGCAACAACCAAAATTCCCATCAACAGCAGAATCGATAAAAAAGATGTGTTTATACAATGGAATTTTACTCAGCTATAAAAAACAATAATGTTGAGGCTTTTATAGGTAAATGGAGGCAACTTGAGATCATACTCCTAAGTGAAATAAATCAAAGTCACATTTATAAATAGAGTATTGCCTCCCTAGTATAAAAAATAATAATCTGAAAGAGTAATAAGATCCAAAATATACAACAGATATTGTACTAATGAAAGGGAAAGGAAGTGCTAAAAAGGACAGAACTAAGATGGGGGGGAAGAAAGGAAAAAATTATATGTATGTTGGTAAACATATATGAATGTATGTATGTATATGTATACTAGACAGACAGTGATACTACTAATCTGTTAGCTCATCAAAAAGAACAGTTTGTGCTGTCATTGTTTGATTGATCACTTTTGTGCCTAGATTGTATCACATGAACAATTACTTCTAAAATAACAATATGCAATATATTAACTAGTGTTAATTCCCTACTTTAAAAAAAAGTCTTTATCATTTCCATCCTTGTTTTCTGTTTTGCTTTTTAAAATAAAAAAAATCTGCCCATACCTTCAGACATAATAAAATCAAACAAAACAAGACAGGAAAAAACCAAACTAACAAAACAATGAAAGTGATACAGGAATTCAAAACAAGATTGTAGGAAATTAACAGCGGTTACCATCTTCCTTTTCCCTTTTTAGATGTTTCCTCCCCTATCATTTTTACAATATTTAATGTACATTTTGGATCTCAATAACTCCTTCAGTTTTTTATACTAGGGAGATAACATGATGTTTGCCCATATAAGTCTGAAACATTTCATCCATGAGTATATCTCAAGTTGCATCCATTTACCTACAAGAGCCTCAAGATTAGCCTTCATTATAGCTGAGTAGTTTCCCGTTGTATGAAAATATCATATCTTTCTTTTCCATTCTGTGATTGGTGGGCAAGCTACTCCCGCATTACTCTGGCTTCCTGTCATATGCTACATTGTTTTCTCTCCTTTGACTTTGGTCTGTGAATTTCCTCTTGAGTTAGATGTGTTTCTTGTATACAGCACATCGATGGATCTTTTTTCTTGACCCACTTTCCCTGTTTCTTTTTATTGGTGAATTGACGCCATCTACATTAAAGGTTACAGCTGGCATCCACTGGCTGTCTCTACACACTATCCTCCTGCTGTTGGCTCCCTGCTTTTCCCCTTTGTTCAATTGCTACCCGTTTGGCAACCCCCTGTGCTCTGTCCAGCTAATCTTATAATTTATATGTTAAATCAACAGATCTAGAGTAAGCAAAATTTTGTAAAACAAAGACTTATACTACTTATGTTAAAACTACAGTGAACAGTGTGGTATTTGCGTAAAGATAGACACAGAGCCCAATGGAATCAAATCATGATCCCGAAATAGGTCCACAGAAAGTCTACTGATCAGATCAAGGTGCCAGGACAACGGGCTATTTCAAAATAAAAGCTTTTGCCACTTTCCATAAAACTTTGCTAACACTTTTCACCAAATAAAGATTAATGTTAATGGGATTATAGACTATGAAGGAAGAATTATAAAAACTCTAAAAGAAAATATATGAGAAAATCTTTGTGACTTTGGGCTAGGCAAAAATTTTAAATATAACAAGTACAAATCATGAAAGAAATGGTAAACTGAACTTTCTGGGAACCTAAAACTTTTTCTCTTTGAAAGATATTTGTAATGAAATGAAGAAAATGAAAGAATGGGTGAAACTATCACTAAGCACGGATTTGGTAAAGGTCTTGGCTCAATAATATATGTGGAAATTTTAGGTCTCATTAATAAGACAAACCAATTTTTTAGAATAAAAAGACTTAAATCAACATTTTATCAAGAAAATTTTTCAACATCACTAGAAAACACATAAAAAGAATACTTAATGTTGTTAATCATCAAGGAAATAAGAACTTCAACCTCAAAGGAAACCCCACCCTAAAGGAAACTATAGACTAACATTTCTGATTATAAGTGTCAGGGTTCTCTACAGCAAAAGAATCAGTAGAAAATGCACTGTAATTATGCAAAGGCATTAGGTAGGCTTACAAGATCAGAGGCAGGAAAATCTACAATGGCTGTTTGCACACAGAACCAAAGATCTAGTAGCTGTGTGGCCAATCTAAGGTAAAAACCACAGAAAAACAAAGATCAAGTATGCAACACCAGTCCAAGACTGGAGGTCAGGAAGCTCATTGAACAGTCAGCAGTGACAGTGTGCTCTGCAAGGCATTAGACACTTGAAGACATATGTCTGAAGGTAATGGCAGCAAAGCACAGGCCCACTCAGGAAGATCGGGGCTCTTCAAAAAACACTTCCTTCTTCTTTTCCCTTTACTCCAGGCAACAAGTCTGTTCTACCGTTTGATGTCACCCACGTTGGGATGGGCCTTTCTCCCTCAATTTGCTGGACTAAATTTCAGTCATCCACAGACACACTTGGAACTCTGCTTTAATGATCTGTTAGCCATTTCTTCAAATTGACATTCACGATTTTTTGACATATCATGATTTTTTTTGACGTACGATTAATAGCCACACTGATGAACATATATTTAAAAATTTTCAATAAAACACTAGCAAGTCAAATCCAATAGCTTGTCAAGAGCTCAGGCCAGGCATGGTGGCACACACCTGGAATCCCAACACTCAGAGGCTGAGGCAAGAGGATCACTGTGAGTTCAAGGCCAGTTTAGGCTACATAGTGAATTCAAGGCCAGTCTGAGCTACATAGTAAGACCTTGTCTCAAAAAAACAAAAACAACTCACCTGATCAGACTGGATTTATTTCAGAGACCCAAGAATGGTTTAACATACATAAATCAATAGATGTAATATAGATGTTCAATAGAACAAAGGACAAAAATCACAATCATCTTAATAGCTGTAAAAAAATAACCATTTGTTCTCCCCACCAGGGAGAAAGGAAGGAGGTCATTTGCCCCTGTAGGACAGTGGCATGCAGGCTGGGAGAGAAGACCTCCCCCCACACACACCCCATAAGCAATCTGCTGATTTGGAGGAACACAGGCTGAGGTGATAACAACAGAAGTAAAGAAACAACCTAAAGCTTGTATTGTCTGATTGACTTTGCAAGCCTAAAGCCAGTTCTCTGAACAACTACTTAGAGGATAACAATTTGCAATAGTAACTCTTGTGGATTGCCTACTGTCTTATCACTATTTTTTCTTTTGTGCTGTTTTATTGTTCTGTTTTATTCCTTTTAAAATAAAAAAGCATTGGATAAAATTCAACATCCTCTGATGATAAAAACTGAACAATTTGGATCCAGAAGGATTGCACCTCAACATAATAATGATTATGTAAGATGATTACTAAAGGTTGAGGGAGTGCTGGTTAAAAGACATTAGATAATAGATGCCAAACACAATTAGAAGGAATATGTTCCATAGCACAGAATTACAGTATAGAGTGACTATTGTTCGTAAGAACCTGTTATACATTTTGAGAGAGAAAAGAGGAGCTAGAAGGCTCCAAACATTAAAGAAATAAGAAATAGAAGGAAATCCTAAGCACTTTGATTTGATGCAGGCATTCTCCGTGCTTTCATGTGTTAAAATATCACACTGAACTCTGCTAATATATATAATAGATGTAAATAAAAAATAATATATATGGAAATAATAAAAGATCAAAGTGAATACTCCAAATAAAATAGCTAAACTTCGAAAAACTGGCATTATTACTACTGGCAAGGGAGTTGAACAACTGGAAATTTCAAAGTAGCACAGAAAATAATTTGAATTTTTAAAAAATAAAGTTAAGCATGTTCTTATCACCTAAGCAATAAAATTCACTTTTAGATTAAAAAAATGAAATCAAAGGACTTTAGAAAGACTTATTGCAAAAGCATTATGTTAAGTGAAATAAAGCCAAACACAAAAGACTTTACAGCATATGCCTTATTTTTTGTGATATCCTGAAAAGGCCTAAAATATTATAACAACAAACACTTCATTGATCTAGGTGTGGTGGCACATGCCTAGAATCCTAGCACTCTGGACGGTTGAGGCAGGAGGATCACAAATTCAAGCCCAGCCTGGGCAACGTATTAAGTAAAGTGAGACCTTGCCTCAAAATTAAAAGTGAAAAAGGAGCTGAAAAGGGGCTCAGTGCAAAAGCAAAAGTCCTGGGTTTGATTTCTAGTACCAAAAAAAAAAAAAAAAAAAAAAAAGAAAAAGAAAAGAAAAACCCCGTGGGCTGGCGGGCATGGAGGCAGGCTACAAAGGGTGCAAGGCAGTGTTAGGAGCTCTCCTGAAGGCAGGGTACAGACGGCTGTACACAGTTGTCAAAACTCTTTAAAACTGTGGATTAAAAGGCAGAGATGTTATTTGTATATGAATTACATCTCAATAAAACCAACTTAAAAATTTGAATGAAAGCAATCAAAGAAAATTATATACAGCATGAGCTCATTTACATAAGATTCACAAATTTATACAAAATTCACCATATTGTTTTGGGATACAAAAATGTTAAGTAATACTATAATAAAAGTCAAAGAAATAAACACAAAATCCTAAGTTTTAGTTTCTTTTGGGCAAAAAGGAGATGAATATCCTGGTGAGAGACACACAGCACTGTTAAAATCCTTCCTGCTCTATTCTGAAGGTGAGTGCTGTCTACCAGGGTATCTGCACCTGTTACTTCATTATTATCCTTCATTATTTCCTACATAGCAGATACTCTCGCATAAAGTACATGAAATATTTTCTAATACCAAACCAGAAAATAACTTGGGTTATAAATTGATGTGTTAGCATAACTTTTCCTATACTAAATCAGTGAAAGACACTGTTTCCTTGTATAACGTAAGAGAGATTTGTGGCTGTGATGTTTTCCTATAGGCAGACAATGCCTGTAGTACTTTGTTTCTCTAACAAAGTCCCGGGCCTGCTGACGGCAGTTTCTATTGAAACAGGACAGCAGAGGCTCAGAAGGACAGGCTCTATTTCTGAAATGTCTTTTAAGGCACCACCCCGAGGCTATGGCCCATGTTAGAGGAGGGCTATGGCCCTCCTGCCAGGCCTGCAGACCGTAAGGGACCTGCAGGGCCACCCTCTCTACCTGAGAATGATCCCGGCTCCATGCTTTCTCTCAACAATGCCTGAGCCTGATGGAAGCAGCCAGGCTCAGCATAAGTGTGATGCTTTGTTAACCTTTATTCCAGCCTGACGCTGTCAGGGTTCAGCTGTCCAAGCCCAGGCAAACCCGAATGACTGAGAGTCCTGTGCAGAGGGTGCGGCAGGCTGCGGGCACCTGGCAAAGGGCGCTGTTTGCATGCCACAGATAGGAGGCTTTGGGGTTTAGGCTTCTTTCCCTCCTCTAAATCTCCCCTACCAAAGTTCGGGAAGTGAGCCATCTGTTTGCTCCTCCAGCCCCCCATTTTTTTCATCTTCCCATGTTTATTCTTAAGCTTCTTATTTGCTTATCCACAGCACTTTCCACCCCCAGGAGAGACCAGAGGCTTCACAAATGTAGGCCAGGATGATGACAGTAATGAAAACTGCAGGAACACAGAGCAGCAGGCGAGGGGCAGGACGCTGGACACACGCTGGTCCTCCTGTGAGCCCTTCCCTGTATGAGGCGGACCATCTCCTCCACCACCCTCTTCTGAAGCATAGGCCACCACTGCTGGGTTTCTCAGTGCTCAACCTCACATAAAAACTGCACTGAAATATCACTTCTCATTTATCATACTGGCAAGATTTGAAATTTAAATAAAGAACAAAAGTGGCAGTTTCTAAAATACATATGAAAATTTAAGGGAAGTGAAATACCCATAGTAAACCTACAGAGGACCAAGTAAGAGGACATAAGATGAATGGTACTGACATAAGGACGAATGGACAAATGGACAACTAAAAATGGAGCCCAGAAATAGACCTAATCTTATGTACTCAATTTCTGACCAATGCACTAAAATTATACAATAGGGAAAGGAAAGTCTTTTCAATGAATGGCCCTGAAACAAAGGCATTTGAAAAAAGAAAGAAAAGAACCTTGATCCCTACTATCATAGGATACACCAAAAGTTAAAACCGAGATGACTCAGATTACTATTTAATTTTACACTCAAATGTAAATAAATATTAAAATCTAATGAAAGATATTCATCTGAGCTATACAGGGTGTATTAGGGTTTTGGTAGAGAGAACAGACGTAACATGAGATACACAGATGTAAAAGAAACAAGATTGGCTTACGATGGTTAGCCAGAGTCCGATGAGGAAGCGTGCAGAGGGTGTCTACACACTGGAGGCCAAAGGATTCAATCCAAGGTCTGGTGTTCACCCTAGTGTCTGGTGCAAGTCCACACCAGCAGGCTAATGGGTCTGGGACAGAAGGCCGAAGGCTCTGTGATGAGAGGCTGAAGAGTCTATGCTGGAAAGCTGAAGAGTCTGCACTGGAATCCAGGAGAAGGAGAAGAGGTCCAAACCAAAGGTGAAGACTGGAGCTTCTCCCAAGAATGGAATGCATCCGTCCTTCCTCCTCCCCTTCTATACCTCCAGGTGATGAACCACCCTAGGGTGGGTGTAGAGTTCTAAACCCATTTAGTTAAGCTTTTAAATGTCTCCAGTTGACACATCAATCAACCACTACATAAGGGTATGATACTACTGGTAATTTAGTTTAAGAGATACTTTTAAAAATTTAAACAAAGAAGATAAAGGAATGGAAAATGAATAGGTATGTAATTAAACAAATATAGAAAATTGTTAATTATAAAATATAGATGCATGTGGGTTGATATAGGGCATGTGGGTTGATATCTTAAGGTCTTTCATCTTTCCTATTTGAAATTTCTCATAAGACATGCTTGGTTAAAGAAAATCCCATTGTTTTATTAATACACATTTAATACATGCATCAAATTACGTTCACTGAGGAAGTTGGCGCATGCTCATAACACATCTTAATTCTATTCATCTCCTCCTCCCTCTCTTCATCTTTTGGTCTCATTCCCTTTTGCAAAAGTTTTACCTCCCTGTTTCCTATTGTCTATCTTTTATTTTGCTTTTTATTCTTTGAGTTTATCAGATAAGAAAAGATAAGCAAGGTGTGGATACATATATCCACTTGGACATAATGTGCACTTTCGTAATTCTGGCACTCGGGAGGGCTGAGGCAGGAGGATCACTGCAATTTCAAGACCAGTGTGAGCTACAAAGTGAACCCAGGACCAGCCTGAACTGTTTAGTGAGACTCTGTCTCAAAAAGACAATATATATTCTGTTGACATTTGTCTAAAGAAATATTAGAAAGAATAATAGGAGAAGTAAATAAAAACAGGTCAGTGTATTCTGTTAATACTTTGACATGTGAATGATTAATTCACAAGATCTGGTTAAAATGCAGTGAATAATTAAATTAAAAATCACTTATTACAGCCAAAGACATCTCACCATTAATCACCCTCAAAATACTACATTTATTTCAAACACATTCTTTCCATCATTCTTGCTACGTTCTGAAGCAGGTCCTGAAGTTCTCTTTTGTGAGTGTTTACCTACACTCTGTGGCTGTCTTAGTGTCCTGAGTCAATTCAAAACATTTATCTTTCATGAGCACTTTAATGTTAGGGAAGCCCCAGTTCCAGTGAATCAGGTGCCGAGGACAGCCTGTAATGTTTTTCAAGCCTGCTTTTCCACTGAAAGACACTCTGCACAAGCATTCATGGTTTTTGATCACACATTCTAAAGACACTCATGAAAGAGGACTTACAGAGCTGCTTCAGAAACCAGCAAGAATGACAGGATAAGGGCATTCAAAGTAAGGAGGAAAATTTTGAGGGGGATTAATGGAATTATGGTGGTAAATTTTTAAAATTTAACTATTCATCATATATTTTGGTCACCCCTATATTTCAAACAATCACATTTGTTTTTTTTTGTTTGTTTGTTTGTTTGTTTTTTAGAAGGTTCTTGCTGTGTAGTTTAGGCTGGCCTTCAATTCACTGTGTAGCCCACATTGGCCTCAAACACATAGCAATCCTCTTGCCTCATCCTCCCAAGTTCTGGGATTACAGACATGCATGTGGTAACAAAAGGGTTAAAATTTGCAGCACCCAAACTTTTTTGATACCATACTTCTGACCAGCACATACAAGACAGTTAGAGGACTGAAAACAGTTTAAAAGTAAATACAAAAACCATCCTTTCCTCCCCTGAAACAACGTTAAGCCTTCCCAAAAAAGAGTAACAGACATCCTTATCTAAGGAGACTTTCTTGTATTATTTTTTAAAATTTATTAGTACCTGTTTGCAGTACATATGATTACATTTACTTCAGGAGTTTTACATGTATATAACATACCTTAATTGTCCAATTCCTCCCTGCTCCCTCCAATTCTTGTTCCTCTTTCCATTTGCAAAATTTGTTTCCATTTTTTTTTCAGTTCTCTAAAGAACGCTTTTTGAGGCCTAAGCCAAAAACCTTGACAATTTGCAACTTTGATGTACAACTTCAGTTACAATACAGCTGTTCTTGAAAGATGAACAAAAGAGGATGCCCTGGAAAATGTATTCTCTCGCTGTCTCTCTCTCTCTGTCGCTCTCTGTCTCTCTCTGTCTCTGTCTCTGTCTTTCTCTCTCTCTCTGTCTCTGTCTCTGTCTCTCTCTCTCTCTCTGTCTCTCTCTGTGTCTCTCTCTCTCTCTCTCTCTCTCTCTCTCTTTCTCTCTCTCTCTCTCTCTCTTTGAGATGGGGTCTCATTATATAGTTCAGACTGGTCTGAAATTTGCAGTGATCCTCCTGCCTGAGCCTTCCCAGGGCTGGGATGACAGGCATGTGCCACCACACCTGGCTTGAAAAATGCATTTCTAAAATATTTACATTTACTAGCTGAGACACTTTCCCATGTCTCCATTCCCTTATAAGAACCTTAATCTCTCACACTGACTGCAGGATTCTTCTCTTAGGAACTCATCCCCTGTCGCCCTTGACAGCATACTCAGTGATCCAAATACACTCACACCTGTCTTACATTCTATTGGTAAATTCTTTGAGCACGTGTATCACCAGCCCTCTATATGTTACCTGCAGAAAGAAATAAAAACTTATAAAATCTAGATTACAGCTCATTTCTCTAGCACTCTGTGATTGAAATCCACTCGTTCTTATTTATGTCTGGAAGAAAAAAGACAGATTGAGGTTTTTGAAAGATTGTCTTGAAACTCTAGAGTCTAACAACAAAATCACAGGGTTCTCTTCCTGAGTCTAATGGGCTCACAACAGGGTTTCTAATGCTATTTCCCCAGCCACACCTTGCCCATCTTCCCGTCACTCTCACACATTACTCAGAGAGGACTGTGTATGAATAATCCCAAAATGTCCTTGTGTCCTCCTCAGGACAAGCATTTTCAGTCAGGATAGCAGCTAGCTTCACAGGTGTGGCTCCTCCCATAAAGGTGATGTGAAATCCTTTGCCCAGAAATTCAGCTGAGCTGAAGGAATAAGGCGATCCTGAGAGGGAAGTCATCCTAACTTGCCCAAGACTTTCTTAAAAACCAGAAATCCAAAATACCTAGCAACACACTTTCACATCCTCCCCAAGGCAATACCCAGTCCTGCAGCCATCCCAGACTTCCTGGAGAATGCTGAACATGAATGAGTTGGGCACTGAATTGGAGGGCAACCACAGTCTACACAAGAGTCTCTGCAGTCACAGTTCACAGGTCTACCAGATGTCCGTTGCATGCATGGCAGTGAACTAAGTTAAGAAATTCATGAAATATCTGGTGAGATAAAAGAGCACACATTTTTCTCTGGTAGACAGAATGCTTGTTAAAGCAGATTACTCTGGGGGAAAGGCTGAGGAAGGGCAAAGACGTTGACCCCATAGTTAAAAATTAGAGCTATGAACAACAGCCAAGAAAACCCAACTGATTATTCTGCCTCTAAAGGAGAAACATCAAAGGAGAGATTAAATTAGAGTAGCAAATTTAAAATCGTGGATGGACTATCTGTCTTTATCAGCTCACATCACTAATGAAATCCAAATCTCCATGGAAAGCAATGAGAGAGATACAGAAACAGAAAGGATGTTACGAGGAGGCTGGATTTAGAAATGAATACCCTGGGAGAGGCGAGATGTTTAAAATTAGTCAGTGGGTTTTGTGGGGAAAAAATCTCTGAGCTGCTTCCTTTTTCCTGGAGTGGAGCCCAACCTCTGGGAGATACTGAGCCCATGTGGGGAAGGACTGGGGGAGAGAAACTGGAAGGAAGGGAAAGAATTTCAAATGCAAACAAAACACAGAAGGCTGTTCTGGAGATCATGTGAGACACTGGATGGGACTGTCCCAGGCACCGTGGACAGAACAACTCACTGAAGTGCTCAGTGTTCTCGGTGGGGTCCTCATACCCTACAGGACTGCCACTGTGGGTTCACTCTGGCTGTCCAGCCCAGGTCGCCTGCAGAGAGCACACTATCCTGAGCGGGGCCTGTCTGCTTTTAAGAAATTATTCTGAATCTCAGTGCTCCTTGGGCCAACTCTGGTTAAAAGGTCAAAGGAGCAGCCATCAGACCCCTTTCCTGCCTTTTGTTCTCTTGAAGCCTTCACACAAGCTAAGAGTGCCATTATGATTCTTTCCATCTAAACAATATTTTCTACAAGAGCAATTCAGCTATCACTTACCTTTATCCCAAAGAAAACATAGGATATGATTAAAAAGTGTATGAGCTTCAACACAAAGATCTGAGTTCAAATCTTGACTCTACCATACAATACAAAGCACTGAGTAACACAGTAACTTGGGCTTGGATCCTTGCCTCTGCAGGATATTGATTGCTAAATCCAGCCTCCTCTTTCTATTTCTGTATTTACAAAATAAAGATAATATCTGCCCTGTTGATAGGCAGTGCGTGCACAAATGCCTAAGGGACTGGCGCACACCTACAAGTGCTCCATAGATGTTCCTTTCCCACTACAGCCTTCCCTAGATTCACTTCAAAATGTTGTTCCGTGACATGAGACCATCAATAGCAGATGCGATCTCTTTAGCCCATCAAATGCTATCACATCCTAAAGTTCAAGGATGACAAACTAGGAGATTTAGGCTCCATGCTTGGTGACTTTCAGGAAAAACATTACCCATGTTTGAACTCTATTCCAATTAGATGAATTACTCTACTGAGGCATCTGACAAAGGGGCCTTAGGTCATTCCCTGCTCCTGCCTCCTTATCTCAGTGTTTTCTTTGTGATTATTACATGAGCAGGACAGTGAGCTCAAGGGCAGCCTACACAGGTAGCTATCCAGTCAGCGTTCACAGGTCTAGCAGATGTCTGCTGAATGAACGGCAGTGCACAGTTAAGAAAATTATAGGTCTCTGTAAGGCTCCTTTGAGGAAGGCTATGAATTGTCCTTCAGTGTCTTTATGGGCTAACTTGTGCCCTTCAAGATTCATATGTAAAAGATCTTCCAGTATCTTGAGAGGAGAATATGTTTGGAGAGAATGTGTCCATAGGGCCAGGAAGTTCAAAGGAGGCACTAGAGTGAGACTTACCCCAATATAATTGGTGATCTTGGAACAAGAAAATTTGGATGAAGATTTACACAGTGGGAAGAGAGGTCTCAGAAGGAATCAACACACTGACATCTTGATCTTGGACTTCTAGCCTTCATAACTATGAGGAAATAACTTTCTGTTTTTTAGGGCTCTCAAACTTAAATTTGTTATGGAGTCTACAACAGATGAAGATCATATCCATGGTTGGGAGATGACTGCTCATGGAACAACCTCCTCAGACCAAGAGATGGGGTCCACTTGCTGAAAATGGCTGAGCTGTCCTTCAACCCTAGATACCTTCCCATCCCATACACAAGGATTTAAATAGGAGAAATGCGGATCTCTTGATTATGGAAGCTTAGCCTGCATTGGGCTAATATGGTCCCTTTTCCAGTGGAGGAAACATGTTTGTGGTTCTAGGTTCTTTAGAAACATCTGGCCATGGGCAACAGTGCTGGGCCCTAAACAGGGCTTTCAGATTTGCTGGAGGCCTGGGATTCTAGAGAAATCTTAGTGACTCCCTGGATTCACTTCCCACCTGAGCCAGGCACAAAAATCTTCCCATGAGTGTGACCCACAAATGCCCAGTTAGCCCTGGCTGGAAATCTCTCTCAACACAAATCTCCCATCACCCAAGAAGCTGCTTTTACAGAAGCATGGTCATGACTAGATAAGGGACTTTAGTCGCACAGTCCTTGTGTAATAGGCTCCCCTGTCTCCGTCCTTTGGTTCGTCCCAACCTCTGGAGAGTAAGATGAGACTTGTCAGTCTTTCAACCACTGGTTGACTGGGTTGCCAGAGAAAGGCCCACATGTTCTCAATGTCTTCATTGTCAAAATAGCTTTATTTGCAGCTCCTCTAGACCGAAAGAAGTACCAAGTGGTTCCACATATTAAGTATTTACTCACACTCAATTTAATATTTATATTCTAGTATATCTTAGTCTGTTGAAATAACACATAAATTGAAAGGAAAAATACTACTTTCATTTTGTTCTTAAATAACCACAGTTACTTATTTATAGGATCTGTACCTGGTGGGCACTGCACAACTTCGCAAGCCTTAGAATCAGGTTGGACCTTGATTTCCTATAGTACAGTGTCATGGTTTATGTCAGTGGTCCCCAAGCCTCATGCAGTTATGCGTTTGTGATTGGTTCATTGGTTCAGTGGTCTAGCACTCAGATTGGTGGTGTAAGTGCTACACTTGCATAGGGGTGGAGCCAGGATATGATGTCATGGCAGGAAGAAGGTATCTCTCTCCTGCCAGCTCCTGCCTTGCTGTTTGCAGTGGCCATGAGTAGCTGCCCCACATGCCATGTTGCCTTGGAGCCAACTGGGTATGGACTGAAACCTCCAAGAACTGTAAGAAATAAACCTTTTCTTCTCTAATTTTGGGCATCAAGTATTTTGTCTCAGAAATGAGTAAAAAGGAACTAAGACACATAGTGATTATTATGTAGTTGTTTTCAGTGGAGCAACCACTGGAAATCAACTTCACAAATACATGTCATAAAATAGAAAGTAGCATAATCTAATGTTGAATCCGTAAGCTACATGGAAATAATCACTTACATGCCATCAAACAGAGGATTCCCTAAAAAACAAAAGTCCTTTAGGGGTGCCTGTGAATTTCTGTGGCACCCTGGGGTGGTTCATTGCCTACTTCAGTAACCACAGTCCTAGTCACCAATATTTAGCTGATGGAAGTTTATCTGAGTTCACATCTCTCATCCGTTTCTACATCAGTAAAACTGGAAAAATCATGGATCTACTTCCTATGCGTCTTAGGAAAACTGAAGGATGAGATAATCCCTTTTAGCTTAGGTAGCACATAGGACCTGATGGAGATAAGAGGTTTGTATTAGTACTTTACTATTGCATAACAAATGCTCATTAAGAGGCCTAAGCAACACATTATCTCACAGTTCTCATGAGAGACTCAACTTAGCTGGGCCCTTTGCTCGAGGGGCTTTCTAGGTTCAATCCAGGTATCCATCAGGGCTGCAGGGTCACAGAGGCTCAAAATGCACCCTGGGTGGCAGAATTCATTTCCTTTCAATTGTGGCACTGAGGCCCTGTTTCATGGCTGGCTGGTAGCTAGAGGCCAGCCATAGTTTCCTGTCACAGGAGAGCACCTTCCTTCCTCCTGGCCAATGCAAGGGCATGTCTCAGACAATGAGGTAGAACCATGGGAGTGGCACATACCGCAGGAAGTAATCTAACAGACGGAACGATAACCCATCATCTTTGCCATATTCAAGTCACAGCTTCCACCCACATGATCGAAGAGAGGGTTGTTATAAAAGGAAGTGACTCTCACTTGTGGCCATCTTTTGTCATATTGGCCACAGCCTTGAGAACGATATGGCTCATTACGCCCAGGAATGCCCACTGTATTTTTTCTTTGGTACTGGGAATCAAAGTCAGGACCTTGCACTTGCCAGGTAGGCTCTGAGTCTGAGCTAAAGCCCTGGCCCTTTCCTCTGTATCTAATGCGGCATGGCTCAGATCCCTGGCTCTGCCCTCTGCTGACATCAAAAGCCATTTGCTCTAGGAAGAGGAGCGGGGAGGGAGCAAGCTAGCTTTGCCATATAGGGAGGGGTCCCATAAGGACTGATGTGTGACATGTTGAGGGCACTCTCTGCCTCGATTTAACTTATTCTTCCTATCAGTTTCTCAGCAAAGTTTTCCTGAACAATTTCTAACTAGGGCCTCCCCTGAGCCCTAAATGGGGACGAGAGGTAAGGAAAACCTTCCTCATGGTACCAGTACACAGCTCCTAACCACTTGCATTGACACAGATGCCACACTCGGATCATTCAAGGGCATTACTCCACTTCCTAGAGTTATGTCTCCATCTATGCCAAGGAACAGACAATCTCTAGAAATGCTGTGATCATTCATTGAATGTAAATGTAGTCAAAAGCAACTACCGCGGGGCAAAAGACAGGGGGCACCAGAGAGGCAGTAACGGGCAGACTGTGAGACTAGGAATTATGCATGCATGAGTCTTGGATCCCTCTCAATTCCTGGAGTTCTCTAAAGTTCGATTTCTTCATCTTTATGAAAATGGGTATGCTCTAAACTGGTGGATACTAACTTTCCATTTCTATAAACCCATTTTTATTACTCCCAACACACATGCATCAAGAAAGATTTTATTTATGCAAATCAACTGCATGTTATTTTTTTTTTAAACCATTTGGTTTTCCTGTGAAATCAGCAGGATTATACCTGAGTTGATATCATTCTAGGAAAATATAAATGCTAATGCTTTATGGCTGGCCCAGACAGCCAGGTGGTGGTATACTACTGAAAGCAAGACATTTAGAAACTGGAGCAGGCTCTTGCTGCCCATAACTATTGCTGTGACCTTTTGGACACACCCAATATTTTCTCAAAGTGGTGTGTGAGCTGCTTGGCAATCCTAGAGATGATTTAAGTGGTATTTCACTGTTATTGGCTTGTGCTTATTTTAATGTACTAATAAAAATTATAACTAGCCCCCATCAAACCAAAAAGATAACTTACATTGAAAATAAAATGAAATGCTTTTATAGAGGAAATAAACAGGCCAGGTGATTTGTGACCGGGTGACATCGTAGAGGCCATATATGAATGACTGGCATTTGGGAAACCCTCGCCCCACCCCACCTTCTAGCCCTGAATGCATTCTCTCTCTTAGGCAGACTCCCCCCTACACCACCCCATTTCTTTCACCCCCTTTGACAGTGAAGAAGAGAAGGGAACCAAACTGGTAAACCAATGTCTTCTCTTCTTTGCTTGAATTTCTGATAATCTTTTTCATGAGCCTGAGTTTTCTCATCCTTGTATTCACTGCTAAGTATCAGATTGCAAAGTAACACACGGAAAACATCAAGAAGGTTTTTTGTTTGGGGAGTTAAAAAGCAATGATGCTGTTCTCACTGGCCATCAGACACAGGTTGCCTGGCTCAGAGACACAAAAAGAACCTGTTGTATGTTGTCTGGATGTAATTCTTGCCCCGCCTCCGGGCACTGCATTACCATTTTTTTCTTCTTTCACTAGGATTTTTACTGGCAAGAATTTGATGGTGAAAAATGCAAAAGAAACCGAGAGCCTTGACACTGGAGACTAGAGGGCGACAAATGAGCTCTCTGCCTAGCACACCCCACGGCCTCGCCAGCCCCGCGTTGTCCTGGGGCTCCAGCCACAGCCGGGCTGTGCTCCTGTGATTTATCTGCACCTGCTATTTTCTTCCAAAGCACATTTTTTAAAGGTGTGAAACTGGTAGTTTTACATCTCTCATAGATGGAATGTTTTCTCCCTATCTGTAATAGTTTGGAAATATTTTTTTAACAACTCAGATGATGAGGTGAAAAATAAATCTTTCTTTTAGCCTTGCAATTCCTCCAAGAGACTAGGCATGAATGAGAGCCTCACAGCAAGACTGGGAGGCACCAGCACGATTTTCTAGGTCCAGGGTTCAGTCTACCCTATTATTATATTTACTTCTTCTTGATGCAGGCAGGAGTGGGCCACCTCACACGTAGTCTCAGTGCAGAGGCCAGGGAGATCTACTTACACAGAAGCAAGTACACTGACACTAGCTTGTAAGAGGTGGCAGCTGACACGACTTCTTATCACAGAGCAAAGCATGCTCCCAGTTCGTGCAAAATAAAGCAGAGCAGGAAAGTCATCTCATTTAGTTCTCTGACAAACATTAAACATTATCTTCTTCTGGTAGTGAGTGTCATGCTGGAAAATTCCCCCACCTTTTCTCCTCCTGTTGAGGGTAATTACAGTGGGAAAAAAATACTCTGCATAACCAAACTGGGACAACAAGACTGTGCCCAGCCCACAGGGAAGTGTGTTTACCAGTTCCAGATCACAGGAACCCAGCCAGACTTTGCCTCTCTTACTGTCTCTGCCAGTCTTTTCTTTGCCAAAGATTAACTTTGTGGTACAGGATTTACATGAAAGGGATTTATTCAGGTTACTGGAAAGACATGGGGGATGAAGACGGGTGGCCTAGAAACTCCATGTAAATGGCAACCAGGAAGGAAAAAATGATCAGTCACCAGAACTGAACTGTGTGGAAAGGCCTTGGCAATGTAATTCAGAGCCCGAAGTGTAGCACTGAGGAAACATGGGAACTGCTTCTCTTCCAGACTCGAGTCTGCCCACGGAAGTCATCTTGGGCTACTTCATTCATTATTGGGTACGAGGGGAGTGGGCCGCTCTTGGGGCTCACAGAGTCTTGTGGATTGGGAGGGGGAGCAAAGGAAAGAAAGAAACTGGCATGGCCCAGGGGCCCAGAAGCGGGGCCACAGCAAGTGATGGCCTCCTTCTAAACAAACTTCAGCTTCTTGTATGTGTGTGGCAGGGGTCTAGCTGCATCTCCTCATTTACATGGTTTCCGCGGGGAAGCCGTGAATCAGGGCAGGAGGCAGCACTGGCTGCCAGTGCCACGAGTTTGTCCGTGAAATGGTCCCTAATGAACCCAGCCCATCCAGAAAGGCCATTCTAGGTTCCTACCCCCCCCCCTTTTAAGAATACCAACTTCATGATAGTAGGAAGATAAATTAGAATACGTTAGCATTTATTTATTAGTTTTTACATTGAGAAAAATTCCACTTTGGATTTTGGCTAACATTGTAGGATGTTTAATTGCTTCCCCCATTTTTAAAATATGACTTCATCACTTTTGTAAACTTAGACCATTTTTGAATAGCCTCCTTTTCCAATAGACCGATCACCACTCATGAGTCTGCAAAACCTCTTTTTTTGTATTCTTATAATAAATGTAAAATATTTGTAGCAAATCGTGCCTTGTCTTGTTTAATCTTTCTGTCGTGTTTATACTCCTCTTCCTTTTCTGTATAAATATGCTCTAAGAAGACAAAAGGGAAAGTGAGATTTCCATGGTAACTAGCCTCTTAGGGATAAAACATAGAAATTATTAGCTTTCAGTTTCACTGTAATTAAGCTTATGAATTCTGATGAAAATGGTGTGGCTCAGGCTTTTTTCTCACTATTGTTCAGATTGAATAATTGCTATATATTCATGTCACTTTCTTCTGCCAACTTGGATTTGCTCTTCAGCCCATATTCAATGAAATTTCTATTTCAGATGTGGTACTTTTTAGTTCTAGAATTTCTATGTTTTTAAATATAGTTTCCATTTCTCTGCTGCGATTCCCATCTGTTCACTCATTATGACCATTTTTTTGTCTCAAAATACTTAGACTTATAATTGTTTCTTTAATGTTTTTGCATGTTAATATTAACATCTAAATCATATCAGAGCTATTTCAATTGACTGATTTTTTATTCACGAATATAGGACCTTCTAATAGTTTTTATTGTACACAGGACCTTATAGATCATATGTTGTAGAAATACAGGATTCTGTTATCTTTGTAGGTTGCTGACTTTTTCCTATCAAGTAGTTAATGGCTGATGACCTTCAACTTGTGGAAGCTTGTTTTTCTTTTTTGTTAGAGAGAAAACACAAATGATCACAAATGGGATAGTAAAGATATCACTGTAGATTCTACAAACATTGAAACAGATAATACATGTTAACAAGTAACATTATGTTACCACAACTGAAATGCAATGAAAAACTGACCCAGGAAAAAACAGAAACTAGAAAACCTTCCCCTCAAAACCAAAACAGAACAAAACTCCACATTCATGTGACTTCACTGGGGAATTTTTTCAAACATTTAAAAGATAAATAATAACACTTTCCCATAAACTGTTAAAAATATAAGAATAGCACAAGTTGACACTATAACAAAAGAAAATAAATGACAATATTTCTATGATCACATCCATCAGTTTGTAAGAAATACTAAAAAGAAGTTTCTTAGCAAAAAGAAAATACAAAAGAGGCTTATAAAACTATCAATCAAGAGTCCCAGAAATGATAACTATGATAGCAAAGGACTATGTAAACATTAGAAACAATGTAAAACTTACTTGTGTTACAGCCTTTGAACAAACAGAAGTGAAAATTTTCAGTTTTATGAAAGACATACACAAACTTCATAGTTAAGTTCATATCTACTTATGAAAAATTAAATGCTTTCTCCCTAAGATGAGAAACAAGGAGTTCTATCATTGTATCTATTCAACATTATACTGGATGTCATAGGCACAGAAGTAAGTACTGCCATTATTTGCATTAAAGATTCTAGGAATCTGAAAAACAGGATTAATAAATGAATTTAATAAGGTCAAATTTAATATACAGAAATATTAACGAACATAACATACAAAAAAATTGTACTTCCATATACTAGTAGCAAACACTTTACATAAATAAAAACTTTTAGCTACTGAACCATTTATCACAAATGTCAATCAGGCTGGGTTTTTGCTTATGTACTGACTACCCTGAGCATTGCTAGAGCAGGTATTATTTCCATCAGTCAAGTCTTGTATTGAATAAATTTGATAAAATTAGCATGCTTTAATTTCCTGCTATGTTGTCTTATAAAAATGCAATTTTTGGTCAACCTGTATTAAAATAATTGGACCGGTAAATAGATAAATTCCTTTTATAGTAGCATTGAAGAGTATAAAATTCACAGGAATATATTTAATAAAAATAGCACAAGACCTCTATTCAGAAAGCTACGGAATATTGCTAAGAATAAAGCAGACTTTAATAACTAGAGAAATTTATATTGTTCATGGACTAGAAGATTCAATATTGTTAAGATGACAATTATCTCTAAATTAATCTAGACACTGAAACATCCCAATTAAAGTTGTAATGGGCCTTCTTATTTAAGAATTTGACAGTGTGATTATAAAATTTATATAGAGATTCAGAGGCTCTACATTAGTAAGAAATATTTCCAGTAAGTTAACAAGCTGAGGCAGGAGGATTATAGGCTCAAGGCCAGCCTGGGTAATTTAAAAAGACCCTATCTCAAAATAAAATAAAAATTGCACTCGGGTTCCATTCCCAGTATTGTAAAACATTTTTTTAAATAAAAGAACAGTCAGTAGACTCAGGCTATGGATTGTAAGGGATCTGGAAAGCCATCTAATCAAGACAATATTGCTTATTGAATGGTCAAGATAGACCAATAAATGAATGGAACACATAAAAATCTAGACACATTTCTACACATATATTGTCCATTGATTTACAACAAAATGTCAATACAATTAAATGAGAGAACATGTAATGCTACAACATAAATATTACTTTATGAGAGATCAAAGACACAGTTTATAAGAAACATAGGCATGAGTAATAGGCACATAAAAAAGTGCTTAACATCATTAGTCATCAGTGAAAGGAAAAACCACAAGATACAACCACATATCTTTTTAAATGGCTAAATTTAGAAGACTGACAACATCAAATGACAGTGAAGATACAGTAATTGGAACTCTCACTCATTAGTATTGGGAGTAATGGGAAATGGTCCAACCAACTTAGGAAATAGTTTGGTGGTTTATTGAAAAGGTCTGTGTTTATGCACACATCCTAAGACTCAGGAATTGTTCTCTTAAGTATTTATGCAAGATGAAAGAAAGTGTATAGTCCACAAAAGAGTTGTACAAAATATTTATGCTCCTCCACTTACACAGCCAAATTTCATAATAAGTAAAACCTATTAGAGGGAAGGGATAAATAGAGTGGTTTATTCATACAATAGCATACTACTTTGCAACAACTGACACAGTAACATAGATAAATCTCAAAAATAATCGTGTTAGAGAAAGAAATTTGACACAAAGTATACACATTGTATTATTCCATTTATAAGATGTTCAGTAACAGGCAAAAGAAATAAACCACAGAATGTAGAGCCGTGGTAGCTTGTGGTAGAGTAAAAGGGTTAGGAATATTTCTGAACTGATGTTTATATACCACAGGTATATTGTATTGGTTTTGGAAAGCATTTATTACCAAAGTCTATGCTTTAACCAAAATGCAGACAATTGAACCTTGATATATTTGTATATGGGTAAACTATAACACAATTGAAAAACAGTGCTACTGTTTAAAACGTAAGTCCAGATGGTGGTTTTCCACTAGAGGGATATCTGTTTTGGTGTGAGTAAACATAGTAAAATAAACTTTCCTAACAGCATGGTTGGAATAACTTGGTTATAAGACTGAAAAAGTTGATTAAAATCATACAAATGCATATACATACTTTCAATATTATATTTTTCCTAAAACTGTGTGTGTACATTCACTGCTAATCTTTTGATATATAGCAACAGAATTTTATCTTTTGTGTTCTGCACTGTCATTCTATAACATATTATTTATAATTTCTAAACCCAATTTCTTAAAAAAGGAGTGAAAAACGAAATGTATTTTTGGAGCAATTTAAATGTAAACCCTTCTAGGAATTTATAATTTTTTCCCACATTCTACATGAAGTTTTCCCTGCAACTAATTTGATAGATTGTCTTGTGATTCGCCTATCATCTCGATTTTCTAAGCATTCAAATTTGTTTTCACAGAACATGAATGACAACTTTCTTTTTCCTATTCTTAGTTCATGGGGTTACATGAAATTTAATTAAATTTCAGCATCACAATAACCACACATTCTTGCACTGAGGTATTGCATAGATTCCTATGACTTCTCATTTAAACCTGAGGTAGTGGCCTTTTCCACACATCAAGATACAATAAAGTCAAATGAAAGTCAAGGAGGAAGAATGCTCTTTTTAATCTAAAATCTTCTTAAGACATCCTTCTTCTACCTTTTCTTCCTTGCATAATTTTTGCCCTAATAGCTGTAATCCACTGTGAAACTAAAAATTCTTTTAATTTCTTTCTAGTCTTTCTTTTCTGTAATATAAAGGTGAAAGTTAGCTTAAAGGTATTTACAAATATTATTTCCTAAGTGAATAATAAACATATGAAATGCTTTTTCACTATTCCAGACCATGCAGACTAAAACCACGATAAGATATACTATCTGGCAATCAGAAGACAACAGGTGATGAACAGATGCATCTATATAGTTCTGCTGAAAATGTGAATTGTTTCAATCTTTTGGAAAATGGTGTAGCATTTGTTATTAAAGTTGAAGATACGTTAATACTAGCAGTTTCCTCACATATGTGCCCTATAGATAGGTTATGTGTGTTCAGGTGCACTATGAATGTTCTTGCAGCAATTTGCAATTGTACCACACTGAAAGACAAAACGCAAACAAAAAACTCAAATGCATTTCAATAATAGAAGGAATACATATTAGAATATCCACTCAATGGAATCTTATTGCTACAGCATGAATGTAAATGTTCCTCTCCTTCTGAAATTTATAGTTTGAAATCCTAGCTTTCAAAGTGATGGCGTTAGGAGGTACAGGTTTTTAGGGGTGAGGGAAGAGCCCCTGCGAATGAGCTAGTGTCTGTATTGAGGCTCCGGCATGCTGCATTGGCTCTTCTGATATTGAAGACACAGCAGGAAGACACTCTTTACTCTTTGTCAGTCAGAAAACCCTCACCAAGCATGGAATTACTGGCATCTTGATCTTGGGCTTTACAGTCTCCAGAACTGTCTACAGACACTTTTCTGTTGTTTATAAGTTGACTAGTTTGGTATTTTTTTGAAGCCTGGGTGGGCTAGGACAACTATATAGCAGCGAAACTGAATAAAGAGATGATACATAATAAAGTGGATAGATTCTATAAGCAAGTAAAGAAGATCACAAAACAACACACACACGCTGACTCTTTCATATACAGATAGAGACCAAGTAAAACTGAACTCCACTTTTAAGGATGAGCACTAAATGATATGAGAAAAATGAAAATGAAGAAATTGTTTTCACAGAGGTCAAGCGAGTGGTTACCTCTGTAGAGGGGGAGACAACCCCATCTGAGAGGGACCATAGACTTGGGAGCCGTGATGTTTCGATCCTTAACCGAGTAGTACTTGTTTTCTCTGCATTCTATTTTACAGCTAAGAGTTTTGCACAATTCACTAACTAACCTTGCCACCACAATCTCTCCCCTTCTCCAAGTCTGCATTTGGAATCCGGTTCAAACGCATCTCTAAGCCTAGGAGGCCTGGAGGTTGTAATCACTTCCCCTTCAACTCCTTCATTAATTTTAAGAATGAGGTAAAATGAGGAAGAAACTGGGATGGTAATGTTCAACAGCAACCATAGGGAAAGAGGAAGAGACTTAACATTCATTAGTACAAATTTATTCTAAGGCAAGAATTCTTCCTATTTTATGGTCTACTTTAGAGCATATTCAGTCATCTGAATTATCTAATAAGGAGGGGCGCAGTGGCTTAATTTTCACATTAAGTTAAATTATTTATGTTATTTGCCAGTGTGCTTCCCTATATTTGCCTCTCTCTATCCGTGAGTCCTGTATTGTTACCCAATTTTTGCTTCTGTATCCGTGAGTCCTGTATTGTTACCCAATTTTTGCTTCTGAATTGAAGAAACATTTTGATAAAAGCTTTATTTAAATCCAATTATCAAGATGTCTTTTTCTCCATTAATAAGTGACATTACTGCAAGAATTTTTTTAAAGTACAGTAGATTAATTTCTGTCAACAAAGTGAAGCTTGCTGAGCCTTCTCTATTCATTCTGGCATTATTTACAAAAAGTCACCATTGTCAGTAGCCACCCAGAGCCATCAAGAGGGTCTATTTATAAAACTGTTCTTTTTAAAAAGCCTTTTTTCAGTGAGTAATTTTTCATTTTCCATTATGTTAATCACACAAGGCTGAATGGACTGCAGTCTGCAAGCATTATTTATGGCTGTTCGGGCACATGGGCATGGGCATGTACACACATGCACACACACACAGACCTACGCACATATATACACACACCAACTCACATCACTGGAAGATTTCTCACTAGAGAAGTGAACTCAGTGAGTGCCCCTCAACCCAGTCTAGCGAAGTATCCTTTGGCTGGTTTACACAGAGGCTTCTCATCTCTAGATCTTTCAAGCGATTCCAAATCTGGAAAAAGTTCAAAAAATGCTTAAGTGTTTCTTCCATCTCGTGGTAAAAAAAAGAGCTGAATCTAATAATGCCAGCTCTTCCACTGTTTTTCAAGGAAGATCATATAAAAGGGAATAGTTTAAGGGGGTTATTTCATAAAGATGGTTTTAGTTTCCTGAAGTCTATTTCTGGAGATGGTTGCATTTTCAGTGACTGAGGAAACTTATGTAGCTCCATTGTGTCTACTATCTCAAGAAATACGATGAAATCTAGTAAGCATACTGCACCACTAAGAAACAGCCTACAATGCACTGGTGGCAGTATGGGTAAACTGTGGTTCACTCATAACGAAATGCATAGACTTGATTCTAACAGATTTTCCATTTTTAACTGTAAATGATGGTATTATCAGTGCATTTCTATATTACTAAAAGATTTAGCTACCAGATTTATCAGTGTAACTAAAAAGGAAGTGATAATGAAAGAGCCCCTCACTGCCTTATAAAATCACTGTAGTAACCTTTCATTTCTGTGGTAATGACAAAATACCTATGCAGCATGAATTCTGACATCTGTCTCTGCACCCAGTGGACCACTGTCTGCTTGAAATTCTCATGAGGGCACACAGGAAGCTACAGAGTCTCTACTGCCAGTGCAGGAGAAGAAAGATGAGGCTACTGGGTTCTCCTAACACGGGACTGTGCGAAGTCCGCTTCTCACAGAGCTAACCTCCACTGCCACATGCACAGGCAACTTTGCATTTAGATTTAGCAATTCTTGATATCCATCAAGTCAATTTCAACAAGCTATAAAACATGTTTGCATTTAAATTTTAATACTTTATGTACAATAATTTGTTACATATACATATTATTATATCCACATACGTTATATGACAAAAACTACACAAACAAATGTTACAAAGCATTGTTTTATATTACTAAAACAAATCCTGAAGCCACCCTTCAATTTGTGCAACAGAACTTACAGGTTTGGGTGAAGCCCTTTGTGGGGTCTTAAAGCCCTGACTTAAAACCCTCCCAAAGTAAAAGCCACTTTGAAATGTTGGAATTATTCTTTTATTTCCCTGTATTTTAATTACACGTGTGGCCCTAAACAACAGGGTATTTAATTCTGCTATTTTTGAACTTTATAAAGTTCATTATAACTTTGTGTATTCTTCTATGACTTGCTTTTAAAATATGTAGCTGTAATACATCCAGTTTATTACTCTCCTTCCTTGAACAAAATATAAGGTTGCTTTTGTTCTTAACAAGGTCACTACACATGTCCTAGTCTGTTTCTTTTTTTTTTTTTTTTTTTTTTTTTTTTTGTCTTTTTCATTTTTATCGGTACCGGGGATCGAACTCACGACTGCCTGCTTGCAAGGCAGGTGCTTATGCCGCTGAGCTAAATCCCCAGCCCCCCTAGTCTGTTTCTTACGTATCACATGTGCCCGCGTTTCTCCGATGTATGTGTATATGAGAATGCATGTTGCTCTGTAAGATAAATGCCACACTTTTCAAACTTTCATGCACAGTGTGTGTTCACTCTCATTGGTCTATATCACCTTTGTCAAGATTGGATCTTACAAATTTTTATTTTTTTCCAATCTGTTGGACATCAACTTTGCATTTTGAAGTTTACTTTTGTCTGAACACTAGTTGAACCATATTCCAAGTAATTATTGGCCACTATGTTTTTCTTTTGCCAAACATTTATTCATCTCTTTTGTCCATTTTCTATTGGATTGTCTGTGGAGGGGATTACTTGCTGAAGATTTTTATATATTCTGGATATTGATTTTTTTGTTATATGTATTTTCTTTTAGCTGTGTTTTGCTTTTTAATTTTCTTCAAGTGACATCTAAAGAGGATTTTTTTCTTTTAGTTGCAGACAAGTTTATCAATTTTTGCCTTTATAAATAGCACTTTTTTGTTTCCTACCCTGGTGTCATAAACATTAATTTCATAATGGCATATTCCTATGTATCTTCCTGTATGAATCTTAAAATTTTTGCCTTTTGCTTTTGTATTTATTTGTAATTTATTTTTGTGTATTTATTTGTAATTTATTTTGGTGTATTCCTTTATTCAAGGAATCACTAGTCCCGCTGTTCAGATCCCTCACTCTTTTATCTGCTTATCTGCACTGCTAACTCTATAATTACACTTTTTTATACTTTATCAATTCCTAAGCCCTTATCACATCATCTTAGATAGTATGGTCAATTAATATAATTTCATAATATCTGTAGGGCAAATTCTATGGCCTGGTTTTTTAAGTGTGATTTGATTGTTTTTAACTTTCTATATTCATTTAAGGATAAGCTTGTTAAATATGATTTTTAAAAATCCTGCTAGGATCCTGTTTGAAATTACATGACAGTAATAGATCAGTTATGGAGAACTGTATTAAGAACCAGGCAAGGTCTGAGATAGTTTGTAACTTTCAGTGATGCTAATGGAAGACACAAGACTCCTGGTCAGAGAAAAAAGACTTTACCTCTCGTGGCAAAGGCAGTCACCAGGGCATCAGCATTCTCATATGCAGATTCCAAACCAAATCCTACAAAGGAAGAAGAAGAAGAAGAAGAAGAAGAAGAAGAAGAAGAAGAAGAAGAAGAAGAAGAAGAAGAAGAAGAAGAAGGAAGAAGAAGAAGAAGAAGAAGAAGAAGAAGAAGAAGAAGAAGAAGAAGAAGAAGAAGAAGAGGAAGAAGAAGAGGAAGAAGAAGAAGAAGAAGAAGAAGAAGAAGAAGAAGAAGAAGAAGAAGAAGAAGAAGAAGAAGAAGAAGAAGAAGAGAAGAAGAAGAAGAAGAAGAAGAAGAAGGAAGAAGAAGAAGAAGAAGGAAGAAGAAGAAGAAAAAGAGAAGAAGGAAGAAGAAGAAGAAGAGAAGAAGAAGAAGAAGAAGAAGAAGAAGAAGAAGAAGAAGAAGAAGAAGAAGAAGAAGAAGAAGAAGAAGAAGAAGAAGAGAAGAAGAAAGAAGAAGAAGAAGAAGAAGAAGAAAGAAGAAGAAAAAGAAGAAGAAGAAGAAGAAGAAGAAGAAGAAGAAGAAGAAGAAGAAGAAGAAGAAGAAGAAGAAGAAGAAGAAGAAAGAAGAAGGAAGAAGAAGAAGAAAGAAGAAGAAAGAAGAAGAAGAAGAAGAAGAAGAAGAAGAAGAAGAAGAAGAAGAAAGAAGAAAGAAGAAGAAGAAGAAGAGAAGAAGAAGAAGAAGAAGAAGAAGAAGAAGAAGAAGAAGAAGAAGAAGAAGAAAGAAGAAGAAGAAGAAGAAGAAGAAGAAGAAGAAGAAGAGAAGAAGAAGAAGAAGAAGAAGAAAGAAGAAGAAGAAGAAGAAGAAGAAGAAGAAAGAAGAAAGAAGAAAGAAGAAAGAAGAAAGAAGAAGAAGAAGAAGAAGAAGAAGAAGAAGAAGAAGAAGAAGAAAAGAAAGAAGAAAGAAAGAAAGAAAGAAAGAAAAGCTTGTGAAGGCTTGTGAAACAATAGGAATGCTTTGAAAATGTGACTATTTTATACATGATTGTAAGTACATATGCTGCTTGTTCCAGAGAGAAACACCATTGTGAAGGTTTTTCATCATAAAATACCTTTAAAAATATACCCAGAGCAATGGTAGTGAGTACTTCTACTTGAAAATGTACAGAAATGCAAAAGGTAAGTGGAGAGTTATCTCCCCATGTAATATCTAAGTCTTCCTGCCTGTGAATATGGTAATGGTAACTTTATGTTTTTTTGTGTGTTTTGATAGTTTTGTAATTTATACATGAGCCATACTGCTTTGTATATTTGTTGCTTTTGCAAATGATAGTTTTTGAAATTACATTTTCTACATCATTGGGGTATAGAAATGTAAATGAGTATTGTATTTTTTCTCATTTGTAGATTTGGGGGTTTGTGTCAGTAAACACTTCTGTCAGCTGTATGTGATTCAGTTAATTTCTTTCATTCTGGAAGACTCCTATGCTGGCTTAGCTCTCCAATTACTAAGTTAAATAGAAGTAGTAGTAATAACAATAAACATTCTTCTTTGGGATCCAGAGAAAGTATTTCTTATATTTCAATGTGGAGTGATAAACAGGTTTCTAGGTTTTTGATGAAGACACCCATGTCAGATCAAAGATATTCCTTTCTTGTCTTAGTTGCTAAGATTCTTTATCAGGAGTGAATATGAATTTTCTTGCATGCTTTGTCTCTGTTGAGAAAATCGTACATACCATGTTTTCACTTTATTCTGTCAATGTGTTTTGTTCTGTAGTTTGAATTCTTAGGTCCTTCTAAAATTCAGCTGTAAATTATTCTCCAGTACCGGAGTATGAGAAGGTGATTATATGATGAGAGATCTTCCTTCACAGCTGGAATGAGTGCTTTATAAAAGGGAACTCCTAGGGTTTTGTTTCCTTTTTACCTTCTGACATGTGAAGTCACAGTGATCAGATGCAATCTGAATGAAAAGTCTTCTCTAGACACCAAGACTGCCAGGCCCTTGATCTTGGATTTCCAAACAGCTGGAAAGAATGAAATTTCTATTGTTTATTATAGTAGCTGGACTAGACTAAGATAGACTAAATCTAACTAGGACATTATGTTGGCTAATTCCTTGTTTAGGCTTTTGCATTATATCCACGAGTGAGACTGACTTAAGAGATTTCATTGACACTATTACTGTGTGGTTTTGATATTAAAGTTAGGCTTGCCTCATATAATTTGGACCAATTTCAGTAAAGCTTTTCCATGCATCACACAATTAAAATTGCTCTTATCAAAGATGCCAATAGTGTCCATGTTGCTAAATTCTATGGTCAATTCTAACACTCATCTCACTTAATGGTAGCACATGATTTGATTACCCTTACCTCCTTGAAAGATTTTCTTTACTTGATTTTAGAAATACACATGGCTTTCCTCATACAACTCACATTAGTCCTTTTCGGATTCTTTAATCCCCTGACTTCCTCATTTTGGAGTACCCAAAGACACTCTGCTTATACATCTTCTCTTTTTATTCAAACTAATGGATGATGATCAAGGGTAGTGATTTTAGAACGGTTCAAGACTTGAATGCTATCAATTTATATCTATCTCCTCTGGACTTAATTCCTATATCCAAACACACCACTCAACATACTACTTGGAAGTCTAGTGGACATCTCAAAATTAACCACCCAAAGCTATGCTTTTAATACTCTCCTTTAAATCGTGTCCTCTTTACAAATGGTAAGTCCATCTCTTTAAATACTGCCTTCCTCTACTGTAATCAACCTTCCACAAAGATAGATGTCTGAAAGCCTCACGCCATTTCTCAACTTGTCATCCGCATGGAAATTATCTATTTAGAAAGGAAAAATCCTTGCTCTTTTTCACTTCACTTCTACCTAGATTTCCGTTATTCTTCTTCCATCTCGTTACTCAAGCTTCCCATTTTATGGTTCATTTTATTGTATCTTTCATTTCTAAAAATTCTACTTAGTTCTTTAAAACATCTGTTCAGTTTTTGCTAGTTTCTTTCTTATAACTTTATATCAAGCATTTCAATTTATGTATCTGAAAAATTATTAAAGTCTTTGAAGATGTGTGTACGTTAGTTTCTACTCATCTATATACTAATGCTGGATTATTTGTAGTGTTTTCTGTGGTTTTAGATTGTGAAGTTGTATTTGCTGCCACTCTGTGGGTTTTCCTTTGAAGCCTGGGTTTTGGCTATCATTCTCTATGGATGATTTTTGTTTGTTCTTGTTGGGCATGAAGCACTATTGATATGAATCCTCTTAAAAATACAATTATCAGAAACACTATGCAAATAGTATAGATTAACTTACTGTATTCATGTGAATATACCCAGTGGCTATTAATTTGCAAGTCTTTTAAAAAAACCCAATAGCTAAGGCTGAGAATAGTGATTTTCTGTTCTTCAAATTTTTGGTTTACTGTCTTATAAAAAGTGTAGTCTTGTAGGGATCCTTGCTTTACATGAGACAGATCCTTATCTTAGTTACTGACATTAATCAATCTACCATATTCTAGGTGCTTCCACAGCTATTTCTTTAAAGATATAAAAGTTTAGCTTCTGTACCAAATTCACTTGAAAGACCTATTAAGACAGGAATTGGTGAACCTTACACTTTTTCTGATTTAGTAGTCTTGGGTGAGACCCAGGAATTTGTATTTCTAACAAGTTCTTAGGTGATGCTGACGTGATTGTCATTGAGTTCACATTTTGCAAATAACGTCTTCAAAGTAGGTTTGGAAAATTTACTCTATAAAGGGCCAGTTGGTAAATATTCTTTGTGGTAGCCACTTTGCTCTGCTCTTTGTAGAATGAAAGCAGCCACAGAGATTATAACCAAATGGCATGACTGTGCTCCAGTGAAACAATACAAATAGCCACCGGCTGTATTTGGTCCAGGCACAGTTTGCTGACCTCTTTCCAGACTGCTGCTCCCACTGTTCCTGGCCACCAGAGGTTTCTCACTGTCACATCCAATCATTTAACATGGATTAAATATATTTTATTGCACATCTTTAGATATGAAATAGCAGAGAAATATTCCACGATTTGTATTCCACAGTATTATCAGAAACAAGTCCTGCATTTAAATTCTAACTTGTTGAAAGAATTTATGGAATTTCCTAGCATATCTGATCTTTCCTACAAGCCCACAAAACATTATGATTTATTTCTGTTCTCCCTAGGGACTAGGGTCTTCTCCCACCCCCTCCCCATCTGAACCTGCCTTGCTGTCTTATGCCGCTTCCCACATTTCCCTCCTTCCTTCCCAGTAGAAGTCTGGTGAAGCTCTGCTTCTCCGGCCTGCACTGAAATCTCAGTCTCCATATGCTGCCCAGTATCATACACATCATTCCATGGCCACGCCCCATTCACTGCTGTTTCCCAGAGCGTCTCCTCGGTAGGCTATGAGCCAGCCAAGGCCAGGAATGAGTTTCATTTATCTTCAACTCCACAGTGCCTGACACATTTGCTATTTGATACATGTTTTATTTATTTATTTGCTTTTGAAAAACTGAGTTAGTGGCTAAGCAAATGAGGGACTATTTAAGAGGATAGAATTTTAAACAATTCACTTGTTGAAACTCTTGAGATTTTAATCTTTTCTCAGTAATCATTGTACCAATTAATACCTCCTAAATCTAATCTTGTTTATTAATCTGTTAGTCAAACCTGTATAATAAATTTGTAGTAAAACACACAAGGACACAGACTACTGAATGCGTCATACTCAGTAATGGAGAGGCCATTTATTGTTTCTAAAATAAAACAAAAGATACAGTGTTTTGTTTCTCTTTTATTGCAACCCATTGCAAGGTCAAAAGATTCACAGAAATATAGAAACTACAAACTGGGTGATTTTCTTTATCCACTAAGACATTAAAGACAAAGAACGAGTTTTCCACTACAGCAATGTATTTCATAGGTTTTATTCTGAAAATACTGTTGACATTTTGGAGAGGATAAAAAGCCCTGCTTTAAACATGTTCACATGTATTTATGACATTCTAAGCAAACAGAAAACAAAACCAAAAAATTATATTGCCTAGAAAATTATTTCAAGCCTCATTTTAAAGCATCTAATGAGAACACATTCAACAACCATCACAGAATCACTCAGGGTGATGCTTTTCCTGGCTGTTTTTTGAGATTAATGCTTTGAGGCTAGATACGATATTTCTGCAGATTTCTACAAATGTACCAAAGCAGTTTTCCAGGTTATGTTGCATCAGGCTTTCTGAATTAGCTGACATTTTAGAGAATAAGTGCAGTCCCCACCCCACCCCACCCCACCCCAAGCTAAAGCATGTTTTAGTGCTACTTTAAAACAATGAGACATTTTAAAAATCAATTATATGCTGTGAAACCATTTGACAACCCAACTGTAATGTTCCAAAGATTATTACAACTTTGAACTGAAGTTATACCATCTATGCCATAGATTGTTTTCCCTTTTGTCCCTTTTAAAATTATTTAAAATATAGTGTGACATATATAAAATTAAACATTTTTTATTCACTGAAGCTACTATTACTATACATACGGTCTTATAAATTAGTTTTGGGTTAAAATTCAATTTAAATGTTGTGAAATAAGATTTTTCAGTGGTGGAGAAATGGGTATGAAAATGACATAGTTCACTGTGTAAGAAGAAATATAGTTTATTAATGATAAAGTCTTTTGTTACACAAATTTTACTCCCTTCAAATTAAATTAGTAATCTATTTAGCCGTGGGAAAATATTCTTAGTGTTTACTGACTACATTTTCTGAAGTGATTGGAACTAAAACAAAAATTGCCACATCAGAAATATGTTGACATAATCAAAAGAAACAGCTGTTTACCAAAAAGAAGTCAGTACAAATACATGAATGACACTTATATGTAAGGCTGTCTTTTGTTTCTTACATTTTAACAATATTCAGATATATAAGAAATGAACTCAAACCTCAGTTATTTCTGTTAAAGACAAAATAACATGTCCATATCAGGAAGGAATAAATAACAAATTCACAAATTAGTGCTTTATTTTTATTTCTATTATGAAAGATAATCACTCTTTAGCTTAAAAAGGCTCCCTGTAGTCTTGATTATAAATCCAGACACAGGAAAGTTTATTGGAGCCTGAGTCCCTACAATGAATTAATTGTAAAGATGTGTGAAATCAAATGTATATTCATTTACTGATAGATACTGTCTTAACTGAAAGCTGGCAATCTTCAACTAAAAAATACTTCTGGCAAGTGTAAACAGAATCTTAATGAACAGATTTTCTAATTTTTCTTTTTAACTCATACAGTAGCTAGCAATAGATCTTTGCAGTAGCATAGAAACTATTAAAAAAAAAGTTAACATGCACATATCAAAAAACCTGTTCTAAAACCTAAAGCAAAGCAAAAGAAAAAATTTTAATAGAAACATTGTTTTCTTATATTTCACTCATGAGCAGTCTATTAAATATCAGAAACATACTTTCATAATTATCAAAATTAACAAAATAATGAAATGATCTGTAGATCTATTAAAATACTACACACCATTAATCACATTGGTGGCTTCATTGTGGATAATGCTCAGATTAGCTCCAAATATCATTAAGATATATTCCAATCACTCGCTATCCACAAAATAAAAGCTAACACAATGTTAATGTAAAACTAACTAAAATATTTAGTACTCAACAGAATGTATGTGTAGAGTAATTAACTTCTGTGAGCTGGCCAAGGGAGTTCAGATTGTTTCATCAATATAAAAAATTTACAAAAGGCTTTATTCTTTCTAGTCCCTAAATCACCCACCAGATAGACAGCTGCCCATCATGGACACACTGAGTTAGGTGGGGCCAGAGCAGATGATGTGTTCCCTCAGTAGCCTGGAGGAAGTCTCCACTGTCAGGAAGTGGTTTACAAAGAAACCACCCTAATGTGTTTGTGTACCTGCAGGGTAGGTACACAAGAGTATAAATATACGTGCACATGTGCTTGGAATTTTGAAGATCACTAATTCACAGGCTTCCAATTAATAAACCATCCCTTCTAGCCTGACTTGTAGAAGTGCACAATCCCCATTCATCAAAAAAGAAATACTTCTTTTTTGGGGGGGCATTTAAAAAATGGCAGAAATCAGATGCTCAAAGTAATAATCCAATTCCTTGACTTTCTATTAAAAATACTGTTTAAAGAACTAAGCCTTTACACTTAAAAACTAAGATTTGTGGCTTCTGTAATCTTCAATTTTTAAGAAAAAAAGCCAGCTCACCTGGGAACAAATAACAAGTGCACTTATGCTATGCAGTAGGCAAACAAGACACAAATATACACACTGGTACAGACACAGACAGGTGATAGTTAAAACCTTTCCAAGAGATCACCCATTTCAAATCTACACTTCTCTGCCCCTGCTGAACGACCAAAGTGAACCCATGTATGGGCATGCACATTAGGAGGAGGCAGCCGACATGTTGGGGGTCCAGCCCATCTGATAAGCTCTCTCCAAGGTCCTCTTGCAGTCCTGCAGGACAGTGCTGAAGGTAATGTGGGGGTACTGCTGCACCAGCTGTTCAACTGTGACTTCATTCACCTGCAACCAGAGAAAAAACCACCATCACGCACAGGCAACCACCAGTACCCTGCAGTGTGCTGCACCTGCAGCCATGACAGCTGCAGCCCAATGTGTTTCTGCTTGGCAACGTGAGGTAGTGTCTTGTAAGAAGATTCGTTTCCCTTTTGTCTGATAACTCTGATTTCTCAGTATCACATTTGTTTATATGGACTTTTTAAAAGGACATGATGTCAAGAAATCAAATGTGTTTTTTAGAAACATAAATGACTGTGATTTGTCAAGGTATTAACCATGTCCACTGAACTTCTAGTGCTTGAGATGAGGAAACAGTAAGGATACAGCCTAATATGGATTTTAATCCTTCATCCACATGATTGTCTTTTTAGCAGAAATACTGTACAGTAGGGGAAAGGATACACAGGATTCTAGATAGAAGTGCTAGGAAAAATGTTTATTTTTCTTCCCTTTAAATGTTAAGGTATTGCAAACTTCAAGTCCCTTAGTGAACAGGTCTGAAATGTGAGGAATCAATAATTAAAACATACATGGCTGGCAGGTCAGGGATGGCCCCAATAGACCTTAACCATCAAAGACACCACCTTGATTCTTGATTAGACAAGGCAATCAGACAGGCCTAATTAAAACTAACACCTTTACAATTGCTGAGCTGTGAAGGGATTAATTTGTCAATTATTTTTAAGCTGATTGCAGTTCATATCACAGAAGTAGACAGCTTCCTTCATCCTTTAGATAAATAAATGATTAACCTAAGAACCACAACTTTTAGGTAGGTTTATTTAAAATCTTTATTGAACACGGGCATTTTTGAATACATCAATATTTCATTTATACTGAGTAAGCTATACTGAGAAAGTCTTAAGGAAGATACTTGGAACGCATATTTTCAAGCGTCCCTTCTGAGGTTCATTATTGAAAAAAACTGAGACTACCAGTCTAAAGCAACATGAAGCCCTGGCTGTTTGCTCTGAAAGCCTGCTCAACAGCATGATGATCATGAACTTAGCTGTCTACATGTTTCTGAAATGACATGGGGCCTTCTAGGTGAGTTGGAAAAATATGGCCCAAATTAATTTTTTTTAGTATTGACAACATTATCCTGATGATACTTAATCTCTGTAGGACATTTCGCTATTTAAAACTTGCTTATTTGATCGCCTGGCCATAGGTCTGCAGAGGAGGAGCTGGGCAGATCTGGGGTGCCCTCACTGGCCTCTCTGCGTGTCTGGAGGACTCTGGATTTCTGCGCCCAGACTGCTGGAGTTCCCTCAGGCTTCCAGGTGCAGTGAAGGGGAGAGGTGGGTTTGAGGCTTCCATATCAGCCTCCCCATTCCCGGCTTCATTTGGAGACCTGCTGAGCTCCCCATAGGTGGGCTGGCCCACACTACCAGCCTAGCCCAGCCTGTTTAGCTGCCGCGCCTGGCCATAGGTCTGCAGAGGAGGAGCTGGGCAGATCTGGGGTGCCCTCACTGGCCTCTCTGCGTGTCTGGAGGACTCTGGATTTCTGCGCCCAGACTGCTGGAGTTCCCTCAGGCTTCCAGGTGCAGTGAAGGAGAGAAGTGGGTTTGAGGCTTCCACATCAGCCTCCCCATTCCTGGCTTCATTTGGAGACCTGCTGAGCTCCCGATAGGTGGGCTAGCCCACACTACCAGCCTAGCCCAGCCTGTTTAGCTGCCGCGCCTGGCCATAGGTCTGCAGAGGAGGAGCTGGGCAGATCTGGGGTGCCCTCACTGGCCTCTCTGCGTGTCTGAAGGACTCTGGATTTCTGCGCCCAGACTGCTGGAGTTCCCTCAGGCTTCCAGGTGCAGTGAAGGGGAGAGGTGGGTTTGAGGCTTCCACATCAGCCTCCCCATTCCCGGCTTCATTTGGAGACCTGCTGAGCTCCCGATAGGTGGGCTGGACCACACTACCAGCCTAGCTCAGCCTGTTTAGCTGCCGCGCCTGGCCATAGGTCTGCAGAGGAGGAGCTGGGCAGATCTGGGGTGCCCTCACTGGCCTCTCTGCGTGTCTGGAGGACTGTGGATATCTCTGCAACCAGGGAGGGTCCACAGGTTCCTGAAGCACTGCGGCCTGTGGTGAGTACCCTAACCCGGCTGCGATTGAAGAACTGTGGAGCTTCCAAGGGGCAGGTGGGCGCACAGTGTCCCTGAGGCCCAGCTTGTCTGGAACTGCGGAGTTCTGAGCTGGCAGAGGAGGGCCACTGGTTCTGTAGGCCTAATGGCTTGGAGTAGCGCAGCGCCAGAGTCCCAGTAGCTCCAAACATAGAAGGGGATTTTCAACAGATCCTGAGGAAGCTTTCAAATAACACTTGAAACACAGAAATATAGGAAAATGACAAAACGAAAGACCAAATTACAACCTCAAACCTCCAGCCCATCTCAAGAAACCCTAGGAGCGATGTATATAGAAGAAAATACATCCCATCCACCTCATATATCGGACACAATAGCCACTGAAATTGACAAGCAACTCCAGGAAGCTTTAAAGAAATTCAAACTCGAAATAATCTCCCAGATAAAAGAAGAAATGATAAAAGAAATGAAAGAGATTCTAAATATATCTAAAGAAAACACAGATAAAAAATTGGAGGAACTAAACAAAAAGATAGAATCCCTAGACGAGCAATATAAGAAACAAACAGAATACATAATGCAGATGCACAGAGATATACAGGAAATAAAAAACTCCACTGAAAGTTGTAAAAACCGCCTTAATGAAAGTGAAGATAGAATTTCAGACCTTGAAGACAGGATTGCAGCTAGTGAACAGGAAAGGAAAGATCTTTTGAAAATAACAAGGAACCAGGAAACAACAATTCAACAACTGCAAGACGATGCAAAGAAGAATAACATAAGAATGATAGGGATTAATGAAAGAGAGGGAGACAACATGAAGGATGTCAGGAGGATATTTAGAGAAGTAATAGCTGAAAATTTCCCAAGCATGAGATCAGAAACTGACATCAGGATCAGTGAAGCATATAGAACTCCAAACAGTCATAACCAAAATAAAACTACACCAGACATATAATAGTCACCATCCCAGAAATCCAACACAAGAATAGATTATTAAAAGCTGTCAGAGAGAAAAGACAAATCACTTATAAAGGAAAACCTATCAGAATCACAGCAGACTTCTCAGCACAAACGATAAAGTCAAGAAGAGCATGGAGTGAAGTATTCCAGATCCTAAAGCAAAATGATTTCCAACCAAGACTGATATATCCTGCAAAACTATCATTCAAAATAGATGGTGCAATACGATACTTCCATGACAAAGAACAGCTGAAGAACTTCATGAACACCAAACCAACCCTGCAAAAAATATTGAAAGACAGTTTAGATACACAAAGGAAAAAACCACTAAGCAAAGCAAATAATTAAACAGAACCGAAAGATAAAGATGCAACAGCAGAGAGATAACATTCCTACAATTAACCAGCATTTAACAGTAATAACCATTAATGTAAATGGTCTCAATGCACCAATCAAAAGAAACAGACTAGCAGAATGGATCAAGAAACAAAATCCAACCATATGCTGTTTACAGGAAACCCATCTAACCCAGAAAGATACTCACAGACTGAAAGTCAAAGGATGGAAACAATTCTTCATGCAGCAGGAATCCAAAAAAAGGCAGGAGTAGCCATTCTGTTTGCAGACAACGTGAACTTTAAACCAACAATGACCATAAAGGACAAAGAAGGTCACTACATACTCGTAAGGGGAAAACTCCAAGAGGAAGAGATAACTATCTTAAATATATACGCACCAAACTCCAGAGCACCCAGTTATATAAAACAATTATTAACAGAAATGAAAACTCAAATTATCAGTAACACAATTGTAACAGGAGACCTTAATACACCACTGACACCAAGGGACAGATCAACCAGACAGAAAATGAGCAAAGAAATAACAGAACTGAATCACACCTGTGAACAAATGGGTTTGATAGACATATACAGAATGTTCCACCCAACAACATCAGAATACACATTCTTCTCAGCAGTACATGGATCATTTTCTAAAATAGACCATATATTAGCTCACAGGACATATTTAAGCAAATGCAAAAGAGTTGAAATCATCCCTTGCATATTATCGGATCATAGCGCTCTGAAATTAGAAATTAATGACAAAGGATACTGCAAAAATTCCGCAAACACATGGAAACTAAATAACACACTCTTGAGTAATCAGTGGGTCACAGAAGAAATTAAAGAAGAAATTAAACAATACCTAAAAGAAAATGAAAATGCAGATACAACTTACCGGAATCTGTGGGATGCAATGAAAGCCGTCCTGAGAGGAAAATTTATTGCACTGAGTTCCCACATCAGGAAAACAGAACGAATACAAATAAATAACTTGATGCTACACCTCAAACAGCTAGAAAAAGAAGAGCAAGTCAAGCCCAAAGCCAAAAGAAGAGAGGAAATTATAAAAAATCAGAGCAGAAATCAATGCAATAGAGACTAAGAAAACAATCCAAAGAATCAACGAATCAAAGAGTTGGTTCTTTGAAAGAATAAATAAAATCAATAAGCCCCTAGCCAACCTTATTAAAAAAAGGAAAGAAAAAGCTCAAATTCATGCAATAAGAAATGAAAAAGGAGAAATCACTACAGACCCAATAGAAATACAGAGGATCATCAATACCTATTTCGAAAACCTCTACTCTCAAAAGTTTGATAACACAGAAGAAATAGATAGATTCTTAGAAGCATATGAAGTACCAAAGCTAGATCAAGAGGATATAAAACTGTTGAATAACCCAATCTCTGCTAATGAAATTGAGAATGTAATTGGGTCCTTGCCCACCAAGAAGAGCCCAGGCCCAGATGGATTCACTGCAGAATTCTACAAGAAATATAAAGAAGACCTAATGCCGACACTCCTCAAACTATTCAATGAAATTGAAAGGGAAGCAATCCTTCCTAAGTCATTCCTGGAAGCAAATATTACTCTAGTACCAAAACCTGAGAAAGACCCAACTATAAAAGAGAACTATAGACCGATCTCCCTAATGAACACAGATGCAAAAATCCTCAATAAAATATTGGCAAATAGGACCCAGCAAATCATCAAGAAGATTATACACCATGACCAGGTGGGATTCATCCCAGGAATGCAAGGATGGTTCAACATACGCAAATCAATAAATGTAATCCACCATATCAATAAAGCCAAAAATAAGAATCACATGATCATCTCTATAGATGCAGAAAAAGCCTTCGATAAGGTCCAACACTTATTCATGATAAGAACTTTACAGAAAATTGGAATAAATGGTCTTTACCTCAATATAATAAAGGCCATTTATGACAAACCAACAGCCAGCATCATACTAAATGGCCAAAAATTGAAAGCCTTTACTTTAAAATCGGGTACAAGACAAGGATGTCCTTTATCACCACTCCTATTTAATATAGTACTGGAAGTACTAGCCAGAGCAATTAGGCAAGAAAGAGAAATAAAAGGGGTAAAGATAGGAAAAGAAGAACTTAAATTATCATTGTTTGCAGATGACATGATACTCTACATAGAAGACCCCCTAAACTCCATTGAAATACTCTTAGATACAATAAATAAATTCAGTAATGTGGCTGGATACAAAATCAATACTCAGAAATCAATAGCATTCCTATACACGAACAACAAAATTACAGAGAGGGAAATAAGAGAAACTGGACTATTCACATTAGCAAGCAAAAAAATGAAATATTTAGGAATTACTCTTACGAAAGAAGTGAAAGACTTATACAGTGAAAATTATATTACACTGAAAAAGGAAATTGAAGATGATCTCAGAAAATGGAAAGACATCCCTTGCTCATGGATAGGAAGAACAAACATTGTGAAAATGGCCATTCTCCCAAAACTGTTATACAGATTCAATGCAATCCCAATAGAAATACCATCAACATACCTTATAGATCTAGAGAAATCACTCCTAAAATTCATCTGGAACCAGAAGAGACCTAGAATCGCAAAGGCAATTCTAAGCAGCAAAGACAAAGCAGGAGGCATCACAATCCCTGACTTGAAGTTATACTACAAAGCAACAGTAGTAAAATCAACATGGTATTGGAATCAAAACAGAGCTGAAGATCAGTGAAATAGATTAGAAGATACAACCACAACTACGAACACACTCAACCACCTTATTTTTGATAAAGGAGCCAAGCAGGTTCACTGGAAGAACGACAGTCTCTTTAATAAATGGTGCTGGAAAAACTGGCTCTCCATTTGCCGAAAACTAAAGCTAGACCCATGTCTATCACCATGTACTAAATTAAAATCTAAATGGGTCAAGGATCTGAATATTAAAACAGAAACACTAAATCTATTGGAAGACAAAATAGGTAGAAACCTTGGAGACATAGGAGTAGGTAAAGAATTCATGAACAGGACTCAAACCGCACGGGAAATACTTCCCAGAATCAATAACTGGGACCACTTCTTATTAAAAAGTTTCTGCATATCAAAAGAAATCTCCAGCATAGTGAAAAGAAAACCCACAAACTGGGAAAAGATTTTAGTGAACTCTCTCTCAGACAAGGGCCTCTTGTCTAAAACATATAAAGAATTAAAGAAACTCAGACCTCCGAAATTCAAAGATCCAATCCAAAAATGGGCATCTGAGATGAATATGTAATTCTCAGATGAAGAAATGCAAATGGCAAATAAATACATGAAAAAATGCTCATCATCATTGGTCATTAGAGAAATGCAAATTAAAACCACACTGAGATACCATCTCACTCCTGAAAGAATGGCCAGGATCAAGAAAACCGACAACAAATGCTGGAGAGGCTGTGGGGAAAAAGGAACTCTCCTGCACTGCTGGTGGGAGTGTAGACTGGTACAGCCTTTGTGGAGATCTGTCTGGAGATTTCTCAAAAAGTTGGGACTGGAAATCCCATTTATTCCAGCTATTCCACTTCTAGGCATATTCCCAGAAGAACTGAAAGCATCATACCACAGTGATATATGTGCACCTATGTTTATAGCAGCACAATTTGTAATCGCCAGATCTTGGAAACAACCCAAGTGCCCATCAACTGAGGAATGGATAAAAAAGTTGTGGTATTTCTATACAATGGAGTATTATTCAGCTATAAAGAAGGATCACATTGAGATATTTATCAATAAATGGGCGCAGCTTGAGACCATACTCATAAGTGAAATAAATCAATCTCGCATGTGTGAATACCGAATAGTTTCCCTAATGTAAGTAATGATTCAAATACATAAAAATATGTGGTAATCATGATTCCCCATTAGGTGGCCTTGAAGCCTTATAAAGTTTTCACTCATTAATTAGAAAGGCTTTATTCTGGGCTTCTTGATATGCAAATATTTGAAGCTAGAGTATATGAAGTTTTACCCAAATATTTCAAGGAAAAAGACACTATGGTAATTACTATTAAGTCAGGTTATATAGTGGTGAAGTACTAGGTTATTGAAACAGTCATGCTGTGACCTCTATTGTTATATTGTTATGTCCTGTTTTATCTCAATCTCCCCCTTATTGTTTCAAAAAAAAATTATTTAGTCATTTCTTATGTTTGTCTTAATTAAAGAAAAAATTCAAAAAAATTAGGATATATAAATAGTAACTCTTTTCGATTTCCTATTAACTTGTTTTGAAGTCCTGTAGTACTCCCACGATCTTGTTTTGACTGATTAGACTCTGTTCCATTCTATATGATAGTATCAAGTTTGAAGACATAGGCAACTACTTTGAAGACAATAAGATTCACTAAGATACCCATTCTGGTTTGACTATTGTCTTCTTTGGAAGTCCTGTAATGTTTACAATGCCTAAGTTTTATTGGTCTTGTTCTCTACTGTTTTGTCCAACTTTATAATATCTAATAAGATAGACAATTCTTTTTAAGGAAACAAGGGACAACGTTGATAACCACTGTTGATAAACTTGTACTCTGTTCTACACCATGTGCTATGTCTATCCTTGGTATTGACTGACAGCTTTGTTTTGCCATATTTGACTGTATTCTTCCCCCCACCCCAAAGAAAGTAATAAGCACTAAGGAGTAATAAAATCCAAGATGTGTAAATTTTGTTGTAAAAAAGAGAGGGAAAAAAAAAAAAGAAAGAAAAAGAGCTCTAACGGATATAACAGCAAGTATGTTTGGGGGTGTTAAATAGCTGACTTTATCAATGTTTTTGGAACATTGAACACAGCTGTTCGCAGTCTCCCTGTTTGAATGTCCACCTTGTGTTCTTTGATACTGTGATTTGAGGAACTATTTTCAAGAAAATAGTGTGTAATCTACTAGCAGGTAATTTCTTACTGTTATGGTTTTTTGTTTCGTTTTGTTTTGTTTTGTTTTGTAGTTCTGTATTGCGTGTACCCTTACGCCGCTTTGGTTTGTTTTGTGTTTTTCTCTTTTTCCTCTTAAATAAAAAAAAAAAAAAACTTGCTTATTTGAAACCTGCTTTCACTTATTTAAGATTTTATTTCAACTATAAAACCAGGATAAAAGTACTTATCTCACAGGACTGTTGTAAGGATCAAATGTAAAAACATGTCTAGCACTGGAAATGATAAGAAGCTTCCTAGATGGTGGCTCTTATTGTTGTAGCAAACAAATTTGTTATGAATGCGTTAATTAATGATACTTAGGCTTTATAATGCTGATGAATATTGTACATTTGAGATATCTCAGAAAAAACCCTTGGTAACATTGGTTGTAATGTTCAAAACGAAATAATCACAAAGTGAGAAGTCATCTGTAGAACATATTTCATATTCAAGAATGTATTCTATCTTAGTGTTTCTCTAGAAGAGATGCCAGAACTTTTCTTAATAGCACAGTCCAGATTGAAAATATTCAGTGTCAGCAAATTCTCCCTTTCCTTTAAAATGATGTTCCTCACATTGCTGTTAGGTCATCTTTCCTCCTCCTGCCACAAACACATCCAGAAAAATGCACAATTCACCAAATGAGAGCAAGTCATTTGGTCAGAGAACCTTTGGAATGTTTGTTGGGGACTGCAAAGGAAGTATGTGTGCAGTCTAAGTCACCTCACATTCAAGGGATGCTAACTAAAAGTACCAGGAAAAAAATGGATAAGATAGCTGGGCATGGAGGCACATGCAGGAGGATCACTTTGAGTTTGAGGCTGGCATGGGTTATAAAGTGAGTTCTAGGCCAACCTGAACTACATAGTGAAATCCTGTCTCAAAAAGACAAACAAAACAAACAAACAAACAGAATGGAAAAGAGAAGGCATTTACATTCACTATCAAGAGAGGGGCTATTTTCTACGGTACATCTTTTCCATGCTACACATGGGTCTATACAGTTTTATACTTAGGGCCACAGGCAATTTGTTTTGGAGAGGCAAATTTTAAAAATAGAATGTATCTCTAAGTGATGACTATTTTTCAGAAGGGGCATACAAGTTCACCTAAAGCAAACTTGATATACGAAGACAGAAATTTATGAAGTCTATATATTAGAGGATAATTTTTCACTTTAGTAAAAATTTTCATGGTATAGAGTTAATGTATTCTGTCAGCTCGTCTAATGTACCTTACATATCCTTTGATTCACCAAAATTCATGTTGTCTATGCCCGTTACATAAAGTAAGTTACACTTGTGGTTGAGAATAAAGATGGCACTATGTTAATTTTCTGGTTTTCAGAAGTTATAAGAAGAGACAATAAGTTGGTTTTGTGCAGCTGTATGAAAAAGTGTAAGCAACACTTTTGTGAGCCATGCTGTGTAAATTCTAGAAATCAAAGCAAGGAGGAAAGTGCATACATTCTTTTTTAGAGCTTGGTTAGGTATAAGTTATTCAGCAGAAATAACATACACCCACTAGGGAAGGTTCTTTTACTTATAATCTTTCCTGGTGACATGGTATGATGAATTTAATATAAAAATTATATTCACTTATTCCTAAGTAAAATTATGCTTGCTTTCTCTTTGTAGAGACTCCTTAACTGCTTTGGTACTAAGGAGTTCAGGGTAAGATACCAGGAGAGTCCAATTCATTTAAAACAGTTATGCCTACATATACATTTCTACAGACATTTTGTCATGCTCAACTCTAGTTGCTAGAATGAGAAGAACTACTCTCTGTTCCAACTCAAAATACATGTAACATAAAAAAGAAACAGAAAGATAAAGACGTTTAAAAACATTTTTCCACAATCCCTGGATTTTGTATTTAATTTCTTGCTTAAACCTATCACAGGCAACTCTTGTATTACACATGAAAATTGAAAACTGCAGTGCATCTTCCTAAGGAAATACACGGCAGTGTCATTTCAAGAAATTATTGTGATTAAAAAGGAGAAAAGCATATGCCACAGGTTTTTCAAAAATACAAGAAAGGTTGGGTTTACAGTTCCCTCCAAAGACTGTATAACCATAATTTACGTTTTCAAAATTGTTATAACTTTTCTTAAGGTAGTAGCAATTTGTCTGGTATTTTAATCTATTTTGAGTTAACATCTATTAGTACTTTTTGAAAATGTGAAGCAAATTGTTGTGCTAATTAAGGTAAATCACGCCATAGTTTCATTATATTGTTGCTGGTGCTGCTGCTTCTGCTGCTGCAGTACAAGGATGAGGAGAGAGAGGATTTCAGAAATTCAGCTTCACCAATTTATCTAGAGTGTCATAGTTTTCTCATCTCCTTATCAATGCGTTCTCCAGGAAGTTCCAGATGAATGTAAATCTAGGCCTGAATCACCACATCAATGAGACTGGCTGTTCAAAAAAAATATGATTTATGATAAACTATTTTAATCATATTTTAAAATACGATTTATGGAAGAAACTATTTACAGCATGTGATTCTTAGTTCTTAATTCTCATTATAAAATGGGATATATTTCTTGTTAGGAAGAAATAAGAAACATAACTTCTGAATATATTATGCCACACTTAATAAATCACTTGAGGTCATTTATTCTTTAATGAAAGTTTTCCAACAAGAAATGAAGATACTTTAAACTAACAACAATAAAACATCCTACATTATTTCCCGACTATAAGTCCTTGACAACAATAAGTATTTTAGTCATTTGTTTCTTTACGGTCCTACACAAATTATCTGTTTTTTTTTTTTTAACCCCATTAGAATACAAGCTCCAAGAATCAGGAGATTTTACTTCCAAATTTTTAGTACTCTACAGCATACCTTGCACCTAGTACATAGTCCATAAATACTTGCTAGATAATATAGGAGTTGTTTAGTGAGGATATATTGAAAAAATGAATAAGCAACAAATAGTATTATATCAGAAATTTTACAGACTAAGTTCACTTTTTCTCCAGATCATTCCAGCTACTGTGGTATCAGTCTCTACAGCCTTGACATTTTGGCAGCCCCTAACTCCTTCAATCCTTTGAGGATCATACTCATCATGATTTTGGGCCATTATCTTTTTATCTGACACCACCGGTTTCCTCTTTGCCTGGGTATACCTTCTTTGGAGCTCCCAACATATTTTCATAGAAAGAACAAAGCAGCTCATGATGATGGTTTGGCAATTTTGTTGGGTCACATGGCTGTCAGGCAGTACGCAAGGCATAACTAAGCTATACTTTGCATTAAAGGATGGCAACGCTCCTTATTGGAGATCAATGGCACACTACACGGTGAATGTAAACAGAGACTAGCTAATGGTCCTAGATGTGAGACAGTTTTCAAAACTTTGCAAAACTGTACGTAATTTGGAGGTTTTATTATTTTAGTTTGCAACATCAGCAACTTGCTCATGGTCAGAGACATAGGGGAAACTCACAAAAGATCTGAAAATTCTGTGACTCAATATCCTTTTGGATGTCACAGTTATCTGGTGGCAGAGATAAAGCTGTCTGTGAGTCTCCTGAGTTGCCTTCTACATTTTCTTGCACTTCAGAAATTGATGTGGCTTCCACCTCCACCTGGAGCAAATACAAATTATATGTTGTTGTTGTTTTCTGCCATTGTTGTTAGTTCTATTGTGGCACTTGGCATTTGCTGTCCTGGAGAACAGGTAGCAAATAATACAGCCCCGGAGTAAGAGAAATCTCCAATTAAGACTCCCTCATGCTCTCACTGATAAGCACACTTTATCAGGATTTTATGTATTATGAAACCAGCATGGTTTATTTGGGTAAAATAGTTAAACAAAAACCACTTTTTTGTCCTAATGAGCAATAAGGCAAAATAAAAATATGCTGCCATTCTGATAAGGATAGGGTGGATGGGAATGAAATAAGATTCAGTAAGCTTCCATTATTTTCCGGGCCTCTGAGAATTAATACTTGGTAATACAGAACTGTAGCTCAGGCAGAAGTGGTACATCACAGGGTAACCGGGCTAGTAACTGGCACCCAGGGCTTGAACTCAGAATCCTACACAATACTGTCTGCACTGAATCACACTTCCTTGGCACCTCATTAAAACAGTATGGTAAAGAAGTGTCAGAATAGGGGCTAGCAAATCACTTGCTCGGTAAAATGTTTACCGACATTCATTTTGTGACATTTAAAAAGTAACTACAGTTGGCATATAAATACATTTCCAAGTCCTTGACAATCTTTTCAAAATGGCTCCACTGAGGAAATGCAAATGCTAATGGGTGGCATTCGGCTTGCTGAGTATCCTGTTGTGGAATTGTGGCAGCATGCAACTTTGAAGCATGACGGAAACATGATGAACTGTAGGACTAACATGGGGCCTTTTGTCAGAAGCTAGCATTTCTTTCTTTTCCATCTCTTTCCCAGCAGGTATCACATTCTGAGGCAGTACAGTCTGCAAAACAAATATGGGCTCTACCCTCTTGGAGTTTACAGCCCAGCTGGGAAGATGGACAGTGTGGTAGCAATACCAAAGGCTAATGCTTTGAGAGAACTGTATGTTGTCATGGAAGGAAGCCCATAAGAGGTGCCTAAGGTTTGCCAGGAGTATAGGAAAGGAATTTCCAAAAGAAATGATATTTAAGTGGACTTCTCCTCTCCCCCTTGCCCATTAGACAGATTCATACTATGTAATTTAGACTGACCTTGAACTCCGTATGCAGGTCAAACTGGTTTCAAACTCTCAGGATTCTCCTGCCTCAGCCTCCTAAGTGCTGAGATTACAGGTGTGAATCATTAAGTGAACTTCTGAAAGACAATGTCAGTCTATATACCATGTACATTAAACGTACATATTATGCAGAGAAAAAAGGAAAGCAGTTTATGAGCTAGTATAGAAAAACTAAGTCCTTATCTTTGTATCATATGCAGTGTCTCTCCTGCCTCATGCAAGAGTGTAAGTGAAATAAGTTGTAGTTTCAAATAGCTCTGCTCCAAAGGAGGAGAGGAACAAAAAAGTGGATTCCTCTCTGCAGGTGGGAAAAGTAAGATGTCCACAGTGCGTCTGTGAAAGGGTTGCAAATCACATACTCAGCTCTTGCCTTCTAATTTCAGGCTCTGGCCCTGAAACTGGTCTGACGTTCTTCACAGACTCGCTGGGCAATGTCATCAGCACTAACAGCCCAGGGGCTGAGTTGTGGCAGTCCAGAGGCAGAGTGTTGTCTCTGCAGTCTGCTTCTCTCTGTTTCACGGATCTTGGAAAACTGTGGAACCTGATGTTTACTAGGTGCCAGCAAAAGTCTCTGTGGAAAATGCATATTCAGATAAACCCTGCTACTCTTTCAGCTACTGCCCATAGGCTCAGAGACAGCACAAACCGAAAAGGATAAAACAGGAGGAATGGAAAGCTTAGCACCGTTCCAAATTTGCATGTAAATAAGACGAGTCAACAAAGTCAAGTTTAAATATTTTAAATGACACATTAAGAAAAGAATAAAAGGGGACACATAAATTTTTCTAGAACCTTCCATTGCCAAAGACTTGCACCAGCACTCTGTGTGCCTGTATCATCTTTTACGATTCTATTCCCCCAAACCTTTTGTGGTAGGATACTTTACATGTCTGTTTGGGTGACATAACACATTCTGTTGTGGTTTCCTTACAGCTAAAGCAGGAAACCCGGAATCTGGTGCCACCTATACATGTTTCGTCTCTTTCTCTTCAGGAGTAAGTCCTGGCTTCCTAGCTTAGTATCCTGCTCCCTTTCTCTTTCCCATCCTTTCTTTTTCTTCTTCTTTCTTCTCCTTCCTCTCCTCCTTTTCATTACTAGGTATTTAACCTTGAGCTTTCACACTGAGCTCCTGGAATGTTTCATTACTGAGGTATCTTTGGCTATATACGTGTGACACCCCACGTTAATGCATATACAGCAAATCTGTGATATGTGTAGTGATGTAGGATGAATTAAACTGTGTTTGCAATCAAGAGTACCACAAAAATGTGATGAATGTCATCCCGTTCATTAAAATCACCTGGAGAGCTTTTTACATGTCCCAATTATTGAACTGTATCCCAGATAATTAAGAATCTTGGTATATCAGAGGGACCCAGGCATCAGTGTTTTTGAAAGCACCCCCCCCAAAAAAAAAGGGGTTGGGGATTTAGCTCAGCGGCGTAAGCACCTGCCTTGCAAGCACGTGGTTGTGTGTTCGATCCCTGGTACCGGTAAAAAAAAAAAGAAAGAAAGCTCCCAGAAAATTCACATACACAATTTAAGTTGAGACCTATTGACTCTACACTGACTGAAATTGTCCTAGAAGGTACAAGTGATTCCTACCACCAGTGTCTGAAGACAACAACTAAATTAAGATTAAACTAACACGTGATTATGCCCTTTATATTAAATTCTGAGTCAGCAGTTCTGGAGGAAAAAAACTGTTACTTTAACAGCTTATTAGTCCATCTTTAAAAAAATATTACTCACTGTCTGAAATAAGAATTTTTTTCCTTGAATGTGGTAAAACACATTGTTCTTTTACAATATGTCATCTTAGATAGCTAGTTTGGTACTGCCAAAGGAGTAGGCCATATGACTTTCCCAACAGCTAATGAGAGAGGAAGACTCCTCTCAACTTAGTTCTTCTATGGAATTGGTCCTTACTATTATGTAGGAAACGGCAGTACTAAGTATTTAACACAGTTTTAAGAAGAAAAACATAGCGTATCATTGGAGCCTAAAAGTCATCTGTTAAATATGGAAGCCAGTGATTATAGGACACCCATCATGTACCACGCTTCATATATGAACCTCATATTCATAGCCTGAGATCTTTAAGGATTTTTTTCATAGAGATGAGAAATACTAGTCTTGGGTGGCACATCTAAAAATTCCAAAGCACAGAAAGAGACAGATACAGAGAATGCAATGAACCTGACTGAGGCAGGCTCATAAATTCAGTCAACTTTGTCAAATGCAGTCATTCCATTTCAGAATCTGCAATGATTGAAAGTGCTATGCACTGTCAATATCACAACAGGCCTAGCTTCATGCTGTCTCTTTTTCATGAAATGTAGGTTGCCTGTTAACACTAGCACTGCTTCTATACACTTGAATTAGCACAGTGAGAAAGCAGCAAAGAACCTGGGAGGATGAGGATCACAGAAACGCCTGCAGTGTTAAGTGAGAATTGGGGCTTGCTAACCCAAAGCCTCTAAGTAGACATTAGTGTGACAGAAGCCCCACAACTAGACTGTCAGAGAAAAAAATTAATGACATTTTCATTCGCTGTATCTCCGAGCAATCCTCCATCAAGAAAGAGGTTTCAAGTCAAGTGCATGCTTCAGGTACCCAGTCTTTTGTTGGTTATTCTGAGCTACAAACTGCTAGTTGTGGACTTCATTGCTCAAATCTGTATGTTTGCACATGCAGTAAGATAAAAACCAAAATGGATGTATGTGGGACACAGGGTTGGAAAAAGCTACTTAGAAGAATCATCTGTAGTGCTCTAAATGGTTCAGTAAAAGATCAGCTATTTGAAAAACTGGGCCCTAATAAGATAATTAATGTAGTCACAGGGGTAGGTACAATGTATTTATGGAACACATCTGGGTGTTTCTAAATTAAAGTCTTTAAGTTAATGTGAAAAGCATAATCGAGGGGGAAAACTCTCTATCTAAACTAAAAAGTGTTTTCTTTTGTGCCAAATGGTTTCTTGACTTCAGTTTTTATTACATAAAGTTTAGAGTAACACTAATCACCAACTGGCATCTGATGAAAAAAGTGTCTTTCTAAAATTGTAGTTTCCATCAGGTAGGGTTTGTGGATCTGACCTGTTTTCTAAAACAAATTTATTATCAGCAAGAATTTATTTGGCATGAGTCAGTAAATCTTTAGATTAAGAAAACCATGAAAAAAAAGTGTCCCTCCACCTCCAGAAGAGGAACTACATACAAATCAGAGTTTCAGGGTTGTGCTCTGAAAGACAGCAAGCCCAGCCACTCAGCTCATTCCTGAGCTCTGCCTGGTTGTTCTACACCCCACAGGCCTTCAGATTCCTGAATTACAGGAAGCGTATTAAACCCGAAGTGGTGACTTTCTTATTTGCTGATTTACTTAATTTCTTCTGTTTACACACTTTTTACAATCTATCAAATCATTAGGAGGCAATGGGGCTTAATGATTTTCAAACTTTTATCCAAATACTTCAGTAAATCAAAACTATAGATTTCAAATATGCAAAGCAACAAAAATCAAAATGTTCTCATTGAGGAGAATGCAGGTGAGAAATAAAACCTAATCTATGTAGCCATCCATCCATCCATCTATCCACTGATTTTTCCACCATCTAGTACATATCTATGTAGCAATCTAGCAGGTAGTATTAAAATAACATAGTGTTTGAATTCTAATGAGGAGAATGAGAATGATAGGAAATAACCACAATAACAAGTAAGCTTGTATTCATTATATACATGCTATAAGGAAGTTTACACAAATTAGGAGGGGCCTAATAACCTACACAGTTCATGCTATCATTTCTGTTTTACACATGAGGGAATGGAGGCATAGAGAGGCAAAAAGCGGGGACAGGGATACATAAGAGGAAAAACCAGTGGTGTAGTGGTATGGAAAACAAGAGAAAAGTGTTTTCACAAAGGGAGAATGGTTACCATAAGGACGCAGCTAGCTGCCAAGAGATAGAGTGTTTTGTCCCTAACTCAGGAGCAAATAAATAGCATTTGGTAACACAGAGGTCACTGTTGACCTTAAAAAAGAGCAGCATCGTGCATGGGATTGGATTATAATGAGCAGTGAGAAAATAAGAACTGTTTCCAGAAAATCTTTAGAAATTTAATACTAGGTTAGAAGGGCGGGGGGAGGACTGTAGAGGGCCATAGCTGAGAGTTGATTTGAGATCAAAGTGAAAGTTTGTTCAGAAGAAATATAAATTTTGAATGTTCTTTAAAAAAAAAACATTAATTGGCAATTTTACAGCATTCTAGTTGCCTGTTTGCTTGTTTGCTCTTTGGCTAGAGGGTCCTTGAAAAACAAATATATTTGTTCACTGTTTTTACTGACCTGTCACCTATTACAGTAACTGAAGCATATTTAGCCATTCAGTAAACATTAAACTAATGAAGCAAACACCTGATAGATGTAGGGGATAAACGGTTTAGGTTTTCACTGAAAAACTATGTACAAAGAGGAAGAGCATGTTCACTGGATATGGCATAGCAGACCTGACAACCTGCTGTGTACCATTCCCAACCTGCAGGAGTCCTTTAGTCTGCTGAGTCCTTGAAGGTCATCCTTGGTTATTCTTGGACAGGTGTTTAGGAGTTCTGGGATTTAATCTGACTCATGTTAGGCAATTACAGTTATCTCTTCTATTTCTAAATTTAAAAGATACTGTGATCCTATAATTTAGTCCTTTCATATTACTACTTAATCCAAATCAAAAACCCAAGGATACTATTTATTGTAAAGCAATCTTCAGGTACATTTCAACATAGAATTCTATTCATCCTACAGTATTTGGAGTAATAGTAAGCTCTCTCCTTCCACCTCTTTATAAAACCAATCAAGTAATCATGCAACAAACAACTTCATTATACACCAATCACACAATGGAGGCAAACAAAACACAAGCGGCTATTATAGCACATTTCCTTAAGTTTACAAAGAGGTCTGTTTTCCTGAAGAAACAAACCAAACAGATCTCAGCCTGGGCATTGACTAGTTGTTTGACAGAACAAGTTCTTCCCCATTTAAAGATTCCTGCCCAAGTCTCAGGAAGCTAGTTTTTCTAAGATCTAAATATGTGAATTTACACTCACAGAAACCTTGCTAGAGGCAAGGACTTGGTATATCAGGTAGAATTCCAAAGAAAGTGTGTATACATAAATAAATAGTGGAAATAATGATAATAGAAGTAAACAATTCTTGAGTACTTATAAGGTGCCTAACTCTGGGCTATGTGCTTTATTGCAATACTGTATTTTATTTAAACTTGTAACACCCTCTAGAGAAAATATTATTCCCATTTTTCAGAAGACTTTAGGTGAATATAGGCTTTTAGTGATTAAGTAATCTGAAATTTGAAAACTTAGCAATTTAACATTGTGCTCACCAATTTAACCTCTCTCATAAAGCTTTACACCACTGTTTCTTAGTTTAATATTTCAATACATAAAGTTGTTTCAATTACTGCTTAGCAGTTCAGATGAACAGGGTTAGAATAAGAGGAAATGGGTATGCCTAGATAAAACGAGGGTGAGAGGTAACCTCTGAATTACAGCTGATGTGCTTTTTCCTGTTTCAATTACGAGGAATAATCAGGAGAGGGTTGTAAAAATGTGTTTTGAGGTGCTCCTAGGTGAAAATCACCTGGAGAAACTGTTTTATCAGCAAAAGGAACAAGATGCTGATGCCACAAGTGAAGGCCTTAAGTTCAGATTTTAGAGCCCCAGCTATACTCTCGCCATTTTTCAATACTCTCTTTTTTGGGGCCTACATGGCATGGTGGGTTATGTCAGTCACAGCGGAAGACTGCACAGTCTAATACAGTTAGACCACTTCTGCATTATTAGGGCGAAATGTTTTCTTTTCACTTTTTTCCACTTTATTTTCTTTGATATGGCATTAATTTTAAAGCTTAACTTTTAGCTAAGGGCAATCTGAAAACAGCTGTGCATTGTGGCAGGGAGGAGGGGCGTCCCTGCAGTTATACACTTTTGTTTCATGGCTCAATTGCTACCCAAACAGTCCTGGACACAGTGACCCACAAATTATTTTTCCCTTAAACTGATTTTTCCAGTCAGTTCAGAATGTTAGTTACAGAGTCTTGTATTATTTTCCCCATAGGGCTTTCCTGCTCACAATTCCTAAATAAGCAGATAAAAACTCCATTTTCCCCACAGAAATATTTAAGTTGTTGAAGCTTTCTCTTACCATAATTATTTCCTAAAAATGCAGTAGTCAAATTTTCCTGAATATTTTTACATTAAATGGGGTGTAAAAAACTTGGCCCTCGCTCTTTTAAGGTTGTAAAGCAGATTTCTGAATTGAAAGAACTGATTGCTTTGTATTACTTGCTTTCTTTGTTAGCTTCCCACCGGTTTGATTAAATAAAAATATCACTACCATTTAAATGAGGAAGTCCAACTGAAAACCAGGATTTCTTATATCTTCAAGAATATAGCTACTAATATTTATTAAAATAAATCATCTATTTTACTCTTCGCCTAAGAACTTTGGGAATTGGAGCGGGTAAGGAGGAAGGTCTTGGCAAGAGCAATTTGATGAGAAATGAATTAATTCAATTATTTTCATGGTGTGGATCAATAATAGCCTCCACTGAGGCCCCTTGGCCTAAAGGCAGCTAGATAATCAATAGGATCACACAGAGGCAGCTCTCCTCCTCCAGCGGCCTCTCTGATCTTCACGCCTGTGTAATTCTAATTTATGTCAACTAGAAATCAAAGAAATTCCAGGAGGCTTTGGTCATAGGATAGTTGGGTAGAACTTTCACAATCTATTTATGTCTGTTTCTTAAGTAATGGAGGCCCATGGCCCAACTAGTGCCTCTGCTGGCCAAAGAGAAGAAGCTCTCAGGAAAAGGATAGTTAGCTGCTCAAGGACAATGTGGAGGAGTGGCTTTGAGTAAATCAAAGCACACTTTCTCCTCCTCAACAACTCTGCAGGGACATAAAAACTAAGGATTTAAGCAAGATCAAGCCTTGCCAAGAGTGGCTCCCTCAATAATGCTCTTTAATGATACCCCAGACGCTGGCATTTTCAAATCAAATGAACAGTGTATAAAATTAGTTCTGCATGAAGTTAAAAAACTTTGAAAGTGAAAGGGAGCTTTTAAAAGCTCCAGCGTTTCTCCATCCAACTGCGTTTCACAAGGGTTTGGCATTTGAGAATTGCTACGTTTATGATGTTATTCACTGCTCATAATTCAGGCCCTATGTCTCCAAACTTCGTATTAACAAACACTGCAGAGGTTTCCCAAGTTAGCCTGGCTGCTCCTAGTGAGGTCTGGTTTCTCAGCCAGTGCTGTACTCCTGTGCTCCCTCCCTTCTCATCAACCTTCTTACCCCAACATTTTTCATTAACCTTAAACACTGCACTTCCATTCGCCCTTCAGCTTACACATAAATTTTTTTTGTCCTTTTCAGTTTTGTTTTCCATTCAAACTGCCTTGTAAGAAACAAGGAAAACCATCACAGAAGAAATGTTATCCAGAGAGAGTCTAGAATTCACTATAGTTGTGAAAATAATTTCCATAACCAAAGTCACCATTTTTAATTGTGAAAACCAGAGTTTCCATATTGCTCTTATTAGAGAGTCCTATTGATTATGTACAAGCATTCTTTTTTTTTTTTTTTATAAACTAAATCACTAAATAAATGTGAGCTAAGTTGATTGGTGATTTCAGGTCAACTCTAATTCCCAAGGTCAAGTAAGCCTTTGAACAGTCTTTAAGAATATAAGCTCACCGCACTTCATCAAAGCCTCTCACATAGCGTTTTCTTCTCTTGGTTTTTACAATGCACTAAAGTTTGGGAGATTATGTGGCATCAGCTTCAAAACCTTCTAACATGCTTATCCAACCAGCAATCGGAAAAGCTACTTAAACAAGGGGTTCTCACTGCACGAACTTTACAACTGCATGGGAAACAGAATTTGTTGAATGACTGGAGCATTCCTCCCTAGCAATCAGTGATGTTGTAGCCAACCAGATTTATTATAGTTTAGCTTAGACATCATTTGATAATCCAAGTACATGTTCCTTTCAGCTGCCAAGAATATGTTTAATGCTTTTCATCTGTTCTCTGTTTACTTGGGGAGAGGGAGAAGAAAAACACTTTTCCTCACAACAAGGAAGAAAAATATTTTGCTATTCCTCACAAGCTGACATGATGAAAAAGGCAGTTTTTTGCCTTTTAATGTAACACAAGTGAATATTAATACAGATAAAAAGATTCTTACTTCTACGGAAAAATAAAACAAAACTTCATAACAAAATAGAGAAAAATGATGATTAATATATCATGGAAAAGTCATAGAGGAAAAACAACCCTTACAAAGAAGAAACACATAAATAAAAGGATGAAACTTTCTTTTCAATGATCAAAAAGACTAGTATAAATGAATCAAATTAGCATGCATCTTAAAATATTTTTGAAATAATGGAAAAGATAATTTGGGGAACAATTTGAACATCTCCCTATTTTCTATTTTTCTATCTTCTACTTTATTTTTCTCTATATATTATATACACTTGAATTTCTGCATGAGAAAACATCCAATGTTTAAAGCTTGTGTGTCTGACATTTCGTTTAACATTATGTTCTCAAGTTGCATCCATTTTCCTATAAATGCCTCGAGTTTATCTTTCTTTGTGGTACAGTAGTACTCTCTGTTTTCTTTATTCATTCATCTGTTGATGGACACGTGCTATTTCTAAAATCTAGCTATTAAAGTAGGGCATGGTGGCTTACTTCTATAATACTAGCACTTGGGAAGCTGATGCAGGACAATCACCAACAAGTCTGAGACCAGCCTGGGATACAAAGTGAGCCCAAGGTCAGAATGAACTGCATAGTGAGACTCTGACTCAAAAAAAAAAAAAAAAAAAAATCTAGCTATTGCAAGTTGTGCTGCATAAACATGGGTACATATACATCTCTGTAATACAATGATTCTTGTAAAGTATAGCTCTACAAAAATGGTTTTGTAAAGTATAGATTCCAAAATAAATGGGCCTAAGTGAAATTTATGGCATATGAAGGAAAATGCACCTGAACTTAGTATTTCTCAGAGTCACAGGATCACAGAACATGAATGCAGGGACACACAAACCCTACAGTCTCATCCTGCTCCAGTACAGGGGGCCCACTGACACATTTCTCAAGCAGGGGTTAACAGTCTATTTCCTGAGAGCTTCTGCTCCTCCACTGGCTCCATGTGGTATTCAGAAACAGGGAAAGGACTTCCACTAATGAGTTTTACTTACTGATTAGTCTTAGGCCCAAATTAGTTTTGCTCTTTAATGTCTTTTTGGCACAGATGATCACAAATTCAGACCATGGATCTTCTGTATGCACTAATCCTAGCTTTCTTCTGTTTCTTGTTCTACTGTTAGTTGATTTTACTTTCTTTTTTTCCTACTTGTGTGAATGGTCTTTTGTTCAACTTGCCCAATTTTAGCACTGCAAATCTTTCTTTATCTCTTTGCCTGAATAGATGGCTAGTAACTTTATTCTAAATACATAATGTTCCATGGAGGCATTAGTACTCCTTGGTAAAGTGTGCAGAAGGGACAATAATTGATATCCTTGTAGAGACAATAATAAACTTAATTTTGAATTCTGATGATGGAAAAATTATAAAGTCATTTTTTCTAAAATCAATTTATAATTTTCCCATTATTTTCATTTTCTTTTAAAACAAAATAGCAAGCTGTATAATTTTTTTCTTTTGGAAATTCTAATATCAGAGAATAGGTCAATGGCATTAATGATAAGAATAACCAATAAACAGTTTATTTTATGCATGTTGAACATTATTCTAAGTGCTTTGCATAAGTTAATTCATTTCATGCTCACAATTTTACAGGATAGGTACTAGTGTCAGCCTCATTTTACAAATGGAGAAATGAGTGTTGCCCAAGATGACACAACTAGTGAGTAACTATTAATTAGATTTGTTACAGGGAAAGCACGAACATCACAAAGTGTAAAACAACTGTCTAGTGCCTGGTATTCAATATTTATTTTCCATGTTATATAAAACATCATTTCCCAAACTTATGCTCACACTCCTGGCCAGTTCTTCAGACCTTCACTGGAACCTCTGGGATCACAGGAATTTTTATGTGATAAGAGTCGCATCTGACATGTAGAAACACAAATTCCCACACATCTCCCTCAACAGCCTTTTCTTGGCCCCCAAATGTCAGGAAGACATAGACGCTGAGCATCAAAATTACTCACTTAAGAAAAAAAAATTATATTAGTCTTTCCACCTTATTGTTGCAGGAAATTTGGAAAACTGAATAGAATTTTACTGTTAGATCTTCCAATTTGCCATGCAATCTTTTTAACTTTGGTCCATGGAATTATAACTATGCCAAAATCTAAGTTGACTGTGTATATATTTGCCTTTTCATTATGCTTAAGCACAAAATTCATTATTGAGCAGAGAAATGAAAAATAATATCAGACTAGAAAACCAGGCCAACTATATATATATATATATATATATATATATATATATAGAGAGAGAGAGAGAGAGAGAGAGAAAGAGAGAGTGAGTGAGTCAGGGAAAGGAATGGAAAGAAAATACGTATCAAGCGCTCCATGAGTATACTGATATGTAGAAAACAACTTGATAGACAGTGCTTACTTTATCGCATCTCATCAGCCCCAGATATCTCAGAGATTTGCTGCTTTGTGCAATCAGGGTGGCTCCTTGATCAGTAATTTCTTTACACCACCCCACATCCACGGTCTCTATTGTCATGCTGTATCGCCCAATGGCTGTCAATGCTGCAAGAAGAGAAGGACAGAGAAAGAGCATAAATGTTAACAGTGTAAGGTATCTATTTTATTATGATGGTTTCTCTCATTTCTTCACTAAATTTGTCCCTCAAATGCTGTGTGTAAATGAGCATTTTATGAACTAAATTAAATTTGAAATGCTTCAGGAAAGACTGTCGCATGACAAACCGTTTTATAAAATGAATAATCATTCCCTAATCTCTCTTTCACTAGATACAACCTTCTAGCACTTTTACTCGTTATAAGGTTACCTATACTTTCAACCATCCATGTTTGCAACAGGAATAAATTAAAATGAATCACAGATGTAACATCACAAAAACTCTTAAGTACTGACTAAAGTTTATCCAAAGTAATTTGAACAATATTTTAAAAGAAAAATCTATGTAAATACCATTTTGAGGTGTATTATACTGAATTTACCAATATGCATAATTTTTTCCATCTGTTTATGATCTGTAAAATGTAAGAGTATATAATATTTTTCATATTGGTTGTTTTTTTTTTTTTTTGGATCTTAGGAGTTGAGTATATTATGCATATAGTTGGATTTAAATGATGCCATGCTATAGTGCAGGAAAGGGAATTCATTTGTTAGGGTAAATTTCCTTACTATATCAGAGATCTTCCTTCTACTAAAATAAAATGAAGCCTGCCATCAGTACTATGGCAGTATGTCTGGTGTTCTTGGCTGTTCAGCACTGCATGACTACTAAAGTGCTGGAGATTTTCCTATAATCTCTGATGTACACTACTCATGCCTGCAAGAGCTTCCCAATCTGTCACCCCATCAGGATGTAAGTCTTTTTCAGGGATTTCTCATTTGATAGGTGTGCATATGTCTACATTTAAGAAACATAAAAATAGATTTCAATACCTCCAGCAAGAATAAGTTTATGGTGCATTAGTATATGAACAAAACCCTTGAAAAACATTCCACAAGTATTAAAAAAGAAACATTGTTGCTAATTATTTCTTATTCTAAGAGAGCCATAAGCTCATTTCTGTAAAGTTAAAGGTGGACAATATTTTCTAAAGTGTATTGACTGGATTGAGAAGAACAGAATGAATTACTTACATAAATAAAAATGACCCACAGAAAAGATTATTTACCAAACTCTCTTTGCTAATTAGCTCAAAAAATTTTTTCTTACTAGAAAACTCATATACATGCATCCCAGTATCTAACTGCTGCGAAGCAGTCAGATATTTAATGTTTATAAAAACAACAATCATGATCCTGGAGCTTTCCAGTAAAAATACCATATAGAAAGAATTTATTTTTTAAGTTCCTCATGCCTCTATTTTGCTAATGCTTTCATTTTTGTTCATGCTGTGTTAGCATTTAAAATTTTTTAGGTGGGGAGGGACATGGTACAATTTTCCAACTATTAATGGTTTGCTGATATGTTTTGAATAATATTTGCATGCAACAGGACAATATTCCTTAGGTTTCTAACCTAAGAAAATTGTTGAGCCACTTGGCATTGTCATAACTTTTACTAATTATGATATCCTGAAGATCTACAATTAATGAAGTAGGAAAAACGTAACAGAAATCACTTTCAGTAAAAATCATTCAAATCTTGAGTTTTAAAAGATGACCAAATATACATTTCAGGAGAATGTTGGTAGATTGTGTACAGTTTTTATTGAGATTTAAGACTGGAACATGAAAGTCCTGAACTATCTAGAAACAGGGGAATCAACTGATATGAGGAACTTTCAAAGTCTGCTCTGTAAGCAAATAAAGTATCAGTAGTACCAGAATCTAGATGTTAAAACCAGGGGCTTTGGTATTTTCTTTTTCCTTTCTTGTTCAAATTAAAATACACAATAAATAAAACAACTGAAGAGGGATCAGGGTATTTGGTTTTTGTTTCGACCTATCTCTATTTTTTAGTGGAATTAAACTACTACTCCTTAACTCATTTATGTATTCAATAAGTACCTCATGAGCATTAAACCATTTCTGGCAACAACTTATTGACTATTTTCCATGTGTTGGACCTTGGGCTAAAAATTTCAGGTACATTATCTGATTTAACTCTCATAATAACTATATGAAGTCTTACTGGTATTTCCACCCTAAAGATCAGGAAACTGAGTCATGCAAAGATTGAATAATTTCCTTGTCACAACACAGCAAGCATGTGAGTGGATTTTAAATTGGGAGGCAGCTCCCAGCCCATGCTGCACATCTGAAATAATGAATGAGAAACCTGGGGCCAGACGCCTAACAATTCTAATAGGTTTCACTTGCCAGACTGGAACTGTAGTGTGAGACACAGATCCTTCAATGGGTACTGAGAATATGGAGATTTATGGAGCTTAACATCCAGGTAAGCGGAGCTGGAGGGGAGGACAGAGAAGTGGAGCTGGGCAAAAAGATACTAGTCAGTAAACGGTCACAATAAAAACAAAACAAAACAAAACAAAACAAAAAAAAAACTGATTCTGCATCTCTTCCTTTTTTAAATTAAATTTCTTTTCACCACTTAGATTTCAAATCAAAGGTCAGCTCCTCATCCCAACATTAGAACTAAGGATGTTCTTATCCCTTTACATACTTTTTTTTTTATTGGTACCAGGGATCAAACTCATGACTGTCTGCTTGCAAGGCAGGCGCTTATGCCGCTGAGCTAAATCCCCAGCCCTTATTTACATATTTTATATGGCCCATCTTTCACATTAAAATAACAGCTCTTGTTCTTGTGTCCAGAAACCAGCACATGCTTGATGCAGAGTGGTTTCTGAAAATATTAACTGAATACACCAATGACTATAACCTCTAATTCGACAGGGGAGGAGCTTCAAGGATGCCCTTACAAAATAGCCAGGTTACATATTCAACTGTGAGCTAGAACTCTCCAGAAAAACAAAGCAGCAAGGGCAAGTATAATGGACAATGGAAATAGCAAGTGTAAAGGTAGAGAGATGAGAAAGGACTAGGATGCTGTAAATCATTCTAAGGGAGTGAAATAAAAACAAGTTCAAGATTATGTGCATGATTCATTCCAGAAATATTTATTCAATGACTAATTATACTGGGTAGGCAAAAGGGATAGAGAATAACAAAAATAAGCAGTATTTAATGTCACAATGCCTATATTCTAGAAGAACAAATAGATGATAAATGAATAAACATAAAAGTAAATCTAATTCTAAGTTGTGACAAGTGTTGAGAAGGAATTAGACTAAGTACTATCAGATAGAAAAACGTTTAGATTTGGGATGGGTGAGCACAGATATGCCCAATGTAATTATTTGTAATACTTACAATGGCCCCATAGAAAAACACCCACTTAAGAGAAGAAAACTTGAGATGAAAGAGCTAACAAATGCTCACATCTAATAAAGAGGCAGAACCAGTGTGGAAACTGAGATTGCTTGGCTCCAGTGCCAGTTCTTCTTGTGCCATGAGGTTTACAGTGTTGCAGTGAAGGTTGTCATGTTCGGAATATATTTTTTGTATCACTATTTAGGAATTAAAATTACAGGTTAAAGGTAGCTAAGAATTTACATTATAACTATAGCAGAGAACCCATGAAATACTTTGTTTATAAAATGTATATGAAATACTAATTTATCTTTCTTTGAATATTTAGTGCCTTTGGAGACATTTTTCACTGTTATTCATGAGCTGGCTATGAGACAACATAGCAGGATATATTTTCAAGTTCAGTTCTAATCATGCTATTAAGATGTCTGACATCAAAATGACATTTAACTTCTCTAAGTCTTGGCTTTTTTACCTGGACAGTGAGATGTTAACTACACATTATGCCTATGGAAGGTTAGTTTGAGATTCGGAAGAGATGATACATGTAAGGGACTTTTCACTATGATTTATTAATATTTCCCCAGCCCCATTCCTAGTGGTACAGTAAATATGAAATCAAAAGGAAGAGTTTTGAAAAATAAAAAAGCTCTGGAAGGATAAGAGTACTTAATCATTACGTCACTGCTAGAGTTCTTGCCTATCTACTTCCTACTGACGATTGTGAAGTTGTAGACTGCACTGGATGGTAGGGCTGCAGATGTATGATTACTGCCATCATTAGGACCTATTGACACTTTACAATGGTATTTATTGAGCCTTGAAAAAGGATACATTAATTATGCAAGACTAATTCTTACTTCCAAAGCACTTGTAATGTTTATGTGCTAAGTGCAATTAATAAAGAAAGTTAAATTCAAAAACTTATGTAAATTAAGTAACTGTCATTCAGTTCCTTATATGCTGATGAAGGATACACACTAAGCTACTAATAGGCATTTATGTAAGCATACAGTTGAAAAGTGGCTCAAAGATTCACATGCACACTTAATTTTAACAAAGAAATCCCACTTGTAAGATCTGCCTTGAAGATACAGCTTTAATAATTAGAATTACATAAACCCAAGTTTATTTATTAGACTACCTGGTGTATTGCAAAGTAATAGAAATTGCCTAAATTCCAATCAAAGGAAAGTGGCTAAATAAGCTATTCTATACTCACACACTTTAACAATATGAAGCTGTAAAAAATAAAAAAGGGAGATTAGTAAAAACTAATTTGGAATGATTTCTTCCAAATTACTAAGTGAAAAACAAAATACAAAAGAGTTTATATGGTATTATATAAATATAAGACAAGAGGGAATATAATATTTTTATATTAATTTGTTCATTCATGCAAAAGTATTACTAAAGAGATAAACCAGAAACTACAGAAGATCGTTTAACTATAAGGACTGGCGGAAAAGGCAAAGAAAGAAGATAGCCCACAAAGTGGGATTGAGAGGTTGAGGAGGGAAAGACACTTCTTAAAATATATCTTTTTATATAGCTTTGACATTCTGAACCATAATAATCATTGACATACTTCCCAAAATAAAAATGTGAGGGAACCCAAAGAGAAGTACATACAGTAATAAATTAATTAAATTGTATTGGAAATGTATCCTGAAAGGGATAGAATCAATAATTAATTTAAATTGCCAAGGAACATAATTTTGACTAAACATTTTAAGGAGAAAACTAGAAGAGCTGTAAACAAATACTGTACTCTAGTCAGCAAATCTATTTATGTAGGGGTATGAGCTAGCATTTCAGTAGCTACTTTATATGTAATCTATGATTGTAAATGATGACAGTCTTTTCAATGTTAATGAAAAAAATATAAGAGGAGTTATATCTTAGTGAACCTACAGTAATGAATTGGAATTGAGTTTTGTTATGAATGCATGGTTTTCACTGTATATGTGCACACACATATGGGTCAGGAAAAACACATAGTCTGAAATATCTTACTTATGACAGAAAAACAAGTGTTTTAAAAAGAATGGCAGGAATTGTAAGAAGGATTCAGGATCCAGTCAGAAGGTCCTGCTAATGGTCAAAGCTAAACAACCTGAACAGCAAAATAAATGACTGAATCGGATGATACTTATAAATTAAAAATAATCCATAAGGTCATACTGGTATAAATAAATAAGTATATAAGTAAAAATGAGCAAGGAGGGACAAGCGCTTCCTTACAAAAGAATTTCAATTAATCACTGAACAAAATATTTAAGCAACATCCAGCAAAGAGTACAGTAACAATTGCTATAGGTATGACCTACCAATGAATACTCAAAGTCATTGGTGAAAGTTGGAGGAGGAATGTAGTAATGCCAAAGATCTTTATCAATTGCAAAGGAAAAATTACAGCCTTGCACCCTAAACTCATCAAATATCACCCTGGCTAAATGAGTGGGGTCAACAGCAACATGTAAATAACACATATAAATGCCATGTATCTCTTGATCATTTCTGCAGTATTCCTGCAAAAATACATACACTCAGTCTACTCATAACATCATAAAAACTCAATATGAGAAATATTCTACAAATTAATTCATGTTATCAAAAAGTTAAAAGGAATTTAAAGAAAAAGAACAAGCAACTTGTCACAAACTGAAGGAGACTAAGACAATACGACAGCTAAACACAATGTAGATCCCTGGATTGGATCCTGGAACAGATAAAGAAATTAAAGAAAAACTAGTGAAATTTGCATAAATTTGCAGCTTAGTTAACCTTATTGTTTCAATATTAGTTCCCTGCCTTTTCTAATTGCACTATAATTATATAATTTGTTAATATTACCAGTAACTGGGACCGTACATGAACTGTACTATTCTTGCAACTTTTCTACAATTTCACAATGAAGAGTTAAAAAAAATGAATAAAATAATAATAGATAAGGTAAATGAACTACATAGAGAACTAAAATTTTCTAAGTGAAAACAATTTTCCCAATGAAAGACCTGATACATAAATGTTAGGAATAAAAAGACATTTTTCTTTGGGGGAAGATAGGTCATACAAGCACATTAACAGGTAACCTACATGTGCTAGTTTGTCCTTTCTAGTTCTATCTTCTGCTTTGGATCTAGGTATTTATGAAACAATCAGAAGAAATGCTGTGGTGATTGAAAGAATTAGGGCTAAAATTTAACAGTAGGACTAACATCTTTCATGTAACACTTGGATGAAAGACACTTGCAAATAAGTTTTCTGGCATAGTTACAAAGAGATAAGTATAAAAAGTGTTCTTCTTTGTAGAAGTCACAGAACCTCTAAAAAACAAAGAAATAATACTTGCAGAGATATTTGTTGTTGTGTTGATGGTCCCTGGGAAGGCTCCCTGCAGCCCACAGGGATTACAGCTCATCCTGTCTGTTCAGGAGAGTCACAGGCTTCCCTGCCAAGGACAGATGCCCAAGCACCAACCCTCCTCCACCCCAAGATTCTGATTCAGCAAAAGATATAAATGCTTCTGGGATCCTGATGTGCAACAGAGGGCTGAGAATCACTGGAACAGAATGACCTACAAGTGGGGCAAAGTTAATCAGCTAAAAACAAAAGAGCTCACTTTTAAAGACTAAGTAGCCTATGTGTTCTGATACTTTAAAACAACTTGGCCTCTCAAATAGTAGTTACTTGTTTATGATCTAGCATTTTCTCATCTGTTTACCTTTTCTACTTTATTTTTTCTCTTTCCAGTTTTTTGGGAGGCCACCAAATTTCTTTAAAGGAATTGAAAAAAAAAAACGGAAGTAGATGTTTTGGTACAATTTATAGAAAAGATATATCTCAGTTCTTTTTATTCATGTTATCCTTTTCCTCCTCCTCCATCTCTTGATTCCCTCCCGCTTTGAGAACAATTTGTCTCCCTCCTTTTTGCTATTCTTTATTTTGCCCTGCATTTTTACTTTAGCTTTCTCAGATAAGAGGAACTATATGATATTTAAGCTTGTGTGTCTGACTTATTTTGCTTAACATTATGGTCTCGAGGTACTTCCAATTTCCTACAAATGATTCAAATTTATCTTTCTTAATAGCAAAGTAGTACTCCATTATGTGTAAATAACCACATCTTCTCTATTCATTCACCTGTTTATGGATGTGTGGGCCACTCTCAAGATTTAGCTATTATGAACTGTGCTGCTTTAAACATGAGTATGCATGTGTCTCTGCATTATAATGTCTTTAACTTTTTTAGTAAGATACTCAGGAGGGAATAGTTGGGTTAAGTGTAATTTTAGTTTTAGTTTTTGAGGAATCTCCACACTGATTTCCATAGTTTACATTCTCAACAGCAGTATGGAAGAGTTCTTTATTCCTGCAGTCTCTCCAGAATTTGCTATTATTGATTTAATGATGATGGCCATTTTTTCTGGGATAAAATGGAATCTCAGTGTTGTTTTAATTTGCATTTCTGTAATGACCCCCCCCCAGAGATGTTGAGCATTTCTTCATGTATTTATTTCCCACTTTTACTTCTTCACTTATATCTATTTTGCTTCCCTATTTTTGACTGGATCTTTCTTTTATTTTGGAGAGGTCTACTTTTTTTGTTATATTCATATTCTAGAAATGAGTCTCTGTCTGAGGACCTGCTGCCAAATATTCTTCCCCAATTCTGTACGTTGCCTTTTCACTCTGTTGGTTGGTTCTTTTGCTGTACAGAATATACGATGTCATCCTATTTGTTGACTTTCAGAACTATTTCCTGTACAACTGGATTTCTGTTCTGAAAGTCCTTGCCTAAGCCTATGACTTCAAAACTTTTACCTATCTTGTGTTCATGTTTCTTGTTTAATATCTAGTTCTTTGATCCATGTTGATTTTATTTTAGTGCATGGTATGAGACATGGGTCTAGATATAATCTTCTGCATGTAGATAGTCATTTTCCCCAATACCATTCATTAAAGAGGTAATCTTTCCTTCACTGTGTATTTTTTTGCCCCTTTGTCAAAAATCAAATAGTTGAATGTACTTGAGGTTGTTTCTGCATTCTCTATCCTATACCACTGATCTTCAGGACTGTTTTCATTGCAGTACTCACAGTGGCTTTGTAATATAACTTCCAATCCCAGATCCTGATGCTTACTCTTTTGTTCTTTTTACACAGGACTGCTTTTGCTAGTGTGTGTCTCTTCTGGTTCTATATAAATTTTAGGAATCTTTTTTCCAGTTCTGTGAAGAATGTAGTTGGAATTTTTATTGGGATAATGTTAAATCTGTATATCAATTTTGGAAATATGGCCATTTTGTCTATATTGGTTCTGCTTATGTAGAAGGGAGCGTATCTTTCCATTTCCTGATGTCTTCTTCAATTTTCTTTTTCAGAATATTGTAATTTTTGTTTTAGCAGACTTTCACTTAATTAGGCTAGTTCCAAAGTATTTAAATTTCCTTGGTGCTAGTGTGAATGGTAATTTTCCTTAATTTTTTTCTCAGTGGGTTATTAGTACATAGGAATGCTATTGATCTTTTTTGTGTCAGTATTGTATCTTGCTATATTACTAAATTTGGTAATATTAGAGTCTTCTTGCTATTATGAAATCAGAAACTGACCACCCTCAAAAATATTTTTCCTCAGTGTTTTGTTTAGAAATATTCTCCTTTACTACAGTAATCTTCCAATGAAACACTTACAGTTTGTTTCATCTTTGAATTGCTTATCAACATGTCTGTCTTCCTTTCTAAATTGCAAAATCTAGAGTAGTGAATATGGATGCATGTTATCTTGGATCACCAAATCTTTGAAAATCAAGCATTGCCAACTTTTCAGGCTTAATAAAACTTCTGGAAGTATAGAATACATGTAAAAGGTTGCACATATCTTTGTGGTACAATGATGACTTTTAATGTAGCTAACACAGCTGTGTAACAGTATCTGTATTGAGAAAAACAGCATGCCCAGTACTTCTGATGTCCCCACTGTAGTGGCTACTACTATTCCCAGAATAAGGATAACTATTATCCTGACTTCTGATCATACAGATTACCATTTCTGTTGTTTAATTTATATAAATAGAGTCAAACACCAAACAATCTTCGGCATTTTTAGTTCTTATGTTTGTGAGATACACTTCTACTGTGTGTGCTACTAGTGTCCTGTTCATTTTCAAGGCTTTGTAGCATTCCATTCTACTCATGGGCATCTCAGTGGTTTTTCCTTTGGAGTTACAATAACAGTGCTGTTGTGAATACTAGCATACATGATGTGGATGTTTTCATTTCCTTAGGTAAATACATAGAATGGAATTTCGTAATCATGTGTTGTGTGTTTAACTGTCAAAATAACCACATCATTTTATATTCCCACTAACTCCGGAGGGTTCTAGTTTCTCTATATTGTTTTCCAATGCACGGTAATGTGTATGTATAATTACAGGCAGTTTTATGGGTGTGAATTGGGTTTTAATTTTCATTTCCTTAGAGGGACATGGTGAATTTTTCCAAGGTATCATACTTCCTTGGAAGTCTATTTCCTTGGAAGTACCAGTAGATATCAAATGAAGAAACCAAGGCTTATAGATAAGTTTTGATTACTAGACTACAACAGCTTTTAACAAAACAGATAGTATCTCCTGAGAATCAGCCATGCTGCAACTTGGGGGACCAACCAAGAAAGCAATGAGCCAGACTTCCTGGCAAGCAGGGTGAGCCATGGGTAAGCCAGGGAGAGAATAAGTCAGTGTCTCCCGTGAGCCTACCTGCGCGTGGGCTGAGAATCAAATGTCTTGCGTTTCCCCTCTACCTATCTTTCTCTTCGCAACTGGATGGTTTCAAGGTCAGCTGGAGTTGACAGCAACTAAGGTACATAAAGCAACTAAATTCTTGTATTGTTTGGTTGATTATGCTCACCAGAGGACTGAGCATCCTTTGGAAGGATGACAGTATACAATAAAGCAAATATGGGATTTCCTTCTATTTTGTCTTTGAAGGCCAATATTGTTTTCAGTATTTTGCTTTGTTCTGATTAATTGTGTTGCTCTATTCAATATTATGTTTTGATTGGTTTTTCTAGTGTTCTGGTTTTAGTTCGATTTTGCTATACCTGCTTGAATGAACAACTATTGTGAAGATAATAGGATATACCATGGTAGCTATTATTGTTATCTTAGTATCCTGCTCTGAAGTTCTGTACCAATTTCACTGCATTTTCTTCATTGGCTTTGTTTTGTCTTGTTCTGTTGTATTTTACTATTTTTAAAATAAAAAAAAGAAAAAGCCAGATAATTTTCCATGCAATTTAAAGGAAAATATCCATAAAATAAGCATTCTATCCTGAGAAACATAACACTTAAAACAGGAAAATAAAATTCAGGAAAGAGAATAAAAGTGTAGCAAACTTTTCAAATCCTCAGTTATTTGTGAAAATTTCAAAGACTATGGAGTTTGATTTAAGAAACTTCAAAACTCTGAAAAATCAAGTGAAAAATACATACAACACAAATGAGTTCCTAACAGTGATGGATAATATTAAAGACTGAAAACTCTGAATTGTGCCAGAATTTTTGAGATGCTGCTTGTTGGGTCATTCATTTTACATAGCTCTGCTTAATGAGTTCAGACTAGCACCACAGAAATATTGTCTGATTCACAAAGAGAGAAAGCTGGCTGCGGCCCTTGACCTTTCTGGGGAAAGTCTCTCCTACCCTTCACACCCTGAAGCAGAAATGCAAGCATTATTTATAGGCTGCATCTGTTTTCCTTCCTTTGAGATAAACGACTTGGTGAAAAAATAAGTTCAAGTGCAGAACTTTTTTTAAAAGGTCATTTAATGCATCATGACAAGGATAATCCTTAATCCTCTCCTATTTATTTTTTATTTTACAAGCAGAAAGATACATATCTGATTGGGTATGTAGAAGTTATTTCCATATATGTGACCTCCAAAAATGTAATAAACAAGGAGTGTATTTAGAATTAACCTGCATTTACAGGAATCTGATCCACTGCTCTGGTTTTGAGTGGTGCGGTGTTTGGTGATTGCTAGCCCTTTGAGAGGAATGCTGAGTTCTCCTGACAATTCTCTTATTAAATTTGGAATTCAAGATAAGGAAGAAAAAAAGTTTCACTACTTTAACATTAGCAGAGAACCTAAAGTCCCTGGTTCAATGATTCTTTTTTATTTCAGCCTGCATAAATACATATATTACTTATCAAAGAATTATGCATCCTTTTCAAAATCCTGACATTATTAGATTTCTTTCTGAAATATGATTTCTGGGTTTAAATATGTTAAGTTTACAGGTATGGGAAAGCACATTCATGTCTTTGTCATAGATCTGCCTTGTCTACCTTTCTAGGCTGATTTTTCCAGACCACTCTAAATATAGAATATCAGTTTCAAGCTGATGTTAGACAGAAAAATTTATCTGATCATATATGCTGCAGAGCAGGATGTGATTTCACTGACCATGACTTAGACACAAAAGTAGGTGAAAAATACATGTTGCCAGGGTGACTAACGGACTTTGTAAAAATACCCGGATATAGAAGCAATGAAAACCAGAGAAACTGGGAAGAGCCTGTGGGGATAACAACAGTTTGAATACATTCTTTGTTTTTGTTTTTTACTCAATAAATATTGACTACCTACTATAGAGGTCTAGCCTTGACTACCTTTATAGAGCTTATATTTTAGATACAAAGAAGTAGAATGTATAATTTGTCAGATGGCAATAATATTTTGGAGAAAAACAAGCAGAGAACAGGGCTAGGATTGGAATTTTAATAGGGTGACCGAGGAACACCTCACAAAGAAAGGCACATTTGACTAAAAACCTTGAGGGACAGGTGAGGAAGCCATATAGATATCTAAGGGAAGGTATTTTACATGGACAACTCTAGCATATGATATAATTGAACTTAAATTTTCAAAGAACTACTCAGGGTTTGGATAGAGTAGAATGTAAAAGTATAAGTAACGAAGCAGAGAAACTAATAAGAAGGCCATTGTAACTACCAAACTACGAAGTGATAGTGGATTGAACCAGGACCAGTGACTGAGACAGAGAAAAAGGGACTGAACTCTGAATAGAGTGTAAAAGCAGAAGCAACAGCAGTTGCTGATGGATCGGATGTGGAATAAGAAAAAGAGAGATATTAGGAATATAAAAAAATTTTCCTACCATTTAGATTTAAAAGAAATTTCTAGTGTGTGATCCTACCTGTCACTGTTTTGCATTCTTGTGCATCTGAGTGTCCTTGTATCAGAAACAATATACTTGTTTCTTCTACTGATATAAACTTCACAGAGAGGGACAAAGACCACCCTTATTCATCTTTGTATCATCATTGTGTAACACACAGCCTTTTTTTGCATTTAATATGTTATATTCATTTAAATATATAAATGTTAAGTATTTCAATTATAAGCATTTAGATGAAACTAAAGAAGAGATATTGTTTATTCTCTAGAGTCTACACTCATTCTTGTATGCTACAAGATACTTTTTGAGTAATTTCAGTATGTCATTCATAATGACTGTAATCATGTTTAAGGAGATTATAGGCAATACATTAATTTTTCAATACTAGGAATATTTTTTCACGAACTAAAAAGCAGTTTTTAGGAAACTGTGACTAAGCAGATCACTTAATTTTATCAAAGTACAACAAAGACATGTCTTTCAGTAAGTTTTTTTCTAATCCAGTGCTCCTTAAGGCTCCATTTATTGGCACTAATATTCAGCACTTCAACCATGTAAATGAACTTAAAAAAATATAAAGTTATTTAAAAACTAAAACCAAGCACAAAAATATAGCTCAATTATTTCTAAGTATAATCAGAGTAGCTGTAATTCAGGGGCTGTTATCTGGAATGTAGTTTGGCTTAGGCAGAAGCAATAATTTTTGCCTACGGGCACTTTTGCCACAACAAAGGTAAAAGAAAAAAATATGAAGTTCAAAGCATTTAAATTTGAACTTGTATGGCTTATCAGAGAACTGGATTGAATTGTAGATAACACAAAATTTCTATGTTATTTAAAAATTTAAAAAATTTTTTTATGTCCACTCTGTCAACTACCAGTTTACCAATTAATACTATCTATCTCTCAGAAAGTTCAGCAATTATTTCAAACCCCAAATCCAGCAGTGAGGCTTATAAGTATTATAAGTGGAGCTAGGGCTTAATTTTTAAAATTAGGGTGTGTGCTTGTGTGTATGTGTGTGCATGTATGCATGTGAGGAAGAATAGGAAATAGAGTAAAAGAGGAAGTAAAGAAGGAAAGAAAACGAAAGGAAGATTGAGGTGCAGAGAATAAGCAGCACAGATGCTACAGAAGTGAGAGTCCCAGTTCTGGATCGTCTCACTTGGGAGCTTAAATCATGCACATAGAGCAGTGTTCACACGTATACACACACACATACACATACACATACACATACACATACACATACACATACACATACACAGAATGTGTTAGTTATTTTCTTGTTGCTGGAACAATATTGTGAGAATGAAAGAGAAAAAAAGTGCTCGAAAGGAATGAATGACTGGACAGAGGAAAGGAGACAAGAAAGAAGGGAAAACATTATACACATACGTATACAAGATAGATAACTATACTACTATTCTTTGCTAGTTCATCAAAAACAACAGTTTGTGCTTTCACTGTTTTGATTGTTTGATCATTTTTTCAGGCCTAAATCTCGTAATCTGAACAATTACTTTGAAGATAACAATATTCAATATATTAATTAGTGTTAGTTTTCTATTATTTTGTCTTGAAATTCTGTATCATCATTTTTGTTGTTGTTATTTCTAAAATTAAAAAAAAAGGAAAGGTTTATTTTAGCTCATAATTTGTAGAGGTTTCAGTTCATAGCCAACTGACTCCAAGACAGGGAAGTATGACAGTGGGGTATGGCAGAAGAGGAACAGTCCATGGAAGGCAAGCAAAAAGCAGCAAGTGGTGAGCCTATTTTTTTCCTTTATTCTGTTCAGTACCACCCAAATGGGGGGGGGATGCCTCCCATTATCCACACTCAGAACTATGCTGAACCACTCAGTGAACTAATTGAGTTATCATACACCATTAAGCCATACTAACATACCCTAGATTCAGTCACATCCCAAAAGACTCAACTATAATAAGTGCATGAGGCTTTGGAGTTTCATCTAGATATAAGCATGCATTTATCTCAATGCTTTATCCCACAGATTTACTTCCCAAAAGCTCTACCTATAAGTATATGAGGCTTTGGGTGAGACATCTAGATATAAGCAATAACACAGACATACAAGCATATATTTATCTGTAAGCTCTGACCCACATTATTGAAGATAATAAAGACTGAGCTTTAGTATTTGTCACTTACATGGGACTTTATATTATGACCTAAGTCCTAGAAATGTGTTCATATGGTAATATTCTTCTATAAAATCTGAAAAACCAATACACACTGGTATTCCTTTTCTTAAAGAAATATTATAAATTCTATAAATTTCATGTCTCCAAAACTACAAGTCTATCCCTGACCTACACCAGGACTTTCTGACCCAGTGGTTTGGGTAAAGATGTGTGTCTTTTTCTTGTACTTTTCTTGTTTCCTTTTTTCTTTCTTTTTTTGTCACCAAGTGATTTTGATACATAACCACTTTGAAATTACTGATGAAAGACTGCAGACTGATCAGTCTAATGAATTCCTGAAACCTAGGTAGTATTTTCTTTCTGGAGCATTGCCCACCATTTATTGGGACATAAACCACATCACACTACGTAGTTCGGAAAATGCTGACAATTGGCAACATTCATTTCCACATTGCAGTGATGAATCACAAAGGCCTCTGTGCCGAGTAATTAACTATCCATTTGTGTGTACTGGCTGCCCTGATGCAGTTCTTTTCAACAAAGAAGGAAGGGAATTTGAACATTATATTAACCGTTGTTAATACCAAGCAAATAGAGTAAATTGGATTTATTAAAGAGTATGTGTGTAGATTTTTTTCCTAGGAGTTGATACAATTTGTCTAGTTTCTAATTATAGCTGGAACAGAAAATGGTTGAACTCGAAGACCTCTCACGGTATCTAATAAACTTTTACTTATGGAAAGAACATTTCTTGGGTTGGAGAATGACTAATAATTTACTAAGCTTTTCCTGAAAGATAGCTAAAGGTGTTTCACCTATATCCAGCTGATGAATTAGCCTTAGCTAATAATCAGTGTCATGAGACAGGAAAGAAGAAGCCTGTAATTACTTTGAAAGGAATGAAGGAACAGATCTGATAAAGAAAATAAATCAGCTAATTCCTTGAGTGCGTACTGAATGGAAAAGAAGATTATTTTATTGCAAGTTTAAAATGAGGTGAAAATGTGAGACCCTGGTTTTATCTGCCTGGCATCCATTTCCACTTTCTGGTAACAAATCCTCAATTCTCCTTTTTCTGTAATGCAGTTTGTACACTGCCATCAAAAGTTCCCTAACTCCTCCAAGCTAGCTAGGGATGTGCATGTGTCACAATCTTACCTAACGAACTAACTTATCTCAGTTCTACCAGGAATGACTTAAGAATCTGACACCCAGTCATCTTGGGAGACAAGAGTCTCTTTAAGGAATTTTTCCTGGGATGGTCAGGCTTCAGAATCTTAGGTCATTGCCACCATTGATTGGGACATAAACCACATCACACTATGTACTTCGGAAAATGCTGCTGTAGGACTGCTGCTGTGGTAAAGGTTTTATTTTGAACAGCCAGATGACATCTTTTAAAGACATTTTTTTGAAGGATGACCCATCAGGTATTGCCTAAGTTTTGACATGCTTGATAAAGACCGTTACGTTTATGGTCATGGAGTTGTATGTCTAAATATTCAACTTGGGGGTTGTATTTATTTTTACCTTCACCGTCTTATAAACAGGCATTTCAGTTTTGCTGTGGGGAAGCATAAATCTGACCTGATTTTTTTCCTCTCAGTAAGTGTCTTGCTTTTAATGTCTGCAAGCCATATCTTTTTTCTTTCATTGCTTGGGATGTGTACTTTTTCAAGAAATGACTGCATTATTCTGTAGCAACTTATTTTCTCACACCTTCATAGGCTGTTTTTATGGATACTAATATATGAGTTTCACTGTTGTTCTATTGGCCTCACTTCCTCCCTCACTTTCATACCTCTACAAATGTTGCCTTCAAATAAAATGGTAGATTACAGCCACTATAAATGATTTGGTTTGTTCCTTTCAAATTCTTTCTTCTTTGCTTGCCAGGGATCAGATATCTGTCTGAACTATGAAAATGTGAATATGAAACAGAGCTGTCCACAGCAACTACTCAGGAATCTTTGGGTTAATATCCTCACTACAAATCTGTTACTTTCATCATTTTAACCCCTCTTAGTATTCTGTGTGGGAAAAGTTGTATGTTACTTAATAACAAAACTGTTTGGGTCATTTTGTATTGAATCCTGGCATTTTCTTTTTTTCTCTTTCATTCCTGGCAGTCTCCTGTGTTTGAAGGCAATGTGGCACATGATATGGAAGATCATCAGGATGCTTTGTGTCTTGAAGATCTCTTCCTTAGGGCGTTAGGATGTGAAATTCAAACTCTCCATATACATTCCTACCTTCCCCGGAGGCAGTACGCTATTGGGAGATTTATGGCTATAATTAAAGAATTGCTGGATGTGCTTTCCTGGATGAGGACATTCATTTTATGTTAATACAAGTGTCCCTCAAGATTTCTTCCTTTGTTTAAATAGTATGAATTTAAAGAGAGTCAATAACATTGAGAAATAAACTATTAAAGGATTGTTGAAATTCAGGTAAATCTGAATAATATTATTGCATTTAAAATAACAGAATAAAATATGAGTAAAAAGAACATCCTTGTCCACATTTCAATGTGGCAAGGAGAATAAATAAATTGAAGATACTTAATATCACTATGTCCATGTTCTCACTGCTGAATCATGTATTATATAATATAACCAGGCTTCATTTATCAGTTATTTGGAGTTTATATTTTCTGCATTTTTTTATTTGTGTAGTTCTTAACCTTGCTTATCTTTCTTTCATATATATATATATATATATATATATATATATATATATATATATATTTTTTTTTTTTTTTTTAAAGCCCCTAGCTAGGCATCATGGTACATGCCTTACTGCTTATCATTTTTTCCCCATATATACTTTGTTTAAAAAGAAATACCTTGGTCAGCTATGATGGTGTGACCCTGTAATCCTAACCTTTGGGAGGCTGAGACAGGAGGACTGCTATGAGTTCAGGGGCTAGCCTGGACTACCTAATGAGTTGAAGGACAGTCTGAATTACGTAAATGTCTCAGCAAGGCAGAATTCCTTAGGTCATTTTCGAAAGAATTTAGAAGCTAAAGACTATAAATGCATGTGATCTACATAGGAAATAAGGTATAATAGCACAAGCTACTAACCCTAGCCACTTGGAGGACTGATTCAGGAGTATCTCTAATTTGAAGCCAGCCTGGGTAACTTAGTCAGAATTCAATAAAATAGCGGTGAGGGGATAGGAAAAATCTATGGTCTGTAACACTTTTCCTTCCTTTTGGACAGTGATTAAAAATTCCTTGCTTTGAGATTGAATGAAATACATAATTAAAAGCTAGGTCTCTGTCTCTGTCTCTGTCTCTCTCTATACACACATACATTTTGCCTGTTAAGAAGCAAAAGGAAAAGGAAGAGGAAAATGTGGCATCAAAGATCAGTATTATATCATAGAAAATGTAAATAAATGTAATTATCAAATAAGCACATAGTTTTTATTACGCCTAGTACCTGCACTATTACTGTATTTATAAAAGTTAAATATAGATTCATCCAGATGTATGAATGACATTTTAAAAATGTAGGTTTTATATTTGGATGTATATTATTATTTTATCAACTAGAAAACTATATTTACCATTGAATAAAATAGTATTTGATATTAAAGTAAATTTGTTTGAAAATTCTTCATATATTCTCAAGTATTCTCATATTCTTAATTACTGTCAATATTTTCTATCAATTCAATCTTTCTGTCATAACATATTTGAAACATATTGTTCCTTTACCAACACCTTGCATTCACTAAATAGCTTGAGATGTTTGAAAACAAAAAAGTAAAAACCTGGTATTTTAGGAAACAGTAGTTTGGTAGACTTTTTGTTAAAATAAATATTTTAAAATGACTTAGTCAGTTTGAATTTTAGTAAGTGAACTCAATTATGTTTAATTGTAGCAAGACTTGATGATATAGTTAAGATCATCTATTTAATTTTTCCCATCATCGACTCACAATATATGTAATCGTTATTCAATTTACCCAACAAGTCCAGAGAGAAATTTTTTTCAAGAAAACAGTATGATTGACAGGCCCCCAAATCAGTAATATCATATATATATATATATATATATATAGTAATTCACAAACTATTAATTTAAGAAATTTAATTTTCTTTGTGATAATAGCTTTCAAAGTTAAGGGTAGAATTTAAAATTTTTAGTTCTCTAAGATTTCACACTTTCAATAAAAGAAACTAACAAAAGAATAACAGATAATAGCTCTACTCACTACTAGTGACACTTCATTTTTTGAGATATATAGGCAGCATATGGTAAACTCTGTGTATATTAAATATATTACTTGGAAGAGCTGTTCAGACATTAAGAAATTAAGTACTGTAAACTTAACCTCTATCTCCGGAAGTTTCTATTTATGTCCTTTGAATTTATTGATGCTTGCTATAAAGTCTGCGAAATATTAGATAATGATCTTTATAAAGTACACCTATAAAAGCATCAAGTTATATCTACAGAATTTAAGTAACAAAGTGCATTGTAGCTAATTTCAAGAACATATTTTATTAGATGTCAAATACATCTTCAGGGATTAAAGGATTATCAAAGTACTGCCCATAATGAAGGGCTTATCAACTCCAAATATTTTCAGTTATTTCAGAGTATATTACCACATCCATGAACATATGCTATATTTCAAATGTAATGAACCATGTTAGTGTGTATTTTAATTGCTTTTATAAGATTCACATAGTATTTGCGACTGTTCTATAACATATTATGAATTTTATTACTGAGTAATGCACCCTCATTTGTTTCGTATTGTAGGAAAGATGGAATTCTACAAAAGTAAAATAAACAGGTATCAGAAGCTCACTATTTTAAAGTAGGCTAATTCATGTCCAACTGATACTTTTGTCAATGAAAAATTAACAGGAATTTTCTATGGCTCAACTTAATTCATCAAAAGTTTCTTATTTTAATTACTTGGATAGAAATAATTATTGAATATTTTATATTCTTTACTGTGTAAGCAGCATTTGCTGAATCCAGTCAAACTTTTCTGTGATTGTGATTTCACTCTGCTATATTAAGAATAACAGTACAGGGGGCTCAGTGATATAGGCGCCTGCCTGGCAAGTACAAGGTCATGGGTTTGATCTCCAGTACCAAAAAAAAAAAAAAAAAAAGACAGTATAGAGGGCTTTTCCTTGGCACAACTGTCTAAAGGGCATATGTAGGTAAAGGAAATGAGTGAAGTTGCTTCCTTATTTTGACAGACACTTTGTTTACATACTACACAGAAAAATGTTATTTTCCATTTAAAAAATGCACTTGTTCTCTTTTCTTGCATATGATTCTGTTTTATAGATCTGCCTTCCAACCGCTCATTTTTTAAAATGGAGAATCAGAGATAACAAATATTTCATTTGGTTTCTTTTTAGGAGACTAGTTTTAGAAATACACCAAGATAAATGGCAACTAACACTGGGCATCAGTGTTAGGGAGAGCATATGGAAACTGTAATACTGAAATGCCTTCTTTACAAGTGAAGGAAGATGGATGGCAAATTGTATAATCTACATACTGAGTAAGTTGAAACTCCCAAGAATAATGCCTGTTAGGAATGAAGACTGGGTGTTTTCAAGTGAAAACTGAAATCAATTTTTAAAAATACGAAACACCTGATAATTATGATTTAATGTTAGCAACTACAAAATAATTAAATAAAACCATTGTGTGGATAATATTGTGGGAACGAAACAAAACACGTTTGTAAGAGTAATATGGTCCATAGAGTTTGAAATTCCTCCTCAAATGTTCCTATCTTGTGTTGTTTCTTAATCTTTCTTTTTATTTCACTGTCTTCCTTTAGTTTCACAGATGTTTTTCAGGGGTATCTAAGTTTTCTAGGCAGCTTGAAAAATCATAATGCACTTGTCATGATGGCATAGCAAGTTGCAATGAGTATATTCTGTAAGAGTAGAAGACGAGGTTTATTTGAAACTATTTTAACACTGATTTCAGTATAATACCACAGAGTAGGTTTTTAAGAAATATTTACTATTGGTATACAGCTGATGCAACTAGTACTGTCAGACAAGAATAGAAGTTGCCATCTATAACCATCCCATCACAATCTATTTTTTTAGGGTAGGAATTGTGGTCAAAACTGTTAATCCTATATGATTTCAAAACAGCTGAGTTAAGACTGACTCTCTGCACCTACACAATGCACGAGTATCTCAGGGGCTGTGCTCTTCCTTCAGAAAGCAAGCAGCAACCGGATGGGATGGTGAAGCATTCCTGGAAGCTATACCGTTTAGAACTTTCTTCCCATCTACCATTACTTATTTTTTAGAAGTTCTTAGTATGGAAATTTAATAATAATAGTACAAGGATTTTATGCGTGAACTTTGTGGTGCCTACTTTAATTGCATAAAATGCTGTTTTAATAATTTGAAGGCTTTTGATTTGTATTCTAGTTGAAGTTGGTTGGTAATTGATCTCCAGACAGTTGGAATTTTACTTTAGTTTGTATAATAAAAATTATCATTCATTACACCAACTGCATAAAAAGAGAACAAAACTTTTGTTTTGTCTCAGTAATTTATAAGACTGAAGAATTTTCCTTGTGTATTTCACTGTCCTCTATATGATCAAAATGATCATTAAATGTTTGATTTTATAATTTTGACCTGACATATAATCTAAGCCTAACCAAAAAACAAAATCAGGAAACATACTTCTGGAAAATATTTTATAGATTTCTGAGTAAGACATTTGCCCTTGATTTATTTTTGCTTTAGATTTTCAATTTAAATAATGTTATTTATTCTTGATATCATGACTCTTCTTTGATATTTACACCTTTAAAAGAAATTAGCATTGAAAAGAGCTGAGGTATAATTATAATGGCAGTAGTAGTAAATCACATAAGTATTAAAATATATTAATGAGTACTTTCAAGGTACTTTAGACTGTTGTTTTTGTAGAATGAATTTCAGTAAGTTTCACCCAAATAAGTAATAATATCACAACCTTTGTGTTTCAGAAGAGAAAACTGAGGAGACAGTTTTGGTGGAACAACCTCTCCGAAGCCATGTAACGAGCTAGCAGCAGAGCCATGACTCGTATCCAGATCTACCTGGTCCCAGATCCTGTATTCTTTTTTTTTTTAATTGGTACCAGGGATCCAACTCATGACTGCCTGCTTGCAAGGCAGGTGCTTATGCCGCTGAGCTAAATCCCCAGCCCCCTAGATCCTGTATTCTTAACACCCAAATACTGTGGTGGGACATCCTAAAGATAAGTAAAGACAAACAAAGGGAAAAATGTGAAGACAGTCTCTTTTTTTTTTTTGTCTTTTTCGTTTTTATCGGTACCAGGGATCGAACTCACGACTGCCTGCTTGCAAGGCAGGTGCTTATGCCACTGAGCTGAATCCCCAGCCCTGAATAACTTTTAATAAGCAGTATAATTCAATATAAATCAGATCTCTAAAACACTGGTAAGTCCAGGCCTAGACCTATTTCTAGAGTCCCACACTGCATTTCTACCTCTAGCGCTTCTCCAAAGTGAAGAGGCATTCAATGCATAATGTCCACACGTCAACTCACCATTTGGACTCCAATCCTATTCCTTCTTGTATTCTGCATCTTGTGAAGACACCATGAACCAAATTAGGATAGTTAAACTCTATTCCTCTTTGTCTCAGTTTTCATATTTAATTAGTAACTCATTATTGACTCTCTCTCCTAAATAGCTCCTCAGTCTCCTTAGTTTGTCCCTTTCACTGCTTCTTTTGTAATCTGGATCCTCATCGACCAACAATCCAGTATAACCAATTTTCTGCCTGTAGTCTTGCTCCACTTCAACTTAGCCTACCCTGAAAAGAAGCTTCTATTAGTTACTACTCTCCAATTTCTATTCATAGAAAGCATACTTAAAAGATGAAAAATCCTTCTTTCCTTACATAGGTTCATTTATGGTTTGAACCTGTCTTAATTTCCTCATCACAGACAAAAATACCTGACACCTGCAACTTGAAGGAGAAGTTTATCTTGGTTCATATTTTCAGTCCATGGTTAGTCAGATTCAAAGCAAAAACAGCATGGTGGAAGGACCTAGCATGGAAGGAATCTGCTCACATACTAGCAGTCAGGAAGTACAGAGACAAGGGAGAAGCTGGGGAGGAAGACACTGTACATCCTTCTAGAATCCATCTCCTAACAGCCCTTTTAGCCACTGACCTCATTAGTGGATGAATCCACCTACGAATATAGCACCCCATGATCCAACAATGGTCCAAAATGCTCACCTCTGAGCACCAACAGTTTTGGGGTTATTCTTGGTCTAAACCATAACTAGTCCAGAGAAAAACACCAATAAACACAGCATAACTCAAGCTTTTAGAAGATAAGTCATATCTACTCACTAATAAGTCAGGACTATAAGGTGGTCCCTGAATGGAATATTTATCCATGCCAATAATGAAACATAATAACAAAAAAGTGTATTTTCCCTAAACAACTTTGCTAAAGGATTAAAGGTACAAAGCAGCAAAAATTTCAATGCTTACGCATTATCACTCTGAAAAATATAATGCTGAATTGATGCTACACTTTTCACTCTAGGAATGGCATGCCAGCACAAAACTTGAGCCATCTTGAGCAAAGTAGCTGCACTTTGAGATCATAATGTTAACTAAAATAAATCAAACACAGCTTAAATATCATATGGTTTCTCTTATATGAGGAGTCCAAAATATAAACAAAGAGCAAAATAAAAAAACAGGTAATGGGAAGCAGGGAGACAGATTTTTCTCAAAAGTGAAAGAGACCAAAAGGCAGAGGGAGGAAGGTGGGGAGGAGAAAGGAATGAAAAAAGACTTACAATGTGTTATGTATGTGTACCAACGTCCCATGAGGAATGTAATCATTATGTATTGCAAACATGTACTAACAAAAAAACATAATAATTAAAAAGAGCTTCTAATGCTGCAGATGTACCTCTGGGTCCACCAATTCCCAGGACTGAAGGATAGGAGAAGAAGGCTAAAGGAAGAAATCTGAGGGAAGAAAAGAGGGATTAAAGTAAATTCATTAGTAAATAAGATTCCTAACTTTTTACTTCCAACTCAAACTGGGCAGCTTTTGCGTTTTTTTTTTTTTTTGAGGGGGGAAATGATTGAAGTCCCAAGTTATATTTTTGCCATGATCCTTCATAAGACTTAAATTAAAAGGGTGTAGTAATTTTATAATTACTGTGGTATAGTCTAAAAAATTTAGAGTAGATAAACAATATTTCAATTTAATGTGCAGCTATTAATTGTGTGGGTTAAATATCCCAGCAAATAACTTTTGATTAATCATTAACCCTAAATCTTTCATAACTATAAAAAAGCCTGTCTATTCTGTGTCTATTAAAGATTTTCTGTTGACAAAATATCCGACATATTTTAAAGTGCTTTTGATAGATTCAAGATTCTGTATAGTATCATTATGATTAATTATTTTGCTTGTATTTCTCATACAATCTACTTTTATTTCTTAAGAGTAAACTTAAAATTAGATATTGGAAGACTTCATGCTAATATTTATTATTTGTGGTATAATATATAATTTGCTTATTCTTTGAAAAAACTTTAAAACACAGTAAATACCTATAATTACAGTCAGTTCTTGTTAAATATAGCAAGTAATAGGGAAACCTGAGCATATGGTCACAGTGTACATACATGTGTATATCTCATCTCTTTCGATGTATGGATGACTATAATTCCCCTACATTAAAAGATCATTTTTAAGTCTTTGTCCATCTGGAATTATTTTCATAATGGAATTTCACATCATACTTCTGGAGGTGGAGACTTGTCTTTTAATAAATTCTATATGTTTCGCATTTTCTGTAGGCCTCACTTGCCATATGCAGCTGCAGCCTCCCATGATAATTTCTGTGTCTACCTTTGTGCATATGTGCCTTTGGCCAACATTTCTTGAGAATGAAGTATGGGACTGCAGTCAAACTCAGCAGGAATATAAGGGCATGATTGTGTTGGGAACCAATCTAATGTGATGCCCAAAGGAGCTGAAAAGGAAGAGAGGCAGACTGTATGACTACAGCAAACCTTTCTTGTTCAATTTTTTTTTCCCCTCAAGGAGGTTAGCAAATCTGGTTAAATTCTTTGGATCTAAATGTATATTTTGACCTTTTCTTGGAAACTAGATGGCAGGCCAAGCTAGTAGTCAGAATAATTTCTATTAATATTTTTGAAAGTATGTTCCTTAAACATCACAAGTATCCACAATATATTGTATTAAATTTGCATGTACTTGATAAGTGTAAATAAACTGTATCTACTATTTATTATGTTAAGTATCATATACTAAAGAATCATGGATGAAACTATATTAAATATAGGCAAACTAAAAGGGTAAAGCAACATAGCACACACTGTTATAAAAACATACACAAACCAACAACAAAAGGAAAGGCATTTTTGACTATTTATTATGTAGTATCAATGTGTAAAGTGCTCTTAAATACATTTACACAATTAATTTTCATCCATTTTTGTAATATAGATACTATTTACATCATGTAAAAGAGATAGTACAGAATAACTTTAGCATCACAGTTACTGAGAAGCAGGAAAATAGAAGTTAAGGTCTGTCTGACTATATCAGACTACAATATCTTACTTATATAAGAAAGGTAAAGATATCCAGCTAGGGAGAACATGTCTAGGAACAGAGCTAACAAATGTGAATTGTTATGAATAGTAAATTAGAATTTTAAAAGCAATGAATGAATGGAATCAAATTGCATTTAAACAATCTGAACAAGACAAAGAAACTACACATTCATAACCATTATGCAATATTTAGGTAGCTTTTCCTACTATTGCTACATTAAATTTAATTTTTTTTTCAATTACTCATATCTCTAATGTAGTTTCCATTCTCCATGGAAAGTAATGTGATACTGAAATGCAAGGGCAGATATTTCTAAGCCAGACTTAAAAATACAGTCAAGTTTTCCAATCACAATTAATATCTTAGTATGAGATAAAATCCCTATGACATGCACAGTAATTAATTGATGAATGGAGCAAAATATTAATAGCCAATTTGTACCTTTCTACCCTGTTGTCCCCTTTACCTCTCCTTGACCATATCCTCTAGTTATACTTCATACATTTACCTTGTAAAGATCTCTGAAGTGTGACTATAGTGGGATGAATAAAGAATAGTCTCAAAAGATGACTAATTTGAAGGCAGTAACAGTGATCTGAATAGGAAAGTACTAGTATGTTGGTTAAAGATCAGTTACATTATTTTATAGACGTTTTTGTGCACTACAAATTAAATTATGCAGTAGCCACAAATGCATACATACCAGATCAATACTAAACACCTAAGGGATCTCAGCAGAGTGCCTGGCTCAAGACAGCTGTAAACTAATCTCTCTTCTAAGCAAAATCAAGCAGACCAACACAAATGAATTCAAGCAAACAAATAACCAACTTGAGTCCACTTGGCAATATGCTAAGAACTTATTCTCATGTATTTCAAAATTCAATTATTTTCTCCCACATGCAGAGAACTCCATTTATTTGTGCAACAAATAAGTATAAATATCCACTAGGTGCCAGGTAAAATACTTGGGCATCAGAATGAAAGGGCTGAAAGGGAAACATAAAAGCATATCCTTTTAAGAGTATAAAAAAGTCCATATATTCAAATTTAAAAGAATTCTTGAGTCTATGTATTAAAACAGAGGTATTCCGAAAAATCCACTTAAAATTATTTTTCTGGAAACAGCTATGGATTGAAATTCCACACGAAGTGGAGAAACCTCACAGGAAGAAGCTTGTGTGTGCTGGAATAGTTGAAAACTTGGGAGTAGTAGTCTGTGATCTGGCCGTGAGGCACAGGAGGCTTGCAGTGAGGAGAGGACACAAGTGGCAAAGGCCCCAGGCGGGTGGGGGATATGCTTGGTAAAGAGCTCAATGAGCTTAGAAGGGAGCATATAAATCTGTGGGGAGAGACAGGAGGCATCAGGAAAAAAATGCAGGTGGGGTCTCTAAGAAAGCTGTCAAATGCCTGTCTAGGAAGTTGAACTGTGTTCAGTGCCTCAACAGTTTTACACTTGTGGGTCTGGGACAGTGATCTTTTGACACGGCTTTTTTTTTGCTATGCCGAAGTACAGCACAGCAAGTGACCACTGGGACAGATTCTGCCCCAATCTTAACTAGGAGAATAACTAAACCTGTAAAAATCTCACTTTTGGACTTAAATTAACATGAATTGATGTTTAGAGCAATCTCTATTGAGATCTAGGTAAAATGAACAAGTTAAACAGAATTCTGTAACAATCAACATAGATTGAACAAAAACACAATAAAGGGAATATTTCCATCAAAACATTTAGAAGACTCACTATTAACTCCTTTAAGTAGGTCCTCAGTACCTCAGAAAGAACAACTGAGCTAAGTTTCCATGGGAAAAACCACAATTTGGGCACAGAGCTTCAAGACTGTCAAATTAGCTTCATATAATGATACCTACTGTATCTGAACAATGTTGATTGCTCAATAGCTGCATGTGACTTGTGTATTCTTTAGACTAACAGAGTTTCAAACCCTAATTAGCTGCCTTGGCTAATGAGCACAAGGAACTTTAGGAAAGTAGCTGAATGAAATTGTCTTCAAAATCCTTAAGCAACAATAGGAACGATGGAAATGCAAAGAATAGCTATTAGTTCCAGGGGCCTTTGAAACAGTTTTCTGTGAACTAAAACATTTCTCCAGTACACCCTGCATTATAAACTTACGTAGCAAAATGTACTTTTCTCACTAATTAAGGACTTTCCACCTGAGGGAATTTTCAAGAACTCATAACGCAAATAGCAGCATCTCATTTAGAGGCTTTTGAGAGCCTCAACCACTGAATTCTGAGGCTCCAAAAATAAACTAAAAACAGGAAAGGTTGAGTACAGAAAACAGAAAGCTGTTAAGGTTAACCAACGCTAACACAGCTTCTCCCAAAGAATCTTGTTGAGAATTTGTCAGGCCTCATTCCTGAGGCCCTGGGACCATGACAGAGCTATCTTTTACCTCTGAGGATGTGTAAACATTTCTGGAATAAACATCAATCCTGAAGAAGGTAAACAAGTATGTTTATATTCCTTTACTACTGTTGCTGCTAAAAGTTTAATATATATGATATTCAATGGTTTTTGCCTAAGAATCCAGCTTCTACAGAAATGTCATTAAATTATTCTTGGAAAGCTACACAGCACACTGAACTAAAATGACCTCACAGTAAGTCACTCAAATAAATGCAGCTTAGAATCTCCACTGCCATTTGTTTGCAGTGTAGAATGCAGGCTGCAGGAAGATAGTTATCCAGAATAAATGAGGGCCTGGTGACAGGGGATTAAATGACAAAATATTCAAGGAAATCAAGGAAAGAATATATTAAAAAGGAAAAAAAGAAATAATAGAATTGGATCCAGTTCTGTTGAAAACTAAGAAACAGAAGCAGTAAATTTAAAATCCTACACTCATAAAAATTTAACCAATGACAAATTATACATATACTAGAACTTCTACTTTACAAATACAGAAGACTGACAGAAACTTTTAGAAGTAATTGGTTTACAAAATAAATCTTCACCCAGACATATAATAAATAAGATCTCAGAAATTCAGCATAAGAATAGAATATTAAAGGCTGTTACAGAGAAGAAACAGATCACCTATAAGAAAAGCCTATCAGAATCAAGGCAAATTTCTTGACACAAAGCCTCAAATCAAGAGCAAATTTGAAGTATTTCAAAACCTGAAAGAAAACAACTTCCAAACCAGATTGATGTATCCTTAAAAACTATCTTTCAAAATTAGTGGAAAAAGACAATATTTCCATGACAAAGAACAACTGAAGAAATTCATGAACTCCAACACTATACAAAGGGTACTGAAAGATATTCTAGAGATAAAAATGACAACAATTCCAAGAATAACAACAGAAAGAAACCATCAGGCAGGGCAAGCAATTAAACAGAAGAGAAAAGTAGAGAACCAACAACAGAAAAATAACACAACAAAGATATGCTAACACATATCAGTTATAACCATCAGTATAAATAGCCCCAACTCACCAATCAAAAGAAATGGGTTGGCAGATGGATCAAGAAACAAGATGAAACAATATGCTGTATATAAGAAACACATTTAACTCAAAAAGAAACTCATAGACTAAACGTCAAAACAATACTCCATGCAACAGGAACCTAGAAAAAAGCAGGGTAGCTATTATGTTTGCAGACAATGTGAACTTCAAACAAAGAATGACCAAAAGAGATAAAGAATGTCATACAGGTTAGGGAAAACCTTTGAGAAGAGATAATAATCATAACTATGGAAGCATCAAATATGGTAGCACCCAACTATATAAGACAAATATCAACAGACATGAAAAATCAAATGAGCAATAATACAATTGTAATGGTAGATGTTAATATCCCATTGTCATAAATGGATGGATCAACCAGACAAAAAAATCAGAAAAGAAGTATCAGAACTGAACCAAACCTGTGAACAAATGGACTTAGTACATGTTAACAGAATATTCCACCCAACAACATCAGAATATGCATTCTCAGCTGTGCATGGGTTGTTCCCTAAAACAGACCTTATACTAGCTGATAGAAGATGCTTAAGTAAATGTAAAAGAACTGAAATTATTCCATATTTACTATCTGAGCATAGTGCAATGAAACTGGAAATTAATAGCAAAAGAAACCATAAAACTCCATAAACACGTGGAAATTAAAATAGCCTTCTGAATAACTAATGGGTCACAGAGAAATTAAAAAAGAAATTAAACAATATCTACAATTAAATGAAAATGCAGACATAATATAATGGAACCTGTAGGACACAATGAAAATAGTACTAAGAGAGAAATTTATAGTGGTGAACTGTTATGTCAGGACAGAATGAACACAAATAAACAATCTAATTTACACCTCAAGCTACAGAAGAAGTCAAGCCCAAAGCCCAGAGAAGGGAGGAAATTACAAAGATCAGAACTGAAATTAATGCAATTGAGTGTAAGAAAAGAATTAAAGAGTTGATTCTTAGAATAAAATTAATAAACCCTTAGACAATCTTATAAAAAAGGGAAGAGATTCAAATTCATGCAATGAGTATATATCCTATGGAAATTCAGAAGATTATCAATACCTCCTTTGAAAACCTCATAGGATGGAAAACAGAAGAAATGGACAGATTCCTGGATATGTATGAATTACCAAAGCTGAATCAAGAAGCTAAAAAAAATTCTGAATAACCCAGTATCAGTCAATGAAATTGAAAATGTAATTAAAAACTTACCAACAAAGAAAAGCCCAGGTCCTGATGGATTCATGGCTGAATTCTACAAGAAATTCAGAGAAGATTTAATACCAATACTCTTCAAACTCTTTAATTAAACTGAAAGGGAGGTAGTACTCCTGATCTCATTCCTGGAGACAAGTATTACTCTGATACCAAAAGCAAAGAAAGAGCCAACCAAAAAGACAACTATAGGTCAATCTTCCTAATGAACACAGATGTAAAACTCTTCCATAAGATACTAGCAAACAGAATGCAGCAAATGATCAAGAAGATTATACATCATGATCAAGTGGGATTCATCCAAGGAATGAAGACACAAACCAATAAATCAATATCTACAAACCAGTAAATGTTGACCGGGGATTTACCTTAGTGGTATAAGTGCCTGTCTGGCAAGCACAAGATTGTGCGTTTGGTCCCTAATAAAAACAAATAAAAAAAACCAAAAAAACAAAAAACAAAAAACAAACCTCAAACCAATAAATGTTGTACACCATATCAACAGAGCCAAAGACAAAAACCACATGATCATCTCAATAGATCCAGAAAAAGGTTTTCACAAAGTCCAATACTTACTCATGATAAAAAAAAACCTACAGAAAATCATAATACATGGTCTTTATCTCAATCTGATAGAAGCCATCTACGACAAACCAACAGCCAACATCATACTAAATGGACAAAAACTGAAAGCTTTCGCTCTAAAATCAGAAATAAGAAAAGGATGTCCACTATCACATCTCCTATTCAATATAGCACTGGAAACATTAGCCAGAGCAATTAGACAAGAGAGAGAAATAAAAGGAATAAGGATAGGAAGATAAGAGGTTAAATTATCATTACTTGCAGATGACATGATATGCTACATAAAAGACTCCCAAAACTCTATCAAAAATCAACATCATCCCTGTACACAAACAACAAACTCATTGAAAGAGAAAATAGGAAAATAATACCCTTCATAATAGCATACAAAAAAAAAAAAACACCACAAACCACAAACTTAGGAATTAATCTAACAAAGGAAGTAAAGGATCTATATGTTGAAAATTACAGTACTCTGAAAAAAAGGAGATTGAAGATATATAAAATGGAAAGATAGCTCTTACTTATGGATAGGAAGAATCAACATAGTGAAAATGGCCATACTCCTGTAATTGTTCAACAGATTTAATTCAATCCTGATCAAAACACCATTAGCATACTTCACAGAACTAGAGAACAAATTCCTAAAATTCATCTGGAACCACAAGGGACCTAGAAGCAAAGGCAATCCTAGGCAACAATGGTAGGCAGGAGGCATCACAATCCCTAGCTTGAAATTATACCACAAAGCTACTTTGATAAAATCACCCTTGTACTGGCAAAACAACAAACAAACCAACCAACCAAAAACAAACAAAAACAAACCTGAGGGTCAGTAGAACACACTAGAAGATGCAGACACAACTACAAATATACTCAGCCACCTTATCTTTGACAAAGAGGTCAACACTTCACTGGATGAAAGGCAAGCCTCTTTAATAAATGGTGCTGGAAAAACTTGCTCTCTCTATATAGGCCAAAGCCTAAAATTAGACCCATGCCTAGCACCATGCACTAAATTAGTCAAAATGGAGCAAACATCTAAATATCAAAATAGAAGAGAAAGTTGGTAAAAATTTTGAAGACAAAGGAATAGGTAGAGCTCATGAACAAAATCAGACTGCACAGGAAAATACTTCAAAGAATCACCAACTGGGATCTCATCTTATTAAAAAGCTTTTGTATAGCTAAAGAAATCAACAACAAAATGAATAGATAACTCACAGAGTGGGAAAAATTTTAGCCAATTGTTCCTCAAAGAACTACTATCTGGAACACATAGGGCCAGGAGTTTAGCTTAGCAGCATAAGTGTCTGCCCTGGCAAGTGAAAGATTGTGAGTTTGATCCCCAGTACAAAAAAAAAAAAAATTAAAGGTAAAGATTTGAAAAAAATCAGACCTTTCTCCCAAATTCTAAGACTCAATCCAAAAATGGGCATTTGAGAAGAATACATGCTTTACAGACGAAATACAAATGGCAAATAAATATATGAAAAAATGTTCAACCTCATTGGTCATTCCACAGATGCAAATTAAAGCAACACTGAGATTCCATCTCACCCCAGAAAGAATGGCTATCACCAAGAAATCAACCAGTAACAAATGCTGGAGGGGCTGCAGGGAAAAAGAAACCCTTCTTCACTATTGGTGGGAGTGTAGAGTGTGTAACTACTCTGGAAATCAGTGTGGGATTCCTCAAAAAACAAAATAAAACAACAACAACAAACTAGGACTAGAGGTCCCATTTGACCTAGCTATTCTCCTTCTGAGGATGTTCCCAGAAGAAATTAAACATAATACCACAGAGATTTAAGTGCATCCATGTTTACAGCAGCATGATTTGTAATAGCTAAATCTTGGAAACAACCAAATGCCCATCAACTGAGGAATGGATAAAAAGGTAGTATTTTTTACACAATGGAATACTACTCAATCATAAAGAAGGATAAACTTGAGACTTTAATATGTAAATGTATGTAATGAGATCATACTCATAAGTAAAAAGCAGACTTACATGTGTGAACATCATATTAGCTCCTTGGTGTGAGAAACTGAAATAGTAAATAAATTCTGAAATGTACAATAGATATTGTGAAATAGGAAAAAAATTATTCAAAGGAAAAAAGAACTAGGATGGATGAAAGGGAAAAGGACAGTAAGGAAAAGGAAAAACACAAGTAAGCTATACTATTAGTATCTCTTAGTTCATTAAAAAGGAAGTTTTGTATTAATACCAATTGGAGAACTTTTTATACCCACATTTTGTACCCTCATCAACTTCTTTAAATATAACAATATTTAATGTATTGACTATTGTTATTCTCCTGTTATTTTATTATACAAAATAAAAAGATTTTTTAAAAAGGTAATTTATTAAGTCTACAGAATCCTGAAGTGCAAGAGCAGGGTGTAATAAAGAGAGGCCTACTGAAATATCTATTGCAAACGTAGAGCAAATATTAAATCTGTTGGTACAACTGTGTAAGTGTTCATTAAAACCAGAAATAAGCTAGAGATGTCTCGGACACTTGCAGTACCTGGTTTACTCACCCCAGTAAACCTTAGATGGCCTTAGATGATTTCAATAAAGCAAGAGGAAGAAAATGATATAAAAATTGGAAGGAGACAAAATGATCAGAATTCTCAAAAGATATTAACTGCTTTTTAAAAACTAAAGAGACTCAAACTGACAAACTACTAAGATACTGAGAAATAAGGAGGCAGACCTTTTGCAAAAGGGAAGGGAACTGAGAGATGGAGGCAAGGGGAGGAAGGCTAGGGAAAGGGCATGAAACAAGAATTAAGGTGTGTTAGATGCATGTAACCAACTCCCTACAAAATGTGGTCACTACGTATTATGAACATGTACTAATAAAAAATAAAAATTGAAAAACAAAAGAATACTAGGAAAGTGTTTTGGTTCACATCCAGATGTCCCCCGAGAGCACCATGTGCTCAGAGGTGGGTTTTGTGGAAGGTGACTGGCCTGTGGAGGTGTCACAGCTAAATAAGACAGCAGGAGGTCGGTCAAAGCGCAACCCGGAGAAGGGACACACACCTGAGGAGCTAGGTTGCTGGGCCCTCGACCTGGTCAGGTGAACAGGTCTACAATTTAAGAAATAAAATTAGCTAATAAATACGCTAAAAATTCAACCTTCCTAGTAATCACAGAAATGAAAATTATAATTTCATAAAAAAACAAAAATTAAAATGCTGTTCTGTTCCATTAGAAATGTCCTTTCAATGACATTTTATTGTTGAGTGAAAATATGTTGCTAAAAACATATTTACACTGTATCTATTTGCATAAGATAAATCTAAATTATATATTATTGATATGTACATCAATAGAAATATATACAAAATAGTCGAGAACTGTTGTTCAGAACTGCACCTGTCAGAGTTTCCCGCAAAGGCAGAAAGGAACTGGGAGTGGGACTAGCAGCAAAAGGAATTTCAGTTTTATCTGTAACGTTATGTACATATACAATAATACTTCAGTCCATAAACATTTCAGTTGGCAAAAAGTTTGGTTCTGAAACAAAAGCATTCAACGACATTTTGCTTCCATTTGCAAATTCTGCATTAAGTTACAAAAACTACCACGGTCTTCTTTCCCACGCAAATACAAATGTGGCTATCTTCCCTAAAACTGTAAAACAAATTAAGTTTCTAAACTAAAGTACCACTGTATATGTATTTTAAAGAACAAATTATACATGCATTATCAATGCAAGTAAAATACTGTACAATGATAAAGACAATACACAATTTGGCCTTGGTGAATGAGTTGGTTTCAAATTCTAAAAGCTCTCCCAGGTATTTCTGCATTTGGTTAAAAAGTCAAATGTTATAAAGAAGTAGTATATAGAGGACTCAAATTCTTTCAGGTGGATGTAGGGGACTTATTGAGAGGAACTAGCTTCATTATATGATAAGCTAACATAAGATTATAATTAAAAGTAGACATCATATTTTATCTATCTCATATCTTAACAGTGATTAGTTTTTTCACCCAATAGGCTTACAATAAATACTCAGACTGGAGGAGGAGGGTGTGTGTGTGTGTGTGTGTGTGTGTGTGTGTGTGTGTATGTGTGTGTGTGTGAGTATGTGTGTGTGTGTGTATGTGTGCACATGGGGCAAACAGGAGTTAAAGAAGTCTGTGTGGACTGTGTTACTTACCATCAAGAAAACAGCCAGGATTAAAAAAAAGGTAGCGTTATGGTACTGACAAGTTGAACAGAGATTGGTTTTGTCTCCTTAGTGAACATTTGAGTAGGCAAAATATACACATGTTGGATTAAAACTTGGATTCAGACTGAAAAAAAGTGAGATAAGCTATCTAAAGACAGTTGGAATAAGAGAAATAATATTTTCTTATGGTATGGGAGCAAAATAGTGAAGGAAAGAACCACAAAGAGACTGGTGACACCAACAAAAATAATAATCATGGTGATGATGACAGTGTCACGTTTTAGATTCTCCTATTTTCAGGGAGCACTAGTTAGGTTTAGAGTTTTTGTATCTAGTTAGGTACAAATGGCTTAAAGCACCAGTTAGATAAGAAAACATTTAAATCTTAAGTGAAGCAGTTCATTAAGTGTGGACTGCACTGTATCCTGGATACATTCTTATCCTTAGATTTTCCCCTCCGTGCCTTGTATTCTTAGCTTTGTGTATAGCATTGTGTACTTAGCTTCATAAACAACCCAGGCGGGATGCTCTTTGCTAAGGGCAATAGTGTTACTGATCATTATGCAAACAGGATCAGCTGTGAGTAGAAAGAAACTACAAATTAGGATGAAAACAGGACAATTTTACAATTGTTTTTAAAAAGCTCAATTACATGTGCCAGATAAATGATTATATCTAGAGAAGTAGGAAAAAAATAAGAGACTTTAGATTTTATTAAGTTGTTTTTTGTTTTTTTGTTATTTTTCGGTGCAATGAGTGCTCTACACTACACCGTAACTGAAGTGCAACCAGGAGTTTATTATAGGAAAGCTTAGTTCCACAATACTTCATTATACATTGTGTAGAAAAACTAAAGGTAAAACTGTAATATACTTTCTGTCAAATCTAGCTTTTCTTAAAACTCCACAAGTAGTTTATCGAAACCAGAGTGGTGTTTCAAACCAGAGTAGAATCAATTTAAATGGATACATGAGTTATAAGAATCATGGGGGTTGGCTCCTGTTGTATCTGCTGAATAAAGTACTCCTTTAGACCATGTATTCGCCAAATAATGGGTTGATAAATTCTCATTGCTGGAGGGTGAAGGAAATTATGGTAAGATAAACTTCCCCCAAGACTACAGTTAGGCAGGTGCAAGGGATTTTTGTTGGCAGTTCCCAAATTTTTCCCATTTTTTCCTTTGTCAACAAAACAAATCAAAACAAAACAAACCCCCAAACCCCTGCTTTTCTTTCAAGAATCAAGTTACTGCCAAATTCTCAGCTGTACTTAGGTGGGATCCTCGCATCTGAAGGGAGGCCCTGGTTGGTGTAAACACACCCATGTGTGTCATCCCACCCTGCCAATGTAATGAGCAGGCCTTCTGCCTCAAACCACGGCCACCAGAGTAAGGCCCAAGATTTTGCTAGGACACACATTTTTTTTTTTTTACCTCAGCATACTATTTATGAGGTATTAAATCTAAAAGTCTCATAGCCATTTCTGCTGCCATACAGTCCATCTAAAGGTGACACTACTGTACTGAGTAAGGCAAGGTAGAAAGGACTGCAAGAACAGACGGCTAGTCTGGGCTTCTCACACAATTAGAACTGCCTTTCTGACTCAACAGCCAGTCAAATCCCTCACTCCCCATTTTCTTTTTCTTTTTTTCTTTTTCTTTTTTTCCCTTTTATTAAATGAAATCAAAAGATTCCAAACAGACACAACTTCCTTTACCTAATGGTTTTAAAAACAAATATGGATGAAATACTGAACCATGTTTTAGTCTTTGATGGATAGGACAATAAGTGTCCTTCTGTATAGAGAAAAACTAGTTGCTTACTATAACTGAAAATTTAAAACTATATTATTTTCTTAGGCCAAAGCATTTCTTCATTATTTTTGGCAGTCCCTAAAATTTATTCCATATGGACTCTGAAGGGGGATGTTTGAATTCTAAATGAGGAATCTCAACCATTACAAGATGCATAAAACATAAGTAAAACATTTTTGCCAATTTTTTTTATTTGTATACTCTATTTTAGATTTGGGAATCTGACACTAAAAATGGTCTCAGATTTAATGTTGATTTATATTCAGTGCCAACAATAAAAAAAAACCCTAGTTAATATGCCTTTGGTGTTTTAGAGGATTGCTATTTCATAAGAATATTTTCCCAGACTGGATAGCTGAGGTAGGGGAATGGTTTATTGTTTACACATGAAGAAAAATTTCTACCAGTAGTCTGTAAAAATTATACAAAAATCTTCAAGAACCTACAATAGTAATGAGATTTTTTTTTCCCCTCCCCTCCCCTTCTAAGAAAACTCACAGTGAGCCACATTGTTCTTATGTAACCTAGTTCTGGGACATACAATTTTAGAACCTGAATGCACCTTTCTGCATGTCAAAATAAAAGCAATTTTGGCACTTATAATAAATCAATAAACAGGAGACTTGTGTGTATTCTGGCCTTGTCTGCTGCCTTGTTCAGCTGCTAGAACAAAATACCTTAATCTAAACTTGACTATCCAAACATTTCAATGTTATTGCTGTCTCCCTAGCATGTCTGTGTTCAATCAGGCTGACATCTATTGGTTCAAAGATCTTTACTCATTTGCCCACAGACAAAGAAACAACCCTCGGTTTCACTTGGTACCACATCTTTTCTCTCACCAGTAGGTACCACAACTTTATGCCAGTATTTTCTCTCACTATGTAACGGCTCATTTAATATTTTACTTGCTCCAGACAATAGATGAGGCAGCCTAGTAAGAGCTTAAACTGGCTCTTTAAAGATCTTATGTGTGATGCAGACCTTGCCTAAGCCACACTGGGTAGTGGTGCAGTAAACACAAAGCCCAGATCCCAGGTGTTATGTCCATATTTATTCAATAAAGACTAGGGGATTTGGGACTATAATAAGCAATCTTTTATTTTCACAAGTTTTTAATAAGTGTAAGGCCACCTAGACATGTTTTAAGGCTATGTTTTTAAAGTCTAAAACAAAATTTACAACCAACTGGGGGAAGACTGAATTGAGACTGAAATCCCTCTAAGAACCACACCATATGCACTGCCAGGTGAGCTCCTTAAATGGGGTGGGATCACTCCAATCTCTTTTCTGATACTGTAATTTCCCTAAGCTGCATCACCTCCTACTTACTTTTTAAATGTAATTTCATGAGATAAAAATCACACCAAACAGATTTGGCAATATATAGTTTCTAACAGGGCATTCTTTCCTCTAGGAAATTCAACAATAAATGGGCATTATGTTTAATCATTTTAAATGAAATCAGGACTAAAATGTGCTATTTTTATTCAAGCCCAGGTTATACAAACATCTTTATTCTTTCTTATATAAGAAAATAAACTTCTTAAATAAGCGATCCTGTTTCTTTTGGCTCCTGGGCATAAAATGTGCTATTTAATTCAAAATATTTTACCTTTTTCTTTATCCTGTTGATCTTCCACAATGTGGAAAAATTTCCCCTTTAGACTAGGTTGAATGAGAAAGTACCTAAAACATACATGGTTAAAGAAGTTTATTTTCTGAATTAAAAATACTTCAGAATGTCAAACTTTTCTCAGTATTATATATTAAATATTTAGTATTTCATTATGAGCAAAAATATGTCATTAAGACATAGATGCAGCAAATTTTGGGGTCAGAATCCTATTTAGAATTTCCTATTGCATAGTGTGTCAGAGCATTTCTATCCTTTCCTAGGGACTCTTCAAAGAAATTAGTAAATGTTCATTTTATAAAATTTGAATTTATTTCATCCTATTAACTTGCAAATATTAATAGATTATTATCAACATCACTACTTCCACTATTGTGACTGGTTGCTGAAAGCAATTATCAGCTTGCTGAAAGAGAACAAATATGAGATGGGAAAAGATGTCCCTATTTTTCCATTCTAAGATTACTGAGGGTTTAAAATCATCTTGTGAGGACACTGGTAAAACCACAGCAAGAAATCCAGAGAAATGAGCAGTCTGTAAAACCTAAGAATGAAACAAAGCTTTAGAAAGCTGTGGATTTTTTTTTTCTTAAAGAAGGTGAAAGATGAAAGGAAAACCTGCACAAGTAGCATACTAAAAAACAGATGGTCTTTTTAAAAAACGAACTTGTGTCTTCCACAAGTATGCTTCTTAATTGTAACATACTGAGCACTTTTATGCAGATGATTTCAATTGCTAAGCATACAGCCAAATAAACAGAGTTAGCTCACTGACATTAAATGACACAGTGTTCTTGGAGCTCATCTACTATTTAGTCTGTAAACACCTGATATGCAAAATCTTATGAAGAAACTAGTGCCAAGACAGTTTAAGATTAACCAATGTTCAATGCAGATTTAAAAGCTTGGATTTCATTTTGCTAAAGATGCTTCCTTTCGTATTTAATCAATGATATTCTGTTTTAGTACTCAATTTACAATTTATGATTTTGTTTCTTTTTGGCTTATTCCAAAATGAGTTAAAGAAGCTTAGAACTAGGATTCGAAGGAATAACTTACATGAGAACTTACATGAGTGCAGCAACAATAAAGTCTAACAATAACATACCAGAAACAAGTATATTTGAATATATGAATAAATATATAAATGAATATATTGAAGGGAATATGGTTTAAATATGTGAAGGAAAATGCATGACTATATAAAGGAAAAATGGTTTAAATGTCTATTTTTATTAGGCACTGGATTCTAAGAACATAAGTACACAATCCTTAATAAAGATCTTCTGTTTTGCTCACTGTGGTTTGCTAGTTCAGTGTCCCCTTCCTCTGTGCTGAAGAAGCCTGTCAGTAAAAGTGCAGGCAGAGTCACTGACCGCCAGGAATGCACACTCCTCCCTCAGTGCCATTGCAGGGAAACAGCTGGTATGACGGCAACTTGCTCTTAAGAGGGGCTTACTAAGCTTGCTTTGGCAGCACACATGTGGAAGAGGGTCCTGTCTCCTTGGTGGGTGAGGGTTATGGGTAACAAAGTGAGACCCGATTAAGAGTCTTCACAAAGTTGCTTTCAAATTTTGTTGGACAGCTGTCACATAGCCAAGCATGTGTTTACAACCTGGATTGTCACTCCTGTAGTATCTAGAAAAGCAGCTGGATTCTACTGTTTAATATGGAGATTTTTGAAGGACTCTTGACTGATAACATTAATTTGAGTACTAATTAAAGTTTCTGAGTACAAAAACCTTCATTAGTTTGCATACACTTACTTTACTATTGCTCTTATTAATCATAGTAGTCAAACAACTTAAATTTGGGACAAAGTATGAATAAACTTACACACACACCTATGGTCTATTTACATATAAAACATATAGACAGCTATCTATTAACTATGTTTAATATTTCGATTATTGTAAATAGTTACAGTAGTGACAAATCTCCATAAATTATATCCCCATTGCTCACTGAGTTATAGAAAGCAAAGTGCTTTCAAGAGATTTTAAAGTCCTTCTCAAAGACAAAATGTCATATTCCTTTGGATTGTAAGTGCCTTGTGGTGCTGAGTAATGGTATTAACCAGTCTTTATTTATAGCCTTTCTCCGGGTTTTGTCTCATGATCCAAAGAAGTCACCGATAAAGTATTGTTTTTGTTCTACTTAGCTTTCAAACTTTACACTCTCTCTACTTTCATTATATGTGAACTGCACTTTAGGGGAGGGTTTTTGTTATAGAACCAGGTACTTGAAAACTTAATTTTCATTAACATTTGGTAACGCAGCATTTCTGAATGTTACAGTACAGTAAAACTTTGTTGATATTCCAATAAACAGTAGTTATGTCATGTTGTTCTTTTTATAGACAAAGAAATACATTTTCACCAAATCCAGGAAAAAAAAAATGGCATGGGTCCCAACTAAATAGAGGTTCTTGTTTTGATTACCTAACAAATATTCAGGACTACAATGCTCTTTGCTCTCATATTCATATCTGATCTATTAGCAAAATCTTGTTGGGCCCTCCTTTCCAGGAATCTCTTCACTTCCTCTGGGGTAACATGCGTACCTTCATATCCTACTCCACGCCACCACACACTCTTCACTGTTACATCAACAAATGACTCATCCTCCTAACCTTTCACATAGACATGCTCCATCCTTTCTCCCCATCACCTTCAAGCTTACGCTCTCACCTCTTGCAGATCTTTAGAGCTCCTTAATCAGGGAAACTTTTCTGACAGAAGCAGCACTTGCCTTCACTCTCGTTTATCTCCTCTGCTCTGCCTTGTCTTCATATCACTTTATCAATTTACTTTATGTATTTCTTTATGCTAGTGTATAAATTCCTAAGGGCAAGAGTTTTGGCCAGCTTTCTTCACTATGTTACCTTGAACACTAGGACAGTGCCTGGGTATCACGTTCAATAGGAGCTTACAGAATAATGAACAGATGATGGCTAAGTAGTGCAACTGTGCAGCACGTCAGAATCTAGTTTTATGTCACAGTTGGAAAATGTCTATTTAAAACTTAAGGAAAAACAGTAAAATTACTTAGCCTTGTGACCTCTTTTTCTTTTCTTGGTTCCAGGGATTGAACCTTGTGACTTGTATTTAGTGAGCAAGTATTTCAAATATTATCATGGCTCTTTTTTGAAAAATGTGCATATTGAGAACTAAAGTGACTGGACCTTTTACATTCCTATTTAAACTGTGAATGTGAATATTGTTATTTGAAAGAGAAAAAATAAAAACAATGATCTTAATAGATGGTTCACAAGTCTTAGCAGCACTGACTTTGTTAATCAGCAAAACTCTGGTGAGCACAAAGAGTTAATACCATTTTAAGGTGAACATGAATTACCAGAGGGATTTGAATAACTGAGCTCAGTATGAATTTCTATTTCTTTGGTGGTCAACTTGAAAGTACAATAAAGTGATGTCTGTTACATGAATAAACACACACCTAAAATTCTGGAGTGAACTTCCATGAAAACTGAGTGACTTCCACATAGTTCCTCTGCTTTGTAAATCCAGCAGAGGCCAAATTTATATCAATGCCAAAAGCAGAGTGAATCTTTTTTCAGGAAGTACCTAATCCTGCAATAAACCTGTTGAAGAGACAGGTTTAATGTTCACCACGGCTAAGTGTTTAAGAGGTCTCCATGGTATAATTTGTCACTGCAACAAGTTTCTGCTTTGCCTTAAAAGCCATGAAAATTGCTCTACAATCTCACTAGGAACTAAGCTGCTCATGTCAGAACCATAGTTTACAATGCATTTCCACTTTCACAAAACATTTTAGTTTACAGCTTGTTGAAAAAAATATATAAAATAAAGCCATAGGGTATAGCCATATGAAAATTCAAAGGGTAAACTATTTGAAAACTAACACTGCTTGAGTGTATTAGACTGAGTAAAAACAGAATCTACTGTTTAAAGATAAACGTTTAAACAAGATATACTGTTTAAACAGAAGCTTTCAGATCAAAAGGGAATTGGGGAGGTGGTCATTGAGTTTTTATTTTCAACAGTTTAAAAATTAATTATTCACATCCTGGTATCAGGGTGACTATATTAAAGTCTATAAAGCTTATTCAGAAATTCGGTAAAGCTGAACACTCCTATTTCTTTTATGTGCCAAATAAGATATGGAACACATAGGTAGGTTCACATATTTCTACAAATTCCAAAATTTTTCACTTAATATAGTATTAAGCTATCAGTAACATAAGAAGTTTAGCTCTTGAAAACAAAATTTAGAAGCAGGAGATAGTATGGCAAAGGGCAAGGCATGGCTGATGCCATGACTTAGAGCAGTGGTGGTAAACCTTTTAGAGCTTTTAATGATAACTAGTACCAGCTGCAGCATGCGTGTCATAGGTTTGCCACCACTGAGTTAGAGGAAGCAGCCCATCATGGAAAGAAATGTAGAAAATGGAAGCAACAAGTCAAAAGTTTTATTAGCTATTATACAAAATACAATTCCATGTACTGTACAACTTAACTTTAAGCCAGCTATAATTATGATTGCGGGAATACAGGAAAAGGGAGGAAGTGATATGTGAAATAGGACAGCCCAATACTTGTGTTTCACCCTGGACAGATGTTTGATCATACTGGCTGCTCCTCCAACCACCTTGAAAGTCAGGAAAAGTACAGTGCAGAACTTAAGTCTGACTTGACCCAGCTTTAGCATTTGATAAATACAAAGCTCACATTTCCTCTGTGGGCACAGGTAGGCTAATACTGTCAGAGCCAGCAGACTGAAACAAGGACCTTAAAGCTGGAGGCAGAGACTTGGATACCACCACGTAGATTACAGACAGTGATGCCTGCTGCTCACTTCCCCACACAGGTAGGGGAAGGGATGGTAGGAAAGTCAGAGAGATGCCAGTAAAACTCGCTTGCCCCTTAGCACACAGGATATTTTATTTCTAAAATGGATTGAGGTCAGACAGATACCACAAGGCATGCTGAATATCTGAATGTGGATGGTTTGCAACGTGTGCTCTGGGCACTGGAGTCACTAATATGTATGAAAGTCTATGGGACAATTTCTCTATATAATACATTACAACATTTGAAAAACTCATTGTCTTAAGGCACAGAAAGATGAATACAGAGCTTTTCAATTATCTTTTTTTCTTCTAAAATACTGTTACCTTCAAACAGATTGAGTTGTTTTCATTTTGATTAAGATGTTGAGACTATGCAAGGATTTTAACCAGCTCAGTCTCACTGGGTAATGGAACAGTGGGCAGAAGACTTTATAAACCTTGAAAATACATAGGTTAAAGAAATAGTCCCTGAGCACTCAATGTATGAAGATATCTTCAACAATTGACTTGCCTGTTTAACACAGTCTAGTGGCATTCAGTTTAAGACTGACGTCTTTTTTCTTTAAGCCAACATCTTCTGTCAGTAAGTACACAAATCACAGTATTGTTTTAAAATAAAATTTCCTGTCTCACTTATATCTTGGGAAATACAACAGCTTTTTCATATTCAGTCAAATAAGAAACCAAAGTCATTTTAATACAATAGGTGGAAACTTAACTATCCATCTGAATGACTCTAACATGGTTATCTGCCACCTTTGAAGACACAAATCTACACAGAAATGATACAATAAAAGAATAAGCTTAGATGTTTCCCAGCTTCTTCGGGGTACAGAGAGGAATACAGTGGGGCATAAAGAACTACGATTTTTCTTTCACTTTGTGTTTTAGAACAAGTGTTTCTGTATAGTGCCTATAGCACTTTCTACCAGTGCTAATAAGGTGTGTACGAAAGCTTGTTACAGTGGCACAATCCTTCAAATTTTCCATAAAAGGCTAATAAATGATAATGTTAAAAACAAAATGACTCTATAGCAATGGGTATGCAAGTTTGTTGGGGCTGAGAAGGACAGGAAGGGATAAAGTTATGGGTCTAAGCAGTGCCAAGCCATAGAAGGTGCTCAGTGAGTATTTGTTAACCAAACAAATGATCCTTCATTTCAGGAAAGTACAGACTAAATTAGTCTGAAGTTTCATAGTCTACTTAACTCTAACAAAGTTAGGTTTTGTCCTTTCTGCTAGTATTTTTGTCTTATTCCTGGCTCTGATCAGTAAGATCTTATACCCTGGAAATGGTTTCAGTGTTTGAGCCATTAGAAAGTGGGGATTTCTTGAGCTCTTGAAAATCAGCTCTTGGCTGATTTGTGGAATCTTAACTGCCAGATTCTTTCAAAGAGAATTAGATTAACTCTCTGGCATACCAGCCAGGAGCATCTCTTGGCCATGCTCTCACCTTCTGCTCCTTGCCAAAGATCTATGGTCATCCTCTCAATATTCTATTCCTGAGAGGCTACTTTTCAAATTTTTAGAACACTGCTATAGTAAAATAAAATGCAATTCTTTAAACTAGAAAGAATTAAAGAGTCTTCTGTAAAACATTAACATGCTTGAAAACCACATTTCTTATTTTCAAGGACACAGGGTTAATATCCATCTTTTCATTGATTTATTCAATAAAATTTATTGGGCTCCTATGCTGTGGGAAGCACTGTTCTTGACAGTGGGCTATGGCAGTCAAAAAAGACAGCAGCTCACAATGGCAACATTTTGATGGGAAGAACCAACCAAACGGACAGACAAAGGAACAAGTACTTTTAAGACTGAAGATTGTGCTGAAGAAAAGTAAACAGGGTGAGGTGGAGGGGACATGGGGATAGGCTGGCAGTCAGCTATGTTCAGTTAGGTAACTAGAAAGGTCAACCTATAGAGAATGGATCTGGCCTCAAAGTAAACTGTTGAGAAAGATCTTAGCTTATAGCCTTTGCTAGGAAATAGAGGCAAAAATATGAAAGAACATAAATAATCTTTTTATATGCTTTAGGTTTCACTAAAAATTAAGTGCTATTGCTGAGAGCCACATGGATTTCTAATTGGGTACAATAAGTCATATTGAGAAATATTTATTACATGTAATTTGGTAGAATGCCCCAGATGGTATCCGGGTATTTGCATAGAGCTTTTATTTCAAATTAGTAATCATTAATTAAGATTTAAATTATTCAGAATAAGCTGGGTTGGAAAAAGTAAATAAATGGTCACATCAGTATTAATCCTGTATAAAACTTTCAAACAGACAAAGCTTGGCTCTGAGGCTGCTCTTCTCTCCTAAAATTCTCATTTTATCATATTAACCACAAACATACCCAGTGTCTTCATATTCTATAGTTTAGCAATTCTGAATTTAACCAAGTAATTGAAAAAAATCTGCCCTAAGAATAACCTAAGGAACTCTCCTTTTAAATCTAAAAACAATTTCTCTAGATGATCTGTTTTAAACCTAATAAAGCATCTATTACAAAATTCTTGAGACCAATATAAGAATTCAACAAAATTTCTTGTGGCTAATAACACCTTCGCTCAGTTGCAGAGGCAAGCTAAGAAGATAATATGTGAAATGGAGCGATTCTGAAGTCTTGCATTTTCTGATTTGTGTTATAGTATAATACAATGAAAGAATTGCTTTTGACCCTGTCAAGTGAAATCTCAAGGACAAAGATTTTATATTTTCTTTTCCTGAAAAATTGATGTAAGATTCAATTCACTTCAAAGTGTTCAAGTGCTTCGGCAACTAAGGAAAAAAAGATTTATTTCTTTATACAGATGGTATGTAATTAAGTTCTATTTTGACAAAAGAACTGATCAAAAGGTGATGACCATTCTGAATGTTCCTAAGGGCAAATTACCTGAAATGCTTTTAGAAAGAACTCTCAAGTACGTTTCATCTCTGTAACTCAACATTTTGTGTTTCCATAGTAAATTCTCATAATTGCTCTAAAAAAGAAGAAATATAAACCTGATATTTGTATAGTTATACACTTCTTATGTTTCTGTATGTTTTGATCCTGCCACCTGCCGCCCTGTGTTATAGTTTCTGGATGGGATCTACAGCAGCAGATGGTGTCAGTGCCTTTACATATTCCTTCAACAATCATTCTTTCAGCTTCCTGTGGTAAGTACCTATGTCTTTGCTGAGAATGTTCTCTGGCTCCAAACCATGTCTGGATTGCACATGGCATTGGGCAGCAAATATTTGGAATTAACTGTCAAACACTAGCCCTTGGTCAATAACAGAAAGGTGATGGTTAATAAATAACCCAGTTTCTTTTTCCCTTGGGGTGGGGGAGCAACTTAGACACATACTCTCTGTCATCTTCCAGAAACCTTCCAGTGGGGCTGAGCCCAAGTTGCCTACAGTACTAGGAAGGTTATTAGTGTGCCTTCTGAATGGCTCTTCCCCACTGCCTTCTTTTCTAATTCCACTACTTTAACAGTTTTCTAAATCTGATCCCTTTATAGAGTTTTCTCTCCTAACAGAGACAACCTTCTAATTATACCACATGCATTCAAGTCTTTGTTTCAGAGAACACTGAAAATTACAGTGAAAAAACTGTATCTTAAATATGCAATGCATTTTCACATAATATGTTGCAGTGATGATAAAGAAAACATGTAACATTTATTGAATGTATCCTGTATGTGGTGCATTTTTGCCAAATTTTATATCCAATATAGCCTTATGATATAGATTTTATTAAACCACAGATTTTACTTTTAGTTCACTACTAAAGCGCAGGTCCAAGAAAATTACTTGAACAAATCAGGTACTCACTATGATAAATAATTTCAGTTTTACAGATAATATAATAGTGGCTTCAAAGATACATAGCCTGCAGATGGTTCTGGAGTTCTGAGTAGCAGGTCTGACTTGAATTAAAACTCTTAGCCCACCCAAGACTAGATAATGATCTACATGGGGAAAAGGTGCAAGGAATTCACATAACAAATATTAGTTGCTCTAGGTTTACACAGACAGTAAGTCATTTATAAGGTTACTAACATATTTGTCACACACACACACACACACACACACACACACACACACACACCAATCTGTATTGCTTGCCCCTTCATTTACTGACTGTACCAGCTATAAACCTTTTGGCTATCTGCATGCTTTCCTACTCTTTTTGCTTGCATCTCCTGAATAGTTAAAATATGTGCCTGCCCTTGTACACAGTGAGAAGATTCCCAGTGTTTAATCTGATGGTTAATTTGGTGTGTGTCATGATGTCTTACAAATCTCTTAGTGGTCCAATAGCTGGTTCTGAGTCAACAGTTAGGAGGGCAGAATAATTAGCTTGCCACAAAGAAGTAAATTTCTTTTCTTTTATATTAAAAAAGGTAATAAGGAAGAAGAAAGGTAGAGGAACTAGTAGTGAAAATATTTATTTTCTGATGCAAAGTAAGTTAGGAAAACGTAGCAGTTCAATTTTTTTCCAATTAGTAATTTACATTTTGAGCTATGTGAATCTGATTTCTCCAGTTAATAATTTCCTCAGCCTATCAAATGAAAACCTACTTATTTTTTTAAATTTTTGACTTGAATTTTGTTTAAAAACAAAACAATAAAACTACTGATTAAATATTTAAGTAAAACAAAGCAATAAAGCATGTTTCTAAAAGCAGTAAGTGAAAATTGCATAGGCAAATTAGCAATTTAATAAAAAACATCATGCTAAAAAGAGTATCTACACAGGTTTCAGTGTCATTAAAATGAGCTCCCAAAGTCCTATGAGTTGTAATAAAAACATTAAATATAAAATAAATTCTAAATCAATTTCTACTATATATGTAAAATGCTAAAGGTTAATCTATTTTGGTGACCTAGACATGACAAAGTGATATATTATAAATAATAAATGGCCTCTAATAATGAGAACTGTAACCACATTACAAAGTAGTAATATTATATAATGGCTCAGAGCCACATTGAATACTATGGTGCAGGCAATTAATTATGTGAGGAAAAATGTAATGTTGCTACAACTCGAATTATTTTACTCATGAAGTGGATTTTGTGGAGAAGCAGTCCAAGTACTTCAGACTCTTCAAAGAGCTAAAGCCTTTTCTTCTTGAGCAGCCCATTTGACCAAAAGCTAGAAACAATCACTTTCTTTCATACAAAGGATTATGAACTAAATGCAAAAACCAAAACATGGAAAATAATTTTTGTAACTATAATAAGCTCTCATAGACCTTTAACTATGAACACATAATGATCCTTTGGTAAAAAGTTGATGTAAGAGAGTATATTACCTATCATAAGTTGTATTTTTCACTAACGTAGTGATTTTCTTTAGAAAGGGTTCCTGAATTTTAAACCAGAATTTTTACAAAGAGAAAAACACACTTTCTCTTTTATTTATGAAGATGACTTGCTATCCAAATAATCAACCCTTATTCTTGTCATATGTGACTGGTGTTTTACATTTATTCCAAGAAGTTAAAAGTGAAAAAATAAAGGAGGTTGCTCATGGTTTTTTAAAATACCATGTTAGTAATTACTCTTTTAATTTCATCTAGTCCTTTGATCTAATTTGGCATTTAGATACTCGGTATCCAAATACTTTAAAGATAGCAAATGATATTAAATTAAGTTTCTCATTATTATAGCATTTTTAAAAATGTGAAGTCTACTGAAGGAAAAAAAGGCGTTTGGGTAGTTCCTCTAAGCCTTAACCAAAGAAAATGTCTATAACAATATGGAAAAATATGACTTTGAACACCCATGTAGGAAATGTGAGTTTATGTTAAAATCTGGTACACAGAAGCAGAATATAGAAATACAAAGAGAAAATAGCAGGATTACTCAAGCTTTAAGGAAAAGATTTTTCATTAAGATTAAAGAGGCAGTAAAACAAAAAACAAAAACTGACCAGGTTTTCAGGGAAATAAATGTACAATAGTAACCCATCACACCATTAGTTGTGAAATATTTATTATTTAAATTTGGCTCTTGGATGCATTCCAAGAGACAACAAAGTACTTCAATTTTTTTAAGAAGTCAGTAAAGATGACTCTCCTAATTCCACTCAAATACTTACCAGAAAATCCTTTTGAAGAGACAATATTACATTTTGAAATAATATAACATTTGTATTTGAATACAGAAATTCAACGACTCATATTACTTCTAACTGATCTTACATGTTCAAATTTGAGCTGTTTACTTCTGAATAGTTTCAAAATGTTATTTTATGGAGAAGACAGAGTTTGAAGAGAAAGATTAACATTTTTAACATAATTAATACCTACTATATTATTACTATAAGTAGAGCAAAAGTCATGTATCCCAACTTTCGGGGTGTAGTTCTTTCACCTTTATGCAGCTGTTAGGCCTGCTTATAATTACACGGTGATCATATGGTCATCACTGTAAGTGCACACAGCCATTTGTAGAAAATGGGTTTTTGAACATAAGTTATGTTTTTCAAAATTACAACTATGCAAGTACAGTCTCTTGCTAGAGCAGATTTTTAAGAAATATATAAACACCTGAGAAAAAGAAAACAATCTTCTCATTCAGGAGTGAATAGTCTAAGGCACCCATCTCATCCACTGCAATTTTACCATTTATCTTTCTTTACATAGTTCGCTAGAGAGGAAATAAACAAGGCAACGAAAAGTGAAATCTCTCTCTACCTGAAAGGAATTTGCCATGCGTTGGTGAGAAGAAACTCACTGTTGATTTTGAAAATGGTGAAGACTAAACAGATGCAATAGGAAAAGTCTTAGAGAAAAGCTCATTTCTAAATGCCCTTTTTTGAGGGTACAGTGGAGGGTATGGAGCCAGTACTTTTGAAAGCATAAATCTAATTACTCCGTGATTTCCTATTTTTCTTGATGCTTCTTTTCCTACTCTAGTCTCATTATTTAAAATGAATCACATTTTTTGGTAGTATTTGGGTTGTAAATTTAAAAAACATCCTTCCACGTAGGTTGTCAGCAGGTCAAAATGATGCTAAGACTGGTTAAACAAAATCCCTTGAGGTGAAGAGAGATTGGACAAGACTTCAACTGATTGAATAAGAAAGTGGCCACCTGGTAGCTTTAACCAGCTCTTATTCATTAATTGGAGGCCCCAATAATCTCCATAACCTAATGGGAGACACCCCAACTAAAGTTCATGTGGCTAAGACAATTCATTGTTGCTGATTTTATGGTATATTCATGCCTTAAAATATAAAATTGAAATTGTTTATGAAGATAATTTTTTTTCAGATCCAATCATTTGCCTTTTTCTTATGCTCCAGCCAAGACATTCAAGTCAAACCAACATGAGGTCATCAGTCAAATAATATTTAAACAAAAATTTATGTAATGTATAAGTTATACTTAGAGATGCTTAAATATTGAGCAGTCCAAACATTGTCACAAATTTTTCAAATGTTAAAACACCCATGATTAACAGAAAATAATAGTTCCACTTAATATTCTATGTTAAGATTACTGAATTTACTACACTGGATTGTTGTCAATCTTTTCTTCTGGATGTTCAGCAACTAAAAGCAAGAGAGAATTATAAATTCCTTTTAGATTTCTTTTACTGAGATCCACCAGATCTTTTCAAGAAAAAGGTTATATGATGCATATTGGGGCCATAATTAACTAAACAGGCCTTAAATAACACTGTTCAACTCTCTCCTAAATAAAAAAAAGTAAAATTAATAAAACAGGCCATCCTCCAAAATCAGATGACAGTAGACATTCTAACAGCACAGAAGGTACTTATAGAACTGTAAAATCTAACTATGTGTATGACAAATGAATGGTATGTCAGTCTCTAAAATTCCCTGAACCTTAACCTTATCCTCCTTATGGGAAGCCATTACTAAAATTATACTCATAAATATCCCTTTGATTCTATTATTTGGCTCCTGAATGCTTACTTGATTCTTTGCATTTGTCTCTTTTAGACTTAAAGCTATATACATACCCATGATAAAAACGCCTATTTACTGAGGGCTACTAGTTAAAAGCTCTGCAGAGTACCTCTGACTGCTGTTCAACAACTTCAACCCCTTTTAGCCTGAAAAAGCCAGATCAGTCACTACTTGTTATCTCTCACGGCAGTTTGGATTATTTCTTCAGAGAAAAAAATGCTACAGAAAGCTAAGTCAGTTAAAAATATTATAGGCAGTTAGACAAGGCTAGGGCCTCAACACAGCCAATACAGAGGACCAGATGTCTTGTGACCATGGAGGAGACAGATACTCACTGCTGTGGGCTAGATCCCAAAACAAAAGGCTAAACTTGGTCTTCAAACCCCACAGGGAAACTGTCTTAATATGGCTTTTCATGTTTCCAACAGAGATAAAAATCAAAAGAAAAATAACTATCTGGGCAAGAGAATGCCCCCTCTGCAATCTCAAGAGCCACTGGAAGAGTGACTGTCCTAGCTGCCAGACAGCGGGTAAGTCATCCTCTAAAGCCTTACCCTAACAGGAGATCTCATCACCACTGCATTCATCTCTGGCTGATCTACTTGGACTTGCTGCTCAAGATTGATGGGGCTCGGGGTCCACAGCCCCGCATTAAGGTATCCTTCTCTGAGCCCCAAGTCTCACTGGAGGTCTGAGGTAAGACATTCTCTGTACTTGTAGACATGGAGGCCATATATAGTGTTCTTCCTGAGTTTTCAGGTCATTGCATTAAGTCCTCAGTCTCTGCAGTGGTGTTGACAGTCATAGCCCCTACAGACAGGGCCTATTCCATGCAGGTTCTAGACTCTCTTCTTTATCCATAGCTTTGTAATAATTCCAACATGTCCCCCACTCCTTTTAGGTAGATATCTTCAAAAGCTTAACTTCTCCTTCACCTTCTGCTTCCCCACAGCTCTAGTCCTCCAAACACTCTCACAACGTACTGTAAAGTCAACCCCTCCTCTTCCTTCTTCTCTGGTCAATCCCATAGTTTGAGATACATCCAAGCCTACCCATGTTACCCATGCCACCCATGCCATGCCTATTTTAATTTGTCTCAGGGATCCTTCAGTTTTTGTGTTCCCCAATATCCTAAGTGCTCAAACATTTACAGGGACTTAAACCCATAATCAAGTATCTTTCAGACAATGGTTTTCTTAAACCTATCCATTCACCCTACAATACTCTCATTCTCCGTATTCAAGCCTAATGGGTCCTATTCTCTGGTATAAGACCTTAGGATAAGCAGTGATGCTGTTACCCCAATTCACTCAATGGTGCCAAACCCTTGTACTATGTTCCCTCATATTCTTCCCTCCACCACTCACTTCATAGTCCTAGACCTTAAATATGCCTTTTGTATCATCCCCCCTACACACTGATTGTCAGGATTCCTTTGGGCTTATGTAGACTGACCCAGACAGTCTCGGGTCTCAACAACTTACACCTGTCATCTCTACATTAGAACCTCTCCTCAGAGACACATATCACCCCTTTCCTTCCTACTCATCAATTTCATAGACACACCCCTGGTCAGAACTGACAAGTAGATTTTATACACATGCCCCACCACAAAACTCTCAAATATTTTCTCACTTTTGTTTGTACTTTTTCAGGATATGTAAAAGCCTTTCCCATAACCAGGGAGACTGCTGATATAGTATTAAAATCCCATTATAAAAAATCATTCCAAGGTTTGGTCTACCTCAGAATATCCCTTCAGATAACGGTCCAGCCTTTATTTCTCAGATCTCTCAACTGGACTACAACTAAAATGGAGTGACCCCTACCTGGTCTTCCTTGGAACTTCAATAGCAGTCAAAGTCACTGGACTGCCATCCTGTTCCACATCACTCAAGCTAAGCAGTGACCTCCTAACTCTGAATCATCTCAGCTTCTATCTCCTGTATCCATCTCACCAAGGCCCCACTGTCACAATTTCAGGCTACGTTATGTTTAGTATTTGGTTCCTGATCCCTTACATTCTATTAGTTAATTTTTCACTATAACTATCTTAGTTTTCTCCACCCTCAGCTGTTTAGTTAAACATGAGACTCCTGTAGGTCTAAAATCTCGTATCACTTACAGTGACACAGCCACGGCCTTCCCCACTCCTACTCTATAATTTTCCAAACATGATTCTTCTGTCAGGCCTTATATTTCTCATGCTTATTCTTTCCAGCTCAACTCCTAGAGCAAAGACAAGTCCTACATACAGTTTCAGATGGGGAAATAATTACCTCTCATGACTTCACCCCTCCCAACCCCACACTTATTTTTCAGATTCTACCTCACTATGGCACTGATGGAACAGCACATTAGGATCAAGAGCACCTTTCCTTCTACCTCTCCTGGGTCCTTTAATTATGCCAGTGGTCTGCCTCCTCATAGCACCTTGTCTCTTTGTTTTGTTTCTCCAATCTAGCATGTGAATGTTCACCAATGACAAAGCTGTCCTGGCTAAACCACCTGGCACCAGCTTCTACATGGTCAACCTTCCTAAACCCCAATATGGAGCCTCTTTCAGCAGGAAGTAGTAAGAGAGACTTCACCCTTTCCCTAACAATACAAAGACAGGAATGAAAGGTTCTTGCCCTAGTATAAATTACTGTACAGTTACGGTGGTGGTCTAACATGGTGGAAGACTAAAGTGGGAATGCTTACCACTTCCTGCTTTTTCTTTAGCCCTAACTGTAACTCCCCTTCCTGTTTGCATGCATAGAGAATTCCTATCGGTTCCTCACAAGTCATCAATATCTGCCCCATGGCACCACTTCAATCAGAGATCATATAACTTTCTGCCTCTCTGCATCTGGTCAAAGGAGACGGCCCAGCTGCCATGGGTTCTGTGCTCCTTTCCACATCCTCAACTCAATAAACCTGTTCATTTTGTACTTTTGCTCTCTATTGTGCCAGAATACTCTAACATTAAGTCTGATAAATCATTCTAAATGTTCCAAAATTACTTTTACTACTATTTAATGGGAAAACATATTAGATTATAAAAGCAATGTTTATCTATGACAGGCTGTATATGGTGTGCTATAGTACAAATGACAATATTTTAAGTAGATATGTACATAAAATGTATCTGATAAAGTTTCTCAAAGTGTCAACAGATTTTCTGAATTTTACTCTCAATCTGAAATGTTGATTTCTTGAAAATATGAATAATATAAAGGCAAAAAGTGGAATCAGTTATCTGTGGAACACAATGGTTCCAAGAAAAAAACTTGTTGATGTGACTTTAGGAACCCATGATGTTTACAGATTTCTATGGGAAGAAGATGACTTGCCCACATGCACACACAGAGGCAAATGGTTCTGTGAAGATGACCTTTGCAGACAGAGTGTAAGGGAGAGGGATGATGGCAGATAGAAGTTACAAAAATCTCTATTTTCCATTTCCCTACATTTCCATAGCCATAACATCTAGGATTATTTATTCCCCATAAAACAACATTCAACAACCCCATATAAAAAACAGCTATTTCTTTTGCTTTTTTCCTTATCCCCCTGTACCACAGCAAACAATTCTAAAATGGCCCTCTTTAGAGGTCCATCCTTTCTATGAATAGTAGCTTGAGTAAAACTGTAAGAAAGTATTTCTGATTACACTTCTTAGCATAACACCCTTCAACAGCTTCCCACAGCATTCAGAATAAAAGCCAACTACTTTAAAGATAACAACATGTAATGTATTAACTATTGTTATTCTCCTATTATTTTGTTATGAAATTTTGTTTTACTTTTTTACCATTAAAAAAAAGCCAAGGGCATTACTATGGCCTGTATAAGACATGTCCCAGTCTAAATACCCAAATCCTTACCATTTTGACTGCATCAGCCTTCCATCAATTTCTTCATTTCACCAAATTCTCTCCCTTTGCAAGGACTTTGTGGCTGTTGTTCCTGCAATATCTTTACCCAGATCTTGTAGGCTGTCTTCTCATCTTTGAGTTGTGGACTTAGATGATTCCTTCTATTAGAAGTCTCTGATAATTCTACAAAATTTAGATCCTGAACCTCTTCCTTTTGTCACAGAGTTTTGTACATTCCCTTAAACTTGAAAATTCCACTAATACTTGATTTGTTCACACTTTATGGATTATTCCTTCAAATAATATGCAGATCTCAAGTGGTAAGCAGTGTTATGCATTTATTTTAAATAGTAACCTCAATGACCAGTGTCTAATTCTCAAAAAGAAACATGATACATAGTGGATACAGCAGCACCTTGAACATATTTTACATTTTACTTCACATGTTATCTATTTACTTGAAATTTTTATATAGAATTATGACCTATGATACAGATTGTTGCTGTATGCAAATCTATGAACATGACTGATGTACCATTTTATTAATAAATACAGTGATCCCTTTAATAATAAATACTGGAAAGTTACATTTAAGTTTTGAAAAAGTTTTATTTACATTAACTTGTCAATATTCCCTATCTTGACACTTTCTACTGATTATTCAAGAATATTCTGGAATTTAACTCTACTTAACATTTTACAGTGCCGAGTAGAAAGCACATAAGAACAATTTTCCTTGCGGTTATATATATAATCCTTATTGGCAATGAGAATTACTACTTTTGATTGAGCAAAAGAGCAAAGCCAAATGATGGCTATGTCTGAGATTCTACCAGTTTTTCAGCTGAACAGGTTATCTGAACTACTGGTTGTAGTGCTGGTCTCCAATAGAGCTATTTAATGCTATTATAGCCATAAAATACCAAAAATGTCAAGATCTTGTTACTAGTTTTTGTTGTTCATGTTAAATAATTCTTTTCTCATTGAGTAACTTATATAAACAAGTCTATAGTTTAGATCTACTTCCTACTTTTTGCAAACAAAACTTCATTCTGACATTTCTAGTTCAAAACTGAATCTCTAGTATAATCTATTTATTTTGTTTAAATTTAAAGGCACCTAAGGCATAGAAATCTGTAAATGAGGACAGGCCACATATTCACACTCATGGGAAACATAAATTTACATTATTTATTGATGTTAATTCTATTATAACTATCATTCAAAGTTGCATTTTTGGCTTTCTTTTTGATATACAAATGTTTTTCCAATTAATGAGCCTCAAAATCACTGACTTACTTATTAGAAGTGCAGATTCTTGTAGCTTACCTGTAGATTATGATTCATTAGGTCTCGGATGGAGTTTAGGAATTTCCATTATTAATATTCACAGATCATTAGGATGCTGGCGGAAAGAAACACTCTCTACAAGACCTCAGTCTAGGCTTCCCGTAGGCAGAAGGATTTTATCTAACTTTTTAAAAGTTTCCTTTAGTACTTTGCATATTATGTGATATGCTGATAGTGTAGATAAGTCTTCTTTTCTTCAGCATACAGTGAAAAGATCTTTTAAGAATTGAAGGCAATCTTTAAAAAATTTGAATTGAAAATAATTTACTTCAAAGTAAAAGTTATGTGGTAAAATAAATTTAAAGAGAAACTGGTGAGAGTAACAGGAGAAAAAAACCATAAACTATCTAAAACAGTGTTTAGTATCTAAACATTACTTCCAAGAGTAAAAAAATCTATCACTGCCAAAAGCAATGTGGCTGCTAAGGGACATATAAGATATCTAGTTCAATTTTGACTGTAGATATAAAGTAGGAAATCTAGGAACTGAATATAGGTGATAGTTATTACAAAAATGCAAAAAAAAAAAAAAAAAAGAAGATACGGCGGTTTAACAAGCTACAATAGAATGGTAATCAGAAGACAGGAAGAAACAGCACTTAAAAAAAAAGAAGATTTAGTATCAGAAGATTACAAATTTGAGGTCTAGTTTTGGCCAAGCCTCTGTTTCAATCTCACTTTTTATTACTTAACATATGAGACAGCATGAAATTTACAGGCTTATACTGAGAACATGCTACAATCTGTTAAAGTGCCTTGTAACAATGGCTTGCCATTATTATTTGTCTTTGATTCTATAAATTTTCATCTGGAGTTTGTATTGCTTTTTTAGTAATGTTAAAAACAAAAAATCTGTGATTTATTTCAGAATGTATTTTCCCTGTTTGATTTTCATTATTACATTTTCATAACAATCTAAAAAGAAAAAAGATGAAGATTAGGTGAGAGAAGGAAAGTTTATGAACTTATGCTCTTAACGGTTAGCTTCGTAGTATATAATAAACAAATTCCTAAAGATAACAATTTTGGCTCTTCACCACTGCAAGAGACCATAACAACCTTATTTGTCTTTTGATGTCACAGGTGCTACACTGGGAGATCTGAAAAACTGTGTCTTTTATGTACCTGAAATATTACTCTTTATATTTGATTAAGATTTGTTTACTTCTTTCACTTTCCAGAACAAATCTAGATCTGAGGAAGAGAACTGTTTTCACTGTAAAATAGTATATGTCTAAATGTGAAGTTTGAATAGAAATGCTACCTCAAAAATGATGTATTTAACTACATATTCTGTACTGCAGATTTCAAAGAGAACCATTCTAGCTAAAAACCATTTTTGATTCTTATTCAATACATTAAATTATTTTCTTGATTTTAAAATAACATAGCAAAACAAGAGGACATGCTACTGTGATCAAAATTACAGCACTAAAATTATTGAAAACTTCACTAAAGCCTAGAATCTTTTCTGGAGTAGTATAACCACCAAGGCTTTTTTTTTTTTTAAACTATGAGCACAATCTTAATTTTAAAGTTTGTTTTTAATCCTTATTTTATTTTCTTATTTCACTTTTTTCTAGTTCTTTCACAAAGCATTCTGGCTTAGCAGACTGGCTCTGGTTATGCAATCTTTGCTGAGAAGGTAAAGAGTAAATCCAAGCAATTGCTAGGGTGTCTTTCAGACACTCCCTTGACCACAAGAGGCCTAAGAGGTGAGATTTTTTTATTACTTATGATGTTCCTTGGAAATGTGTAACTTACTTTGAACTACTTTCCTATTTACACAAACTGTGTCATATACAGTAATATATTGTGTAATGTATACAAAATGTTAAAAATGCAGATGTCAAAATGTTGGTCCAAAATACAGTATTCTTAGGGGCTGGAGATTTAGCTCAGCGGCATAAGCACCTGCCTTGCAAGCAAGCGGTCGTGAGTTTGAACCCTGGTACCGATAAAAAAGAAAAAGACAAAAAACAAAAAAACAAAATACAGTATCCTTAAATTTGAGTTGAAATCAGTGTTCTGTTAACATGAGCTGTATTTCAGGTAGACTGTGAAATGAGATTATTCTAAGGTTATTGTTCCCACTGTCTAAAGAAAGGGATGGTAAAGAAGATGGATATGATGCCTTGTTTTGGTTTCCTTTACACATAAAAGGTGCTATAAAAAGTGGTATTTTTACATATTAAATATCTATTTCTTTACTGATGATGTGAAGTTTGCCTAGATCACATCACTGTTTTTTATGTGTGAATAGTAGCTTTCGAGAATAAAGATTTCTTAGGAAATGGTTTGAAAGTAACTGGCCTTTTTACATTGGCAAGACCCTGTAACACAGGTAAATAAATTTGATTTTTGCCTTAACTTTTCTAGAATAATAAAAAAGGCGTTTATGTATATGGTGTGTGCTTCATCTCAAAATACTTTAACTTTTTTAAAAAAGAAAGTGGCATCAGTGATTAACAGAAGAAAATTTACAGTAATTGGCAAGAATTTTTAAGAAAGGTGAGCATACTTTCACAGTTTGCCTTGAAAACATTTAATATCCAGCAATAAAGTAAATTGGCTCATCAAATAGAATTATGTCATTTTTTTCTTTGACAGTTTTGTAAGATGTAAACATATAAGCTCACATACAGGGCCATTTGCATTTACTAAGCCATAAAGGAATGTTATGCAGTATATCTGAATATAAATGCTAGCACCAGTTTGTCCAGTAGGTTCACAAGATCTCTTTCTACAAATCAGATAGAACAGGGAAATAATGAGAGAGTAAGTTAAGACTATATAGCAACCTGAGAGGGTTTTGTGGGGAGACAGGGGATTGCATGCCATCTGCTAATCAATTAAGCTGTTTGCAAACTCAAGAAATCCTAGAAAATGTGAGTGAGACTCTAGAGTCAAATACACAGAAAAACTTAACTGAAAATTCGCAACTCATAACAGTTATATTTTCAACATCTATATATTAATAATACTGTAGTTTATATGGCCACTTTGTTGTATGCCATCTGCTTCAAAGAAATATCATTTATTTATGTTATTACTGTGACTATAGTAACCATTTTATATCGCGTTGATAATTTCTTTTTAGTCTGTATTCAATTGCAATACTGGATGAGACTGGAAGTGAACTTGATTTTCAGACAGTATTTAGTAATCTCTCACTAAGGCACTACATTTCTTTAATGTTTATAGAACTATTTCACACTCTTAAATATTTAAAATTCTTAATAGTCATAAAAAGTCAGAGAATCAATTTTCTCCTTAGTATTATTTGTTTTCTGCAGTAAGACGATTCAACTTGTGGTTGAATGAGGTCAAAGAAGCTTGTCAGTTAATTCAATATTTATTTCTTCTAAAATTACCCCTAAAGGCTGAGAACCCTCTTAAGTTTGCTATTTTTCTTTTGCCTTTTAGCTAACTTTTCCTTTTCCTCTTTTGTCACCTTTTACTTTGGCAGATCTAACAAGTATTCCTTTGTCCTACTTTTCTTGAATTCAAAACTACTGATGACGCTACCTTGGAAGAATGACTGATGTTTTACACAAAAGCCCCTATGTAGGTGAAGACTGAAGATGTGCTAAGCAGCCCATTATTTTCATAGTGCAGTGATCTGCTTGTGAAATTTTCTGAAAAGATTTTCAAGGGCAGAGACATCAGAATCTCCATTCCTGTTTTATGTTGACTTTTGACCTAACATCAGTAAATCCCATGTGTAAATATGCGGCTAGATAGTAAGACCACTTTGCTAAATATTTGTGATGGTAAACTCTTCTGGTTATAAATTACAACACAAACAAGATAAACACCTTTTATTTTTGCACTTACTGTGTATTAGCTGAAGCAGTCTAAGAAGAGTTTAGTAATATAAAATAAACTAAAAATTAAATTAAACAATTCATCACTAAAAGTAAGTATGGATATAAAAATGGATGAGAAAAAATGAAAATATTTCTTAAATTTAAAAAAAGCCAAGAACATATTTGTGTAATGAGAAACTCCTACAAATACCTACTCTCATACATAATCATAAAAGGTGGTGAATTAGTGACAAAAAATTATGCAATATATGTGAACCACCCAATAGTCAACTAAGTATTCTAATCTTATCCAACCTACTGTGTGTGGTAAATCTCTGAGAGTGGAATAAAAGATTCTGGAGCCAGTGTTAGACTGTGATTTTTTAGTCCTCTGGGAAACTACACTTAACAAAACTGAATATCATTAAAAGCCCGTGAGACTCATTCAAGGGCTGCTGCTATAGGCTATTGCGGGAGCTTCTACAATGCACACACATAAAGACAGGCCACGATTATAAGTCCTTTTGTAGAGTAAGACCAGTGGTTGAATGTTAATAAGTCTGCTTTGACCTCCAACAGCACTTACTGTCTGTCCCTTTTAATCATGAGATGGACTTTTGTCAACATAAAATTAACACTGTAAGCTCCTTGAAGGTAGAAGTTGTACTTTATTTCTATTTGTATGTTTTTGGCAAGTACTAGGTGTGCAATAATTACACACAGAATTGAATTACAGCATGAGATCACGCAGTTGCCCCCATCAGCGGAACCTACACACCTCTCACTGGCAACATTGAGATTACAAGGGTCAGTGGCAGCACTCTGCTTAGTGGTGTGCTGACTGACAGAGTAGAAAATCAAATCAAGAAGGCCAGTGTGACCTCTGAGTCCACAGACAGTGTGTGCACACATTGTAGCAACAAGGTCAAGATCAAAGTGGTGAATGTCTAAACCTCTAGTACATGGCTAGAGACCTGAACTGGTCACATCTGATTATATGCACAATTTCATCAGCATCACATAAAATACTGTACATAATTGTAAACAATAAGAGAGCAGCAACAAAATCCAAGAATGCAGCAAATTTACCAGAAGAAGTACACTTGACAATTCTTGTGGATTATGCAAGCCTGCCGATTAAGACAAAACAACTGCTTTATGGTGACCTGAAATGAGATTAACGTAAGCTGGATGAGTGTTATAAATGCTTTAAAGAACCCAGTGAAGTACCATTGAAAATGATATAGGAAAGCTACTAAATTAAAAAAAAAAAAACAATTCAGGGAAAACACAGACGCTGAGATCAATCTGCTTATCAGTAATCAAGAAACCACACAGCTCACACTGAGAAAAACTATGTGGGAAAACATGACTCTAGGCATCGAAGTCATTAGTTATTATGTATCTAGAATGAAAAGGGCTATTAGTCACTTGTCTTTTAGCCATATCAATCTTAACAAATGTTAGTCAGAACCAGCGGCATGATCTTTAAGTACTAAGATAAAAATAAATAAATTCTATGTAAATACGTGTCTAAATGATTTTTACCTTTAAAAATACCTTTGCTTTCGCTATTAAAAAGCTCTATTAATTGCTAAGAGACATAGTTGGTTACTAAGGCACTGCAACTTACATCTACTTAGTGGTGATAATATTAGTCTAATCTTCAGAAGGCTTCCAACCTGGCTTCCTCCATATGCCACACATGTTATATTATCACAAACATATCCTCTACAACAGCCATATGTTTCAGTTTTGTACCTCAGCAATAACAGTCCTTCTTTATCCTATTGTCATTATTGAATCTAAAATTTTAAAAATATTTAGATACATTAAATATGAAATAATTATTTTAAAGTTAGTTGAATATAATCCCAATTATTAATAACATTTTATCCCTCGGACCTAAAAACTTTCTTCCTCTGATCTTAAAATTCTCAGGCTCAAAAATCAAGATAGCATTATTATTTGCAATTGGATCAAATAGAAATTAATATAAATTTTAGTGCATCACTGCCAGCAATAGTCTTTTTTGGTATCAGAAATTGAACTCAGGACCTTGTGCTTGCCAGGCAGGTGCCATGCTGCTGAGCTATGTGACTAGTCCTCATATGACTTATATGTTCTTAAATATGCCCCGGGAGTAATTTTGTCCTAGTGATGTATGAGTTATTGATAATTAATAACCATCATCAGCCTGTGATATCAATAACAGTTTATAGTTACAAGTACATATGACAGCCCAGGTATTATACTATAGGATATGCCTTGTTTTTCCTTTTTTCAGAGCTGGAGATTGAGCTCAAGGTCTTGTATATGCTAGGCAACCTCTCAAAAACTGTTACAAATTTAGTCTGTCATTTTTCATATAATATGTAGGTTAAAAGTGCTTTAGGTATTCTAATTCCTTTGCCTTTCCATGTAAATGTTTTGAATAGTGTTTTATAGATATAATTATATAGATGTAGAAGTTTTATAGATATGGATATATATTTATAGATATAGATATCTATATAGAAAGATCCAGATATGTCTATCCATAAAGAACTGATATTTTTATATGTGAGTTGTGTTAAACTCATTAGTTTGAGAAAAACTGTTATCTTAACCATGTTGACTTATACTTTATTCACATGACATATCCTTAAATTTATTTAGATTTTGGACTTTTTAAGGGTTATGTTTCTGGCATATGTACCCTAAGCATGTTTTGTTAGCTTCATACTTACTTTCTTTTGAAAAGTGTAAGTAATATATTTTTCATTTTGGCGTCCACATTTTCACTGCTAATATTTTTATATGATTCTGTTTTGAAAATTTGATTATTAGTTCTAGGAACATTTTCATATAATTCTTGGGATATTCTACATAGCCAGTCAGGTCATCTGCAAATATCAACACTTTTATCTTTTCCTTGCTAGTCTGTATTCCTTGGGGCATTTCTCTCTGAGACCACTGTTGTTTCTAGACTGCCAACTTTTATACAGCTCCAAGTCTGAGAGAGAAGAGCCAAAAAGAAAACCAAAGGAACTGCTACCATACTGTTCTTCAAATCTCAAGGTTTCTAGCCAGTCTGCTGCTTCTCTCCACCACTCAGTCATGTTCTGAATATTATATGTAATGTCCAGGAGGTTAGTTGTGCTTAGAGAAGACAATAGTGGAAGGTATCAGTAAGTCTGTGGTGGAAAGAATAGGGAATTTAGGACCCACATGAAATCATTTAAAAACATTTAAAACTCTACTGACAAGCGTATAATGACATTCATATTCTTTTTTTTTTTTAATTTAAGGAGAAAAGAAAAGAAAAAAACAATGAAGGGGTACAAGTTATATAGATTTACAGAAGAAAAAAAATGCACAGTAGGAAATCACTAGTTAATGGATTACATATTGCCATCTTAGAAATAATTGTTCAAGTCACAAAATTAAAGCTTGTAAAGTGGACATTCCAACAATGATACTGCAAACAGTTCTGTTCAATGATCCAATAAAACTCTGTGATATCATTTTCTATCTTATACACTTAAATATACATGCAGTTATATAGTTTAGAGCACTTTCTTTTCCTCTCTTTTGTACAATGACTATTACGCATTTTGGGTTTCATTGCTCCCACGGTTCTTATTGCTTTTTTGGAAGAGAGTAAAACCAAATGTGACATAACAGAACAGAATTGGTCAAGTCAAAAGGGTGGACATAATAGATAATATAAAAACATAATACAAGGTGATCAACAATGGTTACCATAATGCCTCCCGCTATCTCTAATAGAATTGCCTATATCATTAGTTGTAATACAATTGAACGAAACAGTAAAGGATAAAACCGACAAAACCAAAACATTGGAGACATTGTAGGTCTTCAAAAGTAGATAAAAGTCAATGAGAATGGGCGTTATAATGAATCTCATTATCTTTTCAGCTGATGCCTAAACTTTCGAACCTGATACTATCCAGCAAAACAGAATAGAGGAACCTCAGTCAAAAACAAGATGGTGAGAGTAATACAGGGCTTCAAATCGAGATAATAGAAAGTCAAAGTGGGTTACTATATTATATCCTGCTATTTTTTTCCCTTTAATTAAACGGATAAAAATCAAAAAGTAAATAATGGAGTGGAGATTGAGAAAAAAGAGGGCATAACAGCGAAACAGGGCAGATCAAAACATAACCATTTAAGCAGAATAGTGTTTCACCACCAGATATTTCCGACCCAAAAGTAGTTACCATATTGACTCTTTCCTTGAAGTCCTTGAGTACAACTTCGTATACTGTAGCATTAAGTATATCAAAACAATGTAAAACCATTTAAGAGAATGACAGCATTATAGAGTATTTAGAATCGACTAACAGAAAATGAACAATGGTTTCTGTATAATCTTGTCTTTAAAAGGTTTTTGCTTATACTATCGTACATAATAAAATCCAATAAGATACAACCTGTTTAGACCATTGGAGACAGAAGAACAAAAGCTAGATGAGACTTCAAAACAAGATGGTACTAAATCAGTATTACCTATTAAGATGTCATTTTCTCCAAAATAGCTGTTCCTATCATCCAATCTTCTCTGTCTCATTTCTGTTGAGCTCTTTTTCTGTCAGTAGCTGTCAGTTTGTCTTCTTTATTTTGTTCTCTGCTCCATTCATTGTGGCCTCCCCGCCACTATTTCTGGGTTCTTTGTATTTTTCTTTTTTTAGAATATCCTGCAATACTCTCTGTAGGGTTGAATTGGTGGTTGCAAATTCCCCCAGTTCCTCTTTATCCTGGAAGCACCTTGTTTTTCCATCAATTTCCAGGGACAGTTGTGCAGGATATCTCAATCTTGGCTGGAGATTATTATCTTTCAAAGCTTGAATTATTTCCCCCCATGCTCTTCGTGATTTGATGGTTTGTGAAGAGAAATCTGCTGTAATTCTGATGGGTGTTCCCTTGTAAGTAGTCTGTTTCTTGTCTCTTACAGCTTTTAATATTCTGTTCTTGTATTGAATTTCTGGAATTTTTATTATTATATGCCTGGGTGTTTCTCTGTTAGGGTTGTAGGTAGCTGGGGTCCTGTATGCCTCATACATCTGAGTATCTTTACCTTTTGCTAAATTAGGAAAATTCTCCTGGATTATTTCTGTGAGTAGCTTTTGTAGTTCACTTGTTTGTGTCCCTACTTCTTCTTTTATGTTCTTAATCCTTAAGTTATGGCTCCTCTTATCATCTTCTTGTCTTTGTATTATTGCTGTTTGTTTCTTTGTTATTTTTAATAAGTTTTTCATTTCATTCTCCCATATTACAAGTCTGCCCTCCAGTTCAGATAGTCTGTCCTTAGTTTCTTTCAAGCTGTTATGCCAGTCTTGGATAGATTTCTTAATTTCTTGATAGTCCCTTTGAACCTGCTTCACATATTCAATGCTTTCTCTGTTTTCTCCATCAAGCAATTCTCCCCTCTTTTTCTGTTCTTCCATTCCACCATCTGTTTTTTCCTGGGTGGTGCTTAGCATTTCTCTAACTATTCTGCATACTTCTAGCTTCAGGTCGTTGATAACTTCATTCCTGAATTGGTCTATGAGGCTCTCTATATGGCGCTTAATGTATATTGGTGCGGTGTCCACTATTGCCTGTTTCTCAGAATTGGGGGCCGAGGAGCCTTTCTTGTTACTTCCCTTCCCCATATTATCTGTTCCTTATAAAATGCAAGCTTACATAGGAGGCCCGGCTTCCCTGCCTGTCAGCCACAGCCTGATCAAATTGCGCTGGCTAGCTGTTCCCGCCCACCGCTGCACACCAGGGAGTCGCGGAGGAGGCAGCCTACGCGGGAGTCAGTCGCTCCTCCAGGCCACCGTCAAGCTCTGGGATCTGGGTTAGGCCAGCCTAGGGAGTCCGGCAGCAGCGTCACGCAGGCCAGGCACTTTTCACCAATCCTGTCCGAGAGGGGAATGTGTGGCTGGAGTCGCCACCGCGCCCTGCTCTTACAGGACTGCTAGAGCCCAGAAAGTCCTCCGCTGGAGTCAAACTGTGGTAGGGGGTCAGTTTCTCACTCACCTCGCCACCAGTCAGTTTTCGTGTACGCCTCCTTGTCCGTCCTGTTTTCGACGCCGTTCGCAGACTCCCGTTCCCAGAGCTTCTGCGCGTCTCTCCTTGCTGAGCCGCTTGTGGAGGCAGCCAGCCGCCGGGCGGCGGGAAATCCAAACCGCGGCTTCCAATGGCGCGGGGTCGAGCCTCCACACCGAGACTTTTCTGTTCCTATTTTAGCGCCAGGACTGTATTCTAAGTTGGTTTCTCTCAGCCCAGTTCGTTCCTGAGTCAGCAGAGCATATCTCTACCGGTTCGTGTCTCCTTAGTCCGCATCATTCCTGGCCTCTGAGCCGAGCCTTTCAGAGAGCCTCCGGTAGTTGCTGTTGTCTGTCCGCCATGTTCTCCCCGGTCTCGACATTCATATTCTAAGATTACAAATTTTCTTCAACTAAAAGAAAATAATATAATTGAATAGGTTCTTTAATTCAACATTGATCCCTTTGTGAATAATAATAAGAAATAATCTTATTATGGATAATCAATGTGTTACTGTATTATTATAAGAGTCTGCTCCAAGATGATTTTTAAAATTCATACTGATGGAGGCAGATTTTAAAATGATGTGAAATTTGCAGGGGAGAAAAATCCCTTAAAAACAAAAGTGGTTCCACATGTGTATTAAAGAAGAACTACATGGACTACAATGGAAAATAAAGATTTAAAACTGAAAACTGGACTGGGGAAGATTTACCTACTGTATACAAAGGCCCTGGTGAAACCTGCAGTGTCATGAGAAAATAAAGGGTAATAGACATTCAGTCTTAAGATTCCCTGTCATTATTCTTTTCTTAGAGAAATAAAATAGATCACTTGAAGCTTTCATCCCATATTACAAGAGCTTCTATTAAGAATATTTCTCAACCTCTTTTGAATGAAAAAATAAAGCAGGTTTTATAAAGCTTAGTCTTAATACCACTTTCAGTCTGGTTTCAAAGTAACAACTGATTATAGTAAAATGGCCTGATGGTCAAGGTTTGGGGAGACTACAGTCTACAGGAAATATACACCTTCACTCTATTTTTATTTTTTTGTTTTTGTTTTTTAGTGGTACTGGGAAATAAACTCAATACCTTGAACTTGAGCTAGTTAGGTAGGTGTTAAGCTGCTGAGCGTATCCCTGACCCCTCTCTATTGGCTTTGATGTAATACAGGAAACTGACCATTGGTAGCTTTCTAATACTATATTTATGACAGGATTTTTAAAACGTGATTGATTATCCACCATAAAATTATAGGATGCATCTAATTAAAAAATGAATGTGGGGGAGGGATGTAATCTAGTAGTGGATTGCTAGCCTAGTATGTGTGAGGTCCTAGATTCACTCCCCATAACAACACCTACCTCATGCTATTAATTCACACACACACACACACACACACACACACACACACACACACACACCTAAGAGTAAAGGCTATGGTATCTTAGGTCCCACATAGGTTTTGTGATGGTTCCTTAACTACCAAGATGAGGAAGATGCTCACTGTTTGTCTGACAACTGCCCATCAGAGAAAGGTCAGAATGTCTAGTCAGATACTTGCCTTCTAAGTGTTGCAAAGACTGCCAATATAGCATATACCCGCAATAGAACAAGTCCACTATACTACAAAATCTCATTTCTTACTTCAGGTAACGAATCATACTTCCACAGGTAATTTTTGTAGGTGTGTTCCCTTCCCCTGTGAGGTTGGTTATATGCAAATTAACAAACAACATTATGATCCTACATAAGACTGGTGAATACACAGACTTTATCATTGCCAGTTAATGAGCAATGACTTCTACAAATACACAAAAAGTAGATAACTCTATTGGTAGAGATAACAAATGCCTGTCCCTGAGATATAGACAGACACTCATAGTGTTGCGACAGTGCTATATCTAGAAATGGAACTTAATGCAAAAAATCATAATTCCACAATGATGCCCTGAAAACAAGCAAAGGAACACTTTCCACTGTCTTCCATAGCATGAAAATAGATGCTAATCTATGGTCATCTGAAATGTCACCAGTTTAAGCACATCTTTCATGGGCCAATAAGTTTCATGCTGGAGAGCCTTGTTATCCCTACAATTTTAAGACGAATATCTACACGATGAAGTCCTATATGAAATCACAAAATGCCCATCTAAGTGTTTTCACTTGGGAAAGTAAACTATGAATAGATGGCTGCAACAGACAGAGGCAGCAGCTGGCACTTTGAAAACATATTCTAGCAACCTAGATGTCTCTCTTTAATATATAGGAGAAAAAGGGGACTCAATAAAAAGAAAAAAACAGGTAAGACATCTATGACCTAAAGCATTTTGTGAATGTCTTAAAAACAACTTGCATAATCAAAAGGTCAAATAGATAAATAAAATAGACAAAAAAGTACTCGATAATGTATGATAAATACAATGTCTCAGAATAAAGAACTTACATTTTTTAAAAAGCCTAAATTCATTACACTAAAGCATTAAAATTTCACATAGAATAATTTTTAAATATTTGTAAACAATTTAAAAAATGTCAGTACTTATTATATATAATACATTTAATGATAATATATTTTAAAATGCTATTCTATAATGATAGATTTAATGATATTCTTTAAATGGGATAGAGGACTGTGTGACTCTTTTGTAAGAAAACTGTGCAAGAAAAGTTTGTAAGAAAAGTTTCACAGAATTTTAAAATGAAGCTTTTAAGACTCTCAATAACACTTTTTCACAACTATCCCATTGAAGGGCCTGAAAATCTATAATTTTTAACTCTATCACCTCAGAATCTATACTGGAGCCTTTGTGACACATGGATTTGATTCACATACAATTCATCTAAAAATTAAATGTAAAATCTTCAAAAACTCTAAAGGTTTTACAGTTGTGCAGTTGGAGATGAAAGAACTTGTATAGAAGCATTTAAAATTATATAAACTTGGGCTGGGGATTTAGCTCAGCAGGCACAAGTGCCTATCTGGCAAGCATGAGGTTATGAGTTCAATCCCTGGTGCCAAAATAGATAGATAGATAGATAGATAGATAGATATATAGATATATAGATAGATAGATAGATAAAATTATATAAACTTTCCCATGGAATATGGAAAACAAAAAGCTTAGTACTTTTTTCTTAAATCCATCCTAAGGGATTTTATAAAATAGTATGATTCAGCAATTCCATTACAATAACTGTATCACTGGAAAACAAACGTTCCTCTGTAAGACCAACACTTGATATTTACTACCAGTAAAAACAAATGTGATTAACTGGTGTATTTCTCAGTGTATTCGAATTAATTACATGATCTTAGCTTTTCCTTAAAAACTTAAGTAGTTTTATCTTTTGATAAACAAAAGAACTAAATCACACACAGCTTAAGTCCTAGAACTGACAATATTGTACCTTGCACTACTTAGCACTAAGTTAGCAGTGGAATAAGACCAAGTTACTCAACTCCTAGTTCTGGGACAACTTTCCAGATACCAAGAGCTAAAATTATTGAGCACTCAAAAACTTGTAGTTTGCTATTATTCACTTTAAAAATCTTCAAAATAACACTATTTTTCCTTCTCCATTTTACAATACACATTTTACAATCACAGACATAGAAGCTCAAAATGACAGTGGTCTGATTTGTTATATCCATAATATGGCAGATTTTTGGCATGATTCCCTAAGAGAAAGAAAGCTAAAAATAACACAAAAGCTAAGATATCCCCGCAATTTGTCTACATAGACTCTTTCTTATATAAGACAGGAAAATGGGGATGGACCTGAAACATCAGGCAAATTGGAACCAGGTCTGTAATGTTTTTATTCTGATATATCTATACTTCCCAAAGCTGAATTCATAACCCAATGCCTAGACCAATTTGCCAAACTTGCCCCTTGAGACTAAAGCAAGCCAGTAAAAGGGCAGATTATAATAAGATGGATTTTCAGTATATTTGACAACTGTTTAGCTAATTATATTGTGGATAAATTGAGAATAGCCAAAAAACATTGCTTCTCAGACTAGAGGTATTTCTTGGGGGAAAAACTGAAAAAACAGGACTTCATTCTAATCACTTAGAAAATATTGCATTCTGGAATGCTTAGATCTTTGTGTAGCAAGCACACACAAACAGAAAGAGCTCTGAACTGCACTGCTGAATAAAAATTTGGTTCATTTGCTCTGTCAAAATGCTCCTCAAGTATAAAACCTGTTAGTATTCCAGGGAACAACTTCTACAGTCTCAGAGTTGACTCAAAAAAAATAATCTAAGTATAGAATACATTGTGCTTACATTAATTACTACACAATGGAATCCTTAGAGCATTATTCTCAAGGTATTGGTCTATGATACATTTGTTAAGGGCACAGAGAAGTAACAATGCCAGGACCAGGTGTCTAAATGTTATTATCTCTAAATAACACAGTTGGTAGGAGCCATATCAGATTTTATCATTCTTTACCACTTACAAATGAAAAAGCTAGAGCCAAGAGAAACTGAGAACCTGCACCAAGACCACAGTACCTTGGAAACTGGATAGGCTCCTATTCATGTTCTCTTATCAATGGAGTTGATAATGATTCCTTAGCAGATCCCCCATTTTGTTCAACCCAAAATTGTCTGCTCGCCTGCCCCTGGTCTTCCAGCTAAAATGCCAAAGAAGAATTATCTACAGGCACTATTGTATATGGCCTCAGGTATCATACCTTTGTTCTGTCCTCCTGCCTTGTTTTTGTTCTCCAATGAGAATCATCTAAAATATCATGGTTAGGCTACAATGTTGAGCATAAAATGTTTGTAATGGCAATACCAGGCATGTGCCTAACATCCTACAATGTTTATGCTTCTCAGGTAACATAACCACAATTTCCTCAAACTACTGCACTGACAGACATTTACAACACCCAAGAGTATTTCTAAATTTAACAAGAATAATTTGGGAGAAAAATTAAGTGCTTTTCATCAGACCTACACAAAGAATGATTTTAAAGTGATTTTCTAAAGGAAAGTATGTGTGTTTCGTGGAATGCTGTAGAAAACATAAAGTTTCCCTACACATGTTGAGCTATACTAAATATGTCAAAATATGTATTAACTAAAAATCTCTATATCCATACATATGTAGATATATCACAGCTAAAAATATTTATTAGTATTAAAGAATTCTACTTGATGTGATTTTTTCAACTAAATGGAAAAGCCAGGTTTTCTTAGGAAATCAATCTAGTTTGAATTACACATGGGAAAGTGGTGGAGTGAGATCATGTGGCCATGTCTCTGCTGTCCAGTGTATGATTTGATAGCGTTTGTTCACCAGTCATCGCTAATAAATATATGGAGCACAGGACTTCCTGGTCATTAGTTTTCACATGGGAAAAGATGTCATATGTGCCACTGAATTCAGTAATTTCATGTCTAGTAGTAATTTTGTAGCCAAATTGTCTAGTTAGACTTTTGAAATCTTTTTCAGAAATCTATCTTTGTAAACTCCCACTCAAATACAGAAAAGTACAACCTCTATCCTCTGCGTTTAAATCCGTCTATTCCAAAACACTTCTTCTCTTTGGTTTTAATTTCTCTCATTCCATCTCTCTGCCTACATAGAACTCTCATCTCCTCTCTCAGTGTCAGCCAAACTACCTAGAGTATTTTCATATTCACTTCCATAGACGAAAATATGAAACAGATCTACACACTACCACCAAAAATGGAAGGAAAAAATAAAGACCTGCAGAGACTCTATTCCTTTGATTTTGTAGACCCTCAAAGACTCCTACACCAGTGATTAGTGCAAGGCAGGCTGAAAACTATAGAACTACATTCAGATTTTTAAACTGTTCTCCTATTTTCTGTTAATTACCTATATCTATTTATGAATTTACAACTAATTATCCATATTTGATTTTGTATCACTGAGATGATCTAGGCCTTTGGTAGGAAAAAGAACAGGTAGGGCTGGTGGGCAAATTTCAGCCTAGAGCCAGTCAATCTTGCTGTCCTGTTATCATCCTGGCTAGATATCATCTACTGGTTGTTCTCTCTGGCCCTCTCACCCTCTGGCATCTCTCCCTATCCTTGTCTTACTCTTCTCTGTACACTCTGTCTCTTATCTCTCCTCGCTCCTCTCTCTCTGGATTAAATCCAGAGAAATTATACTAGTCCTTTTAAAATTATTTTTTATTTTTATTTTTAAAGAGATTCTCATCAATTTGCTAAATTCCCTAGGAGATGGTCCATCATGCAATCCTTTTGCCTCAATCTTCCAGAGTGCTGAGATTACAGGCATGCATCACTATGCCCAATTGACACAAATCACTTCATGCTTTCTTTGTATTTTGTTATTCCCAGTTGAATTATTTTTAATCATTTTAGTAGTTTAAAGCATTAAGTGAATAGTCAGGTTCATATGGTTACAGAGTGCATTATTGTTAAGTCATCATTCCTCTAACAGGGCTATGATAAGGAGGTGCTACCACCATTTTTAGTTCGCAATTCTGTTACTCTTTAAGTAGAACACATAAATTGACAACTAGAGGTCAAGGAATCCTGAGTATTTTTAAAGATATATATTTAATCAAAATCATGACTTTTGTTGGAGTTGGTATTGGTGTGGGCTTTTCCAGTCACTACCTATGCTCTCTTGACTTCATTTTTCCTACTTATAAAAAAAAAGCCAGGGGAAATGCTACTTATGCATTAAACAGTTTGAGCTACTCAGATGAAAGCCTGCATATTTAAGTGTGATGTGTATTTATTGCCTCTTCTCTGATGAAAAGTGGCAGCCTTCTGGTTGAAATGGGATTAGAAATTCTGAGTATAACAGAGAAGAGAGAAGCACAAACGAGTAACAAGCAGTCAAAACAAATAAATTTGAAAAGATGGAGAACACTCTTTTTACAAAAGGAACATCAGTTGTGAAACTTGTGGTTTAATTTGGTATGCTTTCCACTTTTAAAAAATTGGGCTTGACTGCATGTATAATGAGCTACAAGCAGAAGGTACATTCAGTAGTACATGAATAAAAAATAACCTTTTCATTTGCTCTTCTGTACCTTGGCATTCCTATATTATTAAAATATAATGTATTAAAGATTAAGTAAACATATTAGCATACAGACATTATGCTTCTGTGGCCATGGATATGAAGGCTATCCAACTTTAAGCTAGAAACCCATCTATATAAAACTCCTATTTTTAATACTATAAATACATTAATTTTAAAAATAATGCTAACTCATTTAATAACAATTAATGTCAAGTATTCTACTAGGGAAAAGAAAGCAATAACTCTATAAAGAAAGCTATAAATAATAATTGTTAAATTGCTGGGAGTGAGCTAAATTTTATGTACAAGGATCATATTAAATACAAAAATACCCTGGCCAAGTGAAATGTGACATTATCAATTGAGAAATTAAAATATTAAAACAATTTTCACACCAATATTTTTATTAAAATTTCATTTATTAAAAATTTTCTCATACTACTTTTTTTGTACTAGGAATCAAACACAGGATTTTATGCTTGGCAAGCAGGAGCTGTGCCACTGAGCTATATTCCTGGCCCATTCTTATTTTTGTCTTCATCTATTATTTTAACACATAATACATAAATATATGAAATATTAATTGTAAAAATATAAACAAAAATACTATCAAATGCCAAAGGACAGGACTTTCCTTTCATTTCATTATTATACAACCAGTACAGATTCATAAAACAAAACTTGGAGCCCAGGAAAGTGAAAACACAATTATATGAATCTCTGTAGTCACTGGTCACTTATATTTATTTCTTGTTACTGTTTTCTTGTATGTAGTTATTTACTCCTGGTCATTTTTCTTTCTTGTATTTCAAATACTGTTACTTCAGAGACACATGTTACATAATTCTCTTTTCAGTTAATATGTAAAGAAGCATTATATACCCGAAGCACATATGCTTTTATTTAAAATTCATTATTGCATTTTCCTTTTCAGAAAACTGTTTTAATGACTCACATTGGAGAGCTGACATTCCTAAATGAACAAAGAGTAGGCACCCCTGAACCCTGAACTTTGTCATTTGTCCTAAACACTGTTTCTTGGGATTTGAGAAATGAGAGTGATACAGGTGTTTGGAGCACTCTTGAAAAGAAAATTGAATAAATAACTTGGTGCCTTAGTTTCTAACCATACAGAAGGACCAGAATATCTCATAGCCAACTACCAAAGAACTTAGTCTCATTTTCTCTGTAATGGGAAGGTATGAGGTGGGATTAAGTATAAAACAAAAACTATTCAGTAGTCTTACCTTAATTTATCTTTCAAAGTTTAAAATGTCAATTTCTCTCTGCTGCAATTCTCCTATCCTTGGATCCCTCAGCCTAGGACCCTTTGTAATGTAAGGGGGAAAATGCCCACTTTCTAAACTTCTAATCTTCCATATTTACAATTAAAAGATTTTTGTATGTAATCAGTAATATACGTTCATATTGGAGAAAGAGATTTCTTCATATATGCATTCGTTAAAATGAATAAAAATCTTGCTTACGTTTTAAAATTAGATAATTTGGAAATTACACAAAAAGATATGCTAAGTTGAAAATTTAGGACGGAAAAATAAACCTTTACTGTCAGAATTTGTATAAATGTAAAGCAGACATTTATAATGAATATGGGTTTCTAGTTTCCTCTGTTATTCCTGTGGATGAAAAACAACAGTGATTTTTTTTCTAAAAAACCATTTTGCCATGAACAAAATTTAACATTTACTGATATATTATTTCTCAATTTATTTTTCATATTATCTCACAGAGATAAACGGCAATAACAAAGATACATTAAAATGACATTAAACTGGTTTTTATAGTTTTAATTATTTTTTCTTTTTTGGTAATAAAAACGATGTTTGCCAGTGTTATATATTGAGAAGCAATAATGTATAAATATGTGTAATTGTGGGGGATAACTTTCACTTGGTATTTTGTAAGTAAAATAGAGTGCTCCTGGCCCCTTAATAGTAAGCATCCTTTTATTAAATGTATAGCTTGCACACCTATATTTATGCCATACTCCGAATTATTCTGCATAAAGATAATTTTCTCTTATTAGTCCATAAAGTTACGCTTTCTGAGAAATAATTTTGCTATCTGAATGTAGATAATGAGCACCCATATTTCTGCTTCTCTTAGGATTTCAATGTTATCATAACTGGATGCACACGTTCTTTACCACTTTCCCCACATCTCCTTTTCCTTAGATTTTAGTCTGTGAATTAAAAACATTATTTAAAACCAAAACTTAAGGTAGATGAGACTTTCAATGAGTGGTTAACAATATATGTGCATCCAGCTTGAGTACAGTCACATAGTAGAGGTGCCATCTGAAGTCCCAGATAGCAATGTGGCAGGGTCTCTTGAGGACAGCACTTCAACTGGGTCGCAAGATTAAGACTTGGCCCTTTACCAATGCACTCTAGAAATAATTTATTCTTACAGAAAAACTGAAAAAGAGTCATGAAAAACAAACTCTCATATAATGTTAATTTATTAGAGACATTGCTATAATTTGAGTTCAATTGCTGATCTTGTCAGATTAGTGTATTCTCACTCCTTTAGTTTTCATGATGGGTAGAGTTAAAACCTTAAGGACTTGACGACTTTATCTCACAGTTCCTAGGCTATACATTTCAGAGTGTTCTTACACATTACTTCCTTTACAGGTTCTCATCTGAGTTGTTTTGTTTTAATCTTCATTTTTTCAATTTAATTTAATTTTAGGCATATTTTTAAATATTAAAATAAATATTATATAAAAGTTGCAAAAAGAAGATAGAATGAAGTGTACCACTCTAGCCTTGTTATACATAGACCCTTATTTCTCTGGAGGCTATCCTCTTAGTAATCTCTGAATAATCTTCCAGATGTAACCTCTGAATTTGCAAACATATATACAGTATATGTATATATCTGAGTATGACTGAGATATATATATATATATATATATATATGCATATAGCTTGAATTTTGCAATATGTATTTACAAAGTTTGCTCCCCTATAAATAATAGTGTTGCAACCTTATTGGCAATTTTTGAGTAGCCTTCCATATAAAACCTATGAATTTGCAAATACATATATAGTGTAACTGTAGACATCTGAGTACGATATATATGCATGTGTCTTAGTTATATGTATATCTATATATATATATATTTATAAATTTGCTTCCAAATAAATAATAGTGTTGCATTCATGCTGTTTCTACATTTTACTTTCCATATACATAACTTCTTAGTTTGGGAATTGAGTGTGCAGTCAGTGGTACAGTATATGCCTATCTTGTGGAAAGTCCTGGATTCAATCCTCAGCATTAAAGTTGAGGATATGTTTTATAGTATATACAAAGAGCAGATGCAGTAAATACACTCACATCATTATACCCAGGGAGCTTATATGTTAGATAAATAACTAGAATTGTAATTCTGTATGAAAGGTACAAACCTTTTTATAAAAAAACCTAGAGAATGCTGTCATTGTTTTTATATTTCACAAGGTTAAAAACTTTGAATTCAAAAATACAACATAATAATATTTATATGTTGTGACTATAAAATAATTAACTATGGACTTTTACACAATAGGAAGCCAGTTTGAAATCAATGCATTTTGCATCTAGTTACTGTCTTATTCTGAAGGCTAATAATTTAAAGCACATGACTGATTACAGATCCCTAGAAAATATACCCATGAATCACAGTATTGTCAAATAGATGGGAAAACAAGGGGAAAATCAGACTCAACATGAAAAAAATTCTGAGTGTTGAAAGGGTTTTCTTTGACAGGTGTAGTGATGCGTAACTTTAGTTGTTCGAGAGGCTGGGTAGAAGAATCATTTGGGCCCTACAGTTCAGGTTTACACTGCAATATAGTAAAACACTGTCTTGATGAACAATTAATTAAATAAGCAATAAATTAACAAACAAATAAGTTAAAAAATCTTCTCAAGTACCTTGAGTTTGAGGGTAAAATCTGTAGCTAACATCCAAATAACAAATGATGAGGGAAAAAATTAAAATGATAAAAGTGAAATAAAACCACCAGGACTATCTTAGTTAGAAACCATAAAGATTTCAATAGGATCTCAGATCAGGAAGGGATAACTGGTCAAAGGAATATGAGCAAATGGCTTCACAAAGAAATATCAAATTGCTTAAGTTTAGATTTCTGACAGGGACTTTTGCAAACTCACCTCCTGTCATGGTAAGATTTTCTATAAATGTTATTGAAGTTGCAGACAGGAAGAAAAAGTGTGTAAACCTAGACTCTGAAAACAACTCCTAAACATTCTCATTACTGGGAACAAGAGACAGCATGACATTGATTACAAGGAATATTATACAATCTAAAAGGTCATTCAGAATCTGCTAACTGTACTATTTTTACCCATATCATTACACTGGGGTAAAGAAACAAATTAAAGATGAAAAAGACAATAACATTAATTTATGAAACATGAACACGAAATATATAACTACACATGAAATCTTTTTTGAATTTAAAACATTTATGATATGTACTTGCTATGTACTATATGTAGCATCACTGCCTTATTCCAACTTGAAAGGTTGCTTATAATTATAATTCTAATACTAAAGTAATATCAAACAACTCATATAATTCCTGAGAACCTAACACCAGCCCTTTTGACTATACATGAATTTTTCTAAATAGAGGTCTATGAAATAGGTTTCAGGTATATAGTTTCAATTTGAAAATTTGAGTATTATTATTATTATTCCCTCTGCATCATTTTGCAAGGCAAGTAGAATTTTCACCCGTTTTATTATTTTATCTTTTATAGCAACTTGTATGATTTCACAAAGGTATCACTTCTTGTTATAATCACAATGTTTACCTTAAGTAGAATATAGGAATTTCTCATTAAGATTCTCAATTTTTGAAAAGACAAAAGATAAGCCATTAGAATATAAATTTCTGATTGGTATAAAATAAATGTAACATAAGGTAAAACAGAAAAGTGAAAGATCATATGTATGTAGGTATACATATATAACTGTATGTATACGTGTGAAGATAGATAACTATATTACTAATCTGTTATTTCATCAAAAAGAACAGTTTTTGCTGTCATTGTTTGATTGTTCAATCATTTTTTATGCTTAGATCTTGTAGCCTAAAAAATTATTTCTAAGATAACAATATGCAATATATTAAACAGTGCTAACTTCTCGTTTGCAATTCTGTATTTCTATCTTTTTTTGTTTTGCTTTTTAAAGTAAAAAAAAATGTGACAAATGCATGAAATTAAAATAAAATGTTTGGATACTGAATGTAATGACTAAGTAGAAAATCTAACAATAATTTGAAGACATACAAATATTTTCTGGAAAACAAATGATTAAATTTCTTTTTATACTTATAATAAAGTAAGGTCAGAGTATCATATAACCCTGAATCTACATCATATTTTAAATAAAGGGGGGAAATATATCCTCTAGAATGTACTTTGTATGTGTTGCATGACCATTCTAAAAGAAAATGATGGATGTCATTAATAATTTATAACAAGGAAAACTCGTATTAATTATATAGATTTTGTTCATTAACAATGTGTGATATTGAGTCATGTGAAATAGTCCTAATATATACCTTGTATTATTTTATTGTGATAAGTGTACTTCTTTTTATCTTCCTTCTGGAAACATATACTATTTTATTCCTTTTAGTAAGGATTAAACTTCATAAATAGTTGGTGCTCAAAATACACTGAATAATCCCATGGAAAACACTCCTACAGAGGTAAAATGAGACAAAAATACCCTTATAAGTGACTCAAAAAAATTTTAAAGAAATAATGGAATTTTTTAAAACATCAGTTTCTACAGTCTACAAACTTGGTCTCTGGATTGCATGGGTTTCTTCTAATGTATGGTAGGAGTCCCAGTATTCATTCACATAGTCAAATATGCTCAAAAATTCTTATATTTTAACTAGTACAAAGATGATTTTATATTTAGAACCTCATTTTGTATTTGTAATTTTGTGTTTTATCTCATAACTATTTATTTATTGAAAAATTTTTATTTTTTTGGTACCAGGGATAGAACTCATGGCCTTGTGCTTGCCATGCAGGTGCTTAAGCCACTGAGCTAAATCCCCAGCCCATGTTTTATCTCTTAAGGGACAGAAGGAAAAAAGAAAAGGGGCAGGGAGGCCCTCCCTACAAACTTGGATCGCTCTTCTGTATTTTCTTAGTACACTAAACATATGTTTACAGGAGAATTTAAACTGATCCAACATCCAGCAGGTAATAGAAATTTAATTTACATTAATGAGTAACTGTCATTTGTTCAGAAATAAAAATAGTTAATTCTAAGATAAATATTAAGCACATTACTGTGAATTACAGTTTATAATCTAACAACAAATTATGTGGTAAGATCATTTTTTCAAATTGCAGTTTTCTTTTTTTGGTAATCATGCTGGGACATTTACTGACAGTTAACAGCTGCTCCACTACATTTTTTTTTCCTATTTTATGTGTTGACATTTCACATTTACTCATATTTTCAAATAGCCTGAGGCAGTAGAAAAATAGCAGATCTTTGATATCACTGTTTAAATCTTTACATTTTATTTATCATGTATATATATCACCAAGTCATTGAGTTCTGCCTGTCTGATCTAACAGTTTTTTAAATGTGCATTAATTAAAATATACATATAACATTCAATTTTTAGTTAAATATTTTGACGTACTCTTTCTACTAAAATATCAGAAGTCAATTATCATGAAAGTCCTATGATATACTTTGAGTCAAAGATGTTTTTGTTAAAGCCATTTTCCCCTAAAAGTTATTTTTACACCAATAAGATATAAATATTTCTAATTGCTAACAGATTTTTTGTGGCAAGCATTGGTCTAAATGTACATTTAATGCATATGCTGAGCAATGGATGCCTGGAAAATAGCATTTACACTGGAAACACCAACACAATTCAAAACAAAAATTTAGAAAAAACATCAAACTTGTATATGAGTTCTAATGAGAAGAATAGAATTCTCTTGGCATTGGAATGATGTAAGGAAACACTTAAGGAACATCTGATTCCACTGAAAGCCACATCCTAAAATAATTCTGCTAAATCCAGTACCTGAAGTTGTATGATACGGGTGCATACATGTAAGCAGATATACACACACAAACACACACACCCACACATAGACTATGAAGAAATATTTTGGATGTTTTTATAAGATATTTGGTATACTAGAGAAAAGTCAAGAGAAAGAAGAAAAACTACATGGAGAACATGTCCTAAAATTTACAACTTAATCATGTTTATTGCAGCTGTAACATGATTTGCTTTCTCTGTTTGTGTTATATCTACATTAAATAAATGAGTTTGTACATTAAGACAGATAGCAGAAGTGTAGCTCAGTGGTGGAGTGCTTACAATTTAATTTTGAACATACGAACATTAAAGATGCACTTTTTAAAGTTGAAGATAATGAAAATGAGTGCCAAGTATGTGCAAAGAAACAATAAGGAAAATCTTTTAAAAACAATTTTAGGAGAAAATAATTTTTAAAGGATAATACTGTGTTAACTCTTTTAGTATATGTTTTAGTTATTTTTCTCTCCTTGCTGATACAAAATATCTGACACTCAAAGGAAAGGTTTATTTAGCTCACAATTTGTAGAGGATTCAGTCCATAATCATCTGGCCCTAAGACAGGATGGCTTATCTGGGAACAGTTTACAGTGTCCAGACAGCAAAAGCAACAAGGAGGAGGAGACAAACCTCTTTCTGTCCCTTATATTACATCCAGTCTACTGGGATTAGGGTGGTGTCAAGCCAGTCAGTGGACTGATCCAGCAGTCAGCCAGCCTAAATCCCAGCACCATTAATCACATACTCTAGATTTATCCACCTCAGGAAAAACTCATGAGCAGTTGTGGGGACATCTAGACACAAGTCACAACAGTATGTTTTCATGTATATGCTTCCTAGAAATAGCAGACATGAATAAGACTTCATAGATAAAAGTCCTAAAGTAAATAACTCTTATAAAAAGCAAGATTCTACAACCTGTAAGTGAGGAATCCATTTCCTGCTCAATCAGTGAGGAAAAAAGACCAATTTCTCCCCATTTCACTGGTTACAGTTGGGAAAGAAAGCTCTTTTACCTTTCTTGATTTCAAAGGATGTGATACCCTACAAGGCTGGAGGAAGAAATGAGTCCTGACTACTTCTTAAATAAATATATACTTGTATTTCTAATTTTACAACATTCCTCCTGTAGATGCCTGAAACCAAGTTCTATTGTGCTAATATGGATGTTTTTTTTACTCTATATTCTAGACAGCTAACTATAATTATTTTGAAGCTGCACAGGACTCCAGTGGCCAAAAAATAAAACTAATACACAAAAATAGTCTTACAAAGAAAATTAGCCATCTAAATTAGTTGGCAATTCTTCCCTCCTTATTACCCTAAGATATTTCTTTGTAATATATATAGCATACATTTCAAATTAAAATATGATGTATTAAAACAGCAGATTAAGTATAAATACTTTGTCACGGAACATATTTGTAAATGATTCTATAAATGTTAGGTGTAGTAAAGTAATGTGTTCATTATGCCATTGCATTATATCCAAGAAGGTCCAAAGTTAACTATACAAAACATTCAATAATACAAGGAATCTTAAGGCTTTGATCAGCTTAATGATGGAGGATGGAGTTCATCGTTAAGAAGTCAGATGGTGGGGCTGGGGATTTAGCTCAGTGGCATAAGCGCCTGCCTTGCAACAGGCAGTCGTGAGTTCAATCCCCGGTACCGATAAAATGGAAAAAGAACAACAACAACAAAAAAGTCAGATAGCCCTTAAAAATCACTGTAGTATTCAGAGACATTAATTTTTTAAAGATTTGTAATAGTTCTTCTCTAATACTAAAAATCTTACATATCATGTGAACAAATGCAAAGATCTTTTCATGACTGCATGAAGAAACTGCCATAAAGAGAAAAGCAAAAAAAAAAAAAATACTGTTTGTAAATCACCTGCTGAGTTTACTTAATAAGGGCATAGTTTATCTCTACAAATGCTATGAGACCATCTTAAGATGCAGCTGCTTATCCTACTGTCATATAAATCAAATGGTACTCATTAGTGTAAACTTATTAAGGTAAACCAAACCACAACTGCAAGGATCTCAGCACTTCTGAAAACATAGATATAAAGATATTCAAGTTAATGTCACTTAATTAAAAATATATAGTTTGCTTGGACAGTTTTTTTCCTAGTTCAGATCCTTATTATCTAGACTAGAAAGATTAAGATAATTTAAGGCTGAATAGTACCAGAGTGCAATAGAGTGTGAAGTTTTCTAAAATAAAAGAGGCCCAAACCCAGAATACCTTACTACCATGAAACTACCCCTGGGAACTGCAGTTTAATTTGTAGCAAGATTTAATGGAAAATTTTTCATGTAAATAAAAGTGAATCCAAAAAAAAAAAAAAAAAAGGAATAACACTCTATAAATCTTTTAAGAGCAGTAATTTTACAGATTTGTCACATTTTTATTTCTTAAACCAAATAAATGCAACTTCTTGCTTAGAAAGCAATACCTCGGGGCTGGGGATTTAGCTCAGCGGCATAAGAACCTGCCTTGCAAGCAGGCGGTCCTGAGTTCGATCCCTGGTACCGGTAAAAAGGAAAAAGACAAAAAAAAAAATAAAATAAAATAAAGAAAGCAATACCTCACTTAATTAGAATCCAAAGTGTGTCAAGACAAAATTTCTCAAAATAAATTTGTGACAGTATTATATATCATTGAGATACAAATGGTACTATCATGTATAGTCTGCACTTCTATAATGAACTCAGTTTTTTCACTGCAATTCCCAAAATGGAATTCTTGGCTTGGTTGCCCACACAAATACTTAATATCTATCCTATTTTGAAAGTAAGAATGCAGTACAAGATTTCTACAATGGTAACATATTGGGCCCATTTTCATAAAACTTTCAGATGTAAAGGAATGAAACAAAATCTAATACAAATCACCAGCTTCAGTATTTAAGAACAGTTGGCTCAAGAAATTTGTTTGGGTCATATATCTTATATGTGACTTCAAATGAGACAGAAAACATTGTCTTGATATTGAAATGTCTTTTTTTTTTGTTATCGGTACCGGGGATCAAACTCACAACCACTTTACTTGCAAGGCAGGTTGCTTATGCCGCTGAGCTAAATCCCCAGCCCCAATATTGCAATGTCTTAATTGTGAGGATGAATTCACCAAAGTGCTTGTATCCCTTTTTGTCCATGCCAACCTCAATCTAGATCCAAACTGACATCAATTTAATTCCCAGACACCCCCTTTCTCCTTCCTCCTCCTCCTCTGTATGTGCCTCTCCACATCCTATCCTCTTTTCCTCCCCCACTCTATTTCTCCATGCTCAAATTTCTCAAATTCAAACAGCAGCTTCCTTTATTCTACCCTACCTAAAGTCTTCATCACACTTCCCCTTCCCTTAATGAGTGCAGGCTAAATCAGTGATGGCATCCCTAGAGGCCCCACCTCACTTGCAGTGATGGCAAACCTTTTAGACCTTTCGATGATAAACAGCCGCTGCAATATATATGCCATAGGTTTGCCATCACTGAGCTAAGTCATTTAAACTGTCTTTTCTCATCTTTCATTTATTACTCACTGGTATATTAAAATCTAGTTTCCAGAGTTAACTAATTACAGAATTTCTTAAATTCAAGGTACAGCTCAGGTTCTTGCTTACACAATAAAGAAGTTGAATTTGCTTAACTCTTCTTTGAAATAATCTCTGGAAGCATTAGAGAGTTGCTTCAACTTCCTGACAGTTTTAGAGTTTCCTAAACATATCCAAAATGCATCATGGGCACTGATCTTTATTCTTAATCTTTACTTGTGTATGTGGATTTCAATTGAAATTCCACATATATAAAAGCAATCATTATCTCTATCCCTTCTTATTTACCCAGCTAAACTTTCGGAGTTCACTTGACAAAATACAAAGGAGTAAAAATACCTAAAAGGGTTATTATTAACACCCTCAAACTCTCATTATATACTGTTTAAATTATATAGCTATGCCTGGGATTTAGCTCAACGGCATAAGCGCCTGCCTGGTAAGTGTGAGGTCGTGAATTCAATCCCTGGTGCCAAGAAATAAATAAATAAATAACATAGTTATTGCTAGAAATCTAAGTAAGAGCAATAGCAAGAGAATAACAGTCAGAGCTTTCAATCTGTAGAAAGTTTCCTAAAGAATACGACAAAGAAATCCTCAAAGGTAACTTGTCTTCAACCAGTAACAGTATTTTTAAACTAATTTATCATTAACCCTTATTCATTAGAAATATTTTAGGTATCTAGAGGAAATCAAAGCTACACTAACCCTCTTCAAACATGAAATATTCTGCTTTTAACAGAAAGACATTATAGAACTACACATATATCAGATCATATCTGCAGTGAATAAAGAAGGTATATGTAATCAATGCCCATAAAACACCAAACTAATTATTTTTTACTTATTCATATTTTTACTTATTATTTTAATTTTTAAATTTATTTCTGTCTCAAGAAGAAAACTCAGTCTAATGTCAAGTTACAAAAGATAGAAATGTGAAAAAAGCTACATGTTAATGATATACAAAGCAATTATTGGTGCAAAGGCAGTGTAAAAAGGACAATATAAAAAATGCAAACATTTTGTTGGCTGTACTTCTAAGTTGAATAATATCAAACTGTCAGAAAAACAAATCTTAATGGTATTTATTTGAACTGGGCCATTTTGACACTCAAAATTAAAGTGGGGACAAGGGGAACAGAAAACAAGCACTGGAAATTCTTATTAACAACCTGCTTAGTTTCTAAAAGTCAATATCTATGAAGACAAGACACAACTAAAATGAAAAAAAATGTTATTTGTGAATTACTAACACTTATCAGGCATTATCCACAAGAAACTAACTTAAAGTAAAAATTTACCATGAAGAATACTACACAAGACAAAACGAAAGACAGCAAAAATTAAAAAAAAAAAAAAAACCAAGCCCAGCCAAAGCTTTACAGTATAAAATTTTTTTCCTAAAAATCCAAGTTCCTTGTTATAGAAAGCATACAGCGTTTTATTTATAAGGAAATGTAAAATATATTCCTATCTTGAAACAACATGAATTCTTACAGAGGATTAAGACAGTGTTAAGAAACCATTCTCCAGGAACTCACATTTTACTAAACCATGAAGTAATGAAAAAAAAAGTGGAAAAGTCTATATTATTACAATTTTACAGTACTAGAAATATGAGGAATGTTGGTTAACAGGAAAACAAATTCACAACTGTATATGTGTGCTCTAAGTCATTATGTAAGTACATCACAGAAAATCAAGAAAATTTAAATCCATTTCTTGTTGGACAAAAGGCAGAATGCTGCAATCAATACTGTTGCTCATTCATTCAACACTTACCTATTACCCACTGTCAATTCTATGCCAAGCAATAGCACACAGAGCCCCTCCTCACAGAGATAATCAAACATAAAGCAATGTAATAAATGAGAATTAAAAGTTACTTATAGGAGTGCTATGGACATTTAAGAGGTGATACACCTAACCCAGAAGGATTGTTGCATAACATGAAAATAATGTAATTTGAACTAACATGCATAAAAAGCCACTGGATTTGGCTCCAGAAGAAAGGAAAGTACATTCAGGAGAAGTAAAAGCAAGGATATAGAACCCTGTACTTTCTTCGAGTCTCTTGCCACTTGTCTCTACAGATTGGCTTCTCTCAAATCAAGTATTCACATCTCAGAACCATGGCAAGGAAGCTCTGGATCCACATCTTCCCATCCTTTCCTTCAGGTAACTGGCCTGTGCTTGGTTTCTAATGGGTTCAGAATCATCACTAAACAATCCTTTGAGAGGTCTGAGATCAAAATTATTAGGCGTCTGAGAAGAGGATAAAATGTGAACAGTAAAGCACACATGATTACTTTTGGTTGAGTAATAGTTGTATTTCCTTGAGCATGCTTAATAGAAAGTTGGATGCTTCCTAATGAGATTAAGGAAAACTTTTATTGAGCACCTTAACTATGTTGCTGAAAAATAATTTGTATAATAATGGTGCAAAGAGACACTGAAACTCTCCAGAGTCCTTGTTACAATTTTTCATATATTCCCAAAATAAGAAGACTCAAGATAAAATTGCTAACTCTTGATTAAAAACAAAAATAGAAATAATGTATTTGACGTTATTTGCTTTGATGAAAACCACTATTAAAGATGAAATATTTTTTACCTATGTTTTAATCTTGTGTTGAACAAAAACTTGAGAAAGTCATTAGATAAAAAAAATACCCTCAAACTAAAAAAAAAAGGCATTTTTTTCCTTCTTGAAAAAAAGGAAATGTATAATTATAGGCTCACTAGGAAAACAAAACCAATGTGAGCACAAAAAACTATGATTATTTGTAGGGTCTAGCAATGACGTTCTAAGGATTATCTCACAGGAGGTTTAAAGTAGCAAACTTGTGATGTATTTTAGATTGCATGAAATAGCCTTGTTTTGTGTACTACCCAACAAATGCAGTAGGCCTAATTTATTCAACAATTTCTGAGAAGTAACTCTTGAAATGCATTGTGTCATTAATTGACTTGGATTCAGAAAGGCGATGCTGTTCTCTACACTGTTGTTCACTTCAACTGAATGACCCTTAGGGTACAGAGCCAAATTATAAAAAAGCCAGGAGGCATATTTTAAACATAGTATTTCTGTTTGTTTGGTTTTGTTTTTTTGAGACAGGGGCTCACTACGCAGTTCAGGCTAACTTTGAGCTCACTTTGTAGCTCAGGCTGGTCTTGAACTCACACCAGTCCTCCTGCCTCATCCTCCCAAGTGCTGGGATTACAGGCATGATCCACCATGCCCAGCTAGCATGATATTTCTGTATTAGACACTACTGTTTGTACAGGCTTCAACACCATGACCTACTGTCTGTAGGCATTTGACTTATTTATCAAATCCCTGGGACAGTGTGGATATGATGATAGGAATGAATGAAGATGATTTAAAGCAAGTATCTCATGCTCTCAAACTCTCAAACTATACAAACTTAATGTATCAGGCTTTAAAAAAAATAGCAGTCTAACCATAGTTAAAACTTCATAGTTTTTCTTATAGAAATATAGTAAACAATGATCAACCTACATGGTAAGTTGGCCCAGTTACCTTTTTAAAAGCATACCAGAAACATAAATGCTAGTATACATATAATTAAATGATTGGAAAATATATATGACAGCATAGTACCGACACAGAGCAGGCAAACATACACAAGGGTCTAAGCCTTGAGTCCTTGTCAAGTCTTCACAGCCTGAGGACCAGTGCTACTCGCACCATCAAAATGAAGGGTCTCTCACCTATGCTAGGAGCAGGAAGGAAAAGCGACTTTCGAAATGTAAGTCTCAGATTGATTTTCCTAAGAAAGGTAGAAAATTCACTGTTTAACAGTTTCTACTTAACAAAGAATTCATCTTTCATATTTCTATAAAGCAGCTTTTTTCTGTGTTATCAATAAAAACTAACACTGACCTTCCTCCTGGAAGGTTAAACTTCTAGGTTCTGTTTGAAACACTGGAGTGCCTTTTCTCAGAAGAAATGCTACATATACGTGCCACAAGCAATGAAAAAGAATACACCATCACTCTGACCCTTCATTAGTCAGAGGATCTTGGCAATTGCAATGCTACTTGTATACGGTCTCTGCATGAAAAACTGTTTTCAAAGGTAACCTTGCCAAGGGCTATGTTCTGTCTTGGCAAAAGGAAGCAAACCTTGCTTTTCTACCAATCGGTTTGCTCTGCATGAGAAACAGGTGTTAAGGTATGAAATAGGGCTTAGAGCAGTAGAAAAATAAAACTTCCCAAAATAAGTTTCATCTAGGAAAAAAAACCCATTCAGATAATAAGCCTGCAAGGGCCGACATGTTTTTGTAAAATGCAAATCATGAAAACTGGTTAAGGGATTAAATGCTCTTTTGCAAAAATGACCATGGAGATTATAATCATTAATTAAAATCATGTAAATAATTTTCTGAAAGAACTCTCTCTTTTTATCTCATAGGTTTCAAACAGCCTAATGGTAAAAAGGTTTAGTCTCAGAAGAGATTCTGTAATTAAAACTAGGAATCTGGTATAATTAATAAGTGTCAGTCTGCAATCTTAACCACTTAGTAAAAGCAGAAAATAACATACAAATGTTTTATAAAAATAAAATGAAATAAAACCTCCAAGAAAACTTTCATAGGGTCTAGACATAGCAGATGTTCCAGGCAAGACTTGGAACTTTTAATAGTAGATGGATGTTTTAACACAGCTCTTATATTTCATTTTATTCATTTTTATTTTTCTCTTTGGAATTGCAAGTTAACCCAAAAGTCAGTTTTCAGTGGTATAATTTTGGCTTACATTTTTGAACTGTCTAAGCTCCTTTATATTTTACCTTTTTCCTCATTATTATCTTCACCCAAAGGTGAACCAGATAAAAGAAGAGATGAAAGGTAAATCTCCCAATATCAAATTTTGATCGTATCATTTAGCATCATTCTTACATCCTCCTTCCTTGCATTGGATATCCAATTTTGTGACAGCATTAGAGTATGCATGTTTAATTTTACCCCCAATTAATAGCTCAAAGAACATAGTGAAGAAATTTTATCAGATAACAATATAGTCAAAGGCATTTATTATAAATGCCTTGCCTCAATGTTGCTGGTCTCCCATCTCTATTTCACAGCCTCTGACATCTACTGATAATCCATGGGGATGAGCAGAAGTTAACTCCATCCTGCACCTAAGAATAGAGCTCAGCCTAGGCTGGCTGCAGTCAGCCCTGTCACTGTACTAACCTGGGTGTCCATGCCAAGTTTGTCTTAGGACTTTCCTAAGTAATGTGTCAAACAATAACAGTTGTTTTTTGTAGCCCCAGACTAGGTAGGACACAGATGTAAGGCCACGGGCATCTTGCTAACACCAGAGAGGTCAGAAGCTTTGCAAATATTGAAAACAAGTCAAGAAAATGACATGGGGCTACTAGATTGATGAACATCTGAAGGCCATCCAACTTAGGGATGTCTACACGAGCCAATTAAGTTTCTGACTCAACGAGTATGAGCTTCTTTTTTTTTAACTTGCCATATAAATCAATGTAATGAATGAATCAATGTAATGAATCAATGTAATGTATACAAATTACTCAATTATATGTAAGATTACAATATACTGCAGTAGAGACAAATATAGTGTTCACAATCCCTTCAAGCAAGGACTTGCCGCTCACTATGGAGTAAGAAGAGCAGCCAGCCCTTGACGCTGACTTGTTTAAGGTCAGGTTTGCTTATAGACAGCCAGTTCAGCCAAGTAACAGCCTGCAATAGTGCCTGAGCCAGAGAGTACTGAAAGTTCATCTATTTCAGCAAGAAGCAGTACATTCTAGCATGTACAACATGCCCCAGAGCATCCCGCAAACTGGCCAAAGTATTTTTGTACCCTTATCACAGTTTGAATTTTGCCTCTGCCTAATTCTTCCTTCACATTTTCTTTAAAGGAAGCTGATTCCTCAAAATTTAAATATTTTAACCACAATCTTCATCTCCAGTACAATTTCCAAATAACCCAGGGTTAACAGTCTGTCCAATTTCACATAAGAAAATGATAAAAAAAAAAAAACAATTCAATACTGAGAGAATCCACATAAGAAAATTCCTCACCAAATTTTAAAAACAAAATGTATACCATACATTTTAGTCAGTCCTACTTCTTTTCTTTTCAATCTTCCTTTGACAATACTTGACAAAAAAGGGACTGTTTCGTACATTGGGATGGTATCAATAAGTTTGCTGCACACTTAAAATTGACAAGGCATGTGAGCAATGTAATAACTCTCATAAGGCTTTAGAGCTTTTTGTTTTCTTTTTAAAATGTAACAGTAATCCTTTCCTCATTATTGTTTTTATTAATGAGATTCCAAGTATAGTTATAAGATTTAGGTAGGTGAGGAAAAATATATATTATTCAATCAAAACTATGCCATAAAGTAAGTTTCCTTTAACTGAATTCCATGTTTTAATTAAATACAATTATAAAGCTAAAAATGTAGTAATTAGACAACAAAATGATTATACCTGGCAACGTACATTTTCTTTAAAATTGGGGCTGGGGATTTAGCTCAGTGGCATAAGCGCCTGCCTTGCAAGCAGGCGGTCGTGAGTTCGATCCCTGGTACCGATAAAAAAGAAAAAGACACAAAAAAATTTAAAAAAAATTAAGATAGCCCACTTTGATAAAGCAATCATTTAGGGATTCTATTCCCACTGCCTCCTCAAAACATTTCTTGCTCTGGGCACAAAGGATATTTGTATTATAAAATCCATAGACATTCAATAATGTACTTTTGTTGATTTCTCTAAAGCAGTATCATTCAATTCGCTTTTTCTTTGACTTCTACCATACAGTGCTCTTTCAGTTTTATACTTACTTTTTTGCCTCTGTATACCTTCCAAGCTTTTTTCCTACTCAGTCATCAAATGATATCCTCTATGTTTTGTTCCACAGGCTGTTTACCTTCTCTTTTAATAGCAATTTCTGATTCTGGTGTTTGCAACCATATTCAGTTCTATCTAAGGTAGCAACTATCACTAATACACAGAAACACAAAATCAATTTATACATAAATGATTTCAAAAGAATACCTCAATGGAATTTCATACTCCATATGAGTGGACTTCTGACAATCACCTTTTGAGTTGTCTATATCAGATGAGTGATACAACCAATCTCTCCCTAATAAAAAAATACATATATATACGTACACACACACACACACACACACACACACACACACATAGTTAAAATAGTTACACAGCTAATTTCTCTTAATTTGTTGAAAAAGATTAATATTGTTTGGATTAATATTGTTTGCTAATATTGTGGATAAGATATCACACCTATGTCTTGGAGTCTGAATAACTACTACGAAAGCAACAATATGCAATATATTAAATATTGTTACTCTCCTACTAACCTGTTTTGAAACTCGGCTTTATTATTATTTTGTCTTAAAAAAAAAACCCAGAAAACCAAAACCAGTCTTCCACAAGATTTCTTTCTCTGTCTCTTCAAATCTAAAGCCATCAAGTCCTGTTGATTCTGAAATTGTATTTGAATTTGTTTGCTTTTCTCCATCTCTCCTGCTACTCAACATCCAAATGGTCCACTCACTTGGAATGCAGTGAGTCTAGCTGGACTGTGTCTACAATTCACACCCCTTAATTAAAACATTTCAGAGAAACTGCTGCTTTGGTACAGAGACCAAAAATCTGACTATGGCTACAGGCCTTAGATTCTGTCTTTTGCCTCAACATGTTCTGTGCTCTTTACTCACATCTGTACCTGGTCACTGTAACATTCCTTCACTTTCACTCATACCTCAGTATCTTAGTACCTTCATCTGCCTTTAAGTTCAGTGCTAACTACTCTTTCACATCTACTGTCAGATAACTCCTGTGTTTTTCCTTGAATCTCTGTTTATTCTGTATTTCCTCAAAGAAGATTTCTATGGCCCTCCGATTCTGCAATTACTCCTTTGTTGTATGCTCCTAGGTCATTAAAAACTGTTATAGTGTATGTTTGTAATGATTCATGATTGTTTGAGAAATCTCTTTTTACTCTATAGACTGTTTTCTAAAAGAACTGTGACACATGGCTTCCCCTAGCCCTGCCCCATTTAGTTTTGGCTTTGCTTATCATTACACCTGAAATTTCCAAAAAAAGCATTCAAATCTTATTTGGTAAAAGAATAATCAAATAATAAATACAAGCATTATTTTAATATATCCTAATTATGCACATCATAAGTAACACAAATTTTAAAATAATCTGAACATATACAACTACAGATAGTTGTCATGGCACAAGACTATAATCTCAGCACTCTGGGAGGCTGAGGCAGGAGAATGGCAAGTTTTAGTCCTACATGGGCAAATGAGAGACTGAAATGTCACTACAAAATAAAAAAGGCCTAGAGATACTGCTCAGTGTAAAGTTACTGGATTGGATCTTGGTAACTAAATAAATTTATTTTTAGAAGGGCTACAGATGTAACCTTGTGAAGACCTTTGGTTCAATCTTTAGTATCATCCTCTCCAAAAAAAGGCTAATGTTTTCATAAATTGTATCTTAGAAATAGCTTTTACATTTATAAATTTGAATATGGTGGGCCATTAAAAACAAAAAACATGTGGTCTGTGTAATCCGTTGACTCCTGTCTTGTAACCAGGAGTTCTCAACCTGCATATAATGTAGTTTTTATTATTTGAGGTTATTTTCAGGGTTTTAAAATGTCTGATTTTGGGTTGTGGATTTAGCTCAGTGGCTCAAATGCTTAACCAGGCAAGTGCAAGGTTGTGAGTTTGATCCCCTGTACAAAAAAAACCCCAAAAAACAAAAAACAAACTCTGGCTGTACTTTGTTGATGGTTAAACATTAAATCAACTCTCATACAAACTTTCACCCTTTCTGTATACTAAATGAGTCAATGAGTTAGCTTGTGTTACCAAGGTTTTTATTTGTTTCTTTTCTTATGATGAAGAATGGACATTTCAAAGAAATTCTTCTCTTACCATCTTGATTTAACTGAAGACAGTCACAATGTGCCGTAGCAAAAAAAAAAAAAAAAAAATGTTTTTAATGAACAAAACTTTCCCACCCACTATTATTTATCTGTGTGAAGCAAGATTTTTCCCTGAAAAGTGCAACCTACTACACATAAAAACAGACACAAACAGAAAACTGAGGGTAATATATTGCATTGGAACCAAGTACATAACACAAAACTAATAACAGCAACAGCAATTAACATTCAGTGAGTCATTACCTTAGACAAATCCCCTTAGCTATTTAAACACTCTCACTTCTCGATTAAGTTCCTGAGTAAATGTTATACGCATTTGTACTTTTGTAACAAAATTACAGTAATAAAATAGCACAATTTTCTGTTTTCTGTTGTTTTCCATGCAATTTGATTTATAAAGGGAGATTTTGCTTCCCTCCCTTAATATGCCACCTCTTTGAGCATTTTATACCATGTTCCTTTTATTTGATTTTCTACTGTTTAGTTTATGTAAACCCTGCTTCTTGAGGACAAGGATGAGAACCGTTTTCCCTCCACAGGTTCTATACAAACGTGTACCTCATTTACTCCCCTAAAAGAGGCTCTGTGCTTAGCACAGAAGACCCCTGGAAGAGGACTGCTACTAACAGAAATGATTTAGCTTCCTTTGTGAATTCCTTATATCTGTATTTTATATGAATGCCTTTAAGTTAAATGAAGGTACCTGTAAGAATCCTTGCAAAAGGAATATTTTTAATATACAGCAATACTTGCATTATCTTATAATTTTAGTAATATGAGGGTAGCAAAATAGAATATTTAGTTATAGTAAAAATAAAATTAATCTATAGTAACATGCTTACTTTTGTTAATTTAGGTGTTAAGTGCATTAGCCAAGAAAATACAGTATCTCCTCTCTTCATACTCTGGCATTAGCTGTGGCACTGTTCTACTACTAGGCCAAGAGAAATTGTGACTTAAAACATCATGTCTCTTTTATTTGAATATACCATTGAAGTTTTATAAAGGTCTTTCTTGTTTTTAAAAAATCAGATAAGCTCTACAAAGTTTCTCTCTGTTAGCTCATATCTGGTTTTTTTTTCCCACTAATAACTTTTCACATGTCAGGAATAGATGCTCATACAGATACTACACAACACTTGTGCTTCAGAAAACTAGAGAATGAGGCTAGGGCTGAGTGGATCTATATTTTATATAAATATGAAATTTTACAAAATTTGTTGTGGCTTTCTCATGTCAATAACTGTTTATAGATCATGCTTAACACTTTTCCTAAAACAAGAACACAAAAGATCTTCTTAACCGCATCCCGAATGGATGAATGTTTCCCAAACAGAACAGAATAAAACTAAGCAGTAACTATAACATTTGTGCCTACTATTAGGATGTGTGACTACTTTGAGAATGTCATTTCTAATCTTGTTTCCAAGTGCAAAAAACTATGACTTGAGAAATTAGCTTATCCTATCTTTAATCCCCAAATTATTAAATATATATTCCATCTATGAAATAATTACCCAGAGAATCAACAAGAAAAAAGCATTCTTAAACCATTATTTGCCTACATATAAAGTATTAAAAATTAAAAATTTAACTTCATGCATGCATAGACTACTTATCTCATTGTGCATAACTCTAATTATATATCCAGGGAAGGTAAATTAAGATTCAACTTCATAATTTATTAACAAATTAATAAATATTTCACTTTTGAAAAATATGCATTTTTTCTGTATTTTGCTAATCACAATCAACTCTTAGACTGTTCTCACCAAAATTTTAGTATACTTTTAAAAAAGTTAATTCAGTAAATTAATGCAAATACTATTTTTTTATTGGAATTACTGCCCCCTTGAGTTCTGTGAGAAAACTTCCTACCCTCCACAGTATTTTGCCAGTAATTTACTAAAGAAAAGTAAAACTCTGAGAAAACAAAGTCTAATCTACTGATGTGGAACATTAAAATGATTACTAAAGAAGATTTTCTTTGAATTTCTAATAAAGCACTCATCTTGAAAATCTGAAAAGGCAATCTACAGTTAGATATTCCCTAAGGGTCACCAATGAAAAAACATTACATGATACACAGCTTAGTGTTTGGAAAATTTTCCTTTTAACGCATTTTAATTCACAATCCTAAACTGACAGTTTTAACATCATTTGATTTAGTCATTTTAGTACATTTATATTTGCAAAGATTATATGCAGAACTGAGAGTTAAGTGGGTGGATCTGTCTAAGGGTAAGTACAATACAGTAAGATTTAAAATCTAACTCAGTAGGGTGTCTATGTTTTATTCTAATGCTTAACTTTACTTCAAAATATAATGTAAATGTATGATAATGTGGAATGAAACAGAACATGATTTTTAAAAAAACCTAAGCTGCTAAATACTTTAAAAGCCACTGGTACTACAACATGTCAGCATTTACTGTAATCCTTAATTTTAGGTTTATTTCCTTTGGAGTTCCTCAATAACTTGTTACAAAACATCAGCATAAAATTTGTAATATAAAAACCAAAATCTGTATTTACTCATATGCTTTCTATTGTTTGTACAGCTAAGAGCTTTGGACAATTAAACTTTAAATGGTCAGTTTATTACAGAATAGAGACAAAACACAATCTGTGGCAAATAGGAGAGTTCCATCCCTGTCAGCATTATTTTGGTGTCAATTAAGCATGTGACTAGTTAATTTAACAAGATGCAAGGGTAAAATACACAAAAGAAAAGCTATTAGATGCAAACACGAAATCATCTCTTTAATAAAAATGATAAAAGTGTGTATCTCTATATATCATAGACCTAGAAACTTGACCAAACTCTGGTAAACTCTATTATTTTATGAGGAAGACGCAACTACTAATACTATGAGACCAAGTTTTCATTATATAAATGTCAGTAGGAAAAGTAACTAACACTGTTTAAGCTGTATGCACTATTAGGAGGGAATACTCCAGAAAATTTCTCCATTGCTTATTCCATCTCCTTCCAACATCTTTCAAGAAAACTGTAACTATTTCTAAAGTCCATTTTTCCATATTCATATGGACAGTATGTAGAAGTTGTTTCATATATAAAAAACAAATCTGTAGTTCAATAATACAAAGCTGCAAATGTGCTACCACTGTTTTGTGGGAGATAATCCTTTTTGTAATTGAAAATATATTACTTCTGAAATCTGCAGTGGGCCCTCATATACTGCGTTAAAAAATGTTACTCAAAGAGAGAAGTCAGATCACTCTTCCTATGAGTCAGCAGAAGCCATGCTGGGCCTGGGAGGACCCTACCAAGAAGTTTTTCAAAAAAGCAACTGTCAATTTACAACATTCATTTGAAAAATATTAACATGTTACATTTTTACATCTAATTGGGTGCATTTTTTTCCCCACTAAAGGTGTTTCTATGTGTCTTGCAGACCTCAAAAGAACTTTTACAAATATCATCAGATATCAAATATTTTTTGTTTGCTTCAAATATGAAATAAAGAAAAAACTAAGAACAGAAATTACTGAGAACATCAGATGCTTTCTTTTCTAATACATGTCTTATACCACATTGTTAGGAAGAAAGGGAATAGTATTTATGCCTATTACATGAGGTAAATCAAACTACATACAATTTAAGTAAATCATTTTAATAAACTACTAATAAAAAATTAGATAGTCTTCTCCAGTCCTAATCAAAACCTCATATAAGGTAAATAAAATGAGCTAACTAAATTATTAAAAAGTTAGCTAGCATCAATCTTAATAATTTCCTGATAACTGAGGTAAGTTCTGTTACTTCATAAATCTTAAAAATATTTGCTTTGCTATGAATATATGATGTTTTAGAAGCTATTATATACAATTTAGCTTTGTTGTTATTAGTCCTAATGAGATAAATGGCAATGTAGTTGCAATTTACTTACAATAAGGGATGATATGATAATATATGGCATCATTCATAGTTTTCACTTTTTAAGTCAGATGCCAGAACAAAATGACATGAATTCAATTATTTCAAAAGAACTAGGGAATTTTATGAAGAGAGCTATCTACTTAGAAATAAGAAAAAATGATAAATCATTTTCCTAGACAGGTATAATCAATGCCAGACATGGACACAGTCTTTATGCCAAAAAATAATTTCTAAAAATACAGCTAAAATTGTTTAAAAGTTTAAAATTCCAAGGAGCTAAATTGTTCTAAATCTTTTTAAACAGAATGATTATCATATCAATCTATTTATCTTTCTAGACAAATTTGGTATTTAACTGTTGTGCTATTCACAATTCCATAAAGTTAAGGAGTCCAAAATAAAATGTGAGCGATTACTGCAACAAAAAATACTCCATCTGCATTCATTCATAAATGTTAACCATTCATTGATAGAGACACGAAAACAACAATTTATTTAGGCATAGAGAATCTCTATGGGAAGCAGGAACAAAATGATTTTTCAGCTTACTAAGAAACTGTTACATTTATTATCAAACAACATTTGATCCTATGTAAATATATAAATATAGGGTGATTTTTTTTCCAGACATGAGCAGGAACAGCTCTTGAATTTGGCTGTTATTCACATGAGGGAATCTTAGTGTTACAAGGTCCATCTTTTCCATAATAATGGTAAATGATCAAAATTAACATTAAAAAATACTTGGTAATTGTCCCAAAAGGCCACTGGAAAATGTATTTTTATGACCATGGAGTGAAAGGTGATACAAAAAAGGGGATGTAAAATATGAAACAGAGATAGAGAAGACCATCAAGTATTCTTGCCAGATTAAAATACCAGATTATCCAGGGTAACTTCCAGGAGAACAAGAATTTGGTATTAAGCCGATAAGGACAAGGTAGGCTTTTGTTTGTTTATGTAATGTATATGCATGTGGTGGGAGTCAACAAATGTGTCTGGAAGGTTAATCAGGAAATAAAAAACTGTCTGAGCATTCAAAAGACAGTATGAAGTTCTAGAGTAGAGAGGACAGACCTTATGACAATGGCTTGAAAGGTAAAGAGAAATATGCTAAGCATAAACATCCTGCTTCAAATTTTGTGTTGACTATTAGCATCATGCTAATTCATGAAGGGGTTATAATTCATAATGCCTCACTGCTATGTGGCTTGCACCACCAGTGGAATAGGCATGATACTCCCATTGGAAAGCTTTATTAGGGAACAGCTTGGTAATCGTGAGTAGATCCATTTGTATCACCAGTGGTACAAGCTGCCTGGTAGGACAGTCAGTGGGAATGTGTTAAACAGCCTATGTTACAGAAGAAGGTCAGTCTACAGTGTGCTCATAAATGAAGGAGTATAGGAGTGATACCTGTACGGAACTTTTGACTAGTCTAAAAGAATCAGGTATCACAAGTAAATAAATGTGATGATTTGGATAAGACTCTACCATTCTGAATGCCAGATGTAGCTCTAGGTTCCAGTTTTTAACAAAAGCACTAACTAAACAACTTATTTTTGCATGACCAAGCTCTCTGTAGATATTTAGACCTTGGTTTAAAGATTGTTATCACCAGAGGAGCTTTCTCTGATCATCAAGCATCTTGCAATTTTTTAAATCACATTTTATACTATGTAACAGAATTTTTAATTGTGTACTCATAACACCTACAAAGTAATTTGCATGGGAGCATGAAATTTATATTTCATTCATCACTAGATTTCTTAAAATTAGCTTGTAGTGATAATAGATGAATATATATTGAATGATCAAATACACAAATATATATATATATGTAAAAGCATGATTTTAGGATAATGTTGAGAAATATTTAATGATTAATTATAAAAGATCACATATTTTAATCCAGACTACTGAAGCTTTCTAAGCTTGAGAAAACAACTACTTTTTTATATGGAAATAATAAACGGTTGTGAACATAGAAAACTCTTTATTAATAATTACATGCCCAGGATGTAGTATTTACCAAAGAGTAGATGGCCAGTTCCTTAGGCACCAAAATACTTTATTCAGGAAAATACACATACTACCAAATCAGAACAGAGTCATCAAAGACTGACCCTGCTTAGCAGAAGTCTTTAGCAGTAACTGATATTTACATTACTTCCACTGCTAAAATTAACAGACTCATTAGAAAAAACCTTTTCTTCTGGAACTGCTCTAAGATATGCCCATTGGCTCTCTACACAATTAATTATCTATCTATCTATCTATCTATCTATCTATCTATCTATCTATCTATCTATCTATCATCTATCTCATAATTGGCTGAAAATGGTGGCACACACCTGTCACCCTAGCTACTCAGGAGGATGTGGCAGGAGTATCACTTGAGCCCAGGAGTTTCAGGCCTGCCTGGGTAATATAACAATGCACAATCTCAAGAAAAACATGTGAGCTCTATAACAGTTGATTAGTGGCTAAATTAATTCAAACAAAAAGTATAGTTTTTACTGTTTAATATAAGTAAATATTAACATATCTATCAGTTTTTTGGCACATGGAACACTGCAGAAGGAAAATTTTACCTAGATTCTCAAGAGTATTTTTTTACTGCGACTGAGAATGAAACTGACATCACACACAATCACACACACACACACACACACACACACACACACACATCTAGAGGAGAACAGAACACAAATTTACTTAATGTAAGTCTTACGGGATGCAGGGATCTTCATAAGGAAAGGAGCCAATATAATGAATTATAGACAAAATTATTAGATAAACAGTAGTAAATTGTGAAAATGGGACAAGGCAAAGAGGCATGGGGTTGAGTAGCAATTGCTTGAAGAAGTGGTAAGGAGATAAACCTCAGGCAATGCACAGATTCTCACTCACCTCCAATTCCCTCCCATAGTAAGAATGATGCTTTCTTTGTAGCATGGGGAGGGTAACTTTCTTAAGGAATTTCAAGAAACAAACAGAAAGTCAGAATGATCTAATTGCACCTGCTGTTTTCTGGCACATATAACTCAAAATAATCAATATGCCAGTGTGGCATATTTGGGAGCAAAATGTTATTAACTATATTGCTTTCAATTCTCTTGATAATCAGTAAAAAATTTCCATGTTCACATATTTCATGTCATAAGTGTAAGAATCCATCCTTATTTTAACACTATATAGAAATTAGAGTATGTTTAGCACGAGTTTACTGGTTCATATCAATACTAGTGTTTTTAGGATTGTTCATCTGAGAATAACCAACATAGAAATTTATCATAGAAACTATTTCAATTATCTTAATGACCTAAACATTTCAAATTCAAATTTCTATAACATAGTTTTACAGCAAAATTTGACAGATAGTATGCTAATGTAATTTAAGTACAAGTTATTAGTTACAATTGTATTAATAACAATTGTATAAATTTTTAAAGGTATCTGAGATTTTTGGAATTTATTTATCCAGAAAACATTTTACCTTAAAGAACTATGATTCTAAACTATCCAGAAAACAATTAGATTTTCATTATGAAAAATTTCAAATATTTAAATAGTAGAAGGAATAATATGCATTATGCAGGGAAACAGTAAATTTATGGTGTGTTTCATTTATATGCTGACCTACTTTTTCCTGCATCAAATTGTTTTCAAGCAAACCTCAGAAATTATGTCATTATATTTGTAAATATTTCAGCATGTACTTCTGAAAGATGCTCAGATTTTAAATATTTGCATAATGTTTTTTAACTATTTATACCCCAGCAAGAGTCTAAATTTATAAAAAAAAATTAACATATGTTTTACAAGGACCCTTATGAGACTTTTCTTGATAACTTTACATTATTAATAATATGTTTCTATTACTCAAATATACCAAGTTTCTTCAGGTGCTTTCTGTCAGGATCTACCAAATTTTCTCTGGTTTTAAGAATTAAAATTAAGAAAAGCAAGTTATAATGTCACAATCTTAATAAATCTGAAGAGCTTAATTTTTTCATCCTTTCTTTGCTTTCCATGAGAAACTGTTCATAAGAAGATCAATTCTTTCTTGGATTTGAGATATGCTGAGAAAATTTAGACATTTCACTAAAAATACAGATGGAGATATAAACATAAAAAAATCAGAACATCCAAAGTTCTATAGGAAAAGTCTGCGATTACCACAGTTTTCAGAGAGAAGACATTTTATGGAGAGAAACAAAGTGTCTACAGTGCTCTCCAATTTAAGAATTTATTCCTCCAGCCTTTGATGTGATTTTGGAGCACCACAAATAAAAACACAGGACTAGGGCTTTTTTTTTTTTTTTTTTTTAAACATCAACCATTTATTTCTGGACATATTGCGAGGAGAGTCATTCAAGAACTCTTCAGAACTTTGCTTTCAAAGTTTAATTATGAATGGAATAGCATAGCTGGAAGACAGAGAAATTCAATGTGTGTACATAGACCTCTGTCCATGAGCCAAGATTTTATTTCCAAAGGGACACAGGGCTTTCTATTTGAACAGTGCCATGGTTAGCTCATCATACTGACACAGAGCCTCTGCCAGGATATTTAAGCCTTTCGATGTTCCATTATTCATTATTTTCTGGTGCTTGCCAACGACCAGACTGAGCCCATTCAGCTTTAAAGTTAGTGCTGTGCCCAATTAAAGGAGGTCAAGGAAAACATGAACAAGTGTTTTGTATGCAGAATCCAGCCACTAGCAGTAACTATTAATGTAATATTCCCAGTTAATTCCTTTCACTCAGAAAATGGCTTTTGAACTAAATTAAGTTACCACTCCACTGTAATTCAACATTAACTGATAGAACAAGAAAATATTTACAATTAATTATTTTGAAATATATTTTTGATACTAATTTTTGAAAGGATTTCCTCCCACACTTTTTAATACTGCAAAGACTGAGCAAAAGACTTGAGCAAAAAAGTATTATATTTTAATTACCAACTATACTATTCTGTGGCTTTTATTTTAACTAATGTTTTCAAAATAAAACTTTTAAAACTAAAATAAAACTTTTAAAAATAAAATACTGAAGTGTACAAGTCGTGCTCCTTCAGATGGGTGAAATGCTAAGGATACCCTTTGCAAAAAGTTCAAAAAGACATCACAGAAATAAACAACCCTTAAGTAGCACATCTCACAGAAGACTTGCACGCATGGGTTCACAGATTCCCAGGACAGCAACCCTCAGAGTCTGGGACACTCAGCCCACTGCAGAACAGAAGTAGCTGGGGCTGAAGAGAGATGAGTGAATTAGTCTCAGAAGCTTCTCCTCTGCCTCAAGGAAAGGTTAAATACAGGTTTCTTTTTCTTTTTCTTTGAGGGGTACTCGTTATAATCTAAAGCATTTCTGTTTCTAAAGAGTGAGGCTCATAGAACAGGGGATATCAGAAATCGTAGTCCCAAAACAAAACAAACATACAAAATTAACAATAACTTGTACTATTTTTGAAAACCTAAACGTTTTAGTGCCAAATCAGTTTTCAGTCTCAAATTTTAAGTTACTACACATTTTAATTCCCTTTGACCAGAAACAGCTTTACTTCTTGTCTTAATATAATGAAACCAAGCCATAAGTATAGTGAGTAAAACAAATTTCTAATCAGACAGACTGTATCTTATTTTGTTTTCACTAGTCACTGGTATGTTGGACAAGTTGCATATTTCTAACCTACAGGTTCTGGATCTGTAAAATGCAATAACCTCTACTTTGTTGTTTTAAGTTTTAAGCGTATATGTTTGCAACTGTGTATTCTGGGACAGTGGGGTATATTCACATTTTAGTATAGACCACTGTGTTGATCAGAAGAGCTTTGCTCTTAAATTCATAATTGTGCAATACATACTGATATACTCTACCTTCATGAGAAGATGTTTCTGTAAACAGAAACTCAGGAATAATTTTCTTCTGTGTGTCACCAATGCTAAACTGTCTCAAAAATTCTAGTTGAAGAAAACATAAAAATGTCTTTCATAAGATAGAAAATCCTATGACAAGGCAATTTTCTCAGGATTTTCTTGTCAATAACATTTACTAATTATAAACATCAGAAAGTATAGTTGAGAGACTAAATAAAAAATGTAATCTTGATTATAGGAGAGTATATTTGTTATAAACCCTACAAAGAAACTAGTCAGAGTGAGGAAAGGTTGTATGTCTTGAGAATTTGCAAATACGTGTAATATTTTATGAAGCTGTAGGACTATTTCATTTTTTTTGCCTCTAGAGGGTTTTATTTTACATGATCCAGTTAATCTGTCCTTGCTCTGCTTTAAAACCATCAGATGTATATTCACTTGGGTAGAACTTGAAAACAAATCAGAGCAAGAGACCCATTTCATGAGCTTCACAGTTATACAAAAGGCAACTTGTAGTTAGGAATTCAATTTCAAAGCCTTGAGACAACTTTCTGCAGTTTATGATTTTAAGCTTCAATCATTTCACTTTCCAGTGACAAAGAAGTCTACAATTCAAATACCATTCATTTGAAAAGGCACAAAGCTGTGCCACTAACTCTGTTTCCAAAACAGTACACTTACTACTGCTGTTGTTGAAATCACCTTTTGGTGAATGGAGTCTATGACTGGTGTCTTTTCTGAGAATCTTTAGTATAAAACACTTCTAATCTAAGGAAAAATTAAATACAGCGCTGATCAACAGGTTAAGTGAGAAAAGCAAACAAATTTAGTTAAAAGATTGATTTTGAGTTTTTGTGTCGTCATATTTTTATAAGGCAATTTCACACTCATAGTAAAACTTTTTATGTTTCAACTATTTCAGGACAAAGCAGATATTTTCTTTCATTTACCACAAAGTTTATCTCCCATTTACTTTGATGGAGCAGGTATTTTGGAAGCCAGTATGGCTTTTATCATAGTTAAAAGGAGAAGAGGATACTTCTGCAGTTTTTGTGCTGGAAAAAAATATAATATTACAAACACACACACACACACACAATTTCCCAAAAAGTTTCCTTTCATTCTCTGTTTCCAACTAAGTCACTTTTATGTTTTTTTGTTGATTTTCCTTTTTTATTCCCCCTCTAGCTGCTACCCTTTTCCTTCAAGCCTCAAAGCACTGTGTTATACATTGTGCCTTACAATGGGTCTTCTCAAATTTTCATTATCAATTGTATTCTCTCCTAACCTAAATTTTAATTTTTATGCAATTTTATTTCTCAATCTTACACCTCATTAAAAAAATAATCTGCAGTAAAAATAATCCTCTAAGACTTCTAAATTTATAGAACATCAAATTAAGCTATAAGCTCAAAATATCCAATTAAATATACTTTGTTTATTGAATATATGCTACAGGGCAGGCCTCTGTACATCCTGATGGAGAATTTAAAAAAAAAAGCTTAACAGCTTAAAATATACTCCTTGTCCCCCAAAAAGCTTTTATGAGTTGAAAAACATAAGACTAAAACAGATGAGAAAGTTCAAAAAGACAAAATGCAGGCACAGAGAGTAAAAGATTCTTTCAGTCAATGCAATAAATAGTCTGTAGTTTTACAGAAAAGCAAGTGGACAAGAACCTACATAGGATTTTTGTAAACAATTACTTTCAACATATAATAAAATGATTAGATAGTTATATACAGAGAACTCTGAATAAAGTGGACTACTTTTTTGTTCACACAATTCTGACAGGTTTGCTTTTTTTAAGAGTGAGTTGGTTTTGCATTACATAATGAACAACATTAAACAAAAAAACATTCTAAGAACAAAAAAAGGTTTCTTGGGAAACGCAGGCCTGACTGGTTCTTGAAGGTTAGAGAGGGAATCATGGGCCAGGATGGCAGCACAAGAGAGTGCAGAACAGGTGAAGGGAATGTTGTTAGCTCTTGTGAAACACTGAAGACATATCAATTTAAGATTCAGAAAATGACTCAGGCAAAACTGCATTTCAAGTCTAGTTGTTTGTAACTGGTAAATGCTTAGACTTTACATTGTTGCTAAGCCACTAGACTTTGCATGTGTATTCAAAGTTGCCTTTAACTGCAAAGGCAAAGGAGAAGCCATAGCTTTTTTCTGAATGCAATCCCAAGGTGTAAGTTTAAACTATTAGAAAAATGCTGCTAACACCTTTTTTGTATCCTTTTTTATATTCTACCCAGGCTATCAGGATTAGGATAGTACCAAACCAATCAGCGAACTGATTTAGTGATGACCCAACCTTAATCCTCACATTGTACCATCAATCAATCAATCACACACTCTAGATTCATTCCCCTCTGAAAAAGCCCATCTAAAACTGCATGAGGGTTTGAGGGCACATCGAGACACAAGCCATAACAATCTTCCTATACTTAAGAAATATACATATGAGAGAGACAGACAGACAAGAGACAGAGACAGAAGACAGACGGAGAGACAGAGAAGAGTATTTTATAGATCATCACCAGAAACTGAGGGATTAGCAATTCTGTATTAAATAATGGGAAACTCAGGCTAACAAAAGTGAAGCAATTGATTTATTCAAGATCATTCAAGCAACAGGTGATAAGCACGGACTCAAAGCCAATTCTAACTTTATGGTTCTTTCTCCTTTACCATAGCTCACAAATTGACCACAGATGTCTCAGAGGGAAAAGATAGAATAAACAAGTAGGCAAGATTTCCAGTCCCTCTAAATATGAAAATCTAAGGAAAGACAAACTGTAAGACAAATAAGAACAAATTTCGCTGAGAATGTAGGGAATTGGAACTCCAATTCATACACTGCTAAGGGAATTGTAAAATAGTACAACCACCATAAAAAGGAATTTGAGGGATCCTGAAAACAGTAAATACAGTTGTCTGACCATTCTACCTCTGTATGTATATTTGAGAGAAATGAAAACACATGTCCATGCAAAACTTGTGTACAAATGACAATACTGGCATTATTCATAATAACTATACAGTACAAGTTACACAACTGTGTATCAGCTATTGAATACCCAGAAAATATCTATACAACGTAACACTGTCACTAAAAATAAATAATGTATAGAAATGGACACATGATACAATGGTGAATAAGAGTGAAATCACTGCTATTTACAAGAAGCTAATCACATAAAGACTCATATTATTCCATTAATATTATATGTCCAGAAAAGGCAAATTCATAGAGAGAGAAAATAGGTTAAAAGTTACCAGAGGCTAGGGAAAAGGGATAATGAGAACTGACTTTTGTTGACTTCCTGATTTCTTTTTGGGCAAAAGAAAAATAACCTAAACTTAAAGAATAGTGATGGCATTACAGAATTTAAACTGTCTTTATAAAATATTTGACTAGAATACGTAAAGAAAAGAGGCAAAAGTGTTTGCACAGGAACATATGACACATGCCTAAATTAACTGTTCCTCTTTCAAACCATAGAGATTTTGACAGGGTCAGGACAGTTTATTATGTCCTGGGAGCTAACTCAGATGAGTCTTTCCTACCCAGCCACACTGTTCTTCACTCTAGTGTTCATGTATTCTTCCAATAAATGTCTGTTTTAAAACACCCTTATTTTGATTCAGTTTTTATTGAAACTGAGTTACTTATACATAACCAACATTTGTTTCTCATCCTGTATTCTCATTTTGCTAAAACTTGAGAATCTGTACTGTGAAAACAAAATAGCATCCTCTTTTTACATTTGATTCAACATACAAGCTTATTCCTCTTGAGAAGCATGCTGCAGAGGGAAATGGCGAAGTAGGCTAGACTTCTTTGTTCTAATTCCAGTCCTCCTACTCACCTTCATTTCTATGAACCCAAGGCAAACTGCCTGTCTTCTCTGAAGTCAGGTTGTGCTTTTGTTTTGTTTTTACCCTAATGTAGAAAAATAATAGTAACTTCATTGCACATTTTTATGTGGATTAAATGAGCTAATATATTGAAAGCATTCTGACCACTGCTGTGTACATTGTATGTCATAGAAGTATAGCCACAGAATTAGCTAATTCATTAGTAATGAAAACAGGACTTATGTGCAATTCCCCACTTTACTTGAAGCTGGATTAGGGTCAGTCTTATCCCTGGAGATATGTAGGCTGAGAGAACACAGGGAAAAAGAGTTGGGTTGCTGCCTATTTTTCCTACCCTGCTAACACCATTTAACTACAGAAATCATCCTACTGTCTTAAGGTGCAATACTGGAAAGATGAAACTGTTTGTCCCATTACCACAAAGAGAAACAATATATAACAGAGATAATCAACCACTAAATAAATATTTTAACTACCAATTTGCTATCCTTTTGCTATTCTTATAGCTCTTAAAAGAGCTGCTATTTTTTTTCTCACGTTATATGGTTGTCAATCATTCATAACTGTGTTACTCAAGAAAAGCCACATGAAGTAGAAAGGAAGAAAAAGTTTTAGAGCAACTTATCTAGCCCAAAAGGAGAAACAAGAAGCCAGCCACTTCCTGTGAACCACAAACAACCATAAAGGCTGCCAGGAGGAGAAACAAGAAGCCAGGCCCTTCCTGTGAACCAGAAACAGCCATGAAGGCCACTAGGAGGAGAAACAAGAAGCCAGGTCCTTCCTGTGAACCAGAAACAGCCATAAAGGCTGCCAGGAGGAGAAACAAGAAGCCAGGTCCTTCCTGTGAACCAGAAACAGCCATGAAGGCCACTAGGAGGAGAAACAAGAAGCCAGGTCCTTCCTGTGAACCAGAAACAGCCATAAAGGCTGCCAGGAGGAGAAACAAGAAGCCAGGTCCTTCCTGTGAACCACAAACAACCATAAAGGCTGCCAGGAGGAGAAACAAGAAGCCAGGTCCTTCCTGTGAACCAGAAACAGCCATGAAGGCCACTAGGAGGAGAAACAAGAAGCCAGGTCCTTCCTGTGAACCAGAAACAGCCATAAAGGCTGCCAGGAGGAGAAACAAGAAGCCAGGTCCCTCCTGTGAACCAGAAACAGCCATAAAAGCTGCCAGGAGGAGAAACAAGAAACCAGGTCCTTCTTGTGAGCCAGAAACAGCCATAAAGGCTGCCAGGAGGAGAAACAAGAAGCCAGGTCCTTCCTGTGAGCCTGCCAGTGCATGGGCTAGGAGACAAGCAGAGCCGAACTGCATAAGCAACTGGCTGATCCAGAGAAACACAGGCTGAGATGATAGCTACCGGAAAAAAAAAGTTAATTCTTGCAGTGTTTAGTGTTTGAGTGCCTTTGCAGGCCTAAAGCTGATAGTCTGATCTTCTATTTAGAGGATAACAATTCTGGAGGATTTTCTTCTAAATGTGGTCACCACTCTTAATTCTGTATTATCTTGTTTTAACATCTTGTACTGTTTTCATAGTTTTGTTTGATTTTATTATACGTGATGGCATGGGCAGTTGTTTCAAAGATAACACGATGAATTATGATAGCCATTATTGATTCCCTCTTGTTTCGTTTTGAAGTCCTGCATCACTTTCATTGTTTTGTTTTGATTGGTTTTATTCTGTTGTTTTGTTTGATTTTATTATGTCTGATGGTGGTATGGGCAGCTACTTTGATGATAACAAGAGGCATTATGGTAGCCATTATTAATTGTTCAATTATCTTGTTTTGAAGTCCTGTATCACTTTCACTATTTTGTTTTGATGAGTTTTATTCTGTTTGGTTTTATCTTCTTTAAAATAAAATTTAAAACAATAAAGCAATTGATCTAAAATTTTGAGTATCTGATTTTTAAAAAATACTACAATGGAACTTTTTATAATTCTTATGGTGACAAAATAGAAAATATTCATTATATTCAGAACATATATCTAGAATATTACATCTTTACCTAAATACAGAATGATGCTACTTTTCTGAAAGCAGGAAAAAAAGCAATGGACTAGAAAATATTTTTTTTCAGACTAATCTAGGTTCTGAAAAGATGATTTGGGAAAGTACTTGTATCTCAAGACTGCCATTCTTTGTCCGCTGTGTGTGTGCAGCAGTATCACAGGGCTGAAATATCTATCAAGAAAGGTCATCTCAACTTCTCTTTTTAGTTCCTACATTCAATTCAGCAGCCAATGCTGTTGACTCATTTTCAAAATACATACCATCATGTATCATGCTACTATACATTTCCCTAGTCTTATATGCTAGATATTAGTCTGTATAGTTCTTTCAAACTATAAATGAAAAAATGTCATTCTCCTTTTCAAAACATCCCAATGGCTTTCATTATCCTGGCCAAAAATTGAAACTTCTAGCTGGTGATGGTGGTGCAGTTGGGAGGCTGAGGCATGAGGGTCACTGTATGTTTTGAGCCCAGCATAGGCCTGAATTACACAGTGAGAACCTGTCTTCAAAACACAGACAAAAAAAATAAAATTGAGATGCCTTCATATGATCTACGAGGCCCAAGTTAATCTACCTGCTGGCCAGTACCTCAACTTAACTTGCTTTCCTTTACTGACTTTACCTTAGCTATTCTGCCATCTTTTCTGTTTTTCAAATATACCCTCGTTACTGCATCAAAGACCCTGTTTTTTACTTTTATCCTTACTTATTCATATGTTTCACATGTTCTTCCTTGTCTCCTTTCTTATTCACCTGGTTTACTCCTGAATTAATCCACTGCCAGCTCCTTCAGAAGGCATGAAATCACCTTCTTAAAGAAAATTGCATACCATAACCCCAGACAAATACCCTAATATGTTATGCTTTTATAACTACTATCTGAAGAATTTTACTTGTTCATTATGCACGCCTTGAGTCAGAATGTAACTCCACAAAGACTGTCTTTCTGTTTGTTCACTGTGGTAATGTCAGTGCCAAATATAGGGATATCAATATTTGTTGAATAAATGAATAAACTTCAATGAAAGTGCTCAGAAAACTACAAAGCATTGCATGCTCTTTGGCTAGAAATCATCCTTTTAGCCTTACGGGTAGAGCACCTAGAATGTCTGAGCAGCAAACAGATATTTCATGAGTGAATGGAGCTGTTATGTTAAGGGATTATCAGGTTACAGTAGATCTATACGTTTAAAATAAAGATGGGTGGCCATTACTAAAAATTTTTACATCTTCCCCATCTCCCTAATGAGAAAAAACTTTTTAAATCCTTTCCACTTTTTTAGTACTAAATTGAACACTCCTTTGAAATGTTGGATCTATAATTTTATTTAAAACAGGAAAAATTATGGGAAAGCACCCCCATCATTATATGTGTTTTATCGGTAAGCCAAAAGACTCAATTTCAAATGACCTATTGAGCAAATAAAATGGAGAAAAGCAGAGAAACAGCCAAGGCTTGCAAAGGAAAGATGAAGGTTAATGAGAGAATTGATGAGGTTCGGAACTCGCTTAACAAGAATTATTTCACTTCTATATGAGAAAACAACAGAAGCATAATGCCATTCTCACTTTCCCTGTTCAAGTCATAAAATCCAGGGTGAAGTTTCTGCTTTCCCCTGAAGAAAATGAAAGGTGTCTTTCACATATCCAAAGGAAAGAGCTATTCTTACCTCTGAAGATACTGAAAAGAATCGGGGCAAAAAAGCCTTGCCAAGTTTATTAGATCACACCCATTTGTCTAATTATAAAACTGTAGATTTTTTTGACTATCCAGTTCATCAATCCTAGCATAAAAATGTACAAGTTTACCTGTTTTGTTAAGCTGTTTTTGTCTTATGAAAGCCATTACATCACATAAAACTTATAACTAAATAAAAGTTCTAGTAAAATGCATATTTTTGTTAATCTGTCTTTTGTTACAAGAACTCAGCCATAATTCTATCAATGGGTAAAGAAAGAGATTTCTTTTCTCCCACAGAATGAAATATTGGCTATACTTCTACTCCTAAGATCCTCAAATATACATATATGCAATGATCTCTAATTACTTTTATTGCATATACATAATGTAACACTGTATATTAATATTTGGACAATATATGATGACACATTGCTACATTTTTTATAAAAATACTTTTATCTAATATCCAATTCATTAAATCAACAGAAGATTAGGGTGGCTGGAGTGGAAAAAGAAACTCATCAATCAGGTAAAAGTTCAGAAATAATAATTTCTTTTCTTTAGAATATTTTCTTTTAGAAATTTGTCATATAATAAAGTCAGACACCTTTATTTTCTTCCAGCTTATGGATCAATAAAAGCAATTAACATCACAGTTAAAAGGTATGAAGGTATGGTCTGATTCCCCATGCTGCCCACAGATGAAATGAATGAAGCCCTACTTTAACCTGGCTCCCTGCACAACCAAGCAAACCTCACTGCTCTACTACTGTCATTCTCATTCACTTTCTTTCAGATGACTAGGAGAAAAACTACTGGATTCAAGATACACTCTTACAACCTGGAGCATAATTTTGAATTAATGTCTCATAAGGTCTTTTGAGTTTAATTTGAAATGAATTCTTCAGTAATACAGGCTTCAGTAATACAATCAAAACTGGCTAATACAGCTATTTCCAGACATAGAACTTCTCGTATTTCTTAACTAGCTATTAATGGAAAAAATACAGTTTTTTTGGAGCTGTATTATTCAAGAAAAAAAGGAAACCCATAGATTAATGCATGTATTCACAAACAAAACTGCTACCTGATGAAGAGAATTAAATTTTGACTAATGGGCCCTTCATTAAGTTTGCAAATAGTTTACTGCTTGAGTGGTTTCCAACTTAGAATACTAATTTCCACAGAAAACAAAATAAGGTGCAAGATACATAATTTCAATTTTCAAATATTGAGTAATACAGAACTTTTTCTAAGCATTCCTTATTTTCCTGTTCAAGATTTTAATATTTTTAAAGGGAATCATCTCTCCCACTACCAGAAAAAAATTTCTAATTTTCTAGATCAGTCTGTTAAAAATAAAAACCAAAGCAAAATCTGTGCCTAAAATATTTCACAGTACCTTAATTTGTCACACTGTAAATAGAAAAATTTGTTAAGTTATAACTGGCATGAAATTTTATGTTTCCTTTTATAGTTATAAAAATAAAATATTCTAATAGTTATTAAACTTGGGAGCTGTCTTTTTTTTTTCCTCTCAAATACAGTGAAGAGTCCATATTCACTAGCATCAAGTCTCTTTCAATAGGACAATGACAACAAGAAATCTTCAACAAGTGCTGGCCTGGCCCTTTTTGTTTTCTTACAGATCCAGCTGAGCAGCAAAAACTGCTTGAAATTCAGCAATCACATTTCTCACTGTTCCAGAATGACCTATTTCGCACTAGAATGAACCAGTGAATTCATACATATAAATAACTATCTGCAGACACTGCTTTTCAAAATATGAACAGGAATAAGCAAGAATAAAAAGATGAAGAAAAGTAGTTAAAAATGAAGATTTTCAACCATATGATATGACAATTAGAAACAAAGAGTCTAATATACGTTAGATATCAATGTTACATTTAAAATCTTGAAATTGTCAATAAATAATATTTATGATGGTGCAAAGACTTTTTCTAAAAATGTATACCATCATATTTTTATTGTATATTTTTAAGTCTATCTTTCCCTGAAAATTCAGAAAAAACCCAGTTGGTAATCTTTTCTTTAAAGCAGTATATGATTATAACTTAATGGCCGAATCTTTCATTCACAAGTATTTACTGAATGTTATCTTATAAAAAATATAATTAATATTTTACATTATAAACGTATTTTCTTTTTGTTTTTGTTGTTTTTTTGTGGTACCGGGGATCGAACTCACACCTCACACTTGCCAGGCAGGTGCTTATGCCACTGAGCTAAATTCCCAGCCCTATAAACATATTTTCTAAGACTACTAATTTTTCTGGAATCCTTCCTCATTTTTATAACTTCAGTGTATAAAACTGTACATGCTAGCTTTCTCCACTAGTCCATGACACCATACTTGAGCTTAAAGAAGTTCAGGCAGTGTTCAGAGAAATTGATCCATGCTGGTAACGTTAATATTGCTCATACACCTGCTGTCAAAACTACAGAACAGGCAATGCAAGAGGAATCTCTGAGAGGAAGTCTAGTAGGAAGAACTCTTCATGTAAGTATAAGATTCATTGTCTGGATATTTTCAGATGCTACATGAGGAAGGAAATCTCAAAGCAGCACAGATCTCAAAGCCCTCTTGCTTATTTCAAGAGGCACTTCAAAGATCCAGGATACGAAAATGACTAGAACCTGGAGAAAGAGAACAAGAAAGGAGCAGGTTGTGCGCCAAGAGCAAGTAGGAAAGCACTGGAAATATACACGGGAGTGTATATTAAAATTTTTTAAATTAAAAAAACTCTATTGAAACCAGAGAGAGAATTGTAATTACAAAATCAATGCAAAAGGGGCTGGGGATTTAGCTCAGCGACATAAGCGCCTGCCTTGCAAACAGGCAGTCGTGAGTTCGATCCCTGGTACCGATAAAAAGGAAAAAAACCAAAAAAAAAAAAAAAAAATCAATGCAAAAATAACCAGAGCTCACAAATGATTAGTGATATTACATACAAGGCCATGCAGAGTGGCCTCCTTGCGTAGAATATCAGCTGATGCATCAGAAGGATAGTACTTCAATCATGTGGTTAATGTAGCCTTTGATTAAAAGCAGGACCTACCAAAGCTTAACAGCAAACCACAGGTGATTAAACTGTGTCCAATAACTTTAATTCTCCCTAACTCAAGGCCCAGAAATAAAAGGATACAAAAATGATTTGTACCAAACAACATAATATTTACAGTATCACATATCCAGCCAAATATGCCAGTCATGGCAAGTGACAGAAAAATACATTGCATAACTAGAGCAAAAATCAATTAATAGAAATAGATATAAAACATGATGACAGAATTAGTGAACACAGACATTTAATCAGTTATGATAAACATACTACTGCTCAAGGAAAGAAAGCATCAGTACAATACAGAAAGAAATGGAGGACATCAAAGGATCAAAGTTTGCCTCTAAAATAAAATGACATGCTGATACACTTTGAGCCCCAAATATTCTAAACTTAATCATTATTATATTTTCATATATGTTTTTCCTTCCTCTGATATCCTCTAATGTTTTAACTGTAAAATGGGGGCAAAATTAAAGTACGTATTATTATAGTCTTAATTAATCTAATAGTGTTCATGTATCCTATCCCATTTACAGACAGAAAATTACATTCCTGGAATATGGAGTACAGGGTGTCAAGGTCACGACTTTGCACTTGCCAGGCAAGTGCTGTGCTGTTGAGTTATATTCCTGGCAAAAAATTACATTCTCAAAATTATGTATTATGCAATGATCAAGTTCACTGTAATCTAGAGTATGCTACTCTCACCCCTTTTCTCATATTTCTTACTCTTACCTACTCCTTGCCAAATCTGTACCAAAGGCATATAGGCAGGAGTTCAGGAGGAATGTGTTCTCATCCTGATTATTTATTTTCTCATTTATTAAACAAATACTTATTGGACATCTTCAGTATGCTGTTATTGGGGATGTACTGGTGAATATGGGAGCATATTCACTCTGCAGAAGGTTACGGATGAGTGAGTGAGGAGGGTCTCTATAAGGAAAGATGTGAAGGAAGCTGACATCATCTTTTATTAAAGTAAGCATGATGTAACATTTTTAGCATCAAATGAATATATGCTAAGTAACTTTAACGTTTAGAAAAATATTACTGAATTGACATAATCCAGGTGCTAAGTTTAGTAAAGAATATTTGATACTAATAGTCACAGTGGTTTTAGGGTGACTAAAGTTTGTCATATCTGTGAATATATAGCAAAATAAATTACTGTTGCAAGAAAGACAAAAATCACATTAGGAAAATTCTCCATTCTTAAATTTTGCTTTCAGTATATAAAAGATGAAAGAAAATATGAATCAAGGTAACAAATGAAAGATAATCAACTAAAGTAAGTAGAAATATAGGCAACTGAAAATTTTGAAAAGGTACTTGCAAGATGTTTTTCAAAAGATAGGACAACTACTGAAGGACACTGAGACATTTTCTCAAAAATAAATTTCTGAGAAATTTCCCATAAGTTAAACATTCCTCTCATTTAAAATATCCAATATAAGACCTACCTATATAAAATCTTTCTTTCTTGTAAACTTGAGAAGTATGTCTTGAGAATCATTCTACCAAATAAGTCCTTCAGCTTTAATATAATTTCTGAATATTACACCTGAAATGATTGTACCATGAAAAAAGCTGTATAAAAAGTGCTTTTTCAAAAGAAAATATACAATAGAATTCAGGCATAACAAATTGAGACTTATCAAATTTAGTTTCTTATATTTTCAGAAATTGTGTAAATGAAAGATATTTATAGTTATTTTGAGTCAATTAAACAAAATCATTTTTGTATTGTTTCAATTATAGAAAAATAGCATTGCTGTTGTAATAGTATATTCATTTTGAAACATTGCTGCAATTGAAGGCCAAGAAGCTAACCTTAGTTGTCATTCTTGGTAATAATTCAATCACTCAGTCACTCAATAAATAACAAAGCATCCCAAAAGAATTTATATTTTGTGAATATAACATTTACATACTGTACATACTGTAACTCAGAACTTAACTTCATGATTTTCTATCGTTTTATTGGAACAATGTGCTTACTCAAAGCACTTTCAAATTGTAAGTATCTAAATTCATTTCATTCATTTTTTATGTTATCTCTGACTTTGAAATTATTATAAATTCATTGTGATATCAAACATAAATCAGCATTTATAACAGGTATTACAGTTATTGAAAGATAATTAGGTGCACATCACTAAATGTCTGATTAAAATAAATTAGGCAAGAAAACAATTTTATAGCCAATAATGAGAAATAAAGTTGCATGTTCAGTAGTTCCATACAGTTTATGATGGTATAGGCTATTAAGTGATTTTTATATTTTCATTCTGTGAACATTTGTTTTTAAAGATATGTGCATCAGAAAGACCTTAAATGGACAAAATTTACTCTAATACTGAATGAAGCACCAAATGTTTGGCACACTGCAAAATGTTTCAGGCTTGACTGACTTTTTAGTTCCTCAAAAGATAATCAAAGAGAAACCACTGAATGCTAATCATACTGCTGCATCAACTCAAAACTTTTAAATTCTCAGGGTGAAAATATTTATCATTGACTTTGATGTTACATCATTTTTTAATATTGCACTCAAGCAGCTGGATAGAATTTCATGGCTAAGTCCAGAAAACTTAGGTAAATGACAAACATATTGCAGATTTCTTCTTTTATCTGGAATATTAAAAGAGTACCTCTGATCCTATGCAGAAATCCCTCAAAATATAGTAATTGCAATATGGTGTGTGCTTTTTAAAATATATATAAGATCATAATCTCTAAGCTTTTTAAAATGACATCAATTATCTGACAATTCAAGATGTATTAGAAAAATGAAGAATGACTGTAAGGATATATATGAAGGTGTCTATACATTCAGGTACAATCCCCTAATAGAACTAAATACCCAACTTTAACCAACAAAAATATTTGACTCCTCCTAGTACAAACAGTAAAATCTGAAAATTCATACTACAGGGTAAAACAAAAACAGAAGCATGCAATCACCAGCTGGATGTTCAATAAAATTTTATTTTTAAAACAAAAGGAGTTTAGCATAATGTATTTCAATTTTAAAAAATGTTCAATACACTATATATATATATAGTGTGTGTGTGTATATATATATATATATATATATATATATATATATATATATGCTATTGTTCTTTAAATTCTAGGATTGTCCTCATCATTTTCTGACTAACTTGTTTATATGTAAACCCTGCTGGCAGTATTCATCATAAGAGTGTGGAGGGGACTGGAAATAAATGAAAAGCAAAGGCCCATCCACTAATGGTAGCTGAGACTCAGTTTAAGCTACTTGGCTTCATGGTAAGCAGCCCTGGTGCGTTCAAGTGGCAAGTGAGCCAGGAAGACAACCAGTTTAAGCTACTTGGGGGGAAGGCAGCAATGATGACACTACATTTTTATGTATTTTTATTTTTAGTGAAAAAAGAAAGGAACAAACCTCCCAGTTTTTAAACTTCTACAGCTAATTAAAAGTTGAGAAAGTTGTTTCTCTTAAGTAGTTCTTCAAAATGAGCCAAATATATGGATAATGTCTGTAAGAGCAACTGAGCAAGACGAAAGGTAAAATATCTGCCTTGTTTAAAAACTGAGAAAGTGAAGCTCAAAAAGATTAAACATAGCTTATCCAAATTAAACAGCATATTAGGATAACTACCTTCCATGACTGTTTTTGTCTCTCTTGAAGCTTTACCCAATGGCTTGAGATTTTTACTGAATAAGCCAAAACTTTAAAAAGAAAAAAAAAAAAAAGAAAAGAAAACATACAAGTGAGACTTTAAAATGAAGATGACGGTGAGCAATCAAACAAAAAATTCTGTTTAGAAGAAATACAAGGAACAACAACCAAAATAAAAGAATGAAAGAAATTCTAAAGAAAAGGAAGCATACAATGAAAAACATAAGGATCTCTGAATCATCCCAGTAAAAGTACTGCAGATTAGAGGCTCAGGAGACAAACAAAATGTAAAAGAGCACAGAATCAAGTTAAGTAATGAAATTAACTATAATCCAAGCAGGGATGGACAGTATTATCAACTCAAATAGGACAATTAAACATAATAAAAGAGGTTAAAATAAAAACAGAACGTGAGATTTATGATACAGTTCTCAGGTTAAAAAAAAACACATTACAAAAACATCATCACTCTAAATAGCAGCTCAGATAGATCCATCACAGAATAAACCCAAATATTTAATTTATAGTCCAATAAGTATTCTTGAATCCTTAGCTTTAGCAGGGGAAGGCTGATATTGTAATTTTCCACCTTTTGTCAGTAAGTATCCTTGAAACCCCAGCGAAGGAAGGAATACATAGAAAAAACAATTATGTGGATTGAAATAATAATGTTTTTTGTGAGAACTAAGGATATTTTGGTATTTAAGTTGTCTGAAACACTTAAAGAGAGTCTACCAGTAGGAAAATCTGACACTTAAGATTTGTTTTTTATTTAAAATATTTAAAGTAGCTAACTAATGGTAACTTTACACTCTAACTTGAAATATAGATGGATAGTTGGATTAACTAAATTTATACATAGTTTGAAAACTAATTGATAAATGCATGTGCCGTTGATTAGTGGTGCGTAAGTGTTCAGGAAGGTTTGTGTTTCCATTAGATTTCTAAGTCTCTTGCTAGATATTTAAAGAAGTTGGGAAAATTAAGTATATTGAGGCTTACAGTTTGAAATGTCTAAATGAATTTAGCTAATCAAGTTTGAAAACATTATAAAATATTTGGAGAAATCTCTGTTAAATGTACAAACTAGTGAATGGAAAAATGAAAATGAGAACTTTAAATATCTCAAATCACTGGATTTATGAATAAAATGGCAAAATCTATAAGCTGAATTTATGAACACTCAGTTTTATCTCACTTTTTTTTAAAACTAAGAAAGAGCACAATTAAGCTGGGTGTGGTGGCACATGCCTATAATCCAGCACTGGAGAGGCTGAGACAGGAGGATCAGCCTGAAATACACAGCAAAAAACTGTATAAAAAAAAAGTACAATTAAAACACAGAATGCATATTTCTTTTATATTGCAAGTATGCTTTCAAAGAATAAAAGCCCAAAAGACACCCTAAAGACTAACATTAGTATCTTCATTGAAGAGGTGAGCATCTTTCAAAAGAAATAAGCATGTTTGAAAGATAAGAGTCTTTAAGCTTAAACTATTAAATAAGTATTCCATGAGGGAAAGTGGCATGTTACTGGGAAAAAAGACTTTAATATTATAAAAACTGTATCTTTAAAAATACCTCATATATATTGTTAAAAGTTTGAGGAAGTCCTATAATAAAGAAATGTTTTGTTTTTCTTTCTTTCAATGTGGAACTTTACTTGATATTTATTAACAGCTTGCAGAATGGCAGAAAGTGCTCCAGAGAACACAGTTTGCAAAATCATACATTAGATAGCTCGGAAAAACTCATCAAGGTTCTTTGTCAGAATGCCGGGCACCATAAGGAATGATAAAGCCATTACCGGAGATAGTTTTTATTATAAGTACTATGGAACAGTTGGCAGGCAGGTTGCCTTAATGAAATTGAGTACTTTCTCTTCAGGAGATTTCCAGGGTTCAAAGCCACTATTTGTGCTTTCCTGAGCATAACACTATAGAGTCCCTTCTTTTCTTAAAAGCCCATATATACAAATGATTTTCACCACAATCTGTGTCTCTGGTGGTTGCAAAATCCTGACTTCAAATCACCAGATTCAGAATCAACTGCCTGAAGGACACCCTTGACTTGTTGACCTACATGAACTTAATTCAACATGTCCAAGATTGAGTTCATTAGTATCCATTCAAATATCTGTTCAAATTCTAACTTTCTACAGTTCGGCAATGTTACTCCATTTACTCATGGACTCAAACCCAAAATTATAGTAAATGTTAGAGTTCTTAACACCCTTTAAATTCATCAGTTTCTTTCCATCCTGATTTTCAATGTTGACATTGAATTTGTTATTGTTTTTACCCTGGATCAATGGAAAAATCTTTGGCAGGCATTCCGTTTCTCATCTCCCTCTCTAACCCTTTATAGGTGGTGACTTTTTGTTGTTTTTAATATACATTACTCAGGGCTTACTCTTTATCTCTGTAATTTCATAATGTCTTACTATTTTTCTATCATACTCATGATACCTCATGCTGTAACCTACTTATATCTCTAACACTCTTATATCTCCACACTTAAGTTCCAGATATACATCCAACTTCTTGTACTTCTAGATCTATCTTTACCTGTGTGGTTTAGGCTGTTTGGGTCACTCTTATTTTCTTCTTCTACAAGAAAAAGAAAAATAAACTCTCCTAACATTTCGCCTCTGATCTGGCGAAACTTTCATGCTCTTTGCATACTTTCCTTCTTTCTATATCAACTCACTGTACTTTATTCATAAACGCAAAAAGCACTCACTGAAAATTACTGCACTAATTTGCTTCATAACTGTTTTGTTCACCAAGACTTGGATGGATTATTTTCCACATATGAAGCAAATCAAATGTTTAGCACAGTACCTAAATGAAGTCAATACTTCCCCAAAGTAATGTTTTAAAATTTAAGTTTACAATCATTTCCTTCCTTGTCCTATTCTCTCTTACAGACTTCAGCAGAAATGTCAATCAGACATCTATTTCAAATGGTTTTTAATTTTCTGTTTTTTGTAAAAATTTGTCCAAGAGTAAAAGATAAATGTTGCCTTTCATCATTTTCCTACTCTCATCTAAAACTACAGCACAAAATGTAGTTTCAAATAACTTAATTTTAGTATGTCTCTTCCCTCTCTATCACAAATCCATATGCATGAAGGGCATGAGTAAAAAGCTTAGGCTGATTTTCCTGACAGTGTCAGAGACCTTATTCTTTCTTCCCCTGTGAAAAAAATTGGTTCAATTCAACAAATATTTATCAAGAAGCCACCAAGTACAAGTCTGCCTCATCTAAGAAGATACCAGTTTTGCCTACCTGGCAAAAAATACTCGTGTCAGCAAGCTTTCCATTCTTTTGGAGTCTCAATACCCTCAGAGTACAATTCACAATCTATAAAAAAACTTTCCAAACAATCTCTGCTCCTTATTACCCATGTGCGTGTGTGTGTTTGTGTGTGTGTGTGTGTGTGTGTGTGTGTTTAAAAATCTCAGGTACTCAGTCAGGGTCACAGTACCTATGATACTGTTCATCAATATATTTCATCTATTTGTCTCTCAATTTTTCTGTCTTTTAAGTTTTTCTTGCCTTATGGGTAGAACCATTAGTTCATGTTTTATTTCTGTGTCATGTATGTGCTCTGCACACAATTTGAATTAAAAATGTACACATTCTAAAAGGAAATAGTTTAAGATATGACTTTCCTGAGTCATACATTAATATCTACCATGTAACAAAAGTTAGCTGGCTTTTGCAATCAAGTCTCTAGAAAGTTAAGCTAAGATAAAAGCAAAAGAGGATGCAAATATAAATAAATTCAAAGAATATGACATTCTAATAGCCTCTTATCAGTCAAGTGCCCAGGGCGAAGACTGCGCAGGGTCAGATGGGAAGCTCTCGCCTGGCCCTGGTGTGGATAATCACATCCTGAGGTTGTGCAAGGGGAATGCCACCAGTCCCAAATCAACAAACTCATTCTATTCATAACCTGGAATAAATTAGGCATCTCAGGAATGGAAACTGCTATTCTCCCCAGGAGGAACTAGAGCTATATAGGCAGGTCAGAGTACCTGCCTTAGGCATGTCAGGTGCCCAGCCAGCTGTGAAGTTCTTCCTAGCCATGCTCAGTTGGAAGCAGCGTAATAGGGACCATTGTTAACACTGAGAAAATGAGGACCTCAACTTTGGAAAGAATGTATTTCCCTTTTTCCAAAGATCAAATGAAGAAAATTCTGGAATAAACATTGTAAGGATCATTGAAATTTCAGCATTCATATTTTTGTCAGAAGATTAAATAAGAACATCGTATACTCTAATGAGTAGGCAATAGACCAAACTGTTATTTTAATTAGACATTTTCTAGAAAGCTTAATGTAATGAGAACTGAAACCAGTATAGTTTACTCATTTTGTGATAAATTTAATTCAGTAATGCTAACAATTTATAATCACTTCATTATGTTTACAAATATATTCAGAGAAAAAAATTAATAAAAATCAACATCTGGCTCAATTTCATAGTATTAAAATTCAGGAACTAAAGAAAGTGGCCCACAATGGTGACCCACCCATTGGCTCCAGAGCACTGCTTATCAAGTCTAGGCATTAGCCCTGCTTTTGGTGCACTCATTAAACCTCAGTACTGTTAACACATGCTACTGCACTGTGTTACAAGAATTGGCTATATAGTTAATATTCACCAATCCAACCCTTCGTCCCATTCTAAAAAGTATGTGCTAGAAAGAGAAGAGAAACTCACTTGAGAGTAGCACTTTGATGTTATCAACTTCCCAAAGTATGGGGAAGGGCAGAAAACACTCTTATTTCAGGTCTTTATTCATTTGGAACAAAAAGGATGCATTGCCTAAATAAAACTAGTATCAACTGGGTACAAACCACTACTTATGATCTAAGTAGCACTTATGATCTAAATTCATTGAGAAAGTGGCTTACTCAAAGGCAAAAGTTATTTACATAACTACACAGTATTTATCCTCCTTTGTGAAGAGATGATATTTTAGGTTTGGCCCCAGCATTTAATAGCTAAGATATTTTATAGAAGAGAATAAAAATATTTTAACTCCAAACACAGATAACAGCTCTGTGTACTGAAAGTATACTTGATCTTACTAATAAGACCATGAAATTCCTATATTATGAGGGACAAAAGTACTTCTAATTTTAATTTCTGATCTGAAAGTTTCACCAGTGTATCCTTGGCACCCAAAACATTTTCTGGCAACATAATGGACACTCAAATATTGAACAAATAAATCACTCTGTACTTTTCACTATATAGGAATAAATATAAAAGTTCAAAAAAATAAAAGACTTTCAGATTTAGTTCCTCACTTCTAATTTTTAAACAAACAGGCTATATTACACATTTCATAATTTTGACAATGAAATATGTAAGTAAAATGATGACAGACATAAACATGGACAGACCATCAAACCATGCACACACAAAAGCTTGACAAAAACCAAAAGAAAGGAGCTCTAATTCATATTAAATGAACTTACACATATTTTAATATAACCGTTATATGAAATGAAAATGCTACACAAATCTTATAAAAAATGTATTTACAATTTATATGTTATCCTTATTTTAAAGATGTCAAAAAGTGACACTATTTTTATATGTATAAAGATTTCATATTTATGAAAAGGATTTTATGACTAAGACTAATTTTATGCACAGGAGAGAAGAATGAAATTAACTTAATAAGTACTAAAACATCTCGGACAACAATGAAATATAATTCTCTAAATTATAAAATTGCCTATTGATAGTATATTTGTCCTTTATAATACAAATATGAACAAAAGCAAACTCTTAAAAGAGGATATATACCAAGTATTACAGTAAATACTACATAGTGTAGTTTTAAACAATTTATGAAATTTTATATATATATACATATATATATGTATATATATATATGTATATGTATATAGCCTATCTTGCTAAAACTTCTGTGAAGTAGATACTATCATTTCCCCCATTTTTAATAAGGGACAAAGGCACATAAAGGTTAAACAACTTGCTAATAGGTCACAAAATTAATTTGTAACAGAGTCAGGATTCATATTCAGACAGTCTGGCTCCTGAGTTCATGATCTTTAAAAGGCTATACGCATAGAGAAACATATTTTAATTTTTTGTGGAAATATCATAAATTAGGGATATTGTTAGAAAATGCAAAAATAAATACCTGAAACATCGAGAACATGGCGGACAGATAGCAGCAGCTACGAGGCTCTCTCTGAGACCCAGCTTAGAATCCAGGAATGGTGCGGAGGCAGGAATCCTAACCAAGAGGAGATATACCCTGCTGACCCAAGAACAAACTGGGCTGAGAGATACCAACTGTTCCGGAATGCAATCCTGGTGCTATAACAGGAACAGATAAAGCCTGAGTGTGGAAGCTGGAGCCCGTGCCATTGAAAGTCGTGATTTGGGTTTGCTGCCACCGCAGCTGCATCTGAATCAGCTCGGCAGGGAGAGAGACTCGCAAAAGCGCTGAGAACAGGAATTGCTGAACAGAGTTAAGAGCTGGGCGGGTGGGGAGCCATGCATCTACCTCCGGTGAGTGAGGGAAACTGGGACTCTCCCAAGGTCTAGGAGGTGCCAACAGAGGACATTCTGGGACCGGGCAGACTTGCTGGAACAGGGAGCTGTAGTGACTTCAGTCACATACCCCCTCTCAAGCAGGATTGGTGAGCAGTGCCTAGCCTACGTGAAGCTGCCGTCTGAGACCCAGTAGGCTAGCACAACCCAGATCCCAGCACCTGAAGATGCTCCCTAGCGGTGAGGCCTTTCGGTAGGTTGACCTGGAGGGGCGGCCCCGCATAGACTGCCTGGTCCGTATCTCCCTGGTGTTGCGGTGGGTGGGAACACCTAGCCGGCGCAATTCAGTCAGACTGTGGCCGATAGGGAAGGAAGCTGGGCCTCCTATATACGCTTGCATATATAAGGAACAAAGAATATGGGAGGAGGGAGCAACAAGAAAGGCTCCTAGGCCCCCAATCCTGAGAAACAGGCAATAGCAGACACGCCACCAGCAGACATAAAAGGCTACCTCCAGAGCCTCATAGACGAGTTCAGGAATGAAGTTATTAATGACCTGAAGCAAGACATAAGCAGAATAGTCAGAGAAATGCTAAGCACCACCCAAGAAAAAGCAGATGGTGGAATGGAAGAACAGAAAAAGAGGGGAGAATTATTTGATGGAGAAAATAGAGAACACGTGTAATACGTGAAGCAGGTTCAAAGAGATTACCAGGAAACTAAAAACTCTATTGAAAACTGGCGTAACAGCTTGAAAGAAACTAAGGACAGATTATCTGAACTGGAGGGCAGATTTGTAATATGGGAGCATGAAATGAAAAACTTCTTAAAAATAACAAAAAACCAAATAGCAACAATACAAAAACTAGAAGATGATAAGAGGATCTATAACTTAAGAACATAAGAGAAGAAATGGGGACATAAACAAATGGACTACAAAAGATATTCACAGAAATAATCCAAGAGAATTTCCCTAATTTAGCAAACGGTAAAGATACTCAGATATATGAGGCATACAGGACTCCAGCTACCTACAACCCAAATAGAGCTACTCCCAGGCATATAATAATAAAAATTCCAGAAATCCAATATAAGAACAGAATATTAAAAGCTGTCAGAGACAAGAAACAGACTACTTACAAGGGAACACCCATCAGAATTACAGCAGACTTCTCGGCACAAACCATCAAATCACGAAGAGCATGGGGGGAAATAATTCAAGCTTTGAAAGATAATAACCTCCAGCCAAGATTGAGATATCCTATACAACTATCCCTGGAAATTGATGGAAAAACAAGGTGCTTTCAGGATAAAAAGGAACTAGGAGAATATGCAACCACCAATTCAATTCTACAGAGAATACTGCAGGATATTCTAAAAAAAGAAAAATATGAAGAATCTAGAAATAGTGGCAGAGAGGCCACAATGAATGGAGCAGAAAACAAAGTGAAGAAGACAAACTGTCAACTAATGACAGAAAAAGAGCTCAAGAGAAATGAGGCAGAGAAGATTGGATGATAGGAACAGCTATCTTGGAGAAAACGATGTCATAATGGATAGTGCTGATTTGGTATCATCTTGTTTTGAAGTCCCATCAAGCTTTTGTTCTTCTGTCTCTATAGGTCTTAACATGTTATATCTTATTGGATTTTATATGTGATAGCACAAACAAAAACTTTTATAGACAAGGAGATTATACAGAAACCATAGTTCATTATCTGTTAGCTGATTCGAAATACCCTGTAATACTGTCATTCTCTTGAATGGTTATAAATTGTGTTGATATATTTGATGCTACAGTATACGAAGTTATACTCAAAGATCTCAAGGGTAGAGACAATATGGTAACTACTTTTATGTCAGGATTATCTTGTGGTTAAACACTAATTTGCTTAAATGGTTATGTATTGATCTGCACTGTTTAGTTGTTATGCCCTCTTTTATCTCAATCTCCAGTTTATTATTTACTTTTTTATTTTTATCCTTTTAATTAAAGGAAAAATAAATTTAAAAAAGCAGGATGTATTATAGTAACCCACTTTGATATTCTATTAACTTGATTTGAAGCCCTGTATTGCTCTCACTATCTTGTTTTGACTGATGTTCCTCTATTCTGCTTTGCTTGATAGTATCAGGTTCGAAAGTTTAGGCAACAGCTGTGAAGATAGTGGGATTCATTTTGACGTCCATACTGGTTAACTATTATCTATTTTTGAAGACCTGTAATGTCTCCAATGTTTTGGTTTTGCTGGTTTCGTTCTTTACTGTTTTGTTCAATTTTATTATAACTGATGATATAGGCAATTTTATTTGAGATAGTGGGAGGCATTATGTTGATCACCTTTTATTATGTTTTTAAATTATCTATTATGTCCACCCTTTTGATTTAACCGATTCTGTTCTGTTAAGTCACATCTGGTTTTACTCTCTTCCAAAAAAAGCAATAAGAACTGTGGGAGCAATAAAACCCAAAATGTGTAATAGTCATTGTACAAAAGGGAGGAAAAGAAAGTGCTCTAGTGGTATAACTGCATGTAAATTTAAGTGTATAAGATAAACAATAATATTACTGAGTTTTGTTGGATCATTGAACAGAACTGTTTGCAGTCTCGCTGTTTGAATGTCCACTTTATATGCTTTAATCTTGTAACTTGAACAAATATTTCTAAGATGACAATATGTAATCCATTAATTAGTGATTTCTTACTGTTTTTTTCTGAAATTCTGTATAACTTGTACCATTTTTCTGCTTTTTTTTTCTCTTTCTCCTTAAAAAAAAAAAAAAAGAATTAAAAACATCACACCCCAATGGAGAAAAAAATACTTTCCGTGTCTTTAATGAAGATTTTCAAACTCCCCTTAAAATATAGACCTAACATTACCAAGAATGTGAGATACATGGATATAGTAGGAAAGAAACAAAAATAACCTCTATATAGAAATGCCTAACAGTAGAAAAGAAGATTTCAAACTAATGCCAACTGTGTATTTACACAAAAATAAGACCTCAGAGCAACATAAGCAAAGACAGTGAGGCACATCCAATGACTCCTAATGTCTACTGCATTATTTATCTGCAAGTAGCTTTAAAGAAAATGCCCATAAAATGTTCCCCAGAAAAAGCTGTTTCCATTTCTTATTGCATGCTCTCACTCCTAGAGCAATGTCGAAAGCATGTGTGAGAAAACATGTTCCTCACAGTCCTTTCTAACTATCAGTATGTCTACCACATTCATTAGACTATAATTTAGTTCATTAAACTCTTCTTTTGATACTGCCAATACATGACCTTACTCTTGGCCAAAAGCTGGGGCTGATGAATACAAGTATTATGGTTTGTCATCTTCTGGTTTGATCATTTTTATTCTCTAATTGCATATAAAATTTCCTACTTCACTGTACAGGGACTTACATGAAAAGGCTTTTTGTGGTGGTGATGGTAGTGTGGTACTGGTTATTGCATGTGCTTTAAGTTTTTTGCCTTTTTTATTCTTTATTTATTGACTTCTTTTTTTCAGTCTGGGCAAAACCTTTTGTAGGAAAAGTCAAGATTGTCTAAAATTGTTCAAATATCTCTATGTTTAAATAGCTCTCTCCTAGGAAAGGTTCATTAGCCTGATAATTTCTCTCTCTCCACTGTTTTTCTTTTCTTTCTTTGGAAAGCTTCAAAAAGTAGCACCACACAAATTTTAAAATAATTGAGAAGACTGCCTATAGATGAGCAATTATAGTATACTATGTGTAAAACTATCCAAAGAACAAATCTCAAAATAAACATCACTGTGGACACTGAAACCTATTCAGCTTCTATATTCATGTTTCTACTGGACAACTGATATAAACAAATTACTTATTAGTATCTTCATATTATTAAATTTTTACTAAAAATATAAAAATTTTTCCTTAGAGCTTATGTTCACAGATGAAAACAAAAATAAAAATAGTCTCAGTGAAAGCAAACCTCAGTTTCTTCCTATTCCAGTGTACTAAAACTATGTCGCTGTCACTTTTCATTAGCTGATGCTTCCTACTACTGCTGATCCTCTGTATAACAAGCAGAAAGAAAAAAAATATCATTGCAAAAATACGAAATCTCTTTCATTCTGCTATGGGTAGGGGAGTTGGTCATAACCAGTGTTTGTGACACATATCATATGAATTATCAGAAGCCACTCACAAAATGAAGGATAGAAATGTCTGCATAACCTCAGGCTGTGAGTTCTTCTTCTAGGTCCCAACTACAGAGTATCTATTCACAAGCATTCCTTTTGAACTATATTGAATAATTCAGTAAATCAATGATTGTCAATTTATTTGAGTAAAGAATCACTTTTCACTCCTAATGCTGAGATTACTAAAATGTCTTTTAAAAGTGAGAAAACACTATTATACTTGCTTTCATTTTTGTTTTTAAAGATTGGCCTTTGTTTACTGATATTTATTTACTTATTTAATTTTTATCAAAAACAGGGCCTACAAATTCACCTGTAAATTTTAAGTCATCTGGGTTTAAATATAAAAAGATACTTACATTTCTGAAATGAATGAACATAAAGTGCAACAGTTTCGTAAGATGTGAAATATGTCAGAAAAGAACCAAAGGAGCAGAAAAACTTAATTCTATTTCATTTATACAAATTTCTAAGTCTCTGATCTTGGCATATTTCTAAAATTTCTCTAAATCTCAGTTTCTTCATAGGTAAAATAAGAAAGCTGAACTGAATAAGCCATGTAGTTCCTTAAAATTCTAAAACTCCAATCTTAATTTATCTGAGTGTTAAAGAGTAGATATAATTATTGGTTCATAAGTCCTAGAATGACTAAAACAGACTACTTCAAAAATATGCAGTGGAACTGAGAAACATTTTATATGGCTCAAAATGTTATTCTACTCTAATAAGAGTGCTACCCTGCTAGTAAGCAAATACCTGTACAGTGAAAATATTTTTACAGCAAGCATAAACAGTTTGACAGTAATTTGTATCATTCTCACGGGAAAATAACTCCTCATCTTTCTAGTGTACGTAGCAGTGCCAATTTATAGGCATATAAAATTTGAAATCTCTTCTGTGCATCAATTATAACTTATGCAGCTCCCTGAGCAGCATTAAAGAGGCAAACAATATTCTGCTTGCTAACATAGTAAAAAATTTAGCTAACATAGCTTTAGAACTTTACAATTTAACTGCAATCAAATATCCCCTTTTTAAGAAAAGAAAATGACTATGGCACTATCCTAAGTACTATTACAAAAATCCACATCCAACAAAACCATCTAACAAATTTTCAAACTAGTTATCCAAGGAAATGGACTATAGGTTCATCAACTGGTTAATATTTTTCATTGTTATTTGGATTCTAGAAGCTATAAAATCCTACTTTTAAAAATGCACTTAAAGCCACAGATATGCATCTCTAAGTAACATAAGAAAACTAAATTGAAACATATATATATATATATATATATATATATATATATATATATATGGTCTTAAACAGAGCACTGTACAGAAACATAGGATAAATCCACATAAAAATATATTTGAAAAATCTGAAAATCTGTGGAAGTCCCAGAAGAAAAGCAGATCAAGATCAAAACTGAACAAAATAAACAATACTACATATCAATTATAATTTAAGTTAGATAAACATAAGAACTGTCCAAATGATGAGGAACTATAAGAGTCCTCACTATGGGTAGAGAAAGGAAAATAATGAAATTTCATGGGACCTTTTAAAAATGGCAGATAGTTAAAAAATATAGCTTTGATCAGGTATATTAATTAATATGCTAGTTGGTATTTGCATACAATATTTATTAGTGTTTATTTGAAAAACATTACAGTTTATGTGGGGAAGGAGAAAAATCTTTCTAAGGTAGATGAGTTTATGGTATTCAGTTATCATTCAAAAACAATTTAAATCTCAAATAAACTAGAAAAACCTTTCCTTTGATCCTCAGGATTTTTTATTTTCCACAACAGTGTACCCATGTGAAATACACCTGTATATTTTAGCAATCCCTAAGGCCAATAGAGTCCACAAAAATTCTGAAAGTCTACAAGTAGAGAAATTCTATTTCTCAACTCTTCAATTTTAGATTGCTCTGATGGAATGTGGTTTCTGAGAAATTCCTGTAGAGCAATCATGTGCAGTTATGAGAGGTGCAAAGCCAAGTCGTTTCTGGTCAGCTGTAGACCAGAGATAGTCCTAGATTGCCCAATTAACTACAGTACAGAGCATAATTCTGCCTCTAATTTAACAGTTTAAAAATCAGATAAAAAAAAAAAACTGGAACCTACGCTAGAACCTGGCATATGAGATATCACTTCAAGTGCATAATTTCTTAGAAATTATATTAGACATCTGTAAGGTGAAAAGTATATATGTATATATACATATATATATGTATATATATGATACTATGTATGTATGATAGATAACTATACTACTAATCTCTGTTGGTTCATCAAAACAGAACAGTTTGTGCTTTCATTGTTTGATCATTTTATGACTATATCTTATATTCTGAACAACTGCTTTGAAGATAACAATGCACACTATTGACTAGTATTAATCTCCCGATTATTTAGTTTTGAAATTCTATGGCATCATTTTTATTCTTTTATCATTTAAAAAATAACATTACATTTCCACCAAGTACAGAAATTAATGACATCATCATCTTTGAGTGAGAAAAATCTTATCCACAAGAAGTGATGAGAGAGAAAAAATAAATTCCCCAAACTTCAAAAGCTTTCTATAAGATAATCCAATTCCAGTTATTATCAGTTAGCAGAAAAGGGAAAATGTTTTTTTAAATTTTATTTAAGGAGAAAAAAAAAGCAGAGAAAGGGTACAAGTTATACAGATTTACAGAAAAAAATAAACAGTAGGAAATCACTAGCTAATGGATTACATATTGTCATCTTAGAAATAATTGTTCAAGTCACAAAATTAAAGCTTGTAAAGTGGACATTCCAACAGTGAGACTGCAAACAGTTCTGTTCAATGATCCCATAAAACTCAGTGATATCATTATCTATCTTATACACTTATATATACATGCAGTTATATCGTTTAGAGCACTTTCTTTTCCTCTCTTTTGCACAATGACAATTACCCATTTTGGGTTTTGTTGCTCCCACAGTTATTATTACTTTTTTTTGGAAGGGAGTAGAACCAAATGTGACATAACAGAACAGAGTCAATCAAATCAAAAGGGTGGACACAATAGATAATGTAAAAGCATAATACAAGGTGATCAACAATGGTTACCATAATGCCTCCTGCTATCTCTAGTAGAATTGGCTATATCATCAGTTATAATAAAATTGAACAAAACAGTAAAGAACAAAATCCATAACCAAAACATTGGAGACATGATAGGTCTTCAAAAGTAGATAATAGTCAACGAGAATGGGCGTTACAATGAATCTCACTATCTTCACAGCTGTTGCTTAAACTTTCAAACCTGGTACTATCAAGCAAAACAGAATAGGGGGACATCAGTCAAAAACAAGATGGTAAGAGTAATACAGGGCTTTAAATCAAGATAATGGAAAGTCAAAGTGGGTTACTATAATATATCCTGCTATTTTTTATTTATTTTCCCCTTAACTAAAAGGATAAAAATAAAAAAGTAAATAATGAAATGGAGATTGAGATAAAAGAGGGCATAACAGCAAAACAGCACAGATCAAAACATAACCATTTAAGCAGAACAGTGACTCACCACAAGATAATTCTGACATAAAAGTAGTTACCATATTGTCTCTTTCCTTGAAATCTTTGAGTATAGCTTCGTATACTGTAGCATCAAATATATCAAAACAATGTAAAACCATTTAAGAGATTGACAGCATTACAGGGTATTTAGAATCAACCAACAGAAAACAAACAATGGTTTCTGTATAATCTCCTTGTCTTTAAAAGTTTTTGCTTATACTTTCATACCTAATAAAATCCAAAAGATACAACCTGTTTAGACCAATAGAGACAGAAGAACAAAAGCTTGATGAAACTTCAAAACAAGATGATACTAAATCAGTATTACCTATTAAGATGTCATTTTCTCCAAAATAGCTGTTCCTATCATTCAATCTTCTCTGCCTCATTTCTGTCGAGCTCTTTTTCTGTCATTAGTTGTCAATTTGTCTTCTTCATTTTGTTTTCTGCTCCATTCATTGTGGCCTCTCTGTCACTATTTCTGGATTCTTTGTATTTTTCTTTTTTAGAATATCCTGCAGTATTCTCTGTAGAGTTGAATTGGTGGTTGCATATTCCCCTAGTTCCTCTTTATCCTGGAAGCACCTTGTTTTTCCATCAATTTCCAGGGATAGTTGTGCAGGATATATCAATCTTGGCTGGAGACTATTATTTTTCAAAGCTTGAATGATTTCCCCCCACGCTCTTCGTGATTTGATGGTTTGTGCAGAGAAATCTGCTGTAATTCTGATGGGTGTTCCCTTGTAAGTGATCTGTTTCTTGTCTCTGACAGCTTTTAATATTCTGTTCTTGTATTGAATTTCTGGAATTTTTATTATATGCCTGGGTGTGCTCTGTTTGGGTTGTAGGTGGCTGGGGTCCTGTATGCTTCATACAGCTGAGTATCTTTACCTTTTGCTAAATTAGGAAAATTCTCCTGGATTATTTCTGTGAGTAGCTTTTGTAGTTCATTTGTTTGTGTCCCTACTTCTTCTTTTATGTTCTTAATTCTTAAGTTATGAATCCTCTTATCATCTTCTAGTCTTTGTATTATTGCTGTTTGTTTCTTTGTTACTTTTAAGAAGTTTTTCATTTCATTCTCCCATATTACTAATCTGCCCTCCAGTTCAGATAGTCTGTCCTTAGTTTCTTTCAAGCTGTTATGCCAGTTTTCGATAGAGTTTTTAGTTTCCTGGTAGTCTCTTTGAACCTGCTTCACGTATTCTATGCTTTCTCTATTTTCTCCATCAAACAATTCTCCCCTCTTTTTCTGATCTTCCATTCCACCATCTGTTTTTTCTTGGGTGGTGCTTAACATTTCTCTAACTCTTCTGCTTATTTCTAGCTTCAGGTCATTAATAACTTCATTGCTGAACTGATTTATGAGGCTCTCTAGATGGTGCTTTATGTCTATTGGTGTGGTGTCCACTATTGCCTGCTTCTCAGGATTGGGGGCCGAAGGGCCTTTCTTGTTGTTGCTCCCTCTTCCCATATTCTTTGTTCCTTATATATGCAAGTGTATATAGAAGGCCCAGCTTCCTTTCCTATCAGCCACAGTCTGATTGAATTGCACCGGCTAGGTGTTCCCACCCACCGCAGCACACCAGGAAGTTGCAGATCAGGCAGCCTATGCGGGGCCCGCCCCTCCAGGTCACCCTCAGGCTATGGGATCTGGGTTGTGCTAGGCCAGTGGGTCTCAGCCCGCAGTGTCACGTAGGCCAGGCACTTCTCACCAATCCTGCTTGAGAGGGGGGTACATACATGGCTGAAGTCACCGCAGCGCTCTGCTCCCGCAAGTCTGCCCAGTCCCAGAATGTCCTCTGTTGGAGTCTCCCAAACCATGGGAAGAATGTCAGTTTCTCTCACTCACCTCACCGCAACTCCATATTCAATTTTGTTTTACTTCTGTTAAATTGTGAGAACAATGTAAGAGTTCTGCATGTCAAGCCAAGTAAAACCCAAAAATGTACAAAGTACAGCAGACAGTTGGCCACTGCCCTTTTCTTCCTGGGAGAACAATTTAGAGAGTAATATCTGTTGACCAGAGACTAAGCAGGTTTTTCTGGAATCTTTATCAATTAGATCTTGCCCTTTCTTCAAGCATCCGACCCAGCTGAAGGCCTGTTAGATTGGTAGTGCCAGAATCCCCATTCTCTTGAGTTTTTCCTTGGTAATTTTCTATCCACTGACTTCTATCCTGACTATAAGTCTCTACTTTTCTATGTGCTTCTATTTGCTTTTACCCATTTAATAAGCATCAGGGTACTTTTTTTTTTCTTTACAATTGGAAATATCTTGCACACAAAGTCAGTTCCTCACAGTAATGGTGCTGTGGAACTGTCTCCAGCTTGAGGTCTCATCGAGGAGACCTAGCAAGGACAGAAAGAGAAAGAGAAGAGCCAGTGTTTCCTCTTTGGTCAGTCTGGTGACACAGATATCACCTTTGGATAGACTAGTGGAGATAAGAGATAGTACTCACCAACATAGAACTTCTCCAGTTAGAATCTCTACCACCCACAAATTTTCTATCAAAGAAAATGTCTTCCAGATTATCAGAAAATGTATTCAGTACCCATCCAAGGAATAGGAGATGAAGTCAGAGTTGACCAAAGCATGACTTGAGAACCATTCTCCAGAATTTAGGTTTAGCTCAAGGACTGGATGAAGGAATGATGATATATTGAGAGACTATATGCAGGAGACTTATTGTTCCAGTGGCCATTCCCAATATTTTCTTCAGTTGCTTAGAGCTGGCTACAGGAGAATGACAGAGGTGGTCTACTAAGGAGGTTGAAAAAAACCGTGTTTCCCTTGACATTTACCTTTGGCACTGCTCTTGTTAAGTCTGCCAAAATTGTCAAAGGCTGACACAACTTCTTTCACAGGCTCTGTCTGCCTGCTCAATGGAAAAGGATATTAAAATCAAAAAACCTGAAGCCTAAATAAAATGTTATAAAACTGTTTCACAGCCATGTCAGTCTGTGGTGGAGATACCTCTGGCAAATCCTTTAGTCATATGCAGTAGGCATAGACCACACTAACCACAATACAACAGTTCTCCTCTTTACTAGACTCCATCAAGGCTTCCTCAGTGATCTTCTCGCCCAGGCCTCAATCTCAGCCCACAAGGACTTGGATAGTTTCTAATGGATCCAAGCTGCCCTGTTGATGACCCGAGGCCATCTCAAAGTACCTGCCTATAAGAACTCTAGGCTACCAGAAGAATTCATTGTTTGTTTCAACTAATACCTGAGTGCAGGAAGTCTGTCTTCCAGCCTCTCAAGAAGGCTGATAAGCGCAGCATATTTGAGGAATAATTGAATTTCCAGTATTTCCTGCTGCTTTTATAGTCTTCATTTTTTTGACTCCACTGACTCACCCCTTTTCTATTACCTTATTCTTCCTTTAATATTTTAGTCATTTCTGTACTGAAGGAAAACCATGTGAAATTGAGCTCAGTTCACTTTGATCCTGTTGCCACTGCTCAGTTCTATTTGCTCACTGATGCAAAACAACCCACAGAATACTTGGTGCCAGGGAAAAATACTATATTGGAAACTATTACTCACATTGCTTCAAATCATCATCTACCTTTGTCATGACATGAAAGACCCTTGTATAGGAAGGAAGACAGAGGAGAGGGATTACAAGCAAATAACTCTGAAGTTATCCCACCAGCTCCTTCTCAGTTTCTTTCCTTCCTTGTGGGCAGGAAATGGAACTTTGACTTCTTGGTGCCAGCATTTTCATATTCTGTCAATTTATCTAGGCTGAAGAGAAGAGGACATAGCAGTTACATCTTTTCATCCTAAGAAAGTTTGGAGAAGGGACTTACTTTATTATAACTTTAAAAGTTCTATTTTGCTGACCTGTTACAATTTCTTCCTTGATTTGATCAAGCTCTCAGTCTTGAGCCACTGAGGTCCTGCATCGTAAGACTGACTGGCTTTTGCTGGACTGGTGCCTAGATTCCATCAAAGGTAACTGGAACATAAGCAAATAGAACCAGACATTTGTATCTGGAAAAGTACCACTATTGATTGTAAAGCCAAATGTAAATGAAAGTCCAAGTCAGAAGATGTATAATAGCTGTTGGAAGGGCTTTTTGTTTTTAGGTAGCCATATATAAATATGGTTTTCTGAAAAAAATTCATACCAATGATTATTTTTCTTATGGTTCATACAAGTAACTTATTTTGATGCTCACAATTTTCTCCTTTGTCTCCAAGTGCATTCTCTTTCCTGAAGTGATTGCTCTGTCCATGAGTGCCAAGGTAGCTTTCCCTAGTGAAGGTTACTTAGAAAATATTCCTTGCTGAAAAGGATGTGACAGAAAATTGGAGTCAGTGTCATAAAACCCTTTCTTTCTAATATGAGAAATATCTATACTTTAGAAAGAGTGGTTCTTAGAATTAATTTTCTATAATTCTGGTTAAAGAACAAACCAATACTTCCAGGAAAAGAATAAATTTTGCCTCAAAACTGTTGTCAGCTCCTGAAAACAGCTCCTTGTCTACCCTACACATTTCAGATTTTCCAGTTCTACAATTGTGTGAGCCAGTTCCTTAAGCCAATCTCTCTCTCTCCTCACTTTCTCTCTCTCTCTCTCTTTCTCTCTCTTTCTCTTTCTCCCAACACATACGTATCACACACACACACACACACACACACACACACACACACACACACACACACGGTTCTATTTCTCTGGAGAATCCCAATGAATACAGACATTTAAAACATGTGAATTTAATTTTATGCCAATTGTATCTGAATACATTTAAAAATGAAACTACAGGCCATATAATTTCAGTTCTATACAATTCCAGAAATTGCAAACTAATCTGTGATGACAAGAAGCAGTTCCATGTTGCCAGGGATGAGTAGCAGATTAAAATTGGGTTTAAAGAGGCTTTTGTGGGTGTAGGGTCCGTCCACTGTCTTGGCTGCTGTCTGGATTCATGTGCATTTGCATTTGTCAAAACTTATCAAAGTGCACGCTTTACGCTTTACATAAGTTCACATTACTGTATGTCAATTATACCTTAAAAAAAGAAAGACTGGGTCTTAGATTGTTTATCTAGATTGCATTGTAAAATTTTATCCCGTCCGTTCTGTAGTTGATAGTACCCTAAAATACCGCTGTAACAGAAAATAGTTACAATGTCCACAAGTAGCATGTAAAACAGTCTACTAGTATTAAAAGCAAAACAAATCCAAGGTGTATAGTAGGTATGAGCTAAGAAACAAAGCAATCAGTTTAATTAGAGAGAGGTAATTTGTCTGTAAAATAACAGTTCTGTCAGAAAGATGTATTAATCATATGCTTAGAGATTTTTTATTTTTAAAAATGTGTTTGCATTTGTGGGAAAAGTGCACCATCAATCATAGCAAATATTAGAATTATGGTTTAGTAACATATTTAGAATTTCTTGGGCATAAACATAGAACTGCAAAAATTTTAGCTATGGGGTACAAGACAACACCTTTTTACTAAGGAAGAACACACATTTTTATAATAAAGCAAAATTATCTCATTGAATAAAGCAATAGGACTCTTGCCAGTTAAGTGACTATAAACAATATACAAGGTAACAATTTATCAAAAAATTCAGTTTATTTTACAGCACTTAGAGACAATAGTTATGATCAACTGTATGACACTGGAACAACTTCATTTTCAAAAATAAAAAGTATCATGTATGAAAGTTCTTTAACCAGAATTAGAAAACAAATTCTTATATAAATAGTATTTGAAATTTCTTGAGCCTAAACATTTTAGTAACATGTTTTGGTAAATAATATTACAAACTTTTAGAACATCAACTATGTTTGTTCATAGTTGGTGTTATTTGTGTTTTAAGTGTTCATTAGCCAACCAGTACTCCAAAGAAACCACAGAAAGCTTGGTGAAAAGAAAATGGCTTTATTTAAAGATAGCTCTGATGGGCCTGGGGATTTAGCTCAGCGGCATAAGCGCCTGCCTTATGCAAGCAGGCAGTCATGAGTTCAATCCCTGGTACCGATAAAAACCAAAAAAGCCAAAAAAAGAAAAAAGTGGTAGCTCTGAAGAGATAGAGGGACCTAATATTACCACAAATTATCATCTCCTTTTGTCATGGCATGAAAATTCCTTTTATAGTAAAGAAGGAACAGGAGAAGGATTAAAATCAGGCACTAGATAAAGTGTATGCATCCCAATTTGTAAATATATATGTAAATGCTATATATAGATGTAAGCACTGCATGTTTCCAGAAAGGCAAAAGGCTGAAACATTTGCTTCTGAACCTTAAACAATATTTTACCACACATGGTTAATTTGAGCAAAGACTTTATAGGAAAACAATAATAGCTTTTTTTTTCTATTTTAGAATTCTTAAAACAGCTAACTTTAGATCACAGGAACACATTGACAGACCACGTAAATCATAGCAATTAGCCTTTACAGAAGCACAAAAGATGCTTTCCTAAAACTAATTTTTTATTAGTATGTGTTTGGAATTCATTTGGTTTACAATAATCTTGAGAGTGGTTACATGTATGTATTACAGCTTGTTTCTCTCCCAACTTCTCCTTTCCTGTCTCTCTTCCTCCCCCTTACCAATTCCCCCACTGCCATTTTCATGTTTTTTGATATTACTGGTCTTAGGGCATATTATGACATACAGTGGGGCATATACATTATGGAATATTAATTGGCATTATTAGGTTCATGTTCATGATGTATTTTTATTCTTATTTCTTTTCAATTTTAAAGAGAATAAAACAAAACCAAAAAATAGAATAAAGCAGATCATCACAAAACATTTAAAATAACACATGATTTCAAAACAAGACAACAAGAAGTGAACAGTGACTATCATGTGTTCTGTTCTCTCTGAAGTAGTTGTTCATACCTTCACACACAATAAGTTAATAAAAATCAAAATACTATAAAAGAATCAAAGCAAAAGAATGAGAGCCTTAAGGTATTTCAACACCAGACACTAAGAAATCAATAATAACTACCATAATGTCTCATGTTTTCTTCAAAATAGGTGTCCATATCTTCATACATATTAAAATCTAATCACTAAAAACAGATCAAACCCCTCAAAATGAAGAATTAAGAGGATTATTTGACTTAGAAACAGAATGATAGTAAGTCATCAATGATTGCCATGATGTCTCATTTTCTTCAGTGTAGTTGTTCATACTATCACACATACTAAAATCAATTCTTGTAAACCCTTTAGGTGAAGTTCTAGGTATATATAATCCTATACATACACATTTATCATTTCTCTATTAGAGGGAAAAACAAAACAACAATAAATAAATATAACTAAGAGCCCAAAACAATAACAACATAGGCTTTCAATGTAGGACTATAACAATTTTTTTTGTTTTGCATAGTAATCTTCAAGAGTCTTACTCAAACTACCATATATAGTCATTCTGATGTTAACTTTTATTCTAATAAATCATAGACTTACTAGTACAATTATCTTAGTGATATTAAGTGTATATGTACAAATTTATCTTGTTTTCTCTTCCATCTTTTTTCCTTTTTCTTGTCTGAGTGATTTTTTCCTCTGAGCAGATTTTTATCCTTTCACAATATTTATTGAAGATTTTGTGTCTTATTTTCTCTTTCAGTTTCTTACACTAGGGAGACAATATGGTATCTACACATGTAAGTTTGATTTATTTCACTCATGAGTATGGTCTCAAGTCACTTCCATTTACCTATAAAAGCCTCAGTGTGGTTTTTCATTATAGCAGTATTCCTTTTCATTATAGTAATATTCCATTTTATAAAAATTATAGTAGTATTCCATTTTATAAAAATACCAAATCTTTTTTTATTCATTCCTCAGTTGATGGGCCTTTGGGTTATTTCCAATATTTAGCTATTACAAATTGTGCTTCTATAAACATGGGTACATATTTATCATTGTGGTATGATGCTTTCAGTTCTTTTGGGAATATACCCAGAAGTGGAATAGCTGGAAGATCAAATGGGATCTCCAATACCAGCTTTTTGAGGAACTTCCACACTGATTTCTGCAGTGGTTTTGCCATCCTACACTGCCACCAAAAGTGCAGAAGCATTCCTTTTTCCCTATAGCCTCTCCAGCATTTGTTATTCATGAGTTTCTTGAAGCGTCACTCTTTCTGAAGTCAAGTGGAATCTCAATATGGCTTTAACTTGCATTTTACTAATGACAAATGATGCTGAACATTTTTCTCATATATTGAATTACCATTTGCATTTCTTCATCTGAGAAGTGCATATTCATCTCAGATGCCCATTTTTGGATAGGATCTTTGAATTTTGAGGTCCTGATTTTTAAAAAATTCTTTATAAGTTCTAGATAGAATTCTTTAGTCTGAGAGACAGTTGACTAAAATTTTTCCCAATTTGTGGGTTTTCTTTTCTGTAAGTTGGATATTTCTTTTGATGTGCAAAAAATTTTATAAGATAAGAACCCAGTTGATGATTCTGGGAAGTATTTCCTGTGCAGTTTGATTTTTGTTCATGAATACCTATTCCTATGGCTTCAAGATTTCTGCCTACTTTGTCTTCCAGTAGATTTAGTGTCTCTGTTGTAATATTTGCATCTTTGATCCATTTTGACTTTAGTGTATGGTGATAGGCATGGACCTAGTTTTAGTTTTCAGCACATAAGAAGTCAGTTTTTCCAGCACCACCTATTAAAGAGGCTTTCTTTCCTCCAGTGAAACGTATTTTGTCCCTTTGTCAAAGATAAGATTTGTAGTTACTTATTGTATTTTCTAATCTATTCTATTTATCTTCAGGTCTGTTTTTATTCCAGTACCATGCTGATTTTACCACAGTAGCTTTGTAGTATAACATCAAGTCAGGGATTGTGATGCTTCCTGCCTTGTCTTTGTTGCCTAGAATTTCCTTTGCTATTCTAGGTCTCTTCTGGTTCCAGATGAATTTTAGAAACAATTTCTCTGGATCTTTGATATATGCTCATGGCATTTTGATTGAGATTGCATTAAATCTGTAAAAAAATTTTGGAAAAAAGACCACTTTCAAAATGTTTGTTCTTCCTATTCATGAACAAGGAACATATTTTTATTTTCTGTGATCATTTTGGTTTCTTTTTTCAGAGTACAGTAGTTTTCACTGAATAGGTCTTTTACTTCCTTTGTTAGATGGATTCCTTTTCTTAAATTTTATTTAAAGAAAGACTAAACAAAACAGAAAATGGGTAGAAATAATACATATGTTCAAAGAAAAAATAAACAGTAAGAAATCACTAGCTGATGTTTACATACTGTCCTCTTACAAATAATTGTTCAGGATACAAAAGTAGAACATATAAAGTGGGAACTCATACAGCGAGACTGCAAACAGTTCTGTTCAACTATCCAACAAAAACTTAGTAATATGGTTGTCAATCCTTAAATATATATGCAGTTATCCATATCTTCATTTATGTTGAGATTAAACAAACTAGAACAGGCTAAAATCATTCTGAACAAAGAATAATAGTATTTCTGTGTTTCACATCACGACACTCCAGGATCAGTACTGGGTACTGTAGTATCTTTTTGTTTTTAAGTTTTATTTAAAGAAAGATTAAACAAAACAGAAAATGGGTGGAAACAATACATATTTTCAAAGAAAAAAATAAACAGTAAGAAATCACTAGTTGATGATTGCAAAATGTCTTCTTACAAATAGTTATTCAAGATACTAAAGTGGAGCATATATGGTGGGGATTCAAACGGTGAGACTGCAACCATTTCTGTTCAACTATCCAACAAAAACTTAGAAATATGGTTATCAATCCTATAAACTTAAACATACATGCAGTTATCCATATCTTCAATTATGCTGAGATTGTACAAACCCAAGCAGGCTAATATCTCTCTGAACAAAGAATAATACTATTGCTGGGTTCACATTATGACACTCCAGGATCAGCACTGGGTACTTGAGTGCCCCTTTTTCTTCAAAGTATTTGTTCATTTCATCATGTGTCATAAGATCAGTTCTCATAAACTGTTTATAGAGTCTACACATGCATGAGTCTTAACATGTATTTCTATCCTTTCTATATTAGAGGGAGAAACAAAACAAAGCAAAACAAAACAAAACATATTCCTATAAACACATGAAACAAAAAAGACATGTAAGGCCATTGTACAAGGAGCTCTACCATAGTTCCTGTGTTGTCTCTTGTTATCTTCAATATAATTGGCTATATCATCAGGCAGTATATAATTGAATATATCAGTACATAACAGTATTAATAAAAACATAACTTTGTATATAGTATAAAACTTCAAAAACAGGCAGTTATCAAACTAGAATATGTATTGTAGAGTCTTGTCATCTTCAGTTTAGTTGCCTATACTCTCATCGTTGATACTATCAATCGTATCAGTTTGGAATAAAATCTGTCGATACCAAACAGCAATCAATCAAACCAGATTTTTTTTTTATTTAAGAGGAAAAAGAGAAAAACACAAAACAAACCAAAGCGGCGTAAGGGTACACGCAATACAGAACTACAAAACAAAACAAAACAAAACAAAACAAAACAAAACAAAACAAAAAAACATAACAGTAAGAAATCACCTGCTAGTAGATTACACACTATCTTCTTGAAAATAGTTCCTCAAATCACAGTATCAAAGAACACAAGGTGGACATTCAAACAGGGAGACTGCAAACAGCTGTGTTCAATGATCCAAAAACATTGATAAAGTCAGCTATTTAACACCCCCAAACACACTTGCTGTTATATCCGTTAGAGCTCTTTTTCTTTTTTTTTTCCCTCTCTTTTTTACAACAAAATTTACACATCTTGGATTTTATTACTCCTTAGTGCTTATTACTTTCTTTGGGGGGGGGGGGAAGAATACAGTCAAATATGGCAAAACAAAGCTGTCAGTCAATACCAAGGATAGACATAGCACATGGTGTAGAACAGAGTACAAGTTTATCAACAATGGTTATCAACGTTGTCCCTTGTTTCCTTAAAAAGAATTGTCTATCTCATTAGATGTTTATAAAGTTGGACAAAACAGTAGAGAACAAGACCAATAAAACTTAGGCATTGTAAACATTACAGGACTTCCAAAGAAGACAATAGTCAAACCAGAATGGGTATCTTAGTGAATCTTATTGTCTTCAAAGTAGTTGCCTATGTCTTCAAACTTGATACTATCATATAGAATGGAACAGAGTCTAATCAGTCAAAACAAGATCGTGGGAGTACTACAGGACTTCAAAACAAGTTAATAGGAAATCGAAAAGAGTTACTATTTATATATCCTAATTTTTTTGAATTTTTTCTTTAATTAAGACAAACATAAGAAATGACTAAATAATTTTTTTTTTGAAACAATAAGGGGGAGATTTCGGTTCTGTTTAATTATTTGCTTTGCTTAGTGGTTTTTTCCTTTGTGTATCTAAACTGTCTTTCAATATTTTTTGCAGGGTTGGTTTGGTGTTCATGAAGTTCTTCAGCTGTTCTTTGTCATGGAAGTATCGTATTGCACCATCTATTTTGAATGATAGTTTTGCAGGATATATCAGTCTTGGTTGGAAATCATTTTGCTTTAGGATCTGGAATACTTCACTCCATGCTCTTCTTGACTTTATTGTTTGTGCTGAGAAGTCTGCTGTGATTCTGATAGGTTTTCCTTTATAAGTGATCTGTCTTTTCTCTCTGACAGCTTTTAATAATGTATTCGTGTGTTGGATTTCTGGGATGGTGATTATTATATGTCTGGTGTAGTTTTATTTTGGTTATGACTGTTTGGAATTCTATATGCTTCACTGACCCTGATGTCAGTTTCTGATCTCATGCTTGGGAAATTTTCAGCTATTACTTCTCTAAATATCCTCCTGACATCCTTCATGTTGTCTCCCTCTCTTTCATTAATCCCTATCATTCTTATGTTATTCTTCTTTGAATCGTCTTGCAGTTGTTGAATTGTTGTTTCCTGGTTCCTTGTTATTTTCAAAAGATCTTTCCTTTCCTGTTCACTAGCTGCAATCCTGTCTTCAAGGTCTGAAATTCTATCTTCACTTTCATTAAGGCGGTTTTTACAACTTTCAGTGGAGTTTTTTATTTCCTGTATATCTCTGTGCATCTGCATTATGTATTCTGTTTGTTTCTTATATTGCTCGTCTAGGGATTCTATCTTTTTGTTTAGTTCCTCCAATTTTTTATCTGTGTTTTCTTTAGATATATTTAGAATCTCTTTCATTTCTTTTATCATTTCTTCTTTTATCTGGGAGATTATTTCGAGTTTGAATTTCTTTAAAGCTTCCTGGAGTTGCTTGTCAATTTCAGTGGCTATTGTGTCCGATATATGAGGTGGATGGGATATATTTTCTTCTATATACATCGCTCCTAGGGTTTCTTGAGATGGGCTGGAGGTTTGAGGTTGTAATTTGGTCTTTCGTTTTGTCATTTTCCTGTATTTCTGTGTTTCAAGTGTTATTTGAAAGCTTCCTCAGGATCTGTTGAAAATCCCCTTCTATGTTTGGAGCTACTGAGACTCTGGCGCCGCGCTACCCCAAGCCATTAGGCCTACAGAACCAGTGGCCCTCCTCTGCCTGCTCAGAACTCCGCAGTTCCAGACAAGCTGGGCCTCAGGGACACTGTGCGCCCACCTGCCCCTTGGAAGCTCCACAGTTCTTCAATCGCAGCCGGGTTAGGGTACTCACCACAGGCCGCAGTGCTTCAGGAACCTGTGGACCCTCCCTGGTTGCAGAGATATCCACAGTCCTCCAGACACATGGAGAGGCCGATGCAGGCACCCCAAATCTGCCCAGCTCCTCCTCTGCAGACCAATGGCCAGGCGCGGCAGCTAAACAGGCTGGGCTAGGCTGGTAAGTGTGGGCCAGCCCACCTATTGGGAGCTGAGCAGGTCTCCAAGTGAAGCCGGGAATGGGGAGGCTGATGTGGAAGCCTCAAACCCACCTCTCCCCTTCACTGCACCTGGAAGCCTGAGGGAACTCCAGCAGTCTGGGCGCAGATATCCAGAGTCCTCCAGACACACAGAGAGGCCAGTGAGGGCACCCCAGATCTGCCCAGCTCCTCCTCTGCAGACCAATGGCCAGGCGCGGCAGCTAAACAGGCTGGGCTAGGCTGGTAGTGTGGGCTAGCCCACCTATGGGGAGCTCAGCAGGTCTCCAAGTGAAGCCGGGAATGGGGAGGCTGATGTGGAAGCCTCAAACCCAGCTCTCTCCTTCACTGCACCTGGAAGCCTGAGGGAACTCCAGCAGTCTGGGCGCAGATATCCAGAGTCCTCCAGACATGCAGAGAGGCCAGTGAGGGCACCCCAGATCTGCCCAGCTCCTCCTCTGCAGGCCTATGGCCAGGCGCGGCCAATCAAACCAGATTTAACTAAGTCATGATAAAACAGTATAACTCATACAGGGCTCCAGATTCAGTTAATAGGAAATTACAGATGATTACTGTGCTATATCCTCATGTTTTGGGGATAGCTTTCTATGCCCTCAAATCTAATCCAAGTAGACCAACTGGACAGAATAAAATCTATCTAAGCAAAGTGCTGTGAGTAATGTGGGTTTTAAATCCTGATACACTATTAACAATATCTTATGCCATCTTTTTTAAGACTCTACTTCCACTTTCCCTTCCCCAGGGTACACTTTTAAGTCTGACCCTTGGTTTTAAGTGGGAGGGGGGATGTGCAACCTGCTAGTTACCTAAGTGGTTCTGAACCTTCTCTCTCCTGGACTTGATCTCTAATTGTATTCCTTTAACCTATTAAAGTCTGTCTTTCCAAACTATCCACAAATACTGGTCTAGTTGCCCCTATTACTCTCTGGTTCTCTGTCACATAGAGCATTGTTTTCTCATATTTGATTTTCAGTCCATGAATTCTTTTACATGTTAATTGTATTTCCTAAAAATAGCATCTTGGTGGACCCTACCTCCTGATCTACTCCATGTGTGGATCTTTTTTTTAAATTTAGTGTATCAAGGTCATCTATATTAGAGATTATAACTTACCTTCTCTGCCTCATTTCTGTTATGCTCTTTTTGCCATCAGTTGTCTGCTTATCTTCTTCATTTTGTTTTCTGCTCCATTCATTGAGGACTCTCTGCCGCTGTTTCTGGAATCCTAGTTCTTTTCTCCCTTTCTAGAATGCCCTGCAGTATTCTCTGTAGAGTTGGATTGGTGGTTGTGAATTTTCCAAGTTCCTCTTTGTCTTGGAAGTATCTTTTTTCTCTGTTAATTTCTAGAGATAGTATAGCAGGGTATATCAATCTGGGCTGGAAGTTTTATTTTCTTTCAGGGATTGGACTATTTCTCTTCAATCTCTTCTTGACTTGATTGTTTGTGTAGAGAAGTCTGCCATTATTCTGATGAGCCTTCCTTTACAGGTTATCTGTTCCTTGTCTCTAACAGCTTTTAATATTCTATTCTTATATTGAATTTCTGGGATCTTGATTATTATATGCCTGGGTGTAGCTCTGTTTTTATTGTAGGTGGCTGGAGTTCTGTATGCCTCATACATCTGAATGTCATTTCCTTTTCCTATGTTTGGGAAGTTTTCCTTAATTATTTCTGTGAATACCTTTGTAGTTCTTTTGTTTGTACCCCTGCTTCTTCATTCACATTCTTTATTCTCAAGTTATAGATCCTCTTATCGTCTTCTAGCCTTGTATTGTTGGTGCTTGTTTCCTTCTTATTTTTAAATTTTTTTCCTTCCATAATCCCACATTGCAAAACTGTCCTCCAGTTTGAATAATCTATCCTTAGTTTCTTTCATGCAGATTTGCCATCTTTCCATAGAGTTTTTAATTTCCTGGTAATCTCTTTGAATCTGATTCATGTATTCTATATTTTTTTATATTCTTCCACAAATGGTTCTCTCCTTTGAGTTACTCCCTTCTTCCATCTGTGTCTTCTGAGGGATGCTTAGCATCTCTTTATTAATCTTCTTATATCTTGCTTTACTTGGCTAAATATTTCACTTTTGTACTCGTCCATGAGGTCCTGAAGATATCTCTTTATGTTCACTGGTGCTGTGTCTGATATTGAATGTTTCCTATTCTCATTCTACTTTTATTTACCTGTTCTGGGTCAATGTTCTCAGGGTTGGGACCTGGAGACTTTTTCATGTTGCTTCCTCTTCCCATATTTTTTGTTTCTTCCAGGAGGCCCCAGTTTCTTTTTTGACTGTTACAATTCTTCTGAAGCATGCTGCCTAGGTGGTCCACTGCAGTGTGCTAGTGAGTTGCAAACAGGGCAGCATATGCTGGCCCCTCCCCTCTGGATCAGTCAAGCTGCTGAGTCCTTCATTGTGCTACTGTGCACCACTACCCTCTGGGTCAATGAAACTTCTGACTTGACTGCATTAGTGTGCACTGCCACCATAGGGAATTGATTTCGGATAAAATATTGGTTCTCAGCCAAGTTGCATGACCCAGGCCAACCTCACTCCACCAAACCTGCTTGGGAAGGGAACAACTGACTGAAGTCACTGCTGTCCCTTGTACTTGCCAGTCCTACCAGTCCCAGAATGTCATCTGCTAGAACCCCCCTTTCTGTGGAATGGCTCCACTCCCGTCACTCACCACAGGTCAATGCAGGCTCCCTGCCAGCTCTGTTCTCCGTTCTCCGTTCAGCTGGCTGACCCCTGACCTCAGTGTGACTGCACCTCCAATGAGTCAAAGCAGCAGGACCTCAGATGGCTCAACAATTCACCCACTGTGGCAGGAGCACTGAATCTTTAGCTGTTCCAATAATAGCACAAGGACTTACGTTTGAGTGATTCTTCTCACGTTAGTTTCTTCTTGGGATGAGAGAATTCATCTCCCTCTGTTCAGGACTCCCCACACAATATTATGTTGAATTCTAAGTTGACTATCTCAGGGAGCCTCTGTAGCCAGCTGTTATCTATTTGCCATCTTTGCTCCTGCCCCCAGAAACTTCATTAGATTGATTAGTAAGTGTTCCTATTCATTTTGGATGCTGTTGTGAAGGGTGTGGTTTCTCTAATTTCCCTCTCAATGAGTTTGTTATTTGTATATAGGAATGCTACTGCATTTTGAATGTTTACTTTGTATTCAGTTACATTACTGAATTAGGTTGTTAAATCTAAAAGTCTTTTAATGGAGTTTTAGTGGTCTTCTATGTAGATTATCATGTAATCTACAAATAATACTTTAACCTTTTCCTTTCCTATCATGATTCCTTTTATTTCTCTCTCTTGTCTAATTGTTATGCCTAATATTTCCAGTACTACATTGAATAGGAGTGGTGACAGTGGAGAACCTTATCTTGTTTCTGATTATAGAGTGAAATCTTTCAGTTTTTGATCATTTAATAAAATGCTGGCTGTTGGTTTGTCATAGATGGCTTTTATCAGATTGAGATAGAGACCATCTATTCTGATTTTTGGTAGGATTCTTATCCTGAACAAGTGTTTGACTTTATCAAAAACTTTTTCTGCATCTGTTGAGATGATCACATGGTCTTATCTTTGGCTTTATTGATATGATATATTAAGCTTATTGCTTTGCATATATTGAACCATCCCTGCATTCCTCTGAGGAATCCCACTTGGTTGTGGTATATAATCTTGATGACTTGCTGCACTCTGTTTGCTAGTATTTTCTTGAGGATTTTTGCATCTATGTTCATTAGAAGGATTGGCCTGTAGTTCTGTATTTTGGTTGGGTCTTTCTCTGGTTTGGTAGTAGGATAATATTTGCTTCCAGGAGTGAGTTATGGTAAATTGCATCCATTCAATTTCATTGAAGAGTTTGAGGAGTGTTGGCATTAAGTCTTCCTTGAACTTCTTGTAGGGCTCAGCTGTGAATCTATCTGGATGTGGGATTTTCTTTGTTGGTAAGGTTCGAATAACATTTTTAATTTCATTAACTGAAATTGGGTTATTCAGCAGTTGTACATCTTTTTGATCTAGATTTGGTAATTCGTGTTTCTGTGAATCTGTCCATTTCTTCTGCATTATTGAATCTATTGAAGTAGAGATTTTCAAACTAGGTATTGATGATCTTCTGTATTTCCACAGAGTCTGTAGTGATGTCAATCTTTTCATTCTTTGTTGCATGGATTTGAGTTTTTTCTTTCCTTTTAAAATGTGGTTGGTTAGAGGTTTATCAATTTTATTTATTCTTTCAAAGAACCAACTCTTTCATTTGTAAGTTCTTTGTTTTTCACAATCTCTATAGAGTTTATTTTTGCTCTGATCTTTATAATTTTCTACCCTCTTTTGGTTTTGGGCTTGACTTATTCTTATTTTTCTAAATGGGTGAGATGTAGCCTCAGGCTATCTATTTTGCTCATTGTGTTTTTCTGATATAGGAATCAACGCAATAAATTTACCTCTGAGGATTGCTTTCATTGCATCCCACAAATTCCAGTAATTTGTATTTGTATTTTCATTTACTTATAGATATTGTTTAATGTCTTCTTTAATTTCATTCTGTGATCCATTTGTTCAGGAGTGTATTATTTAATTTCCTTGTGTTTATGGGATTTTTGCATTTCTTCTGTTGTTAATTTCCAATTATATAGCACTATGATCAGATAATATGCATGGGGTACATTCAATTATTTTTCATTTACTTAAGCATTTTCTATGGGCTAGTAGAGGGTCTATTTTAGAAAGTGTCCTACATAAGATAAGAAGAATGTATATTCTGATGTTGTTGGGTGTGAACAATTGGTACATGTTTACTAAGTCCAATTGTTCACATGTTTGATTCAATTCTGTTATTGCTTTTCTGACTTTCTGTCTACTGATTTGTCTCTTTGTGTTAAGAGATGTTAAGATCTCAGGTTATAATTGTGTTATTGCTTATTTGATTTTGTATTTCTATTGTTATTTGTTTTATATATCTGGGTGGTCCCATATTTGATGCATATATATTTAGCATTGTTATCTCTTCCTCTTGATGTTTTTCACTAACCAGTATGTAGTGACCTTCTTTATCACTTCTCATCATTCTTAGTTTAAAATTCCTGTTGTCTGAAAACAGCACACCTACCTCTGTTTTTGTTGTTGTTGTTGTTTGCTGTTTTGGTTCCTGTTGCATGAAGTATTGTTTTCCATGCTTTGAATTTCAATATTTCAATCCTTGAATTTGCATTTGGGTTATATGGGTTTCTTGTATACAGCATGTGGTTGGATGTTGTTTCTTGATCCACTTTGCCAGCCTATTTCTTTTAATTGGTGAATTCAGGCCATTTACATTAATAGTTATAACTAATATATGTTGACTCATTTTTGTCATGTTACCTTTCTTCTGGGGTTCTTTACTTTTTCCCTCTGTTTAATTATCTGTCCTGATTAATGGCTTTTTTCTGTTGGTCATAGTTATTTTTGTATCTATCTAGAATATTTTTCAGCATTCTTTGCAGGGCTGATTTGGTGGTCATGAAGTTCTTCAGCTGTTCTTTGTCATAGAAGTATTTTATTTCTCCATCAATTTTGAAGAAAAATTTTTCAGGATACATCAACCTGGGTTGGAAGTTTTTTTTTTTGTTTTTTGTTTTTTTTAGGTTTTGGAATTCTTTACTCTATGCTTTTCTTGACTTCATTGCTTGTGTTGAGAAGTCTGCTATGATTCTTATGGGGTTTCTTTTATAAGCAATCTGTCTCTTTAACAGTTTTGAATAGTCTGTTTTTATGTTGGATATCTGGGATGTTGATTATTATATGTCTGAGGGTGTAGTTGTATTTTGGTTATGGCTACAATTGGAATTCTATATGCTGTACATCAATTTCCTTTCCCATGTTAGGGAAATTTACTGCTATTGTTTCTGTATATAGTCTTAGGATATCATTTCTGTTGGCATCTTCTTTTTTTGATTGCACTTATCCATCTTATATTGTTTTACTTTGCATCATCTTGAAACTGTTCAATTGTTAATTCCTGATTTTGTTATTTTTAAAAGATCTTTCCTTTCTTGTTCACTAGCTGAAAACTTGTTTTCTAGGTCTGATTGCCTATCTTCACATTCATTCATGTGGTTTGGTCAGATTTCGATGGAATTTTTGGTTTCCTGGATATCCCCTTGAATCTGTTTCATGCATTCTATTATTTTCTTATATTTTTTATGCAAGGTTTCCATCTTTTTGCAGTGCTCCTCATTTTTTTAACACATCTAACTTCTTTAGATGCGTTCAGTATTTCTTTAATTACATTTATCATTTCTTCTTTTACCTGGGAGATTTTTTCTGCTCTGGGTTCCTTTACAGCATCATGAAGTTGCTTCTTTAGTTGCTATCATTTCAAAAATTTAAGGTGTATGGTTTACACTTTCTTCTGTGTCCAATCTGCTAGGCTTGTTTGGGATGGAATGGAAGTTTGAGATCACATTTTGCCCTTTAATTTTGTCATTTTCCTGTTTTCCCTAGGGAAGCCAAATGCAAGATCTCAGTTGCCTCCTGGGTTGATAATTTCTGTCTATACTGCAGGGAGTTTGCCCAGTTGAGTGGGGGATATTAGGCTGTCCTTTTGTGTTCCCTAGTGACACTAAAAGGCTACTGAGATGAGGGGTTATGCACTGGGTGGATCTTTAGCACTCTGTGTATGGTTCTCTGAAGCTTCCTGGATGCTTGAGGTCACTGGGCAGGGCCCTACCTGGTGCTGGGTGGCATACTAAGGCTGAATGGTATGTGGAATACTCTGGGTAGGCCTTCAGTTCATGCTGTGTGGCACACCAGAGCTCCCTAGCTTCTTGAGGCTGTTGGGCAGGGCCCTACAAGATTCTAAGCAAAGTCCTGTGGCTGCACAGGTAGGTAAAGGTCACTGTGATGGGCTTCAGCTCATATGTTGCAGCTCTTGGCTATCTGAAAGTCACTAGCTGGGGCCCAGCCAGGATCTGAGAAAGGACCCAAAAGTCCTGGACAATTTGGGGGCACTAGGTGAGGCTCTACTAGGTTCCAAGCAAAGTCCCATGGCTGCACAACTAGGTAGGCATTGCTGTTGTGGGCTTCAGCTCACATGTGGTACTACTCTTATTTTTACTTCCTCTCCTCACCTCTCTTTCTAGTTCCCTTGGGCCACTTCTCTATTGCAAGATATTCATTCCCTTGTTCTTTGTTATTAATCCTGTATCATTTTCTTTGTCTATTCTTTGCCTCACTCATGTGAGACATAGCATATAATAATAAGCTTGTACAATTGGTTTATTTTATTCAGTACTATATTTTCCACATGCATCAATTTTCCTACAATTACCTCAAATTTGCCATTGTTTATAGCCAGGTATAAAACCATTATATATTGATACATTTTTGTTTATCCAATCATCTGTTCATGGATATATAGATTGTTTCCAGGATATAACTATCTGAGATTATATTTACTTTAAGTTCCTTTTATATAAATTGTTGATTTAGGATATTTTATAATTAACACATTTGACCATAACCAATTGTAAATGTGTTTTAAGCTTATCATTCCTATTATTTCATGAAATTTTACTTTGACAAAGCCTTCATTTCTGTCCATTGTCACTTCAGAAAAGTTGTTCTCAAACTTATTAAATGGCTTGATATCTTTTGATTGTTCATCTCAAAGTATCTATATAACTATCTGTCAATAATTTATGAGAACACAGGTCCATATTTTGAATACATGTCTTTGACATTTTATCTTATTATAAACAACTGAGATGTTCTATCTATCAGGCTATCTAATTTAAATTTTTATAGTTGCTTATAAATTACCACTAAGACATTAGACAAGCACAAGTTCTAAACACCTAAAACATAATTCTGATTGGCTAACTCCTTAAAAATATATGTTAACATATCTGAAGACACGTTTATCTTTCAAGCATTTCCTTTCATCATGTGCATTAAAAAGTGAGCTTATGTTTTTTTTCACTGATAAGTATCCTTTTATTTTTATATTGATTTGCTGTTATCTTAAATAGTTTCTTGTCACTAGAACAAAACTTCGAACACCCACATTTTAAAGAGGAAGTGTTTACTTTGGCTCATACTCAATTAATGGTTATGTACTGTAAGGCAGAAATGGCATGGTGGAAAGGCCTGAGGAGAGGACATCCATTCATTACACAGGAACCAGGAAGTGGATTGTGAAGGGAGATGCTGGAGGGAAAAATACATTTCCAGGGCATACTTCCTGTGACAGGTCTCTTCTGACTAGCACAATCAGCTATGAATTCATCAGTAGATTAATCCATGAAGAGTGCCTAATGATCTATTTTGTGGGACATTTTGAATCTAAACTATAACATTCTGCCTCTGACCCCCAAAATTCTCATGTCCATCTCATTATGTAAGATGAACTTAGTCTACCTCTAAGACCATAATGTCTTAACATTCCAGCATTAGTAAAAAGCCCAAGTCCACAGCCTTCCATGAGACATAAGGCAAACTTTTAGGGATGAGTCCCCATAAAAACAAAAAAAGAAAGTTAAATGCTTCTAACATATAATGTCTCATGATAAACTTTCCCTTTACAAAAGGAAGGAATAAGTAAGTAAAAGCAATGGAAACAAAGCCAGACAAAACTTAGAAATTTAAACATTGAATTCTGTAACAGATTTGTATCTAGCATCCAGGACAAATTGTGGCAAAATGTAAGTTCTAAAAGATTTTGACTGCATTTCTTCTATGGTATTATTGTTGCACATGGCTCCTCTTTTTTAGGGTGACATTACTTACTGACTACATTGTTAACAGACATTACACATTCTTAGTGTCTTCAACTTTCTAAGGTCTCCACTACACTTTTGGCTTTATTCTTGTAGCTTTGCACACTGCTTTCTAAATTTGAATGTCTAAATGTATAATACTTAGTTTTAGCAAGTTAAGAAATTTTGTATCTCAAGAGATTACCTACTTATTCAACCAGCATGAAATTTTTTTCACAGCTTACTTTAAAATATATTTTAATCTATTTCAAAAAGCTTTTGGCTCACTTTTGAACACATTTGTAATGATATTCAAAATTAGATGTAGCCTGGAGTGGTGCCAACATGCCTTTAATCCCAATACTTGGGAGGCTGAAGCAGAAGCACCCATGTGCTCAAGGGTAGTTTGGGGCTACCTAAGCTCAATAAGAAACTACCATCTACCTGAGGAGCTTTACAGTCAGTCAATGGGTCCAGAGTATTTTTGCTAATTTTTACACTTACCCAGAAAAGGGCAAAATTGAAGGAGCAGAGAATATTATTTTGGCCGGTTATTCTAAGAAGTTTAAGAATGGTTGCATGAAATTATGGTGTATTTTTTCTTATACTGACCATGTAATGTTAAAATAAAATCACTTTTTTCTAATTGCCAGTGTAATAGAAACATATTTTTGCTGAGTGAATTACAAACAAAATCTCCAAAACACCCAAATGTCTCTAATCTTTTTCTATCCCTTAATTTAAACTTCTTTGTGAGATAAATAATTTAGGTACACTGAACTCCAAAATTGCCTCTAAAGGAAGTCTCGGAATAGCTCACAGAAACCCCAAATGAGTTCACAAGAGCCCAGAGACAAGGAAAATATGATGGGCTGAAATCCTCAATGGGATGATGGCTCAGAGATATTCCCTTACATTGAAATAGGAAGCCCCATGCCCACACTGAATGGCCTCTTGGGTCTTAAATGGAAAGGATTTTCTCTTGCCTTACATTCATATAATGAAGAAGTCATAGCATCTGTGACTGCCTTACCACAGTATCCTCATATAATTTGAACATTAGGTACAGAGCCCAGAGGCCTTCCAGATTATAGAACAATCTTCATCAGACTGAACCAACTGAATCAAAGCATACAAAGCCCCACCAAGCCAACACAACCAAGCCATGCCAATCTAAACCAAGCCAAGTCAAACCAAACCAAGCCAAATGGTTACTCCAAAAGAACAAAACAAATATCTATATTTTTTCTAACTCTGTACTCTTTCCACACCAGACAGTAGCCTTAAATGACCAGTAAATTGAAATGGTACTGAAGTGTGAAGGTGCCTACTCCACCCCAACTGGTACTACCAAAAGGCCTAAAAGAAGGTCTAAATGACTATTCCTTTAGTTCAGTTTATAGAGACTAATGATCCATAGGGTATACTTTCTAGTAGCAAAACAGGTGGTGCAATGGCAAGTAGAATCACCAAAATGGCACCTTGGATTTGGAAGCAGATTTATTTAATGTCAGATGGGCACTGATGGGGAATAAATTGTCCCTCAAAATGTCAGACTCAGGGAGGGAGGTTTCTATGAGGATATGAAGAAGTACAGAGGTAAAGTAGTTGGCTCTCTTTGATTGATTCTTACAATATGCATCATAGTGACCAGCCATTTGTAAGCAATTAAAATAATAGGAACTGTAATCTAGGCAACTAATGAACTCATTAGGAGGCATTTTGTGCTACATTTGAGCCTATTACACTTCCCCAAAATCCTTTTATTTTTTCACCAAGTGTTACTGAGTTTTGAATAAGAAAGAAAGAAGAAATCCTGGAGTGCAAAATTGTCCCAAGAAGCTACTAGAATGTCCCTGGACTCTGATTCATGGGTTCAGTTAGCCAAAACAGTGAGTTCTTTTTTCCAAGCACTTGCTTCTTCAGTAAGAAATCTAGATACCGGTGCTTCTCAGTGGGTGAGATTTACCTCTGGTTGGCTTGCCAAAACTGTTACCAGTTTCTTAAATTCACATGTTCAGGTCCACTTGTTCAACATTTCTAAACAAACCATGAAAGTGGGAAACATTTACTTAAAACTAGCTCTAAGGAGATGGAGGGATAAATTATCACAATTCACCTTCTCCTAGTTTCCAAGTATATAAGATCCTTTGATAGTAAGGAAGAAAAAAGATAAGAAACAGAGGAAAGAGTAGACCATTACACATTCCTTTTATCCTTACTGATCTTTTCTTCCCTATGGAAAAGAAACTGGATTATGGTCTGGACAATGTTGGTACACTCTGCCCATTTCACTAGGCTGAAGAGAAGAATGGGTAGCTATTTTGCCTTTAGCTTGAGGAATTTTGGAGAAACAACTTGTCTGCAAAGAAAAAATTCTAACTCTAAAATCCATTTTTCCCTGCTTGTTATGCCTTCTTCTATTGCAATGATGTATTATTGATAAAGAACTGTCTAATCACTTTATAGTGTTTGGATTTTTTTTTCTTTGACAAGCACAAATGAAGTTTTTGGAGTTTAAAGATATTAATTTCTTACCAAACTTACAAATACACATTCCATTTCTATGAGACTCTTTAAATGCCAGTAAAATACTTACCTCAGAGAAGAGAAAATGTAAGTGTAATTTTGTCTGTTATAGCCTTTTTTCCTAGAAATAATTCATGCCTGATTTTTGTGATTCTTGCAAAAAAAAATGTCAGTCTAAAAACTGAGCTTGTTACCAAAATGAAAGCATTTTATTAATGGTTTGGGAGGCATCTCCTTGAAATGTAAACATAAAGGAAATAGTGTGTGTGTGTGTGTGTGTGTGTGTGTGTGTGTGTGTGTGTTTTATCCCCTTGTATGCCTTGGTCCAAGCTGCAACTGTCTTTTTGCTGTATAGAAGCTTTATTTTTCTTTCAAATGAAGTTGATTAAATAACACAGAAGTTTTCTCCAATTACCAAGTGAATCGAGGTGTGATCTCTGCAAGGTTGAATCACAAGTCATGTTGGTAGTCCTCTTCATGTGAGAATAAATTATGTACTCTTGAGAAGTACATTTAAGATTTCTGTCAGTCTATAACAAGGAGTAAGTTTTCTTTGTGACTTTATAATCTCCATCCCCACCCCCTGTGTTTTGCAGTACTGGAGATTGAACCTAGATTTTCAAATATCCTGACAAACACTCTACAACTGTACTACATACCAGCCCTTTTAATTTTGTTTCTGGGTCTCACTAGGTTTCCTAAGTTAGAGGCAGAGTTGCAGTCTTCTCAATTCTGCCCCGAAATAGCTGGTATTAAAGGTGTTCACAACAATGTCATTTGTATTCTTAGTATTTTATAGCAAATTTCTTATCATGCATTATGTTGTAGAGTTTAATGGTTATTCATTAACATTTAAATACTAGTTTATTTTCTACATTTGAAGAGGGGAATTTTCTGGAGGAGATTCTATATTTAACACTATCTGCAATATAAGAGGAGAAATTTGACAGTCAAATAAAAGTATATTATAACTGGGTATCACCATGGACATATTGATAAGATTATAGTGCATCCAAAAGATGAGAAGTATAAGACAAAAGAGGCCTTTATTCTGAGAATGTGGAGAGAGAAAACAAAAACCCTGGACCACTAGAGTCTGGCTTTCTCTCTGGGGCACATGTGGAGTGATGGCTTATAAGTAGCCTAGGTTTGGGGTGGAACCTAAGGGGCATTAGTGAGGCACAGGTAGCCCATTGGCACTCATTTGGCACCAGAGGTAAATTCCTAGTGGTAGGGAAGATACAGTCACAGGTAAATCCCTAGCATGGGGAAGATGGAGCTCCTTGGTTCCACCTGAGGCTTTACCAGTTACAGTGTCCTGTCTGGACCAAAACTCTTTCACATATAATATCTTTCTTTCTTTTCTTTCTTTCTTTCTTTCTTTTTCTTTCTTTCTTTCTTTCTTTTCTTTCTTTCTTTCTTTCTTTCTTTCTTTCTTTCTTTCTTTCTTTCTTTCTTTCTTTCTTTATTTCTTGGTACCAAACTCAGGAATCAAACTTAGGATTTCATGCTTGCCAGGCAGGAAATTGTGCTGCTGCCCCATAATGTGCTAACTTCAGTTAGACACACGACTATTTTACTCTATCCAGACTTCTCTTTCGGGTATTTCCAAGGTCTCTTCACATGCAGCCACGGGGATTTTAATACCCTGAAAATTTTGCCTTTTCAGTATAAAAAATACCACTCTTGCTTGTGACACTTCTGTAACAAGGACTTGTAGACTGTTTTTACTGAAGCACTGACCCTTCACTTGAGTCTGAAAACATTTAATGGATTAACAAAAGGAGGCTATGATATGCATATTTCTGCCTCCAATTTAGACCTATCTCCTTTGTTCAGATCCATTTTCTCCTGCCATCAGTCAGGAGATGCAGGGGAATGAAATTCCCAACCTACTAGATGTCTGGTATGAATTTGTGCTCTCTAAAATTGAAGAATGAATTTTAGGAACAATGGACATTAAGAGTAGAATATATTTATTGAGAGAAATAAAGCTTCTGTCTAGGAGAGAGACAGAAGGGGTCTTGCCTAGATTGCCAAAGCCTCTATCTTTTCTAAGGACTTCTATAGAATAAAACCACAAGATGTGATGGGTGTAAGATGGGTAAAACATGGGAACTTGCAAGGTGAGTGTAAAGTGGAACAAAACTGTGGTCAATCAATAAGATTAATTGTTTAGCTAAAATTGACCAAATCAGAGACAAATGGGGAAGGGAGTTATGTAGCAAGTAGGCATGCCTAAAGAGGAGTGACTGAGTCTTCCATAGGGAGTTGGGATTGTGAGTGCTGACTTTCTCAAGGTGATCTATACCTATTTAGAATATCAATTCCTGAAGTTTATACTTGCTGTGGTTGCATTTGTTTTGCCTTTTGTTGTGAGATCTGGTCCACAGCAGGAGGTGTCTGTCTCCCCCAGGGTTACAAGGTAACTGGTCTTCAGCACTGGTTCCTATGAGGGCCCAGTGCTGTCTGACTGCCTATAATATTTCCAACTAACTCATCTGCCTGTAATAACTTTGCATTCCAGGAACAAAAGATCTGCATGGTGAGTTATTGTTGTTTCCTACAAGGTTCCTCTGGGCCAATACTGAGGTAATAAAAATCCAGAACCCTTTTAATAGAGACTATTTCTGGCTCCGTTTCTTAAATAATCTCTGAGTTTAAGTCAGTACCCATAAAGATAGGGCCAAGGATGATGATCACTATGTCTTTCTGATATAACCATGATGATTAAATTTCCTGTCCTACCTTCATCACTATTCATTACTTTGCTATCTTAGGAAGGATTGAAGAATATAGTCTATTGGTACCTGTACAGCTAAGTGCTTCACACTAAGACACTAGTAACATTTTATCTTAGTTTTCCACCAATTCCACCCCCATCTTCCACTTTAATTGTAAATAATCACCTGTCCTATTTGGAACTGGGATTGAGCTACACCTTTTTTTCTATGGTGAGATTTCATGAAGATGATCTCTGTCCCTAATGGTATGATATTCCTCAAGTAAAATCTTGTTCACCATGTTTTAATAAGTGCCATAAATTATTTTTTCTTTTATATCCTCTTAGATGATAACTGCTTAAGGCAAAGATGGACACCTGAGTTTTCTTTTGGGAATATGAAACCTGGAAATGAGATTGTAATGTGGTCATCAGAGATGTTGTGACATATTATCAACACGATTTACAAAAGAAGGAATGTTCACAGTTGTCTGGGGTTCAGATGTCCTGACCTGACCTGATTTATGAGCATCCTAATCCCTAGTACCATCAAGTGAGCAATATCTTTACTATAACCTGCCTTTCATTTGCTGTAGAGTTTATTTTAGTGTTGAAAACAGAGAAAACACACTAAATTAGTCTGATGTAACAGCCTCAGATTAGCAATCATGTTTATATTTTTGAAAATAAAAATCCTTTGATTATCTACTCCAGAAATGTTGCTATTTTTCTAATCTAGCTTTTTCTTGTTCCTGCATTATGCCACATTTTCTTTTTTCTTTTTTCCTGCCTTCTTCACTTACTTTTCTTTTGAGAAAAATAATTTGTCTTTTCTATTCGTGGTTTATACCACCAGACCTTTGTTGCCCTCTATTTTTGCTTTCTGTGTCACATTTTCTTGCCAGCTCATCTTTTCATACAGCTAATGAACAAAATGTTTTAGCAAAAATGGTGCAGTTATGTTGAATCATCATTATCTTGTATATTTTATCATTGTGGAAAAAGGGCTCCTTCTGGAACTCAGACAATTTATTCCATGAGGGCTAAATTTGGTTTAGTTCTGGATTCTTATTTTAAATGATCATTGTAGTCAGACATTGTGAGGAGAAAAATTAGAATCAGGACACAGATTTTCTAACATTATTTTATGATGGCAGCCCTCACAAACACACAAAATGCAGGAAACCTGTCCACAACATTAAAGACTCAGAATATTCAGCCAAGGGCCTGGATCCCACAGTATAAGTCCAGATGAAAATCTAGAGCCCATGGTAATGCATCCCATGAGTCCAACTGGAGATCTAGAGCCCAGGAGAAGGACTCAAACCAGTCTGCTTTATGGATCTATGCTGGGAAGGCCCAAATGTCAGTGATGGAAGCTAGAAAGTCTATGCCAGCTAATTGAAGGAGCTGTGCTGACAGGTTGAGGGTTCTATGGTGGATCCGAGAAGGCACACTCAAAACAAAGACCAGGGCTGTCCTGAAAAGCATCACATTCATCCTCAGTGACAGAGATGCCCTGAGATCCTCCAACAATAATCACAGTTGAGTACATGCCAGGAAGTCAGCTTGAGGAGGTCATCCTGAAGATTAAGTAAGTGGAACATGTCTTCTGCTCAAGAGCCAAGAAGCAATGCTCAATGTAAGGACCAAAATTCCTCCAGGAGGACCAATGGCTCAAACAGAAACTTGTAGGAGGATCCACAATGCCTCAATGCTTCAACACCTCTCATCTCATTCTCCACATCTCCATCCATGCTGGAAACCTTCCTCAAGTGAAACACCTGTGCTCAGCACCATGGTGATTTAATTCTACTTGTGTTAAGTTTACCACCAGTTTCCAATCCATTACAGGAAAAATGGATTCTGTAGTGATTTAATTACTAAATATACACTCAGCAATTTATAATACCTGAAACAGACCTACAAAGTTTTGGAAGTCAGGTCATGTAGGAACATATACACAATAGTTCAATTCCCAGTCTCATATGAGCTACAGCTTCAAGGTTTTCTGGCCCTCCTACACTATCTACTGTCCATAGCAGGGCCCCTTACCTAAATCCTTGCCAATGGCAGTATAGTCTTATACTATAGGCAGTTGACACCTCCAAATTGTCTGTTGCATAACCAATACCCTTACACAATTTTAGTGGCATTTTGTGTTTCCCATAAAAACTAATATTTATAATTCTTTGAGTAAGGATGCCCAAGCCATAGTCATTCCCAGGAATCAATCACTATATAAAGTTGTTTTTTTTTTTTAATTTAAAGAATTTGGTGACTTATGGTTTCAATATCAAGTGTCACATAAAGATTAACATGTTATAGTCATTATTCTTAGTGCACAAATGTTCAGAAGTGTGACCTAGATAGGTAATTACATCATTGGGATCCCAAAATTGTTAACATGTTAATCTACTGGTCCCTAACACTTTCGGCACAAGGGGCTATTTTCCTGGAAGAAAATTTTTCACAGGAATGGTTTCATGCTGTGTCAAGCACTATGCATTTACTATGCACTTTATTTCTACTATTATTGCATTGAAATCTATACTAAAATAATTATACAACTCACAGTAATCACAATCAGTGGAAGATATGAGCTTTTTACTTGCTATTAAAAGCACCCACCTCATGAGTGCTCCACCATCTCAGAGGTTTTACTACATAAAAGTGTTCATGAGTGACAGTGACCTCTAAACACTATTGCATATATTTAAGGATGCTTGATACTAATATAATGATTATTGTCACTGCATAAAAGCAGCTTCACAAAGATAAGATGCTGGAAACAAAAAATAAAGCTTTTCACTATTTTTTGGCACTGTTAGGATAGTCCAACTTGATTTAATCTAGAAAGTATAGGGATTTGATGTTGTCTCAAATGTATTTTCACATCACTTTCCCTTGCAATCTCAAGCCACAGATCCTCTTCTAACTCAGATGAAGTTGATTCACCTCTCTTATTTGCAAGTAGATTATAGTTTTATCTTTGCCAGTTGGGGGTCTGTTTTGTGATTGGGAAGTAATGCTCAAACTTGTTGGGAAGCTGACAAGGGTATTTATTGGACCAGGTGAGAGAAACAAAGCTCTAGCTCTGTTGCTTTAAAGATTTTAGCTAATTTTTAATATGCATCACAAATCCCAGTGTTAACTCACTGCTTCCAAAATCCCAGTTTGGCTTTGAATGTAACACTTTATCTGTCAGTTTGGACATAGTTGTTGATATATTGAGGTCACTGAGCAGGTTGAATGTGTTCCATAAAAGAGCACATTTTCTGTGTCACATCCAGTGATGACTGTTTTTCCAAAAACAAAAATCTGAGGAGCAGCCTTTGTAACTCAAAACTCTGGCCAGTGAGGTACTGTTAGAAAGCCATGTCACTTCTCTGTATAAGACAAGACATGTGCTCCATGTTTAATCCTTCCCAATGTTATGTGAAGAGATGTGAGCTTGTACTTTAACATGGTTGATAATTTTAAAGATCTCTTGCATGTTCTTAAGTTCAAGTGACATTTTTAGATAATCAGCATTTGTCTATGAAGGACACAATGTATAGATTCATACTCAGAGGTGACCTTATTGTCCAAAATGGTAAAATCAGAAAGCCACTTAAACAATGGCAGCCACTTGAGCAATACATATAGCAACAAAAATGACCAATTCAGCTTTTCTGATATCTAATAATTCAAAGACATTAATAGTCCTACAGTTGTGTTTGTTGGCAACAAAACTACACCTGACTTACCCTCATTCACATCTTCCTGAAAAGTGCAATGCACAAATCAAGCAATATTGCTTTGTCATCCACATTGGTAGAACATCAACCTGTAGTAAACACCCTGGAGACTCATAAATCCTAAGAACCATCCCTCAGAACAATCTACTGTTTAAGTTGGTTTGTGTATTTATGGGTGCTAGCTGAAGGAAGAGTTCATTCCACCTAAAGAACAAGGTCCTCATTAAAGTCTAAAATAAATGTCCTTACTGTAGGCAGGAGCAACTGTTCACTACCAATAAAATGCTTTTACCTTTAGCAATATGGTTACTCACTAAGAATAACGTCCCAAATGCAGACACATCTAATGAAGCAGTGGTCTTCAGTGACTTCTTTCATCTTTCATGTTCATATTTTTTCTTTTGAAAATCTCCCTGGGATTGTCTTTAATGTGGAGTACATTTTATCCACGTGGTGAAGAAGTTTTGATTACGTTCTCTTGTTGCTAAGACAAAATACATGATACCTAAATTAAGGAAGGAAAGGTTTACCTAGTTCAGAGTTTGGGAGGTTTCAGTCCATAGTCAGCTGGCTCCAAGACAAGGTGGCATGGCAGAGGGGCAACACTTCAAGACAACAAATGACAGCAAAGCAACAAGAGCAAAAGTGGGAAAGAGAAAGCCACATTTCCTCACTTACATTGTAAGAAGGCTGCGCTCCCATCCCACCAGTGAGTGCAACACTCCTATCATCTCCAGCATGAGGATGTTTACAAAATGAGGGCCCTGGACCCCAATTGAGTGGTTTAGATATCTAAACTTCTCACATTGACACAAGGTTTCAACCATGACACATGACTTCAATGGATAGGCCGTCACTACATATTATACAAAGTGAGCACTCAACTGTGAGTCCCCTGTTGCAATATACTCATAATTCAAAAAGAAATCTTGGAATTTTCATTTAAACTCACCATTTTCCAGATTCCATCAAATTCTACAATCAAATTTGTCTTTTCAGTTGCCAGTGACTGATAAGTTAACACAAGTCATGAGGAGCATGCTGTAAGTACAGCTGAAGTTCATCTCCGTACCAAACAGAGACTAGTGACTGGGAATCTCTGTATTAATCCAATGAGAATTTCATGAGATTTGTGGGCTACTAATAAACTAGGGTCTTTTGGAGCATAGTGTTAAAGGGCATTTTCTAAATCAGTTTTTCTGCTTTTGCTTGCTGGTTGACATGAGTTGAATGATTTTCCTTTGCTATATCCTTTTTCCATGTTTCTGATTCAGAGCCAAATGACTATGGAGTAAAACCTCTGAGATGGTGGAGCAAAAATAAGTCTCTCCACTTTTATAATTTGGTTCTCACACATTTTATCCCAGCAATCAGAAAACTGACAAATGCAGTATCAAACCATAAATAGAGCCTAGGTATATCTTCATGTTATAAATGAAACTCTGAAAGTTAAATTACCAAAGCAGTGGCTTCTTATTTCTTCAATTTTTGTTATAGGAATGAATATCACAGCTGATTGTGTTCCCAGTTATAATAAGGAGAAATCACTCTCAATGGTGATGTAAAATGAAATTTGAAAGCCTGTGGCCATGCCTCTGTTAGTTAAGAAGGTCTACATTCCCCAAGCATCTTAGTTACTTTTTACTCATTGAGACAGAATATTTGGTGTCCAAATTTAGGGAAAAAAAGGTATATTTCTTATATTTCTTGGAGGTTTCAAGCCATACTTAATTAGCTCCAAGTACAGGGTAGCAAGGCAGATTGTTGTTCATGGTTGGCTGCAAACAGCAAGGCACAATCCAGCAAGAGACAGACATAATCTGTTCCCATCTTTACATGATATCCTGGCTTCTCCCCTTGGCAAATGAAACACACACAACCAATCCAAGTGCCAGACAATGGATCAATCACAAATGCTAGATTTAATCATGTCCATAATTATATGAGGCTGGGGGGCCACTGACATAAACTGTGACATTCTACTCCTGGTCTCCAAAGACTCATGCTCATCTTTTATACAAAAGACAGTTAGTCCATCTCCAAGAGTTACCAAAGCCGTATCAGTTTCAGCATCGCTGAAAAGTCAAAGTCCCAAGTCTCCTGGAGATCTATGGTAAATTATTTACTAAAACTCCCTGTACAAATAAAATAAAAGTAAACAATTCCAAAATACAAAGACACACTGTAAACATTACTATTCCACAGCAGAGGAATACAAAGCATTGAAAACAAAGCAAGTGCAACATCCAGCAGGGTGTACATTAAGTCCCAGAATTTCATGCTCAGCATTTGAAGCAATCTGATTGCAAACTCCAAAAGGCTTGGGTGACTTGACTCCCATGCCACTTCCAGGGATTTTAGGTACCACAACATCTCTCTTACAACACCTCTGCTCAGGTTTTGCAGTTTTCCTTGGATGATCCACATGCCTGCTTTCCCAAACTTCTGAGGTCTCCATTGCACCTTTGACTTCATCCTTACATCTTTACATATTGCCCACTTGGGAGTACACTGCTTGGACTCTGAGGCCTTTGGAATCATGGTGGTAGCCATCTTATCTCCAGAATTTTGCATTTTCCTTGAGCCTAAAATCGGTGCCATGTGGATGCTGCAGAGGTTTAGTACCAGCTAGAGCAGTAGCCAAGTTTTTCTCTATCCTTGCTGAAGTGGTTGAGTGCCTGGATAACTGGACTTTGTAAACCTATTTTTGAGGAAAAGCTTCTCTATGTTGTCACCATTTTGGAACCAGGTGCAGCTGCTGCCACTTTGAAAATTCATTTGGGACCTTCTTTCAATCTGGGAAACTGCTGGAGGAGAGACCTGTGCTGCCAGAGGAGGTGAGCTCTTGCACACCATCCTGATTCCTGGGAGAGTTTAAGATCATTGCTCCTAGTGGTTAAGGATGCACCCAGCTTCCGGCCACACTAGACTGGCTTCTGCAGGTTTCACGCTTGCCTGGGCCATGCCCAGTGTTCTTCTTTCAATCCAGGGAACTGGGATGCTGGCAGGGCTGAGTTCCTGCACACCATCCTGAGCCCCAGGAGAGTTTAAGATCATCACTCCCAGTGGTTAAGAACCAACCCAGTTTCCAGGCACACTAGACTAAGCTTGGGTGGGTGGGTGGGGGTTTGTTGTCTAACTAGATTGCACTCACTGACCATCTTCAATCAGGGGAGTTGAGAGCATGTGAAGAGAGTTCCATGACATTGATCTCTTGCCCAGGGAGAGCTTTGGACCACCATCTACAGTGGGTGCCCACTGAGCTCACTGGAACACTGGAGTTGGTATGGAAGGTACTATAGGCCTGGTTGGATTATGCCTGGCAATCTGCATTCAGTCCCAGAAGCCAAGAGCCCAGGAAATGATTTCCAACACACCCAAGGTGTAGACTGGTGCAACCATTGTGGAGGTCAGTCTGGAAATTTCTCAAAAAGCTGGGATTGGAAGTCCCATTTGACATATCTATTCCACTTCTAGGCATATTCCCTAGAAGAAAACATCATACCACAGTGATCTATATGTTGAAAGTTACAGTGCTCTGAAAAAGGAGCTCAAAGAGGATACCAGAAGATGGGAAGATATCTCTTGATTATGGATAGAAAGAATCAACATAGTGAAAATGGTCATACTCCCAAGACTGTTATACTGACATAAAGCAATAAAGATCAAATACAATATACCTCACAGGCCTAGAGAAAAAAATCCTAAAAATTCATCTGGAAGAAAAGAGATGTAGAATACCAAAGCAATCAGGACAGCAAAGGCAAGGAAGGAGGCATCACAATCCCTGATTTGAAATTATACTATAAACTGCTGTGATAAAATCAGCATGGCATTGTTAAAAAAATATACCTGAGGATGAGTGGAATAGATTAGAAATGCAGACACAACTACAAAGACACTCAGCCATCTTATCTTTGGCGAAGGGGCCAAACATGTTCACTGGAGGGAGGATAGCCTCTTTAATAAATAGACCTGGAAAAACTGATTCTCTGTATGCTGAAGGGTAAAAGTAGATATGTATCTATCACCATGCACTAAACTAAAGTCACAGTGCTTCAAAGATATAAATATTAAAACAGAAACACTAGATCTAATGGAATAGAAAGTAGATAGAAATTTTGCAGACAAAGAGGTAGGCAGAGATCTCAAGAACAAAGCCCAAACAGCACATGAAACACTTCAAAGAATAAACAACTGGGCTCTCATCTTTTAAAAAACCTTTGTCATATCAGAAGAAATCACCAAAAGAATGAAAAATCAACCCACAGTGTGGGAAACTATTTATCCAACTGTCACTCAGATGAGAGACTTGTATTTAGAATTCATGAAGACTTGAAAAAATCAGGCCACTAAATTCAATGACTCAGTTCACAATGGACAACAAAGGTTAACACACACTTCTCAGATGATGAAATTCAAATAGTAAATAAATATATGAAAAAAATTCACATCATGGATCTTTCAAGAGATGTAGATTAAAACTACTCAGATGCAAGTTCAAACTACCCCAGAAGCAATGGCTATCATCAAGAAATCAATCAATAGGAAGCCCAGTGAGTTTAGGATCCTCTTTTGGAACTTGCCAGGGAACTTCGGGGCTTCCTGCTGCACTGGACCAGCTTGGCAGGTCTTCAACCAGCCTGTGCCGCCTTCCCCACTCCCTGCCATGCTTGGCAGACTCTGGAGTTCTGGGCCTACTGGCTCCATTGGTTCCAGAGGCCGGGCGGCCTGGGGTGAGTGTCTCTGCATCATCCATCAAGGCCAGTGAATTTAGGATCCTCATGGCTTCCTGCTGCACTAGACCAGCCCCGTGCACCTTGAGCCAGCCTGTGCAGGCTTCCCCACTTCCTGCTGGCCTGGGCAGACTGGGGATTGGGACCTGCCTGTGCCCTAAATTCCAGAAACTGGGCAGTCTGACTTGAGTCAGACTTGCACTATCCCGGACCCGGGAGTTTGGAATCATTGCTCCCATGATCCAAGGAACTTCACAGCTTCCTGACACACTCACCTTCAGTGCAGGGCTTGGGCCTGCCTGTCCCACACCCAGTGACCCTGTCTCAATCCAGGCAACTGGGTAGCGAGAGGCCCCAGAGCTGAGGGCATAGAAAAGGAATTCCAACAGGCCCTGGGGAAACCTTGGAATAACACTTGAAACACAGAAATATAGGAAAATGACAAAACAAATGACCAAAGTACAATCTCAAACCTCCAGCCCATCCCAAGAAACCTTGGGAGATATGTATATAGAAGAAAATATATGCCATGCACCTGAAATATCTGACAAAATAGCAATTGAAATAAAGAAGCAACTCTGGGAAGCTTTAAAGGAATTCAAACTAGAAATAATCTCCCAGTGAAAAGAAGAAATGATAAAAGAAATGAAAGAGATGCTGAACATATCTAAAGTTGGCACAGTAAAAAAAATTGGAGTAACTAAACAGAAAGGTAGAATCAGAAAGGTAGCTGCAAGATGCTGCAAAGAAAAACAACATAAGATTGATAGGGATAAATGAAAAAGAAGGGGACAACATAAATGATGTCAACAGGATATTTAGAGAAGAAATAGCTGAAAGTTTCCCAAACATGGGAATGGAAATTGACATCAGGATCAGTGAAGCATATGAATTCCAAATAGCAGTAAGCAAAATAAAACTACACCCAGACATATAATAATCACCATTTCAGAAAGCCAACATAAGAATAGAGCTGTCAGAGAGAAAACACAGATCAAGTATAAAGGAAAATCTACCAGAATTGCAGCACACTTCTCAGCACAAACAATAAAGTAAAGAAAAGCATGGATTGAATTATTTCAGATCCTCAAGGAAAATGATTTCCAGCCTAGACTGATGTACCCTGAAAAGCTGTACTTCAAGATTGATGGAGAAATAAGATACTTCCATAAAGAACAGTTGAAAACCTTCATGATCACCAATCCAACCTGCAAAGAATACTGAAAGACAGTTTAGATACACTTAGGAAAAAAAAAAAAACACTAAGCAAATCAGACAACTAAACAAAATGGAAAGATAAAGATGCAACAGCAGAAAGAAAACATGTCAACAATAAACCAACAAATAACAGTTATAACCATTAATGCAAATTGTCTCAATTCACCAATTAAAGAAACAGTCTGAAAGAATGGATCAAGAAACAACGTCTAACCATATGCTGTCTATAAGAAACCATCTAACCCAAAAGGATACTCACAGACTGAAAGTCAAAGGATGGAAAACGATACTTTATGCAACAGGAACACACACAAAAAATGGGTAGCCATTCTGTTTGCAGAAAATGTGAACTTCAAATCAATAATGATCAGAAGACATAATGAAGGTCATTACAAACTGGTTAGGGGAAAACTTCAAGAGGAAGAGATAACAATCTTAAATATATATGCACCAAATTCTAGATCAACCGGTTATATAAAGCAAGTATTAATGGAAATAAAAAACCAAATTAGCAAAAACACAGGAAACCTTAATACACCATTGATACCAAGGGATAGATGAACCAGAGAGAAACTCAGCAAAGGAATAATAGAAATGAATCACACCTGTGAACAAATGGACTTGATAGAAATATATAGCATGTTCCTTCCAACAACATCAGAATACACATTCTTCTCACACTGGACATTCTCTAAAAGAGACCATAAAGCAGCTCATAGAACACACTGAAATAAATGCAAAAGAGTTTAAATTATCCCAGCATGTTACCAGATCATAACACCATGAAATTAGAAATTAATGATAAAAGATATGGCAAAAATTCCACAAACAATGGAAACTGAATAACACACTCTTGAGTAATCATGGGTCAGAGGGTAAATTAAAGAAGAAATTAAACAATACCTACAAGCAAACAAAAATACAAATACAACTTCCCGGAATCTGTGGGACGCAATCAAAGCTGTTCTCAGAGGAAAATTTATTGCACTGAGTTACCACATCAGGAAAACACAATGAATACAAATAAATAAACTGATATTACACCTCAAATATCTAGAAAAAGAAGAGCAAGTAAAGCCAAAAGCAAAAGAAGGGAGGAAATTATAAAAATCAGAGCAGAAATCAATGTAATAGAGACTAAGTAAACAATCCAAAGAATCAATGAATCAAAGAGTTAATTCTTTGAAAGAATGAATCAAATTGATAGGTCCCTAGCCAACCTTATTTTAAAAAGGGAATAAAAAGCTCAAATTAATGCAATAAGGAATGAAAAAGGTGAAATCACTACAGACTCTGTAGAAATACAGAAGATCATCAACACCTATTTTGAAAACTTCTACTCTCATAGGTCTGATAACACAGAAATAATAGGCAGATTCCTAAAAACATATGAAGTAACAAAGCTAGGTCAAGAAGATGTAAAACTGCTGAATAACCCAATTTTTATTAATGAAATTGAAAATGTAATTAAGTCATTACCTACAAAGAAGAGCCCAGGCCCAGACAGATTCACTGCAGAATTCTACAAGAAATATGAAGAAGACCTAGTGCTGACACTCCTAAAACTCTTCAGTGATATTGAAAGGGAAGCAACGCTTCCAAAGTCGTTCCTGGAAGCAAATATTACTCTAGTACCAAAACCTGAGAAAGATGCAACTAAAAAAGAGAACTACAGACCAATCTCCCTAATGAACACAAATGCAAAAATCCTCAATAAAATATTGACACATAGGATGCAGCAAATCATCAAGAAGATTATACAGCATGACCAAGTGGGATTCATCCCAGGCATGCAGGAATGGTTCAGCATACATAAAAGAATTAATGCTAATACTAATCAAACTCTTCAATGAAATTGAAAGGGAAGCAATCCTTCCTAAGTCATTCCTGGAAGCAAATATTACTCTAGTACCAAAACCTGAGAAAGACCAAACTAAAAAAGAGAACTACAGGCCAATCTCCTTAATGAACAGAGATGCAAAATTCCTCAGTAAAATATTGAAAAATAGGATGCAGAAAATTATCACAAGGATTATACACCAAGAAAAAATGGGATTCATCCCAAGCATGCAGGGATGGTTCAATATATATAAATCAATAAATGAAATCTACTATATCAATAAAGACAAACGTAAGAATCACATGATCATTTCTATAGATGCAGAAAAAGCTTTTGATAAGGTCTAACATTCATTCAATGTTAATTGCAGAAAAATGGAATAGATGGTTTTTAGCTCAATATGACAAAGGACATCTATGACAAACCAACAGCCAATATCCTACTAAGTGGCCCAAAACGGAAGACCTTTACTTTAAAATCACCACTCCTATTTAATATAGTACTCAAAATACTAGCCAGAGCAATTAGAAAAGATAGAGAAATTAAAGGGGTAAAGATAGGAAAAGAAGAAGTAAAATGATCATTATTTGTCGAAGACATGACACTCTACATAGAAGAGCCCCAAAACTCCATTGAAAGACTCTTAGATATAATAAATAAATTCAACATTATGGCTGGATACAAAATCAATACTCAAAAATCAATAGCATTTCTCTATACTAACAAGAAAATCAAAGAGAGAGAAATAAGAGAAGCCACACCCTTCACACTAGCAACCAAGGAAATGAAATATTTAGGAATTACTCTCATGAAAGAAGTGAAAGACCTACACAGGGAAAATTATAATGCACTGAATAAAGAAATTGATGATGATCTCAAAATATGGAAAGACATTCCTTGCTCATGGATAGGAAGAATAAGTATGTTGAAAATGGCCATTCTCCCAAAATTGTTATACAGATTCAATGCAATTCCAATAAAAATACCATCAACATACCTCATCGCTCTAGAGAAATCACTCCTAAAATTCATCTGAAACCAGAATAGACCTAGAACAGCAAGGTAATTTATGCAGCAAAGGCAAGGCAGGAGGCATCACAATGCCTGACTTGAAGTTATACTACAAAGCAACTATAGTAAAATCAACATGGTACTGAAATAAAAACAGGGCAAAAGATCAATGGAATACATTAGAAGATACAAACACAACTACAAACACACTCAACCACCTTATCTTTGATAAGGGGGCCAAACACATTCACTGGAAGAATGACAGTCTCTTTAATAAATGGTGCTGAGAAAACTGACTGTCTATATGCCATAAAACTAAAACTAGACCCATGCCTATCACCACATACTAAATTAAAATCTAAATGGATCAAAGATCTGAATATTAAAACAGAAATTAAATTTATTTTTATATATCCTAATTTTTTAAATTTTTCCCCTTAATTAAAACAAACATAAGAAATAACTAAATAATTTTTTAAAGAATAAGGGAGAGATTGAGATAAAACAGGACATAACAATATAACAATACAGGTCAAAGCATGACTGTTTCAGCAACCTAGTGCTTCACCACCAAATAACCCGACTTAATAGTAGTTACCATAGTGTCTGTCTTTTTCCTTGAAATATTTGGATAAAACTTCATATACTATAGCTTCAAATATTTCCATATCAAGAAGCCCAGAATAAAGCCTTTCTAATTAATAAGTGAAAACTTTATAAGGCTTCAAGGCCACATAATGGGGAATCATGATTACCACATATTTTTATATATTTGAATCATTACTTACATTAGGGAAACTATTCGGTATTCACACCTGCAAGATTGATTTTTTTCACTTATGGGTATGGTCTCAAGCTGCACACATTTATTGATAAATATCTCAATGTGATCCTTCTTTATAGCTGAATAATACTCCATTGTATAGAAATACCACAACTTTTTTATCCATTCCTCAGTTGATGGACACTTGGGTTGTTTCCAAGATCTGGCGATTACAAATTGTGCTGCTATAAACATAGGTGCACATATATCACTGTGGTATGATGCTTTCAGTTCTTCTGGGAATATGCCTAGAAGTGGAATAACTGGAATAAATGGGATTTCCAATCTCAACTTTTTGAGAAATCTCCAGACAGACCTCCACAAAGGCTGTACCAGTCTACACTCCCACCAACAGTGCAGGAGAGTTCCTTTTTCCCCACAGCCTCTCCAGCATTTGTTGTTGTTGGTTTTCTTGATCCTGGCCATTCTTTCAGGAGTGAGATGGTATCTCAGTGTGGTTTTAATTTGCATTTCTCTAATGACCAATGATGATGAACATTTTTTCATGTATTTATTTTCCATTTGCATTTCTTCATCTGAGAATTGCGTATTCATCTCAGATGCCCATTTTTGGATTGGATCTTTGAATTTTGGAGGTCTGAGTTTTTTTTAAAATTCTTTATATGTTTTAGACAAGAGTCCCTTGTCTGAGAGAGAGAGTTCACTAAAATCTTTTCCCAGTTTGTGGGTTTTCTTTTCACTATGCTGGAGAAATTAAATTTATTGGATGACAAATTGGGTAAAAACCTTGAATATAGGGGTAGACAGAGAATTCATGAACAGGATTCAAAATGCACAGGAAATACTTCCCAGAATCAATAACCTCTTATTAAAAAGTTTCTGAAATTGAAAAGAAATCACCAGCATAGTGAAAATAAAACCCACAAACTGGGAGAAAATCTTAGTGAACTGCCCCTCAGACAAAGGACTTCTGTCTAAAACATATAAAGAATTAAAAAAACTCAGACCCCCAAAATTCAAATATTCAATCCAAAAATGGGCATCTGAGATGAATACTCAATTCTCAGATGAAGAAATAAAAATGGCAAATAAATACATGAAAAAATTTTCATTACTCATTAGAGAAATGCAAATTAAAACCATACTGAGATTCCATCTCACTCCAGAAAGAATGGCCAGGGTCAAGAAAACCACTAACAACAAATGCTGGAAAGGCTGTGGGAAAAAGAAACTCTCATGCACTGTTGGTGGGAGTGTAGACTAGTGCAATCATTGTGGAGAAAAGTCTGGAGATTTCTCAAAAAGCTGGGATTGGAAGTACCATTTGTTCCAGCTTTTCTTCTGGCATATTCCCAGAAGAACTGAAAGCATCATACCACAGTGATAGATGTGCACCCATGCTTATAGCAGCACACAATTTTTAATATGCAATCTTGGAAACAACCTCAGTGTCCATCAACTGAGGAATGGATAAAAAAGATGCGGTACTTTTATACAATGGGGTACTACTCAGCTATAAAGAATGATCATACTGAGATATTTATAAATAAATTGGAACAGCTTGAGATCGTACTCATAAGCAGAATAAATCAAACTCACATGTAAACATTCTGAATAGTTTCCCTATTGTAAAAAAATGGTAAGAATACATAAAAGTATGTGGCAATCATGATTCTCCATTATATTGTTCTGAAGACTTATAATGTTTTCATTCATTAATTGGAATGGTTTTATTCTGGGTTGTTTGATTTTATTGTCTGTGATGGTATGAACAGTTATTTTTAAGACATTACAATAGCTAGTGCTGATTTGATTTGAAGTCCCATCAAGCTTTTGTTCTTCTGTCTCCATTGGTTTTATCATGTTGTATCTTATTGGATTTTATTATATGTGATAGTATAAACAAATTTTTATAGACAAAGAGATAATATAAAAACCATTGTTCATGTTCTGTTAGTTGATTCTAAATACCTTGTAATGCTTTCATTCTCTTGAATGGCTTTACACTGTCTTGTATACTATAGTATACAAAGTTATACTCAAATATTTCAAGGAAAGAGCCACTATAGTAACTACTGTTATGTCAGGTTATCTTGTGGTGAAACTCTATGTTGCTTAAATTGTTCCATTCTAACCTGCATTGTTATTTTGTTATGTCCTCTTTTATCTTAATCTCCTTCTTTTTTTATTTTTCATTTTTTATTAAAAACATCAATCAATAACAAATTCTGGGAGACCAGTGAGATTAAAGGAATCCTTTACTCCTTTTGTTGTTATTGTACACTGATGCTACCACTATGGAAATCAGTGTGGAAATTTATTTTATTTTATTTTTTATTTAAAGAGAAAAACAAAACTAAATGAAGCAAAACAGTAAAAGGCTAGAAGTAATACAGAATTTCAAGAGAAAAAATACACAGTAAGAATTCACCAGTTAATAGATCACATACTGTCATCTTAGAAACAGTTGTCCAGATTACAAAATTAAAGCATACAAAGTGGAGATTAATACAGTGAGATTGCAGTCAGTTCTGTTCAATGATCCAAGAAAAACTCAGCAATATGGTTCTCTATCCTACACATTTAAATATACTTGCAGTTATATCCTTTAGATCACTTTCCTTCCTCTCTTTTGTACGCTAACAATCACACATTTTAGTTTCCATTACTCCCAGTTTTTATAACGTTTTCTTTGGAGAGGAAAAGAAAATAGATTTTAAAAAGCCAAAAAACAAAACAAGACAGACCAAAGATAAACCCAATGTGACAAAGCAAATCAGAGTCAGTTAGATCAGGAGGATGGACATAGTATATAATGAAAAAAAAAAAGGATTACTAGGTGATTAACAATGGTTACCATTATGCCTCTTGTTATCCTAAAAAGAGTAGCTTATATCAGCTGGTATAAAAGAATTGAACAAAACTGTACAGAAGACCAATAAAACGCACATTGGAGAGCTTACAGGATTCCAAAGAAGATAATAGTCAAACAATAACAGGCATCATAGAATAACTGGTTGCCTTTCAAATGGTTGCCTATACCTCAAACTTGATACTATTAAGCAAAACAGAATATAATAAAATCAGTCAGAACAAGATGTGGAGAACAATACAGGGGTTCAAATCAGGTTAATAAGGAAACAAAAAGTTACTGTAATCTATTGCACTATTTTTAATTTAGTTTTCCATTAGTTAAAAGATACTAAGAAATAATTTTTTTTAAAAAAAGGAAAGAAAAAGGGGGGAGATTGAGATTAAAAAAAAGAACATATCAATAGAACAACACTGGTCAGAACCGAAAAATTTAAGCATCATTGTGTTTCACCCCCAGATAGCTTGACATTAATAGTAGTTACCATAGTGACTCTTTCCTTGAAATATTTGAGTCTAACTTCCTATACTATAGCATCAAACTTATCAAGACAGTGTGAAACCACTCAGGAGAATGAAATTATTGCAGGGTATTTAGAACCAGCTAACAGAAACCGAACATCAATTTCTATATTAACTCTTTGTCTATAAAAATTTTGCTTATACTATTGCACACAATAAGATGTAATAAGATACAACATGTTAGAACCAATGGAAACAAATGAACAACAACTTGATGGGGCTTCAAAACAGGATGATATTAAATCAACGCTAGCTATCACACTCTTATTTTCTTCAAAATAGTTATTTGTAGTATCACAGACAATAAAATGAAACAACCCAGATTAAAACCATTCCAATTAATGAGTGAAAACATTATATGGCTTTAAACCAGTGTGACTGGGAATCATGATTACCATGTACTTCCATGTATTCTTATCATTTCTTACACTAGAGAAACTATTCAGTATTTATACATGTGAATTTGATTTATTTCACTTATGAGTGTGGTCTCAAACTGCATCAATTTCTTTATAAATATCTCAGTGTGATCATTTTTTATAGCTGAGTAGTACTCCATTGTATAAAAATACCACAACTTTTTAATCCATTTCTCAGTTGATAGACACTTACATTGTTTCCAAGATCTGGCTATTATAAATTGTGCTGCTATAAACATGGGTGCACATATATCACTGTGGTATGATGATTTCACTTCTTCTGGAAAGATGCCTAGAAGTGGAATGGCTAGGTCAAATGGTGCTTCCAATCCCAGCTTTCTGAGAAATCTCCAGACTGGCCTCCACAATGGTTGCACCGGTCTACACTCCCACCAACAGTGCTGGAAAGTTCCTTTTCCCCACAGCCTCTCCAGCATTTGTTGGTGGTGGTTTTCTTGATCCTGGCCATTCTTTCAGGAGTGAGATGAAATCTCAGTGTGGTTTTTATTTGCATTTCTCTAATGACTAGTGACGATGAACATTTTTTCATATATTTATTTGCCATTTGTATTTCTTCATCTGAAAATTGTTTATTCATCTCAGGTGCCCATTTTTGGATGGGGTCTTTGAATTTTGGGGGTCTGATTTTTTTTTTAAATTCTTTGTATGTTCTAGACAGAAGTCCTTCGTCTGAGGGGCAGTTCACTAGGATTATTTTCCCAGTTTGTGGGTTTTCTTTTCATTATGTTAGAGATTTCTTTCGACATGCAGAAATTTTTTTAGTAAGATGTGATCCCAGTTATTGACTCTGGGAAGTATTTCCCATGCGGTTTGAGTTCTGTTCATGAATTCTGTACCTGCCCCTATGTCTTCAAGGTTTTTACCCAATTTGTCTTCCAATAGATTTAGTGTTTCTGTTTTAATATTTAGATCTTTGATTCATTTAGATTTTATTTTAGTATATGGTGACAGGCATGGGTCTAGTTTTAGTTTTTTGGCATATGAAGAACCAGTTTTTCCAACACCATTTATTAAAGAGACTGCCATTCTTCCAGTGAACCTGTTTGGCCCCTTTATCAAAGACAAGGTGGTTGAGTGTGTTTGTAGTTGTGGTTGTATCTTCTAATCTATTTCATTGGTCTTCAGCTCTGTTTTGGTTCCAGTACCATGTTGATTTTTGTATGGTCTATGGCAACCCATTTTTCAGGTCCCCTCTTGTCTCTCAAGATCTCTCTCTCTCTTTCTCTCTTTCTAGCTGTCTCTCTCTTTCTAGCTGTCTCTCTTTCTAGCTCTCTCTCTCTCTCTCTCTCTCTCTCTCTCTCTCAACTTTCATTTTCCCTTAGAATTCAAGATGAGTGTAGTGATGCATGTCTGTATTCCCTTAGGATTTGGGAATCATAAACTTAGCATATCCAATATCTTAGCAGGTTGGGAGTTACACTTACTTTATCTATGTCATTGCAGACCTAAATCTTCAATCCAAAAATATATATTATTACAAAAAGGAACAAATAATCTCTCTGTTCATACAGGAAATACAAAACTTTAATTCTATCTGAGATCTGGATGGAAAAATGAAAGCTTTTTCTGAGCATTTACAACCATGAGCCCAAGATTTAGGCTGATAATGGGCTCACATCCATAACTTCCAACTGGCTCACAAGTACTCTTAGCTAGAGACTATAAAGATGGTCCCTAGCTAAGAATACTACCTTTTCCAAGATCTTTCAAAAATATGGTTCAAACTTATGGGAGGCACCCTACTTAATACATACCTCAAAGTCTTGCCAGGCTCATGTGTCAGTGCCAAAGCTCATCAGAGCATCTCAAGCCTTGCTTAAATATGGAAGGGTTAATGGCAACATATCTAGATATGGAAAATTGCTTTGATATGAAAGTATTGTATTTATAACAATAATAGTCCAAGCCTACAAGCTTCTAGACATCTGAAGCCTGATCTTGAGATAAAATAAAAGAAACAAAACTATGTATAAAGGAGACCAGGAAACTGATAATTTTAAATTAAATTTTTAAGAAAAACTGCAACTTCTACTTCTGGCGGCAACCCTAGCAAGTGATCCGTATACTACAGAGAATAGTTTTACATTCCTAAAGATCCAGAACCTATAAGTTCTCAATCACGTGATTCTTTTCACCTGGAAATTGCCCCGAAAGTGGCTGCATTAAAGACAGAATGTCTTGGGGCATATCTCTACTTCAAACCTATGAGGATGATTTGCACTATAACTTGATAGTGAGATTACACATCTGAGATCAGCCATATGAAAATATAAACCATAAAAATATATAAACATATAAAACATAAATAACATTTAAAGTTTCCTATCCCAAATCTACTGTGTCTCAATTCTTAGAGCACTTGTTCTTTGCACTTGAGTGCCTCTTTTGTGTGTGTGTGTGTGTGTGTGTGTGTGTGTACCAGAGATCAAACTCATGACTTTGCACTTATCAGATAGATACTTGTGCTGCCAGGCTATATATCTTGTCCCTCAAATCATCCTCCAACAAATCTTTCTTGCTGCTTTTTTACTGACACATCATGAAAATTCTTCCATTATGAGAGTCAGCAAACATGCATGCTTACTCTAAAGGTGTGAGCTAAACTTCTTATTTTAGCTGAGTATTACTCCATTAGATTGAAAAAAACACATTTTTATCCATCCACTGTTTGATGAGCATTTAGGATGTTTCCAAGATTTAATTATTAAAAATGGTGGTGTTATAAATACAGGTGTGCATACATCACTATCATGTGATGCTTTTAACTCTTTTGGGAAGATACTAAGAAGGGGAATATTTGAGTGCAATGGAACCTCTTAATATCACAGACTGATCAGGTCTGTAACATCTCAAATGAGTAGATGGTGAAGGCTAAAAGAGACAAGTGGTGTGATTTTTTGGTCTCCAAGAGGGTCAAAACTACCTAGAAGAATTTGAGATCCTCTGTGAACTTAGAGAAACTTCTCTTACTAGCCCACATTTTATGTGATTTTCAATTTAGGGAAGGACTTAGAATGCAAAATGTGATAAACTGAGCATGATTTTGGGAGTTGGTTGTGTTATGGCTTAAATTCTAACCAATGTGCCTCCTCTTGTTCTGTATGCACTGATAGGGTTAAGTTTCTAAAACCTGTAAAACTTAAGTTTCAGCTTCTTGTAACTTTCTACCCCTTTTCACATGTTAGTGCTAATGAGCTGTCCCAGGTAATTAACTGCCTCCCCCTTCCACATATTATTGCTAACGAGCTATCCCAAAATAATTAACTTTCTACTTTCTTCTTCCAATGTTATTGCAGATGTGCTATTCCTAGATAATGTTTATCCGCAGAATGGGAGTAACATGAAAGGCACCAAAGGCTCCAGTTATCAGAGGCTGATGTTATCAGAACTAAGTGGACAACTTTACAGTTTCCAGACTTAAGTCAACAGCTTAACAGCTCTGTGGTTTTGTTTTGCTTTTTTCTCTCTCTCTTTTGCTTTTAAAATCCCTTTCTTCAGTCTCTGTGGCATGCAGTCTCTGGGTTCATCCTAAGGGGACTGTGTCACCAGGCCCTAAATAAAAGCCTTTGCTCCAAATTTCTTAATTCCTTGCTTCCTTGGATTTTATTCCAGGGTCCGAGCTATATCAGGTTTAATGAGTTCTCCCAGGAATAAATTGTGTTTATTTAGGAGAACTATCTTATCTCCAAGTTGTCCTTTACAGCTGGCGTGAGATGCCAAAAGCTACAGTCTTTATCTAGTTAATTGGGGTAGGAACCAGATATTGTCAGCTGTGACCTTTTTCCTTGCGCCACAACATCAAAGGCCATCACAGGCTTCAGCCTGGAGCAGTGATCCTTAGAGTTTCACTTACTATGAGTTCACTGCCTGTCTCTCTACAGGGGATCTAGGCCTTGAACAGACTTTGTAAGTATACAGAGCCAATTGGTTAATTTTTAATCTTGCTCAGATCCACTTTGTAGTAGTATTCATCACTGCAGTTTTATTATTTTGGGGGGAATCTTCACACTGATTTCTGCAGTGCTTACACCAGTCCACACTCCTGCCAACAGTGCAGACGGGTACATTTTTCCTCACAGTTTTGCCAGGATATGTTGTTGGTTGATTTCTTGATAATTGCCATTCTTTCTAGGTTGAGGAGTCTAGGTGTCATTTTAATTTGCATTTCCTGAATGTTGAATTTCTTTTATATATTTATTTGTGAAAGGATTTTGGCCCAGATGGGGCACTGTAGCTGGTAAAGCCTTGGAGGTGGAACCGAGAGGCTCTATCTTGAACTCTATCTTCCCTGCCCCTAGGAATTTACCTGTGGCGTGAAATGAATACCAACAGGCTACCTATGCATCACTAATGCCCCTTAGGCACCACTCCAAACCTAAGCTACATGTATGCCCCACTCCACCTGTCCCACAGAGAGAATTCCAGCCCCTGGAGACAATGCCAGACCCCCCGAGGGCTGGGGGTCTTTTCCCACATTCTTAAAATAAAGGTCATTTATATTTCATACTTCTTATTTTTTCAGCCATGCCTGAATTCTATCGTATTTGTTTCCTGACTGGGAATCCAGTTCTATCAACTTGCCATTTCAATTTTCTACCTGAGAAGTATCTAATCATCTCATTCACCCAATTTTGGATTGGATCTTTAACTTTTTTTTGTGATATTTTTGTGTGTGTTTTTTATATATTCTAGACTTTAGTCTTTTGTTTGTGAGAGAGCTAGAAAGATTTTTTTCCCAATCTGTGGGTTGTATCTTCAGTCTGTTGGTGATTTCTTTTGCTATGCAAAGCCTTTAATAAGATTAGATCTCAGTTATTGAATCTATGTGATAGTTCATGTGTAAGCTGAGTTTGCTCATGAAGTCTTTACCTAAACCAATGTCTTCAGGTGTTCTATCTATTCTCTCTTAGAGCAGAATTAGTGGTTCTGTTTTAATATTTAGATCTTTGAACAATTTTTATATTAGTTTAGTGCATGATGAAAAACATGGGTCTAATTTTAATCTGCCACTTGTGGAAAGTCAAGGTTTTTTTAGCATCATTTATTAAAGAGGTTAGTGGGCTAGGGATTTAGCTGAGTGGTGCCATGCCTGCTTGGCAAGCATGAAGTCTTGAATTCAATTCCCATCTTAACTACTTTGTGTTTACTTGTTTTTTTATTTCATTTTCTTTTCCTTCTTTTCTCTTTTCCTCCATCCAAGTGTCTTTTTCCTTTTTAAAAATTTCTTCTCATTTCATAATATTTATTGTACATTCTGAATCTTACATTTTTTTTTTAGTGTTTTACACTAGGGAAACCATATGATGTTTACACATATGAATCTGATTTATTTCACTTGTGAGTATGCTCTCAATTCATATACACTTACCTACAAATATTTTGTTTATCCCTCTTTATATGTGAGTGGTACTCTGTGGCATAAAAATAACACATTATTTTTATCCATTCCTTGATTGATGGGTATTTCAGTTGTTATCAAAATTTATCTGCTATAAATTGTGGTGCTATATATATGGGTGAACATATATCACTGTGGTATATTTTTAATTCTTTTGGAAAATTACATAAAAGATATCTGTGTCAAATGAGATCTCAAATCAAGATTTTTTTAGAAATTTCCACTTGCCTGCTGCCTTTCTCGCCCAGGGACCACACTACCACCGCTACCAGCCAGAAGGAGAGGGCCCAGCCCAGCGAAGGGGACTCAGGTCCGCCTGTTGCCTCGTCTGGCCAAGGAGCACACCACAGCTGCTGGCCAGAAGGAGGGAGCTGGGCTGAGCTGCTCTGACCTTGCCTGTGACCTTCTTATGATCTGGTTAGCACCAGCACTACTGCCACTGCCTGGAGGAAGGAGCAGTCTGACTGAGGAGGCTTGAGGCCTACTTAGGCCGTAAGGGAACCTTCTATAAGCCTGGGGTTTTTGCCATCCAAGGAGCTGGATTGTTACAAAACATCCAATTCCTGGGAGATTATGAGATCCTTGCTCTAGGGGTTGGGGGCCCACTGGGCTTGCAGCCACACTATACTGGGCTTAACAGGATTTGGGATTGCCTGGACCATACCAGGTGGCCTTCTATCCATCAGGGGAGCTTTGCTACCAGAAGGGGAAACTGTGCAAATTGAGGAGCTCCTCCTTGCCAGAGGAGCCTGGCAAGCCTCTTTTATTCCAGGGGCTCTGCTGCCCAAGGAGGGAGCTACTACCAGAGGAGTCCCAAGAGCCCAGGACATAAGAATCAATTTACAACATGACCAGGGGAAACTCTGGAACAACACTTGAAACACAGTAATATAGGAAAATGACAAAACGAAAGACCAAAATGCAATCACAAACATCCAGCCCATCCCAAGAAAGCCTAGGAGCCATGTACATAGAATAAACTACATGCCATATACCTGAAATACCTGAAACAATAGTAACCAAAATAAAGAAGCAGCTCCAGGAGGCTTCAAAGGAATTCAAACTAGAAATAGTCTATCAGGTAAAAGAAGAAATAATAAAAGAAATGAAAGAGAAGCTGAACATATCTAAAGAAGACACAGCTAAAAAATAGGAGGAACTAAACAAAAAGATACAATCTGTGAAAGAACAATATAAGAAACAAACAGAATATATAAAACACATGCAAAAAGATATACAGGAAATCAAAAACTCCATTGAATGTTGTAAAAACTGCCAGAATGAATGCGAAGATAAAATTTCGGACTTCAAAAACAAGACTGCAGCCAGTGAACAGGAAAGGAAAGATCTTTTTAAAATAACAAGAAACCAAGAAATAACAATTCAACACCTGCAAGATGACGAAAAGAAAAACAACATAAGGTTGCTAGGGATAAAAGAAAAAGAAGGAGACAATACAAAAGATGTCAAGAGGATATATAGAGAAGTAATTGCTGAAAACTTCCCAAACATGAAATTGGAAACTGATATCAGGATCAATGAGGCATATAGAGCTCCAAATAGCCATAATCAAAATAAAACTACACTCAGACATATAATAATCACCATTCCAGAAATCGAACAAAAGAATAGAATATTAAAAGCTGTCAGAGAGAAAAGACAGATCACCTATAAAGGAAAACCTATCAAAATCACAGCAGACTTCTCAACACAAACAATAAAGGCAAGAAGAGTGAAGTATTTCAGACCCTAAAGGAAAATGATTTCCAACCTAGACTGATGTACCTGGAAAAACTGTCCTTAAAAATCAATGGAAAATAAGATACTTCCACTACAAAGAACAGCTGAAGAAATTCATGATCACCAAGCCAATTCTGCAAAGAATACTGAAAGATAGTCTAGATAAACTTAAGAAAAAACCACTTAACAAAGCAGACAATTAAATAGAACAGAAAGATAAAGATGCAACAGCAAAAATATAACATGTCACCAATAAACCAATATATAAGAGTTATGACCATTAACGTAAATGGTCTCAATGCACTAATTAAAAGAAACAGAAAGGCAGAATAGATCAAGAAACAATATCCAACCATATGCTGTCTACAAGAACCCATCTAACCCAAAAGGATACTCACAGAATGAAAGTCAAAGGATGGAAAACAATACTTCATGCAACAGGAACCCAAAAAGAACCAGGGGTAGCTATTCTGTTTGCAGACAATGTGAACTTCAAACCAACAATGATCAGAAGAGATAAAGCAGGTCACTACATACTGGTTATGGGAAAACTTCAAGAGGAAGAGATAACTATCTTAAATATATATGCAACAAATTCCAAATCACCCAATTATATAAAACAAGTAATATCAGAAATGAAAAACCTAATAGCAGTAATACAACTATAACAGGAGATTTTAAGACACCATTGATACCAATGGACAGATCGACAAGAGAGAAAATCAGCAAAGAGATAAAAGAACTGAATCACACCTGTGAACAAATGGAATTGATAGACATATACAGAGTATTCCACCCAACAACAGAACACACATTTTTCTCAGCAGTACATGGGTCATTCTCTAAACAGACCATATATTAACTCACAGAACATATTTAAAGAAATGCAAAAGAGTTGAAATCATCCCCTGCCTGTTATCAGATCATAGCACTATGAAATTAGTAATTAATGATAAAAGATACTGCAAAATTCCCACAAGCACATGGAAACTGAATAACACACTCTTGAGTAATCAGTGGGTCACAGATAAAATTAAAGAAGAAATTAAACAATATCTACAAACAAATTAAAACACAAATGCAACTTACCAGAATATGTGGGATGCCATGAAAGCTGTCCTCAGAGGGAAATTTAATGCATTGAGTTCCCACATCAGGAAAACAAAACAAATACAAATAAATAATTTGAAGCTACACCTCAAACATCTAGAAAAAGAAGAGTAAGTCAAGCCCAAAGCCAAAAGAAGAGAGGAAATAATAAAAATCAGAGCAGAAATCAATGCAATAGAGACTAAGAAAACAATACAAAGAATCAATGAATCAAATAGTTGGTTCTTTGAAAGAATAAATGAAATTGATAAGCCCCTAGCCAACCTTATTTTAAAAAGGGAAGAAAAAGCTCAAATTCATGCAATAAGGAATGAAAAAGGTGAAATAACTACAGACCCAATAGATATACAGAAGATCAACAACACCTATATCAAAAACCTCTACTCTCAAAGGTTTGATAATACAGAAGAAACAGACAGATTTCTAGAAGCATATGAAGTACCAAAGCTAGGTCAAGAAGATGTAAAGCTGCTGAATAACCCAATTTCTATTAATGAAATAAAAAATGTAATTAAGTCATTACCAACAAAGAAGATCCCAAGCCCAGATGAATTCACTGCAGAATTCTACAAGAAATACAAAGAGGACCTAATGCTGACTTCCTCAAACTCTTCAATGAAATTGAAAGGGAAGCAATCCTTCCCAAGTCATTCCTGGAAGCAAATATTACTCTAGTACCAAAACCTGAGAAAGATCCAACTGCAAAAGAGAACTACAGACCAATCTCCCTAATGAACACAGATGCAAAGATCCTCAATAAAATATTGGCAAATAGGATGCAGCAAGTCATCAAGAAAATTATACACCATGACCAAGTGGGATTCATCCCAGGTATGCAGGGATGGTTCAATATACATAAATCAATAAATGTAATCCACCATATCTATAGAGTCAAAAGAATCACACGATCATTTCTATAGATGCAGAAAAAGCTTTTGATAAGGTACAACATTGATTTATGATAAGAACCTTGCAGAAAATTGTAATGGATAGTCTTTACCTCAACATCATAAAGGCCATCTATGACAAACCAACAGCCAGTATCATACTAAATGGCCAAAAATTGAAGGCCTTTACTTTAATATCAGGCACAACACAAGGATGTCCCCATCACCGCTCCTATTTAATATAGTACTGGAAATACTAGCCAGAGCAATTAGATATGAAAGAGAAATAAAAGGCATAAAAATAGGAAAAGTAGAAGTTAATTATCACCATTTGCAGATGATATGATACTTTACATAAAAGACCCCCAAAACTCCATTGAAGACTCCTAGATATAACAAATAAATTCAGCAATGTGGCTGGATACAAAATCAATACTCAAAAGTCAATAGCATTCTTATACACTAACAACAAAATCACCAAGAGAGAAATAAGAGAAGCGACACCCTTCACGTTAGCAACCAAGGAAATGAAATATTTAGGAATTACTCTCATGAAAGAAGTGAAAGGCCTATACAGGGAAAATTATAATACACTGAAAAATGAAATTGAAAATGATCTCAGAAAATGAAAAGACATCCGTTGCTCATGGATAGGAAGAATAAATATTGTGAAAATGGCCATTCTCCCAAAACTGTTATACAGATTCAATGCAATCCCGATAAAAATACCATCAACATACCGCATAGATCTTGAGAAATCAATCCTAAAATTCATCTGGAATGAGAAGAGACTTCGAATAGCAAGGACAGTTCTAAGCAGCAAAAGCAAGGCAGGAGGCATCACAATACCTGACTTGAAGTTATACTACAAAGCAACTATAGTAAAATCAACATGGTACTGGAACCAAAACAGAGCTGAAGACCAATGAAATAGATTAGAAGATACAACCACAACTACAAACACACTCAACCACCTTGTCTTTGATAAAGGGGCCAAACAGGTTCACTGGAAGAATGGCAGTCTCTTTAATAAATGGTGTTGGAAAAACTGGTTCTTCATATGCCAAAAAACTAAAACTAGACCCATGCCTGTCACCATATACTAAAATAAAATCTAAATGAATCAAAGATCTAAATATTAAAACAGAAACACTAAATCTATTGGAAGACAAATTGGGTAAAAACCTTGAAGACATAGGGGCAGGTACAGAATTCATGAACAGAACTCAAACCGCATGGGAAATACTTCCCAGAGTCAATAACTGGGATCACATCTTACTAAAAAAATTTCTGCATGTCGAAAGAAATCTCTAACATAATGAAAAGAAAACCCACAAACTGGGAAAATAATCCTAGTGAACTGCCCCTCAGACGAAGGACTTCTGTCTAGAACATACAAAGAATTTAAAAAAAAAATCAGACCCCCAAAATTCAAAGACCCCATCCAAAAATGGGCACCTGAGATGAATAAACAATTTTCAGATGAAGAAATACAAATGGCAAATAAATATATGAAAAAATGTTCATCGTCACTAGTCATTAGAGAAATGCAAATAAAAACCACACTGAGATTTCATCTCACTCCTGAAAGAATGGCCAGGATCAAGAAAACCACCACCAACAAATGCTGGAGAGGCTGTGGGGAAAAGGAACTTTCCAGCACTGTTGGTGGGAGTGTAGACCGGTGCAACCATTGTGGAGGCCAGTCTGGAGATTTCTCAGAAAGCTGGGATTGGAAGCACCATTTGACCTAGCCATTCCACTTCTAGGCATCTTTCCAGAAGAAGTGAAATCATCATACCACAGTGATATATGTGCACCCATGTTTATAGCAGCACAATTTATAATAGCCAGATCTTGGAAACAATGTAAGTGTCTATCAACTGAGAAATGGATTAAAAAGTTGTGGTATTTTTATACAATGGAGTACTACTCAGCTATAAAAAATGATCACACTGAGATATTTATAAAGAAATTGACGCAGTTTGAGACCACACTCATAAGTGAAATAAATCAAATTCACATGTATAAATACTGAATAGTTTCTCTAGTGTAAGAAATGATAAGAATACATGGAAGTACATGGTAATCATGATTCCCAGTCACACTGGTTTAAAGCCATATAATGTTTTCACTCATTAATTGGAATGGTTTTAATCTGGGTTGTTTCATTTTATTGTCTGTGATACTACAAATAACTATTTTGAAGAAAATAAGAGTGTGATAGCTAGCGTTGATTTAATATCATCCTGTTTTGAAGCCCCATCAAGTTGTTGTTCATTTGTTTCCATTGGTTCTAACATGTTGTATCTTATTACATCTTATTGTGTGCAATAGTATAAGCAAAATTTTTATAGACAAAGAGTTAATATAGAAATTGATGTTCGGTTTCTGTTAGCTGGTTCTAAATACCCTGCAATAATTTCATTCTCCTGAGTGGTTTCACACTGTCTTGATAAGTTTGATGCTATAGTATAGGAAGTTAGACTCAAATATTTCAAGGAAAGAGTCACTATGGTAACTACTATTAATGTCAAGCTATCTGGGGGTGAAACACAATGATGCTTAAATTTTTCGGTTCTGACCAGTGTTGTTCTATTGATATGTTCTTTTTTTTAATCTCAATCTCCCCCCTTTTTCTTTCCTTTTTTTAAAAAAAATTATTTCTTAGTATCTTTTAACTAATGGAAAACTAAATTAAAAATAGTGCAATAGATTACAGTAACTTTTTGTTTCCTTATTAACCTGATTTGAACCCCTGTATTGTTCTCCACATCTTGTTCTGACTGATTTTATTATATTCTGTTTTGCTTAATAGTATCAAGTTTGAGGTATAGGCAACCATTTGAAAGGCAACCAGTTATTCTATGATGCCTGTTATTGTTTGACTATTATCTTCTTTGGAATCCTGTAAGCTCTCCAATGTGCGTTTTATTGGTCTTCTGTACAGTTTTGTTCAATTCTTTTATACCAGCTGATATAAGCTACTCTTTTTAGGATAACAAGAGGCATAATGGTAACCATTGTTAATCACCTAGTAATCCTTTTTTTTTTTCATTATATACTATGTCCATCCTCCTGATCTAACTGACTCTGATTTGCTTTGTCACATTGGGTTTATCTTTGGTCTGTCTTGTTTTGTTTTTTGGCTTTTTAAAATCTATTTTCTTTTCCTCTCCAAAGAAAACGTTATAAAAACTGGGAGTAATGGAAACTAAAATGTGTGATTGTTAGCGTACAAAAGAGAGGAAGGAAAGTGATCTAAAGGATATAACTGCAAGTATATTTAAATGTGTAGGATAGAGAACCATATTGCTGAGTTTTTCTTGGATCATTGAACAGAACTGACTGCAATCTCACTGTATTAATCTCCACTTTGTATGCTTTAATTTTGTAATCTGGACAACTGTTTCTAAGATGACAGTATGTGATCTATTAACTGGTGAATTCTTACTGTGTATTTTTTCTCTTGAAATTCTGTATTACTTCTAGCCTTTTACTGTTTTGCTTCATTTAGTTTTGTTTTTCTCTTTAAATAAAAAATAAAATAAAATAAATTTCCACACTGATTTCCATAGTGGTAGCATCAGTGTACAATAACAACAAAAGGAGTAAAGGATTCCTTTAATCTCACTGGTCTCCCAGAATTTGTTATTGATTGATGTTTTTAATAAAAAATGAAAAATAAAAAAAGAAGGAGATTAAGATAAAAGAGGACATAACAAAATAACAATGCAGGTTAGAATGGAACAATTTAAGCAACATAGAGTTTCACCACAAGATAACCTGACATAACAGTAGTTACTATAGTGGCTCTTTCCTTGAAATATTTGAGTATAACTTTGTATACTATAGTATACAAGACAGTGTAAAGCCATTCAAGAGAATGAAAGCATTACAAGGTATTTAGAATCAACTAACAGAACATGAACAATGGTTTTTATATTATCTCTTTGTCTATAAAAATTTGTTTATACTATCACATATAATAAAATCCAATAAGATACAACATGATAAAACCAATGGAGACAGAAGAACAAAAGCTTGATGGGACTTCAAATCAAATCAGCACTAGCTATTGTAATGTCTTAAAAATAACTGTTCATACCATCACAGACAATAAAATCAAACAACCCAGAATAAAACCATTCCAATTAATGAATGAAAACATTATAAGTCTTCAGAACAATATAATGGAGAATCATGATTGCCACATACTTTTATGTATTCTTACCATTTTTTTACAATAGGGAAACTATTCAGAATGTTTACATGTGAGTTTGATTTATTCTGCTTATGAGTACGATCTCAAGCTGTTCCAATTTATTTATAAATATCTCAGTATGATCATTCTTTATAGCTGAGTAGTACCCCATTGTATAAAAGTACCGCATCTTTTTTATCCATTCCTCAGTTGATGGACACTGAGGTTGTTTCCAAGATTGCATATTAAAAATTGTGTGCTGCTATAAGCATGGGTGCACATCTATCACTGTGGTATGATGCTTTCAGTTCTTCTGGGAATATGCCAGAAGAAAAGCTGGAACAAATGGTACTTCCAATCCCAGCTTTTTGAGAAATCTCCAGACTTTTCTCCACAATGATTGCACTAGTCTACACTCCCACCAACAGTGCATGAGAGTTTCTTTTTCCCACAGCCTTTCCAGCATTTGTTGTTAGTGGTTTTCTTGACCCTGGCCATTCTTTCTGGAGTGAGATGGAATCTCAGTATGGTTTTAATTTGCATTTCTCTAATGAGTAATGAAAATTTTTTCATGTATTTATTTGCCATTTTTATTTCTTCATCTGAGAATTGAGTATTCATCTCAGATGCCCATTTTTGGATTGAATATTTGAATTTTGGGGGTCTGAGTTTTTTTAATTCTTTATATGTTTTAGACAGAAGTCCTTTGTCTGAGGGGCAGTTCACTAAGATTTTCTCCCAGTTTGTGGGTTTTATTTTCACTATGCTGGTGATTTCTTTTCAATTTCAGAAACTTTTTAATAAGAGGTTATTGATTCTGGGAAGTATTTCCTGTGCATTTTGAATCCTGTTCATGAATTCTCTGTCTACCCCTATATTCAAGGTTTTTACCCAATTTGTCATCCAATAAATTTAATTTCTCCAGCATAGTGAAAAGAAAACCCACAAACTGGGAAAAGATTTTAGTGAACTCTCTCTCTCAGACAAGGGACTCTTGTCTAAAACATATAAAGAATTTTAAAAAAAACTCAGACCTCCAAAATTCAAAGATCCAATCCAAAAATGGGCATCTGAGATGAATACGCAATTCTCAGATGAAGAAATGCAAATGGAAAATAAATACATGAAAAAATGTTCATCATCATTGGTCATTAGAGAAATGCAAATTAAAACCACACTGAGATACCATCTCACTCCTGAAAGAATGGCCAGGATCAAGAAAACCAACAACAACAAATGCTGGAGAGGCTGTGGGGAAAAAGGAACTCTCCTGCACTGTTGGTGGGAGTGTAGACTGGTACAGCCTTTGTGGAGGTCTGTCTGGAGATTTCTCAAAAAGTTGAGATTGGAAATCCCATTTATTCCAGTTATTCCACTTCTAGGCATATTCCCAGAAGAACTGAAAGCATCATACCACAGTGATATATGTGCACCTATGTTTATAGCAGCACAATTTGTAATCGCCAGATCTTGGAAACAACCCAAGTGTCCATCAACTGAGGAATGGATAAAAAAGTTGTGGTATTTCTATACAATGGAGTATTATTCAGCTATAAAGAAGGATCACATTGAGATATTTATCAATAAATGTGTGCAGCTTGAGACCATACCCATAAGTGAAAAAAATCAATCTTGCAGGTGTGAATACCGAATAGTTTCCCTAATGTAAGTAATGATTCAAATATATAAAAATATGTGGTAATCATGATTCCCCATTATGTGGCCTTGAAGCCTTATAAAGTTTTCACTTATTAATTAGAAAGGCTTTATTCTGGGCTTCTTGATATGGAAATATTTGAAGCTATAGTATATGAAGTTTTATCCAAATATTTCAAGGAAAAAGACAGACACTATGGTAACTACTATTAAGTCGGGTTATTTGGTGGTAAAGCACTAGGTTGCTGAAACAGTCATGCTTTGACCTGTATTGTTATATTGTTATGTCCTGTTTTATCTCAATCTCTCCCTTATTCTTTAAAAAATTATTTAGTTATTTCTTATGTTTGTTTTAATTAAGGGGAAAAATTTAAAAAATTAGGATATATAAAAATAAATTTAATTTCTGTTTTAATATTCAGATCTTTGATCCATTTAGATTTTAATTTAGTATGTGGTGATAGGCATGGGTCTAGTTTTAGTTTTATGGCATATAGACAGTCAGTTTTCTCAGCACCATTTATTAAAGAGACTGTCATTCTTCCAGTGAATGTGTTTGGCCCCCTTATCAAAGATAAGGTGGTTGAGTGTGTTTGTAGTTGTGTTTGTATCTTCTAATGTATTCCATTGATCTTTTGCCCTGTTTTTATTTCAGTACCATGTTGATTTTACTATAGTTGCTTTGTAGTATAACTTCAAGTCAGGCATTGTGATGCCTCCTGCCTTGCCTTTGCTGCATAAATTACCTTGCTGTTCTAGGTCTATTCTGGTTTCAGATGAATTTTAGGAGTGATTTCTCTAGAGCGATGAGGTATGTTGATGGTATTTTTATTGGAATTGCATTGAATCTGTATAACAATTTTGGGAGAATGGCCATTTTCAACATACTTATTCTTCCTATCCATGAGCAAGGAATGTCTTTCCATATTTTGAGATCATCATCAATTTCTTTATTCAGTGCATTATAATTTTCCCTGTGTAGGTCTTTCACTTCTTTCATGAGAGTAATTCCTAAATATTTCATTTCCTTGGTTGCTAGTGTGAAGGGTGTGGCTTCTCTTATTTCTCTCTCTTTGATTTTCTTGTTAGTATAGAGAAATGCTATTGATTTTTGAGTATTGATTTTGTATCCAGCCATAATGTTGAATTTATTTATTATATCTAAGAGTCTTTCAATGGAGTTTTGGGGCTCTTCTATGTAGAGTGTCATGTCTTCGACAAATAATGATCATTTTACTTCTTCTTTTCCTATCTTTACCCCTTTAATTTCTCTATCTTTTCTAATTGCTCTGGCTAGTATTTTGAGTACTATATTAAATAGGAGTGGTGATTTTAAAGTAAAGGTCTTCCGTTTTGGGCCACTTAGTAGGATATTGGCTGTTGGTTTGTCATAGATGTCCTTTGTCATATTGAGCTAAAAACCATCTATTCCATTTTTCTGCAATTAACATTGAATGAATGTTAGACCTTATCAAAAGCTTTTTCTGCATCTATAGAAATGATCATGTGATTCTTACGTTTGTCTTTATTGATATAGTAGATTTCATTTATTGATTTATATATATTGAACCATCCCTGCATGCTTGGGATGAATCCCATTTTTTCTTGGTGTATAATCCTTGTGATAATTTTCTGCATCCTATTTTTCAATATTTTACTGAGGAATTTTGCATCTCTGTTCATTAAGGAGATTGGCCTGTAGTTCTCTTTTTTAGTTTGGTCTTTCTCAGGTTTTGGTACTAGAGTAATATTTGCTTCCAGGAATGACTTAGGAAGGATTGCTTCCCTTTCAATTTCATTGAAGAGTTTGATTAGTATTAGCATTAATTCTTTTATGTATGCTGAACCATTCCTGCATGCCTGGGATGAATCCCACTTGGTCATGCTGTATAATCTTCTTGATGATTTGCTGCATCCTATGTGTCAATATTTTATTGAGGATTTTTGCATTTGTGTTCATTAGGGAGATTGGTCTGTAGTTCTCTTTTTTAGTTGCATCTTTCTCAGGTTTTGGTACTAGAGTAATATTTGCTTCCAGGAACGACTTTGGAAGCGTTGCTTCCCTTTCAATATCACTGAAGAGTTTTAGGAGTGTCAGCACTAGGTCTTCTTCATATTTCTTGTAGAATTCTGCAGTGAATCTGTCTGGGCCTGGGCTCTTCTTTGTAGGTAATGACTTAATTACATTTTCAATTTCATTAATAAAAATTGGGTTATTCAGCAGTTTTACATCTTCTTGACCTAGCTTTGTTACTTCATATGTTTTTAGGAATCTGCCTATTATTTCTGTGTTATCAGACCTATGAGAGTAGAAGTTTTCAAAATAGGTGTTGATGATCTTCTGTATTTCTACAGAGTCTGTAGTGATTTCACCTTTTTCATTCCTTATTGCATTAATTTGAGCTTTTTATTCCCTTTTTAAAATAAGGTTGGCTAGGGACCTATCAATTTGATTCATTCTTTCAAAGAATTAACTCTTTGATTCATTGATTCTTTGGATTGTTTACTTAGTCTCTATTACATTGATTTCTGCTCTGATTTTTATAATTTCCTCCCTTCTTTTGCTTTTGGCTTTACTTGCTCTTCTTTTTCTAGATATTTGAGGTGTAATATCAGTTTATTTATTTGTATTCATTGTGTTTTCCTGATGTGGTAACTCAGTGCAATAAATTTTCCTCTGAGAACAGCTTTGATTGCGTCCCACAGATTCCGGGAAGTTGTATTTGTATTTTTGTTTGCTTGTAGGTATTGTTTAATTTCTTCTTTAATTTACCCTCTGACCCATGATTACTCAAGAGTGTGTTATTCAGTTTCCATTGTTTGTGGAATTTTTGCCATATCTTTTATCATTAATTTCTAATTTCATGGTGTTATGATCTGGTAACATGCTGGGATAATTTAAACTCTTTTGCATTTATTTCAGTGTGTTCTATGAGCTGCTTTATGGTCTCTTTTAGAGAATGTCCAGTGTGAGAAGAATGTGTATTCTGATGTTGTTGGAAGGAACATGCTATATATTTCTATCAAGTCCATTTGTTCACAGGTGTGATTCATTTCTATTATTCCTTTGCTGAATTTCTCTCTGGTTCATCTATCCCTTGGTATCAATGGTGTATTAAGGTTTCCTGTGTTTTTGCTAATTTGGTTTTTTATTTCCATTAATACTTGCTTTATATAACCGGTTGATCTAGAATTTGGTGCATATATATTTAAGATTGTTATCTCTTCCTCTTGAAGTTTTCCCCTAACCAGTTTGTAATGACCTTCATTATGTCTTCTGATCATTATTGATTTGAAGTTCACATTTTCTGCAAACAGAATGGCTACCCATTTTTTGTGTGTGTTCCTGTTGCATAAAGTATCGTTTTCCATCCTTTGACTTTCAGTCTGTGAGTATCCTTTTGGGTTAGATGGTTTCTTATAGACAGCATATGGTTAGACGTTGTTTCTTGATCCATTCTTTCAGACTGTTTCTTTAATTGGTGAATTGAGACAATTTGCATTAATGGTTATAACTGTTATTTGTTGGTTTATTGTTGACATGTTTTCTTTCTGCTGTTGCATCTTTATCTTTCCATTTTGTTTAGTTGTCTGATTTGCTTAGTGTTTTTTTTTTTTTCCTAAGTGTATCTAAACTGTCTTTCAGTATTCTTTGCAGGTTGGATTGGTGATCATGAAGGTTTTCAACTGTTCTTTATGGAAGTATCTTATTTCTCCATCAATCTTGAAGTACAGCTTTTCAGGGTACATCAGTCTAGGCTGGAAATCATTTTCCTTGAGGATCTGAAATAATTCAATCCATGCTTTTCTTTACTTTATTGTTTGTGCTGAGAAGTGTGCTGCAATTCTGGTAGATTTTCCTTTATACTTGATCTGTGTTTTCTCTCTGACAGCTCTATTCTTATGTTGGCTTTCTGAAATGGTGATTATTATATGTCTGGGTGTAGTTTTATTTTGCTTACTGCTATTTGGAATTCATATGCTTCACTGATCCTGATGTCAATTTCCATTCCCATGTTTGGGAAACTTTCAGCTATTTCTTCTCTAAATATCCTGTTGACATCATTTATGTTGTCCCCTTCTTTTTCATTTATCCCTATCAATCTTATGTTGTTTTTCTTTGCAGCATCTTGCAGCTACCTTTCTGATTCTACCTTTCTGTTTAGTTACTCCAATTTTTTTTACTGTGCCAACTTTAGATATGTTCAGCATCTCTTTCATTTCTTTTATCATTTCTTCTTTTCACTGGGAGATTATTTCTAGTTTGAATTCCTTTAAAGCTTCCCAGAGTTGCTTCTTTATTTCAATTGCTATTTTGTCAGATATTTCAGGTGCATGGCATATATTTTCTTCTATATACATATCTCCCAAGGTTTCTTGGGATGGGCTGGAGGTTTGAGATTGTACTTTGGTCATTTGTTTTGTCATTTTCCTATATTTCTGTGTTTCAAGTGTTATTCCAAGGTTTCCCCAGGGCCTGTTGGAATTCCTTTTCTATGCCCTCAGCTCTGGGGCCTCTCGCTACCCAGTTGCCTGGATTGAGACAGGGTCACTGGGTGTGGGACAGGCAGGCCCAAGCCCTGCACTGAAGGTGAGTGTGTCAGGAAGCTGTGAAGTTCCTTGGATCATGGGAGCAATGATTCCAAACTCCCGGGTCCGGGATAGTGCAAGTCTGACTCAAGTCAGACTGCCCAGTTTCTGGAATTTAGGGCACAGGCAGGTCCCAATCCCCAGTCTGCCCAGGCCAGCAGGAAGTGGGGAAGCCTGCACAGGCTGGCTCAAGGTGCACGGGGCTGGTCTAGTGCAGCAGGAAGCCATGAGGATCCTAAATTCACTGGCCTTGATGGATGATGCAGAGACACTCACCCCAGGCCGCCCGGCCTCTGGAACCAATGGAGCCAGTAGGCCCAGAACTCCAGAGTCTGCCAAGCATGGCAGGGAGTGGGGAAGGCGGCACAGGCTGGTTGAAGACCTGCCAAGCTGGTCCAGTGCAGCAGGAAGCCCCGAAGTTCCCTGGCAAGTTCCAAAAGAGGATCCTAAACTCACTGGGCTTCCTATTGATTGATTTCTTGATGATAGCCATTGCTTCTGGGGTAGTTTGAACTTGCATCTGAGTAGTTTTAATCTACATCTCTTGAAAGATCCATGATGTGAATTTTTTTCATATATTTATTTACTATTTGAATTTCATCATCTGAGAAGTGTGTGTTAACCTTTGTTGTCCATTGTGAACTGAGTCATTGAATTTAGTGGCCTGATTTTTTCAAGTCTTCATGAATTCTAAATACAAGTCTCTCATCTGAGTGACAGTTGGATAAATAGTTTCCCACACTGTGGGTTGATTTTTCATTCTTTTGGTGATTTCTTCTGATATGACAAAGGTTTTTTAAAAGATGAGAGCCCAGTTGTTTATTCTTTGAAGTGTTTCATGTGCTGTTTGGGCTTTGTTCTTGAGATCTCTGCCTACCTCTTTGTCTGCAAAATTTCTATCTACTTTCTATTCCATTAGATCTAGTGTTTCTGTTTTAATATTTATATCTTTGAAGCACTGTGACTTTAGTTTAGTGCATGGTGATAGATACATATCTACTTTTACCCTTCAGCATACAGAGAATCAGTTTTTCCAGGTCTATTTATTAAAGAGGCTATCCTCCCTCCAGTGAACATGTTTGGCCCCTTCGCCAAAGATAAGATGGCTGAGTGTCTTTGTAGTTGTGTCTGCATTTCTAATCTATTCCACTCATCCTCAGGTATATTTTTTTAACAATGCCATGCTGATTTTATCACAGCAGTTTATAGTATAATTTCAAATCAGGGATTGTGATGCCTCCTTCCTTGCCTTTGCTGTCCTGATTGCTTTGGTATTCTACATCTCTTTTCTTCCAGATGAATTTTTAGGATTTTTTTCTCTAGGCCTGTGAGGTATATTGTATTTGATCTTTATTGCTTTATGTCAGTATAACAGTCTTGGGAGTATGACCATTTTCACTATGTTGATTCTTTCTATCCATAATCAAGAGATATCTTCCCATCTTCTGGTATCCTCTTTGAGCTCCTTTTTCAGAGCACTGTAACTTTCAACATATAGATCACTGTGGTATGATGTTTTCTTCTAGGGAATATGCCTAGAAGTGGAATAGATATGTCAAATGGGACTTCCAATCCCAGCTTTTTGAGAAATTTCCAGACTGACCTCCACAATGGTTGCACCAGTCTACACCTTGGGTGTGTTGGAAATCATTTCCTGGGCTCTTGGCTTCTGGGACTGAATGCAGATTGCCAGGCATAATCCAACCAGGCCTATAGTACCTTCCATACCAACTCCAGTGTTCCAGTGAGCTCAGTGGGCACCCACTGTAGATGGTGGTCCAAAGCTCTCCCTGGGCAAGAGATCAATGTCATGGAACTCTCTTCACATGCTCTCAACTCCCCTGATTGAAGATGGTCAGTGAGTGCAATCTAGTTAGACAACAAACCCCCACCCACCCACCCAAGCTTAGTCTAGTGTGCCTGGAAACTGGGTTGGTTCTTAACCACTGGGAGTGATGATCTTAAACTCTCCTGGGGCTCAGGATGGTGTGCAGGAACTCAGCCCTGCCAGCATCCCAGTTCCCTGGATTGAAAGAAGAACACTGGGCATGGCCCAGGCAAGCGTGAAACCTGCAGAAGCCAGTCTAGTGTGGCCGGAAGCTGGGTGCATCCTTAACCACTAGGAGCAATGATCTTAAACTCTCCCAGGAATCAGGATGGTGTGCAAGAGCTCACCTCCTCTGGCAGCACAGGTCTCTCCTCCAGCAGTTTCCCAGATTGAAAGAAGGTCCCAAATGAATTTTCAAAGTGGCAGCAGCTGCACCTGGTTCCAAAATGGTGACAACATAGAGAAGCTTTTCCTCAAAAATAGGTTTACAAAGTCCAGTTATCCAGGCACTCAACCACTTCAGCAAGGATAGAGAAAAACTTGGCTACTGCTCTAGCTGGTACTAAACCTCTGCAGCATCCACATGGCACCGATTTTAGGCTCAAGGAAAATGCAAAATTCTGGAGATAAGATGGCTACCACCATGATTCCAAAGGCCTCAGAGTCCAAGCAGTGTACTCCCAAGTGGGCAATATGTAAAGATGTAAGGATGAAGTCAAAGGTGCAATGGAGACCTCAGAAGTTTGGGAAAGCAGGCATGTGGATCATCCAAGGAAAACTGCAAAACCTGAGCAGAGGTGTTGTAAGAGAGATGTTGTGGTACCTAAAATCCCTGGAAGTGGCATGGGAGTCAAGTCACCCAAGCCTTTTGGAGTTTGCAATCAGATTGCTTCAAATGCTGAGCATGAAATTCTGGGACTTAATGTACACCCTGCTGGATGTTGCACTTGCTTTGTTTTCAATGCTTTGTATTCCTCTGCTGTGGAATAGTAATGTTTACAGTGTGTCTTTGTATTTTGGAATTGTTTACTTTTATTTTATTTGTACAGGGAGTTTTAGTAAATAATTTACCATAGATCTCCAGGAGACTTGGGACTTTGACTTTTCAGCGATGCTGAAACTGATACGGCTTTGGTAACTCTTGGAGATGGACTAACTGTCTTTTGTATAAAAGATGAGCATGAGTCTTTGGAGACCAGGAGTAGAATGTCACAGTTTATGTCAGTGGCCCCCCAGCCTCATATAATTATGGACATGATTAAATCTAGCATTTGTGATTGATCCATTGTCTGGCACTTGGATTGGTTGTGTGTGTTTCATTTGCCAAGGGGAGAAGCCAGGATATCATGTAAAGATGGGAACAGATTATGTCTGTCTCTTGCTGGATTGTGCCTTGCTGTTTGCAGCCAACCATGAACAACAATCTGCCTTGCTACCCTGTACTTGGAGCTAATTAAGTATGGCTTGAAACCTCCAAGAAATATAAGAAATATACCTTTTTTTCCCTAAATTTGGACACCAAATATTCTGTCTCAATGAGTAAAAAGTAACTAAGATGCTTGGGGAATGTAGACCTTCTTAACTAACAGAGGCATGGCCACAGGCTTTCAAATTTCATTTTACATCACCATTGAGAGTGATTTCTCCTTATTATAACTGGGAACACAATCAGCTGTGATATTCATTCCTATAACAAAAATTGAAGAAATAAGAAGCCACTGCTTTGGTAATTTAACTTTCAGAGTTTCATTTATAACATGAAGATATACCTAGGCTCTATTTATGGTTTGATACTGCATTTGTCAGTTTTCTGATTGCTGGGATAAAATGTGTGAGAACCAAATTATAAAAGTGGAGAGACTTATTTTTGCTCCACCATCTCAGAGGTTTTACTCCATAGTCATTTGGCTCTGAATCAGAAACATGGAAAAAGGATATAGCAAAGGAAAATCATTCAACTCATGTCAACCAGCAAGCAAAAGCAGAAAAACTGATTTAGAAAATGCCCTTTAACACTATGCTCCAAAAGACCCTAGTTTATTAGTAGCCCACAAATCTCATGAAATTCTCATTGGATTAATACAGAGATTCCCAGTCACTAGTCTCTGTTTGGTACGGAGATGAACTTCAGCTGTACTTACAGCATGCTCCTCATGACTTGTGTTAACTTATCAGTCACTGGCAACTGAAAAGACAAATTTGATTGTAGAATTTGATGGAATCTGGAAAATGGTGAGTTTAAATGAAAATTCCAAGATTTCTTTTTGAATTATGAGTATATTGCAACAGGGGACTCACAGTTGAGTGCTCACTTTGTATAATATGTAGTGACGGCCTATCCATTGAAGTCATGTGTCATGGTTGAAACCTTGTGTCAATGTGAGAAGTTTAGATATCTAAACCACTCAATTGGGGTCCAGGGCCCTCATTTTGTAAACATCCTCATGCTGGAGATGATAGGAGTGTTGCACTCACTGGTGGGATGGGAGCGCAGCCTTCTTACAATGTAAGTGAGGAAATGTGGCTTTCTCTTTCCCACTTTTGCTCTTGTTGCTTTGCTGTCATTTGTTGTCTTGAAGTGTTGCCCCTCTGCCATGCCACCTTGTCTTGGAGCCAGCTGACTATGGACTGAAACCTCCCAAACTCTGAACTAGGTAAACCTTTCCTTCCTTAATTTAGGTATCATGTATTTTGTCTTAGCAACAAGAGAACGTAATCAAAACTTCTTCACCACGTGGATAAAATGTACTCCACATTAAAGACAATCCCAGGGAGATTTTCAAAAGAAAAAATATGAACATGAAAGATGAAAGAAGTCACTGAAGACCACTGCTTCATTAGATGTGTCTGCATTTGGGACGTTATTCTTAGTGAGTAACCATATTGCTAAAGGTAAAAGCATTTTATTGGTAGTGAACAGTTGCTCCTGCCTACAGTAAGGACATTTATTTTAGACTTTAATGAGGACCTTGTTCTTTAGGTGGAATGAACTCTTCCTTCAGCTAGCACCCATAAATACACAAACCAACTTAAACAGTAGATTGTTCTGAGGGATGGTTCTTAGGATTTATGAGTCTCCAGGGTGTTTACTACAGGTTGATGTTCTACCAATGTGGATGACAAAGCAATATTGCTTGATTTGTGCATTGCACTTTTCAGGAAGATGTGAATGAGGGTAAGTCAGGTGTAGTTTTGTTGCCAACAAACACAACTGTAGGACTATTAATGTCTTTGAATTATTAGATATCAGAAAAGCTGAATTGGTCATTTTTGTTGCTATATGTATTGCTCAAGTGGCTGCCATTGTTTAAGTGGCTTTCTGATTTTACCATTTTGGACAATAAGGTCACCTCTGAGTATGAATCTATACATTGTGTCCTTCATAGACAAATGCTGATTATCTAAAAATGTCACTTGAACTTAAGAACATGCAAGAGATCTTTAAAATTATCAACCATGTTAAAGTACAAGCTCACATCTCTTCACATAACATTGGGAAGGATTAAACATGGAGCACATGTCTTGTCTTATACAGAGAAGTGACATGGCTTTCTAACAGTACCTCACTGGCCAGAGTTTTGAGTTACAAAGGCTGCTCCTCAGATTTTTGTTTTTGGAAAAACAGTCATCACTGGATGTGACACAGAAAATGTGCTCTTTTATGGAACACATTCAACCTGCTCAGTGACCTCAATATATCAACAACTATGTCCAAACTGACAGATAAAGTGTTACATTCAAAGCCAAACTGGGATTTTGGAAGCAGTGAGTTAACACTGGGATTTGTGATGCATATTAAAAATTAGCTAAAATCTTTAAAGCAACAGAGCTAGAGCTTTGTTTCTCTCACCTGGTCCAATAAATACCCTTGTCAGCTTCCCAACAAGTTTGAGCATTACTTCCCAATCACAAAAGAGACCCCCAACTGGCAAAGATAAATCTATCATCTACTTGCAAATAAGCGAGGTGAATCATCTTCATCTGAGTTAGAAGAGGATCTGTGGCTTGAGATTGCTAGTGAAAGTGATGTGAAAATATGTTTGAGACAACTTCAAATCCCTATACTTTCTAGATTAAATCAAGTTGGACTATCCTAACAGTGCCAAAAAATAGTGAAAAGCTTTATTTTTTGTTTCCAGCATCTTATCTTTGTGAAGCTGCTTTTATGCAGTGACAATAATCAATATATTAGTGTCGAGTATCCTTGAATATATGCAATACTGTTTAGAGGTCACTGTCACTCATGAACACCAGGTGGGTGCTTTTAATAGCAAGAAAAAAGTTCATATCTTCCACTGATTGTGATTACAGTGACAAATATACAAATTGTATATTTGTATTAGTATAAATTTCAATGCAATAGTAGTAGAAATAAAGTGCACAGTAAATGTATTGTGCTTGACACAGCATGAAACCATTTCTGTGAAAAATTTTCTTCCAGGAAAGTAGCCCTTTTTGCCAAAAGTGATATGGACCAGTAAATTAACATATTAATGAGTTTGGGACCCCAATGATGTAATTACCTATCTAGGTCACACTTCTGAACATTTCTGCACTAAGAATAAAGACTATAACACGTTAATTTTTGTGTGACACTTGATATTGAGACCATAAATCATCAAACTCTTTAAATTTAAAAAGAAATTCAATTTTATATAGTGATTGATTCCCAGGAATGACTATGGCTTGGGCATCCTTACTCAAAGTAATATAAATATTAGTTTTTATGGGAAACACAGAATGCCACTAAAATTGTGTAAGGGTATTGATTATGCAACAGACAATTTGGAGGTGTCAACTGCCTATAGTATAAGACTATACTGCCATTGGCAAGGATTTAGGTAAGGGGCTCTGCTATAGACAGTAAATAATGTGGGAGGGCCAGAAAACCTTGAACCTATAGCTCCTAAGAGACTGGAAATTGAACTATTGTGTATATGTTCCTACATGGCCTAACTTCCAAAGCTTAGTAAGACTGTTTCAGATATTATAAAGTGCTGAGTGTATATTCAGTAAGTAAATCACTACAGTGTCCATGGTTTCCAAACTGGAAATATAGACACGTTTGTAGCATTAGCCTCTAGGAGGGTTACAGATTGTTGTATTCTTGGCTTAGAGGGAATTAGGTGAACAATAATACATCTAGGTGTAGAGAGAATCAAATTAGTATGATCTCCATAACAAGTTCACAAAGTGCTAGCTGGCCTATGCACTAAAAAGACTCAGTTATAGTACCCTAGAATTGTGTGTTCATCTATGGTGTTGGAGGTCTCTTTTGGAATTTAACATGGAAGAACATTTTCTTTTTTCCTTCTGCTATGCTCATCAAGCATTGGACCAGTGGTCTTCATGGATGTGTGACATTATAACTTGCAAATTCTAACAACCGTGATTGACTAGTACAAGCTAAGCAATGCCACAGTTCAAGTTTGGCCTCAAAAGGTAGAGGGTCATGTCACAACCCAGCAAGGGGGTTGCAATGACAAATTGAGTTTGACTCAGATGTAGTTAGAATTGCCTGCTTGGTTACATAGTCTTACCCCATGGGAGAAGGGAAGTAGCCTCACTGATTTCCACTTTATAGAGCCTTTGTAAGCCAGATAGCCATTATGGGCTCCTCAAACATGAATGTTTAAGTACTCGTGACTTTCTGAGGTCACAGATGTGCATTCACCAGCTGGAAATTCTAGGAGTATTCAGATAATGAATTGAACACTTTAAAGTGGGTAATGATGTCAAAAGCATGAATAGATAGCACAAGTGGTGGCAACTCACTACCATGGCAGCAAGCAGCACTTCCCTTCAGACCATTCCCACTGTTAGAAAACCCAAGTTAGGAATGTAAGTGCAGGGAACAGGGACATAGCTTAGCAGTTCAAGAACCTGCCTGACAAGAGGAAAGTCCTAAATTTCATTCCCAGTACCAAAAACCAAACAAACAAACACCCCAAACCAACAACAACAAAAGCCCCAAGACAAACAAATCCAAGAATAGTCCACAGACATCTGTACTTCCTAAGGCTAGTTTCTTAAAATGATTCTTCTACAGTTATTGATAAGATTATACATTGTCTCAGTAATTGATTGGATGGCTTGTGGTAATTGATTTTCAATTATTAATTCAGCCTTGTATGCTCAATAAACCCCAGTTGCTATTCTTTTTTTTTATTTAAAAGGAAAAAGAGAAAAAAACCCAGAAGAAAACAAAACAGTGTAAGGGTACATGTAATACAGAACTGCAAAAAGAAAAAAAAACCAGTAAGATATCACCAGTTAATAGATTACACACTATCATCTTTGAAACGGTGATTCAGGTCACAGGATCAAAGCATACAAAGTGAACATTCAAATAGTGAGACTGCAAATAGATGTGTTCAATGATCCAATCAAAAATATTAATATGGTCATCTATTTAACACACCTAAACACATTTGCTGCTGTATCCTTTTGGGCACTTTTTTCCCTCTCTTTATTACAACAAAATTTACATATTTTGGGTTTTATTGCTCCCATAGATCTTATTACTTTTTTGTAACAGAATAAAATCAAACATGATAAAACAACGCTGTCAGTCAAAATCAAGGATAGACATAGCACATGATGTAAAAACAGAGTACAAGATTATCAACAATGGTTACCATAATGCCTCTTGCTGCCTTAAGAATTGTCCATCTCAAAAGGAATTATAAAGTTGAACAAAACAGTAGAGAACAAGTCCAATAAAACCTAAACTTTGTAAAGCTTACAGAACTTCAAAAGAGGATAATAGTCGAAACCAGAATAGGCATCAAGTGAATCTTACTGCCTTCAAAGTAGTTGCCTATACTCTGATACTTAATACTATCATACAGAGCGGAACAGAGTCTAATCAGTCAAAACAAGATAGTGGGAGTATTACAGGACTTCAAATCAGTTAATAGGAAATCAAAAAGTTTACTATAATATATCCTGCTAGTTTTTTTTATTTTTTCCCTTAGTTTAAAAAGGAAAAATAATTAAATAATTTTTTAATGAATAAGGGAAAGGTTGAGATAAAAGAGGGCTTAACAACATAACAACACAGATCAAAGCATGACAGTTTGAGCAACATAGTGCTTCACCATCAAATAACCTGACTTAATAGTAGTTACCACAGTGACTTTTTCCTTGAAATATTTGAATATAACTTCATATGCTATAGCATCAAACATATCAAGACAGTGTAACACTGTTCAAGTGGATGAAAGCATTGTACAGTATTTAGAACCAGCTAACAGAAAAATGAACAATGGCTTCTATATTGTCTCTTTGCCTATAAAAATTTTTGTTTATACTACCACATATGATAAAATCCAGCAAGATACAATGTGATAAAACCATTGGAGACAGAAGAGCCACAGTTTGGTGTGGCTTTAAAACAAGATGGTATTAAATCAGCACTAGCTATTATGATGGCTTGTTTTCTTCAAAATAGCTGTTCATTGCGTCACAGGCCATAATATCAAACACCCCAGAATAAAGCCATTCCAATTAATGAGTGAAAACTTTATAAGGCTTCAAGGCCACATAATGGGGAATCATGGTTACCACATACTTTTATATATTTGAATCATTTCCTACACTAGGGAAACTATTCAGTGTTCACAGATGCAAGTTTGATTTATTTCACTTATGAGTATGGTTTCAAGTTGCTCCCATTTATTGATAAATATCTCAATGTGATCCTTCTTTATAGCTGAGTAGTACTCCATTTTATAGAAATACCATAACTTTTTTATCCATTCCTCAGGTGATGGACACTTGGGTTGTTTCAATATCTGGCGATTACAAATTTTGCTGCTATAAACAGAGGTGCACATATATCACTGCTTTCAGTTTTTCTGGGAATATGACTAGAAGTGGAATAGCTGGAACAAACGGGACTTCCAATCCCAGTTTTTGGAGAAATCTCCAGACTGACCTCCACAAAGGTTGGACTGACTCCCACCAACAGTGTAGGAGAGTTCCTTTTTCACCACAGCCTCTCCAGCACTTGTTGTTGTTGGTTTTCTTGATCCTAGCCATTCTTTCAGGAGTGAGATGGAATATCAGTGTGGTTTAAATTTGTATTTCCCTAATGACCAATGATGATGAAGATTTTTTCATGTATTTATTTGCATTTGTATTTCTTCATCTGAGAAGTGTGTATTCATCTCCGTTTTTGGCTTGGGTCTTTGAATTTTGGGAGTCTGAGTTTTTTTTTTTTTTAATTCTTTATATGTTTTAGACAAAAGTCCCTTGTCTGAGGGGAAGTTCACTAAGATCTTTTCCCAGTTTGTGGGTTTTCTTTTCACTATGCTGAGATTTTTTTTTTTTGACTTGCAGAAACTTTTTAATAAGAGGTGGCCCCAGTTATTGATTCTGGGAGGTATTTCCCGTGCAGTTTGAGTCCTGTTCATGAATTCTCTACCTACCCCTATGTCTTCAAGCATTCTACCTAATTTGTCTTCCAAAAGATTTAGTGTTTCTGTTTTAATATTCATATCTTTGATCCATTTAGATTTTAGTTTAGTACATGCTGATAGGCTTGGGTCTAGTTTTAGTTTTCAGCAAATGGAGAGCCAGTTTTTCCAACACCATTTATTAAAGAAACTGTCGTTCTTCCAGTGAATCTGCTTGGCTCCTTTATCAAATATAAGGTGGTTGAGTGTGTTTGTAGTTGTTGTTGTGTCTTCTAATCTATTCTATTGATCTTTGGCTCTGTTTTGATTCCAGTACTATGTTGATTTTACTACTGTTGCTTTGTAGTATAACTTCAAGACAGGGATTGTGATACCTCCTACCTTGCCTTTGCTGCTTAGAATTGCCTTTGCTATTGTAGGTATATTCTGGTTCCTGATGAATTTTAGGAGTGATTTCTCTAGATCTATAAGGTATGTTGATGGTATTTTTATTGGGATTGCATTGAATCTGTATAACATTTTGGGAGAATGGCCATTTTCACAATGTTTGTTCTTGCTATCCATGAGCATGGGATGTCTTTCCATTTTCTGAGATCATCTTCAATTTCTTTTTCAGTGCATTATAATTTTCCCTGCATAGGCCTTTCACTTCTTTCCTAAGAGTAATTCCTAGATATTTCATTTTTTTCTTGCTAGTGTGAAGAGTGTGGCTTCACTTATTTCTCTCTGTGTGGTTTTGTTGTTACTGTATAGGAATGCTATTGATTTTTGAGTATTGTTTTTGTATCCAACTACATTACTGTATTTATTTGTTATATCTAAGAGTCTTTCAATGGAGTTTAGGGGGTCTTCTATGTAGAGTACCATGTCATCTGCAAACAATGACAATTTAACTTCTTCTTTTCCTATATTTACCCCTTTTATTTTTCTCTCTTGTCTAATTGCTCTGGCCAATACTTCCAGTACTATATTAAATAGGAGTGATGATAAAGGATATCCTTGTCTTGTGCCTGATTTTAAAGTAAAGGCTTTGAATTTTTGGCCATTTAGTATGATACTGGCTGTTGGTTTGTTGTAGGTGGCCTTTATTATATTGAGGTAAAGATCATCTATTCCAATTTTCTGTAGAGCTCTTATCATGAATGAATGTTGGACCTTATCTATGGCTTATTTTCATCTATAGAAATGATCATGTGATTCCTACATTTGGCTTTATTGATATGGTGGATTACATTTATTGATTTACAATATTGAACCATCCCTGCATGCCTGGGATGAATCCCACTTGGTCATGGTGTATGATCTTCTTTATGATTTGCTGCATCCTATTTGCCAACATTTTGTTGAGGATTTTTGCATCTGTGTTCATTAGGGAGATTGGTATGTAGTTCTCTTTTTCAGTTGGGTCCTTTTCAGGTTTTTGTACTAGAATAATATTTGCTTCCAGGAATGACTTGGGAAGGATTGCTTCCCTTTCAATTTCACTGAAGAGTTTGAGGAGTGTCGGCATTTGGTCTTCTTTGTACTTCTTGTAGAATTCTGTAGTGAATCCATCGGGCCTGGGCTCTTCTTTGTAGGTAAGGAATTAATTACATTTTCAATTTCATTGATAGAGATTGGGTTATTCAGCAATTTTCCATCCTCTTGATCTAGCTTTGGTACTTCATATGTTTCTAAGAATCTGTCTATTTCTTCTGTGTTATCAAACCTTTGAGAGTAGAGGTTTTTGAAATAGATGTTGATGTTCTGTATTTATATAGAGTCTGTAGTGATTTCACCTTTTTCATTTCTTATTGCATGAATTTGACTTTTTTCTTTCCTTTTTTAAATAAGGTTGGCAGGGGGCTTATCGATTTTATTCATACTTTCAAAGAACCAATTTTTTGATTCATTGATTCTTTGGATTGTTTTCTTAGTCTCTATTGCATTGATTTCGGCTCTGATTTTTATAGTTTCCTCTCTTCTTTTGGCTTTGTGCTTGACTTGCTCTTCTTTTTCTAGCTGTTTGATGTGTAGCATCAGGTTGTTTGTTTGTATTCGTTCTGTTTTTCTGATGTGGGAACTCAGTGCAATAAATTTTCCTCTGAGGACGGCTTTCATTGCATCCCACAGATTCCAGTAAGTTGTATCTGTATTTTCATTTTCTTGTAGGTATTGCTTAATTTCTTCATTAATTTTCTCTGTGACCCACTGATTACTCAAGAGTGTGTTATTCAGTTTCCATGCGTTTGTGGGATTTTTGCAGTATCTTTTATTGTTAATTTCTAATTTCATAGTGGTATGGTCCGATAGCATGCAAGGGATGATTTCAACTCTTTTGCATTTATTGAAATATGTTCTATAAGTTAATATATGGTCTATTTTAGAGAATGTCCCATGTACTGCTGAGAAGAATATGTATTCTGTTGTTGTTGGGTGGAGTACTCTGTATATGTCTATTAAGTTCATTTTCTCACAGGTGCAATTCAGTTCTTTTATTTCTTTGTTGATTTTCTGTCTGGTTGATCTGTCCATTGGTGTCAATGGTGTGTTAAGATCTCCTGTTAGAATTGTGTTACTGATGATTTGGTTTTTCATTTCTGTTAGAACTTGTTTTATATAACTGGGTGCTCTGTAGTTTGGAGCATATATATTTAAGGTAGTTATCTCTTCCTCTTGGAGTTTTCCCCTAACAAGTATGTAGTGACCTTCTTTAACTCTTCTTATCATTATTGGCTTGAAGTTTACTTTGTCTGCAAACAGAATAGCTACCCCCACTTTTTTTGGGTTCCTGTTGCATGAAGTATTGTTTTCCATCCTTTGACTTTCAGTCTGTATGTATCCTTTTGGATTAGATGGGTTTCTTGTAGACAGCATATGGTTGGATTTTGTTTCTTGAGATATTCTTCCAGTCTGTTTCTTTTTATTGGTGTTTTGAGACCATTTACATTAATAATTAGAACTGTTATATTTTCGTTTATTGTTGACATGTTATCCTGCTGTTGCATGTTTATCTTTCTGCTCTGTTTAAGTGTGTGCTTTGTTTAGTGTTTTTTTCCTAAATGTATCTAGGCTGTCTTTCAGTATTCTCTGCAGGGTTGGCTTGATGATCATGAAGTTTTTCAGCTGATCTTTGTCATGGAAGTGTCTTATTTCTCCATCAATTTTGAAGGACAGTTTTGCAGGGTACATCAGCCTAGGTTGGAAATCATTTTCCTTTAGGATCTGAAATACTCCAGTCCATGCTCTTTGCATGAGGAGTTCATCCTGGAGACCAGGCAGCACATGTCTTCCCCTCCGGAGCCAGGAAGCAATGCTCAATGTGAAGACCAAAGCTTCTCCAGGAGAACCAACAGCTCAGACAGTAACTCGTAGGAGAATCAACAATGCCTCCATAATGCCTCAATCCCTCTCAACACCTCTCTTCTCCACCTATTTATCCTGACAACCCTCCTCAGGTGGAGCATCTTCTCTCAATGCATGCTGATGTAATCCAGCTGGTGTTAAGTTGACCACTAGTTATCGAACCATAACAGTCATTATTATGTGTCTGGGTGTAGATTTATTTTCATCATGGCTATTTGGAGTTCTATATGCTTCACTGATCTTGATATCAGTTTCCAATTACATGTTTGGGAATTTTTCAGCTATTACTTCTCTGAATATCCTCTTGACATCCTCTATGCTGTCCCCTTCTTTTCCATTTATCCCTATCGACCTTATGTTCTCTTTACCTCATCTTGCAGGTGTTTTGTTATTTCCTGATTTCTCGTTATTTTTAAAAGATCTTTTCTTTCCTGTTCACTGGCTGCAATCTTGTCTTCGAGGTCTGAGATTCTATTTTCACATTCATTGAGGCGATTTTTACAACTTTCAATGGAGTTTTTGATTTCCTGTATATCTCTTTGCATCTGTTTTATGTATTCTGTTTCTTTCTTATATTGTTCATCCAGGGATTCTATCTTTTTGTTTAGTTCCTCAAGTTTTTAAACTGGGTCTTCTTTAGCTATGTTTAGCATCTGCTTCATTCCTTTTATCATTTCTTCTTTTACCTGAGAGATTATTTCTAGTTTGAATTCCTTTAAGGCTTCCCAGAGTTGCTTTTTTATTTCAGTTACTATTATTTCTGATATTTCAGTTATGTGGCATGTGTTTTCTTCTATGCACATGGCTCCTAGGCTTTCTTGGGATGGGCTGAATGTTTGAGATTGCATGTTGGTCTTGCATTTTGTCATCTTTCTATATTTTGGAGTTTCAAGTGTTGTTCCAGGTGTGGGAGAGAATTCTGCCATTCTGGGATGGGGTTCCCTGTGGTGGCCCCACTCACTGGACCCTGCATGGAATCAGGGCTTGGTCCCAAGGCCAGGAATAGAGTTCCCACAGCCTGGGCGGGATTCCCAGTTGCTGCTCTTCCACTTACAGTCCAGCAGGGAACCAGCCTGGTCCCCGGCCAGGAAGAGAGTTCCCTCAGGCTAGGCAGGATTTCCAGCCACCACTGCTCCTCTCACTAGTCTGGTAGGAGCCCACCTGGTCCCCAGGTCAGGGAGAGAGTTCCCTCAGGCTGGGCAGGATTCCCAGCAGCCACTGCTCCACTGACTGGTCTGGCAGGGATCCTTATGATTGTTATTCTTGTAGACATTGATAAATTTCATTTGCTTATGCTTTGAAAACTTTTGCATCTCTGTTCATGATAAAAGTTAGCATTCCTCTCCTTTATTTACTTTGCTTCACATTTATAAAATATTGACATAAAATGAACTAAGAAATTCTGTCTGCCTGTCTCTCTTTTCTTCCCCTCCTCTTCTATATTTCCCAGAATTCCTCCCTAAACTGTTTTTGAGAAGTTATTGAAACAATTTGTTTCATAGAGTGTCCTTCAGTATTGAAGTAGACGATTTCTCTTCTTGTGTGTATTGATAAATTATGGTATTCAAGCAAGTTAGTTCTTTTTTATAGACCCAAAATTTGTGGCCATAACTAGGCTCACAATACTATTCATTACTTTCAGTGTCAATACAATTATGAGTGTCAGTTTGTCTTGTATGTCTGATATCAGTAATTTCTTTCCCTGTCCATATTATTAATCTTTACAAAAATAGCTGTTTATTTGTTAAATGATTTTGCTTTTTTAGATGTCAAAGATTTCTCTTGTAATGTCTCTTTTCAGCATATTTTAGCCTTAACTTATTCTTCTTTTTGTAAATTTATGTCCTAAATGCATACTGCTCTGTTGCACATCAGAAAACTTAAAAGTTGTATTTTCATTTTTGTTTAATTTCAAATATTTTAAAAATGATTTGAGACTTCCCTTTTGGCACTTGGTTGGAACAGAATGTTATTTGAGATCCAAGTATTTGAGAATTTCAAGTTTCTTTCTGTTATAGATTTCTATCTTAGTTTCTTTGGAGTTTGAGAAAGTAACTTGTGGAATTTATCTATTAAATTTCTAAAAGAATGTTTCCTGGTCAGAATGCAGAATACATTGAAGAATGCTCCACGTGAAAGTGAGTAGAAAGCACATTCTATGTTTAATAAATGTAAGTTAGATACAATTGTCTGATAATGGTTCCAGTTCAACCATGACTTTATTGTTTTGCTACTTTCATGAATCATCAATTACTGATTTGAGAATATTGAAGTGTGTCATTGTAACACTATATTCTTCTTTTTCTCCTCATAGTTCTTAGGATTTTTCCTTTTGTTTTGTCAAAGTGTTACATGCATACTTATTAAGGATCATGTATAATTGTAGTATTAACCCTCTTTCTCACTATGAAATGCCCTTCCCTATCCCTGATTCATGTTCTTGCTCTGAAGTCTGCATGTTTAAATAAATACTCTTTCAGAACATTGGTAATGATATACTTTCATATCTCTTTTTTAAAAAATTTAGCTGTCTTTGTATTTTAAATGACTTTCCCTTTTTTAGATAATATTTTCCTGTTCTTGAACACATTGTCCAGTTTTTCTCATGACACCTGCTATTAATGCAGTTGGTGCTATTTAACTTTTAGTCAAATAATTGTAAAACCTGTCCCATACCCATGCATTGTGTGGCTTTGATGCTCTATTTGAACTTTAAAACTGTCTTATTACTCCCACAAACATGTCAGTTAAGGTTTGAAACAATACATAATGTATTATATATAATTACCTGATAAATTTGCCTTAGTATGTGTGAATTTAGTTTATTGTTTTGTTTACATGTGGAACTAGTCTCTTTTATGTTTACTGTAGCTGTAGATGTCAGAGTGTAAAATTCCTCTGGTGTTCCAGATTTATCTTCACTGTTTGGATTATTCTGCAGATTTCTTCATAAGCGATTTCTCCAATAAGGATCTTTTTCAACCACAATCTATGCTACCATAATGATGAAGTATTTGTGTTACAATATGGTACAGAGAACATAGTGTTCATCAATCTGACAGTAGGCCCTAGTGTTTTAGGGAACTGTGCCTCCCGACTGTGAACTTGCACCTCTCCAAAATCCTCACTCCACAAAATAGACAAGAAGGCCAATGGAAGTTAATATTGGATATTTCTTTTCCCTCACATGGAAAGCAAGAGGAATTACAAGTTGGTTTTCTCCATTTTTCAGTTATATTAAGTTCTGATAAAAGTCAGATTTAGTTGGGCTTCATAAAATAGGTTTTCCTTTTAAGTGATGGTTTTGAATAATGAAAAAGAAGCCTCAGAGAGTGGTTATTTTTTTGCTTGCTTTTCAGGTGTGTGGTTTGTTGTGTGACTTCTGGTTTTCTAATGGATCTAAGAAGTGTTTATTTTTCAGCATGCTTAATTCTGTCTGTAGAAAAAAGCAACAATTTCAAATTCATTTCTTGTGAGATTAGAAACTGATAGAATAAATTTTCAATACTATTAAGAATTCCTTGCTTTTGCTTTTAAAGCTCTTTATTTGATACTATGATTTCCTGAGAATTTGCAACTTCTGTTTGTCTTTTTACTTTCTTAAAGAGGATCTCACAAATGTTTGTTGTATGTTTGTGAGTTGCAAACTTTGGACCAGTTTGGATCCTTTTGTTCCAGTTTTAGGCCATGACACATGTAATCATAAGAAGAAGCAATTAAAACTGGTGTAAATGTTGGAATGTTGACTAACTTCTGAAGAACTATCAGTCTCAAAGTTATTTAACTGCCCAAATAGATGCACATTATCCTATATTTTAAGAGTTGAGATCCTATTTTTGTTGTTTAGGATTGGAAAGTTAATTTTATATTCCTAAATGTAATAGAAAATAAATATAATGTAAAAACTCTTCCAAACGTTAACATATTCAGTGAATTTCATGCTTTTTTCCATATGTTTATAAAAACTGTTTGAAATTTTTAAGTATTATAATTACAAAATTATTTAAATATTATAATATTGGTTTTACAGAAAATATGTCATAGCTTAGAAATACTGTTAATTTTGTGTATGTAAGAATTCCCTCATGTTGGAAATAATTTTAAAAAGGTAAATATATTATATCAATATTTTATATCAATCAAAATTTGAAAAATGTTTTTTTGATACTAGGAAAACTTAATCAGATCAACTGTTTCCTTTAATTCTTAACTCAATTAGGCTTTGGAATTTTCCTTGGCTATCTTTGGTCGTGTAGTGACTGACCCTTTCTCAGAAAAAAGTCTGTCATTTGCTTTTCAATTATTGACTAAGGCAAAAAGCCTAACCAGATATATGTATCATAAAACTAAAGGGCTTCACTATCCAGTGAGGTCATTGCTGTTACTGGACATACATTTACTTCTAGAACTAACACATAGCACTGAATCTTAGGTAAAATATGTGGACAGTTTCCTTTCATCTGGACAGTACACTTATCAAAGAGAATTTCTCAACATTTCACAAGCAGAGATGTGTTTAACCTACCTGCCTTAACCTATGTACAGTTTTCTCCTCATAGTTCTTCCAGGATGCTTTCTTTCTCTCTTCCCTTTAAACAGTCCAACCACAAGACAGAACTGATTCCCATATTTCCTTGTGAGGGACTTGGCCCATGAGTGAATGGTTAAAGTGCAAGACAAAACCACACAGCTCCATGAGGAATGATTGTTTAAGTTAGGATTAGGGTTAGAGTTAGGGTTAGGGTTAGGAGTTAGACCTAAAATCGTACCACTTGTCTCTTTAATCCTTCAAAGTCTTTTCATGTTGCAAAGGATGTTTGAGAATTTAAAGTACTTGTATTATTATTGTATTATAATTGTAAAATTATTTTAAAATAATGTTAATAAGTGTAAGATAATGAAATTCATTCAGTCATGTAATATTGGTTTTTTTACAGAAAATAGTCATCACAACAATATCCTGCTCTTTAGGTATGTAAGTATAACTTGCTTATATTAATAATATTTCAAAAGATCAAATATCTTGCATGAATATTTTTAAACCTAACAAAACAATAAATAGAGCATTTGATACTAGAAAAATTTGATCAGGTCAATAGTTTCTTTGAATTCTTGATTCTATTAGGCCTTAAGATTTTAAATGGCTAGGTTTGGTCATGTAGTGACCTTCCTTAAAAACAATTCTTTCAATTAAAAAGAGAAAAGTCTAAGCAGGTATTATATGTGACAAAACTTAATGGCTTTGTTACTCAATATGATTCTTGCTACTGATTTGCACAGCCTTACTCTAGACTGAGATGTAGCACTGACCCTTAGGTAAATCATGTGGACACTTTCCTTTCATCTGGAGAGTGTGTTTATCAAAAGAGAATTTCTCAGCATTTCACAAGCAGAGATATGTTCAGTCTATCTCCCTCTCCCTATGTACAGTTTTATCCTCATAGTACTTCAAGGCTGCTTTTATTCTCTCCTCCCTTCTAATGGCCCAACCACAAGACACAACTGTTTCCCATATTTCCTTGTGGGGGACTTGGCCCATGAGCGAATAGTTAAAATGCAGCACAAAAACACACAGCTCCATGAGGAGTGATTGTTTAGGACATAGGACAAAAGCACACAAATAAACTGCAGGGCAACAGCACACAGAATCTGTGAGTTGTGAATTGATCGATAAGTTTTGATTAGTGAAGCCTGTTGCATCTGGTCATTTTCCTTTCTCTCTCCCCAAGAAAAAATATGTAGCTTTCAGGCAGTTCTTGACCCACACTCCTTTCTTGTTGCTTTTTTATCTTCCACTGATATTCTCAGTACAAGTCAGAGAATTCTTGGCCTTGGGACTTTTTTCTTTCTTATTTTATTTCCTGAGAGATTCCTGAAATCTGGGAACTCTTAGGTGAAAAGAGCTCTTCTAGGCCTCTTGGTAATTAAACTAACTCTCATCTCTGGGTAACCAAGCATCCTCCCTGTCTCTCTTGGTCCCATAATGGGCCATGTTTCAGCTCTTTGATTCTTGAGTTGCTGGAAGAGAGCCCTTGGATTGTTGATCACATTCTCATAAGTGCCTCACTTTTCAGATTGCATGCAGTGGGTTTTCTCTTTCCTTGAGAGCTTGAAAAAAATTATCTAATAAATACCAGATAACCACTATTTCCTGGAGAACTCCATGTACTACCAGCTCACAAATGTCTGTAAAGTGACTTTATCATGCATGTCCCTGTCCCACCTTCCAGACTTTTAGGCAAATCAGTTTTAGTTTGAATGAGGTAGAAGAAAGCAAACTGTGAGTGTAATAGATACAATACTAGGAAGACATTTTAGGTGAAGGAATTTGTATTTTTTAAAATGTGACAAACATTGGGTGCCCTTCTTTCAAAGCTGTGATATAATTCCACCATAGTGTCAATGGACAGCATGAATAGATGAGAAAAAATGACTAAAATCTGTGTTTGGGAGATCTTGCACATCCATATCCGTGCACAGAAGCTTCTGGGGGAATGTTAGGATAAAGGCCTCCATGTTAATATTCATCAAAGAATGGATAATTAGGATGGGCTTTAGCCCTAAAACAAGAAAGAAAAATGCATAATATGAGATTGACAAATGTATTTTAGAGTGCTAAAAAGAAATGTCTATTTTAAGTATGAACTTATTATAAAATTTGTAAAAATGAATCACTAGGAAATGCTTTTAAAAAGTCTTATCTAAATTATTTTAATTATGTTATGTCCTCCAGAATATACAGATACCTCTACTTTAGCTGCTTTGATCAATCTAGTAAAATACCATCACATTTATTCTTATTTCTCATTTTCATTGAAGATGATTTCTGGTTTTGCCTTTTATAGGATAAGGATAGTTTCAGATATTGCTTTAAACATATTTCAGGCTGCACAATTAAAAAGGTAGCAATTTGAATTGTATATCCTTAATTCAGTAAATATTTGCTATCCATTGCACATAACATAGTGTGTTTGATTCAGAAATGGAACTAATGGCACTTAACAGATACTTTTTCCTCTCCATGGAATTTATTATATTATTTACCTAAATGTATTCTTTAATAAAATAAAATGTGTATTGGTAAAAATCAATTATTTAAAACAATTACTGGCTAGGTAAAATTATTGCTTGCTTGACCTCTTATACTTTATCCTAATGTTGCTAATATTTTTGTATCTTTACATTAATAAAAATATTTGTAATGATAACATGTTATTCTACTCATCAGCACAGTCACATTTGAGCTGTATAAATGCCCTTTTATACATTGTCATATTCATTTCAAATATTAATTAAAAATTTCGACAAGTAGATGTGGTGTAAATTTCTTGTTAGGTTCAGTTACAATATCTGTCCTTTATCATTTTTTATGATCTTAATGCATGAAAGAGACTAAGTTCTATGGATAGATATAAATTTTTCTCCAAGAATAATCCTTTTTTTGCAAGATCTTCCCTTGTATTCCTTCTATTTCTGAGTACTTGTGCAGCCTCTCTATTGAAATCTGTATCCTTAAAAATCACAACTAAATGTTTTAGTGACCTCTATTGAAGTCTTTGTGAAGCCTTATAGAATGTTTGGGTTTTAAAAGTTATGTAGAGTGAAAAGAAAGGGAGAGTGATGAGATTATTAAACATACTAAATTGCCTCACTGATTGATGAGTTCCAAACAAACACAGTGGAAATTGTTGGTGTGATTTATCAAAATACAGAAGATCCTCTGAGTGTGATAGATAATTGAGCATGTTTTTAAAGGTTAATTGAAACACTATTTTTGTAAATGTCTAAATACACTGCATTGGTGATGTCCACAGTGTGCATACACTAGATTGTTGTAGAATTCAAAGTTATGCCTGCAGTGTATGTACAGAAGGATTTTGGTTGATCTGGAACATTCCATATACTGAAAAGTGTAGCAGCCTAAGTGTAGGAGTCCAAGCTAACCCTAGTCCTGCTCATCTTGTTTCAGGGTCAGAGAGAACACTGGAGAGAATCTGAGAAGTACTCCAAAATGCTTCTATTGAATCCCTACCTCAAATCTACAAATTTTTTCCTACTCCTGAGACAGCTATAACAACCATGCCATACTACTCCTCAGAAAGTAAATTAAATCAGTGTATTTACTAAATTACTTACATATTAAAAGCAACATATCGAATGTTTTTGTTCAGGCCATCTAAGGTTTTCATGTCCTCTGAAGTCAACTGGAATTCGAAAACCTGTAACAGAAGTAGATGATTTCTATTACATTTACATCTCATGTTTCCAAAGTGAAAAGTTCAGATTCATCAGATTAATAATGCAGAAACTGTCCTTAAAATATGAGTTGGCAAAAGCTATTAAAAGCCATACTCAAACAAATCAGCAAAAACTCAAACAAATAGTTAATACCATGTAAAAAGTAAAGAGAAATCTCTAGTTGCACATAAAACAAAAACTACAGAACATTTTCAGAAAAAAATTTTCAAGTAGAGATAAATAAATTCAAAGATCCATGCTTCAAAGAGGGTAGTGTCTTGTTCCTAAGCATTCAGAATAATTTAGAGTCAAATTTTGAAACATCATAATTTCAATAATTTTCAGGATTGTCATATCCTATTAGTGAACAGTTCTTTTCAACATAAGTCAAGAATTGTACAAATAGCAATGATTCCATGTTCTAAGGACCCAGGAGTTGACAACAAGGGGATCTTATCATTTCAATGTGGGACATTTTAAACATAAGAATGATTTTTATTAGCTATTAACATTTTAAAAGATATAGATCATTAAATATAGAGTAATAACTTGTGAAAGAAACAATTCAAAATGTCAACATTCAGAATAATCTAGAGTCAAATTTTGAAACATCATAAATTCAATAATTTTCAGGATTGGAATATCCTATTAGTGAACTATTCTTTTCAATGTAAGTCAGGAATTGTACAAATAGCAATGATTCCATGTTCTAAGACACCAAGGGGATCTTATTATCTCAATATGAGACATTTTAAACATAGGAATGGTTTTTATTAGCTATTAACATTTTAAAAGAAATAGGTCATTGAATCTAGAGTAATAATTTGTGAAACAGACAGAATTGAAAATGTCAACAATATAACACTGAGGAATCTAAGACAGAGGACTATTCTTTGGATTTTTAGCAAATTAAAAATTTCAAAACCAAAGGATTATCATCAAAGATGATCAGTACTAAAAATTTTCTTGACTATATCCAAATTTTCTTTTAGATTTCAGTTTCTAGAAATATCTTACCAGAAAACATGCCAAGTTAACCTCTACTTATAAAAGAAAATCTTAAAAAACGTAAATTTTATCATAATTATGGGTTTCAAACCTTAAAATTGTCAAAAATGATCTCTCCAATTATATCAACTGATTCAGTGAAATTAAAACAAACTCTGAAGGAAAATTTGATAGGCTTATAAAGAGCTTTTCCACTTTGTTCAGCACAAGAAAACAATAGAAATAGCTGAAATATTTCTAAATTGGGAAGTTAAGTAATGAAAAATTTTATTACTTTGAATTCTTGTTTTGACTGATTAAACTCTGTTCCATTCTGTCTGATAGTATCTAGTTTGAGGGTATAGGCAACTACTTTGAAGGCAATAAGGTTCACTAAGATGCCCATTCTGGTTTGACTATTGTCTCCTTTGGAAGTCCTGTAATGTTTACAATGCCTAAGTTTTATTGGTCTTGTTCTCTACTGTTTTGTCCAACTTTATAATATCTAATGAGATAGACAATTCTTTTTAAGGAAACAAGAGACAACGTTGATAACCATTGTTGATAACCTTGTACTCTGTTTTACATCATGTGCTATGTCTGTGCTTGGTTTTGACTGACAGCTTTGTTTTTCCATATTTGACTTTATTCTCTCCCCCCCCAAAAAGTAATAAGAACTAAGGAGTAATAAAATCCAAAATGTGTAAATTTTGTTGTAAAAAAGAGAGGGGAAAAAAAAGAGCTCTAACGGATATAACAGCAAGTGTGTTTAGGGGTGTTAAATAGCTGACTATATTAATGTTTTTGGATCATTGAACACAGCTGTTTGCAGTCTCTCTGTTTGAATGTCCACTTTGTATTCTTTGATACTGTGATTTGAGCAACTATTTCTAAGATGATAATATGTAACCTATTAACAGGTGATTTCTTACTGTTTTTTTTTTTTGTAGTTCTGTATTACGTGTACCCTTACACCACTTTGTTTTGTTTTGTGTTTTTCTCTTTTTCCTCTTAAATAAAATTTAAAAAAAAAGATTAGGGAAAAATAAATATATTAGTTGATGAGGAGAAAAGTGTGAAATATACTGAAAGCTGTTGGAATATTTTGATGGTCATTTAAATTCACATATGAATGTGTGATCTTGATTTCCTATGTCACTTAAAGACCAGCATTGAAAGAAAGATAAGTATTAAAGGAAAGACAGTAAAGCTTGCAAGACAAAGTAGTAAAATATGATTGCTTTCCACCATATAGAAAAAACATGGTGATTGTTGGTAAAAGTAAGATAAAAGCAAAGGGCATTTGATAATAAGAGAAGGAACTTTAATTCATGAAAACATGTGATTAGTTTATATAGGGAAAGATTATTTCAATAAACTCTTTGAATCTGAGAAGCAGGTAATATCCAGAATGCATAAATATGATTGATTGATTTTAAAAATGCCCTTGCTCCATACTTCTCATCTCTCAGCATCCATGCATTTACACTCTCTTTCCACAACTTGGTATGACCTAGAGTGGTGAAGCAGGCCTGTAATACCAGCAATTGGAGCAGAGGCAGGAGGACCACCTCAAGTGTGAGGCTGGCATGGGCTTCAAGGTGAGCTCAAGTTGAGCCAAAAATGGATCACATAACCCTGTTTTTAAAATAAATTTATTTAAAACTAAATAAAGTGTTATTGCTTCATCCTGACAGGCTTGTAATTTTCATTGGCCACTAGAACTTGACAGAAGTGTTGTACAATTTTTGAACCTAGATATAAATTTCCAAATGTTCTCTCTCTCCCTTCCTAAAATAGTAATTGAAGAAATGAAATCTTTGTAGTTGACCAATGGATGAAACATACATGGAGGAAAGTTGGGGCTCCTCATAGCACCCTCCAACAAACTGTTGGAGCAGAGGATCCTCAATGTCATGAAAATATCCCCCAGAAATAGGGAATCGACTTTTTATTTCATAAAAATAACAGATTTTATGTAACTTTGTTAGGTCAATGCAGTACATTACTAATGGAGTGCTAAACCCAAATTTCCCAAATCAGCCCAACTTTATTTTATTCAGACATGTAAGTATCAGCAATATTGTAGATTAGGAGAAAATACTTAGGAGTGCAAACAAGGATCACACATACAACAACTACCAGGAATAATGACTTGACACAGAGATATGTGGAAGCTTGCAGAGCAGCACCCAGAAAGGTGTTGTGGAGGAGCCCGTGAAACACAAGATCCCACATCACCTGCATGTTCTCTTTGATCCGCTTCTCATTGAAACTCTTAGCCAGCACTACAATGCCACGCTGCAGCTGGTATCGCAGGGCAATCAGGGCTGGTGTTTGCTTGTACTTTTTTGCCATGGCACAAAGAACTGGATCTTTCAAGAGAACTGGGAAGCTCTGGTCCACCCTGGAAGGAAAGGAAGATATGTTGAAATCTCAATCCTGTGTATTGGGTTCAGGCTTCCAAAGCAGATGAAGTTGCAGTCACAGACCAAAGCTTTTCATGTGAACCAGGATCTCCTCAGAAAGGCAAATTTTATCTTCTCCCTGAGCCAGTGGAGAGAGAACTTCAGGAGACACAGTACCGTAAGACTAACAACAGTCCATCAGAAAGTGTTTTGATGTGGTTCTTAAAGCTTTATTATTACCATTTTTTCTCACGATGGGATCCCAAGGCACTATAGGCAACCAGTACAATGTCTTTTGACTTGCAGAAATTAAGCATCTTGCTCTGATTGAGATAAGGATGACATTCCACCTATAGATGAACAGGTAGAACAATATCAGATCATATTTAATGACTATATTGATAGGAAAATAAAAGAAGCTGAACAAAAGAAAGACCTGTATGACATGAAATTTGAGTGTAAACTATCAACCTGAACTTGATCCTTCTTTCAAGGTAAACTGAATTCTTCTGATTCTCTTTGGACACAATGCTACATTATCAGCCACCATAGATAAAATCAGTAAACATAGAAAAAATAAAAATTTGTTGTTACATAGTGAAGGACATATGTAATAAAGGAGAAAAAGGAACCCAAAATATTTTTCCTGCTGATATTCATTACATATTTTTTTAAATTTTTATTTGTTCTTTGGTACCAGGAATCAAACCTAAAACCTTTTGCTTGCCAGGCAAGCAATTGTGAGGCTGAGTTAAAGCCCTGGTCCCAATGGTAGTCATTATTTTAATAAATCCTCTCAAATCACTTATAATATAAAAGGTAATATAATTTGCCTCATCTTATAGGAATAATTCTAATTCATATTTACTTTTTAATTAAATTTTACTTTGAAGCAAAATATGTAGAATAATAAACACAGTAGTTTAAAACATACATAATTATTTACAATTCCTAACAAATATTTTGTTCCAGAAAACATCATTAAAAATATTAAAATCTGATGTAAAAATTGGCCATGAAATATAATTTAACTTGTAGACAATTTTTACCCAGCAAGTTAGTAGGTACTGCAGTGAAGGAGCATATTGTTTTAAAAGATCTGTGGATTTAACTAGGTTAGCCATGTGTTCTAAAATATGAGTAGTAATTGAGAGAAAATCTTTCATTAAATGACCATGTTAACTTCTAATTTCCAGGAACTTGGAGTAGATAAATAACTATCAGACATTAAAGGGCAACAACATGATAATACTATTGATTTAACTTGCCTGAAAAACACTGATGATCACTAGGTTAAAAGGGCTTGAAAACATTACCAAATGTTGGGGGCTGAACTACTAATATATCCTTGATAAAAACGAAATGTACAAGACATTTTGCTAAAATGGTGGAAATTTTTGGATAGGAAGTTAAATGATACAAGTGTAACATTGTTAACTTCCTTAGATGTAGTAATAGAAATGTAAGCATCTGGAGGATATTGACCAATACCTCAGGTAATGAATGCTTCTATTTGTTAACTTTTCAGTTAGTAAAACAAAAGTATTCTAGAAAATTTTTCTTTCATGAACAAACTCCTCTTTGGGTGAAAAACATGACCATGGTCATCTTTCCCAAAAATTGTTAAACAAATTAAGATTGTAAACTGAGATAAAACTGCAATTATTTTTGGGAAACCATTTTTTGTCATCTCCCTAGAAATGGAATGTTATATCTCCACTGTACTTTGCACAAGTTTAGCTAAAGTCAATTGTACATTTGTACGATTTATCTACACTAACATAGATTTATCTACACTTTGCAAGATAACAAAATGTTAACATTTTTGAATAATTGTAGGTAAATATAGATCTTTATATAATTTTCAAATCACTATAAATGTATGAATATAAGGATCATAACAATGAGGAACACTTTAGTTTTTAATATTTATATTTGAAATTAAGGCACTATGTCATTATGTAGCCTGTTCATACAATTTTAAAGTATATTTTCCTATAATTATTCTTTAGTCCATGAATGAAAGCTGTTAATAAAAAAAAACATAAGTTAGTGCTGATGCATGCACAGAAAAGGTATGATTAAGGTACAGAATTGACATAAAGACATAAAATAAGATGAAATCAGTCAACAGACAACACTGGTAAAAGTTCCAAAATGTTCATTTCCTCCACTATAAGGAAACAAATGACTTCTTTCCTCCAACCTGAAAGGCATTCATATTTTCTGTGTCTCTAGTCAAGACTGATGAAAGTAGAGATGTCAGGATGTAGGAATTAAGCTTCGGTACTCACAAAAAGTGTCCACCATGCATCTTATTAACACTTCAGCCTTATTTCTTGTCCATGATATTTTTTGGCCTATTTTCTGATACACATTTCCCTGACGTATTTTTTTCTTATACTCATGTTGACCTATTTTCTGACACACACTTCTGATACACGGTCCTTGGCACAGAACTTTAGCTCACTCAATGTGCAGTCATCTATCATAGTTCATAGTTCCCCCTGAGATCTAAATACCCACTTTAAGTTACCTCTATAGCTTTTGCATTGATAGATTCAATGCTTTTCCACTAAAATACTGCAAAGAAGTCCAATTAAGAATTTGCTACATCTTCCGTTGGACAAAATTAAGATGAACAGAAGAAAAATACTTATGGAAAGCTAGCAGTAGCACTGGAAAAAGAGCAAGAAGCAGAAAGAAACATGAAGTTAAGAGTGCTCACTTGGTTGCAGACAGGCTTGTACTTGAGCCCAGGCTTGTTCAGGATCATCTCCAGCTGCCTGCGATTGAAGTTGGACACCCCAATAGACTTGGCCAGTCCTAAATCCTTACACTTCTCCATGACCTTAGAAAAAGATTGTCAAAAATAGTTCGTGAAAATGGTTACATATTGAGGTGTGATGCATATTCAAATTATCCTGTTAAAAAGGAAGACTGTCAAGAAATTAGTAAAAGGTGATTGGAAATGATGCTAAAATAATAATAGAGGAAGATAGCAAACAGTAAAATTTTGTGTCATTCTTCAGAGCATCAGAGGTCCTATATATGGAGGAAAAGAGCTGACTGCATTTTTTTTTCCCAAATGAATTCTTGCTCATGTTGTTGTAATACATTCCTGCCTACGATGTGAGCAGTATAACCCTTGTAAATGTCAAGAACTTCTTGATTCAGTAGTTCATAACACACATTTAGAGTTTGAGTTGTGATATTTTTGCTCCTCTCTTCCCCTCTCTCATGTATCTTCCCCTTCCTTGTCTTCCTGCCTACTAAATTTCTTCTTCTTTCTGTTGTCTATTTCAAAGTACTCACCTCCCAAGTGGCACATAGATCCACCATATCAAGTGTTAGTTTTCCATGCTCATCTGTTGGAAGCAAGTCCTCCCCTGGCTGGAACAGAAGCAGTCATTAACCCATTTCATGAAATTCTTATCTCTGTTTATGTCTGATAAATCTAGGTTTAGAACACTAATCTTCCATAAAGTAAACAGAACAATATTTACAAAAAATTTTGGTTTTAGTGTTTTTAAGGATATTTTAAGTGAAGTGCTTTATTTTTTCCTTGATGTCATTTAAATGTTTTAATTTATAATGTGGTCTTAGGTGATTATGTGATATCCTAGTTAATTAATTGTTGCTTTTCATGTCCCTGTACTTATTTCTGGAACAACGATTCTTTTTTAATTTGAAAAGCCCTAACTCAGACTAAATAATCAATGTGTATCTCCAACACCTGAACATAAAAATGATCAAAATTAGACATGTGAGTCAAAAATGATCCAGCATGGAGGGGCCTGAATCCAGTCTTGGGAAATGAACATGCATGATTTGATCCCCAGCACATGGGGGGAAGCTTTGGGATGTTGCTCCCAGCTTTTAAGAGCATGCCCAGCATCCCACATCACCGGAGGGCACACAGCATGTCTCTGCAGGCTTAACTGGGCTCAGTGACCTTCATGCAACTAGCAGGGGCCTGTATTGAGTTCCAGGAGCCAAAAGTGGACCAGATAATGCCCAGCACCTGGGGGAAGCTTTGGAGCATCACTCAAAACCCAGAAATATAGGAAAATGACAAAATGAAAGAGCAAAATGTAATCTCGAACATCTAGCCCAACCCTCCCAAGCCTAGGAGACATGCAAATAGAAGAAAATGCAGACCATAAACCTGAAATGGTAACAACTGAAATAAAGAAGCTACTCCAGGAAGCTGTAATGGAACTCAAATCAAAAATAATATCCCAGGTAAAAGATGAAATGATAAATGTAATGAAAGAAATGCTGAACACATCTAAAGAAGACATACTTTAACAATTGGAGAAATAATACAAAAAGATGGAAACGCTGAATGAACAATATAAGAAACAAACAAGAATGCATGAATCAGATTCCAAGAGAAGTACAGGAAATCAAAAATTCTATCGACAGTTAGCAAACCTGGCCCAACAAAAGTGAAGATAGAATTTCAAACATAAAAGACAAGATTACAGCTAGTGAGCAGGAAAGGAAAGATCTTTTAAAAATAACAAGGAATCAGAAAATAACAATTCAACAACTGCAAGATGATGCAAAGAAAAACAACACAAGATTGATAGGTATAAACAAAAAGGAAGGTGACAACATAAATGATATCAAGACATTATTTACAGAAAAGCTGAAAGTTTCCCAAACATAAAAGTGGAAACTGACATACAGATCAGGGAAGCATATAGAACTTCAAATAATCATAAACAAAATAAAACTACACCCAGACATATAATAATCAACATCCAAAAAATACAATGAAAGAACAAAATATTAAAAGCCACTAGAGAGAGACAAGACATATCACCTATTTTTAAAAAGCCTATCACAATCACAGAAGATTTCTCAACACAAACAATGAAGTCAAGAAGTGTATGGAGTGAAGTATTTCAGATCCCAAAGGAAAACAACTTTCAGCAAAGACTGATATGTTAAACAAACTGTCCTTCAAAATGCATAGGGAAATAAGATACTTCCATTACAAAGAACAGCTGAAAAACTTCATAACCACCAAACCAACCCTGCAAAAAATACTGAAAGACACTCTAGATAGACATAGGGAAAAAAACCACTAAGCAGGGCAAACAATTAAGTAGTGACCAAAGGTGAAGAATAGACAACAGAAAGGTAACATGTCAAAAGTAAACCAATATAAATGGCTTCAATTCACCAATTAAAAGAAACAGCCTGAAAGAATGGATAAAATATATCCTACCATCTGATTTACATAAGAAACCCATCTAACCCAAAAGGAAACTAGTAGACTGAAAATCAAAGGATGGAAAACAATACTTCATGGAATAGGATCCCAAAGAAAAGCAGGAGTAGCTATTTTGTTTGCACACAATGTGAACTTCAAACCAAGAATGATCCGAAGAGATAAAAAAGGTCACTAAATGCTAGTTAAGGGAAAACTTCAAGAAGAGATAACAATGTTAAATATGTATGCACCAAATTTGGGAGCACCCAGCTATACAGAACAAATATTAACAGGAATGAAAAATGAGATAAGCAATAACACATTTATAACAGGAGACCTTAACATGCCCTTGACACAAAGAGACAGAACAACTAGAAAGGAAATCAGCAAAGAAATAACAAAACAGAATCCCACTTGTGAACAAATGGACTTGGTGGACAAATACAGAGTGTCCCACCCAACAACATCAGAATATACCTTCTTCTCAGCAGCACATGGAATGTTCTCTAAAATAGACCATATAGTTGCCCACAGAAAATGCTTACACAAATGCAAATGAATTGAAATTATCCCATGCATGTTATTTGATCATAGCACCATGAAACTAGAAATTAATGACAAAAGAAACTGAAAAAATCCCACAAATACCTGGAAATTGAATATATTTCTAAGCAATCAGTGGATCACAGAGGAATTTAAAGAAGAAATTAAACAATATCTACAAGCAAATGAAAAATAAAAATATGTCTTACCAGAACCTGTGGGACACAAGGAAAGCAGTCCTCAGAGGAAAACTTATTGTGGTGAATTCCCACATCAGGAAAGCAGAACAAACATAAATAACCAACCTGATGCTACCCGTCAAAAATCTAGCAAAAGAATAGCAAGTCAAGCCAAAAACCAAAAGAAGGGAGGAAGTTGTAAAGATCAGAGTGGAAATCAATGCAATAGAGGCTAAGAAAAAAATACAAATAACCAATGAATTTGCTCTTTGAAAGAATAAACAAAATTGATAAGACCCTAGCCATCACGGTCCTTTAAATTTCTTTTTTCTTTTTCTTTTTTGCTCCTGGATATGAGAGAAGTATGATCTACTGTGAAAGAAAACATTTAAATAGGAAGGTAGATAGTATGCTGGAATATGTATGACTCCTCAAAGAAAACTTGAGTCATTGATTGGGAAATGGATTCAACCTGAGGCTATAATATTAAGTGAAGTAAATGAGATGCACATACTCAAATGTCACATGATATATCTTCTAGGAGAGAGAACTAAAATATAATACAGTGTGAAATATAAGGTGCACAGCAAGAAATAGAGTGAATTTTTAGCATATATGAAGAGGAAAAGAAAGAAGGCAAGTGGGGTTTTCCAAAAGTGAGGGGTTGCAAAGTGTCCTATACATACACTAAGTTTCTACCTAGAATTTGATCATCAGGAGCTACAAATATGTATAAAAATATGTATGTATGACAGGTTCCAACAGATGTGATAATGGATTAGAGAAGGAAAGGAGTTTAAAAAGGAATCAAACAACGTCATGTCCATATACCAAACACTCATGATAAATATGCATTACAAGCATGCACCAATATAAAACATAAATTTCCCGGAGTCAAAGAAGGAAATTTCTGACAATAAATAAATAAATAAACCAAAAAAAAAACAAAACCAACCGTCACCAGCTATGGATTATGGCATTGTATGCAATGTCCTGGTGCAAGGAAATTCATTTGTGTTCCTTTTATGAAAGGCAGTTGAGGTCAGCACACATCCCAGAACACAATGAGGGAGAATAAGCCTTTAATTTCTTTTAAAGCATGTGTACATGGACTTTTTTCAGCAACATGTTGTGGGCCTTTTCCACTAAGGCATATAACTAAGTATTCTGATGATAAAATGTAATTATAACTACATATAATATTTCAAAATAAACAATTCCTTAAATTTCTAGTGTCTTGTGATTCATTATGTTTTGAAATTTCCTATACCAGCATGTCAAGGGGCTAAGAAAGTATAAACATGACAGAAAATTTTCAAAATTTTCATATTCTCTATATGTAAAAATACACTGAGATTGTTACATTTCCTATTATTGATCACTACAAAATAGGATTCAACATTTATTTTATTAGCCATTAATATTTTAAAATATTAAAACAAATATTTGCAAGGTATGGTCAATGTTTTGGGTACTAGAATAAGCTCTTGATGTATATTACTTCATTTAATCCCCTTTCTACATTATAATCTATGTGAAGTGGTTATTTTTTGCAGATAAAAAATGAAGTCACAGAATTAAGAAGGCTTCACCATGTAATAAAGCTAATAACTGACTAAGAGTTTAGAGCTACTCAGTGCATCCTGCCAGTGCAGCACCTTTCACTACTGGGCCACTTCTCACTAAGGGAGTTATGGTTTTGTGTATTGTTCATTGTCTAACTTTGTTCAGAAATTAAAAAATAAACAATGAAAAATAGGGTTTACAGACTGAATTGAAGACTAAGTTGTTTTCAATAATAATTGTGATGCTGAAAGTTACTGAGAAAACCTCTAGTTTAATATTAATGAGACTTTTATAGCAAGGACGCATTTGTCTGTAGTGTAGAAGGGACCTACATTAGCACATGCATGGGGCTCACAAAAAGAGATGTCTCTGAAGAGTATTTCACGTCTATCCATGTAGGTATAGGAGGGGTGCCCCATTTACAAAATTCAGTAAAAATTGTTTTGTATAAACTGGCTTGAAAATTGTACACAGCACATAAAATTTGTATTAATTTGTGAAAGCCTAATTCAGTCAGCCATGCAATTCATGGTCACACTGACAGCTGCAGTTAAATAGAACCGATGATGCAAGTTGCCTACCTTCATGGACACTGGGCAATGAATAAGAAAGAGGTCCACATAGTCCAGCTGAAGTTTTTTCAGTGAAGTTTCCAAGGAAGGTCGGACCAGCTCTGGTCGATGGAATGTGCACCAAAGCTAGAAAGGTTAAAGATTGGATAGTATTATGTAAGTTAACACATTAACTAAAGTTTTTATTTTGTTGCCCTGAATTTGACACTTTTTTTAATCACTTGAAACGATGAACAAAAAGGAATACTAACTTCTATCCTAAATTTATCTACATTGCATTTATTCATGTATACTCAGTTAGATGTTTGGTTAGTATTAGCAAATATATGGAATAATGGAAGAAAATCTCTCAAAGGACAAAATTTTATCAAGTAATAACAATGATAATTTTGTTTGTGTCTCATAGAAGGTGACCAAATAGTTTAATAGGTTAATTCCCTCATCAAATGCAATAAATTGGAAAGAATTAATACAAAATACTTTGTACTTTTCATGTGCAACATATCTAACAAAAGAGAATTTAGTAACATTTTATGTAACATCAAAGGACCATTTTGATACTGTTCTCTTATGATACTCACCACTAGGAATTTCTAAAGGTAAAAGTTCATATTCAGCCTGTTAACCAAGTGTAAGACTTCCCCAAGATGATAAAATAGGCTATAACCTGATCAAGGTTTTTCTGAATACATAGCTCATACTGAATCACACTGCTCTGTGTTGAAGCTCAGAAACTAAAGAAATTTCACACTACAGTTACAAATGTGAAAACAGCAAGTCATCATCCTTCTCTGTTTTCAGTACTGGATGTTACATTTGTGAGTAATGATGGACCAATACATGTTATTTATGAATTATTTCTGATTAAATCATGCAAATATTACTTCAATGCATCACATTTCATTAGATTGCACACCTGCACACCATATGCACATTACCTTTGTAGTATAAAATATGTCTTCTCTCTTTATTGTGCCATCTGCAATCTTGCTTCGAATAGCCAGTCCCACCTCCTCCTCATTTTTGTACAAATAAGCAGAATCAATGTGGCGGAACCCAGCATCTATGGCTAATTTAGTGGCCACTGTTGCCATACTCTTGGGTACCTAGAAGGTAATTCAAAGGTAGTGTTTAGAGATTCACATGGCGTAGAGTTTCAGAATAAGCAGAAACTTCATGAAAACAACTTTTCCTCATGTTTTGAATTAGTTGTACATTTGTGATGAACACATGGTAGGTTGACTGGGACTTCTAACTTCATAACAAGCATAGTGAATGTCAAACACCTCTTTGATCCCAAACAATTACTATAGGAGGTCTCCAGAAATAGCCTGCCACTCAATGATTTAACTGGAAAGACACACAGGACTGAGCACATATTTAGAGCAATGGTTAGTATTCATGCAGTGGAATAACAAAATTAGTATCAGAAAAGGAGCATGCAGCGACATATAGAAAATAAAGTTCTTTCCAGGAAATTAAAAATAAACATGCTAAACTCCCGAAGCACTGAACATAGAGGGCTTATGGGAATTTTGTTTACAAGGAAAGCTTTTGGAGACACTATTTTTTATTCCTTTCACTGAGAGGATGTTTACAGAGACTCTTCTGCAGGCTCACTCTTACATTCTAGTCTTCCAAATGATAGCAGAGATACACATATGCTAATATTTGTCCAAGCGGTTCAAGGATGGACATTGACCTTGCAAGGTAGCCCTGTGATAACTTGAAAGAAATTTGATATCTCACTATTTTAACAGATAAGGTCAATGAACAGGATAGTGCTCTGCTAAATTTTCCGAACAGCCATTCCACATACATAACATAAGTGCTACCAGCAAAGATCTGTACTCAAAAGTTATAGTAGGTTCATGCCCAAGGAATTACTTACATTATGCATTGCATTGAGTTGTGTAGGTGTTAACACTTAAAAGTAAGATTATTATTTCAGGGAAAACATAATTAGACTAAAATTTAAAATTATAGGATTTTCTAACATGTTATTGATGCCCTCTTATGACAGAGTTACAAATTTAGAGAATTATTTAGAGGCAATTATTTCTTCTAATGAAGTCAAAATAAGTAAGATAATGAGTCTCTGGTTCTCTTTTGATACCCTTAGGTATCAAAAGATTGATTTTCTTAGGCATAAGAGTACCCACATGGCCAGCAAGTATAATGAATATCCATCAGATAGTTATGATGACTGATAAGTTTTACGTTTTCTACTTAACTATAAAACCAACCGAAATATAAAGAAAATCCATTGGCCAGTATATTTTGGAGGCCAGTGCCCTATCTATTAGAGAAACAAGACAGTACAGTTGGTAGGCAAGTGCATACTCAAATCTTAATGTAAAGCAATATCTAGCCAGCTTCCCTGCTCTGTTTAGGAAAGAGCTCTAGCCTGAGAACCATTTGACTCCCCTCACCCCCCCACTACACATGCAGGAGTGAATCTCCAGCGCCAACCCCACTGTTGTTACCTCTTCTGGAGCATAGGTACCAAATCCCAGTACAGGAATGACATGACCATCATTCAAATTCACACACTGCTGTTTGGAACTCATGGTTGCTACACCTCTGGTTAAACAGATTCTGTTTCTTCTTTAACATTCTCAGGGCACTAAATAGCAAACAGTCATAGTTCTGCCCACATGACTTCTCAGTAGCCAATGGCCTGTAGAAGGATTGGGCAGTGAAACACTATCCCACATCTGAGAGACTGAGAAAGACTTCAGAGGTTTTATGTAATAGAGAATGTTAAATAGCTTACTAAATGGTAAAACAAATTATTAGTTTTTAATACATTTTCCCTTTAGAATTTTGCATATATTATTTCAGATTCTTCAATAGATTGTATACTTATTGATCTATTTGGTTATAATATTATAAATAAAATTTTTCTATTGTTTATAATTCTTAATATCACATTGAAATTCTGTCTCAAGCAAATATTACTTGAAATAATGAATTACCTTAATTCACTTCTCCTTTTCCTTACCTCACAATTTCTAAGAGAGCTTGAAGAAGAAATATTGAGCTTATCATCTAATTATATGTTTCTTATTTCTATGTGAAGGTGAGCGAAGTGCCTTGATCACTTCCAGCAAATTCAACTTTTGTTTTCTTCTTTAAGAGAGCAAATAAAGCACCTTTCATTCCTTTGCAGAAATCAACATAGGGCAGGCTAAATCTTTTTATTTTTATGTTTAAAAAGTGTAGATATTTGATGTGAACTTGAAACTTAAGTTAAATGAATGATATGAAAATAGAGGAATTGTTATGCTATTAAACATTTATTTAAAGGAGTTCATATTAATCCTTAAATAATTGTCAAAGCTTAAATATTTAAAATTTAATGCTACAGAGTTTTTCTAAGTTTAAAATATTGACATTCTTCTATTCTGTTTTTTATGAGCAATTTTATACTAAGAGCAAGCAACTCAGCTCTGCAAACCTAAAATGGTCTCTTTATGTAGTGTACATAAATTTTCATACATTATTCAATGTGGGTAACACATATTTATTATCTATGAGATCTTTATTATATTTAACTTGTTGTATATGGAACATTTAAACTCTGTCATTCTTGGTAAATATTTGTAGAGCAATGTCCTGTATCATGGATGAGAACCAAGGCCTTGAGAGACCTGCCTCAAGGCCTTGTTTCTGGGTCCACACAACACTCAAAATATATTTTTAGGTGATGCTCTTTATTTGGGTTTTATTTTTAAAAATTATTTTAATTTGTACCTTTTTATTTTAAAGTGAAAAACAAAAAATGATGATAGAATTTCAAAACAAAATAATATGTGATTAACAGTAGTTAATGTAATGCAGAGTATCTTTAAAGTACTTGCTGAGACTATAAGATATAGGTGTGAAAATATGATCAAGCAATAAAGCACAAACTATTCTTTTTGATGAACTTACAGAGATTAGTAGCATAATTAGGGTTTGTGTGTATGTATATATATATATGTATATATGTATATATGTATATATTATATAATGTAAAGTATATGTATTAAAACTTTCCTTATTTATTTTCTCTTTTTCCTCATCCCAGTTGTTTTTTCCTTTTCAGAAGTTTGTCCCACTTCTATTTTCACAATATCTATTGTACATTTTGGAATTCTATTTACTATTTCAGTTTTTTATACTGGGGAGACAGCATGATATTTATACCTGCAAGTCTGATTTATTTGACTTATGACTATGGTCTCAAGTTATCCATTCTCCAATAAAAGTCTTGAGTTTATCATTCTTTATAGCTGAGTAGTACTCTTGGTGTATAAATAATAAGATTTATCATGTGGAATTTGTGCAGTTACATGATATACCTTGATCCTTTTTCCTCATTTCCCACCCCTCCTTTAATACTACAATTTTTCTTCTATTTTCTGTTTTTCCTTTTTCCTTCCTTTCTTTCCCCCTACTGTTTCCCTCCTGTGCCTTCAATTCCATTTGCCCTCCTTATTTAAAAAGCTTTGTTTCCAGTTCTTCCTTCCATGCTTTGTTTTTCCTTTCCTTTCTTTCCTTTACCCCTTAAACTCCACCTAGTTCTCCTTCTCATTTGAACATTTTATTCCTGTTTTACAATATCTGCTATAAATATTGGTTCTTGTTTACACTTTTGGTTTCTCAGCCCTAAAGATACAGACGATATTGAAACATGTGTGTCTGATTTATTTCATGTATGAGTATGATGCTAAGGTGCATACATCTACTTAGAAATGCCTCATGTATATCCTTCTTTATGGCCTAGCAGCACTCTCTTGTATAAAAAAACTTACATCTTCACTATCTACTTATCAGTTGATGGACATTTGTGATATTTCCAAGATTTGGCTATTACCAACTGCACCACTGTAAAAATGAGTTTACATATGTATCTGTGGTATGATGCTTTTAACTGTTTTGAAAAGATACTAAGAAGGAGACTAGCTGGGTCAAATGGGACCTCGAGTTCTACTTTTCTGAGAGAATTTCATACTAAGTTTCACAGTAGTTGCAGCAATTCACACTTCAACAACAATGGAAAAAAATTCATTTTCCTTGGAGTCTCATCAGCAATTGTTATTTGTTGATTTCTTGGCAAGAGCCAATTTTTTTTCTGGAATAAGATGGAATCTCAAAATTGTTTTAATATTCTTCTCTTGAATGAAAAGTGATGTTGAACTTTTTCATATGTTTATTTGGATTTATGTTTCTTCATCTGATAAATCTGTACTCATTCCAGATGCCTATTTTTTGGATTGGATCTTTAAATTTGAGGTGTCTGATATTTTGAGCTCTTTATGTATTCTGGATATTACTTTTAACTGAGGAAAAGCTGGAAAAATATTTTTCCCAGTCATTTGCTGTTATAAAAGTTTTTAATAAGTTGAACTACCTCTTATTGATTTTTTATATTTCCCATGCTGTTGGAGTTTCGTTCATAAATTTTTGCCTATAACTGTGTCTTCAAAAGCTGTACCACTTCTGTCTTCCAGAAGATTTAGCATTCTGTCTTAATATTTAAATGTTTGATCCAGTTTCACTTTAGTTTATTGCCTGGTGAAAGATTTAAGTCTGGTTTAATATTTGGGAAAATCATTTTCTAGCACCACTTATTAAACAGCCTGTCTTTTTTCCAGTTAACAGGTTTTGCCTTTTTAACAAAAGAAAGTTGGGTGGGTGTGTTTGCAGTTGATTCTGTATCTTCTTGTCAGTTCCATCCATCCTTGAGTCTGTTTATTGTCAGTATCACGCTGCTTTTATCACTCTAGCTTTGTAGTATAATTTCAAGTGAAGGATTTTAATGCTCCTTCCTTGCCTTTGTTCCCCAGCATTGCTTTTGCTATTTTGTGTCTTCTGGTTCCAAATTGTTTGGGAATTTTTCTGTAATTCTGTGAGATATGCCACTGATATTTTTTAAAATTTTATTTAAAAAGAAAAAGAAAAAAAACCAAAACAAAGCAAAATAGTATAAGGGTACAAGTAATACAGAACTACAAAAAAAAAACAGTAAGAAATCCCCATTTAATAGATTACACATTATCATCTTAGAGATAGTTGTTCAAGTCACAGGATTAAAGCATACAAAGTGGACATTCAAACAGTGAGACTGTAAACAGTTGTGTTCAATGATCCAATCAAAAACATTAATATGGTCAGCTATTTAACACCCCTAAACACACTTGCAGTTGTATCCTTTAGAGCACTTTCTTTCCCTCACATTTTTTTTATTTAAAGAGAGAAGAAAAAAAAAGGACATAAAAAAATACAATGCAGTAAAAGGGTACAAATAATACAGTATTTCTAGAAAAAATATATATACAGTATGAAATCACCAGTTAACAGGCTACATATTATCTTCCCAGAAACAGTTGTCCATATCACTAAATTAAAGCATATAAAGTGAACATTCATACAGTGGAATTGGAGACGGTTCCATTCAATGATCCAACAAGAGCTCAGTTATATGGTTTTCTGTCCTACCCTCTCGAACATACCTGCGGTTATACCCTTAGTCCACCTTACTTTCCTCTCTTTTTTACAGTAACAATTACACTTTTAGGGTTTTATTACTCTCACGGTTCTTATTACTTGTTTGAAGAGAATAAAAACAAATGTGACTAAGCAAAACAGAGCCAGTTAGAACAGAAGGGTGGGCATAGCACGTGATGCAAAAATAGAATACCAGGTGATCAAAAGTGGTTACCATTGTGCCTCTTGCTATTTTCAAATTGAGTTGTCCATATCATCAGGTATAATACAATTGATCAAAACAATATGGAACAAAACCAATAAAATCTACACTGAGGACCTTACAGGACTTCAAAAAAAAAAAAAAAAAACGATGATAGTCAATCCATATTGGGCATTATAGTATATCTTATTGCCTTCAAAGTGATTGCCTATACCCTCAAACTTGATACTATCAAACAAAATAGAATATATAATAATCAGACAGAACAAGATGGGGAGAGCAATACTGGGGTTCAAGTCAGGTTAATAGGACAAGAAAAAAGGTACTATAATATGTCCTGTTATTCTTTAATTTAGTTTTCCCTTAATTAAAAAAATGAGAGAAAATAGATTAAAATAGGGGGAAGATTGAGATAAGAGAGGATATTGTAATAGAACAATGCAGGGCAGAATCGAGCAATTCAAGCATCATTGTATTTCACCACCAGATAAACTAACATAATAGGAGTCACCACAGTGCCTCTTTCCTTAAATTATTTGAGTGTAACTTCGCATGCTATAATATCAAGCGTATCTAGACAGTGTGAAACCTTTCAAGAGAATACAATAATTACCTCTTTGCCTATAAAGAGTTTTGTTTATACTATAGCTTATAGTGAAATATAGTAAGATACAACATGTTAAAACAGGTGGAAACAGATGTTCTACAGCTTGATGGGACTTTAAAACAAGACGATATTAAATCAGCACTAGCTTTTATGTTGTGTTGCTTTCTTCAAAATAGCTATTCATGCTATCATAGATACTAACATCGAACAACCCAGGTTAAAACCATTGCGGTTAATGAGTGAAAACATTATATGGCTTCAAACCAATATGATTGGGAATCATGATTACCACATATTTCTATGTATTCTTATTTCTTACACTAGGGAAACTATTCGGTATTTATACATGTGAGTTTTATTTATTTCATTTATGAGTATGGTCTTAAGCTATGTCCATTTATTTATAAATGTCTCAATGCAGTCATTTTTATAGCTGAGTAGTACTCCATTGTATGAAAATACCACAACTTTTTTATCCATTCTTCAGTTGATGGACACTTAGGTTGTTTCCAAGATCTAGCTATTACAAATTGTGCTGCTATAAACATGGGTGCACATGTGGTATGATGCTTTCAGTTCTTCTGGGAATTATGCCTAGAAGTGGTATAGCTGGGTCATATGGGGCTTCCAGTCCTAGTTTTCTGAGAAATCTCCAGACTGACCTCCACAATGGTTGCACTAGTCTACACTCCCACCAACAGTACAGGAGAGTTCCTTTTTCCCCACAGCCTCTCCAGCATTTGTTGTTGTTGGTTTTCTTGATCTTGGCCATTCTTTCGGGAGTGAGATGAAATCTCAGTAGGGTTTTGATTTGCATTTCTCTAATGACCAATGATGATGAACATTTTTTCATATATTTATTTGCCATTTGTATTTCTTCATCTGAGAATTGTTTATTAATCTCAGATGCCCATTTTTTGATTGGCTCTTTGAATTTTGGGGTCTGATTTTTTAATTCTTTGTATGTTTTAGATAGAAGTCCTTTGTGTGAGGGGCAGTTAATTAAGATTTTTTCCCAGTTTGTGGTTTTCTTCTCACCTAGCTGGAGACTTCTTTTGACATGCAGAAACTTTTTAATAAGAGGTGATCCCAGTTATTGATTCTTTGAAGTATTTCCCATGTGGTTTGAGTCCTGTTCATGAATTCTCTACCTACTCCTATATCTTCAAGGTTTTTACTCAATTTGTCTTCCAATAGATTTAGTGTTTCTGTTTTAATATTTAGATCTTTGATCCATTTAGATTTTATTGTATTACATGGTGATAGGCATGGGTTTAGTTTTAGTTTTCGACATATGGAGAGCCAGTTTTTCCAACACCATTTGTTAAAGAGACTGTTGTTCTCCCAGTGAACCTGTTTGGCCCCTTTATCAAAGACAAGGTGGTTGAGTGTGTTTGCAGTTGTGGTTGTATCTTCTAATCTATTCCACTGATCTTCAGCTCTGCTTTCATTCCAGTACAATGTTAATTTTACTACGGTTGCTTTGTAGTATAATTTCAAGTCAGGCATTGTGATACCTCCTGCCTTGCCTTTGCATCTTAGAACTGTCCTTGCTATTCTAGGACTCTTCTCACTCCAGATGAATTTTAGGAGTGATTTCTCGAGTTCTATGAGGTATGTTGATGGTATTTTTATCGGGATTGCATTGAATCTGTATAACAGTTTTGGGAGAATGGCCATTTTCACAATATTTATTCTTCCTATCCATGAGCAAGGGATGTTTTTCCATTTTCTCAGATCATCTTCAATTTCGTTTTTCAGGGTAATATAATTTTCCCTGTACAGGTCTTTCACTTCTTTCGTGAGAGTAATTCCTAGATATTTCATTTTTTGGGTTGCTAATGTGAAGGGTGTGGTTTCTTTTATTTCTCTTTCTGTGACTTTGTTGGTAGTGTATGGGAATGCTATTGATTTTATAGCTGGCTACATTACTATATTTATTTATTATATGTAGCAGTCTTTCAATGGAGTTTTGTGGATCTTCTATATAGAGTATCATGTCATCTGCAAATAATGATAGCTTAACTTCTTTTCCTATATTTACACCTTTTATTTCTCTCTCTTGTCTAATTGCTCTGGCTCATATTTCCAGTACTATATTAAATAGGAGTGGTGATAAGGGACACCCTTGTCTTGTGCCTGATTTTAAAGTAAAGGCCTTCAATTTTTGGCCATTTAGAATGATACTGGCTGTTGGTTTGTCATAGATGGCCTTTATTATATTGAGGTAAAGACCATCTATTCCAATTTTCTGCAGGGTTCTTATCATGAATGAATGTTGGACCTTATCAAAAGCTTTATCTGCATCTATAGAAATGATCATGTGGTTCTTACTTTTGGCTCTATTGATATGGTATATTACATTTATTGATTTATGTATATTGAACCATCCCTGCATGCCTGGGATGAATCCCACTTGGTCATGGTGTATGACCTTCTTGATGATTTGCTGCATCCTATTTGCCATTATTTTTTTTTTTTTGAGGATTTTTGCATCTGTGTTCATTAGGGAGATTGGTCTATAGGTTTGTTTTTCAGTTGGGTCTTTCTCGGGTTTTGATACTAGAGTAATATTTGCTTCCGGAAATGACTTAGGAAGGATTGCTTCCCTTTGAATTTCATTGAAGAGTTTGAGAAGTGTTGGCATTAGGTCTTCCTTGTATTTCTTGTAGAATTCTGCAGTGAATCTGTCTGGGCCTGGGCTCTTCTTTGTAGGTAAGGATTTAATTACATTTTTTATTTCATTAATAGAAATTGGGTTATTCATTAGTTTTACATCTTAATGACCTAGCTTTGGTACTTTGTATGTGTCATGGTTTATGTTGTGTCCCCCAGGCCTCATGAGTTTGCATTGTTCATTTGTGATGGTTCATTGTATAGTACTTGGATTGATGGTGTCAGTGCTCCATCCACATAGGGGTGGAGCCAGGATGTGATGTAATGGCAGGAAGAAGGTGTATCTTTTTCTTTGCTGGTTTGAGTTTGCTGCTGGTGGCCACCATGAACTGCAGCCCAGCCATGCCTGCCTGTCTTGGAGACAACTGAGTGTGGACTGAAACCTCCACAAACTGTAAGAAATAAACCTTTCCTTTCCCAACTTTGGGTTTCAGGTATTTTGTCTCAGTGACGAGTAAAAAGTGACTAAGACAGAAATTTGGTACCGAGGAGTGGGGTTGTTTGCTGTGACTATACCTGGCCACGTGTTTCAAGAGGTTTTGGAAATGGCTTCCTAGTGGGCGGAGTTTGGAAAGGTTTGGACATGTCGCCTGGATGCATAGAGCTGGAGCAACTTAGGCTGTTCTGTAGAGGAGATTCTGGTCAGAGCTCAGGAGACCAGAAAGCTGATAGAAAGCCTGATGGCAAAGACCAGGCTTGGGAGGTTTCTGCTGGGAAGGACTGCATTGGTTGTTGGATTCCACATGATGTGTGTTATGGCTTAGCAGAAAGTTTGTCTGCATTTTGCTCCTGCCCAGAGACTTTGCCTAGGACTGAGACAAAGGAAAATGGACTGATTAATCTTGAAAAAGAAATTAAAAAGCAACCAAATGTTGAGGCTGTGGCATGGCTATTGTCGGTGGCTTTCTGCCAGCTTTATGTTTCGAATCAGGAGCAGAGAACCCAGCAGGATAATTTATAATGCTGTGAGTTTGGCCCAAAGGAAGATTCCAGGAAGGGTGTGGATTGTAAAGACAGAGTTGAGATTTTGATTCCTAAGGAGAAACAGAGAGATAAGAAAGATGGCCCCAGGGCATCCCAGGAAGCAAGACCCCACCCTGTGCAGCCTCATAGCAAAGATGAAAAATTTTGCTCGGAGGAAAAATCTACAGAGTGCCATGCTCCAGAATGGCGACAGAAGCCATGTGAGGGTCCAGAATGGCGACAGAGGCCCCATGAGGTTCCAGAATGGCAGCAGAGGCCACACGAGTTTCCAGAAAGGTGGCAACATAGAGAAGCTTTTCATCACAATCAGTAAACAGAGCCCTGCGATCCAGGCAACTGACCCCCACAACCAAGAGAGAGAAAAGCCTGGCTACTGCTTCAGCTAGCAGCAAACTTTGGCGGCATCCACAAGGTGCTGATTTTAGGTGCAAGGAAAATGCACAAATTCTGAGGGTAAGATGGCTTCCACCTAGATTGCAAAGGGCCTGGGAGGCCAAGCAGTGTGCCCCTGGGAGGGCAATTTGTGAAGATGTAAGGGTGAAGCCGAAGGTACAGTGGAGACCCCAGAAGTTTGGAAAAGCCAGGAATGTGGATGATCCAAGGAAAGCTGCAAAAATCAAGCAGAGAGGATTTAAGAGAAAAGCAGCAGGAGCTGAAATGGCTGGAAGTGCCCTGGGGGTGGAATCACCCAAGGCTTTTGGAACTTGCAACCAGATTGCTTCAGATGCTGAGTGTAGAACTCTAGGACTTAATGTTTGCCCTGCTGGATGTTGGAATTGCTTTGTTTCCAATGTTTTATATTCCCCTGTTTTTAACTTTTGGAATGATAATGTTTATCTTGTGCCTTTGCATTTTAGAAATGTGTAACCTTGTTTCATTTGCATAGGGGGTTACAGTTAAGAGTTTGCTATAGATCTTGGAGGAGACCTGGGACTTGGACTTTTCAGCAATGTTGAAGCTGTTAGGATTTCAGCAACTCTTGGAGGTGGACTAAATGTCTTTTGTATAAAGGATGTACATGAGTCCTGGGGGCCAGGGGTGGAATGTCATGGTTTATGTCTGTGTCCCCCAGGCCTCATGAGTTTGCATTGTTCATTTGTGATGGTTCATTGTATAGTGCTTGGATTGATGGTTTCAGTGCTCCATCCACATAGGGGTGGAGCCAGGATGTGATGTAATGGCAGGAAGAAGGTGTGTCTTTTTCTTTGCTGGTTTGAGTTTGCTGCTGGTGGCCACCATGAACTGCAGTCCAGCCATGCCTGCCTGTCTTGGAGACAACTGAGTGTGGACTGAAACCTCCAAAAACAGTAAGAAATAAAACTTTCCTTTCCCAACTTTGGGCTTCAGGTGTTTTGTCTCAGCGATGAGTAAAATGTGACTAAGACAGAATGCTTCTAGGAATCTGTCCATTTCCTCTGTGTTATCAAACCTTTGAGAGTAGAGGTTTTCGAAATAGGTGATGATGATTTTCTGTATTCCTATAGGGTCTATAGTGATTCCTCTTCTTTCATTCCTTATTGCATGAATTTGAGCTTTTTTTTCCCTTTTTAAAATAAGGTTGACTAGGGGCTTATCAGTTTTATTTATTCTTTCAAAGAACCAACTCTCTGATTCATTGATTTTTTGGAATTGTTTTTTTAGTCTCTATTACATTGATTTCTGCTCTGATGTTTATATTTGCTTCTCTTCCTTTGGCTTTGGCCTGAATTGGTCTTCTTTTTCTAGATGTTTGAGGTGTGACATCATGTTATTTATTTGTATTCATTCTGTTTTCCTGATGTGTGAACTCAGTGCTATAAATTTTCCTCTGAGGACAGCTTCCATTGCATCCCACAGATTCCAGTTAGTTGTATTTGTGTTTTCATTTTCCTGTAGGTAGTGTTTAATTTCTTGTTTGATTTCATCTGTGACCCACTGATTACTCAAGAGTGTGTTATTCGGTTTCCATGTCTTTGTGGGAATTTTGTAGTATCTTTTATCATTAATTTCTAATTTCGTAGCACTATGGTCCGATAGCATGCAAGGGATGATTTCAATGCTTTTGCATTTATTTAGATATGTTTTGTGAATTAATATATGGTCTATTTTAGAAAATGACCCATGTACTCCTGAGAAGAATGTATATTCTTTTGTTGTTGGGTGGAATACTCTGTATATGTCTATTAAGTCCATTTGTTCACAAGTGCAATTCAGTTCTTTTATTTCTTTGCTGATTTTCTGTCTGGTTGATCTGTCCATTGGTGTCATTGGTGTGTTAAGATCCCCTGTTAGAACTGTGTTACTGCTGATTTGGTATTTCATTTCTGTTAGTACTTGTTTTAACAAGTACTCTGGGTGCTCTGGAATTTGGTGCATATACATTTAAGATAGTTATCTCTTCCTCTTGGAGTTTTCCCCTAACCAGTATGTAGTGACATTCTTTATCCCTTCTGATCATTATTGGCTTGAAGTTCACATTTGTCTGCAAACAGAATAGCCACCCCTGCTTTTTTTTGGGTTCCTGTTGCATAAAGTATTGTTTTCCATCCTTTGACTTTCAGTCTGTGGGTATCCTTTTGAGTTAGATAGGTTTCTTGTAGACAGCATATGGTTGGATTTTGTTTCTTGATCTATTCTGCCAGTCTGTTTCTTTTAATTGGTACATTGAGACCATTTACATGAATGGTTATAACTTATATATTGGTTTATTGTTGACATGTTATCTTTCTGCTGTTGCATCTTTGTCATTCAGTTCTGTTTAATTGTCTGTTTTGTTTAGTGGTTTTTTCCTAGATGCATCTAGGCTGTCTTTCAGTATTCTTTGCAGGGTTGGCTTGGTGATCATGTAGTTTTTCAGCTGCTGTTTGTCATGGAAGTATCTTATTTCTCCATCAATTTTGAAGGACAGTTTTGCAGGATACATCAGCCTGGGATGTATGGTTGGGAAATCATTTTCCTTTAGGATCTGACATACTTCACTCCATGCTCTTCTTGACTTTATTATTTGTGCTGAGAAGTCTGCTGTGATTCTGATAGGTTTTCCTTTATAGGTGATCTGTCTTTTCTCTCTTACAGCTTTTAATATTCTATTCTTTTGTTCGATTTCTGGGATGGCCATTACTATGTGTCTGGGTGTAGTTTTATTTTGGTTATGGCTATTTGGAGTTCTGTATGCTTCATTGATCTTAATATCATTTTCCAATCTTATGTTTGGGAAATTTTCAGCAATTACTTCTCTAAATGTCCTCTTGACATCCTTTATGTTGTTCCCTTCTTTTTCATTTATCCCTATTAACCTTATGTTGTTCCTTTTTGCATCATTTTGCAGGTGTTGAATTGTTATTTCCTGATTTCTTGTTATTTTTAAAAGATCTTTCCTTTCCTGTTCACTGGCTGCAATCTTGTCTTCAAGATCTGAAATTCTATCTTCACATTCATTGAGGCAGTTTTTACAACTTTCAGTCGAGTTTTTGATTTCCTGTATATCTCTTTGCATCTGCTTTATATATTCTTTTTGTTTCTTATATTGTTCATCCAGGGATTGTATCTTTTTGTCTATCTCCTCAAGTTTTTTAACTGTGTCTTCTTTAGATATGTTCAGCATCTCCTTCATTTCTTTTATCATTTCTTCTTTTACCTGAGAGATTATTTCTAGTTTGATTTTCTTTAAGGCTTCCCAGAGTTGCTTCTTTATTTCAGTTACTATTATTTCAGGTATTTCAGGTATGTGGCATGTGTTTTCTTCTATGCACATGGCTCCTAGGCTTTCTTGGGATGAGCTGGATGTTTGAGACAGCATTTTAGTCTTTCGTTTTGTCATTTTCCTATATTTTTGTGCTTCAGATTTTGTTCCACGTGAGTTAGAGAGGTCAGCCAGGCTGGGACAGAGGTCCCTGCTTCCTCTTTACTCACTGATTTGACAGGAAGCCAAATCCTGGGCCCCAGGCAGAGAAAACATTTCACCAGCCTTGGGATGGGTTCCCTGTCTCCACTGTTCTTACCGGACAAACAGGGAGCTGGAGGAGGGCGGCCTGCAGGCGAGGAAGAGAGCTCCATGCCTCTGCTGGATTTATGGGACCCACAGGCAGCCAGATCCTGGGCCCCAGGTGAAGAAAACAGTTCCCTGGCGTTGGGAGGAGTTCCCTGCCTCCACTGGTCTTACCAGAGCAACAGGGAGCCGGAGGAGGCCGGCCTGCAGGCGAGGAGGACATGCCTCCGCTGGACTTATGCGACCCACAGGCAGCCAGCCCCAGGTGAAGAAAACAATTCGCCGGCCTTGGGAGGGGTTCCCTGCCTCCACTTGCCACTGATATTTTGATTAGGATTGCACTAAGTCCATTAGGAAGTATGACTATTTTCAAGATATTGGTTCTTTCAGTCCAAAAGAAAGGAAAGTCACTCTATTTTCTCCTATCCTCTTTGGTATCCTTTTTCAGAGTACTATAATTTTCAATACAATGTTCTTGTAAGTCTTCATTACATTGCTACCTAAGTATTTCATCTTTGTTGATGCTACTTTGCAAGGTGTGAATTCCCTAATTTCTCTCTCATTGAGTTTGTTTCTTGTATATAGAAATGCTACTGATTTTTGAATGTTTGGTTTATACCCAGCTATGCTACTGAATTTGGTTATTAAATCTAGAAGTTGTGGTGGAGTACTTGGGGTCTTATGTGTAGGGAATCCTGTCATCTTCCCATAGTAATACTTTAAATTCTTCTTTTCCTATCACCATTCCTTTTCTTTCTTTTGTCTAATTGTTCTGGCTAATATCTCCAGAACTATTTTGGATGAGTGGTGATTATCACCCAGGTGTGCTGGCACTTGTCTGTAATACCAGCACTTGGGAGTATGAGGCAGGAGAATTGCTGAGCATTCTCGGCTTCCCTGAGGTACATAAGCGAGTTCAATCCTTGTTTCTACTACACAGTTGTATCTTGCTTCTTAAAAAAAACCTCTAAAAAACTGTGGTGATAGTGGAAAAGGTCTTTAGAGTGAAAATCTTCAGTTTTTAGCATTTAGTGTGATTTTGGCTCTTGTTTTGTGACAGATGAATCTTATCAGGTTGCAGGCCTTTTTAAATGAATAGGCATTAGAGTTTGTCAAATACATTTTCTGTGTCTATTGAGATGTTTATGGGGTTTCTGTACTTGACTGTGTTAATATTATGTATTATATATACTGATTTGTGTTTGTTGAATCATTCTTGCATCTTTGAAATGAAAGCTTCTTGGTCATGGTGTATAACCTTCTTGATGATTTGCTACATTTGCTTTTTTCCATATCTCTGCCAATTTTTGAGTCTATGTTTATTAGAGAGATTGTCTAGTAGTTCTCTTTTTCGGCAGGATTCTTCTCTGGTTTTAGTATCAGTGTAATGCTTGGTTCTAGGGATGAGTTTGTGGTAAGGATTCCTTTTCAATTTCTTTGAAGATTATTAAAAGCAATGACCTCATGTCTTCTCTAAAGTTTATATAGCATTCATCAGAGGACCCATAATGACCTGAGAATTTTTTTGTTGGTAAATTTTTAATTGCATCTTCAATCTTATTGACTGATATTGGGTAATTAAAATCTTTATATCTATTTGATTCTATTTTATATCTATTTGATCTATTTGTTGGTAATTCATAGGCATTTAGGAATCTGTCCATTTTTGTGTTTTTATCTTATTAGAATGAAGATTCTTTGTAGGAAGCAGCTCACAATGGCTGCTGCTGCCCTGCCTCTCCCACCTGAGGGCATTTTGTGTGTCAGCCTACATTTCCAGTGATCCTCATGTCTGCCTACATTACCCATAATCCTCTCCTGCTTACATCGTATATATCTGGATGTGACGATGACCTATCAGATAACACTCCGTGCCCTCTTCCTGCCCCATTGGCCCGCCTCCACCCTATATAAGTTGTAGCCATTTTATGAATAAATGAGACTTGAATGGAATCCCGCCAAGGCTCCATCTCTCTTTTCTCTTGCCCAGCCCTTCATCTCTGTCCCCTCTCCAGGCGAGGCCCAGAGAACAATCCACGGAACGGATCAAGTGGTGCCCAAATGTGGGGCAGACCTGGCATGAGGGATAACGATGTGGGACCATTCACGGGGGTAAAGTGCCGGCTGGCGTGACTGTTTTGGGACTTCGTTCCTGTGATCTCTGCAGAAGGCCACCCTACATCTCACCTGAATCACGGTAGGTGAACGGTATTAGCATGGGAAGCACTTAGCACGAATTGTTCGTGAATGGCCTCAGGGAGGCACTCAAGATTAGAGGGATTAAGGTTAAGACAAAAAGATTTGACATTCAGTGTGTCCATGGTTCCCCCTAGAGGGCACCGTCATTTTAAACAGTTGGAAAAGAGTAGGAGATGCTCTCAAAGACTATTATGGGGTTTTGGGCCCAAAAAAGATTCCGGTAACCGCTTTATCATATTGGACTTTAATCTCTGAGCTGCTGACATAACGTCACACAGATCCCCAAGTCACGGAGATGCTCGCCCAGGGTGAGGCTGCGTTAGCTGCCTCCCGCAATTGTACTCCACCACCACCGGACTTATCTAAGGCCCTCCTGACTCTGTGGTCCTTGATATCCCGGAGTCTTTTCAAGATGGCAACTTGCTGCCACTTCCTTTTTCTGGAGGCCATTAGGGTACTCAAAATGGCGTGCACTGCCCCGATACTCAAAATGGCACGTCCTCCATACTGACTCTGGTGGTGAAAAAAAAGGGGGGGCGGCTGGAGGTTTAGTTCAGTGGCATAAGCGCCTGCCTTACAAGCAGGCAGTTGTGAGTTCGATCCCCAGTACCGATAAAAAAGAAAAAGACAAAAAAAAATGGAGATTAGATGATGCAGAAGAAATTCATTCTAAAACCAAGTCAAGAAAACAACTGGGTCGGATCATGCTGAAAGGAGATAATATTACTTTGCTGCAAAGTGTCTCCAACTAGAAATGATCAGTGAATAAAGACAGCAGTGAGATGCAAGGCAGGCAATTAAGGTAAATGTCAATTACAGTGTGTACCCATATAAAAAAGGCAGCTGATTAAGTGGTTTGCCTTGGGAGTATTTGTAAAATGTTTGTTCATATTGTTTTGTCTACCCTTATGTTTTTACTGGGGGCAATAAATGTAGGGTTGTTTTTATTAAAAAAAGACAAAAAAAATGGCACTGCCACACTCCCTCCTCAGTACCGCCCTATCAACCCTGGAAATGGGAGCTTAGCCACTGGAACGACCAAGAGACGGTTTGGACTTGGGTAGGATCAGGAAGTCCATGGTTTGTGCTCACACCCTGTTGGTTCTTTCCGGGGCTCCAGTGTCCCAGACAAAGTCAAGTCTACCTTTGTCCCGCAGTAACAGGGGGCAGATCATATTGTAATTCCCCGGGAGAATATTTTTGTGCTCGTTGGGGCTGCAAAACAGTTGCAACAGGATGGCAACCCACCTTCCCTGATAAACACCTTAAACTGACATGGGGGCCACCAGGGTGCAGACTAGATGACTACCCACTGGCCAATCAAAGACCCTGTCAGGTTCTAAACATCACTGTCACCACTCCTGAAGACCCTGGCTGGCTGACAGGATGCACCTGGGGACTTCGAGTTTATGAGTCAGGCAAAGACAGGGGAAATCTTATTCTCATAAAAAAGGTTCCCCTACAGATTTCATCTGTGCCCATAGGCCCAAATCCTGCTCTAAAGCCAAAATACAATCCAAATCCAAAATACAATCAGTCCAATACAGATCCTGTTACTGCTGTTCAAACAAACCACAGTAAGTCACCCAACCATAAGTGTTTCTCAAGCCCCCCCACACCAGGTAGATCATATACCTGCCCCTCAATATTCACATTCTAACCTATTCAGTTTGATTAAAGGGGCATACACAGCCTTAAATCGTACCCAACCTGATCTCACCCAATCCTGTTGGTTATGCTTGACTGCTCCTCCCCCATATTATGAAGGAAAGGCCCTCAATTTAACCTTTAACAGTTCTTCTAGCTCATCTGCCTGTGACTGGGGCAATCACCACAAGCTGACTCTCCCTAACGTCTCAGGTAGAGGGACTTGTCTTGGGGACTCCAGCCATCCACCAACACTGACAGCACGACTCTGTGCCCAGCTTCATTCTGAGTTCAAGCCAAATAATTACCTCATTCCACCCCCAGGAATGTCTTGGGCCTGCAATTTTGGCCTCTCACCCTGTATAGCAACTACTGTTTTTAACAAGTCTACAGATTTTTGTGTTCTTGTACAGGTTCTTCCTCGCATAACCTTCCACCCAGGAGACTACTACCTCCAGCTATGTATATGAGAGAACCTGCAACACTCACCTTAGCTGTATTGCTAGGGTTAGGAGTTGCAACAGGAATAGGAACAGGGACTACAGCTCTAGTGTTGGGAAATCAGCATCTAGCTCAATTACAGGCAGCAGCAGATCAAGATTTAAAAGAAATAGAAACAACTGTGACGGCTCTACAGGGGTCCCTGACATCTCTATCTGAGGTAGTCCTACAGAATAGAAGAGGGCTAGACCTCCTATTTATGAAGGAGGGTGGCTTATGTGCTACCCTCAAGGAAGAATGTTGTTTCAAGCTCTCATTGACTTGGCTCTGTGGAGAATTTGACTGTGATTCTTATGGGCTTCCATTTGTGGATGATTGCTTCTCTTCTCAAACAAATTTGAATATTCTATTCTCATATTGAATTTCTGGGAGCATGATTATGATATGCTTTGTTTTAAGTGTTCTTTTTTGGCTAATTGGATTCCTATATTCTTCACTTACCTGTGTGTTAAATTCTTTCTCCATGCTTGGGTAGTTTTCTGCCATTATTTATGTGAATGTTTGTTATGCTGTCTTTATTTTTATTGACTGCAATTGATCTTATGTTATTCTTTATTGCATGATCTAGATGTTTTTATTTAGTTTTCACTTCCCTTACTACTTTTTTAAAAATTTTATTTAAAGAAAGACAAAACAAAACAGCAAATGGGCAGAAATAGCACATACTTTCAAAGAAAAAAAAAATAAACAGTAATAAATCACCAGTTAATGTTTACATATTGTTGCCCCACAAACAATTGTTCAAGATACAAAAGTGGAACACACAAATGAGAATTCAACCAGGGAGACTGCAAATAGTTCTGTTCAACTATCCAACAAGAACTAAGTAATATGGCTATCAAATCAATACTCTTAGACAGGTACACATTTATCCATACCTTCACTTATGTTGGGACCAAACAAAACATAGCAGATTAAAATCATTCTGAACAAAGATTAATAGTATTGCTGGATTTCACATCATGATACTCCAGAATCAGCACTGGGTACTGCAGTGCCCCTTTTTTTCCTTCAAAGTATTTGTTCATTTCATCATGTGTCATAAGATCAGTTCTCATAATCTGTTTATAGGTTTTATGCAAGCATGAGTCTTAACATGTATTTCTATTCTTTCTATATTAGAGGGAGAAACAGAACAGAGCAGGACAGAACTAAACATATTCCTATAGACACATAAAACTAAAAAGACATATAAAACTGCTGTACAAGGATTTCTATCATGGTTACTGTGCTATCTTTTGTTATCATCAACAGAATTGGCTATATCATCAGATAAAGTATAATTGAATATATCAGTTCATTACAGAATTAACATAAATACAACTTTGTAGATAGTGTAGAGCTACAAAAACAGGTAGTAATCAAATCAGAATTGGTATCATAGTGAATTATTGTCATTTTCAGAACAGCTGTCTATACTCTCCAACTTGATACCATCAACCAAACAGTTTTGAATAAAATCTTTCAATTATAAGCAGCAATCAAAAAAATCAGATTTAACTAAGATCTGTCAAGATACAACAGTGTAAGCCATATAAGGATCCAGATTAAGTTAATAGGAAATAAAAGATGACCACTGTGTTATATCCTGATATCTTTGGGACAGCTGCCTGTGCTCTCAGATCCAGTGCTTGTATACAAACTGGGACCAAACAAGTTCCATCCAAGCAGAGTGGTGCGAGTAATATGGTTTTTAATTCCTGATACAGTATTAGCAATATCTTCTGCTGTCTTTTCCTCCCCTTTCACTCCCTCAGGATGTACTGTGTAGTGTTGGGTCTCCCCAACACTCTCGGTTTTATATTAGGGGCAACCTGCTAATTACATAAGTTGTTTCTGAACTTTCTCACTCTGGACTTGATCTCTAGTTGTATTTCTTCACTTATTAAAGCCTGTCTTTCCAACCTATCAATAAATACTGCTACATTTGCCCCTGTTACTCTCTGGTTCCCTATCACATCAAGTTCTGTTTTCTCATGTTTGATTTTGGTCCATATACCCTACTTCAGATTAATTATATTCCTACAAAGAGCATTCAGTGGACCCTACCTCTTGATCCACTCTCCCTGTGATTCTCTCTTTTTTAACATAAGTTTGTGTAGCTAGGCCATCTATATTAGAAATTATATCCAATGTTCTCTGCCTCATTTCTATTGTGCTTTTTCCATTATTAGTTGTCTGTTTGTCTTCTTCATTTCACTTTTTCCCCTATTCATTGGGGCCTCTCTGACACTGTTCCTGAAATCCAGGTGCTTTTCTCTCTCTCTTTAGAATGTCCTGAGTATTCTCTGTAGAGTTGGATTGGTGGTTGCAAATTCCCCCAGTTCCTCTTTATCTTGGAAGCATCTTGTTTCTCCATTAATTTCTTGGGATAATTTGTGCAGGATACATCAATCTTGGCTGGAGGTTATTTTCTTTCAAGTCTTGGATTATTTTGCCCCACAATTTGTCTGATGTAATTCTGATGGGCTTTCCCTTGTAAGTAATTGGTTTCTTGTCTCTGACAGCATTTAATATTGTGTTACTATATTGGATTTCTGGAATCTTGATTATTATATGCCTAGGTGTAGTTCTGTTTTGGTTGTAGATGGCTGGAGTTCTGTATGCCTCATACATCTGAGTATCTTTTCCTTTTCCGATATTTGGGAAGTTTTCCTTACGTATTTCTGTGAATACCCTTTGCAGTTCCTTTGTTTGTATCCCTGCTTCTTTATTCACATTCTGTATTCTTAAGTTATAGATCCTCTTGTCATCTTGTAGCCTTTGTATTGTTACCATTTGTTTCTTTGTTATTTTTAAGAAATTTTCCTTTCATATTTCCACATTGCAAACCTGTCCTCCAGTTCAAATAATCTATCCTTAGTTTCTTTCAAGCAGTTTTGCCAGCTTTCAATGGAATTTTTAATTTCCTGGTAATCTCTTTGAACCTGCTTCATGTATTCTATGTTCTCTCTATTTTTCTCCATCAAACAATTCTCCCCCCCCCCACCTTTCTTTGTTCTTCCATCTGTTTTTTCTTGGGAGGTGCTTAGCATTTTTTTAACTATTCAACTTATATCTTGCTTTACTTGGTTAAATACTTCACTTTTGAACTTGTCTATGAGGTCCAGAAGATATCACTTTATGTCTATTAGTGCTGTGTCTGATATTGCATGTTTAGTCTCTTCATTCTCCTTTGCATTTACCTTTCCTGGATCAATGTTCTCACAATTGGGGACTGAGGACCCTATCTTGTTACTCCTTCTTCTCATATTTTTTGTTACTTCCATACAAATGTATATAGGGGGCCCAGTTTCTTTCTTTGTTGGTTACAGTTTGTTTGAATCACACCAGCTAGGTGTTCCTGCTCACTGTAGTGTACAAGGGAGACACAGAACAGGGCAGCCTATGATGGGCCACCCCTCCAGGTCAGTCAACCTGTTGAAGGCTTCACTTAGTTAGGGTGCACTGCCAGGTGTAGGGACTTGATTTGGGCTAGCCTATTGGGTCTTAATCTGTAGTGTTTTCCAGGTCATGTGCTCCCGATCGATCCCACTTGAGAAGGGAGTAGCTGACTGAAGTCACTGTTGCTCCTTGTTCTAGCCAATGTGCTTGGTCCTAGAATGTTATCTGTTGAAGCTCCCCCTTCTCTATGGAAGAGTTTTTATTCCTCTCATTCACCAAAGGTGAGCAGACAATCAGCTCTGCTCTCAATTTGGTTCACCAACTCCTCACCTCAGTGTAAATGCCTCTCCAGTGAATTGAAGCTGGCAGGCTATCCCAGCTGCACCAGTTCAAGCACAGCAGTGGCAGCAAGTCCAAGCAGCAAGTTCAAGCGGAAGCAGTGAGACTGTAGCTGTTCCAATTGTAGCACAGGGACTATATTTTAAATTCATTTTTCTCAGCTTAGTTTGTTCCTGGATCGGAAGGGTGTATCTCCCTCTGTTTGAGACTCCCCACGCTGTATTATTTTTGGAATCTAAGTTGACTATCTCAGAGAGCCTCTGTTGCCTGCTGTTATCTATCTGCCATCTTTAAGACCTTCTCTCCCTTCCTATTTTTAAGAAATCTTTCTTTTCATGATCACTAAGCACACTCCTGTCTCCTAAATATGATATTCTTACTTCTCCTTGGGTCATTTAGCTGTGTACAGTTTTAATAAATTTTTAATCTCCTTTATATTTGTTTGAATCTGTCTCAAGGATTCCATTTTTTTTCATATGTTCAGCATTCAAGTTTTCTATCCTTCTCCTAAGTTCTTCTATTTTTATATTTATACTTATGGGGTTCACTAACCATATATTATAGTCCTCATTACTGAAAGTATCTGAGAAATTATTTCTGATGCGACTTTTTAAAATTTACTTTGTAATTTCCACTGTTACAACTTCAGAGAGTTCATGTGGATGGATTTCAAATAATTCCTTCTTATTGTTTCCTGGAGATGACTTTGGTAAGAAGCAGGTCTGGGGTTGTATCTTCGTTCAGTGGCTTCACATATTCAATTACTTTAGCTTAGTTCCTGCATTAATGCTTTGAAATTATTTACTGTATGTATCTTTGCTGCTAGTGTCAAGAATGCTTATGAAATGACTATTACTCAGAGATGTCTTTCAGGTATAACAGGCTTTTGGCTTTTTTGTGTGTTGTAAGATCCTTTCTCTTTAATTTAGGGGCAAGATAAATTGTAACTGACTGTTTTACCTATTAATATATCCCATTTAACCATGAAAACAGGATTTGTATTCTTATAACAAAATCTAAAACAAACTAGAAAATTATGTACTGAAAATGATCATTCAGTATAGCAATTTTGCCATCAAAAGAAAATATTAAAGGTTTTAGTAGAAAACAGAGGAATAGAAGAAAAAAATTATTATCACAAGACTGGATAATAAAGGAAGATTACACAAATTTTGGGAACTGATGAAAAAGAAAGGAGGGCATGAAGGAAGGAAGAAACCTGAAATTATTCTCATTGTTATGGCCCCCAAAAGAAGGATTTCTCAAGCTAACTCTTTCAGGTATGACATACTTAATCAATATTTTGAGCACACAGTCTTTTTCTGAAGTATTTCTTTCCTTGATTTGAAATAGATATTAAACATTAGAGTATTTATCATCAATTTCTTAGAGATTTCTCTGTCTTCATTCACTGACTTTATTTAAGCATTTCTCATGAGTTTAAGTACTACCTATAGGCTGTTATATCTCAAGTCAATACCTCTAGCACAAATTTGTATCTAAAGCCCTAGAAGGAAAAATCATGTATAACTCCATATCGCCAATGGAGTGACTAATATACACATCAAACTTATTTCAGTGCCTCTCATTGAAAGTCTAATCATGTCCCTTTAAAAGTTCTTTATTTCCTTGAAAATGATGTTATTCAATCCATTATCCTGCTAGATGAATATTAGGTATAGTACATCCTGTTTCACAGATGCAGATTCAAAGCATTAGTTTGTTTCTCTGCTTATCACTCTTATTTTCTACAAGAAGATATTATTACTGTCTGAATGTTTCAATCTTTCCAAGAGTACCAGGTTAAGAATCCATGCATGCTACAACTCACAAAAGGAAAAAATCCCATGATATTTCCTGTATTGAAAACTCAAGCATAAATATGTAAATATAAGGAAATATATGAAAAGAGGTTCACATAATTGCTTATGAATGAATGATAGGCCTACATGATGGAGAAAGATTTTAAATTCTGAGTACTTATTTATCATTATCATGGTAGGGGAAGATTTTCTAAGAAACCGGAGAGGATTTTCCCTGCATAATTGCTGGAAGATTTTGCAACATGATTTGAAAACTTTGGCCTTCACAACAGAAACAGATCAAAAGCTATTGCTCAATTGTATTGAAAGTCCAGTTTAATTTATTTCATCATAGTTTGGAAGATTCTCATAGAAAAACTGTGTTTATTATCTCTCAGACACCATCCTGTTCTCCCAGCCAAGATCAAAAGTTATCCTCTAAAATAGGTGTACATGCAAAGGAAATTTTAGTGGATCAAAATGACTCAACTGTTTCAATGTAAAAGAATTATATATTTTGTATCAAATGTATTGAAAACAATGATAGCTTTTAATGTAGGTGTGAATTTACCATGGTAAATTTGTAAATAACAGAAAAAATAAGGATAAAAGAAAAATAATAATATTGGTTGGTCTTCAATAAATAATTAAAATACCAACCATTTTCCTGATGCTAATGGCTCTTGAACTTCTGGGGGTGAGGACCATGAAGGGTGATGAGAGGTGAAGAAATAAAGACAAGAGAGAGAAGGTAGGTATCCAGTGTTGCTCTCTCTCCTGATGGGAGAAAAGGAACTGTTGAACCGCCATAGTGCATTTATACATACATCTAGCAAGTTAGTGAAATGCAGCATCCATCTGCTTGCATAGAATCTAAAGACGTGGTTTTCTCTGGATGGGAGCAGCTTGTTCATGTGGCTTGCTTCAGCTCCTCTTTGTTCTCAGGATCAACCTTACCTTACTCCAGCCCCACAGATGTGACTGATCTCCAGCTTCAGGCGCTCCTGACACTATTCCTTGAAAAACTGTGAACAAATGGAAGAAGATGGGGAGGGGGGGAATACAAGAATGAGAAGTTGGCAAGAGAAGTGCTTACTTGATTCATAAATCGTAAACTGTCGTGGACTCAAATGAATAATTGTTTTCATGTTGCTTATCCATTCTCTAAAGCAGACTTCTCAGTTTGCAGAAAACTACAAATATGTGCATGCCAAAGGAATATTGTGTTTCTTTAAAAATTGAATGCTTGTAACAGTATTTACCCCTATGATATTTTTCTGTTTTGATGAATATCTCCCCTGATGTGAGTGTTCTGAGTGACTAGAAAAGAATGCACTAAAATGTAAGATTGAAGTTTTAGAATAAGATAGTGAGAGACTACATAGTCATTGGTCAATACAACATTTTGGGAGGTGGGAATTTAAGAGATGTGGAAACTGTAGGAGGCATGGTTGTGCTGAGGGGAAGTTATTTGAAAACCAGAAATGTTCTAGGTGATTTTTATGAATGTTTCAATCTTATGTTTTAAAAAAATTCACAGAAGATCTAGTAAAACCTACTTACTTACTTTTGTTGCATAGAGTGATTACTGTTTGATGAAGTTAGGTCCTAAATTTAGTCTCTCAAAGTATGAAGAGAAAATAGAAGCCCTTTTGAGATTACTGCCTCATCTGAATGAGTTATTTTTCCTATGGGGGATATGTGAAAGCTCTAGTATTCATACAATAAGAAAAATGTAATGAAAATACCTATATGTGGAAAAAACTTTTTCAAACATATTTATAACTGTTTTCTGTTAAATAGATCCCTGGAATTAAATGTTGAAAAGAAAACATATTAAAATTTGGATGATTTTGAACCATTGTGCCAGTGTTCTTCCAAACGATTGAATTTCATAGTATGAAAGTACTTAAATTTGACAATATTGAATGTTTTTAAATATTTGATTTAATTATGATTTGTTTGTGGTCTCAATTTCTACCTTTTTCTCTGATTTACATTTGTCCTTACCATTCAGTAACTGCCCCTGCCAGGTTTCCTATAAATCCATACCTCTAAACTTGACACATGTTTTCCAATCCTATTAGAGTTAAAAGACCCTCAGAAGAGTTCAGCCACCTTCCTGTCAAATCTTTGTATCACCCTTTCTTTGGCTTGCTTAACACCACACTCTCTTCATTTTCCTTTTGTCTTTCTCACAGCTCCTGTTCTCCTCCTTTCCTATGTCTTTGCCTCATTCTTCCTTGTAGAATGTTCCACCTCATGTATTTTTCACACTCTATCTCATAGTGTGACAGCTTATCTACTGTTTGAGTTATATGAACAGCCATGACACCATGATTATGAATATCTATATTTCTACCCAACTTACATTAATTGTCTTACTATGACTTAACAGAGCATCTCCACGTGGATGTTTCCTAGGAATCAACCTCAAATTTACCTCTGAACAATAGAAGACATCAGTGTCTACTCCAGTCATTTTCCTTGGTATTTTATCTTTCAGTGAATGGCACTATCATTGACATTGTTGACATGCAAGGACTTAGCAACTACTAATTATAGACAACGCAAAGAACAGAAAGTGCAAGAACATCCTGGTGAGCTAAGGATTGGTCTGTTGCAAATGCCAATTAGCAATTTTTCTAAGCATAATTTTTTGACAAAAAGTAATAATGCTCATTGTGTGGCCTTGGCACAGTTGTAAAACTGATTATAATATATGTGTAGTTATTTATTTTTGGAGAATAAATTTGGTGTCTATCCATCATCCATCTATATTTCTGTCTTTATTACATTATCACATTATTTTCCTGAAGTTTTATAGTAAATTTGAAATGAGGAAGCATATGAGTCACACGTCATTTTTTTCCAATTTTTTGACAACATTCATGTCATATATTAATATTAATATTAATATTTATATTTTTTCAGTTTCATGGATAAGTAGCATCACAAATAATGTAATAAAATTTGGAGTATTTCAATTTCTTTGTATAATATTATCATGTGAACCATATTAAGACTTCCAATATAATACCATGGGTTGTCATTTTAATTTCATGTTTTCTTTTTCTGGTTTCAGCAAAGCTTTTATATTTCACTGTACACATCTTTAGCTTCCATACTTTAGTTAGCCTGAATACACTTTTTAATGTGTTAACTGTGGTGTAAACAGAATGCAACTGCTTTCTTAGTATTAGTTTTAATTTTTGTTAATTTGTGAAAATTGATAAAATTTTACACAATATTTTGTATCACACATATCTTCTCAACTCATTCATGAGTGTAATAGTTTAGCTGTGGAGACTATGAGGTTTTTTCCTCCGGATAAGGTCATGTTGTTTGTGAACAGAGGAAAATTTACCTTTCCTTTTCTACATTACATGATTCTTAAATGCTTTTAGGTTTCCAATTTTTCTGGAAAGAATTTCCCATGCTATGCTGTACAGAAATGAAAAGAGAGTAAAATTCTTTATCTTGAGGGAAAATGTTTTACTCTTACATCTCTGAATGTGATATCATCTATGCTTTTTTTTCAGTATGCTCATTAGGTTAACGAAGTCTTCCATTTTTATTTTGCTGAATGTTTCTTCCTTGATTTTAATTTTATCAAATATTTCACTGAACAATTGATATTACTATGCCTCTTATTCACCATTATTCTTTGCTTTGGTATATTACATTGTTTCAAAATTTAGTGATGAATCTTTTTGAATTGAGGGAAGAAATCTCACTCAATAATATATACAGTATATTTTTAATGGATGGCTTAGTTTTGAACATTATTTTGCTGGAATTCATATATTAGTATTCACAAAGGACATGTGTCTTGAGTTTAACATCTTGAAAATTTTCCCTATGGCTTATGTAGTGGATAATCTTTGCCTCACAGGAATTTGGAAGTGGGGCAGTGTAGTTGTGCTTCTCCCAATGTACGGTGTAGTTGCAACTGTTTTCATGTGTGTCATGGACATGGCTTTGGTCTCATTCTGTGACTTCTGCAACCACGCACTAGGTATGATTATGTCACTGTGCATTCTTACTGTCTTAGTCAATAATGACAAGGGGTACTTAATGTATGTGCTCTTCTATTTCCTCATTTAAACAAGTCTTGCCTAAACAGAACTATGAATTTTCTATCTAGTGACAAATTAGCATGTGAGGTTTAACAATCATAGATGTACTAAGAGGCAGTTTTAAGTGAAGAGCAAACAATTTGGGACAATGAGGACATCCATGGAAACTGACTGGCAACCACAGGGATCATTCAATCTTTATTTCTAGTCTCTGAGACATTTGATTGCTGTGCTAAGATTTGAAAGAATGAAAAAAATTTGAAATAATTACAATAAGGTAACTAAAGGAAAATCTAGGATTGTGCTTCAATCTCACGCATGTTGAGTTTTTGAAGGAAATTTGTTTATACAGATAAGGGACAACACCGGTCAGAGCTAATAGGGTGATAAAATAATGTCTATAAAACATGCATTAGATGAACACTGATATTTCAGATACAAATAACTCCTCAGATCCTATCTCTTAAGAATTTATCTTGTGGATTAATATCACCTCCTTATATAAAATGTTTATTGACATAATATTTCTTACTCTTGGGATCTTGTGCTTTCAGTTATTTAATGGTTTAAATTAGCATTCAATTTCATTCCAATCTCCAAAACTTTGTAAGCGAGAAAATAAAAATATTTCTCCCTGAAGCATGAGACACAGAATGGAGAGTGTAAAGTATATACATAATATAGAAGAGAAGGACCAGAAGTGGAAAGTTTAGGAAAAGACCAGGGTGGAATTTTACTGCCATATTCCCTGCATGAACACAAATGCAGACATCATTCCTACCCACACACATGGACATGGCTTCCATTAGTCAAGATATGGCTACAAAACAGTCCTGTGCACAATTGCTGCAAAGATTTTGTGTGTGCTCTTTAGCACATACAGCACTGTAAAATATTACTTAGACCAGCAGGACTCCAAATCAAATGCAGAGCAAACACATTGGTATAAAGAAACTGCACAGTGGTAATGAAGGTAAGCAGAATTGCAAAGCAGTGATAATGGTGACAAGAATGTGAAGAGTAGTAACAAATATAACAATAAAATGCAGAAAGAGAATGGTAAGGAGAAAATTTTAAAGGAAATAACCACTGAGTTAAAAGAAGTTTGAGGAAAGCATGAGCATGGTACTCACGTGACTGGTATGTAAGAACAGATTGGCAAAGTCAATAGTCTGAAATATTTTGATGAATGAAAATGTCACCAAAGGAGCTGATCTGGCAAAAGAAGTAACAGTGTTAACGAAGCATTGCTGCAAGTGGGGTAAAATATTTTGTTAGTGTGGTTGGCAGAGAAACAGCTGATAGGTGATTGTGTTAGTAAAGCCATGACTTGTGGAAAAAGTCATGGAATTGCACAGTTATTTATTCTAGAGAGTGCTTTGATAAATTCTGCAAGAGAAATGAACTCATAGTGTAGTAAGACATAGTGAGGCTTCCAGTTCTGACTAGGCCACTACAGAAACCTTCAAGAGGGAATTCATGGAATTCATGAAGGCAGAAAGATCTGTTGCTTAGTAAGTGTTCAACAGTGAAGAAACAGGGTTCTTCTGGAATATGATGGTGACCACATCCTGTATCACAGGTGGGAAGGCACTACTGTAATACACGCCCACGAAGAACAGATTGAACCTGTTTCTGTGTAAGAAAACAAATGCTGCTCTGAAATTTAAGCCACTACTGTTGGAACATTCCCATGACCCTAATTCATTCAAGGAACATAACATGAAGAAATGCAGACTCCTTGTCATGTGGAAAGCTAATGACAAATTTAGAGTTAGAACCAATTATTCGTGGAATCACTCCAGAGGCATCCCTACCCAATGTTAAATATCTTCGTGACTCCAGACTGCCTGAAATTTGCATTTTTCTGGTGACAATGACCCAACACACTCTCCTGCCTCCCTAGATGATATGGACACTGAGTAGGTCCATAACATACAGGTCAAGTTCCTTCTTCATAGCAGAACACCTGTTCTTCAGCCCATGACCAACAAGTGACTTGAAAATTCAAAAGCCTCTACACAAAGGTTCTTTTCACCAGTTGGCTTAATGACACTGAAGAGACACCCATGACTCTGAAAGAGCTCTGGAAGAAACATTTCAGTGTCTCCCACTCTACCAAACTCATTGATAAAGCCCTCTCTCTGTGTGTGTCTCCCCATCCTTCCATTTCTTAAGAAATGGCTCAGAAATTTCTTAGAAAAAAAGTCCCTCTTTTTGCAGCTGAGGTAATTGGATTACAAAGGCCAGGAACTAGAATTTCTTTCATATGATAAAATGCCTCATCTCTATAATTTCTCTATATGTTTTTTGTTTTCCTACAAGTCATGTGTTCTCTCATGGCCTCTCACTCATGCATAACACTACTTTCTCCTGTTTTAATTCAGTCTGTCAGAGTATCTGGCTAGTATCTGGTTCTTCTAGTCTGCCTTCTTTCCCATAGCCTCTAGTAATTGTTGTCCTATGTATTTGTATCTTAATTGCACATTTGTCTCACAACATACTTTATATTACCACTACTGAGTTGAATTTTCTCATGTTTTTATCCCTGAAAGTTTTTCATGTCTTAATGAGTGTTCGTTACCAAATGAGAAAAATGTTTTTATATATTCAATAAATGTAAATTAAACCTCTTGGACACTTGGTACTGTTCAGTTCGACTGTCTTTGATTTGATGGTGGATGGAGTTGTGAACTGCTGGTACAATTGTATCAAAATCTCTCCCTGTAATAATTGGATCACCTACTTCTTGTAGTTCTATCAATTTTTGTCCTGTATTTTCATTCTGTTATACGCATGCAAAATAGAAAAAATTTTTTTTTTTAGTTTTGATCCTTTTGTCATTGTGTGATGCCTGCCTCTGTTCTCAAATACATTGTTGCTATGTTGCTATGTTACCTTCTTTAACATTGATATAACTATGTTTATTTTAATGTGTCAACATGATATATCTCTCCTAGCATTTTTACCCTAACTCTATCTTTATATTTGAATTAATTTCCTGGCACAGCATACAGTTATGAACTCTTTTACTTTCAGTTTCTTTTGATCATCTCTTTGTAGATGTAGCTAAACAATTGGTATTTCAAGTGATTAATATCTGTTGCTATTCTCTACTCATCATTGTGTTCTTTGATCCTATTTTTTCCATTTCTTTTCTGTCTTCAGTACTTTTCACTGTATATTTTTATTATTTCATTATTTGTGCTCTCATAGCACAAGTGACCTGTATGTTATGGACCTACTCAGTGTCCATATCATCTAGGGAGGCAGGAGAGTGTGTTGGGTCATTGTCACCAGAAAAATGCAAATTTCAGGCAGTCTGGAGTCAGGAAGATATTTAACATTGGGTAGGAATGCCTCTGGAGCGATTCCATGAATAATTGGTTCTATTGGTTCAATGAAATTGGTTCTCTCTTATTACATGTGGGTCTCTTAAATTTTCTTTAGTTGCCTTCTTTGAAATTTTAATATACATTTATGAATAATTGAATTTATCTTTCAAATAATACTGAATAATTTCATTAATCATATGAGGATTCCTAAAATAGAGTACTGCTAATTGGTCTTACCTGCTCCTACAAGGTTAACTTACTTTTTATTTATTTATGTTTGTTAACACTTGGAATAGAACTCATGACATTGTACTTGACAGGCAGGAACTGTGCCACTGAGCTATATCCCCAGCTAAAGACTTATTTTACTATTCATAAATGATAAAAATTCAATACATTTTTACTGCTATTTGTTCTTGAGAAAATTGTTATCTATTATATCAAATCAGAATAAAAATAAAATATTTTAGTTTATCTTCATTCTTCCAGTTGGCCCACATTTTAGGCCTATCTCATTAAACCTCTTGATAAAGAATTTTTCCTTCCATTTTCGGGAGCCTAAGGAATCAAATAACATAACATAGTCTTTTCTGACTTTATTTTTCTTTTAAACTTAGAGCTGAGGGCCAGAGATTTAGCTCCACAGTACAAGCACAAGCCTAGTAAGCACAAGGCCATACATTTATTCCCCAGTCACAAAAGAATAAAATATAACAAAATAAAATAAAATAAAAATTAGAATTGGTCATATATACTGTTATATTTTAGTACATGTGTATTTGTATGAATATATATCCCTGATAAATATATACATATATTTTTATATAAATATCTTTGAAATTAAGTTTATGCAATTCCTTGTTTTTTATTTAGTATATTTACAAACCATAATTATTATATTTATATTTATAAATTTTAGAAAATTTAGTTTTGTGTCTCAACTAAGCCTGGGGAATTTATGTAGTTACATTTTCTCATGTAAACCGATGTTTCTTCAAAGAGAAACTCTCTGGAATAATTTTCAATGAATTGACTTAAAAATATACAATAAGACATTACAAATGTTAAAACAGATAAATTATATGCAAAGTAAAGGATTCCAGGACCCAGCAAGGTCACTTCTGTTACTGGGCACACTTTGATGTTTCTGACCTGACACAGAACAGTCTGTTAGGAAAAAATAAGAAAAGCTTTCTTTCATCCGTGGGAGATACTTACTGAAAAAGTATTGGTCAGTATTTACCAGGCAGTGACATGCTCAAAGTTTTTCTTCAGTATTTCCACATCTGACTCTTCATAATCCTTTAGGGTTTCCTTTTCTCTCATTTTCATGCCCACTTATACACTTGGACATCTCATTACACTGCCTGTTAGATTCTTCCCTTCTACCCTGGATGTTTAATTGCAATGGAGATGGTTTCTTTTTTATTTATTTACTTTAAGAAAATTGTATTTTATTCCAATAAGGCAAGATTCAGAGTAATAGCTTTCCAAATGTTAACTGAGATGAGAAATATAAAATAATAGGAAGGACTGCTGTTCTGTTTGGGTTAGTGTTCAATGTCTCAAAGTGAATTCTGGATATGGGCTAATGCACTCACTCAAGTGTGGAAAATAGTCCCAAAAGTACATTTTGACATGATGATCAGGAATCTGGCATCTAGTAAGAATATAAGTGAATTATAGGTCCACCATTTTGTAGATTAGACCTAAATAATACAGATTGTCTTCAGAAATAAAATTAGCAAAGTAGATGGTTCACTGAACCAAAGAAAACTTATATGCCAGTATCATCCTCAGATCATTTAATTGTAAGAAAAAGAATTAGCTCTCTAACATTGAATTCATAATTTTCCATTTAATAAGACACAAGGAAATATCCAAAGAACAATTCTGCAGGTGTGAGAGAACTTGGCTACTATAAGGACAAAGAGGTATGAAGCACAGGAAAAACTGAGGTTACACATAAAGTTGGACCCCAGGTCAACTTCTGAGTGACCTTACATCTGGGAAACTGACAGCTGGTATCAAAACAGATAATAGGACCTAATCTGTCTTTCACTGTAACTTTATTGAAGAATGTGATGCAGTTTGAAATTCTTAAGTTAAAATGTACGTGTTTGATTTAAACTCTTACTGTATAATAAGTGAACTTTCCTTTTTATGGTATATAATTGCAATATGTAGGAATTGATAGATAAAGTATATGTATCACCATTTAATTATTTGTGCTTTTAATCCAAAACCAAGTCAGTAGACATGGCAACAATTTTAAATTTCACTCTAGTCATAATCTTCCTTAAAAGAAAAGTGCATGTTTGAAAGGTGGACAAGAGTACCAATAATATTTTTTGTGATGAAAGTAACTTTTTATCTATAACTTCAATGTCCTTCTAACACATATTCCAAAGCCACTCTTATTTCTTGTAACAACATGAGCTAAGAATTGGTTCACATCAGTACTATTAGGCTAGTAAGTCTAACAACAACATGGAACTCACCCAACTGATCCAACAGGAGTAATTCAGGTGAGTAGTCACTCCATTATACTACAGGACCCAGAATCTGTATGAAAATCAGCCACAGAGTAGGACCATAGACACAAAATGGATAGTTGACACAAGTGGGATTAAAAAGATCAAAATATTAACCAAGAGATAAAAATCACAAAAAAGAAAAATGCAATCTCAAAACACTAGCCCATCTGATATAAATACACCACATATTGAAATAGAAGACACTGAAAATCACACACCTGAAGTTTATGGAAAAGTAGCAGGTCAAGCAAAGAAAAAAATTGATAAGGCTATAGAGGAAATCAGATGAGAAAAAGTATTTCAGATAAAGAAAGAAAAGACAATTTTAATGAAGGAGTTGCATTCCACAGCAAGATAAGACATAGATAAAAAAAATACAGCTACATAGGAAAATGATACAAACCTTGGATGAACAATGTAAGAAAGAAATAGAGCACAGGAAGAAAATTGAAAGAGATTTTCAGGAAATTAAAAACTTCATAGAAGGTTGGCAAAACCACTTGAATGAAACCGAAGATAGACTTTTAGACCTTCAGCACAAGATTGCAGCTAGTGACCATGAAAGGAAGACTTTTAAACCTTAAGCACAGGATTGCAGCTAGTGACCATGAAAGGAAAGAACTTTTAAAAATTACAAGGGGCCAGCAATTACAAATAAACAGTTCCAAGATAATGCAAAGAAAAACATTAAAAGATAGGTGTCATTAAAAACAGGAGAAGACATTGCAAATGAGGTAAAAACTATCCTCAAAATAATGGCAGAAAATTTTCCAAACATGGGAAAAGAATCTAAAAGACAGATAAATGAGGCATATAGCACTCCAATTGGCCACAACCAAAATAAATGTACACCTAAGTGCTGGGACTGCAGATCTAAACCATCATGCCTGGCCAGGGTTTTCAAACACTATGGGAAAAATAATCCAAATTCACATACATAATTTTTAAAAGTGTCCAACTTTCCCAGAAACCATAATTGCATTTCTATTCTCCTTCCCATTATAAATTGTCTTATTTACAATATCTATTGTCTTAGTTACATTAGAAAGTTATCTTGCTGTGGAGAATGGTGAAATTTATTCCTTACATCTCTCATTTAGAGAAAAGCTCCAAGACTAATGCAATTCATGTTTCTTTCTTGAATTCATCAGTTATTTAACTGTTAACATTTTACTCTCTCTCTATTAATCTGTTTTTCTTTTGGCACAATAGGGACCTATGAAAGACCTAAGGATTCATTTCTTTAAATATGTTAGCAATTAATAAAAAAGGCTTGTTTTAATGTTTAAAGTATTCCATGTTTAGACAATATCCTCAATACCAGCCTTATAAAAATTCATTATTTATGATTTAGTATTTCAACAAGTTTTTTCTCTAATTGTTAATTGATCACTTATAGGGTATAGAAATACAACTGAATCTATGAAAAATACTCAATTATTTATATTTCAAACCTTGCTCTAGAATTCATTCTTCCCTTTTTCTAAATATATGTTCTTTTAACCTAAGTGCTCTCAGTTGCATTTCTGCTCCAGCTTCTTTTCAAATATTTTTGTCAGCTTTTTGAAATTGAATTTCTTAGTCAATACTAATTTTACAGATTAAAGTGATTGTTGGAGTATTTCCACACATGCATTCATAGTGCCAGGTATGCTTCCTATACTCTTGATTCTTTCTCCCAACTACCCTACCAGGACCCTTCGTGTTCCCTAAAGATTCCTGTTAATGTGTTTCTGCCCCTCACTCTGCTTCCTTTCTCTAGAGACCAGTGTTCCATCCTATACTTCTGGCACTTGACTTTTCTGGTTTCCTTATTTGAATGAAAATATGGGGGCCTAGGATATCAGCTTGGTGGTGGAAGGCCTGCAAGTTCATGAGTTTGATTCCTGGTACAAAAAACAAAGAGAGAAGAACATGTAATATTTGCCTCTTTACTTTCCAGTTGTGGCAAACAATGGATTTCATTTTATTTATGGCTGCATAGTATTCAGCTCAACAAATAAGTGTCTTTTCTTTATTCATGTGCTAAAGGTCATCTGGCTTGATTCTGATATAGGGGAATCAAAGTCCCAGTATACTAGATGTCCAGTATGAGTTTGTGTCTTCTAAAATTGAAGAATGAATTTTAGGAACAATGGAGGTTAGGAGCAGGATAGATTTATTAAGTGAAAGAATGCTTCTGTCTGAGAGAGAGACAGAAGGAGTCGCGCGTGGATTGCCAAGTATCCTGCTATTTCCACATATTTTTATAGAGCAAAACCATGAGGGAAGCTGGGTCAATGGTGTGGGAAAATGGAAAGTCGCATGGCAGGTGAGCATGTGTAGTGGACAAATGGAGTGACTCCTAGAATGCAGAACAATTGCTGCAACTTTGATTATATGGAATCTTATTTCTTGACACTAATATGGCTATGGTATCTCCTCAATTGGCTCTAAGTGTTGCAAGTAAAGCTGGTTAAGGTACTGACAGGTAATCAGTAAAGCCATCAGACAGTCTCCTGTTTCCTTGCATTGTGCTCTCTTTAAAATATATAAGCACAGTGGGATGGTAGAGCCAATCAGCTCCAGGAATGTCAACTGGGTATGAGCCTCAAGGTAAAGAGGCTATGACTCCCCAGGGCACAAAATTTTACAAATCAGAAACATAGGCAACAACTTGCTAAAGCAGTTCAGTTGCTACCTTAATTGAATTATGCAAATTGATCCTTGCCCATAGCAAGGATCTCTGCATTTTGCAGAGATGCTTTTGTCCCTACCTGACTAATCAGTTATTACTCACATTGTTTCTACCATATTGACTATGACTCATCCTCAAATGACCCCTTTTTCATGAGATAATAAATTCTGGGAGAGCCTAGGATCAAGGCCTTTTTCTTCATGGAGATTGGCTGTTATTAACTTAAAATATGTCTTGGTGTCTTTACTCTCTCCATGGGTTGCATTGGAGATGGTAGATTGAAATTAATTTACTGGGATTCCAATAACATCTCAATGAGATTATAAATACAACTTTTTGGATTGCAAGGAAGACTGGAAAAGAGATTATAATACTTGGAAGACTATACACAATATTTGAGATTACAATAAGCATGAGGTGGGACAGAACTGTGATCAGCCAATAAAACCAATTGCCCATGTAAAACTGATTAAATCAGGATCAAAAGGGGAAGCAAGTCAAATAGGCATGAGTACAGAATAGGGATTTTGCCAGTAAAGTGTTGCATTAATGGCTCCTGGCTTGCACAATGTGAGGGATACCTAGTTAGAATATCAACCCCTTATGTTTATATGTAGGGTACGGTTGCATTTGTTTTGAGATCTGGCCTATGGCAGAGATGTATTTCTCTTCCAAGTTTGCAACGTATCTGTTGTTGGAGGGTTGGTCCTGTGTGACTGCCTATAGGATTTCCAATTAACTCAGTTGCCTATAACCATTCCACAGTGTGGCTATTGCTGAGAGTGCTTCAAAAAACCTCGAAGTGTAGGTATCTTTTTGGTACAGAGTTCTTCTCATTTGGATTTATCCATCCTAGTTTAATTGCAGGATGATATGAGTTATATTTTAGACTCTCCATAGGTTTTTCCACAATGGCCACAGTAATTTACATTGTTACCAGCAGTATACATGCATTTCTTTTTTCCACATATTCTCTAGCATTTGTTATTTACTGAACTTCTAATAATGGTCATTTTAACTGGAAAGAAAGGGCTACAGATAGCTGAGCTAGTTAGAACTACTATAGGCAGTCAGACAGGGCAAGGCCCTGGAGGAAACCTACACAGAGGACCAAATGTTTTATGAATTTGGAGGAGAGACACACCTCTTGCTGTGGGCCAGATCTCAAGCCAGAAAGCAAAAACAAATGCAACCACACCCTAAACATAGAGGTAAGGGATCAGGTGTGAATCACCTGGAGAAGCCAGGAATCACCATTCCAATCCCCTTCAGGCAGAGTCACTGCTGTTAAGCATGCCTGCTTACTATGTGACTCACTTTCTCTTTTATTCCTGATTTAATCAGTTTTACCTGAGCAATTAATCTCAATGGTTGACAATAGTTCTGTCCCACCTTATGCCCACCTTGCCAGTTTTTAGGTTTTGTCCACTTTTAGTCCTGCCTCACTTCAATATTTTACTCTATACAAGCCCCTAGAAAAGACGAGTCCCTGGCAACCCACTTGGGCTCCCTTCTGGCTCTCTCTCAAACAAAAAGAAGCTTTCTTTCTCTCAAATGTTTTTGCTCTTAACCTCCATTGTTCCTAAAATTCATTCTTCAGTTTTAGAGAACATGAGCTCATATTGAGCATGTAGTAGGTTGGGAATTTTGTTCCCCTATACCAAAATTATAGTCCACTGTTACTTTGATTTGGGTTGTTATGATAATTGGTTAAAGTAAACTTTTTTCATACAATTGCTTGCCATTGGTAAGTCTTCTTTTGAGAAGCATCTGTTTAGATTTCTAGATCATGTTTCATTTGATTTGTTTGTGTAGTATTCATCCTTTAAAGTCTCTTAACTATTTGAAATGTCAAATCCTTGTTAGATTTACCTTTTGCAGATATTGATAGAACTGTGGGGGACCGGCGGCAGTTGAAGAGATAAAAAGTATGAAATAAAATTGACCTTTATTTTGAGAATGCGGGGAGAGACCCTCCAACACCTTGGGGTGCAGCATCTCCCCCTGGGATCGGTGATCTCTCCATGGAACACATGGAGTGGGGGCATATAAATAGCGTAGGTTTGAAGTGGAACCTAAGGGGCATTAGTGATGCACAGGTAGCCCATTGGCACTCATTTGGTGCCAGAGGTAAATTCCTAGGGGTGGGGAAGATACAGTCACTGGTAAATTCCTAGGGGTGTGGAAGATGGAGCTCCTTGAATCCGCCTGAGGCTTTACCAACTACTGTGTCCTGTCTGGGCCAAAACTCTTTCATATGCCATCTTATGATTGTTATTGTGAAAAGGGTGAAGATTTCTTTCTTTACTGATTCCTGCTGGAAGGGGGCACTGTATTGGGGTCTAGGGGTGTCAACGGGATGATGATTGAAGCCCAGGTGGAAGCTGGTGCCAGGTGTTTTTGCCAGGACAACTTCACTGGTGAATGCATGTATATGAGACTGGAAAAACAAAGAGACAAGATGTTATGAGGAGGCATGGCACTGTCATATTTAAGGACCCATGTGAGGTAGAAGGAAAGGTACCTTTGATTTTTATATGTCATTATATCAGGACCATGTTGAGGTAGAAACATTTCCATGGTAAGGCAGAATTCTGAAAATAAATATGGGGTTAGGAGGAGTAAAGTTATGAGAGGTGATTACTCCCCCATCTGAAAGGGTAAAAGTTAAGAGGGTAAGGTGTGTCTCTGGTATGCATGACGTAGGAGCCTTTAGGAAATGCTGTTGGGAGTTCTGCTGTGAAAAAAGGATAAGAAATTAGAAACCAAATTGGATAACAAAACATGACAGCCTGAGAGTTGTGGTTGTGAGGCCTTGGTGAAATGGAGATGAGTAGGCAAGAGGATGGTTAGATCTAGGGCTGGAAGGGCACTTCTTAGCCTGAGTGATGTGAAACCAGGATGGCATTCTAGCAACTTTGATCACTATTGAGGTTGCCAAGAATATCAGGTATGGGTTGCTGAAACCTGGTTGTAGTCCTTGGAATGATTTGTTATAACAGGACTTTAGCAAGTATATCAGCAGTCTCCCTGGTTGTGTGAAAGGCTTTTATGTATCCTGAAAAAGTATAAACAAAGTGAGAAGACAAAATTTATCTGTCAGTCTTGACCAGGGTTGTCTGAAAAATTGGTGAATAAGAAAGGAAGGGGGTGGTTTATATCACTGAGGAGAGGTTTATTAGCGATAACAAGTGTAAGCTGTTGAGACCTCAGTGTCTCTAGGTCAGTCTGTGTAAACACAAGGGAATAAAAAGCATTTTTAAGATTTAGGACTGTAGAATGAGTGGTGGAGGGATGATTTGGCACCACTGGGTAGTCTGGGACCTGCACGAAATAGGCCCTTTTTGTAAATGGCATAGGTTGGCTGTCAATACCCCTAGAGGCTGAGGATTTAATATAGCAGCCTGGAAACTCAGGAAGAAGTCTGTACATATGGCCTCTATGTCCGCAAATACAGAGAATGTCTTACCGGAGACTTTTAGTGGGACTTTGGACTCTGAGACAGACACCTTAAAGTAGACTGCTGTTGGCCCTGAGCCCTGTCAGTCTTCAGCAGGAAGTTTAAGCTGATCTGTCGGCAATGAATCTGGCAGTGTTGGCATTTCCTGTGAGGGCTAGAAGTTAGGATGGCTTACCCACTATCTGGTGGCTAGAACAGTTTAGTAACCCTGGGGTAAGGTCTCAAAGGAATGCCAGGATGGGGCACTGTCTTGCCCAACATCTTCTGCTGCATTTGATGCATGGTCCATGGGGGGCCCAGGAAGCTCCACTTTGTGTCAGTTTACCTGTCTCAGAACTCCAAGTGTCACAAGTGTTATCTCTGTTGTTGAAAATATGAAGAACCATATTAAGGTCTCTACAGGTTTGAAGGTCAAGTTTTGCCTTTTTGTTTGGGATTTGGACTACATTAGAAAGTATCTGTAGAATTCAGTAAGTATGCAAGAGTTAAATATAATCAACAGGGTATTTATAAATTTAGTAATGGCTTCTCATAAGGAGGAGAGGTCTAGAGAATTTTAGGAACTGACATGTAATTTATGTCATATATAAATATTTCTTTATGTTATTAAAATGTCTAATGCCATCTGATTTTTGGAGGATGGCCTGTTTAATTAATTTTTACCTTTTTATTTAGGAGAGAAATCAGCTACGGTGTTATTTAATATCAGTTGAATATAGTTAATTATGGCTTGGTGGAGGGCTGACCCAGGGCAGGCAGATAGGCTGGGAAAGGTTTAAGTTTGGCTTCTGCCACACTTTTGGTCTTGTTGTTTTGCATATATCATATAATCCTTGTCTTGGAAAAGAGCTAGTGGTTCCCAGCAAAAGGAATTTATAATTACCTCTTAATTTTGGTTGTTAAACATTTAGGAGATTGTTGAAGGCTTTAATTGATAAACAAGGCTGGTAAAATTACTAGGTGGCCACTTTTCCATTTATCAGCCAAAGTCTTGTCTATTGTTGGCTTATTTAACCTTGATTAAATGGTCTGAGAATGTAAAAAAATAGCATCTCTGAGCCGAGCTGCAGAGCTGCTGTTTATCTGTGTTTGTGGTCTGGTGCTTTTGTTTGGGAGATATGCTTATTTGGGAGACACACAGCACCTAAAGCAGGATGGAACTCTGAGCCTGGGTGGGGCGCTCCAGGGTGGGGGTGGCACACACAGAGTAAAGGTGGGGTGAGCCCAGGGCATAGCCTGTGAGGCGGGGTGGGACTGCCCCCAGAAACACACGCAAGGCAGAGGTGACAAAGGCAGCAGCAGTGGCAATGGTGGGCACCCAGCACACGGGGCCAGAGCTGGGAGGTGGATTTGGGATGTGGCGTGAAGCTGAGACCTTACACGCTGGCAGACTGACACAGAACTGAGCTGCCACATGGAGCCAAAACTGCTCGTGGGGTGTGTGGATTAGGGCATGGTGTTAGAGCCAACCCCCTCAGACCCAGAGTGTGGCATGAGAGCCAAGATACCACGTGGAGTTGGGGTGTGGCGTGACAGTTTAAAGCAGTCCACTTGTATCTCTTAACACTGTTTTGGGCTGGAGCGCGGCATGAGAGCTTAAAGCAGCCCGTGCATATCTCTCAACACTGTTTAGACACACCTCTGCCTTCTCCTCGAGGAATGGGTCAGTGTACACAGCAGTGGGGAGGGAGGAGGAGGCAGTGAGGAAACAAAAGGGGATGCTGGTGGGAAAGGACACACATTCTCAAAACAAAGGCTTAAAGATAGAGAGTTTTGTAAACTTGTCGTCCGTGTGATAAGTCATAGATAGGTATGGCTCTTTTGGGGGGTGACAGGAAGTGGTCCCCAAGATAAAATCTGGTGTGGGGTCTGGCCCATGGAGTTATAGCCAGATGAGGCAATGGACCATGGTCTACTAAGTGTAAGTCATCACTTTTTACTTATTTTAGACCAATCGGTATTATATGTTTCCAAACCTCATAATAATTGGCAGTCACCAGTATACAAGTGGATATCTCGTGGGTTTTAGTAACTGTTCTGCCCATGAGAACTTAAAAAACTCTGAAGGATGTGAAAGTCTCCAGTGTGGACACAGGCTGGCCCAGGAAAACTCTGCCTTGGGCTATCTCAGGACATGAGACCATCACTGGAGCCCACGGAAAGGGGGAGAAAACCTGCCTGGGGCCTGGCCCAGTGGCAATCTCTGGGGGTTGCTCACCTGGGGTAAATTGGGTCAGTGTTGTTTGCAAACCAGCGGTGACAAGTTTACAGCTCCCAAGTGTAGAAGTTTGGAATTAATGCAGGATGTGGTCTGGTCCTGGTCCTGAACGGCAGGGGACTCAAACTGGGAGGGCCCCAAGAATCTCTTGTCTGCCGTTGCTGTGGGGGAAGGCGGTGGCTGAAAAGATAAGAAGTATGAAATATAAATGACCTTTATTTTGAGAATGCAGGGAGACAGGCCTGATCCTCTGGGGTGCAGCACCTTCCCCTGGAGTCGGCAATCTCTCTGTGGAACACGTGGAGTGGGGGCATATAAGTAGCCTAGGTTTGGGGTGGAACCTAAGAGGCATTAGTGATGCACGGGTATTCCACTGGCACTAGTTTGGCACCAGAGGTAAATTCCTAGGGGTGGGGAAGGTACAGTCACAGGTAAATTCCTAGGGGTGTGGGAGATGGAGTTCCTTGGTTCCGCCTGGGGCTTTACTGGCTACAGTGTCCTGTCTGGGCCAAAACTCTTTCAGATATATTCTCACATTCTGCAAGTTTTTCAAAATATGTTGAATGTTTTCCTTGCGTGCTTCTCTGAAGATGTTTCCACTGGCGAGTTTTACAGTTTCCAAATACTCATGCCCTCTTTTCTGGGCTATAAAAAGATAATTACTGATCAAAAAATAGAAGCTCCAGAAACACACGCAAAGACACGTTTGTCTTTTTTAGTTCAGTGAGGGTGAAACTTCTGATCGCTGCTTAGGCCAGGCTCACACCCCTCCTCATCCTGAAGCAGCAACAACAAAATAGATCTTCAGCATTCTCTCTCTTTCCCTCCCTCTCTCCCATTATTCTTTTCTTTCTTCCTTCTTCCCTTCTTTCTTGCTTCCCTTTTAGACTTTCTGAAATAATGTTTCAATGTGTAGGTGAGGGTGGCTTTGAATTCACTGCTTAGAGGACCAGGATTGTCTTTAGCTTGCCGTGATCCTCCTGCCTCAGTTGCCTGAGTCCAAGAATTTCAGGAGTGCTCCCTCACACTCACCTTCTTTTCCATCTCTGAACAATAAAGGATATAAAACTCTGGGGGTGGGATGAAGTAGGACAGAATAAAGGTAGCCACTCCCAGAAAGGTTACAAAGAACATCATAATTTTAAACATAAAGATGGCAGGTTCAAGACAGGCCAGGGTTTCTGTTGTTGTTATTTGTTTGTTCTATTTTTTCCTGATACACAGTAAGCCTGGACAATTTTTTTAATGCATATAGTCCCTTTCCATATTCTTACCTGTGAATAGATTAACTTTTTCACTTATGAATAGCCTTTTTATGTTTCTGTGGGTAAGCCATTCTTTTTCTTCTTTTTCCATAAAGTAGGTCCTAATATAGATTTTTCTATACAGCCCCGCTCTCTTGAGAAAAATATAAATATTTAAGAATTTGAGGCATTATGTGCCTTTCTCTCATGCAGTACTGCACTCTATTTCTTTGTACACTTTTCAATTTCTGCTTAATACATTCCTTTATGTCTCTTTAAAAAATAAGAAACTTCTATTTAATTTTCTCCAGATATTCCTTGGTAAGCTGTGTCACACTACATGTCTTTAATACATTTTGGATGTATCACATATTTTAAATAATTCCTCTGCACCATTCACTTAAACTTTCAATGCTTGCAAACGTGTATTCTAAGTACACTGAAAGCTTACTTCTTGTGTTGTAGGTCTTCGAATTTCAATTGACTTCTGAGGACATGAAAGTGATAGATGGCCTGAACAGAAACTTGAGATATCTTCCTGCTGAGTTGTAAGTAATTTTGAAGCATACTGTTGTAGTCCCCCAAAAAGGCCTTGAGATGAAAAACGGGGCAAGACAACAGCATTTTTGTTTTTTGTTTTTTGTTTTTTTTTTTTGGTCTTTTTTGTTTTTATCGGTACCAGGGATTGAACTCACGACTGCCTGCTTGCAAGGCAGGCACTTATGCCGCTGAGCTAAATCCCCAGCCCCGACAACATCATTTTTTTAAAAAGCGCTTTTATTTTAGCTGGCGCAGCAACACAATGCAGATGAAATTCGCAAAGCTGTGTGACTGAGTTAGAATTTTGACTGATTTTTATAGTTCATTTATGATAAGCTCATTGATCATTAAGTACATAGTTATGAGAAACAGAAACAAGGTGGGCCTTTGTTCCCTTTTGCTTGAGGTCAGAGACATTTCACAGTGGGTGGTTAGCCAATTAATAGCCCTTGGTCTGCCAATTCCAGAAACATTTGTCTCTCATAAAGGGAACATTGGTTGACACAACATCATTTGTCTCTTACAAGTGGAACAAAGTTTGAGACAGCAAACAGCTTACTCAGGGATGATGCACACAGAATAACATGACCACACAGTCAATTAATCTATAACTGTGTGGTTGGAGCATGGTTACTGGTTAATGAGCTCAGCACAGAATGACAATACTGCTAATAACTATCTTTTTAACTACCTATTTTTGCAAATAATTATCTTTTAATTAACTATTTTATTTTTTCAGCATTTTAGTACAACACATATGTTGCCATGTTGTTTTTCAGTTTCAAGTTTCTCTCATCTTTATCAGTGTGTGTTTGGTCAGAACACTGTATTTATCTCTCAGAAAGCTTCCCTTTTTGTAGTCAGCAGAACATTTCCTGTGTCTAAAATATGCAGTGCAGAGGATAAAGAAGATTTTAGATGAGAAATTCCAAACCAACAGAAGTGTATTAAAACTGCATTGCTGAAGATTTCAGTCATCAAAATAACTTTGCTATTCCTTCATGCTCTATGGCTTGATATTCTGATATTGGCTATGCATTATGAATGAGAGCAAACAGGGAATATGTATCCACTCACAGTGTAGAAATTGTAACTCCTAGTGGAAACACATGTCATAATATTTGAAAGGGGATTAGACAGTCTACAATTGCAGGTTATCCACAATCAGCAGATACTTTGCTATCATTACTAATATTGTTAGTAGTATAAAAAACATGGAAAGATAAGGTAGCAATATATGTTAAAGAGACACAGAGTAGCAATCAATCAATAATTCTTGCTCATTATTAAATATTTTAATGAATATAATTTTTGTCACTTTATAGCTTGTGTTGTTTTTAAAATATACAATCTAAGAGCCTCTAGGGTGAATGTTTGTGTTGTAAATGACATTTTGACATTCCCGATTCTAACCAAGTATGGTATTTATGATGAATTATGGGGAAATCAAAACTGAATAAGAAAAAAGAGAAGTCAAAGTGGTATAGGGGAATGAAACTCCTGACCTACTATATGTCCAAAATGAGTTCATGTTCTCTAAAATCAAAGAATGAATTTTAGAAACAATGGAGGTTAAGAGAAGACATGTTTATTGTAAGAAGGAAAGCTTCTGTATGAGAGAGAGACAAAGGAGGTCCTGGGTGGGTTGCCAAAGAATCTGTATTTTCTCAGGATTTTTATATAGTAAAATCATGAAGTGAGGAGGTCTAAAGTTGGTCTATAGCTGGGAAAGTTGTAACTTGCAAGGCATATGGGAATGAACTATGGTCCACCAGTAAGTTTAATTGTAAGAGAAAGGATTTTGCCCTGGATGAAAAGCTGCAGAGGTGGGAGGCTGGAAGGTAGAACCAAGAGGCTCTATTTTGGGGTCATCTTCCCCTCCCCTAAGCAATTTACCTGTGGCATGAAATTAATTCCAATGGCCTATCTATGCACCAGTAATGCCCCTTAGGCACCACCCCAAACCTAAGCTATATTTATGCCCCCACATCACGTGTCTGGCAGAGAGAATGCCAGACCCCAGAGGTCATGGAGTCTCTCTCACATTCTTAAAATAAATGCCACTTTTATTTCATATTTCTTATCTTTATATCCATGTTGAAAATTCTATCAGTAAAGTAAAATTGACCAAATCATGGACAAATGGAGAAGTGAGTCATGTCAGTGACTCCTCCTATAGGGGATTTGGATGGTGACTCCTGGCTTCTCAAAGTGATCCAGATTTAATCCTTAAGGATTATACTTAAGGGTGTACTTGCATTTGGTTTTCCTTGTGTTTTGACATCTGGTCCACAACAAGAGGTATGTGTCCCCTCCAAGATCCTCTATGTGGTCTTCTTCAAGGATCTAGCCCTGTATGACTACCTATAATATTTCTGACTAGCTCAGTTGCCTGTAACAAAAATGCTAGCAGTAGATTGTGCACCCTCAAATATTTGTTGTGCTGATCAATATTTGGACTTAGACTTGCAGTAAACATTACATATTGATTCTCTGCTTTCACTGAGAATTCAAAATCAAAAGGAATTTATTTGCTTTTTTGGCTCTGAATAATATATAGGAGTGTGTGTGTGTGTGTGTGTGTGTGTGTGTGTGTGTGTTTGATTCTGTATTCTCCTATGTGCAGAAAATAAAATTTGAAATTTTTATGATTTAAGCATAGTTTTCTGTTAACATATGTTCATAAAGAACAAATGACAGATTTTTTAAGCAGTCAGTAAAAAATGGTTAACTTTCAGTGTTTGAATATGCTTAAATATTACTAATTTACTGTCATAGAAGTAAACTGATGAAGACCATATTATACATTTTTTCTAATTATAGCATTGAAGGCCACCCTAATTATCCATTTGCTGATGAATATTAACATGGGACCTTTGTCATGAGTACTGGCAGAAATTCCTTTTCATGAAATATGATACAGAATACATCTGAGGTGTTGCTGCTCTGACTCATCCTGGTCAAACCATGCTGATTAGCAACTCTCCTAGATTAGATTAAAAAGGGACTAAACTAGCATCAGATTTTTGAAAACAATATAAAATCATTTTTTCTAAAGGTTCTTGCTTTGTGCTGTTTCTGTTATTTGCATGGCATGTTTACTTTGAAGTCATTATGGCTAGAAACAGACTTGGCTGGAGATCTTTGGGGAAAACTATTTCAGAGGATGGTAATGGGTCTCACAGCAGGTTCTGTGGAGGTAGGAATTGGCAGGTATTCATCAGACACTTTTACTTCAGCCCATGGA